>NC_088781.1:104913430-106163430 GCF_958450345.1 Calliphora vicina | reverse complement strand
AGAGAGTGACAGAGAGTAAGCCACAATAACAGAGAGTTAGGGTTAAATAGATAAAAAGATCTATTTAATCGATATTCATATCTCATCAGGTTTTAATAGATTTTCATGAATATGTCGCTCATATTGTCGCTAATAAAGATTTATTTTATATCGACATTAAAAGATAATTCTAAAAAGTAAATTCTCGAACGCAAAGTTGCCTACAGCGATATCTAATTTTTGTAATTAAGGAATCCTTTAAAAAAACAATATTGATATTTGTACGCTTCAAATAAAACTGATTAAAAAATTTCATAATTTCAAAGGGAATCACCTAAAAATTTGGGCGATCTCGGTGCTGATTACATGCTTGATGCAAATATTCTCAGTTTTAGACTATTTATTCTCAGGTTTTAATAGAAGACAACTTTCATGACTTTGCCGCTCATATTGTCGTTGTTAAAAGTAAATTCTTAAAAGTCTAACATAAATCGCGAACATAAAGTTGTCTACACTGAATACATTTCTGTTCCAATTAAGTAATCTTTAAACGAAGGATATGGTAATGCTTACGCTTCAAATTAAACTGCTTGAAAAATAGCTTAGCTTCAAAAGGAATCACCTGATCGTGTTGGTGATCTCGTTATAGATCTTGTCCTTAACTATATACATATATTCAGCATTCTGTCATTTATTTTTTAATAAATCAAAGGATTCAAATTAAACTGCTTGAAAAATAGCTTAGCTTCAAAAGGAATCACCTGAGGAATTAACTATATACATATATTCAGCATTCTGTCATTTTTTTTTTAATAAATCAAAGGTAATTGACTTCAAAAACCGCAAAATCTTTTTTAAAAATCTAACATATTTTCTTTTCAACTGAAAGAAATATCAATTTAAGCTGATTAAATATTTATTTTAAATACTTAAGGTTTAAGATGTCTGTTTTTTTCTAATAATTATTACTTTACTTTAAATGTTAACAAAACACAAATACCACTCAAATGTCAATACCCTTTTCATATTACTCCATGTGTTTTACTTGGTGTATCTCTGTCTCTCATCTCATTTACTAATTACGTTTAAATGATGCATGATAATTGTAACATTAAAACCACTGACTATTATTTGTGTTGCTTTCTTTGAACATGCTCGACTTTTATAAGACTTTGTAAGCTTCATTAAGCATTTAAAGAAATTTGTTAGAAAATGTGTACTGGATTTTGCAAAACCAGAGAAATTGTCACCAACATTTTTAAAGGCATAAGAAATAATGGTATTAAAAAGTGAAAGTCACTTAAGTCAAGTCAGCCCTCATAATCGTAGCAACAAGACAAGACATAAATAAGAGAGAAAGAAAGATAGCGAGATTGATGTTGTGTGTGGGGAAGTTGTTTGTTATGCTATTGATATGTTTGGTAAGCTATCGATATGGTATGATTATTTAGTTGATTGAATTACAATTTTGTTTGTTTGTTACATATTTGTTTTATTTTTTTATTTATTTTTTAGAAAGACAAAAATAGTTTAAAGTGGTATTTTATTCAGATTTAAGTTTTGTTAAAGCAAACATTCAATTATCTATGAAAATCTTTTTATTAGAAGAGATATATATTTATTGAATTTCATATATATGAAAATAAAAAACACCCACTGTTTTCTTTATAAATTTTTACTTAAGACTTTATTGAAATTCAAGTTGTCTGTTCAAATTTGTTTTAAAGAGGGAGATGGATTTTCTATTTTTAAATATATTTGTTTTATATTTCAATTTTTGCTTAATCATGTAAAATGATTGTCCTTTAATTGCAACAATTCTTTCATTTTCACCTTCAGTTTTAAAGTTCATTTAACTTTTAAATTAAATCAAAATATCCCATTTATTATAAAATTTCTTGTTTATATTATTTTATGGCATATTAAAATTTTGTTTTTGTTGTTGTCTTTCAATTCATTCATTAATTTAAATAAAGATAACAATATAATTGGAATTCAACAGCAAACAAAAAGATACCTTTATCATTTCTAGTTTAACACATTTGTATTATTGTTATTTTTGAATTTTAAAATACACTTAACAAAATTGGAAATAACTAAAGAGTAGTGAAATGAAAATATTTGTGAAATGAAAATACGTTTCGTTTTTAACCTTCACTGACTGCTTTAGTTTGGTTTGTTTACTTGGCGTTCATTTTGTCACCTCTAGTAATAGAACTAACAGTAAACAGAGAGTGAAGAATACAAGCCACAATAACAGAGAGTTAGGAAAAGTTAATTTAGTTTCTCTTAAAGAGAATTATTTCATAAAAAACATTAATCTTTTTTTTCTTAATTTTCCTTGTTTATTTTCAAATTTGTTAAAAACCGAAAAAAAAACTGTAAATTTTGCCATATCTGTTTTGTTTTTACTAAAAATTAATACAAAACTCCAACACTTTGTTTTTCTAAGTGTAATTGCAGTGTTGTCTTGACCTTTTTCATGTTAAAATAGCTTTATTTCTTTTTACAAAGAAAAAATAACTCCACCTCATTAACGTTAACGAATTGAAAGAAAAAAATAATATAAAAAGATTACACTATGAAAAGCCAACAAAGAGAAAAAACCAGTAGCTATATTTACAGGTAAAAATCTATTAAAAGAAATAAAAATTCTGGTAAACGCCACTTCAGTTTGAAAACACCCGCCCACATATTTTACATTTAAACTTCATAATTTTGATTGAGCACTTGTTTATTTAAGCATAAAAGCTGAAAAGAAAGAAAATAAAACAAACAAACAAAAATAATCATAATTCATTTAAAGCCTTTCATTTACAATTATTACAAAATATTAAATATATATTTGGTATAAATTTCTTTCATTTAAAAAATTATTTACTAAAAGTGTTTTAAAATATTCCCAACACGTTTCATTTAAGTGCATTTTAATTTGAAAATTTTTTCAAGTGAGTGTTTAATACATAACATTCTAAATAAAGTCAATAAATATTTGTTTGTAATTAAATATTTGTTAATAAAAAAAATCTGTTTAATTTTTTATAATTGAGGTTATTAACAATTTAGAAAGTTTAAACATTTTCTTAAATTCTTTACTTAAATTAAAACCATTGTTAATTTTACCTGTTTATAAGGCAAAAATCAGCCAAGCAATAAATTAAATTTTATAAAACCTGCTCTGAATGTGTTAAGCAACTCAAGAATAGAAGTTTTATAATAATTCAAGTGTAACAATTTGTTTTATAACATAAAATGTGTAACATAAGTTCTTGTGCAAATAATTACTATTAAATTAAATGGTTTATAAGAATTATTACATATTTTCTTAATTGAGTTACAAAGCTTACATATAGTTTATTTTGTTATTTAATTGAATTTATAACAGTCACTTTTTAAAAAGAAACAAATCTTAATTATGACAGTCACTTTGGATCAGAAAAAAATCTTAATTGATTGATTACAGTTGTTGTTTTAGTACATTTTCTTAACTAATTATATTAATTTTTTTTTTATTGCAATTAAGGGAAAAATAATTATCCAATCCAAACTCAAATGTCAGCCGCACAACAAAAAACAATTGAATTAATAAAACATTGTTTAAACAAAATAATTATTAATTTAATAGCTATAAAATGCAAATCATATGATTAATTTTGTAATTATTTTCTGAAAAAAGTTAACCGGGTTTTTTCTTATAGAATTGTTAAGTTGTTTGCTCAAATTGTGAAGTGGCATCACTGCTAGCCATATGCATTTTGACATAAATCAATGATGCCTACTATTGATTTTTCGAGCGCTAAATTTTGAGGCAATATTATTGCATTTCTAACTGGAGTATTTAAGTTTAAGTATTGACGACGGAACCCATAGATCACTCAGGAGATGCGCTGTGGAGTTTCAAAGTAGGGCCCTCAAACATGCCAAATTTATAAAAGCTTGCAAAATTTGAATTGTTTATGATGCATTGAAGCAATATTGACGACGGACCGCTCAGGAGCGGCGCTGTGGGGTCTCAAATTAGGATTCCTCAGACATGCTATTTATCTCCTTTATTTAGCGAGAAACTTTAAATTTCAGCCTCTTTATTCATAATATCGAACATAATTCTTGACTGATTTCATTCACAATGTTCCTCTTAGTTAAACAATAAATAAAAAAATCATATGATAAATATTTCAAAGCAATATCTTTTACGAGTCTTAAAATAACTTTTTCTTGCTAGAAAATAGTTTTTAAGGAACTTGTAATGGTTTTATATTTATTTGAAAGCAAACTCAAAAAGGTTAGATTTAAAATAGAATACTTCTAAAATATACTAATAGGGACTTCTATATTACCCTCCAAATTTAACTTTTTTTTGTTTTTTTGGCCTTTGCTTCCTAGAAAAAAAGTTTCTTAAGGAACTTGTAATGGTTTTATATTTATTTGAAAGCTAACTCGACAAGGTTAGATTTAAAATATAAAATGTCTAAATTATACTAATTGGGATTGGGATACTAATTGGGGAATTTGAATTTTTATATTATAAATTTTTAGGATTTACAATATAAATTTATTCATACTATTGGCCATTGTTAGCTATGACCTTTTCCCAACGTTCTGGCAACATATGGATTCCGAGTCAAAAGAACTGCTAATCTTTTGAGGCCAAGAACGAATCAAGACCCAACTGCATATTGCTTGCCATGCCAAGAACTTTTTGGGGAAATTTTCTTCTTTTGAGTCCTAAACTTTTCTACAACATTCCCTCGAGCATCAGCAACATAAAAATATTGACCCGGAACCTGCGAAAAACATTTACCTTACGTACGTTCCTGTCAGGAACTTTTTGAGTTTTGTATATTTTTAAACCTGCATTGGCTTTAACTTTTCGTACCAAACATCATGTGGACCATTTCTTCTACCTGAACCAGATTTTCTATCAACGAACGAGGTTTTCTAATAACATTGGAATCAGTTTGATGGCAGACATTTGATTGTATGGCCAACTTTTTGTACATTTTAATTCCCACACTGTGACTTCAATTCAGGGCAGATTTCTAAATTGTTTCAATTTCCCAATTTCTCCAATGAAAAATTCCAATTTCGCTTATGAAAAATCCCAATTTCCCCTTTTTAAACTCTAAACTAAAATTGCTTCATTTCTTTCATTAAATCTCTGCTACCTGTTGACATTTATGTCTCCAAAACTCTTTTTTGAACAGACTTTAATCCAGGTTAATCTCATGGGCTTGATTTAAATATTATTGTTAATCCTGTGTAGCAGTCAGTAGTTTTGAATTAAACAGCTTCAAACTCATTTAAAGTCTAACCGATTCAGATTGTCTTTATTGTTTTTTCAAATAGTTTATTAACCTCTTATCTCAGTTTGTGTTGGGCTACCTCTTTTATTTTTCATGAGAATGTTTGTTTTTCTTGTGATTATTACAACAAACGGAAGTAGATTGGTGTTGTTATTATTTGTTATTAAAATTAAATGTCTTTGGCTGCGGTTGGAGTGTTGCCATTGTCTTTAAGCCCCTTAAGGTGTTTTGTCTGTGCGTATGTCTGTCTGTCAATGAGTGAGTGTAAAGTTAGCAAGACTTACTTACATTAGCGTAATTTGTTTGTGTTTGTTGCCACTTCTGCTTTGTTTACTTCGTTCGTGTTTATTGTTATAGACGACCAGACAAGGGACTAACAAATCTAATTTAATGGTCAGATTTTTTGTCTTAATTCGGTTGTGTGTGTGTGTAAGTGTTGGTGTTTTTCCAACTTTAAAACAAAAGACACTCTAACATTCGACATTGTTGCACTGTTTTGTGTGAGTTTCAAAGAAATAGAGTACAAAGAAGAGCCCGCGTAAAATAAGAAATTTCCCAAGGGCAACATTTTTATGACCAAAGAAAATTTCGAGGAAACTACAACACCACAACCTACAGTTAGAAGACATACAGATAGAAGAAGAAAACAAATTGGGAAAAAATAACAAATGATTTTTAGTTGAATTTTGGTAGTGTTAAAGTTTAGACATCATGATGGAAGTTGATGATGTTTTACGCTTGTAACTATTTTAATATTGTTTGTTTTGTGTAAAACGGTGTTTTTTAACAACAAAAGTTAAAAACAAAATGTGTTCTTTTTAAATTACAGCAATAGCAACAAGAAAACAAAAAACATTGACCAAGATTAAAAATAAATATTAAAAAACTTTTTTCATTAAAATCAAAAAAACAAAAACTCGTTTATCCAAAAATAAAAGTGTTTAAATTTAAGCTTAACAAGAAAAGGAAGTGTTTAACACCAACAACAACAAAAATATGGCTTCATTACAACAAAAACGCCCCTCCATATCAAATTGGTTCTCTTCTCTAAGAAGACAGCCAAAAAATAAAAAAGCTTCCTCATTATATGGCGTGGACAAACAATATCAACGTAGCTGTATTGATTTGCCTTCCAGTACATTTTATGTGGCTCCCAAAAATGGCCAGGATAAATTTATTTCCTCCAACACCAATTCTCCCATCATCACTAACTCTACAGATAATTTGCTAGAAAATGAGCGTAAATCAAAATCAAATATTTGTGCCAGATGCTGCTGCTCGATCTTGCCGCCAAAATCGAGATCTCTAACGCCCCCATCTTCGCCCAACACTACCAGCAATACCATAACACCCGATTCCAATACACCCACAACGTGTTCGCCTACCCGATCTCCTTCAATGAATCCCTATAACAGCATAGCTGCATATAATAATATTACACCAACTGCCACTCCTTTAACGGAGGCACCCCCCTCGCCTTATGATAATGTGCAACCTACCATCACCTCGTCTACAGTTTATGAAACTGAAATAAGCAAGCATGTGGAAATGGTGCGTTTGGAATCCTCAGATTCTGGAAGTCTGGGTTTATCAGATAACCCCATCACACCCACTACACCAAACACCCCGCCCGCCACTCATGTCCTCAAAAAGACCACAGAATTCCAACGCTCGCTGACCACCACCACCACAAAAACTCTCGTTATGTCGCGACAAATCGAGCTCATACTCAATGAAAAAGGTGAAATCATTGGCAAACGACCAAAATCCCTAGAGAAAACCACACGTTCCAGCAGTTTGGGTTGTGTTTTAGACGAATGCGAAGAATTTAATTCCTCAGTCCTACCTACCTCGCCGCTCAATGAATCGTCACCCTTGATTTTGGACTCTAACGATATCAAATTCATCGATGACTCGTCCACATCTCAAAGCGAAAACGAACGCAATTCTCAGCAAAGTTGTGCCCCACAAGATACGGCAGAAAAGGAGAACTACTACTATACATTGCCTTCGAAATTTAAGAAGACTCCGCGATCGAAGAGCGTATCAACGGCGGTGGTATCACCGCTTAATCTTAAGGCTGGCCTTATGTTGAACAATAATGTGGGTAGTTTGTGCGATGACTGTCGCATTGTTATCGAACGTAATCGTAATAATCGCAATATTCACTATACAAATGCTCTGATAACGAATAGGGTAAGTAGATTGATAAATGTTTTTCATTTTTTAAATTGTTTGCGAAAATATACTCAAAATTCTTTATTTATATTGTCCTAAGGAAAACATAAAATGTTCCCCAAATGCCATACAAAATGTTCTTTAAAAGTTTCGTAGAACTATTTTAGTTTAGAAGGGTAGTGTTAAGTAGTACACTTTCACTCGGAAACCTAATAGTCCATTGTAATTCCCTTCAAGAAGGAATTAAGCAAAGCTAGAAGCTCTGGAACAAAATGTATCCAGACATTTTGTTCCAGAGCTTAATAATAAAAATAACTTCCCGATCTAATCTAACATAATCCTCATGGAATATAATCCCTCATGGAATTGTCGACCTAACCACCTAAACCTGTGACGTTGAGGTTCTGGGTATTAACAGATAATATGTTCCAGGGTTTCTAACTCCTCCTCGTCCCCTCACACTCTACAATAATTCGTTCAGGTCCAGTAGCAAACATTATGGTAGCTGAAGTATTTAATCTGGATCACAGGATCTTGTAGATCCTACAATCCAGTTTAGTTCTCCATGATCGGTTAGTCCGGAACAAAATCTCAGCCAATAACATCCAGTGGTAATGACTGATTGGTGGTTTCGCCGATGTCTCCCTCTCTTCTAGGGATAGTTCCTTGCAAACTCCTTCAATATTACAATGTGCTGGCTTACAACACAGTCTGGCATCGAATAGATCCATTAACCTTACTAGGGCCCGTTTTCGGTAATGTACCAGCTTGGATTTGACTCTGTGATGACTTTGCGTTACCTGTAGAACAATGAAAGTAAAGGGATAGAAGTGAAAAAGAATAGTCAGAGAAATAGAAATAGTTTTATGGTAGATTAAAAGACAAAAATCATCGGACACTGATCCTTCCAAGATCGATGTGTGATACTTTGGAGAATGAATCGTCTTTCTATAAATGTGAGTCATCTGATGAGATTAATGAGGGTTCTTCTTATTTCCCGTCATGATAGCTTCTTCTGAAGCCATTTAATGGTAGTCCAAGCCTTCTTGCATACGTCTTGCTTACTTGATGACTTCGTAATCTTAGTAAAGGTAATGTACAGGTCCGATTTATCTAGTTTGTGCCTTTTCAAAGGGAACATTATCGATCCAAAGTTTGCAGACTGCAAGTGGGATGTTTCACACAGACAATCTATATATTCGGCAGGTTATCAGCAATGCAATTTCCTGTGCAGGTCGCAAGTGAATGTCTCGCCACCATGTTTATAGGTGTCCGGCATTCTTTCTCCACCTTACCGGTATTAATGCTCCCAATTCGTGTCTACGATTCTTTTGGATATTTATATTACAGTCACGGCCTTTGGTATCCTTGCAGTATATTAAGTTTCTTCGATAATTCACTATCAAGAATGATACTTAAGTATTTTCAACACTGCTCAGACTGGGTAAGACTAACGGAAGATAATGCTCGAGCACAGCACAAGTTCCATTTTGGTAGAATTTACACTCAATCCAATTCCGACACTCCAGCAACTAGGAATTCTAAGATCAGTTTCCAAAAAACTGACACAGCAACGTAATCCGATCCAAGATATAGGAGAACTCCTCGCCCTTATACTTGATTCCATGATTGGTATGTTATCCTTAGCTTTAGTATGCGAACCCTACTCCTTTTAATGTCCCAAATTGGTGATAAATAAAGTACTACCAGGAAAGACTGGCTTGATAGATAGTCAATATCCATTATGTAATTTAAATTACACTGTGCTGATGATCAGCAGGAATAATGTTATCCGACCAAGGTGATTTATATGTTTGGAAGCTTTTAACTACAACATATTACAAATGTCCTTCTTTTTTCCGCCGCATAAATTTTCACTTGATCAAGAAATGTCACAAAAGAAGTTAGAAACAAAAGTAAAACGAAGTTTGTATAAATAGTATAGGCGAAGCTGAATTAAAATTAATTTGGACTAAGGTTCAACTGATAAAAAATGTTTCTTGTTCAATTTACCTTAAATTGTTATAAAATAAATCAAATTATTTGTATAATCCCATATTTTAAAAGGTATTGAAAATATTGTTCAACAAAATTTGGCACCACTATTCACAAACTATTAATAACTGTTAAACTTGAAACCAGTTGGTAACTCCTCATGCATATAAATATTGCAATAATAATGACAGTGTTGTCAAGACAAAATTTATCTACATATATGTGTGTATTTGTTTTTTTTTTTGTCTCCAGCAAGTAATTTACATTTTTGTGTAAAATAATAATGTGTGATTCCAATTTTTAATATTCTAAAAATAAATTGAATGACAGCTAACATTGGCATTTTTATTAACAAAAAAAAACGATTAAAATACAGCAATAATAAAAAATAATAACATTTAATGACAACATTGATGAGCTCATAAATACAAAAAAACATATTTTGAAATGAATTGTTTAATGATGAAGTAAATTATTAGATAAAAAAAACTACAAACTATTTAAATATTATAAATTCTTGTAATATTAAAAACAATTCTTTGCATTTTATTACCTAATTTCTTTAAAATAAAAGATTTTTGTTCATTACTCATAAAATCTAAACATGAAAATATTATAACCCGTAAAAAAATCGCCTAATTAATTATGACAGCCAACAAGTGGTTTCATGTGTTCTCTTATGTTATGTAGAAAAACATGAACAAAGATGACTTAAAATTTTATAAACAAAACAACATTTCCTTTAATTAGCTTTAAACTACTTGAAAGTATCAACACAATTGTACATGAAGATGAACAAAACAAATCTTAAATATAAACGATATAAAACTATTTTTGAAAAATATAAATAATAGCATAAAAAACCGGTCCATACATAATATGTCCTCATACTATGATGTAAAAAATAAAATCAAGAAATAAATACGCTTTAGCTGAGTGTTATAATTCAAATTCTTTTACAGCACAACATTCTTCACTAACAATTATAGAGGATTTAACCCGTTGTCAAACTTCAGGTTAAAAGAATAACTTGGCCGCACTTTGTTTACAAGTGTAATTGTTTGATAGTAATGCCAAGTTGGAGACATGAAACCGTTATATTCCATTATGACAACATTCGGCCACATGTAGCAATAACTGTTAAAATGTATTTAGAATGAAGTGGTTGGGAAGTTTTGCCTTACCCTCTTTATAGCCTAGCCCGTGCCCCGTCCGGATACTATTTGTTTCGATCGATGTTAGACGCTCTCTCTGGGATACACTTCACTTCAGAACAGAGTATCCGAAATTGCTTTGATTCGTTCTTGGCCTCAAAAGATGGACAAAGATTGGCTGTGAATCTATATTTTGCCAGAAATTAAAATAAAAATTTTAAAAAATCCAGCATTTTTAAGTCTTAATCCCAATAATAAACAAGTAAGAAAGTATGGTCGGTCAAGCCCGACCATATAATACCCTACACTAAGTAAAAGAGCAAAAAAAATGTTTCTTTTAAAATTTCAATAATTTATATTTTTGAGTGATTTTCGGAAGTGGGGTTATATGGGGGCTATGACCAATTATGGACCGATCACCATGAAATTAGGTCATGAGATTTATGTCTATATTAAAGTTAACTATGTTGAATTTTGTTTGTTTACCAACATTTTTAAGCGATTTATGCACGTTAAAGTGATTTTCGGAAGCGGGTCTATATGGGAGCTATGACTAATTATGGACCGATCGTAACAAAATTTGGTGACTTGAATTTTGTGTATATAAAACTTATTTGGAGCGGAATTTGTGTAAATACATATATAAATTAAAGATTTATGACCGATAAAGTCCAATTTCTGGAGGATATTCGTATGGGGGCTAGGTGAAATAGTGGACCGATTTCAGCCAGTTTCAATAGGCTTGGTCCTTGAGCCGAAAAAATAATATGTACCAAATTTGATCGAAATATCTTCAAAATTGCGACCTGTACTCTGCGCACAAGGTTTACATGGACAGCCAGCCAGCCAGCCAACCAGACGGACGGACGGACGGACGGACGGACATCGCTTAATCGACTCAGAAAGTGATTCTAAGTCGATCGGTATACTTTAAGGTGGGTGTTAGACTAATATTTTTGGGCGTTACAAACATCTGCACAAACGCATAATACCCTCCCCACTATGGTGGTGTAGGGTATAATTAAATTGTTCTATCATTAATATAATAAATGATTTAATATTAAAGTTATCATGTTGTTTTATCAAGAACTGTCTTGTCATGAATTATATAGCTGTACCTTAGCTTTAGAGCTTTAGATCTGTTATCTAAATCGTTTTATTTATGTATCTACTATTTTTCCAATTTCCCCATGGGTTAATCTATAATAATCTTCTCGTTTCTTTCATACACGTTTTCTAAACAAGAAGCGCCTTTATAAATAACTCATGGCTATGTCATCTTCTCAGCTTATGTTGAATAACATTCCACCATTCTTTATTGTACTCCAATATTAACAGACATACATATTCATTATTAAAAAGCCTTTAGACATACAAATTTATCTATTTAGCTGTCTTCTTTTCATTAGATATTTTATTATTTTTTAATTTAAAGCGATTTGCTGCAAACAGGTTTTTTGGTATTTTTTTTCCTCGCTCAACATCTCTAATTAGTATAATTGATTAAGAAAAAGACATCATCATCATCATCATCGTCCAATGCCGGGTTTTATAATGAAAATAAAACAATCTTAAAATAAAGAAAAAGTAGATGATGATGATAATGATGAGATGTTTATAAAAGTATGAATAAAAGATCTAGCTGAAATACTATTACTACTTCCACTACCATTTCTACTACTACTACCCAGCAGTTCGGCAAGACTATCAATCCAATTTAGATTTTTGCACTTTGTAATGCAGGTATAATTCATTTGGTTACTTTGTATATCCCAGGTAATATAGTTTAAGGTCAATTGTCCATTTATTGTCTCTAAGTAATCTAGGGTGTAGTCACTTTAAACTTTTTTTGGAATGCTCTTTAGTGGAATGCTGAAGTAGTCTATTGGATAGTCAATTGTCACTAAATATCCTTTTGAGCTATTTGACACATATGTGCAGATAGAAATCAATAGGTTACTTTATATATCTCAGGTAGTCTGGCAAGAATTCAATTGTCACTTTAGTGTCTCTAAGTAATCTAGAGTGTAGTCACTTAATACTTTTTTACTGCACTTTAGAAAGTAGTTAGAGCAAAAGTAGTATATTGGAGAGTCAATTGTCACTAAATGTCCTTTTGTAATGTGAAGTTTACTCTCTGCGATTTATGACTTAAAATAACCAGTACCTAGTTCTGTAACTAGTGGTGACCCCAATGATAGGTAAATTCACTAGCTCATGGCACTTAACCACAACTGCTGGGTACTTGCTGTATCAGTTGTATGCTATGGTAATATTGTGACAGGTTTTCTGAGTTATAATTAATATTTTCTTGCTTGCGATGATTCAAAACAAAGCGGTTATAGTTCTTTGAACTTGGGGTATTGTATGTTATTATGTATTAGAAAATAATGTCTTTAAAATATTTTGTAATTGTGTTAATTTAGTTTGGGGAGAAAGGTGACTTGATATGATGATAAAATTATAGCTAATGGAATTTTTAATAATGAGTTTCTAGGTATTTTATATATAAAACAAATCAGTAATAAAAAACTTAGTAAATAAGGAAGTAAAAAAAATTGGCAATTTACAGCATCATTTACATCAATTGACATCTCTTTATATAACGGTAAAGTATGCAGTGCTGCCAATATACATATATATTAGAGTTACCAACTGAATTAAATGTATACAGTGGTTGGCAATACAATGGAAAAGTGTGGTAATATGTTTTGAAAAATAGAACGATAAATAAAACGATTCAGATAGAGGAATATTATCCAGAATTTGAATAATAAAATTCATGACAAGACAGTTCTTGGCAAGTCAACATAAATAAGTTTAAATTAAATAGTTTAATATGACAATTAATTAATGAGCAAATTAATTATTTTTGTGGAAAATATTAGAATAATGATTGATCTTCATGTCAGAGAATTGCTCCCACAACTAACAAATATATTTTATTTATAACGGTAGCTTAGCGGTAACAGTTGCCAAACTGAGACAAACTATAAAATAAAACTTTCATTGAGCCCTTTTCAAAGCTTCTCTTTTCCCTAATAATGTTTCAACTCTCCACAAAATTGAATTTTAACCACAGGAAATTTAATCCCAAACAGTTAAGAATCAAAAAAATGTATTTAATAAGAAATTTTCTTAATTTCCTTATTATTCACAACAAAAACCAAAGAAAATCTAAAGAAGTCATATAAAAATTAAAAACTAAGTATAAAATTACAAGACAAATATGTGTCAACATTGTTAACGAATGAGTCCAAAGACAGACGTCAAACAGACAAAACTAACTGTCATTTACTGGGTGTTTTATTTTTTTTTTGTATAATAAACTGTCAAATTGACAACTACTAGAAATGAACGAGTAAGAGAATCTTTTTTATACAAAAAGTATGATTAAAATGTATTAAAATAAAAACTACAAATCTAGATCATGGTTGATTTGTAAAAAAAAAAATAAATATAAAAAAACACTATAAAGAAGCCACTCAAGTTACGCTGAGAAAACGAAATATTTATAAAAAAATAAATAAAAAAAAACTGTAATACATGCAGCTTAAATTAAAAGCACTTCTTGATGGCTTTTTAGATTTGCATAAAAAACATTACAGCAAAAAATAAATCGTCAAAAAAAACCCACCATAACTGACAATTGATATTTTCCGGTTTGCAATTTGTTGTTGCTGAATTTTTTTTAAACAAAAAACGTGTCAATGTTGAACAAAATTACTTAAAAACTTCCTAAAAACTACTTAAAAATATTAATTTCAAGTTAATTTATAAAAAAAAAATAATAAAAAAAACAAGAAATAAAATTAGCTGTTTATTGATTTGTTTATAAAACACAGGGCTACAAAATTTAAAAAATTGCGGCTAATTTTAATAAGAATTTTTTAATACCGGACAAATCGTTCACGAGTTTTGCCCCTTAATTTTCTATATAACAGCACCGGAGTCAATTCCCACTAAAGTAATTAAAAGCTATCAAATCTTAGTAATAAATCCTCTGACTTGGAATCAGTGTGCTGCTCTGTATAATTGACAAATTAAATATTATTTGAATTTAATAGCTCCGTAGATTTCGTTGCATTTATTTCTGGACATATGTAATTAGCATTAAGTATGGCGAAACTGCAATTAAGGCGACAAGCTGCCAACACACAGTGGTTTAGAAACATTTAATTTTGAAAATAATTCGGGAGCTCGTTCACGAGCTAAGGCGTGACTGGGCTGATTTTCATTTACGTGAGTTCGGAGTTGAATTTGGATCTAGTGGTCGACCACCAAAGTTGGTCAACTAGTAACTACAATATTTACAAAAAATCACTGAAATTGATTAGGCGTATAACATAAAAATCCCCGATTTTTTCCCAAATTTTTAGCTTTTATTTTGAAACATTTGTACAATATAAATTTATTTAAAATATTGGCCATTCTTAGGAATGACATTTTTCCATCTTTCTGACAACATATGGATTCCAAACCAAAAGAACAGCTCATCTTTCAAGGCCAATAACGAATCAAGCCGATATTGGATACTCTGTTCCAAAGTGAATCGTATCCCAGAGAGAGCGTTCTGCTTCGAAACTAATAGTAGTCGGACGGGGCACGGTCTGGAAAATAAAGCGGGCTAGGCTAAACTTCCCAACCACTTTATTCTAAATACTTTTTAACAGGTATTGTCATGATGAAATATTGAGTTTTAGTTGTCATTATTTTTTATCTCTCTAAATTGCCTGCACTCAATTCAATTTCATGACATTATCCCGCATTGACGCCTTAATTGTAATCGAGCTTTAAATGCCTTAAATTCAATCATTTAAAGTGTATCTGTTTGATCAGACACCCAGTAATGTGTGTGATTTAAAAATATAACAATAAAAAAACGAATTTTTTATTAAATTAAACTCAATGTGTGGGCCATGTGGTGCCATGGTACGTACATAACAATAAATGTTTTAATTTTCTGATTTTGATAATTTTTTTTTTAATTTAATTATCTTTTTTAAAAAAGTCTTTGACAGCATTTTGTTTCAGTTGTTTTATTATACATTTAATCATTTAATTTGCAAATTTGTACATATTTTTTTGATGGCGTGTATGGTTTTTTTTTGTACTGTGTGTGTTTCAGTCCAATAAACTTAATTGAACTTAAAAAAAATAAATGCAGAAGGAAAAAAATTCAAAGCATGCTTTATACGGCAGGAATTTTTAAAACTAAAACAATTAAAAAAACAAACATGTTTAAACTTCCGTAAAATTTAGAGTTTTGTTTAACGAATTTTAGGTTTTTAAGGAAGTGTAATAAATTTTTACAAAATGATGTAATAAAAATGTTAAATTTCAATATTTTTCATTTAATTTAATTGTTACTTTTGTTTGTTTTTATATTTTTAGCAAATCAAAGATGAATTATGCGAAGTGGTTTCCGAAATGGAGGCACTCGATGTGCCCGAAGACTGTAAACATTCCAATAAAGATAAACAAATGTCCATTGGACGCAAGAAATTTAATATGGATCCCAAAAAAGGTAAGAAATGAACTTTTATTTAAAACTAGCTTGAACAAGATTTTTGCAATAAAAATAGCTTCACTGTTACATTACTTTAGTTGGCATCGCCATCTAACTACAGAGTTGCTATTTTAGGTAGTTTTAATGTTAAAAAACAATGGAATTATTTAAAAAAGTACATAAAGTTGTTGAATTGATAAAATTGGTTTAAAACAACTGGGAAACATATTAAAAAACTTAACTTTAATCACTATTTATCTATTCTCTGACTACATATATTAATATTTCCTGTTAAAAGTAAAACTTTAAACTACTAACACCTCCTCAAAACACCGTTTAATTGCATATAATGATGACAAATGCAAACAAATAGTTAACTTTTATACAAAACTAGCTTGAAAAAGCTTTTAGCGATAAAAATAGCATCACTGTTACTTTGCTTTAGTTGGCATCGCCATCTAACTACAGAGTTGCTATTTTAGGTAGTTTTAATGTAAACAAACATTCGAATTATTTACAAAAGTACATGAATTAATGAATTAATAAAACTGGTTTAAAACAACTGGAAATCATATTAAAAAACTTAAATTTAATATCTACTATCTTTCAAAAGCTTTTAGCAGTAAATATAGCATCACTCTTACTTTGCTTTAGTTGGCATCGCCATCTAACTACAGAGTTGCTATTTTAGGTAGTTTTAATGTAAACAAACAATCGAATTACTTACAAAACTACATAAAGTTGTTGAATTAATAAAATTGATTTAAAACAACTGGAAACCATATTAAAAAACTAAACTTTAATAACTATTTATCTATTCTCTGACTAAATATATTAATATTCCCTGTTAAAAGTAAAACTTTAAACTACTTACACCTCCTCAAAACACCATTTAATTACATATAATGATGACAAATGTTAATGATATACATATTACCATATAATTAGTTTAAATTAATAATAATAGTTTTTTTGTTATATTTATTATAAAACATGCTGTTTACACGCGCCACTGACAGTGTGCCATGTTAATAATATTTTGTGTAATACCACAAATTAATTAAGTGCATCATGCTGAATGAATGTCAAAAAGGATTTTATGTTGCTTTACGGTCTCCCTCGCAATATTGTACAATGTAATAATGCTTGAAATGAAATTAATAATAAATCGCACTGGCATATTTATGTAAAATACCACACGCATGCGAAAACCTATAAAATATAAACGACATTATGAATGGGGAAAAACACTTTACACATCATTACGGCAAATCCACAATCACATAAGGATGTGAAAATAAAAGGGGGAAAATTGTGGCAAACTATAGTACAGTACGATAAATAAGTGGAGTGGTAAAGTACAATAATTGGGAGTTTCTAGCAAAAATTATGCCCTAGTGTGCCCTTAAGTTGCCTTTTTATGGTTTATTTGCATGAAAATAATATCACAAATTTAGTATTTTGATTTTTATACCCCTCACCATGAGTGGTAAGGATATACATTGTACATATATCCGTTTGTAATTTCTAGAATTTTCATTAGTTTTTATTTTGAAACATTTATACAATATACATTTACAGTATTAGCCATTGTTAGATATGATATTTTCCCATCTTTCTGGCAACATATGGATTCCGAGACAAAAGAACTGTTAATTTTTTGAGGCCAAGAACGAATCATGCCAATTTCGGATACTCCGTTCCAAAGTAAAGTGTATCCCAGAGAGAACGTTCTGCATCGATCGAAAGAAATAGTAGTCGGACGGGGCAAGGTCTGGACTATAAGGCGGGTGAGGCAAAACTTCCCAACCACTTCATTCTAAATACTTTATAACAGGTATTGCAACATGTAGCCTAGCGTTGTCATGATGGAATATTACGGTTTCATGTCTGGCCGCATATTCTGGGCGTTTTTCGGCCAATGCCCGCTTCAAACGAATCAGTTGCGTTCAGTACAGGTTCCATGTGATGGTCTAGTCAGATTTCAGCAGCTCATAATATATAGGACCTTTCTATTACCAAAAAATACAGAGAATTACCTTAGCGCCATGAATATTTGGCATTGGTGTCGATTCGGAACGATCTCTACGCTTCGAGTTATCGTAATGGATTCATTTTTCATCACAAGTAATGATTCGTTGCAAAAATTAATTTCTTTTATAACGTTCAAGCATAATTTCGGCACTTTTTTCAAATTAAAGAAGTAAAGCAAAACTTCCCGCATATGACGCAAAATTCGACATTTTCGAATCAAAATATGGACTGGGAACAAATGTTGCCCGATTTTCGCCATACTTTACAATATAATTTCAGAGTATTTAGAACTAACCGCATAACAATATATTTATGGCTGCTCAAACAGTATTCCGGACGGACATCTCTGGTCCGTTATTGTCCATTTTCAATACCAAACAAACCTTACCAACAGAAAGTATTTATATCAGTCAGCTGGCCCTTTCGTGTTTTCAACAGACCGACGGATGGACATAGAAGATATGTACCGTTAGCTTAGGGTTAACAGTAGTCGAGCGGAAAAGGCATTTTTGGGGTAACGGTAGCCAACCTTGTTTATCTTTGGCATTAATGGCGCGGCTTGATTCCATTCAATATAAGTTATTTAGAGACAATTTTGACAAATTAAACAGATAAACATTTTCAATTGGTTCGTATGGTTTTGAATTAATTAATACTTCAACAGTCCAAAACTGAAAGTAATTAAAAAAAAATTACAAATGCTTATAGAATCCATGCGAACTTTTTCCCACACTACTTTTCTTACACACTGTAATGATTTCCTGTTTATAATTGAAATTATGATTGATTTAATAAAAGGGTGGTTTTTTCCAACTTTTCGTAATTTGTAATACAATTATGCAGACATATTTGTATATTAAATGAAACAAAACAAAAAAACACTATAAATATTAAAATTTATTTAACAACTTAATAAGTGTTAATTCCCTTAAACGCTACAAACCTCCATTAAAAATAAAATATTAAAAAAATTTCCAAAAAACGTACCGCCTGAATAAAAAGATACTTAAATGCAAACATGTTGTAATTATTTATAAAAAATGAAGAATTTTTGCTAAAGATAAATATAAGGCAACTAAAACAATATTCCTTTTTGACAAATTTGACAGTTCGTTGACATTTGAATTTAAGTAGATATGTATAAGTTGTTGCTATTGTTTGGTAGTGATGCCACCACTCCTTTGCCATGTCACGGTTTATCATGATTTTCGAGTTTTGGTTGATTTTTATTGTTTCTTTATTTTATGATGTATAAATATGTAATAATTTAGTTACGGGTACATTCTTGTTTCGCCTTTTTTTCTTCTTCTTCCTTTCTCTTTATTTTGTATGAATTATGAGCATGTGTCAAAATTGATTTAAATTACTTTATGATGTTTACTTTATTTTAGCTAAACAAAATTGTATTATATTTTGTGAAATATTGAATTATATTTTATTTGTTACTAATGATGTGTGATCATTATAAAACCCTTAGGAAAAAGCATGACAATTACTTATTCTTTCTTTTGTTTTCCTGAAAATGTTCTTAACGATGGTGTTGAAATACATGTTTGCGTTATATATTTAATATTTTGCTGAGTATGCGGGATAATTTATCAAATATTTGAAAGTTTTTTTTTTTGTTTGTGCGCAACTATGAAATAATTTATTATGAAATTTATGTTTGGAAGAGTAAATTAATTTGATGTTTTCAAGGTTTCAGTTGAATAACGATTGTTATAGATTACTCATTGTATAAAGAGGGAAAGGGCATAACATCTCTCTGTGATTGCCTTTAAGATGTTAAATATTTAAAGTTTTCTGCTTACTAGACTAATAACTTGAAAGAACTCGAAAATGTATTTTTGCTGCATTGATTTATACATATATTTTTTCAAACTTTTATACAATTTCTATACCTGATACATTTTTGTCTTGATAAACGTCAAAATGTTTGTCAAGATAAAAAATTATCAGGTATATTCTCCATTTATTAGTATTATTGCTTCGTTGTGACAAAATTGTTAGTACTCAGACAACGTTGTCTAGACAATAAACGTCATTAATTGTTATGATAAATAGTTGTCAAGTATAGACCAGGGGTTTAGTTAAAACAAACAATGTTACAAAAAACAAGAAGAATCGGTATATCACTTCTCTGTGAATGTTTTTAACAAACAATGTTACAAAAATCTGTATATCATCTCTCTGTGAATGTCTTTAACATAAATATTCCTAGATTTCTCCATGAAAGCCTTAAACATTAAATTTGCATTTTTCAAACATTAAACTTTTTACAAAATTCAACTAAACAGTTCAGTAATTTATCAATTTTGTATTTATTACTTTTAATTAAATCTTATTTAAAGTACATGGTAATAAATTTAATAAACATTAAGAAATTCGATTCGCTACCGAAAATTAAACCAACTCGAATTAAGTTGAAAAAAACATAAATCTTTAAGCAAACAATTACATGTTCAATGGGCCATTAAATAAACCAAAAAGCGAAAAATAAAAACTAACAAAAAGGAAAAATAAAAATATTTGTTTGGAAAAAAACAGTTTTTCCTTTCCTTTTTTATTGGTCAATTATTTAAATTCACATAAAAAATTGTTAATAAAGTTAGCCATACATATACATACATATTTTATTTGCATGTTTAACATACCAATATTCCGTGAAAATAAAATTTAATATGTAAAGCAATAGGTATAAGTTAAATAAATGCCAAGTTAAAAAAATAAGGGCACGTCAAACTTAGTTTTTCCGACAATTTGTCAATCATTAATATGTTACAACAATAACATAATAAAAAACAACCACATTAAACTAACGAGAGCAATAATTTTTCGTTTAAAAATAACGGAAATTAAAGTCCAAAAAACGCACAATTATAGTCTAAAAACAACCACAAAAGAATCGTTACCATAAAAATCATGAAATTAGTTTTTTTCCTAAAATTATTTACAATAAACCCCATTGAAATGTGCGGTAAAATATGTAATAATCATAAAACTGAAAACCGGCAACTGCAAAATGCTACACCAATCAAGCAAAAATTGAAAAATGAACAAAACAATACCCTATCAAACAGAAGAAAAAAAAAACAGCAGACAGCAAATGAAATGTCAGTTTTACACTATACGTAGAGAAACAAAAAAAAAAAACCTCAACAAACATTAACAAATGAACAAAACAACAACAGCAATGAACATTCACCAAGAAGTGTTATTTATATGCTCCAATATTTTTGTTGATGTTATTTTTGCTGTTGTTTTTGTTATTTTTTTTTTAGATGTAAACAAAAACCACTTATACTCTCTGACAAATACACAGACACTATTGTTCAATACAAAACCAAAAACCATATAATTTTTGCAATACAAAATTTGTCTGCTGGTGCTCCCTCCCCCTCTCCCCTTTCTAGTTGTTTTTGTTGTTTAAATAACTGTTTGTATGCGGTGGTATTTGTTGTATGCCTGAATGTCTCATGAATTGTTATTGTTGAAAATTCTCCTGTATGACGCTCCTCTTTAGAAGGCAAGAAGCACGATTTTTAGTCAACCTCAACAATACACAACATATTACGAGGTTAGTTTGGAGAAGTCTCTTTACATTAAGTTGCTTTTTAAAGGTTTGGAATCTGAAAATAGTCTCAGAGGTCATAACCTAAAAAATGAGAAAGCAATTTCAAAGTAATTAATGGAATTTTGTCATGCAAACAACGACCGAATTACCCCATTCGTGATCGAATGTGCTATCAAAGACTATAAATATATATATATATTTATAGTCTTTGGTGCTATCGTATCGATGATTTCGATATCGAAATTATGATAAAATGTATGCCATAATCTCAAATAGGAAAATTACGACAAATTTTACTCGACATCTAATGCGGTAATTCGGCCCCAGGACTTTTGCAATACTTTCATTAAATCGCCGAGGACAAGATCAAATAGTCTGCAACAATATTTGCATCATATTTAGGCCTTTGATGGAAATTGAGGAAAAATATACTGTTAAAGTTAACAAATATTGGTTAATTTTTGGCAACGACCTTTGGTCGTCAATCAGCCTTATCATGTAAGGCGTAGGCGTTTTACGACAACGACAGTTTCGTACTAGATTAATGAAACAAGTTGAATAATTTCTTTAATCTAGTACGAAACTGTCGTTGTCGTAAGACTACGCCTTACATGATAAGGCGGAATATCTCTCTCGTTAATTAGAACTGCCATACAAAAATCTATTCCAATTTTCAATTCAAAATCATAATTTTCATGAACCAATATGTCCATCAAAAGTATTCCTCCTAAATCTTGTTGATCTGGGCTTCTTTTATCGCCCTTATGTCCGGAAGAACTCACTTTCTTGAAATTTTTTACATCAGAATAAATTAACGAAACGGAGATTGATTAGGAATGATACATCACCAGTTGTTTACCGTCAAAAATCAATAATAAATGACAAACTTAATTTAAACCAAATTGGGATTTATATGCAAAAACCAATGTTCTTTGACAACCAATCTCTCTAGTAGCGATTTTAGATCGGTAAAACCATAATTCGAATGAACTAAAGTATCCAATCAAAACACTTCCTCCTGAAACTTATTGCCATTTTTCGAAAATGTCGAATTTTGTACCATCGAATCGTCATATGCAGGAAGTTTTGCTTTACTTCTTTAATTTGAAGAAAGTGCAGCTGAAGCACACCGATTGCTCATTAAAGCTTAGGATGAATGTGTTACATCGGTTTCAACGTACGAGAGATGGTTTGTGCGGTTCAGAAGTTGTTATTTTAACACGGAATACAAAGATTGTCCAGGCTAGCCAAAAAAGTTGGAATACCAAGAACTGGAGGCATTACTACATGAAGATTTTGTAGAAGTCAACAAGAGCTTGCAAAATCATTGGGATTTACTCAAGCAGCAATTTCAAAACGTTTGCAAGAAGCAGAATTCATCCAAAAACAAAGAATTTGGGGGGTACAATGCGAATTGAATCCGAGAGATGCGGGTACAATGCGAATTTGCATGTCCGAAATGATGCTTGAACGCTATAAATGACATTTAATGGAAAAATGGATCCATTACCAGTCGAATCGACATCAAAGCCAAATATCCATGGCGCTAAGGTAATTCTCTGTATTTGTTGGGAACAAAATAGTCCTATCTATTATGAGCTGCTGAAATCTGATCATACCATCACGGGGAACCTGAACTGAATACAACTGACAACCGAAAAACGCCCAGAATATGCGGCCAGACATGAAACAGCTCGGCCACATGTTGCAATACCTGTTAAAAACTATATAATTTAAAGAAGTGGTTGGGAAGTTATGCCTCACCCGCCTTATAGTTTAGACCTTGCCTCGTCCGACTACTATTTGTTTCGATCGATGCAGAACATTTCAAATTAAAAGATAACAATTTTAAGAAATCCCGCATTTTTAAGTCTTACACACAATAAATTAAAACAATGATATTTATTATTTTTATTAGATTTTCTCGGTATTGGATAATGGTAATTTTTAAATTATTTGACTTGCTGAACCAAATTTTGCGATTTCTTGATTTTACTCGAGACTGCACGAGCTGAATTAATAGGATCCTTAGTAAAAGTGTTAATTACTTTTTACATCGATTGGCGAATGTTCATTAAAGTTGTTAATAACTTTTTCTTATTCAGGGATATGGTAATGTTCTAAGTTGAACTTGCACTATCTGATTTCTTATCTGAACTTAATGTTAAAAACTTAGTTTAATCTCATCTGGGTGTATCTCACTATAAATACATATGTACATCTGGTTTTTATTTGGCCAAAACTTAAAATAAACTTGCTGCTATGCGATAATGAAGGTCTCATCCAATTTCCCAGAACTATAATCCTTACCCCCAGTAACACAAAGTTTGGTTATGTGTTAACTAATAGTTATACTGACAGTTTTCATACAAAAATAATTTTTAGCGACAGTATAACTATTAGTCAACGTATAACCAGGCTTCGTGTTACTGGGGGTAAGAATGATATTGAGCATGTTGTGCTGTAACAGACTTTTAAGGCACATAATACTGACAAACAAGTTCAAATCTAATTTATTAAACGATTTTGAAGAAATGTCAGAAAGTATTTGGGAATGCCATTAACATGTTCGAAGCAAATTTGTTTAACATTTCACTATTTTAGTTTTTAAAAGTACTTTTCATGCTGTCCTCGTACTATAAATCTAATGACGTTCATTGACAATTGTTTTTTATATTTATTTCTTTAAACGTAGTATTTTGCGAATAAAAAACCAAAAATACTTATAATAATCATTAATAGTTATCATTTCAACAAAAAAAAAATCTTATCTAGCTGACGATGAGTGTTGGTTCCTACTTATGTGACACATTATATTTATTTACAAATAGCAACAACAACAATTATCGTTTTTAACCATCATTAGTTGTAGCTGTAATTTAATCTCAACAGAGGCGTTGTCAACACTTGTCATGAAAACAGCGTTGGTTAATTGCTTAGCATGTTGCTATTTATGGTAGTTTGTAGCAAAAATATTTTTATAAAGTAAAGAAGTTTAAAGTCCAATATATGGGGACAAACTTAATTGGTTTCCCACAATATGATTTCAGATTTCTTGTAATAAGCTCAAGTTAAAATTAGTAGGGACAAATTTTATATTTTAAAAATATTTTTAGTTTCAATACCTAGTAGTTTTTATATGCTCCCCTTTTTCAGTTGCGTTACTGCTTTTGTTTTATTGGTGCGTGTCTCTAATACTTCTCCAACCCAGTACATTGATACTGTCTTCTCGACATTAATTTATTTTTGAAATTTACAATTCTTTGCAATTTGTGTTAAGTATGTGTAAATTATTGTTTCTAAAGGAAATAGTAGGCAAAAGTAATTTAACGATAACATCGCTTTAGTGCTGATAATACATATAAATTCATTGAGAACATAAAGTATGATAAACAAACGCCACGTGCTTTTTGAAATTGTAAAAAAATATCCAGATAATCTGAGTATTTATTCATCATCTACTTTGGGTATCTAAATTAAATATTATTAGGAGTACATTGGAAAAGAATGGAAATTAAAAAAGATTATTTGCAACTTTTTTGAGGTTTTTAAATAAAATACCTTTTTGTATTTTCTCTCTTAAGAAATTCATTCATTAATCTTAAATATTTGTCAAACCCAAAATCGTGCTATATAGTATTTGGCAACTGATTCTATCTCTTTAACAATTTCCTAAAATTTATCATATTTTTATAAATTCTATTAAAAATTTCATAATTTCTCTTTCATTACAGGCATCGGATATTTGGTCGAAAATCGTTTATTACGACATGATCCACAAGATGTTGCACATTTCCTGTACAAAGGTGAAGGCCTTAATAAGACAGCAATTGGTAAGTGTTTTGTTTAAATCTTTCATATGATATTTCATTTTCTAATATGTTTCTTAATTATCAACAAATTAGACGATAAGTAGGAAATTTTTAAATAATAAAAAAACACCAAAAACAAACCCCTTCTACACGTAGCAATATCTCTATCTATTATAGCCTATTATTCAATACGTCGACTACAATATAATATAATTTTTTGATAAACAATTCTTAATGAGGAGAAATACAAATGTATGTATATTCTTGGCAAATCAAACTAAACAAATGAAACGACAAGGCCAAATAAACAAAATACAAAAATGTATAATATTGAAACAATAAGAGAAAAATAATTTACACTAAATAAATAAACAATCAGCAGAGCAAAAACAAAACATACTACTTAAACGTTTATTTGAATAGAATTGGACTTTTAATTTGTTTTTTTCAAAAACTGTAGAAAGTCAAACAAACCACCTCAATAATACTATGTATGAGTGAGTCCTGAGTGGGCCAAATCATAGATAATGGTTTAAAATAAAATATTCGGTTTTCTGAAATGTTTATTGCTTTGGAGGCTGCCGTTTAATTGGTCCCATCAGTTTGATTTCAGTCCTGATTTGATACCTATATTTCAGTTGAACTTCAATGGGCTATAAACATAATATTCTGAAAAGTTGTAACTAATCTAAAAGATCTCACCAGAAACAACGTTGAAATCATTATATTCATGTTGGTTCGATCAAACGAGTTGAGACAAAAATAAATCTGACATTGTTTCCGATGTTTCCACCTATTTATCTCCTCTTAAATGCAGAAATCATAAGAGGAGTCATCCCAGTTGTTGCTCACTTTATTCCATTCTCCCTCCCTAAAAACACCATCGATGTCAGACTTACTCTGCTGAAGAAGTTGGTTAGATCTGTATAAATTAAAAATGTCTATAAGCCGACAAAGAAGGATGATAAGTTCACAATCCAGTTTACTGGAATCATATAGGAAATGGCAGTTGTAGTTTAGGCCTAGCTCTCTCTAATACAACGAAGAAGGATGATATAATCATGGCAAAATGTAGTGAAATCATTTCGTAAACGACCATCTATGTCAGGATGGTTCTGCTGAACCGCAATATCATTCGGTTCATGAACAAATACAAGCGGAGAAGTTAGTTAGATCTTGAATATTTCTGTATGAATTAAAAATTAATGGTTCAAGCACTGGTTTATTTTACCCACGATTAAGGATAATAAAATCACAATCAACTTTGCTGGAATCAAATAGGAATTACCTGTTGTAGTCAAGGCATATTTCTGTCTAATCCGACAAAGAAAAATGTTAGGATCGTGATAAAATTTGATGATATGGTTTCGATCACAAACATTGTTCGTCTAGAGAAATCTTTGCAAACTTCACAGTATTTTATTCACTGAAACGCCTTAGCTTGGAAACAAGGGTAAAGCTATCATCCACCTTAACAACGCCAAAGAACTGGAACTGGAAAGAACCCTTGATTAAAAATAGTGATGTTTTTTGAACTTGACTTTCTCTAAAAGATGCTTAAATTCCCAAAACAAATGCAGAAGATGCATACATCAAAAATTTTAACCCAAATAGACCAATAACAAGTTCATTATTAAAATTATTCCAAAAACTCGTGAATGTTCAGGGCTATCACAGAATTCTATTCCGATCTAAAGTGGAATTATTCACAACGAGTAAATTAGAGTTAGCTTCGCTAATCGATCATTATTGACATAATGATGAATGATGTGTTGTCGGGTGACCTAATGTCTTTTTTTAAAGATTTCCATTAGCCGGCAAGATCGGCAGATTTGACCTTTCTCGAATTTCTGAAATCTCGTGTCTATATGAACAAGCCACAGACTCTGGAAGCTCTTAAAGGGGTTGTCAGACCAGAGTGAGAACATTTATTGCCCAATGTTCTCGCCAGAGCGATTAAATATTCCCTAAACGTTGTCAAATGATCATGAACAATGGCGGTGATCGCTTGACCGACACCGTCTTCAAAAATAATGGAAAATTACTTATAAGTAAACATTAAAAAAAAAACTACATTGATTTACAAATTAAATTAACTAAACAACAGAGTTCTAATCAACATGTGTACTTTTACCTTCGGCAATGCGGCATCATCTAGTACATAAATAATGAAGTGGGTTTTCTAAATCATTGTTTATCTTTGCTCGCTTCACAACAATTCTCGTGACGATCCTTTAAGATCAGAAGACAACATCTTCAAAAATAATGGAAAATTACTTATAAATAAACATTTATAAGAAAAAATTAAATTAACTAAACAACAGAGTTCTAATCAACTTACTTTCACCTTCGGCAATGCAGCATCATCTTGGACCTTAGTGTTGCACAGGGTTTTCTTATCAATGTTTACTACTGGAAAAAGTATAGCGGGGCCAAATCACACGATCATGTTGCCGAATTCATGTCAATTCCACGCGAGATAATCTTACCTCAAATCGTTTATGCAGAATTATAGTAACGAAATCGATAACGGTTGTTCAAAAGACATCTATAAGATCGTGATAGGCAACCAATCCCGGATCTATGCAGCTTATTAACAGCGACAGAGCCAAAGTAGTTACGTTCTGTAAAATGTTTGCCATTTTCTAAGATAAATATTTATATTTCTCCAACCATTAGTAGACTATTTTTTATTTAAAGACTTCATTTAATTTAATATTACCACACTCTAATGCATAACTTAAACACTAATATTTCTGTTATTTTCTTTTCTTTATTTCCAGGTGATTATTTAGGTGAAAATAATGATTTCAATAAGGATGTCCTAAAAGCCTTTGTGGCTTTACATGATTTTACAAATCTAATACTGGTACAAGCTTTAAGGTATAATTGTTTGTCTCTATATATCGCAATATGTTTATAAACTAATCAATATTTATTTATTATTTGCTTATTTAGACAATTTTTATGGTCATTTCGTTTGCCCGGTGAAGCTCAAAAGATTGATCGGATGATGGAATGTTTTGCTCAGCGTTATTGTCAATTAAATCCCGATATATTCACCAACACCGATACCTGTTATGTTTTAAGTTTTGCCATTATTATGTTGAACACATCATTGCATAATCCATCGGTAAGTTTTGTTAAATTGTGCTTGTGTTAAATCTATCTATTCTACTCTCTTCCTGGGATGCTGGCTATAGCATTACAATTTATAGTTAATTTATATTTCCCTTAAGTATTAAAAACTGCAAACAAATATATAATGAAACGGAAGGAAGCTTTTGGGGTTTTTTTATTTATTTGTTTGTTTGTTTGTTTTGGGTATTTTGTTGAGTAAATATTAAGCAGGTGATTAAAGGAGTTAGTTGATTTGTGGGGGAAATAACATTTTCCTTCAAAAAGTTTTATTTTCAATAACTCATGCTCGTTCATCTGAGGAAGTATTTTACTTACAAGATGCTTGCTATAATATATGATTTACTTGTGAATCTTTTTTTAGAAAAGTACTGGGAACTTGTCTTTATCAATAACCTATTAGAAAACCCCGCCCCTTGTTACAGAATTCCGATTGAATGTGGAATTAATTTCGTTTTTGGCTTCTTTAGAAAAAGCTAAATGAAACCTCTTTTAGTTTTCTAATTGGAATTGACATTTGTTTGTAATTATTTGGTTTTACCAAATGTTTAATAAATCTCTTTAACAAATAATTGACTTATAAACAGAATTATTAAATCCAAGGCGAATTTATAGAAGGTGACCTCAGAAGAACAGCTGATTATTTTTTTTATTCAGTTGTTTAGACAATTGAACACTTATGGTTGTTGCGGCGAAAAATACAACAAACCCAAAAGCAAAAACAAGAACAGGTAACTTTGACAGTTCACTTATCTTTTAACAAAAACAAAGTACCTGTTGTTTTTGTACATGTTGTATTTGTTGTAGTTCTGTCGTCACCTTCTATAGATTCGCCTTGATTAAATCATTTGGGAATTAAGAAAATCAAACGTAATCTGAGGAAGCTAAAGTAATATCTATGGGATTAATAACTAAGGAATTGAAACAATTCCGAATGAAATGTGTGATAGGCCTGATAATCTACTTTATTACAAACATCTTCCTCCAAATTTCGATCAGAAAGTATTTTTGTGATTAAATTACTTTTCCTCTCTGATCTCTACTATTTCATACAAACATAAACTTTTAGTTTATTTGTTAAATAAACATACATTTTGTCATGTCTTTCTTTTTTTAGGTTTTTTTCTGTAAAAAGAAATAAAAAAACAAATCAGCGTGTGCCAATATTGTTTATTTTTGTCTCTATTTCGTTTTGCCAAAAAAAAAAAAAAAAAATCAAAAAGAAAATGTAGACATTAAGTGTGCTCTTGTTATATTATTCGCACCATCTAATAGATCTTACCACACTTTCCCCACAATTCCTACTCTTCCACCAATCAACCAACCAACCATTTCATGATATAAAATATATTTTTACACTGGCGAAATCATTAAGTACTCACACACTTTGCTGCCTCCCTCCCAGTCGTTGCAAAACATTGTGTAAAACTGCGTCATGCTGTGCTTTTTTGGTATTTCTGGCATCCCATCTCTTGTTTATTTTTAAGTATATTTTACAAGGAAAATAGAAAAATGATACTATTTTATTTATTCTATTTCTAGTTTTGAGTTTAAACGAATTTTTGCTTAATTAATGACCTGCCTTAAAGTGTATTTTTAAGATGAAAAATCTGGGACCTAACATAATGAAATTCTTTAGAAGGAATTTTCTTAGAAACAAGGGGGAAAATGAATTTGTTAAAAAGGAATTTAATTTTGAATTCACTAAATTATTAAGTAAATGGTTAAATAGAAAGGGAATTTGTTAAAGGAATTTCTGAATATTGTTAATTAAAATGTTGTATACAAATCTGAACTTGAAACTTCAATTGTTAAACTCTTCTTTCACTTCTATATAAGTAAAACAAACTTGGTTTAAATCGCATTGAAGAAGAACAAAATCCCCAGAGTTCTCTTCACTATATTGCTTATTTTGTCCAGCTGTCTTTTGATTTGAAATTTATGAGATAGTCTAAAAGCAATTTTCTTAGAAAAGGGGGAAAATAAATTTGGGAAAATTAATTTTATTTAAAACTAACTCAGTTATGAAGTAACTGGTTAAATAAAGGGTTTATTTTAAGCCCGATTGAATTTACGAAAGGGTTAACTGTCAAACGAACTGTCATTCTGTGCTCACTTTTTGACATTTATGATCAGTAAGCTGTGGGAAATCATCATGAATTGATTGACGCTTTAACAACGTTACCAAATTATTGAAAATAAGTCACCGACTCGCGCAACTTATAGACGACTGTTTTATCTCAAAATTGTGTTCAGCGATAAGGCTAATTTTTGGCTTAACGGGTTTGTTAATAAACAAAATTGCGTAGACAAATCCACAACAGACGCTAGGGTCTGTTGCGCATTACATCTAATGCGCCGGTTTGTGTGGTTTACACGCTGGTGGCATCATCGGGCCTTATTTCTTCAAAAATTAAACCGGAGCTAGATTTACTGTCAAAGGAGACCGTTACCGTTTTTCAAACAATGATTTTTTGTTTGAAAATATGGATCGGGGCGAAATGTGGTTTCAATAGCATGGAGCTACGTGCCATACGGCTAACGCAATTTATACTCGTAGACGACTGTTTTATGTATTCAGTGATCAGGGTAATTTTTGGCTTAACCGATTTGTTAATAAACAAAATTGCCGCATATGGAGTGAAACCAGTCCACAACAGACCCTACAGACTCCATTATATTCAGAAAAGGGCCTTTTGGTGTGGTTTATACGCTTTTGTCATCATCGGACCTTATTTCATCAAAAATTAAGCTGGAGCTTGCGTTACGGTCAATGAAAATCGTTACCGCACCATGATCAATGATTTTTTGTTTGAAAATATGAATGACATTAATCCGGGCGAGATGTTCGTGCCAAACGGCGACCGCAATCATCGATTAATTGGAATCAAAATTTGGCGACAACTTAAATTCTACCAATGAACCTATCAATTGGCTCCAAGGTCGTGCGAGACCCACGATTATTTCCTGTTGGGCTACGTGAAGTCACTGGTAGATGCTGGTAAACCGCAACAATTGACACCTTGGAGACCCACATTGATCGTGACATACGGTCAGCTCAAAATTTGATGTCTAGAATGCGCCTCTTCAAAATTCATTTTCAAATTTTAAAGCCATGTATAGATCTTTCGAATAATGAAATTTGCTTTTTGTGTTTTTATTCTAATTTGAAGTTCTCTGGGGCTTAAAAACCACCCATTAGAAAGACATTCGTTAAAGGAATTTTTGGATATATTCCACCATTTTTTTTTCCAAATTTTTATAAAAATCTCAATTCGAAACTTCAATTGTTAAGCTTTTCTTTCACTCCCATAGAAGTATAAAAAAGCATTAATCAGCTGAGTTCTTTTACTATACATATTGACGTCTACCATATTTGATCCTGTTGACAGTCAGGGGCATAGAGAAACATAGTGCAGAAACTAGAAAAAACTCGAACAAAAAAAAAGTTAAAAAAGTTACACATACGAATGTTGTTTTTGTTTTCACATAGTTTTATTACTAATCCATTCTCACCACTTAGGTTTTTGACAACTGACTTAGCTTTTTGACAGGAGAGTTTCCGATCTATGTGTATTTATCTATGGTCAGGTTTATCATCTGCCTTATTTTTTTTGTAATACTCAATCTTTCCCCTCTTTTCAAGCTTCCATTATTCATTTCCTCAAGTCATGTGGTAATTTTTTTTGTTTGTCTTCTCCCAAATATTTCTATTTTGGCGGTATGTTCATAAACATTTTTCAATATTTTCTTTTTTAAGTAATTGTCTCGTCTGTAGCCATAATTAATTTTCGTGCCTCTCTTTTTGTTTTTTGCAAACACACAAAATGTCTGCTGTGCATTAAGGAATTTCTTAATATTTCTTGGCATATGATTGAAATTTTCCTATACAGTTTTTTTTTTTAGTCTGGCTACATATTTTTTGCATTTTTAAAAGGAATTTTTTCAAGTTATTGGTAAAACGTAAACAGATAAGTTAATAAATCATAAAGTGTTGTGTTTATTTTTGGAAATTATAAGCGCCAGAGATATATTTATGCATACATACAATATATTAAAAAGTTTTAACCAAATTAAAACACAAATTGTTGGAAAAGTTTTAGATTGAAATTTATAATTAGTGTGACGGAGATTTCGCCATTATGTCATTAGAGAATCTTTAAATGGTACTGGAAAGCCTATACTAAAATGCCTAGAAGTCAAAAACGTATAATTGTTTATAAACGTTTGATCTCCCAGGTTACATTTTAAGTCCTTTGGCACCCAATGACAAATTGCTTTGAAAATTCTTAAAAAACCAAAAGTTCTCCAAAGAAAATTTTTAAAAAAACTTTGAAGTCATTGACAAATATTAAGTATATACTGAAAACATAAGTAGTAACCTTCGTCTTTACTAAAATGTATAAGTATCTTTTTTTAACTTTCATAAAACAACAAAAATCTTAGGTTTTTAAGCAGAAATACTAAATGTCCATGCTTTTGTCTTGCTATTTCAATCTAAAATTATTAAATTTATAAAAAAAAACATATTTACAATTTAATGCTAAAATTATTCCTTTCCATTTACTTTGTTGCAGGTCAAGGACAAACCCACTGTTGAACAATTCATTTCCATGAATCGTGGCATTAACAACGGCGGTGATTTGCCTCGTACACTACTCGAATCTCTATACGAATCGATACGAACCGAACCATTTAAAATACCCCAGGACGATGGCAACGATTTAATGCACACCTTCTTTAATCCGGACAAAGAGGGTTGGCTTTGGAAACAGGGTGGCAGGTAGGTTATTAATAGCTTCTTAAACAAAGAAATTTGTTAAATATTTAAATTTCCTTTAGATACAAATCCTGGAAACGAAGATGGTTTATATTAAACGACAATTGTTTATATTATTTCGAATATACAACGGATAAGGAACCTAGAGGGATAATACCATTAGAAAATATATCGGTAAGTATAGAAATTTTCCATTTTTTGAGTCATACGGACACCACCCGTGTCTCTCAGTTTTGCCCAAAGTCATGCACTTTTTTTATGGGCTCCCAAAGATTGGGGCCTCGGTGTAATTTTTGCAAAAAAGTTATAATTTTCTCAGACTCATATCTTGAAAACAGTTCGGAATTTTGATTTACTTGTATAAAGAACAAAAATTGTGAACATATAAAATCAAAAAAACTTCATCTTCAAGATCAAAATCGCAAAAAACTTAAAAAAAAATCGATTTTTACCTTTTTTCCACTGTTAAAGTACATAGGTAGCAAACCATTCAAAATTCAAGGAAACAATCAACTACAAAAATGTACCTAAGATCTCAATAAACAACTTTCTAGAACATATGAACTTCCTAGGAATGATTCTTAACACCGTTTAAAGGAATTAATTGTTTTGGGCCATAAACTATTAAATTATTATAAACTAAAGCATACTTTTAGGCAGCTTACAAAATTTATTTAGAATTTTTTAAAGTTGTTTTTTTGCGATTTTTATCTTGAAGATGAAGTTTTTTTGTTTTTATATGTTCACAATTTTTGTTCTTTATGACAAGGGCTACAACTGTGCCTCAGAGAGTAAATAAAAATTTCGAACTGTTTACAAGATATGAGCCTGAGAAAATTATCACTTTTTTGCTAAAATGACACCTAGGGGTGACTTTGGGCAAAACTGGGAGACACGGGGTTTTTTTTATCACGTAGTGGTGTCCGTATATGTTTATTTTTTTTTTGTATTGCACTGTATTATTAAATCAATATCTCTTTAAAATTTTTTTTCCAGGTTCGCGAAATTCATGATCGCAGTAAACCCAATTGTTTTGAACTATTTGCTACTGGTGGAGCAGATATTATTAAAGCATGTAAGACTGATTCTGAGGGCAAGGTAAGTTATTTTCTCTATACCTAGTTTAAAACATTACTCTAATCCTTTCTATAATTACAGGTGGTTGAGGGCAAACATACTGTCTATCGTATGTCGGCCGCTACCGAGGAGGAACAACAAGAATGGATAAAACGTTTAACACAATCCATTAGCCATAATCCTTTCTATGATATTCTAGTACAAAGAAAGAAAAAAGCTTTAAGCAAAAGTTAGTATTAGCTTTAAAGAACATCAACAACATCATGCTACACATTAAAACATTTCTTTATAAGCGAACAAAAAAACTCCTCATCCATATAACAAAAAAAAAAAGAAATCTAACCAAGTGCAAATTACATATTTTTCTTTGAGGATCTCATAAATTTGAATACATATTTATGCTAACAAGAAAGGATTTAGGATAGTTATTACACACACTCCCACTTAGATGATTTTTGCAGAATGAACAGCGTTGTACTACTTACTACTCATGTTGTTATTAAGTTTTAGTTGAAAAAAATTGAACAAACAAAAAAACAAACTTTCCAAATTATAGGTTTCGCATTTTGTTTGCTATAATTTATTTATTATTTTCAATATTTTTGTTTTTTGTATAATTTATATTTCTGTGTTCTGTTTCTTTGTAATATTTTTTTCACTTTATTTCTTCTTTACTTATTTGTTTATTTTAAAAGTCTTCTATTTTTCTTTTTTGCTTGTCTATAGAATTTAAAAAAAAACTGTTTCGTCTTTGTAACATGTTTTGTTTTTTTCTGCAGTGTAATTAGTTTAAATTAAATTAATTACATTTTTGCTAATTTTTTTTTAAGTTGTTATTATTTCTTGTACCTAACTACTATTTATTTCTATTTTTTCTTTTCAAAATTTTCCATTGAAATTTATATAATAAAAACCAACAAAATATTTAAATTTTCATTTTTCTAACATTACTTTTGCATATTTTGGAAAGCACAATATGTATGTTGTAATGGTTTATTGTTACATGTAGAACATTTGCTAATGAACGATCATTTGTTGTGCTACTTTTACTATTTTGTTTTTTGGGAATTTTGAAAATTTATATTTTTTTTTCCAACTTATTATATTTCTTTCTAGCGCAGAATTACGACGCTACTGCTGTTGTTGTTTTAAATGATCTAAGCAGATGTCTGCAAATATTATATTGTGTTTTCTTCAATCTAAATCCCTAATGCGTACTAGTAGTGTTGAATACAAAATTGTATTGGTTTAAGGTTAGGTTTATTTAAATGGTCCTATTTTATATAATTTATTGTTACTACAACAATTTTTCAGTAATCATGCGACTTATCAGTTGATATGGAATGAAATTTAAAAACTTTCCTTTAGTTCTTTAGGAAATTTTAAGGAGAACTATTTCAAAGGCATCGAGGCTTCTAATCATAGATCGGAAACTCTCCTGTCAAAGACCTAACTCAGTTGTCCAAAACCTAAGTGGTGAGAATGTATTAGGAAAAAAACTATATGAAAACAAAAACAACACTCGTAGGCGTGATTATTTTAAGTAATTCTTTTCTTTGAGTTTTTTTTCTAGTTTCCACTCTATGTGTTTTTCTCTAGGCTTCTAATAATTTGATTTTTTGTCAGTAAATATAAACTTTGCTTGTATGTAATCAAAATTATTAAAAAATTTCTATTTTTGTAGTATAAAATTTCATATTAAGGTTAAAAAAACAACTTTATCTGAAAAACCAACTCATTTTGCCTAAGAACTAGTCAATGTGAACTTCGAACAAATTACATTATTAAGATTTTTAAATTATTCTTTAATTTTAAGAATCGAATCGAATAATATTTGAATATAAATTGTTCTAAAGTTGTGAGGATTATGTTTGGAGAAATGGTGTAGTTAAATACATGATCTCATATGTCGACTAAAAACAAGCGTTCTAATCGTTTTGTGAACCACGAAACATCAAGGACTTTATTTTATTTCAAATGCTCAATAAATCAGTTCAAGTTTGCAAGTCTAAATTGTAGCGCAAACTTATCAAATTTCCATACAATTTTTAAAAGTTAATTTGCAAAAGAGTAAAAATTCACATAATTCATAAAATGCACAGTTTGCGAGGCATTTAACCGTTAATAATGTTGTAGAACATTTTTTCTAGTCTAGTTTATACAATTGCTGCTTATACAACTTGAGAATCTTTGGCCAAGCTAAACTTTAATCGATTTGTTATCTTCGGTTCTGCACTGATTTGGCGATTATTGATTTCTTTTTACTCCTGAACGTCGAAAATATTTCCAACTTTAAATAGTCAATGATTTTCGACTGGTTAAAAGATTGTTGTTATTATATGTTGATATAGTTGTCACTAGTTTTTTGCTTGTTTGTCAAACGTAGCTTAACACGCTGTTAAGTAAAATCTGAATAATATTTAGGCGGACTTTAACCAATGATTCTGTTTTTCACTAATCAATTCTGAACTCAAAAGTTGGTCCAAATGTTTGATAAAGAAGTAGTTTCCTTGTTGATAGTAGAAAAAACTGCTTCTACAATAGATTAAGTAAAAAGTAATGACCTCTCTCTCCATGCAGATATTTTAAAACAGTTTCGTACTAGATTAAAGAAACAGTTTGCAGTTTACCTTTAATCTAGTACGAAACAGTCGTAGGCGTAAGACGTTTACTCCAACCACGATAAGGGTGATTAATTCCCGTAAATACATAATAAAAGCAAAAGCCATAAAGCCAAAAAATCATATAAATGTGAAGAATTGTGAAGTTTTAGTTATGGCATCTTTCAAAACTGATCAGGTTTATTAAAGTAATTACAATGAATTGTTTTTTATTCCACCTTTCAAAACATTTCGAATTTATTCGACCGAAATCCAGAGCCGCAAATTATACAGATATGAATCAGCTGATTTCAGTAATATGGCAATAGAACACAAACAAAAGAAAATGTTAAAATGGTTGTAGTTTGGAAAGAGGTACAAATATACATATATCAATCACACTTGTTGTATATTCAAAATTTAACTTTTTTCAGATCTGATCTGCAGTTTTTAAAGGAACTCATTTCAGTTGTCAAAATTTTAATATATATTCATGTTGTTATGATTGATTCTGACCAAAACCTGTAATTCTGTCTAGTACTGCAACAGTTTATAAATAAAGTTTAAACAAGAAGACGTTTAGATTAACAATTTCAATACCTTTTAATAATATCGCCTTTCCCTCATGACAAATCTAATAACAACCCCTACATGTCCATACATAGAAAATGTTTGCGTTCATATATAAAAAAAGGCAGAACTGTTTCTTTAACAACTCAAATTCAATGATTGAATGAAATTAAATCTTAAAAAGTTAAATGCTGTCAAACATCTCCCCAAAAAAAGAAAGGTTGTTAAAAAAATATTTCAGTTTCTTATTAAAAAGGCAACAATTTCAAATTGTTCCCCTTTTTAATGTGTAGTTTTGCTCACATCTTTATTTTCGGTAGAGGAATCCAATCTAAAAAATATACAATTTTTAATATTAGATTAAATCATGAATAGTTTTTTTTAAATTCTCAAACATTTGCCCTGACTTGTATTATTGCTACCAACATTCTACAAAATAAAATTTATTCTTACAAAGTTAAATGGTAAAAAATATCACCCTAAAAAGTTGATGAATGTTACCATGTTTGTCCTACATTTATAGTGTTTTTTTTTGGCAATAATGATGCCTTTATTCTGCCTTTTACCCTTCTTTGTGTTATTTTCTGAAAATAAATGTAATTTGTTGAAATAATGTTGCCCGATAATTGTCCCCTCTCAATTCTATCAAAGGGTTTGAAAGGCACCACTTTTTAAACAGCTCTTCTTGTTATTGTTATTGAAATTGGTTGGTGTTTGAATTTTTTAGATTAAAATTGTTGAAATGGATGCATAAAGTTTGGTTTAAGAATATTTAGAAGCTACATAAAAGAAAATTTCATGAATGGTAATGGTTTTCGTTCTATTGTGATCGTTAAAAATGTAACACATTACGAGGGTATTGGTTGGCAACATTTTGCTTCAGAAAAGAATTCGCCATTAATCACAGAATGAGAATGTTGCCTTTTTGACAGAAATAACAAGCGAAGGGCAACATTTATTAAATGAAAACGCCTTAAAAGATCGCATTGTTTAATTAAAAAGGCAACATTCCTACACTGTGATAATCAGCCTTATCATGTAAGGAGTAGTCGTTTTACGACAACGACAGTTTTGTACTAGATTAAAGAAATTATTCAACCTGTTTCACTCTAGTACGAAACTGTCGTTGTCGTAAAACGACTACGCCTTACATGATAAGGCAGAATATTATGAGCAAACTTTTGCAAATGTTTTCCCTTTTAATTGGGAAATTTGTAGAAAAATACATGTAAACCGTGTCCACAGGGTCACTTTTATCGAATAATGCTAACAAGGTTTAATTAAAGTACAAAAAAGAGCAATATTAACTCCGAAACATAATAACAACATAAAATATAGCATTTTTAATAGCAGATAAAAACACAAATAGTTTTTAAACCACTTTTACTTTTGCCCTGACTTGTGAAATTGTTTCTACCAGACCTCTTTTTTAAATTACTTCATTTAGTACGCATTAGGGATTTATTAGATCAGGTATTTTTTCCCTTTTAAGTTGTCTTATTTTATTGTGATATAATTTTATCTTTTTTTTTTGTAAAAAAACTAAAACTTAAAAACGAACTCAAATTCAAAATAAATTATTTAAATAACAAAGCAAATCTTACAATATATAAAAAAGTAAAACGAAATCAAATAATAAAAAAACGTTAGTAACATATCCCAGCTGAAAACCAATTATACTCTTATATTATAATTCTAAAAATAAAATAAAAATATATAAAAAGAAACAAAGAAATCTTACATTTTTCCAAAACACTTGAATATTAAATTTAAACATAAAGAAAAAGAAATACTAAACTAAGTGTTTGTTATATTGATTATAATTATAAAACAAACAAAAAATATTTATAAACTAAGAAAGGCAATAAATCTACTTTTTTATTTATTTTCCTGCTATAAATTGCCTAAAATTTATATGTTAAATTAATTTTGTTAACTAAATTATAAAACAAGGGCTTTTTATTTAAAATATATTAAATGTTTTTGATAAAAATATCCTGTAATTCAAACCTTATTTGGCCTTGCTTGCTAAAAGTTTAAAATTTTTGTTAAATTCATTACTTAAATTAAGAATTTTTGTTAAATTAAAAAGTTAAATCTTTCAGCTTAGCTTAAAATAATTGAAATTTTTAAAACAACTCAAGCAACTTAAAAATTTTTAAAACTGTATTAAACACATGGTTTTAAATTTAATAGTTGTTTGGTATTTTGTTTAAAACGCCTAATAAACCGAATTTTGTTTATTAAAAACTCATGGTTAAGTAACTATATTCAATCTTGATTTCCTTAAACAAATATTATTCAAATTTATCTTAATTTTTTGTATATAAATTAAAAATTTATTTAAAAAAAAGAAAAAACCTTAATCAAATGCTTGTAGTATTTGTGAGTTTTTTTTAGCCACCTTATTTTGTTTTTCTCTAACAAAAACAAAATCTTTTTTATTTGCAATATTATTTTATAAAACTTATAATTTAAGAAGAAAAATTCAATTCAATTCTAAATGCTTTATATTTTCCTTAAAAATTTATAATTTTTTGTGTAAAATTATAAACTTATATATAAACGTGCGCATATTGTACACAATCAATAATAATTAGTTTTATAAACAAATTTAAAAACATTATCTAAAATACCATATAAGCTTAATAAATAAACTTCTTAAAAATCAAGAAAAAATAAAATATTTATTAGAAATAAATTTAAAAAAAAAATATTGATATTGTGTAATAATTTACTCATTTAATTTAGATATTTTTCAATTCTTAAACCATAAATAATAACAATATGTGATTTTAACACATATTTAGTAGCTTGTAATAACATTTTGTAATTTGTATTTAATTGAATTTAATTTTTTAATTATTATTTTTTATTATATGTAATTCTATAATTATTATTATTTTTTTGTAGTGCTTTAGTTGTATTATACATATTAAATATTATTAGATATTTTACTCTTTATATATAAAAAAAATAAAAATAAAAACAAAAAATTATTATGAGAAATGTAAAATACATACATATTTAATAAAATATTCTGAAAAAAAATAAACAAAAATAAATGTTTTACATAAAAAAATAAAAGAATGGATTTTGAGTTTTATTTTCAAAATGTGTAGTTCATGAACTGCCGGAAATTGTTATATATAGGACATCTTCAGATTTTCATTATTCATAAAACCAATTGTTTTGATTTGAATATGTTTGGTACACTATTTTCATTATACACTGTACGTGCAATTATTTGGTTCAATTTCGTTTATTGCATATCCGAATTAAAAAGCTTATTGTTGACAAAAATAGTTATTTTGTTGAATATTTATGAGATACAGCTATGATTGATATTGTACGGATATACGTGGTTGACAATACAATGTAAACTTTTTTAAATATTCAATTAATAGCTCATAATCCAAACAAGTAAGAGAGCTATATTCGGCTGTGCCGAATCTTATATACTATTCACCAAATTATACTTCAAAATAAAAAATTATAGGTGAACACAATTTATTTATTTCTTTTTTTTAATTTTTTGGATAAAAATTTTTTTTTGAATTGTTTTTTTTTAAATTTAGAATTTTTTTTTGGTGAAAAAAAAATCGGGTTAAAAAATATTTTTTAATCGAAGTGTCAGTTTACAAATTGAAATTGATATTTCTTTGTAATTATATGTTTTTCTAAAATTTTTAATCAATTTCTTTACCAGAAACTTCACTTTTGTTTTAATATAAAAAACGATGTCGAATTAAAATCAGAATTATTAAATGTTTTTTGAATTTATAAATTAGACGGAATCTGAAGAACCTAAAACGAAATCGATCGGAATTGAAACCATTCTGAACAAAATGTGTGACAGACCTGATACTCTTCACTATGAGTGGCAAGGTTTAAGTTTGTCATTCCAAATAACTCATACTACAACATATGTATCCGATATAGAAATCGGTCCACAAATGTCTAAGATATAAAGAAAAACCCAGGAAAACCTGGGGCCAAATTACCGCACTCGTGATCGAATGAACTATCGTTTCGAAAAATGATTTCGATATCATAATTATAACAAAATGTACTAAATTTCATGCTCGATATCGAGCACGAAATCGATATGAAAATGTTTCACTAATAAAATAAATAATTTGAAAAAAAAATTATTTTTAATTTTGTTTACATAAAAATATTTAACCCAATTTGAAAAACCTTTTTCCAAAAAAATTTGAAATCAATTTCCAAAAAAAAAATATTTTTTAAAAAATGTTTAAAAATATTTAAAAAATTGTTTTGAAGTATAATTTTGTGAATGGTATACATACAAGATTCGACACAGCCGAATATAGCTTTCTTCCTTGTTTTAAATAGTCAATCGTATCCATTGAGCTACATATTTTGAATATTCCCTTATTACCGCATCGGATCGTGGTATAATTTTGAGTCCGTGTTTTGCGATCTGCATTTTCCCATATGTTTTCTGTGGGATGAAGATCTCATTTTAAAACACGTGCATAGGGTGACAACCCTAGGTGTGTTTTGGAGTCATTGTCGTGGTGGAATCTTCAAACTAGGGACATATTTCCTCAGCGTATGTTAAAAATGGATCTGTTTTGGATTCCAGTCATAGTGTATTTTATGATATGAATTGGACCCATACCACACCATAATATTACCACCGCCAAACTTTACTATCTTATATGTTTACTTATGGTCCAGTCTGTTTGCCAACGACCCTTTACCAAACGACAAATAAAATACAATTTCCCGTATCGTCCCTGAAATAACATACCTCCGAAAAAGTACAAATAAATGATTGAATTAGAAATTATACAACTTACCAACTCAAAGGCCGAATTTCTTCATTTTTTAGATTTTAAATTTTTACTCATTTAATTCAATTGGAAAGGAGTTCCAACATGTCCATGTCAGTCCTTAATATGCGATACATAACTATTAAATTATGAACACTTATGAAATCCCGAAAGGAACAAGATAAAAAATTCATTGAGTGTCCGGATATGTGCTCTCCAACAACATATCTGATTATTCTGTCAAATGCCAAACGTAACCGCTTTTGTTATTAAGCCGATTATCCGCATTATATCTAAACAGTACTGAATATGCGTCATTAAAAGTGTATAAGACAAATTCATCCTTGCGCTGAGCGTTAGTAGGAATCTAATAGCCGAAATCTCAGATATGTATAGTCTAAGCAATTCAACTAATTCTACACCCACTCCATCAAGAAGTCAACGTCTTTTGCCCAACTTTTTAAAAATGCTTATTTTAGCAACCGCAATTTGACTTTTGGACACATAGTGCAATGATATGAGAACTTAGTATTTCATTTTATTGTGGTTTGAAGGCAAATGGTTGGAATTTATTGACGAGAGTGGTCTTGACCAAGGACAAACAACTCAATTGTGTTCTTTTAAGACAATCTTGATTCCATATTTGCTTATTTAGCATTGTGGCAACAGATTACATACTTTTTTCCATAGAAACATATTGCCTGTCAAAAAATTATTTTAATGGTCAGAAACATTTGCCCGAATACGTGGTGTATTGAAATGCTGTCCTACAATGCACAGTGGAGTAAAGTCAAATTTTTTTTGAATATAAATCGGATACCTAGTCAGATTGACACGGAATTGTTCACGGCGTACTAGAGTATTTGAGTTTATGATTTGAAATCGGATTCCACATACCACTTATTAACGGCGCTATGCTGTCTCAATGTATGGTATCTCTGATAAGTAAATTTTGCCATTTTATATAGCCTTAGATAAGGCTATTTATATCTTATAATTAGCAAGTTCTACGCACGTAATAATTTAAATTTCACTTCATATTTTCAAAACATCTCTCACTACGTTTTTCCATAACAAAAGTAGTCGATTCACCGAACTTGCTTTGGTTCTATTCACTCATTCGAACGGAGAACCGTATATTTGAAAACTTAATTAAAACATGATCTCCAATGACACACCAATGTAAAAATCATGCATGATTCACCTTAATCATTATCAGCCCAATTATGAATAAAAATTCCGCGGGAGTTTTTTCCCTTTTCTCATTTTTCCTATTCAAATTCAATGTGAAAAAACTCCCGGGGAACAAACTCCCGCGGAATTTTTTATTCATAATTGGGCTGTATGTAATTTTTTCCAGGGAGTTTTAGAAAATTTAGTTTCGTTAAGATTAAGATTTCTTACTTATAAAGTAATTGTACCCAGGAAATGGGATAAATTAGTTCTTATTTAATTCATTATTACACCGGATTAAATGTTTTTGTTATTCCATTTAAACCCATAAATAATTAAAACCCAGCCCATACATATTCGTTATGACTTTAAATATATAATTTATTTCGAAAACCGCTGTTTATATGTTACATGCATATTAAAGTTCTCATAAATGATTAATTAGACAACTACATTTAAGCACTTAATAAAACTAATACAATAGAAAAATACAATTTATTTAAACCCCCACATCATTGCAACCTTAAACTAAAATTCATGAAATTTTCATGAAAAAATGCAATTCGAATAGATATTTTGCTTTCATAAAATTAAGACCTAATTCAAAAACGTTGCTGAAAATTTTGTTGCTGTTGGTTGAACATCATTTGTTGGGCAGCAGCTTGTTGTTGTTGTTGCTGAGCAGCAGCAGCGGCTGCTGCAGCCGCTTGTTGTTGCTGTTGATGATGAAAATCTTGCTGTTGCTGGTGAACCTGTTGTGGTTGTTGTGGACCAACTGGTCCTGAGAGACGTACACGTTTCGAATTGGGTTCGTGTTGATGTTGCTGTTGCTGCTGTTGTTGTTGCTGCTGCTGCTGTTGTTGTTGCTGTTGTTGCTGCTGTTGTTGCTGGCGCTTATTATCTGACTTATCTTCTTGATCATCATCAGTGAGAAATTCACGCTTGGGGTATGGTATAGCGCAACCGGCAAAAACATCTTGTGTGGGCAAAGGATCTTCTTGGAAGTATGGATCCTGCATGGCTTGTTCAGAGGTAATACGTTTGTTGGGATCCATGAGCAGAAGTCTTTGCAATAGGTGGAATGCTTTGCTGTCGGGCTTAATTTTATGACGATCCATATATTTGGCTAAAGAGCAAGTGGAATACGAGGAACGTTTAAAGTCTTTTGTAAGTGTATGATGTTCAGGCATTTTCTTTATGTCCTCCCAATCTTTGTCTTGAGGGAAACCCATAACATTGAATATACGATCCAACTGATCATGATGGTAGGGATTACTAGTCTTTATATCTTCTTGACGGCAGTGGAAAATGGGCTCTGAAGTCAGCAGCTCGGCAAATATGCAGCCAATGGCCCATATATCAATAGCTTTGGTGTAATGGCGGGCACCCAACAGCAATTCCGGGGCACGATACCAAAATGTTACTACCACAGGATCCAAATCGGCCAAAGGTTTTAGAGGAGCATTGAATAAACGGGCAAAACCCATATCAGCAATCTTAACTCTACCCCTTTCGGGACCATCACCCATTACTAAAATATTGGCAGGTTTCAAATCACGATGCAGTACCCAATTACTGTGTAAATAGTGTATGCCATCCAAAATTTGATACAGTAAACTCTTGACCATTCCTTTAGGAACTACTACCGGTTTTTTAGCTGCCTTAGCAGCACGATGAAATTTAATAATATGCCACAAATCATGTTCGGCATAATCAATCAAGAGAAACACTTTGCGGTCTGTGTGTGATAAAAACACCCTAATCAATGTGATAACATTTTGATGTTTCAGTTCTCTGAGCAAGGCAATTTCACGACAGGCAGACATAGATAAACCAGTACCATCTATCTGCTTTAAAGCATATTCCTTGCCATCTGAGGTCTCTTTCCATTTTGCCTTGTAAACGTGGCCATACGTACCACGTCCGACTTTACAGCCTTCGTAGTTAAAGAGATCCTCCACTTTTGTACGCTCTTTTTGCGTTTTCATTTTAAAATCGTAATCCATTTTATTAAATAATTTATATACCACCTTTTCTAATTAAAAAATTAAAACCTTTTTTCGAACGTTCAACTTTTGTTTGTTTACTTTTCGAATGCCAAAAAACGCCAAATGTCAAACAGCTGTTTAGCAGGGTTGTATAAATTAGTAGTATTTATTTCAACAGCAGTGGTGTGTTTAACAGGGTTTGGGTACAAAACTTAAAAGGGAAAAAACGTTAAAATTTAAATATATTGGATAAATAATCGCTTAACAATTAATATTAAAAATTAAAACAATGTACTTATCTGTTAATTTTTTATTACTGCTAAAGCCATTTTAGTTAATTTTTTGTTAATGTCAAAAGAAAAAAATACTTTAAATATTTCTTATTTCTACAGTCAAGAATGTTGACCTGATATAATACTGCTCTGGTTATTAACAATATAGGAAACAATATATGGAAAACATAACCAAGTTAAAAAAATATTGCATCCGTAATAGGATCGAACAAACCTCAGTATCTGTGGACTAAAATGTAAATCTAGTAAAAAAAATTGTAGGCAAAATAGCGTGGAATAGTTCTACAAATAATGGCATACAACTTCTATATCCAGATTGGAGAGAGGATGAAAATCGTGCAGAGATAAAAATTGTAAAAATTATTTAAAATTTGGTAAAACATCCGTCAAGAAATAGTGTTGTTATAGTTTTAAATAAAACGGTAAAAAATACCATATATAAGTTATCCGTTAAGTGAAATATCCATTCTTATCGTAGTTGGCTTATGTGTTTTACACCATCGACAGCTTCGTACTAGATTAAAGAAACAGGTTGCATTTTATTACGAAAACCCTTCTTGTGGGTTTAACGGAATCAATACGAAATTTTGTAGATAAAAATGAGAATGTTGTTCATATCGATTTTGTGATAGAGTTACATTGGCATTTTTCGAGAAATTTTTCGTTATCTTCGGAAGCTTATAAATTCCTATTGATGTGGTAGAAGCCAGTATATCTCGATTGGATACACCAATTCCCCAATCCTTCATGTAACAAGTGGTGTAGCTCAAGAATCTGTTATAAAGACATTACTAGTTATATTGTTCTTGAATGAAGATATGGAGTTTATTCTTGATGGCACATATATTGAATTTTGTCATAGAATGAAATATCTTGTTGTACTGATTGGTGATCGCTTGAATTTTAAGGCTTATATTATAGTAAAGAAGTGGCCACTTAAAATCGGTACCCACTGTAGTAATCATAACAACGCCCCCTGTTATCAAAATGGAAAAAGATCTACATATGTTTTTAACAACAAATCTACCGTTATTCTACAATGAATTGCAAGTCATTATATTTAGTTTTAAAAAGTGTAGACACAATGGAAAAATAAGCTAGAGAAAAAATTGTGCACAAATATCTAGAAGATCCGACTTTGTCGGGTTAAAAGATAGCCAAAATCTGATTTTCGGCAGATATCAGGTCAAAAATTGTACGTCTCGGCAACTCGAGGATGTGTGGTCTTTAAATATGAATACTTAAAATTAAACAAAAATATTAATTTGGCAGGCAATCCGCAGCTGCGGTTTGAAGAGTCAAGCTTTTCAGACATGTTTTTAAAGAATTTTGAGAATTATATATAAAAAGACAGTTTGGAAAAGCGATTGCTGTCATTTATAAGACATCACACATCTGATACAAAGTATTAGCCAAGTTGTCATTACTCAATGATATTGAGTGTTATAAAAAAACACATCAATTAAACAAATTTCCCAAATCTTGTTCCAATCGAGATATATTGGGCAATTGTTTAAAGTGAAAAAGAGTGCAGGTATAGTAAATAACCAGATTTTGATGAGAACAATGTGGAACAAATATGTTGGAATAAATTCATTTAAAAGTTATGCTTGAACCACTTTTGTTTTGTTTTGACTTTACTTTGTTTCTTACTTGAATCCTTTAAAATTGCCTCTATTAATTCACTTAAGTCGTTGACTATATTTCTATATTTTCAGCGATGCCTCTAAATTGATATGGCCCAAAAACGGGTTGTTTTAATACATTGCCAACATTGTTGATACAAGGATACAGACTTCCATTTCTTCTTTCTTTATATACGAATTCGTAAATTCCGATGTCAATATTACGACACTTGAATACATCTATCGGCAACTCCAACTAACACAATTCTCTCATAAGTTTTTCTACTTTAAGCTCTTCAAACTTCATGCTTATTATTTTGCTATCCCACTTGTGTCACCCATTTTAAAAACGGTGGTTTATTTCCTTTAAATAAACCGGACATTTTTCATTGCAAATAAACGCAGTTTAGTAGTTAAAAATTGTAACAACTCTTTATTTCTTCAAAATTACAAAACAACAGTTTAAATAGTCACTGTTAAATTAATCTTTATAATGTACAAGAATGCAGTTGATGTTAACTCTAACAGCGCCTATGATAAAAACTGACTAACTACTGCAACCGAAGCAATCTTCATTCGCGTAGCCTCATCATTGTTCTTAACGCACAAAACTAGAATATTCGAATTCTAGAGCTTTCAATGTTAATGTTAGCAGCTTAAACATTTAGTGTTGCCATACTTGCAAACAGTGCTAATAACTGCATGCTATCAACATTTTTGATAAGTAGAAGTTTCTGCTGATGGACATGTTTATAAACATGATGAATGTTGCAGGCAGTCGTTACGGACCGTTAAATTCATATAGCTAATGCAAATTCGTAACAATGTATCGTCACCTTAAATGCAAACGGACGTTTTTGATTTAATATGCTTCTTTTTATCACACTACATGCTCATATAAATTTTTAAACGCCTGCAAATGTATTTTTTTTACTTGAATGCTTAAAAACGTTGAAATTATCTAGAATACCTAGTAAATTGTAAATATTTCGTAAAAGGTTATGTTTAGAAAACTGAAATTAAGGAATATAGCTTTCAAAAATAGTTTTAATTGTATTGCCACTCACTTTATATACTTTTTTCCGACTCAGATAAATATTTCGAGCTGATTATGTAAGAATCCCTGTCCATTTAAGGACATTTTTCATTTAATAAATAAAACAACCAGTTTTTTTATTTTTTAATATAATATTCTCTATATTTTTTTAATTCTTTTTATTCAATTTTTTTGTTGTTGTTATTATTTGTTATTTTTTTAATTTACTTTTGACTTGTAAGTTTCATGTTTCATTATTATTTATTATTTTTTTTTCTTTACTTTCTTTTCTATATATTTTATAATAATTTAAGAATTTCATCATTTCATCTAAATATTTCAGTTAATAATACAATATAATAATAATCGTTCATTAATAATAATTTATAATAATAATTTATTAACCATGTTTTGTTTTTTTTTGTTTTACTGTTTAAGTTGTTTTCCTTAATGATTTTTTATTATAAAGTTTTTTGGTTTTTATAATTTACTTAAACATTTTGTCGGTTTTTGGTTTTCATTTTAATAATTATATAATAAATGTTAGTAATAATGGATGATACTGTTCTCTTCATAATTAAAAAGAATTGTTTGAATAATTGTTGGGTTTTGTAGAGTGTTAAATTATGGAAAATATAATGATGATTAGAGGTTTTTAAGATAAATTATTGCTAATATTATTGTTTAAGGATAAAAAGTAGTTTTTATTTTGTTTTATTTTTGGTAATTGAATTATAAATTATAAATGTTAACAAGCTTTTAATATTGTGTAAATAAAACTTTGAAAAGAGTTTTATTTTTTTTAAGATTTTCAGCTTTTTCTTTTTATTAAATACTCAATTTAGCATATTCGAGAACCCTGACATTTAGGTTTGAATTGAATTACAGGGTTGTATTTAGTAGTTGAAGTGCCATGTTTGTTTTGGATAAGGGTTCGGAAATAAAACAAAATATTTGTGTTATTTACGTATTTAATGGCTTTTTAATAATTATTTTAATAATATATGTATGTTGTCATTACTTTATTAGATTTCTAATGCATATAATTGTGCGTAATTTATTATTATTTTTTTTTATTAATTTCTTTTAATACTTTATGCATTTAAGAGAAATTAAAAATTGAATCATTATACAAAATAAAATGCCTGAAGTTCCTTAATGATTTCATTTTATTTTTGTTTGTATTTCAATTTCTTTTACTTTTTTAATATTTTCAATAAATTAACAAATAAAAATTATATTATTTAAATGCATTAAATATTTTAGGAACTTCTTTAAAATAAAACTGTTTAATTACTTTTGCTGTTGTTTAACTATGTTTGTCTTTTTTATTTATATAATAAAATTAATATTTTTTCTTTTAAAAGAAATTAAATGTAATTATATAAAAAAGGTGAAGAGAAGGCAGTTATTAGTTGTAGTTCTAATAGTTTTGTCAAATTTGCTAAAATATCAGAAATTATTTCAAAACCCTTTTGGAATTTAAAACAACAAAGTGAGTGGCCATATTTATTTACAAAAGTACCAAATAGTACTAAAAGTAATAGTTGCAAAAAACCGTATTCAAAATATTAAAGAAGGGACTTTCTAAAATCGTTTATATCAAACTTGACAAAACTATTTATTTATTGGGTTGATTATTTTTCAATTTCTTTTCATTTTGTATGCATTTGAGTTTGTTCTCTTAATTCTTTGCAGAAGCATAAGTAAGTATTTAAAATATTCATTATTTTTGTTTTAATTTCTTTTTGTTTTTTTTTTTTTTTGGTAATATGAGAAAGTTGAAAGAAAACTTTTTTGTATGTAATATCTGTTAAAAATATTTTAATATATAATGTTTCTTTTTGTTATTTTAATTAATTTATATATATTTTAACTAAAATATAACTGTTGTTAATTTTTTAATTAAAGTATAATTATGTATTTAATTGTTTGCTGATATTTTTCTTTATCCTTTTCTTGTTGAGTTGTGTTTTTTTTGTCTGTAGTTTATTTAGTGTTTTTCTTTATTTAATTTTTACATTATTTTCTTGTTGTGTAATTTTGTAAAAATGTTTAAATTTTATTCTTTTACATTTTTCTGTTAGTTTTTAAAAATTTAGTTTTAACATATTATTTAATATTATTTTATGTTTTTATAGCTCAGTCTTTTTACTAATGTTTTTTTTTGCATTTTTTTCTTTTAAATCTACATTTAATTAAGTTTTGTATATTTTTGTTTACCGATTTACAAAATAAAAAGTATTTGTTAGCATTTTTAAATTGCTTTTCATCTATTAAAACACAATCTTTTTAAAGTTGCTTTTCATATAGTTTTTGTTACAGTGTAGAGAGAGAGAGAAATAGAGAGAGTATGTTTAAAGCGTGACAAAAATAAATAAACTGGAAGAGTTAGCAGAATTTGGAAATATCCAGATGTGAAAAAACTATGGAATACTCAAAGGCTGCAGTTTGAAGATTGCTAGGAAAATTAAAAAAAAACTATGGGCTTATTATAAAACTGTTATACAGCGTTTTTAATATAGAAAATGATTTCGGTGATCAGTTGTGTAAATTAAATAGAACGTTCGAGAATACTTTCCGTTTAACTCTGAATAAACGCCGCGTTGTAGAGGACTTCATATACATAATTGTATATACTACATCATTTCAAGTTGAAATTGAGAAAATCCAAATTTATATTGGGAAAAAATAAATTGAAATTGGGAAATTCAAATTAATATTGAGAAAATTAAATTGAATATGAGAAATCCAATTTAATTTTGAGAATATAAACCCACTTGAGATCCAAGAGCGTCAAGAGAGATCAAATTCACTGTTTAGTATGGATTTTATTTTGGTCCATCGGTCCATATTTCTTTGAGAATGACATTAGCTTGGCCATCACCGTTAACGGCGAGAGCTAAAAGTCAATTATTACTAACTGCTTTTGGCCTGAATTGGATGACCACTATATATGGTTTCAACAGGACGGCCCTACGTGCCACACAACTCATGCCACATCGGATATTCTGCACGAGCGATTTTGAGGGCATGGACATCTGTGTGAACTGGCCATCGAGATCGTGCAATTTAACCCTGTTAGATTTTTTCAAGTGGGATTTTCTTAAGCCAAAAGTCTATACGAATAAGTTACAAACTACAGCCGCCCTCTGTCCGTTTAAATTAAAAGATAGAAGCGCTAATGAAACATTCGAGAATAGTTTTCCATAGGACTTAGTGCCCAGGTACCGTATACTTTTCTTAAAGGACTTGGACTTCCTTACCTTCCAAAGGAAGCAAATTGGTAATCCTCTTTGTATTGCAGTAGCTGATATATTTTGATGCAAATCTCGTTTAGTTTTCTTTCTGCTTTGCAGAAATACTGCAGTAGACAGGTTCAGCTTTGCATAAGACGCTCTATTTTGTTGACACTCTTCAGATCCGAATTTGAAATAATCATATTATCATTCGTCAAACGAAACTATCAAATACCTGTCACTGACTGAAGTCTTCCTCACACTGTCTGTATGAAATATTATTTTTCGCAATAAGTAACTGTTGTAGGAGAATGGTAGATGAATTTCTGTGGACACTGAATTTCTACTAAAATTTCTATTTCTGCGATTTTCTTTTAAGTGATAAGTTCTTCTCAGTTTTCTTACTCCAATAGACAGCATTTGCATTGCAGTAGGTGGTCGATTGGCACTATCTTCTGAAGGCTTTCAATATCCGAATTTGTAATAAGCTTTAGAAACTATCAAATGATGAAGTCACTTAGTGAAGTGTTCCTCAAATTGTAGATAAGACTTGGTATGCTAATTTTCGGAAATAAATAACTGTTACAGAAGAATGTCTAGAAGATAAATATATGTTGATATTGAATCTCGACTACAATTTTCGTTTCTGCGATCCTCTTTTAAGTGATAAGATGTTCTACATTTCCTTACTGCAGTAGACAGCATCAGCTTTGCAGAAGTAGATATTTTTTGTTGACATTCTCTTCTAAGTTCTGAGACGTGTTTTAGTTTCTATTCGAAATTATTTGGGAAGCAAACTTATTTCCAAAGTGAGTGCTGTGATGCCCAAACTGTGCGTTTCTTGAAATAAAGTTTGGCCGAAATGAAGTACCCACCGCGAGTTCTGTACGAAGTTTGTGTAAAAAGTTCGTGAGACTGGCTTGATAGTGGGCAACACTCATGGTTTTCGTCACCGTATGGTGCATTCCGACGATAATGTGACCGAAAGTGAGCAACTTAAACCATTTAGACATTTCGGTCAACGGCGAGTGCTATAGAGCCATGATTACGAACTTTTTATGGGCTGAGATGGAAGATTTGAACTTGGATAATCTTTAGTTTCAGCAGTATGTCGCACTATATCGCAAAGCTCATCAAACAATCGAAAAATTGAATATTTCAGCTTTATTAAAAAGAAACCAAAAACAAAAAATATTAACAACACTAATAGTTATGCTCACATCGAAAGTCGGGAAAACTCAATTTATCATAGAATAATTAATATTTTGTTGCTTATCCTTTTTGATTTTCTACAGCTGGAAGACTTTTTGGGATGGAGTCAACTAATTTTTTGCAAACCTTTGGAGTTATTTTACTCCATTCTTTCTGTAATGCAGCATTTAGTTGTTCTTTATTGGAGCACAATCGATTTTGCATTCTACGCCCTAGCTCATCCCACAAATGTTCGATTACATTAACATCAGGGCTTTGGGAAATCGTTTTATGACCTTAGGGCAATTGTGCAATAGCCAGTATTTGTCTACAAGTGATGTGTGCTTAAGGTCATTGTATTGATAAAAATTAAAATTATTATTAACCAACTTGCTCGCACTTTCCTTTACGTGAGTCTTCAGGATAAGCGAATTAAGTTTAGTTCACTTTAGTTAATTTTTAAGAGGAAACTTTTAATTGGACAACTCTGTATATTTTAAGTTTTAGTCACCACAAAATGCTACTCTCCTGGAGTTATAAACAATTCTTAAAATTGTTCCTTAATCATAGAAAAACGATGTGGGGAATATAAAGAGCTTGGAGCCAAATCTCCAGGTGGGTAATCAAAGCTTACATGTAATCCATATTGTTTTAATAAAATCTCCACTCATTTTATTAAAAAAAAACGTTTGAATTCATATTAAAAAGAAGATTTATCGAAATTTCTTAAAAATTTTACTAAAACGCAAAAACAATAGGAATTTTGTTTTTGTTCAAATGTAGAATAAATGTCAAAATCAAGGTGAATAAAACATTTAAAAAATATGAGTTTCAAAAACAGTTTTACTGAAATTTTCTAAAAAATTAAGCTTACAAGGTAAAAAACTTTGTATTTTATAACTGAAGTTGTGTTATATCATTAAAAACTTACATGTAAAAGGTTGAAAACTTTAAATTTTTCATTACTCTAATGATTTTTAGTAAAAATATAAAACTACCTTTGACAGTATGTGCTGTCATTCTTACAAGTACTGTTTTTTACAACCCTGCTACTGCACACATTCTAAAGAGCTGCCACATGCTAGAAAATCATATAATAATGGAAATTAAGCGTTTTTATAAATTTAATCAAATCTGCAGCCTTTGTTAAAGAAGCGGTCACATAAAAACTATTTGAAATTAAAATATTCAGTCCCTAAATGAAAACCTTCTTTTTGTTTTTGTTTGGTTTGTAATGCCGAAAAATTGACTTTGCTTTTGTTACTATGAAAAATTTTCTTTGATTTTATGATGCTTTTGAATGTTTGATGATTGATTTTCTTTTCTTTACGGTATATAAAGTATGGAGCTTATCTTTTTTTTTTTTTTGCTTTTGGTTTTAATTATTTCTAATATTATTTATTTATAATGTAAAAGAATTAAAGTTTTATTTATTTGTTAAGTGATAATGTTAGTTTTCCCTTTCTGTGTTTTTATGTATAAGACTTTTTGTTTGTTTTGTGGTTTTTATTTTTATTTTATTATATTTTATATTGTAATTAAAAGTTAGGTTTTTTTTTAATATTATCATTGTTAATAATAAATTTATTATTAATTAAATAACTGCTAAATTATCACTACAATTTGCAAAAAAATGTTTTTTTGTTTTATTTTTGTTAATTCTTTCATGTTGCTGATGTTGTTTTATTTTTATAGGTTTTTTTTTTGAAATAACGATACTACAATTTTTTTAAAGGTTTCAATGTGAAATATGATTTCTTGTTTTTGTTTTAGGATTTTTTTATACAAGTGTTTGTTTTAAATTTATATTTATAAACTATTTATTTATATTTTTATTTGGAAGTATGTTGGATGTTATAAACAACAATTTCTGTTATCGCGTTTTTTTCTTGTTTGTTTGTTTCTTTGTGATTTACGTATAGTATAGAAAAAGTTTGGTTATGAAATTAAATATTTTATGAAAATTATAATGTTTTGAAGTTCAAATAAAAACCCAGTGTTTTGTTTGTTTTTTTGGAAAATTTTTAATTAAAGTTTATTTACAAATTAGTTTTTCTTTTTCTTTTTGTGTTTATGGTATATATATTAATTGTGTTTTTATTGTGGTTTTATTTATGTATATGATTTTGTTTTTAATAAATTGTAAAATCTTAACATAACTACATAATTCAATTACTAAGAAGTTGTTTATTTCTCATTTAATAATATGGTTTTTTAGTTAATTTTATCAATCAGTTTTTATATTTATTTTCAATATTATTATTTAAATGCTCTACTAACAATTTTTTGTTTGTTTTTTTTATGATTTTTGAAACTTTTTTTTCATGTTATTTAACTTAAGTTTATTTTTTATAATAATTTGTTAAAACTCTAAAGCGATTAATGATTTTTTTTGTTGTGGTTTCTTTATTCCTATAAGTAATTTTCAGTATTTTTTTGTTATTATTTTTATAAGTTTTTTTTTTATTTTTAAAACTAATTTAATGCATAAAATCTACTTATTTTAATAATAACTAATGCTAATTTAATGTATGTATGTTAAATTTATATATAATTTTTTGTTTGTTTTATTTTTTTCTTTAATTTATTTGTTTAAGAAGCACTTGAATATATATCGTGTTTAATGAAAAAAGTTTTTTTTATATATAATTTTTTTGGGAGGTTTTTATTTATATAGACTTTTTTGTTAAATGTTTATAAATTTTGAAATGATAAAGTGTGGTCAGAATGTAGAAAATTAAATAAATATAAATGAATAAATGTCTTAAAAAATATTGATATAATAAAAACAACAAACAAAAATTAAGAAAAAAATTAAATATATTCTTAGAAACCTTTAGAAAAGAACTACAGTTGCGAAACAGATAAAAGCAATATCATTAAACTATTAAATATTTAAACGAACTCCAAACAAGTACCACTATGTATTTTTTCTTCCAATTTAGCATCTAGAAGTCGTATTCTCACAATCATATCGCTATCTTGTAAAATTAATTCGGTGTTATTTTCATGATCCCAACTGTTTATCCGAACACAGGTATTGCCTTATCCAAGGCGAATTCATATAAGGTAGAGTCATTCAAACAGCTGATTACTTTTTTTTCGCCTGTTTAAGTAGTTCCAGCGTCTGTCAGAGCTTGGTTTTATATTTAAATATCTACATATTCTACCCTTATTAACAAAATATTTATTTTTTACATAAATATTAATTTTTAATAAACATTTTTTTATTTTTCAATTCTATTTTTTGACATTTGGTAACACAATTGTTGTTTTTGTAGAACTGCCACCACCTTTTATGAATTCGCCTTAGCCGTATCTCTAAAATACGTAGAGACGGCGAAAAAGGTGGAAAATGAATAAGTAAAAATAATTTTTTAAGGTCTAAAATAAACATTGAGGTTTTAAGCCCCGTTTACATTGTCCCACAAGTATTATGATCTATAAAATTTTTGTGTAGAATAGTGCGAGACATAATTTGTAATGAATTCATTAGTTATTGAGATAAAATACGGATGAAAATTTGTCGTATAGCTCTCAGAATTTGTTAAAAGGTTTCAAAAAACAAGCAAGTCGTACTAGATCAGGGCTGTCTTTATATAGCTGTTATCATCTTACTTTATACGGACCGTGAAAATGCAAAACTCAACATTCAAACGACTTTCATTATATTTTTCCATTTTAATTTTTCTTTTTAAAGTCGTACGTTAAGTCGTATCGTCCAAAGACACTTTTAGCTACCAGTGCTCTAATTTATATGAAATTGTAAATGTGTAAAATTAAAATAGAACGAAGTTCTATGCCTATAAACGACATTTTTGAATTGAATCTGGATGTTGATATAAACATAACTCGAGATGGTTCCGAATTGGTTAAAAAAATGAAATTTTCGTAATTTTAAACATTTCATAAGAAATCGATTATAATTTTAATGTTTTCATTAAATTAAATCTTTAATTTTAAACTAAAATTTAAAAAACAACACATAATTAAAATGAATTTAAATATTTTATATTTCATATTGTATTTTCTAAGTAATGCTATTAGTATTAGTATATAAATATAAAAAGTATTGCTTTGAAATTTAATTTTATAAATTATAGTTTTTCAAGGAAAAATTTAAGTTTTTTATAAAAAGTAGAAAAGTTTAAGAAATAAAATGGCAGTTGAAAATAATTGGCAGTTAAAGTGAAGCAAAATAATGGTTAAATATTGTACAATAAAACGTAACAGAAACGCTAAATCTGTTTTGAATCATTGTAAGCCTGAGATAAGAAGCGGGAAAGGAAGCTTTTATATTGCAAGGACTACAGCAACGTGTGTATCTCTTAAACTAAGATTTTAGCTAGATATTGGCTGAAGATTTATCGAAAACACGGGTACGATATTCGAAAATACTCGTATAGTAAGGAACCCTTGGAATCTCTTATGAGTGTCTTCACGATATCCTATTTGGTCCGAAAATTCAGGGCATATTTAAAAGAAATTGCGAGACTTTCCGTGATTGGAATCTACAAATTTGATGCTGAATGTACTAGAGGCAAATTCGCTCTGAGATGTCGACCGATCTTCTACATGATTGTCAATCCCAATCCATTTGAATTCTTCAGTGATGCCTCTAAGTTTAAGGTGGGAGGGAATTATTTGACTTTTGTATTGATTTTTCGAATAAACGGAGAGTATATTCAAATATGCACAAATAGTAGGGAAGCCTTCAAATCATATTAGTGTCAACATATTTAATTTAGTCCGAGTGTCTTTAAATTAACTTACGAAATATTGCATAGCTCATATGAAGGTAGCGGTTTCGATTCCTAAAAAGGCTTGAAAGGAAATGGACATTCGCTCTCGGATTGATCGATGTACCGCAGAAACTCTACGTTTGTACGCAAAGCAGATGTTCCCTTTAAGAAAAATTGAAAGTTTTCTTGACGATAAAGGGTAGAATTGTTAATTAACCTCGATGGATCTACAGCAGAATGTGGAAAATGTTAAACTCTCCAGGTTGACCAAATATTTGGAATGCTAGGTGTTTTCCTCTTAAAGACCTGACAGATCTCTGGATACAGACGCCAAGAAGGTAAATGCCTACATTCGTGCATCGTTATGGTTTTATTAGCGACTCGGACTGATCGGAAATGAAAGTAGCTCTGATATTTTTATCGAATTAAGCCTATGAATTCATTCATAATATTTGTTTTAAAGGAATGGTTAAAATATAAAATTTGATTTTTATAATTGAATTCTTTCGAGAATTTGGATGGAGTTTGTGAAAGTTTGATTAAGATTTTAGAAATAAAAGCTAAGCTATATACAGAGTATTATTCTCCTCAGGCTTATATAATTCAATGGACTCAAAAGTAGTGGAATTGTATCGAAACATTTGCTTTCAGGAGGGTTTTGTCAAAACTCAATTGAAAATTTTCAGGTCAGGAGAAAGGTTCACATCGCTTTTTATCGTACTCAAAGCAATGGGACCTATAATGAATTACCGACCTTTGTCAATCTATGATAATGACAGTCGGTTTAACCAAACCTGGAGGAAGATAACAGGATGGTAGGAAATACTTGATAATATAATATTCATCCATTTAGCTATAGGAAAATTAAGCACCTTACAATAAAATTTGCTTTACCATCCACAAAACTCCTCAAATTTGATTCCCAAGGTAAAAATTTTGCAAAATGACTAAGATACTACTCGAATAAGGAAGTCATATGGAAAACGTAGGCCTGTTTTGAGTAAGTTCTACCATTGAATCAATCCGTTCTAATTAAAACTTCCATTCAAAGTATTTATGCTTTATAACATGAGGATTTTTAACATACGGCCATTCTCACAATGTACGATTAAAAGTTAACGTGAACTTTAACCGCAAGTTAGGCTAATTTGAATTTCACAATGTACGATTAATTCTTAATTGACACTATTTAACAACAAAGTTGCTGTTAAATATAACCGAACAAATTTCGCCGGTTAGCATCTTAATTGTAAGAAATATAATAAAAGAACATGGACAAACATTTATATTTTTGTAATATTTATAATTTTTAAAAGTGTAAAGCGAAGAAAAGTAAATTTTGCACGGGGTGATACATATACCACCCGGATATTGCACTTACAAACCAAACAACAAATGTGCACTTTTGCTTGTTGGTTTTCAGTAATTGTTGTTCAGTTTGTTCTGTAAATTTTACAGTTAGGTACCTTAATATTTTTGAGTTTTATACGTTTTTTTTTTATTATACCACTAAGAAAACACAAACTATTATCTTTTAGACAATTTTTTATATTTCAATCTTTCATTACACTATTTTTCGTAAACAAATGTATGCATTATTGCCATACTTTCTACTGAATGCTTTGGTTAAGTAATCAAATGATGGTGAAACGTAAATCGGTAACCGTTGGTTAAATGGTCCCCGTTAAACAAACCGACAGTTAGTTAATTTTCCGGTTAAAATGAAATAATCGTACATTGTGAAAATGGCCGATAATAACATAAATTTATTGAAATATATATTTACCATTTTCTGATACCTTTTTACACAACCCTGGCATATACAACACTGTAAATAAATGTTGCCACATAACATTGTTGTTGTATAACCTCACAAATAAATTTAGCGTTTTTTAAGAAAATAAAAATAGTTAGAAAAGGAAATGTTCTAAATTAAATATAAGAAAACCAAGAAAAAAGTTAAACTCAATTTAATTCGCAAGTAAAAATCAACAATTTTATTAAAACAAATTATATGATAAATTAAATTATAAAAGTTGTTTACAAATTAAAATTTATACAAGAAAGTCTTAAAATGTAAATAAAAATAACAATAAAACACTAAAATAATGAAAAAATAAGGTAAGTGACAAAACAATCTTTTATTTTTTAAAACTTTTAAAATTTAGGAACCTGAAAATATTTTCTTTCAAGTTTTTATGTTTATGTCACTTTTTTTCAATTAAATTATTTTCTTTGGCAGTTTTAAAATAAATATATAGAAAATTTAAGGAAACTATAACTTAATTATTATATAAAACAAAATATTTCTGTATGACTTTAGATATTTCTACGCTTTAATATTAATTTAATTTTTTTTATTTAACCTTTAAATTAGCAATTCTACATGTTTTTAATTATTCTTTTTTACCAATCTAAACTTTATACAAAAGTATTTGTATATTCTTTCACCTATTTATCATTATTATTTAAGGATTTTATTTAAATCATTTTCATTTTCTTGTTAAATAAAGTATATGTGCTTGTTCTATGTATAATTTTGTTGTTGTTTTATTATTATTTATAATAATAATATAAATTAATAATCATCACTTGCTTTTGTTTTAATTTTTTATCTTTTTTTATATTTTATTTATAATATAAAGTAAACCGACTTTTTGTTTGTTAATTTTGTTTTATTATTTTTTATACAATTTCAGTTTTTATAAAAGTGTTTTATAAAAGGAAAATGTAAGACTATCGGTTTTTTGAAAACATTTTTCTTTTGTTTGCTTGTAATTATATATTTTACTTAATAAATATATATTACAGAGTTTTGTTATTTATATACAATTTATTTTAACAAGTTTTATTTTGTTTTTTTTGTATGTAGTGTAAAAATAATTTTTGTATTTTTATATTTTATAGTATAAAAACAGAAACAAAGCTACATAATTTAGATGTAAGAGTGCATTAGAAAATTTAATTTTTTTTATATTTTCAAATATATTTTTTTTGTTGTATCTACTTTTTAGCTTAATTATGTTTATATATAATTTTTGTTTTTGTTAATATTTATAAAAATTTGTACCAAATCACATTTGATTTTTTGCAATAAAAAATCATGAAAATTAAAATAATTTTTGAATAAAAAGTTAACGATAATTTCAATTAAAAACGGAATTTTCTTTACAAATGTCAAAATATAAAGAAATATGTCAATATGGAAAGAAGTTGTTGAAATGCTTAAATCAAAAATGTTTTTAGTTCTTAGAGAAACTGGAATTTTATTCAAAATTGTCTTTAAAACTGTTTTATCATTAGAATATTTTGTATTACATAAGGAGAGAAGAAAAATCATGTTCTATCATGTTTCAGTGTATCGGCTCATTCATCTATTTTGCTATAGAAAAATAAGCTTCTAGCATTACCAATTACTTTAACATCCTCAAAAAATTGCTCAAAACTAGCTTAAAATTTTTAAAAGTCTTTTAAAAAATAATCACATTAAAAACGTTTCGAAATATTGGGAATTTTTTTAAATACTCACAATAATGAATTTTAAATTTAAGAAACTTATTTTAAATTTAAATTAATCTGTTAAATAAAACTGTAATTTTATTAAAAAGAACACGTTTTCTAATATAATTACTTTGTTTCCCACTAAATTCCCCAGATTTAAATTTTGTTTTAAATCATATAAATGTGACGTGTTTCTCTAACTTATGAGAAGTTTTCAAGTCGAAAAAAATTTAAAATTCAGTTTTTTAACAGGATGATAATGTTCAAACTGAATACATTGAAAATACAGACTATTTATACATAGATCGGAAACTATCCTCTCGAAGACCTAACTCAGTTGTCAAAGACCAAAGTGGTGTGAAAACAAAAAACAACACTCGTATAAGTGATAATTTTGGTTATTTTTTTTTGCTGAGTTTTTTCAACACCATTTCCAATTATATTTCAGAATTTTCTAATTGAATTTCAGAATTTTCCAATTGTATTTCAGAAACTTCCATTTGTATTTCAGAAAATGCTAATAGCAATACAAATGGTAATTTCTGAAATACAAATATTCACCCCTATCGGCAATAACATGTGAAATTTTGTTCCCATGAAATATCAATTTCCCACCAAGGGAAAATTGCTATCGTGATATTCCCATGAACTTTTCATTCACAATAGTTAATTTTGATCGTAGCAGCTGCTTATTGTTTACAAAATTCCATCTAAAAATTTCACAACAAGGGGAATTTTTTCACTTGAACAAAGTTGATAAACGAAAAAAGGAAAAGGGAAAATGTTTCATGTGAAATATTGATTCGCGATAGGGGTGATTTTGTTTTAGCAAGACTTAGTTTTTTGACAACAGACATAGGTTTATTGCCTCTCATTTTCTCTTACTCGACAAGACCCAGTGGAACAAAATTTTGTGTTTTCACTTTGTAGGCCTCTAAACGACCTGTTTACACATTCTAAAAGATGCGATACTCATTCTACTCTGCCTTCTCGAAGAAGGCATAAAAAAAATCAAAATTGCATTACAATGTCTCTTTATAATAAAATTTATATTGCTCTCTTTACTAAAAACTGTTACATGAAACCAGATGACGGTACAAAATCTTCTAAAAACTTTAGTCTTCCATAACAGTTGTCGTTGTGAAGTTAGCGAGAACTTATACTTTTAAGTCCATTCTTTATGTTTTATGCTGAATTCATTAAGAATATTTTCCCTAATAACCCTATTTAAAAGCTTTAATTAGGCTTTAATTTTCAGGACTTTTAAAAGACTTTCTGTGAGTAATACGCGACAGGCCTTCAATGGAAGACCTTCAAATATGCCTTATTAAGTAGGCCTTCTTCCAGCGCTCTAATAGGAGGGAGTATGGCTTGGAGTAAGGCCTTGGAGTAAGGCCTTGGCTCAAAATGAGATATATGGAAATCAGGTACAGGGAAAATGTTTTACTCGAATTAAGAACACATATTCGGAACGAAATGACCTAGAAATGTTAAATAACCATTGGAAGCTTTAGTTGTCATCCAGAATATATTAAAGAAAGGTGTCAAATTCCAAAAATTCGATTCTCTTTGTAAGGCCAGGTACATTTGATAGGACAACGATTACTATCAATTGTTGAGATCAACTGAAAGATATTAAATCCAAATCCTTGGACTTAAGTTTTTCACAAACATAATTTTCTAGAAATTCTTTATATCTCCAGAAAATTTCTTTAATAAAAGATATTTCAAAACTCAGAAGATTGTGCTATAAGTAGGTTAGAAGAATCTTTAAGAATCTTATGATAAATTTATCAAACACAAGTTTCCAGTTCCTTCAGTTTGAAGAGATTAATTACAAAACCTTACCAACCCATCAAAAACATTGATGGTGTATGGATCCGAATTAACTAATTAATTCAATTTAAAGGTTTTTATTTTAATAAAATTCATTTTGAATGATGAACACATGCTCTCAGCAGAGTTTTGCCCCAACTCAATGTAAAGTTCCTAGATCAGCTTAAATTAACCTAGGAAATAAAAATGAAGAAGTTGCAATATGATAATTTCACACTTGTTTAACGTGTTCGTATTTTTCCTTATTGTTTACAGATATATCTAATGTCCAACATGATTCCAAGAAGGGATAACTCTGATAATTGCCGCCTTGTTTACGTAGTATCACATTGACAAACCAGCCAAATAGCAATAACCTTTGCATTCTTGAAGAACATGTTGAACTAACAGTTTCTCAACTCTATTAAAGCATTGACTATTTATTGATATACAGGAGCCGTTCTCCTTGGGATTTCTCTCGGCTTATTGGTGCTGCACAATTCTAAGGTCTTTGACCGAATGTCGTTTGGAGTTTAAGACTGATGATTCGAGTTTCCTTCGTGAACATGCTTCAGGGAATGTGAGAGATGGTGTTTCTTCCTAGCATATTAAACTCCCTAAGGCTCTGATTTTTATCTGTTGTTTATATTAATGAACGATTTATTCTTATATTCTATTCACCCCTATCGCGAATCAATATTTCACATGAGATATGTTCTTTATTTCCCATTTTTCGTTCATAAACTTTGTTCACATGAAAAAATTCCTCATGTTGTGAAATTTTTAGATGAAATTTTGTAAACAATAAACAGCTGCTACGAACAAAATTAACTATTGTGAATGAAAAGTTTAGGGGAAAATCACGATATCAATTTTCCCTTCGAGGGAAATGGATATTTCTTGGGAACACAAATTTCACATGTTTTTCACGATAGGGGTGATTATTTTATTAATAAACGGCATGGATTTAGAAGAGGTTCGGACAGGAAACTTAACGAATTTTGTCTCGGATGTACTCAGATGTAATGGAAATTTTTAACTGTTTTGGTGGAATGTGGTGTCGCAACTGATTTTGTTTGGTGTCGGTGATGAATTCTTGATTTTTATCGAGATTATTTAAAATGTGTTACATAGTTGGGAATTCTTATTGAACTCCATTCTCTAGTGTTTCCCAGAGATCGGTTCATTCCTTATCTATTTTGGCAATGTATATGAAAAATTTATTGAGAGTCACTTCAAATCCAATATAATATGTTGCGGATGTTAGCAACATTTGTCACTCGCATCTATTTGTCGATATACCGCGTTATTTTGAGGTCAGGCACTCGATATGAAATATGAACATTTCACCTCAACGATATTTTAATTCAATTGGATTGTTTTTAATAAATCTCACAAACGACTTTAGACTTCGTCAGTGTAAAGTCTTCGTAAACATGATGTGAACATCGGGAGATCTGTTAGAAGTGGTTGGGACTGGCAATTGAACGGCTTTTGTCTGGGATGAACTCAGATTTACTGGTTTGGTCGGTTGTAGTGTCGTAAATGATTTTGTTTATACATAATATTGCGAATGATAGCAGATAAAACGATAATATGAATTTATAGAGAAATATAGATGAGCGGAAACTAGAAAAAATTTAACCAAAAAAATTACTGAAGATTATAATGTGTGATGGAGTGTTGTTTTTCTTTTCACATAGTTTTTTTTTTACTAACATTCTCTCCAGTTAGGTTTTTGACAACTGAGTTAGGTCTTTGACAGGAGAGTTTCCGCTCTGTGTGTATTTTCTATGTATGCAGATGTCTTGTCGATATTTATTATTTTTGTATCTAAATTTTACTATTGTAGAGTAATATTATTTGGCAATAATGGTTGCCAGTTCCAGTTTGTAGGAGTTGAAGAAGTAAGCGCAAATAATTTTCATTTATTGTAGAAATATTCATTAAATTTTTAAAGCCTGCTTTACGGCTTTATCAGCTTATGTTTTGTAAAAATTTATAAATCCTTTAGTTTTTTAAAATAAAAAAAGTGTTTTTTTTTTCAATTTTGTGTAATTTCATTTCGACATTTTATTTATAAAAATTTTGTTTCAATTCGCAATAAAAAAATCCCGTTTTTTATAAATTAAAAAAGGGAGAAAATAATAATAATAAGACAAAATGTGAATGTGTGTTGTTTATGTATAAAAAAGCGGGAAATAAGGTGTAAAAAGCGTTTTTTTTCTTTTAAATATAATCATAATTTTGTTTTTTATGTTTTAAGTATGGCACATAATTTATTTATTATATAAAATAATTGCAATATCATCAATTCACGTTTACGTTAATAACTTTTTCGTTATTTAAAAGAACAAGTATACAGGTTACGCATGATTTTTTCCTTTTTGTTTGTAAAGAGAAAACAAAATTTCTTTAAAAACTACTTAAATATTAGGCGAGCTAAAAAATAGGTTGTGGTGAAAATAATAAATAAATAAATTATAAAATAAAACTAAATTTCGTATTCGAGTATAAAAATTATAACTTAATGTTAGGTAAAACAAAAAAAATAACAACAAACTTAAATTATTTAGTAAATAATTTCATTTTTGTAGAATAATTAAACAAAAAATTTCTTATAGAGGCTTAGTCGAATGAATGAAGAAAAAAGTATAGGAGAGTTTCAAAAAAATGTAGTGTTAAAGCAGAGAATTTAGGGGGAGTCAAGGGCAGTAAAACGTTCTTTTATTCGTTTCTGAGATAATTCGTTTAGGAACGACTTAAGTATAAATTTTTAATCTATTGCAAATAAATTAGTAACCAATTTAAAGTTATTTAAAAGTCTTGTACAATAGTTTTAGCAAAACTTTTAAATGAGCTGTTTCTTTTGCCGGAAAAAATGTTGCACTTTTTCTGCCTTCTTACAAAATTGTATTTTTGGTACCTTAATTTCAGCTAGATTTGCTAGCAAACTGAAGTTTTTGCAAATAACTGTTCAATAATATATAAATCTTTGGGATTTTTTTTGTTAATTAATACATCCTGTTCAAAAATCCATCAAATTAATTTGATACCTTATATGCCCATGTTCAATATACACAGTTTCTTTTAACCAATTGAGGATCAATGTTTAGAATTCTTGGGTTTTATTACGATCTCTCATCGCAAACGTGCAATGAATCGTTGGAAATTAATTATTTTCGACAAAGAAGCCAAAATTTTTTCACATTCTCAAAAGTAATTTGAATTAAATTTGTCCACGCCCAAGCTGAGAATTAACCGATCACGTTTAGTAGCATTTTGATTATATTTTCTTTATAATTTCTTCTTTTGTGTCCAGTCAAAGTCTGTGCGTTATTGACTTAACCCTTTCCCTTTTTGTTTAATTTATTCTCCTGTATTCTCTTCAAGACCAGCGAAAGTGTGAAACACGCGAAAGGCACTGCCTGTTAGAGAGCGGTGGACATTAAAACACACCTCTCTATACTGAACAAGGTTGAGACATTGACTTGTCTCGCTATTACTGGCATTTTCAGTTATAATCCTCGGGCCAGTATGGAGACATACCTCTCTGATCATTACATCAAATGCATCTCTGCCAAATCTGATCAACGACCAAAGAATCAGTGGCTTCTGTTCGCCTGAATCTTTGAGTCGTGTCCGTATTTGTCTAGACATATATAATCTTGGTACCTATACCGAAATTTAATAGGAGCTTGAGGATTATAATACCAACAAGTGATGGCTGGTCCTCGAACTTATGGTTCAAAGTCGGGAATGGGCACTGGCTCAGGAATATTCTCTGATAAACTAGACATCATGGTTACATTCAGATAGCCCCATACCTGGGGCAAGTTTGAGTGTCGTTGACTAAAATTCGCGAAGACACTGTCTGGTAGAGAGCGTTGAACATTAAAACACAGGTCTCTATTCTGAACAAGGTTGAGATATTTGCTTGTCTTGCTATTACTGGCTTCTTCGGTTATAATCCTGATATCTACATCAAATGCATCTCTGCCAAATCTTATCTACGACCCAAAGAATCCGACTGTATCTTTCAGTCGTGAACGTATCTATCTCGGCATATTTCTACAACCTATACCTAAATTTGAGGAGCTTTAGGAGTGGAATACCAACAAGTCTTGACTGGTCCGCGAACTTATGGTTCAAAGAAGGAAATGATCACTGGCTCAGTAATGTTCTATGATAAACTAGAACTCTTGGTTTCATTCAGATTGTCTGCGAGTTTCTTTTATTCCAACAATACTGCAGCGAATAGAATCCTAGAATTAAATCTTGAGACGTCGATCATTAAGATCTATTTGGATAGATAGCTTCAATCCAGGCTCTCAAGTCAAACGTAATAAGATCGAAATATCTTCTCAATTGTATATATTCCCTGGCCAAAATTAAACAACAGCTTGTCGAGTCAGTTTGTGTTCCAGGACATGGGGAAATGAAATTGCAAATGATGGATTGTACATGAACAAAACAGCACAGGGACAATTAAATCTCCTTAGTTGAGGTATCAAATATGATTTTTAAATGGGCCTTGAAAGAGACAATATTCAGGTAATCTAAGATTATCATTTGTAAAATATCCAAAATGCTATGGCCTCTTTAGCACGGAAAATAACTAAGACTCTTTTGACTCTTGGTAGAAACTACTACTTTCCTTTTTTCACCCCCTGGATCCGCGCCAGATTTAGAGGAATTCTTCAATTAACTTATTTGCAATAGCATTGTTTTAATTTTTATTACTTTAAAACTAACAGTGTATTTAAAGTACTAAATCATGTTGCCTTTATTTCCAACCCTGCTTTTAACACTACACTTTTTTACACCCGCTAACGGATAATTGTTTAACCTAAGTTATGTTGATGTAATTTTTTTTTAGTTTTTTCTTTTGTCTTTTAAAATATAATTATTTAATTTTTATATATATAGCATATAAAAAGTCTATTTAGTTACCATAATAATAATAATAAATAACATTACTAATCTCAAAAAAAAGTTAAATGTGGTTGGATGTTTTGTTTTAAAGTGTTTTAAAGTTGTAATGCAAAGTTTTTTTTTTCAAATACTTTTTCCATATGGTAGTTTTTTCATATTTATATAAATTTAGGTATTTTTTGTTGTTGTTGGTTTGTAAAAAAACGCGGCTAAAACTACAGCTACTTTTATATGACTTTTTGACTACCTTCTTATTAAATATGAGTTTGTTTTTATGGGAATTTTTTTTAAATTGTATGTAGGTATTATGTATAAATAGTATATATAAAGTAAAATATACAAGATTTTTTTAATTACAAATTTTGGTTTTTGTTTTTTTTTTTTATCATTTAGCATTAACAATTTGTTGTTTTTATATATTATTATATAATAATTAATATTAGTTATAATTTAGGCTTAGATCTAGAATATTTTTAGTTTGTAATTGTTTATTAATAACTTTTTTCTTTACTTTTAATTTGCTTAGCAATATATCATTTTTACAAAGTTTTTTTTTCTTGTTTTATTTTTTAATAATTTTAATTGTTTAAGCATATAATTTGTTTTCTTGTCTGGGGATTGTTTTACTGTTTTAAATACTTGTTTTCTGTCTTTTTTTTATAGTATTTTATTAATAATAATATTAGTTTTTAATATATTATGTGTTTTTGTTGTTTAAAATTTCCTCTTTGTTTGGTTGCTGTGTGTAAGTTTATCTAAATAGTTTTCAATATTTTCTAAACTGTATATATTTATAATAATAATTGCATAAAATAAATTATTACTAAAAATGCGTTTTTTTTATTATTTTATTTAAAAAAGAAATTATATATATGTATGTAGTTCTCAAGACATTTTTAGTAAAGTTTATTTCATATTTATTTTCTTTAGCAATTTAATTTGTTTGTCTTTAGCTTTAGTTTCAATAAAGTTTTTTTCTTTCAGTGTATATAAATGTTGGTTTTAATAACAAAGTTGTTGTTGGTTTTGTTTTGCTTTTATATTCTTATCGCCATGTTTGTTTTATTTATTTGTTTTGTTTGTTGGTTTGTTTTCGCTTTGATTTTTATAAAATAAAAAATGGTTTTACAAATTATTATTATTATTTATATGTATGTATGTAAGTAGAGTTTTTGTTGCTGTTGTTGTATAATTGTTATAATAATTAATATTGTATGTATTTACAATTGTAAATCCCTAACGATTTTTTTATGCTTAATTTTATTTATGATTTCTATATAAATATTACGTTACTTTTATTGGCTGTGAGAGCGAGAGTGATAGAGAGAGAGTTTATCATGTTTACTAATTTTTCTGTTTCATTTTCCCCACTATGATTGATTTATAAGCTGCTTAAATATGTAGTTACAGTTTTATTTAAAATGTATTAAATTAAAGTTAGTAAAAGAATTAATTAAATTCAGATTAAAAGCAAGGTTTGAAAAGCTTTGGTGGTTAGATTAAAAGAAAGTAAGATTAAAATACACAAATGGTGTAAATTTGGATAAAAGTTTTAAAAATTTTAAATGATTTTTAGAAATTTTGTTATATTAAAAGAAAATAAGATTAAAATACACAAATTGTGTACATTTTGAAATTAGTTTTTTAAAAATGTTATAACCATTCGTTACTTAGTAATGCAAGTTTGAAAATACCAGTTTAATCAGAAAATGTTTGTATTATTTTAAGAACTGCTCAATAAAAAGTGAGCTGAATATAAACAAATATTTCTAAAATTTCTTATGTTCGGTAAGAAATAAAAAAATTCACAAAATAAAGATTTAAAAATAACCTTTAAGCATTGCAAAAATTTTAAATTTAAAAATAATCGAACACTTCAACTCTACGAGATTAGTGCTGCCAAAGTAGTCAGTAGTTGGTATTCGATATTTTCGGAAAAATATCGTTTTCTCAATCTCCGGTTATCGTTTTTCGTAACGATAAACTTCCAATTAATATAATTTCTAAAAGCCAGAGCTGTAAGTGAATTATTAATTTTTGAATTAATTCGTGAATTATTCACACAAAAAAATTAATTGAATGAAATTTGAGTCAATTCAAATAAATTTGGTAAAAATTAATTGCAATTCATTTCCAATTCAAATAAATTTGTAGAATGAATTGCAATTGGTTTCTAATTCAAATGAATTTATCAAAGTGAATAGCAATTCATTTCCAGTTTATTTGAATTGATTTTGAATTCAATTCAATTTACAGATTTATTTGAATTGAAAACGAATTGTAACTAATTTTTATAAATTTATTCTAATTGGAAATTAATTGAAATTCATTTCTGCCTAATTCGTTTGAATTAATTCAAATTTCATTAATTTTTTTTTTGGTGACAAGAATTTATTGAAAATTTAGCTAATTCGTAACGAATTAAAATCAAAAAAGAATGATTTATTTACAGCTCTGCTAAGAGCAAATGGACAAGATATATGTTAACATAATTTAGGAAAAACCTTGAAAATGTTCTAGAAAAAAGAAAAAATATTAAGTTTTTGTAATAGTTGCCTATGGGACTTTTCTATATGGTTTACAAATATTGAATGAAATTTGGCTCTTGAACAAACCGTTCGATTTTACTCTTTTAGTTCTCATTTGATATATTTTCTTTAAATACTATTCATATCAAAAAAACTTTAACGAATAAAATCTTTATTGGTTGATCTTGTTCACCAGACAAATTATAAAACAAATCGTACTAGAGGATGTGTAAAAAATTTAAAAGGATTTTATTTTTCTTGATCTCAATTTGGATTAAAATTTGAGTAAAACTTAAAAAAGTACGAGCAGACCAAGTTGGGCAATTTGATTAAACCACATAGTGATAAAGTTTCTTAGCATCGACTTAACTATATATTATGATATTCAGGGGAGTTATTGTGTAATTTGATTCGAATTACCCTTTTCAAAATACAATGTATAAACCTTTTACAAAATATCCCCTCGGAATATCAATGGTCCCTGAGAATGGCCTTAGAAATTAACAATTTAACATGTTAAATGTTTCTCTAGAAGTTTTGATAGATAAATAGATGAAAGAGATGCAAAGTCTCTTATCCCCTGTCTATACCTGATAAATTTTTATCATGATAAACGTCAAAATGGTAGTCAAAATAAAATATTATCAGGTGTAGCCTCCATTTATTAGTATTATCGCTTCGTTATGACAAAACTGTTAGTGCTTTTGCTTAGACAAGTTTGTCTTGACAACAAACGTCATTAAATGTTATGATAAATATTTGTCAAGTATAGACAGGGGGTTAAGGAAAGTTACAGATTTCGAAATAAAGATAAAAACTTTAAAAATCAATAAAATAAAGAATGAATTATATCTTGAACTACTAATGGATCACAATCAAAATAAATTTGAACTTGTAATGTGTTCGAAGAGTTTCAATAAATTAAAAAAAAAACTATATTTAAAGGAAGTTCCATTTTTAAAAAGTTTAAAAAGAGAATATTTTTTTTAGTTACAACTGTAAAACAGTTGTAAAATCTTTTAAAATCTACCAATGCTTTTCAAACCCACCAACTATTTCATATCTTATTTTTGAATTTTTATCCAGAAAATAAATCAAAATATTGCCCCACTTCGAGCCTCTTGATCTTATTAATTAATCTCTTTCCCATTGTTAAGGTAATAATATCTATTTGGTTTTTAGTAAAAAAACTTTACTAAATGAATATCTTAAAACCTAAAATTTAGAATAACGATGTATATCTCATATTGATGATGCTCAGATGTTGTCAATAAATATCATTCTCATCCCAATCCACCGATTGCAGAACTAGTTTATCTAATTCCTTGGAATCACCCGAACTACTGTTACGTCGACGACGTTTACGATGCAAATTCGACCATTTACGATTCAGCTGAACCATTTGTGGGGCGGCAAACATGGCGGCAGCGGCCGCACTTAGTTTTGTGGGCGTGATGGCATTGGTGAGCGTGCTGCCCAGAGATGAAGATTGAGGCTGTTGTTGTATAGAGTTAGAACTGGAATTGCCATTGGAGGAGCTAATGTTGAATTGTTCGCGATTATTGTTGAAGATATATTTGCGGGTGTGTGGAGTATTGTGGGAACGTTGTGCTTTGGGAGCTGTGTAGGCGGCTGCCTGATGTGGTTGATAGCGTTGAGAGGAAGTGTAGGGATATTGGTGTTGTGGCAGCAAATGCTGCTGTTTGCTGTAGGGAGTATCGTAGGGTGGTGGCGGTGTTATCATGGCCATGGAAGAGGAATCTTCCTCAATGTATCGCTGCAATTCCAAGGGATGATTATCGCCTAAAGCTTCTCTAAAATGTTCCTCCTCTTCCTCGTCCTGTCGGGGTTGGGAATGTTGAGGCTGGTGATGCTGTTGCTGCTGTTGTATGTTATTAAAATTGAATTCATTGTCAAAGAGATATTCGCCATTTAAAATGTCCAACGAACAATTGGGATATGAATAGGGTGGCATGTAGAGAACTTCATCGTCGTCATCATCATCATTGTCATCGTAAAAGTCTGGTGAGGATGGCACAAAATGATTCGTTGTTAAGGGATTTACTTGTACAGGTGTGGCAGGAACGGATTTAGCCAACGAGGTTTTATGTTTTCTATGTTTGTTGTTGCTGCTGCTGCTAGTGCTGTAATGTTTTTTTCTTTTTGTTGTTGCTGCTGTTGTTAATGTTGTGGTTATGTCATGTAACGGCTTTTGTTGCTGTCTGTTGCTATTTTTTTTAGTTGTTGTATTAGAAATAGTAGTTTTAGCAGCTTCATTTAGGGCTGTTGCTATTTTATTGTTGGCAGTGTTTGCTTTCTGTTTCGGCTTATGCGTTGTTGATTGTGTTGTTGCTGTTTTATCGATTTCATCTATTGTTGCTGTTGTTGTAGTTGCTGCTACTGCTGCTGCTGTTGTTTGATTTTTGATTAATGGCATCGATTTGGTATTTGTGATCAATCAATCACGATATATATAACTACAATTCTTAGGGCTCTCTTGCGGACTTGGACTGCTGGATGGTGGTGCTGGACTAGAACTACTATTTGACATAACAGGCGATGAGGCCGAACTGGAGTGTTGTGGACTATTGGAACGGTGTTGAGTTACTGTAAAATATCCAAAAGTTATTGATTTTAATACGGGGGTTGGTAAAAAATGCTTAAATATGTGTTAAGTTTTTTTAGTTACGCTAATGACACAAGTTGTTAGTTTAAGTTTAGAGATTATAGATTAAGTTAGAGTTAAGTTTAGACAGTTTAGTAGACAGCTAAGAGTTAGTTTTTAGTGTAAACAAAAACGTTGCTAAAGTAAAGTTTTTAATTGATCACGTATAAAAATTTAGTTGTATTAGAAAGCTTTGCTGCAAGATCTAAAGAAAAAATTAACTGATTTCCATTTGCCACAAATCTGATAGTGTTAACCCTTAAAAATAGACTTTCAGCGGCCCTAATGTTAGCAGCTCTAACAGCTAATGTTGGCAGCTCAGTGCTGCCACTTATCCACTTAAGACATATGCAAAAGTTGGTTGATGTGTAAACCTGTGTTAAAGCCGTTATATTCAAATTGATAGCGCAGCTTCGTAACAATATGAATGATTTGAAACGCATCATGGTATTTTAAATGATTGTCCATTTTGGAATCCCAACTTAGACTAAACTAAAAAATCTATAAAAAATACGTTAAATTCGGAAGGGCCTAGGAAAACCTCTGTTAGTAATATCAGATTTTGGGCCAAAAAAAAAACGAAAATTCAGAATTTTGTTTGTTTTGCTTCGAAAATGTCTAATTTTGTGCCAACAAAGCGTCATATGCAGGAAGTTTTGCTTTACTTCTTTAATTTGGAAAAAAAGTGCCGCTGAAGCACACCGATTGCTCATCAAAGATTATGGTGAATGTGTTCCATCGGTTTCAACGTGCGAGAGATGGTTTGTTCGGCTCAGGCCACCCAAAAAAGTTTGAAGACCAAGAATGGAGGCATTACTCCATGAAGGTTATTGTCAAACTCAACAAAATCATTGGGATCTACCTTCCCTACCTCAATCAGCAATTTAAAAGCGTTTGCGAGCAGCAAGATTCACCCAATAGAATGGAAATTGAGCACCATACGAATTGAAAGAATCTACAAAAGAAAATCACTTTTGCACCGAATCATTACTTGCGATGAAATATGGATCCATTATAATAACCAGAAGCGCAGACCATCACAGGGAACCTGTACCGAACGCAACTAATTCGTTTGAAGCAGAGTTGACCGAAAAACGCCCGGAATATGTGGCCAGACATTAAAACGTAATATTTCATCGTCACAACTCTAGGCCACATGTTGTAATACTTGTTAAAAACTATTTAGAAGGAAATGGCTGGGTAGATTTGCCTCGACCGTCTTTTAGTCCAGACCTTGGCCCGTCCGACTACTTTTTATTTCGATCGATGCTCGCTCTGGGATATGCTTCACTTTGAAACAGAGTATCCGATATTGTCTTGATTCGTTCTTGGCCTCAAAAGATGAGCAGTTCTTTTGGAACGGAATCCATATGTCACCAGAAAGATGGGAAATGGCCATAGTTAATAATGGTCAATACTTTGAATAAATGTATATTCTAGAAATGTTTCAAAATAGAAGTTAAAAATTTGAAAAAATCTCGCAGTTTTATGACTACACCCAATAATTTTTAAATACTTTTCTGAAGTTTCATCAAAGTCATCCAGTAAATACATTACATTTATCTGTATTTTAATGAAAACCCCAAATGTTCAAACATTTGACCTTTGACACCGCCTGCGAAAGGGTTAACGTTTTCTTTTTTGACAAAATATCCAGTTTATGTTTCTTATTGTATTTTTACTATAACTTTGTTTTTTAGTCATTATTGTATAGTGTTGCAAAATTGGTGAAAATTTGATTTTGGGTCATTTTGGTCTCAAGGACATAAATGGGTTAATTTCCACATTATTCACTTCTAATATATTTTTTGAATAATTTGCTGAAGTTTAATCAAAATCCTAAAATAAATACATTACATTTCGCTGTATTTTAATGAAAACTCCGAAATATTGAAATATTTGACCTTTGACTCTGGTGGCAAAAGGGCTAAAGTCTCCGGATGTGATAAAATATCTAGTATCTGTTTCCTATGAATTTTTGACAATAATTTGGTTAATATATCATTATTGTATACAGTTGCTTAGTTTAGCTACTTGAGGTCAAAATTTACCGAAATTTATTTTAGGCCATTTTGGTTTGAAGGTCACAAAAGGGTTAATTACCATATTATTCACTTCCAAGATAATTTTTTAATCTTTATTGAAGTTTCCTGAAAATTCCCCAAAAACTACATTACATTTATCTAAATTTGAAAGAAAAATCGCAAATATTCAAAGATTTGACCTTTGACTCCGGTGGAAATTTTGGTAAAATCTTCATTAAATGTTTGATATGGATTTAGTAACAATATTCGGAATTTGTTTTAATACAACTAAACAAAGCAAACCTTAAAGTTGCTTCAAGTTGAAATAGCTATATCGGATAAATTAGGAAAGGTATTGACCCAAATCTTTTTGGGATTTGTTCTTTTGGATCTCCTCAATATAATCCTATAGAGCTATTCTTAAATTTTTAGAATTCGTTAAAGAAAATATTAAAACGTTTGTAAAATCGTTTATAGCCCCGATGGGAACTGGGTTCTCCCAGTTAGACAGAAATTCATAACAATGCTTTTGTAAATCTCAAGAAGGTAGAATTACCCAAAATAATCCTCGAAATTCTAAAAATCATAAAAAACCTTAATATAAAGGGGGTTTATTAAGCCCGATAGATGTTACGAAAGGATTAACTGTCAAATGAACTGTCAAACTGCGCTCACTTTTTTACATTTATGATCAGTATGGCACAGATACCCAGATAAGAGACGAGATATAGAAAGATAAATTTATACGTTTGTCCCTCTTTTAAATCTACCGTGGTTTATTATACATTTTCTTTTAATTTTTCGTAAATTTTTTTGTTTGCCTCCACCATATTGCTAAAAACAGCTGATTCGGGTCTATGTTAGTCTATGCAGTATGGTCTGGCAAATCATCAAGAATAGATTGTATAGAATTATCCATAGAAATTATCCAAATTTACTTTGAAAATCAGTCATCGATTCACGTAACTTATAGACGATTGTTTTATTGCAAATTAGGTTCAGTCATGAAGCTCATTTTTGGCTTAATGGGTTTTTTATTAAACAAAATTGCCGCATATGGAGTGAGACCAACCCCCACAACCTTACAGACTCCTTTATATTCAGCAAAATATACCGTTTGGAGCTGTTTACACGATGTTTGCATCATCGCACCTAATTTCTTCAAAAATTAAGCCGGATCTTGAGCTACGTTCAATGGAGATCGTTACCGCATCATGATCAATGATTTTTTTGTTTAAAAATATGGATGACATTGATCCGGGCGAGATGTGGTTTCAACAGGATGTCGTTACGTAGCATACGGCGATCGCAACCATCGATTTATTGAAATCAAAATTTGGCGATAACTTGATTTCGAGAAATGAACTAGTCATTTTGCCTCCAAGTACATGCGATTTGGCAACTTTCGATTATTTTCTATGGAGCCACGCGAAGTCACTGGTTTATGGTGAGAAACCAGCAACAATTGACGACTTGAAGGCCAACATTGTTCGTGTTTTCCGTGACATACGGCCAGCAATACTCGAAAGAGTGGCCCAAAATTGGACGTCCGGTGGCCATGTGCCCAAATCGAAATGTATTGATCTTTCGAATCAATTTTTATAAAAATTTCTTTTTCTTTCACCCTTTGTAACCCGATATATTAATTTTAATTGTTTATGAGAAAATTTAACTCCTCTCTTTCAGAAATACCTTTTCAATCCCTGTTTAAAACAGATCTGGCACCCAGCTACTATTATTTGTTTGTCAAATATAATGAAAGCTTCAGAGAACGAATTATTTAATAAATGAGGAAGTTCTTGAACTCTTGGCATTAAATATTACTTTCTCAATTCTTGATTACTTCGATCTGACCTTGCGATTTTAATTTGTTATTGACCTTGACAACATGATCTCAGAGAAAGAGATTTTATAGGAATGAGAAACTCAAATACTAAACAAATCAATATTTTAAGGAATGCTGAAAGTAGAGCAGTACTTTTCTAGAAAATAATGCTTAAGAATAAGGACAAATTTAAACCCATAAAATTGTTTTCTTAGGTCCCAAATATTACAAATATGCAGAATTTAACCCTAAATTTTCAAATTATAATCTTTTAAAACTTAAACGAGAAGACCTATTACATTTTTCCTTATTCTTTTACCCTAGGTCTCCATTTTTATTGCTAAACACAAGCAATAACGTCTGCAGAACAACAGCATAATGATTGCTGATTGCTTTAGGTGGAGAAAGCGTTTGTCACAAATATAAAATTTTTAAAGCGAGAAGTTCTATGAAAAACGATGTGTATTTTGCTTATATTTTTTGTTGAATGATTTTTTTACTAATTTCTTTGTTTTTTTACTTTTGGTGCTTAAATAAATTAAATATGTATGAATTAATCGCACTGAATCATAGAAAGAAGAAATTTTACATTAATGACAACTGGACTGACAGCTTATTGCTTAGCAATAATTGCTCAGGCAATCAGTAAAGCAATCATTGTGCAATGGATTGCAACCTATGGCAATTTGCGGTCTACACTCGCAAATTTCATTGCCGCAATCAAATTTGAAAATTGCAGCAATAAATATTGCTACATGGAGACCTGGGGTTAAATAATTTTAATCTCTTAATAATTTACAATACGTTTTGCATGTTGCAACATTTAGAACACATAAATTTTGAATATTTAATCAATTTTATTTGTAAAATAAACAATTTAGACACACAAATAAAACATGCATGTTGCAACATGCTGATTTCAAATCAAATTTATAGAAATACCAACATTTATATTAAAAAAACTTAAAAATATAAAATAAAGTGCACACATTGGTTTACAAAAATAAAAAAAATAAAAATTAGTTTAAAAAAAGACGCTACTAAATTTAATAACAAAAAACACACTCATATTAAAAACGGAAATTTATTTTTTCAAGGTGAAATTGAAATTGTTAAAAAAAATATTTAAAGAAGTTTTACAAAAATTTCGGTTTTCCCATTAAAAATAAAAAAGAAAGTTGTGAAAAGACATGATAGAAAATAGAAGAACTTTCGCAAAAAAGAACTGAACTTACCAATACCATGACGGGGCGGCTGCCTTCTTAAACGGCCAAGACTTCGATTACGTGTATTTGTGTTAACAGCCTGAATTGTGAATTTGATTTGATATTTTTTTTGTTTGTTTCGGGTGGTATTTATTTTTTGATTTTTTTTTTGTTGGTTGGTTGATAAAAAATGAAAATAAAATAATTTGTATTTGTAACATAATAATTTGTAGTGGTGTTGTTGGTAATTTTGAATATTTTTCGTTTCAAACAAAATTTTCAATTGATTATTGTTATAATGAAAATGCAAATGATTTGAAGAGTGATGGAATATAAACTAAAGGGTTTTTATTTATTTTTTTTAAACAAGGAACTAAAGAATTAATCATATTTATTGATTTGTGACTATATATTTCGCTTTTTTGTTTTGATTGGGTTTGCTAATATTCAGACATGCTGTACTGGGGGCGGGTGCTTGAAGTGGGAGTGAAGGAATTAATTTGGGTGTTTTTAGCAGCTTTTTAGATTTGAAGAGAGCTGGATGTAAACAATTGGCTTTTTATGAGAAGTATTTTTAATGAAATTTTGTGAAAAAGATTTTAAATTTGTTTTTTACACAACATCTACTTAGCTAAAATGTTAAAAGGAGCATTGCTAATATAAATAAATAATTCAACTTAAAAATATTATGAAATATTTTATAAAAAAAATACATTTTTGTTTTTTAATTGCCTTAGAAAGAATCACTTGAAGTGATTTAAAATTTAATATTACACAACTATATATTTAAATTTCATTAAAATATTAGCGAAGTACTTGACGTACCGATCAGAAAATCTATTACAGGATAATTAAACATATATTGGGGACTGTCTGTCAGACAACATAGACGATTTTGACAAGGTAGATAACGAAAAACTGGAAAAAATTATATAATTTTAGTGCAAATCGCATCGGTTTTGCGATGTGAATCGAAAAATTTTCTTTTGCGATGAGGAAAAATATTATTACGTTTTTACCTTTTAAAAACGGTGGTTTATTTCCTTTAAATATACCGTATTATTTTAATTGCAAATAAAAGCGATCAGACTCTTTATTTATTTAAATTTAAATAGTCACACTCATTTAATGCACACACTGGTAATACAGTTAATGTTAATTCTAACAGCGCCTATGATAAACTGACTATCTGCTACTTGCTGTTACTATTTATATACACAGTGCCATCTTCTAGTAGTTTCATGAATTATCTATTATTTCTGGAGCTTTTAACAGCTTTAATGTTAACAGCTCTAACTGTTAAATGTTAATAACAGAGAGTTATTGTTGATAAGTAGAAGTTTCGGTCACTGGAAATGTTTATAAACATGATGAATGTTACAATTTAAATGATGGGGTATGGTTACCTCTCGAGGAGGTTATCAATATCTTGCGATGTGAGCCCGCTAGACATTATTTTGTGGGGTTTCTGAAGCCGCAGATTTATGACAATATGTAACAATCGACCGAAGTAAACATAACCAAGTTCATCGCTCAAAACTTAGCAGAGTCATTGAAAATTGGATCTCTCGGATCCATGCCGTCGTACTAAGCCCCAGTGTACATTTGAATCATGTCATACGTGGGACATTCAAATATAAAATATTTCCAACATACGAGGTCCGTGACATAACACAGGTTTTTGGATATAAACATTATTTTATAATCTCCTTTGAGCTCTATACGTTTCTCCATTTTTTGTATCCCTTCTCAAAAATGCGATTTGTCGAGGTCATAAAAATAAGTATTTGTTTGTGAGACGATTTCTTCGTTGGAGTCTAATCTCTTTCCATCGAGCCATTTCATCAGGTTTTGAATCAAAAAATTGTCACTCGGGGCTAAATCCGGAGAATATGGTAGATGAGAAAGTAATTCGTAATCTGATTCACGGATTTTTGCCACTAGTTTTTCTAATTTTCTTATCCCTTCACAAATTTAAGATTTGACGAGGTCATCAATGCAGGTATTGAGCCATTTAAATGAGGTTCGGAAACAAAAAGTAGTCCCTCGTGAATAAATGCGGAGAATAGAGCGGATGATGGAGCAATTCATATTATAATTAATCGATTGTTTTCATAGAAACTGCACATGTGTGCCCCTTGCATTGTCCTGGTGAAAAATAACTCATTAAATTGACTCAATAAGTATCTTAAACAATGGTCGCCATGACTTTGTCGGCTGACAAACCCACCTTGGACTTCTTTGACGTCGATTCACACCGATAAACCCAATGTTTCGTCCACGATTATGAAACGGTGCAAAAACTCGTCGATATTACGGTTGAACAAAACCAAACCCTCCTGAAGTTGACTCCTGTCAAAATTTGAACAAGCTGCGTCATTTCGCTTGTATTTGACAACCATTGATAGCAGACTACCGCGTGACTTGAGAAAAAAGTGAATTTCGGGCGTTCATTCAGTATTTTTTTCTGCATAAAAAAACAACACTCAATACAAGACTAAGCTTGATAAATACTATGGGAACTCCGTGCCATTAATTGCGATGGTAAAAAAAAGAATTTCGTTGTGGCCCTACAAGCAGGGATAATGCCAAACGTTCACGACGAATAAATTTAAATTCTGATTTATTTTATTTGCCTGTGAATAATTACTATAGATGAAAAAGAAGAATGTATGTATATATTGTTTTTTTAATTACTAAGTTTTTCTATTTTGGTTTAATAGAAATAATCACTTGATTCTATCCACTGTCAAAAATTGTAAATTATCCGTTATAATCAAGTAGTTTACCATATTTACACACCTAAAAGTATGCAGCAATCTTTATAAATTAGCTACCAAAAGCATATGTAGAACAACTATACGTATGATTAATATTATTGTAAAATATTACTGATACGCACCCAAACATGAAGAAACGATACATCAGGACAACCAGTTTGTGAAAATAAGCGAATTCACTTAATTGTAAATAAATTCGAAAAAAAATCAATAAATTTTTATGGTCAATACCTCATTTTGTTTCTATTACATGCGGCTTTGCGGTAAAACAATAAATATAAACAATTTCTGACGTTTTTGATTTTTCATGATTTTTTTAAAACAAAAAAAATGGATATTTTTACATAAAAAATATATTTTTTGCTTCAATTTGTTATTATAACTCCGAAACTACTGAGCCGATTAGAACGCAATATATATGTGGAAATTTGTACATAGCGTGGGGAAAATGTTTTCAACATTCAATCAATCGGAAGTAGAACATTAACTACTTAATTTTATGTATATCAAACAAAAAAGTAAAATTTTGTGAAAATGAGCGAATTTACTTAATTGTGAATAAATTCGAAAAGAATCCATCGATTTTTGTGATCGATATTTCATATTGTTAATATTATATGTGGCTTAGTGATGAAGCAATAAATCTAAACAATTTCTGCCGTTTTCGATTTTTCATGATTTTTTTAAAACAAAAAAATTAGCTTTTTTCACGGAAAACAAATATTTCTTTGCTTCAATTTGTTATTATAACTGCGAAACTACGGAGCCGATTAGAACGCAATATATATGTGAAAATTTGTACATATCATGGGGAAAATGTTTTCAAAATTCAATCAATCGAAAGAAGAACATTAACTACTTAATTTTATGTATATCAAACAAAACAGTCAAATTTTGTGAAAATGGGCGAATTCACTTAATTGTGAATAAATTTGAAAAGAATCAATCGATTTTTATGTTCGATATCTCATTTAGTTGCTATTATATTTGGGTTTGCGATAAAGCAATAAACTGAAACCATTTCTGCCATTTTCGATTTTTCATGAGTTTTTTAAAACACAAAAATTTGCTATTTTCACGTAAAAAATATATTTTTTGCTTCAATTTGTTATAATAACTCGGAAACTATTCAGCCGATTAAAACGCTATATATAACCGTATTAAAGGTTATGTAAATTTGAACTTTTTTTAAGTTTACCTCAATAATATCGGACTAGCCCTTTTTGAGTTATCATAAGTGGAGAAACATTTTAAAAAATTCACAATCTTAGAAAAAAAATTTAAAAAAAATCTATCCATAGAATTCAAAAATTTTACCATTTTTGTACTTAGGTAGCCATGATGCATGAAATCTATATAGTGGTTAATAAAGCCTTTTTTTTGCTGTTGACCTGTGTTATCTAAGAGCTCATAAATTTGTTATGTATAAATTTTGGGTACAAAATCGAGGCAGTCGTGGGCTTTAACCCTGATTTTCAGTAGGGTAGGGTCAGTAGGTTATCTAGGGGCTTCGGAAAACCATTTTCAATCAATACACAAACAAACGGGCTTCGCTAAATCGACTTCGCTATCTATAAGGATCTAGGGACGTAAATGAAAGTTGTAGAATTTTCAAATTGATTGACATACTTCAATGTTTGAAGAAATGGTTAAGAAAATATTATGAAAACAAATTGTAGAAGAAAATGAAATGAAACAAACAAAAAAATGCAATGCAATTCCAGTTTTAAACCATTAGAAAAGTTCAGTATTAAGTGCAAATGCAACATTTAATAATAATTGCAAGATCATTTGCCCTTAAAAACCAAACTCCACTTTTGCTATTTTTAATAAGTAGTGTGTAAAAATATTCTACCAAGTATTAATATTACAAGGGGAGGGGAAAAAGGTTTTTAGTTACTTATAAATCAATATGATTCTATTATTTATTATAAACTAACACATTAAACAAAATAAAAATCATAAAATGCTACTTAACATTCCACTTAAAATTAAATAACAAATGAAAAGAAAACTTAAAGAAATAAAACAAATCATGTAGCAAAGTCCAACCACAACTGAATATGATGAAGAAAAGCTGCCAATTTGAGCTTTAGGGCTGAGTTTTAAGAAACTTAAATCAAAACAAAACAAGGATGCGGGATGGCTGATTTTGGAAACAAAAAGAAATGTAAGTGTTTCAAAGTAAAACCCCTTGTTGAGCATATTTTTTTTTTAAGATTTGCAAAGCAGAAAAAAGCTTCTTTTTTTGGGAGAAAAAGCTTAGCAAAAATATATATACAAAAACAACTTAAATTTTAGTTATTTAACAAATTGCTATGAGTGTGTAAACAATTTTTATTTTTCATCTTCAAAAAGCCAATCAAATTATTTTATATACAAACATTTTAAATTTAAGATAACAAAAAAAATTAAAAAAGATATTTAAAATAAATTTCAAACTCTTTTGCATTTTCGTTTTTATTTTTTATATTTTTTGGTTTAAATTAAATAAATAAAACTCTTATTTTGTACAGAAAAAAAGAAACAAAATTAAAACCAAAAAGAACAAAATTGAAAACTGAAAGGAAAACCAACTTAAAAAAATAATAAATTGCCATTATTTACCATATTTTGGGTAATTAATCCCTGACTGGTTTCAGCCGCCCCACTCCCGTCTCAAAGGTAAACCTAATGGGAAAGAAAAAGGAAAAACAGGTAAGAAAAAAGTAGAAAGATAGTATAGATTTTTTTGTCATGGATTTTCTTGTTTTGTTTTTGTATTTTGAATGGATTTACAAAGTGATTGAAAAAAATTCTTAAATAAAAGAAAAAAACTTGAAAAAAAAGTTTTGTAAAATTTTTGTTTGATTGTTTTTTTTTTCTTTTGCTTCTTCAAATCGATTGGTGTATTTGATTTATTAAATTTATGTACATTAGAAAGAGTAATAAATAGTTGTTGGTAAGATAGTAGTAATTAGGGTTTAGAGAGTGATATTAAAACAACCCCCAAAAAGCTTCATGGACAGCGTTTATTTTGTAATGAATCATAATTTAAAAAAAAATAAAAATAGTTAAAGGCTAAAATTGGGAAATAATAATAAATTGAATTAAAAATCATGCAGTTTAATTGGAAAATTAAAAGATAATTGTTTAATTAAATTAAAAAAGCTTTTTAAAAAATCATAAACAGAATTTAAACTGCAGGCGTTAATGGTTTGTTGAAATTATAAGTCACAAAATTATTGATAAATTTTTATATTTTTGGTATCTAGATTATTGGCTTGATTGTCTTTAATATCTTGCTTCTGATTTTCTTAAAACATCTAGATTTTGGAAAGCCTTATTTTGAATGATATTCAGACACTGACATAATTATAATCTCAAAGCTTTAAAACCGTTACGTCCAAGCACGCAATAATCGCTATTTGAGTTTTTGTTTAACAGCTTTGAAAGCTCTAATACTGATAGTTGTTTGTTTGCAAAATAAACATGAAGTTGTCTGATTGCTTGTTGTACTCTTGTTAGTGTGAAAACACAAAAGCTCTATTGTAAAAGCTCGCACATTGTGCATATGAGCTGGACGTGACTTCTCAGAGTCTCTGGTGGGAATCGAACTCGCAACTCACAGATTGATAGTCCAGCACACTTTCGTCTAGTCTTTCGGGACACCCGATCGGAATATTGTCGATCCAAATCTCTAAGTTTGTAAATGTCTTTGAAATAACTTTCATTTGATATATTGTCTAAGTACACAACTTTGAAGCCGAGATATAGCTAATTTAAAGCCACGCCCACTCGAAAGTAGAAATGTTATATATATCAGCCATTTATGGACCGATTTGGATGAGTTTTTTAAAACAGACAATTTAGAATATGTTTAATACAGACTTGAGTGATTTTATCCTTTATTTGGAAGCATCCAAAATTAAAATTTGGCGATAGTCGTGGGTTTTTGCTTAAATCTCAGCCATTTATGATGACTAAATCTAATATATTGATACATGTGGTTCAGAACTTTATCTGTAGGCCTCGGAAACCTATTTCTAATTCATCTGATTACCACTTATAGTGAAAGGTATAAAAACCTGGGTGATTATTGTGTAATTCGATTCAAAAATAAAAACCTTTCGAATTTGTATGAATTATAAAGAGTGGGCAAAATTGAGGTTATGAAGTATTGAACGATGAAATGTCAAGAATTGAGCTGTCATCCTTTGATATTGTTTTAGTACAAATTTTAATTGTGAAAATAATGTTATTTGCATGAGATTCGATTAGGCGATGTTAATTGGCCGCCTTGTTCTTATGAATTTACGCAGTTTGGATATTTCCAGAGCATTCTGAGGGAAAACTCAGATTAAGATTTTCATGAAAAATTTACATTCAAAATTGGCGTTGCACAGTCATATCTAATCCATATATTTTAGAAATATTCGTACATCTGCCATTTCTAACTGTCTGTTCCGATTGATTATCACGAACGTAGAAGAGGAGTATTCGAGTGATTTAAAATTGGCTGTTCCGATTATCATGGACTTAGCGGTGAAGTATTCCAGTTTAAGAGCGAGTCCATGGAACTCTCAGAAGCAGCGTGTGTCTAATACATGAATCGATTGGTCGCCTCAATGAAAGTTTAAGCACTTTGATGTAATTTTTGGAATATTTCAACTAAATGTAATAACATCAACAAAATTCGTAATTTTTATCATTAAAAATATTTCAAAATATGCCGATTATATTTCACACACACTTAACATGCCTTTTGTGAAAATCTACACACCTTCACCTACTAGACATTTAATACTTAAATATCCACATAAACTATTTATGTAAAAACAAAAAAAAAATAATTTACAAATCAAAAAAAAAACTACCACATAAAAAATTAAATAATAAACTACAAAACATTTAGTTTAACAACTATGTTAAAAAACAAAATAAATAAATAATACACCAATCGACGACTGTGATCAAGCTAATATTTGTTATAAAAAAATCATAAATGTTAATAATAAAAACAAAACATAACACTTTATAAAACATCAATAATAACATTTAATATATAGGGGATTCCATTCCAAAATCAGATTAAGTAAAACTCACCTTCTTGACACTGCGAGTGGTGGAAAAGCCATCACCACGACGATAATTATCACCCTAAAGCAAGTTAGAATAGTAAAAATAGATTTAAATTTTGAGATTTTGTTATAGTTTTGAGGTAAAACTTACCATAACTTGATGAGATCTTAAAGTACCGAAATTATCGCGACAACGATATGTTTGTTGTGTGTTGTAGCCATCGGGCTGAAATTGGAAGAATGTTTCGGAATTGGGTGCACCATGATGTTGCATGGGTTTGCGTAAAGTACTCTTTGGTGAATGCATTTTATTTTGACTGGGTGGTTGAGGTAATAAAACCGGTTCGGCATAGGTTACCTCTTCAACTTGAGGTAATAGTTTGGGTTCAGCTTGAATTCTATAAAATTGATTTGGTAGATGATAAATTAAATAAATTGGTAATAGGAAATATTGTTAGAATTATATTTAAAAGATAAGTTGGTTAACAATATTCTTTTAAAAATATTTCGGGTTTTAATGAGTTACATTTTATTTTTTAGCTTCGTTTTTATTGTGTTTATTTTCAAATATTTGACATGGATTTAGCATAAAGACTCAGGCTTTTGTATAAAGACACTGGCTTTAGTATAAAGACACTGGCTTTAATATAAAGACACTGGCTTTAGTATAAAGACACTGGTTTTAGTATATAAAGATACTGGATTTAGTATAAAGAAACTGGCTTTAGTATAAAAACACAGGCTTTATTATAAAGACACTGGCTTTAGTATAAAGACACTGGCTTTAGTATAAAGGTACTGGCTTTAGTATAAAGACACTGGCTTTAGTATAAAGACACTGGCTTTAGTATAAAGACACTGGCTTTAGTATAAAGACACTGGCTTTAGTATAAAGACACTGGCTTTAGTATAAAGACACTGGCTTTAGTATAAAGACACTGGCTTTAGTATAAAGACACTGGCTTTAGTATAAAGACACTGGCTTTAGTATAAAGACACTGGCTTTAGTATAAAGACACTGGCTTTAGTATAAAGACACTGGCTTTAGTATAAAGACACTGGCTTTAGTATAAAGACACTGGCTTTAGTATAAAGACACTGGCTTTAGTATAAAGACACTGGCTTTAGTATAAAGACACTGGCTTTAGTATAAAGACACTGGCTTTAGTATAAAGACACTGGCTTTAGTATAAAGACACTGGCTTTAGTATAAAGACACTGGCTTTAGTATAAAGAAACTGGCTTTAGTATAAAGACACTGGCTTTAGTATAAAGACACTGGCTGTAGTATAAAGACACTGGCTTTAGTATAAAGACACTGGCTTTAGTATAAAGACACTGGCTTTAGTATAAACACCTGGCTTTAGTATAAAAACACTGGCTTTAGTATAAAGACACTGGCTTTAGCATAAAGACACTGGCTGTAGTATAAAGACACTGGCTGTAGTATAAAGACACTGGCTTTAGTATAAAGACACTGGCTGTAGTATAAAAACACTGGCTGTAGTATAAAGACACTGGCTTTAGTATAAAGACACTGGCTTTAGTATAAAGACACTGGCTTTAGCATAAAGACCTGGCTTTAGTATAAAAACACTGGCTTTAGTATAAAAACACTGGCTTTAGTATAAAGACACTGGCATTAGTATAAAGACACTGGCTTTAGTATAAATACACTGGCTTTAGTATAAAGACACTGGCTTTAGTATAAAGACACTGGCTTTAGTATAAAGACACTGGCTTCAGTATAAAGACACTGGCTTTAGTATAAAGACACTGGCTTTAGTATAAAGACACTGGCTTTAGTATAAAGACACTGGCTTTAGTATAAAGACACTGGTTTTAGTATAAAGACACTGGCTTTAGTATAAAGACACTGGCTTTAGTATAAAGACACTGGCTTTAGTATAAAGACACTGGCTTTAGTATAAAGACACTGGCTTTAGTATAAAGACATTGGTTTTAGTATAAAGACACTGGCTTTAGTATAAAGACACTAGATTTAGTATAAAGACACTGGCTTTAGTATAAAGACACTGGCTTTAGTATAAAGACACTGGCTTTAGTATAAAGACTCTGGCTTTAGTATAAAGACACTGGCTTTAGTATAAAGACACTGGCTTTAGTTTAAAGACACTGGCTTTAGTATAAAGACACTGGTTTTAGTATAAAGACACTGGCTTTAGTATAAAGACACTGGCTTTAGTATAAAGACACTGGCTTTAGTATAAAGACACTGGCTTTAGTATAAAGACATTGGTTTTAGTATAAAGACACTGGCTTTAGTATAAAGACACTAGATTTAGTATAAAGACACTGGCTTTAGTATAAAGACACTGGCTTTAGTATAAAGACACTGGCTTTAGTATAAAGACACTGGCTTTAGTATAAAGAAACTGGCTTTAGTATAAAGACACTGGCTTTAGTATAAAGACACTGGCTTTAGTATAAAGACACTGGCTGTAGTATAAAGACACTGGCTGTAGTATAAAGACACTGGCTTTAGTATAAAGACACTGGCTTTAGTATAAGACACTGGCTTTAGTATAAAGACACTGGCTTTAGTATAAAGACACTGGCTTTAGTATAAAGACACTGGCTTTAGTATAAAGACACTGGCTTTAGTATAAAGACACTGGCTTTAGTATAAAGACACTGGCTTTAGTATAAAGACACTGGCTTTAGTATAAAGACACTGGCTTTAGTATAAAGACACTGGCTTTAGTATAAAGACACTGGCTTTAGTATAAAGACATTGGTTTTAGTATAAAGACATTGGTTTTAGTATAAAGACACTGGCTTTAGTATAAAGACACTAGATTTAGTATAAAGACACTGGCTTTAGTATAAAGACACTGGCTTTAGTATAAAGACACTGGCTTTAGTATAAAGACACTGGCTTTAGTATAAAGACACTGGCTTTAGTATAAAGACACTGGCTTTAGTATAAAGACACTGGCTTTAGTATAAAGACACTGGCTTTAGTATAAAGAAACTGGCTTTAGTATAAAGACACTGGCTTTAGTATAAAGACACTGGCTTTAGTATAAAGACACTGGCTTTAGTATAAAGAAACTGGCTTTAGTATAAAGACACTGGCTTTAGTATAAAGACACTGGCTTTAGTATAAAGACACTGGCTTTAGTATAAAGACACTGGCTTTAGTATAAAGACACTGGCTTTAGTATAAAGAAACTGGCTTTAGTATAAAGACACTGGCTTTAGTATAAAGACACTGGCTTTAGTATAAAGACACTGGCTGTAGTATAAAGACACTGGCTTTAGTATAAAGACACTGGCTTTAGTATAAAGACACTGGCTTTAGTATAAAGACCTGGCTTTAGTATAAAAACACTGGCTTTAGTATAAAGACACTGGCTTTAGCATAAAGACACTGGCTGTAGTATAAAGACACTGGCTGTAGTATAAAGACACTGGCTTTAGTATAAAGACACTGGCTGTAGTATAAAGACACTGGCTGTAGTATAAAGACACTGGCTTTAGTATAAAGACACTGGCTTTAGTATAAAGACACTGGCTTTAGCATAAAGACCTGGCTTTAGTATAAAAACACTGGCTTTAGTATAAAAACACTGGCTTTAGTATAAAGACACTGGCATTAGTATAAAGACACTGGCTTTAGTATAAATACACTGGCTTTAGTATAAAGACACTGGCTTTAGTATAAATACACTGGCTTTAGTATAAAGACACTGGCTTTAGTATAAAGACACTGGCTTCAGTATAAAGACACTGGCTTTAGTATAAAGACACTGGCTTTAGTATAAAGACACTGGCTTTAGTATAAAGACACTGGCTTTAGTATAAAGACACTGGCTTTAGTATAAAGACATTGGTTTTAGTATAAAGACATTGGTTTTAGTATAAAGACACTGGCTTTAGTATAAAGACACTAGATTTAGTATAAAGACACTGGATTTAGTATAAAGACACTGGCTTTAGTATAAAGACACTGGCTTTAGTATAAAGACACTGGCTTTAGTATAAAGACACTGGCTTTAGTATAAAGACACTGGCTTTAGTATAAAGACACTGGCTTTAGTATAAAGACACTGGCTTTAGTATAAAGAAACTGGCTTTAGTATAAAGACACTGGCTTTAGTATAAAGACACTGGCTTTAGTATAAAGACACTGGCTTTAGTATAAAGAAACTGGCTTTAGTATAAAGACACTGGCTTTAGTATAAAGACACTGGCTTTAGTATAAAGACACTGGCTTTAGTATAAAGACACTGGCTTTAGTATAAAGACACTGGCTTTAGTATAAAGAAACTGGCTTTAGTATAAAGACACTGGCTTTAGTATAAAGACACTGGCTTTAGTATAAAGACACTGGCTGTAGTATAAAGACACTGGCTTTAGTATAAAGACACTGGCTTTAGTATAAAGACACTGGCTTTAGTATAAAGACCTGGCTTTAGTATAAAAACACTGGCTTTAGTATAAAGACACTGGCTTTAGCATAAAGACACTGGCTGTAGTATAAAGACACTGGCTGTAGTATAAAGACACTGGCTTTAGTATAAAGACACTGGCTGTAGTATAAAGACACTGGCTGTAGTATAAAGACACTGGCTTTAGTATAAAGACACTGGCTTTAGTATAAAGACACTGGCTTTAGCATAAAGACCTGACTTTAGTATAAAAACACTGGCTTTAGTATAAAAACACTGGCTTTAGTATAAAGACACTGGCATTAGTATAAAGACACTGGCTTTAGTATAAATACACTGGCTTTAGTATAAAGACACTGGCTTTAGTATAAATACACTGGCTTTAGTATAAAGACACTGGCTTTAGTATAAAGACACTGGCTTCAGTATAAAGACACTGGCTTTAGTATAAAGACACTGGCTTTAGTATAAAGACACTGGCTTTAGTAAAAAGACAAGCGTTTAGTATAAACCAATTTAATCCAGTTTCAAATAAACTTAAAACAAACTATTAATGATGATTATGTTCATCTATAATTTCTCTTACCTATTAACATTTTGTCGTTGTTCAAAATATTCATACTCCGTATCGGGATAGGGTAAATTGTCATCCTCGTCCTTATGACAACGACGGCCACAAAAGTAGCCTGTAAAGAAGCCTACCAACAGCGAGAATATGGAACCCGCCAAAACAGCCATCACTAAGGTTTCAACAGTATATTGAGCATTGATTATATCTGGAGAAATTTGTGGACCTTTTTTGATTAGTTTTATTTTGAAGCGCACATTAAATCACAGTGTTTATTTTGTTTGTTTGTTTGTTTGCAATTTCAAGGTGAATTAATGTGGTGTTGTTTTTGTAAGTGTGTTTTGTTTGTTGTTGTTTTTATTCATTTCCATATATGAATGGGGTGGTGGGTATATATATGTAAAGGTGTGTAAAGTGGTGAGTATATTTGTATGTATGGAGAGAGCCAATCAGTGTGGTTGATTTGTAAAACATCATAACGGTTTCATTGCAATACATTTTGGTGATAAGAGAGTAAAGAGTAATATGTAGACACCAACACCAACAACATCAATTAAACATCAAACATTGATAAAATCCAATCAAAGTAAATTTGCATGTGTATGTAGGTAGGTTTGTGTGAGAGTTTGTTTGAATGGTTGTATTTTTTTTTTATTTTTTTTTGGCAACAACATTTATATAGTTTGAACAACATGTAAAAAAGATCCAAAATGTAAAAAAAGAACAAAGAGAATAAATATAAAAAAGAACTTGATTAAAATTTCAACGTAAATTATTTTCTTTTTTGATCTTTAACAATTTTTGTTTTCTATTCTTTAAATGAATTAGAAAATTGTTAGTAAAATGAATAACAAAACTATAAAAAAATAATAAATCAGTAAAAAAATAACCAATTTAAATAAATGTTTGCAAACAATTTAAATGAAAATTACAACTCTGTGCTTATTTTTAATTAAAGGCTTAACAACTCTGTTTTTAATTACAGAGTTGTTATTGTTTGTTAATTAAAATAGAGTTGCCTGAAAGCTGTTTATTTTTTTTTTATTCAATATGTTAATGAATAACATGCATTTCGATTAAATTAATATAAAAAAATATGATCAATAAATTATAATAAGTATTTTCAATATGATTTGTATTTAAAAATGAAAAACTAAATGCTGTTTGAGTTAATTGTTTCATGCAGAATTGTTTATTTTATTCTTCCTTCTTAGATGTTGCTTGAAATATCCATATGTAAGTTTTCAAACCTTAATCATTGTCCTATAAAACGTGAAAGAACTTTAATATACACACAGCCTCAGAAGTGAGTATACGCCAGTGAATTTTTTGATTTTTTTATGATCATAAAAATCATTATATTCCGACCCAAACCGAAACTTTTAAATTTGAATCGATGGATAGATTTTAGGATTTTCATTATCTTAAAAAAAATCAAATAATTTGTGGTGTTTACTCACTTTTGAGGCTCACTGTATAAAATATGAAGTATTTGTGATCATTTAATAATTAATGACATCAGAAGAAAGCTAAATAGTTGGGCAACAATGCCTCAAGAAGAAAAGAGAACATTAATTGTAAGCACCACTGAGTTATGCAAATACGATACGGACGAGGTAGATAGGATAGTGGAGGAACTAAGTGCTAGTATAGTCAAACTCACTACAAAGAGATGAACAGTCTCTCTCAGTCTCCCTATCTCTACTGAGATTTTCACCTTCTCAATAGAGATACATAGGTGTCTTCTGCTTTTGAATCATCCCACTGGATGCCTTTTTCTTAGCCGTATTCTCTGTTTAATTGTTGATGCTTCCTTCGTTCTCCGGAAGAGAGAAACGCCGTTGATCAAGAGAAGAAGAGCTCCCTATACTTATAGAGTAATAACTCTGGCAGTTATCAACTCTCAAAAGATATCTATTCAGAGAATCAGAAGGCAAGTACCTCTAAGCAAACAATGGAGTCGCTGAAATCGTTAATTTGTGGCGGGGATTCCAAAAGAAAATCATTGAAGAGGAAACCAGACAAAAAATCGGCCAAGGCACATCCCACATATGCCAAGATTGCGCGAAGAAAAGTGGCACAGGAAATGTGTTAGGTTGTCGTCGATTAAATATTTGATGTTTTAAATTGGGAAATCTTTTGCCACATTGGGCTCAATAAGCTTAAATGTTTACGCATGACCAAAGATATTGGAATGTGGACATAAACCAGATAAATAAGACATTAACAGAGCCCAAAAATAATTTACAATTGTTAATACAAATGGACAGATGGTATCGAAGCTTATGGTATCATCTGTTTATTTGTATTAAACCGGAGCATATGGTGAATGTGTTTCATCGGTTTCAATGCGCGAGATATGGTTTGTGTGGTGATTTTGAAATGGAAGACGAAGATCGTCCAGGCCAACCAAAAAAGTTTGAAGACCAAGAATTGGAGGCATTAACCCATGAAGATTGTTGTCAAACTCAACAAGAGCTTGCAAAATAATTGGGAGCTACTCAAGCTGCAATTTAAAAACGTTTGTGAGCAGCAAGATTCATTCAAAAGCAGGGAAATCGGGTGCCATACGAATTGTAGCCGAGAGATCTTCAAAAGACGATTCTCCATGGCGCTAAGATAATTCTCTGTATTTGGTGGGATCAAAAGGGGCCTATCTATTATGAGCTGCTGAAACCTGACCTTTCCCGACCACAACTGATTCGTTTGAAGCGAGAATTGGCCGAAAAATGCCCAGACATGAAACCCTAATATTTCACAATGACAACACTTGAACACATGTTGCAATACCTGTTAAAAAGTATTTAGAATGAAGTGCTTGGGAAGTTTGCCTCACCCGCTTTATAGTCTAGACCGTGCCCCGTCCGACTACTACTTGTTACAATCGATGCAGAACGCTCTCTCTGGGATACGCTTACTGCTGTTTAGTCGGACTCTTTGATTCGTGCAAAAAGGGCTTTGCAGTAGATATATTATCAAAGAGTCATTGCTTTTAACTGACCCGTGACAGCAGCTATTGCAGTGAATAAGAATGATCCAAGATCGAAAATCTTCTGACAAATAAAGTGATGTGCTATTGTGAATTGGCCGTTATATTTTGTTTGGCTGTCTGATGACAAGTAATGTCTGTATGGCTTATAAAATATCAGTTCAATGTTATAAGTGAACAAAAAGTGAACTTATTTGACACGATCTGCTAAAAATTTGATTTGAAGTGCTTTATGCGCGGATAAATTTTTGATGGATTAGACTGGCCTTATAAGAAGATTTATGATTCGTCAGAGCTAATAGATGTTTTGATGTAGATCTTTCCGTACGAGATATGTGAGTTTAGTTTGTTGCATTTTCTTATTTCTTTTAATGTCGCCGACATGCCCGGTTTTGTCGAAGAAACAGACGACCATTTGCATTGAAGAGGTTATTGAAAGACCCATACATTCGACCATAGTTTGGATACGGACTTATTTGCATACAGTTCTTATTTCATTTTAAGAGTAACACACATTTAATTGACCATTTTGCCGACTGTTCTTGACAGATGCTTCGGCAAACTGTTCAACACAGAGACTTCGGTCGTCTGTTCAAGACAGAGGCGAACGGTTCTATACAGAGATGTCTGTCGCCTGTTCTGTACAGGAGCTTCTGCCGACTGTTCAAGACAGAGGCTTCGTCCAAATTTACAATACAGCTACATCGGTCGTCTGTTCAGAGGATCGGCAAACTGTTCAAATCAGAGACTTCTGCCGACTGTTTTATTAGACAGAGGCTTCGGCGAACTGTTCTATACAGATATGTTTGTCGTCTGTTCAGTACAGAAGCTTCAATACAGAGACTTCTACCGACTGTTCAAGACAGAGACTTCGGTCGTCTATTCAAGACAGAGGCTTCGGAAAACTGTTCAATACAGAGACTTCTGCCGACTGTTCAAGACAGAGGCTTCGGCGAACGGTTCTACACAGAGATGTCTGTTGCCTGTTCTGTACAGGAGCTTCTGCCGACAGTTCAAGACAGAGGGTTCGGCCAACTGTTCAATACAAAGACTTCGTCGTCTGTTCAAGACAGAGGCTTCGGCCTCTCTGCCGAAGACGACTGACATCTCTGCTCAATACAGAAATGTCAGTAGTCTGTTCAGTACCGGAGCTTCTGCCGACTGTTCAAGACAGAGGCTTCGGCCAACTGTTCAATACAGAGACTTCTGTCGACTGTTCAAAACAGAGGCAAAATTATTTTATTATTTTAACAAATTTTGTTCGGAGCAAGCGATATAATTTGGAAAAGCACCGATACTGTTCGGACTGGGAATTCCACGAAGTACTTTTTGTGAACCTGTTACAAAGAGCGAACATTTTTGTTCAAGAAATTCAACTTTGGTTTACTGAACTTTAGTTTTAAATTTCAGTTAATCTTATTCCATATATTATATAATTCGGAACAGATGTTATAGAATTTGTTTCCTTTACAATATTATTGTATCATAAACTGCATATTTCATTAATATTTATATTTATTTGTATTAAAATCTAAGCTATTTATGTGCTGTGATTATGCTGATATTATAAGTCCCATTTTTTTTAGAATCCCTGATATCAAGGCCAGCCCGCATTTATTATTTATAAATTTAGTACTATTTTTTTTTTGTTACAACACCGAACTAAATAAGTACTTTTTAATTTAATTATTTATGTGTGTAAGTGTGAGTGAGTGTATATGTTGGTGTATGTAAGTGTTCCAGTTCATGCAAAATAAATATTTAAATAAATTTTATTTGTATGAAAATAAAAAAAACAACAAAATTATTGTGTATTTTTTTTCTGTGTTAATAAAATATTTAAAAAAGCCATGCAATAACAAAAACAACAACAAATTTACAACGTAAACTTTTAATATTTCATTTTTTTTTAATATAAAAAACACTGAACAAAATCGTTTGCACATAAAGCATTTGACCGTTACCTTCAAAGTTTTTATCTTGCATAATATTGATCATTTCTTGATCTTTACTTTGACGTCTCTGATCCAGAAGGCCCATATCGTCACGATAGCCTTTTTGTTCGCCAACATTGGCATCTTTGGAATTGATTTTACCTGTGAAGAAAAGAAGAAAGTGAAATTTTATAAATTTTAGCAAAATCGTTAAGACAAAATTAAAGAGATAGTGAGCCAATTAGCCAAAACCATAATATTTGGTTTTTCTATTAGGAAAGTGGTGTATTTCCGACCTTAGCACCCTCAATAGAGCCAAAGATCAAAAAAATCCAAAAATTTGTTTGTTTATTTATTAATACTTTAAATAAACAAAACTAGCTAAGGTTAGATACAACAGATCAATAAAATGCATAATAATCGATATTCCATGATCTCTTTATGCCAACCACTGGTCTAACACTAAGTGCCGGTTTACACCATGATTTTTACGACATCGTTTTCTCTTAATTCTCTTTTGATTTTTTGAGTTTGAGGAGAAGAGGGGTGCAGTAAAAGTAGAGAATTAAGAAAAAACGACGTCGTAAAAGTCATGGTATAAATCGGCACTAAATTTCCAATCGGCTCTTGGTTTGCACTAAAACAAGACATCAATTCCTATAAGTAGCCTTACACTTTCTACATGATTTTTATAAATGGCCATAAAATATTTAACATTTTCAATTGCCTTTAAGGATAATGATAGGCTTTTTAGTTTTTTCATTGAATTCTTATGAATTTTAATCTGAACTCTATTCCACCCAAATAAACACACACGAGAGATTCTCTGTCCCAACACATAATTTTATAAATATCCCAGCAGTTTTGAAAATAGTCAAAATAGCCGTTATAGGTACTTGAGCACTTATCTGGCTAGAATTGATATATTTTTGGGCCATTTGAAATGTATGTGGTCTTTGTAGTGCAAAGAGGAGTCTATTGGTTGCTTTATACATCCCATGTAATCTAGCGTGAAGTCAATTGTCACTCAACTGTCTCTAAGTAATCATCCTAGATTACTTAGAGTCACTTTAATATTTTATTTTGTGTAGAGCTTTACGAAGTTGTTATTTTACCTACCATAAGTAGTCGATTGGAGAGTCAATTGTAATTTAATGTCCCTTTGTAAATTTTTTACTAAGATTCCACTTTAGGATAAGCCATTCACTTTACTTTCCCTTGGTATTCTAGCTTTAGAAAGTTTAGTTATATTTTAATTTAAGGACTAGCTACTTCACTCATAACTAAGGTTCCTAATTTCCAAGAGTTTTCCCTTCCCGGGAAATAATCTGTCCATTTTCGGTAGCCACCAAATAGCTTACATACACGATTCATACATCCGTGATAGTCCCGGTTCGGTTAGTCATTAAAATCGAGAAAATCGGACCCCTAATGGCTGAAATATATGCAAAAAAAACTACGACTGCATCGATTTTTACCAACCACTTTGATACTAATTATCAAAGTCGACTTATACAAATCGGTCAACCCATTTTTTCCCGGAACCAGGACGTAGTTCGAGTGCCGATAAATACATTGTACCAGCGACTTCGGTTGACTGTTCAGTACAGGAACTTCAGCCGACCGTTCAAGACAGAGACTTCGTTCATATGTTCAAGACAGAGGCTTCGACGAACTGTTCTATACAGAGATGTATGTCATCTGTTTAGTACAGGGGCTTCGGCCAGCTGTTCAAGACAAAGGCTTCCGCCAACTGTTCAATACAGAGACTTCTGCCAACTCTTCAAGACAGAGGCTTCGGCGAACTGTTCAATACAGCGAGTTCGGTCGTCTGTTCAGTACAGGGGCTTCGGCCAACTGTTCAATACAGCGACTTCGGTCGTCTGTTCAAGACAGAGGCTTCGGACAACTGCTCAATATAGATATTTCAGTCGTCTGTTCATTACAGAGGTTTCGGACGTCTGTTAAATACAGGTATTTCACTCGTCTGTTCAGTACTGGGGCTTCGGCGGACTGATCAAGACAGAAGCTTCGGCGAACTGTTCAATACAGAGACTTCTGCCGACTGTTCAAGACAGATGCTTCGGGAACTGCTCAATACAGAGATGTTAGTCGTCTATTCAGTACAGACGCTTTTGCCAACTGTTCAATGCAGTGATTTCGGTCGTATGTTAAACACAGAGGCTTCGACCGACTGTTCAAGACAGAGGCTTCGACCAACTGTTCACTTCGGTAGCCTATTCAAGACAGAGGCTTCGGCCAACTGCTCAATACAGATATTTCAGTCATCTGCCTTTGTCGGTCAGCTGACAAAGGCTTCCACCAACTGTTCAATACAGAGACTTCTGCCGACTGTTCAAGACAGAGGCTTCGGTGAACTGTTCAATACAGCGACTTCGGTCGTCTGTTCAGTACAGACGCTTTTGCCAACTGTTCAATGCAGCGACTTCGGTCGTATGTTAAACACAGAGGCTTCGACCGACTGTTCAAGACAGAGGCTTCGACCAACTGTTCAATACAGCGACTTCGGTAGTCTATTCAAGACAGAGGCTTCGGCCAACTGCTCAATACAGATATTTCGGTCGTATGTTCAAATACAGAGACTTCAGTCGTCTGTTCAAGACAGAGGCTTCGGCTAACTGTTCAATACACCAACTTCGGCTACTTATCCACTAGTTAAGTTCTTCTGTTATAGACTAAATATCTAAAATATTATAGTTTTAGTTATCATCTGTTCCCGTACCGAGGAAACGCATCACCAGCAATCCATATCTACCGCTTTTGTCAAACTTTCCAGTTAGTGAATCGTATCGCCGACGAGTATTGAAGTCCCGAAGAATCCCAGATATATATAAGCAGAATCGTTTACATCCGAACGTAGTAATCATAGGAGTAATAAACCGATCCTGTACCAACGAAACGCATCACGTAGCTATCGCTTGTGACAAACTGTACAGTTAGTGAGTCATTGCAATACATTGTAACTCTGACGATTATTGAAGTTGCTAGTATCCAAAACATCTAAGGAGTTAATTGAATCATTCGATTGAAAACAAATCACAACGACTCTCTTTTATCTGAGCGCGGAAAAACTGTTACTATAAGAAAATTCCCGAAGTTTCCTGGAACTTTCTAAAAAAACATCCAGGTTTGGATCCCTACTCACAACTAGTAAATCTAGTAGAGTCAATTTCCATTTTATTGTCCCTTAAAAGTGACTTAGAAAATAATTTTGTATCTCCTAAATCATAGGAGAAATCACTAAATCCCAGCACTTTTGTGTTACTGCCTACCCAGAACTGCTGGGATGTCTATATGCGTAACTGCATATTTATAGACCATAAAAGCACCAGATTCCCAAAAAAATAAAAAAAATATATAACAAAAAATTGAATTACATTAATATTATAAAATCTCGTTTAAAAAGTATAAAACAAATAAAAAATTTGTTGGTTTTTTTTCATTCTCTCCTCTCTTCTCTCTCCTTAGCTCTGCACTTCAACAATAAAAATAAATAAAAAAAAGATTGGTACAACAACGAACGCATCGCTGGTTGGGTTGTTTAATATAATATGGACTACATACAGGACTAACAACATACAACATCATGGGTATAATGTTGCTGCTGTTACCGTTATATCACTCAGGCAGCAGGAGCACCAGCACCATCAACAGCAACAGCAGCAAAACAAATTGCAATTTTCACTTTTGGCAATAATCCAAATCTCCAATTACACATGAAATTTTTATTACAACAATGTTACAGAAATACGTACATAAATGTATAAAAAAACATGGGTCACAATAACAACATCAACATACAACTACAGCAACAATAAGACATGATAGCAATTTACTATAATTCTTTTTTTTTTGTTTCTTCTTCTCTTTGTTGGCTGTTGATGTTGCTGATGATGGTTGAGATGATACCACGTGGAACAGTGGATTGTCGAAATGACGGATTGTTTTTTTTATGCTGGCCAGTTAATTGAAGAAATTATTATTATGGATTTCTTAAATGTCTATGAGAAATTTTTTTCGTGCACTGTGAACAACATATGGTTTGTATCATCGAACTTCTCCAATTTCGCACTCCGAATCTGTTAATTGGCAGCCTTGATCGTGTGATAGCACACCTTTGGATTTTTTCGGGTTATGTTAAGTCTTCATTGATAAGCCATTCAAAACTTGGAAGACAACAGTTTGCGTAATTCGCGAGATAACGGCGAGGACCACTTTTGCGTGACAAAATTTTCGAATTTGGAACGATAACAATTCACATGAGATCCAAAGCGTCCAATGCATCCTGAAAAAGTCACTGTTTGGTGTGGATTTTAGGTTGGCGGCGTCATCAGTAGATATTTTGTAGAGAACGACGTTGGCCAGAGCACTATAGGTCGAGGAGTACCAACTACTTTTGACCTGAGTTGGATGGATGGACACCAACAAAAATGCTTAATTTATCATCTATCGTTGTTTAAAATTACATTTACGTGTTATTAAAAGTATATAAGGTTTTGATCAAAATTATCACCGAAAAAAATATGTAAAAAATATTTAAAACTTTTCCAAAAAACTGTCGAAATAGCAAAAGATTTGAAGGTTCATTGTCACACTGTTTCCAAAGCCATTAAACAGTATAAGGAGGACTTGAAAATTGAAAGAAAACCTGGATCAGAAAGACAAATAGATCTAACAGATATTGACAAGGCAAAAGAAGTCGAACAACTCTTTCGAAGAGCACCAAACACTTCTATCAGAAAAGCAGCTGGTAAAGTTAAATGAACTGATTCTTTTGTGCGGAGAGCAAAAGCTAATGCTGGAATGAAGTCGTATAAAGTTCAGGTCGCAATTCGTTATCCAACTGTTCAGAACTTCGGCCTGTGGAAAGGTATTGGGCTCTTGTAAAAAACGTATTAAAGAACACAAGAAAGGTATCCCAGGACATTACAGATTTTAGGCGTAAGTGGACCACTTCGTCCAAAAAGGTAACGGAAGCAACTATAAAATCTTTATTGGAAAGATTTCCGGAAAAGGTGCACAGAGAAAACAGATTTTTAGTGGCAACGGAATTTTTAGCCAATCGAATGAATCGGTAGCACAGAAAATCAGCTATTAAGATAGAATTTCTGTTGAAGCAACCAATCTTTTGCTATCCCTTATACACAACTCAAGGTTGACGTTAACGGAATAGCGGGTGTCTTCACGACATCTAAGTTAACCGAGGCATGCCGGGTATCCCTAAATGAGATAGCGAGACATTCTAGGATAAAGCTTGTATGGTTACATGGACACGATGAAAATCACTGTAATTGTATAGCAGACGAATTGACCGAAATGGGACCGATGATGCCTGAGGAGACGATTGATGCATTTTTGGTAATTTGCCTTGCCTTGCAAAGGAAGAAACTATATTAGACTGCACAAAATAGGTAGACCAATGAATTCACTCGTGTTATTGCGATGTCCGAAGAACGAATCTAATTATGGAATTCCGTTGTGAGCAAATAAGGCTAATTGTTTCCTTTATTACAAGACACTGTATAATTGTTACATATGCTAGAAGAATGGGCCAACGATTACTATAGAAGCTGTCGAAACGAAGAAGAGGAAGATACTGTATCCCACCTATTCTGTGTAGAAGCTATTGGAGACTGTATTCCACCTATTCTACCAATGCCCGGCTCTGATAAACTTGAGAGAACGTATTCTTGGAAGCCCCTTCTCTCTTGTTTAGACGAATTATCAAAATTACTGTAGAAGCTGTCGAAACGAAGAAGAGGAGGAGACTGTATCCCACCTATTCTGTGTAGAAGCTATTATAAACTGTATTCCACCTATTCTACCAATGCCCGGCTCTGATAAACTTGAGGGAACGTATTCTTGGAAGACCCTTCCTCTCTTGTTTAGATGAATTATCAAAATTGAATCTGAGACGCATCCATTCCTGCATCAGAGAATCTGGTTGGTTCAACTTGGAAACAACGGATGTATTATAAATATACTGCTGTTTACTTCTTGGGTATCACAATGGAATCAGTTTTGAATGGACCCAAGTGAGCTGCTTGATGATTGGAACCTAACTTAACTTATGGATTCAGGCCACATTATTTTTCAGGATAGAAATAGTTAATGTTGTCATTAGGTGTGTCTTTAATATGATAATTCCTTTTGGATTTTGAATAAAATTTTTTTGCTGTTGATAGTTTTAGATAATAAATCTTTTATGAAACTATTGTAAAAAATTAAAATCAAAATTTTTAACCAATTAGATCGATTGAGGATCTGTATTTTGTGATTGTTTGGACCTGCTTGAAACCAAATACCTTTCAAATTATACCGGTTGTTTATTTTATTAGAGAGGTTGCAATCCAGAGAAAATCTTCATAATCTCCACCTTTTCCTTAAACACTCAATAAATTATATGAAGATGTCATAAATCTCCTCCTTACCAATCGTTTACCCATGACCATACCCATTATTTAACATGATAGAAATGATTCGTACTGTTCCTTTGTTCCATCTCGAGGTCTAACTAATCAACTGTTCATCCTTTTCGAAATGATGATTTTATAATAAATGGGTTTTAATAAGAATTACTTTATTTTCGTGGGCCTGACTAATCAATATATAAGGTTAGGTATATAATAAAACAGAAAAACACACTATGCCACTATATTTTTTTTCTTTGTGATCCAGTTCTTTTGCTCCTGCTGATGGTGAAGTCTGTCTGGAACATATGTGCCAATGATAGGTATACACACATATCCATATGTATGTAAGTTTAAATTGCCACAACAAAACAAAAGGTCTCCTCGCTCAAAAAAAAAAAGGAAAAAAAAGCAGAACCCACAGCGAGAGGAGCATGTAGGAAACCTTTAGATGTAAATATGGTTGATAGTGTCAGCCGTTTGCAGACATACACAACATCCATCTACACTACAGTTTGGCCCCAGGAAAATAAATGAGAGTAAGAGTTTATGGCGATACCAACCTGAGGGGCATGCAGCATGTTGGCCAGTTGTGACATTCTGATAATAATAGTTCTCTTCCAGCCAACGTGGCGCACCATGTGAACGACATTTGCCAGCAATTTTATCCCAGGCACAATATGGATCCTGCAGCGCAACACATTCGCTATAAATAAAAAAATGCAATGAAAAATAAATAAAAAACATTTTGTTATTTTTTTATTTCACTATGATTTTGTAAAAAGCAGCAAAAGTCGCTGGTTAAGTTTTATTTAAATAAAAAAAAATAAATTTAATGTTTGCTGCATCATCATGCTGCTCAGCAACTAGCAACAGCACTACTTGTCTGTTTATATAGGATTTTATACTTTTTCAACTCTAAAATCCTGAGTAAGTGCATGAGGATGCTGTTGCTATTTATTTTATGCACTTATTTTATGCACATTTTTAAAATAAATTTCAGTTTTTTCTTGCTTATTTTTTTATATTTTTTTGCCATCATCAACATGTGTATTTAACAATGAAAATTTGTGTTTTATAAGCAGAAAAAGTTGGAAAAAAAAATGTTAACAAAACTCACCTGCAACTGGTGATTTTATCGTTGTGACAACGATGCAATTGTATGGCAATCACTTGACTATCAGTGACAATGATTAATTTACCATCATCGTAACTGCCATCTTTGGGTTGATCTATAAATAAATATAAAAATTACCAAAAAAAATAAATTTCCGAAAAAAATCCAAAAAAAAAATAAACAGATTTGAAATGAAACAAATTGTTTAATAGGAGTATTAAAGTTCTTAAATGCACTGGAAAATATATAGAGAGAATAATTTGAAATGGGTAACTGCAAATAGGCAATTCTTCAGAAACTAGTTTACAGTTTCTCTTTTAATTTACTCAACTATTTTTTGAAGAATTGGATTTCTCTCATTTTCTATAAGAGTTTTTTTTAAATCAATTCAATTATTTTTTTATATTTGATGACTAGAAATTCAATATTCATTTCCCTCTCTTATTGTTTTCACAGTACATTCGAATATTACAAAACTTATACATACCATACTGCATTGTTCTCACTATTCTCAAATTGCGTATGGGCTCACTTTTAGGCAAAACATCGATTTCTTCTATTACCACCGATGTTACTGTTTTATCCGAATCCGCTGATTCGGCATTAACCGATTTTATGATTTTACCATGATCTAAAATAATATTAACGGTGTTTTAGAATTTTATTTTATGTTCAGCTCTATGAAAACTTACCAGTGCCTACAAATATCACATCATACGTTTTACCGCCCGGCGTTTTGATCTGTGGATCCACAGCGATTTGTGTAAATCGGTAGCTGAAAATAGAGAATAAATAGATTTAAGATTAAAGAATGTGAGAGATTAAAAATATTAAAAGAATTCCATATTTTCAAATGTCAGTCATGATGAGATATCTATTTTGTCTTTCTTTATAAAACAAACTGAAATATAAGATACGATTTTTCATTTCAATGTGGAATTTTTGAAGTTCCTGCTGTTTTGAGCGGAAAGTCTTTTCGCTAATAATTCTAAATCTGAAGAAAGTCTAACTTGCTACAGTTATAAAATAACGCATTATAAATTTGTTATCCTTTTAATGGCCCCCAAATCAGTTAACAGACGGAAACTTTTTCAACTTTTGTATGAAAAACCCTCCAAAAATAATTCAAGACTGAGTGATTTTCATAAAAATATTTAAAATAAATTTTCCGTACGTGTTTCTGAATTAGGTCCTGCATCTATATACCAATCGGTATAGAGCCTAGTAGATTTTCATATTGTTACGTTTTTACCTTTTAAAAACGTGGTTTATTTCCTTTAAATAAGCCAGATACTTTTGATTGCAAATAAAAGCAGTTTAAAACTTGTAACAACTCTTTATTTATCAATTGTACAACAATAGTGCTTTTATACACGTTTATAAATTCGCAGAAATACACACACTTTGTAAACACTGGCAATGCCGCCGATGTCCTTACTTAACGATGCTTCAAATTAGACTCATTCACTACAGCAACAGCACTCACTATTTATACACACTGACATCTGCATCTGAGTAGCCTAGATTGTTCTTAACGGTCAAAACTCGTATATTCGAATTCTAGAGCTTTTTATGTTAATGTTAGCGGCATAAACATTTAGTGTTGCCACACTCAATATTGTTGATAAGTAGAACCTTCTGCTGATGGACATGTTTATAAACATTATGAATGTTGCAGGCAGTCATTACAGACCGTTAAATTTTTGGGCTACTTTAAATAAAATTCTTAATAAATGCGTAATTAACCCTAGGCTCTCTTTTGTTGTGTCTTATTTCTGACTTTCTGGTTGAAGTGTCCGTTTTGGTGTATTCAGAGACTTATAGTAAAATTTCACGGATAATATTTTTGCGGAACATTTTAACCCCTTAAATCCCTGTTTTAAAGGTGTTTTTTGCTATTTCTTAAAAGAAGGACAAAAAAGACCCATGCCTTGAGGATTTAGAGGGTTAACATATTCTACAAAAATGTTCCCGTAACATTTTACATAAATTTGCTGAATACATTTTATACCTAAAATGTAAGGATCACATGGTTTCTTATGCCGATTAACAATAATTGGGCAACTTTAACCCCCCTCAAATTAAATTCAGATGTAAACTTTCAAAACGCCGATACACGTGTATTTTTTTGTCTCCTCTATCAAAATTGATTGGTCTGACCTTGTAATTTTGGAAAAAATTGATTTTGTTGTATAGTGTAATTAAAAACTCAGAGATTTTCATAAAGATGTTTAAAATAAATGATCCGCACATGTTTCTGAATCAGGTCTGTAAATCTATACCAATCGGATCTTTCTAGAGAGCTTAGAGAATCTCCTAATATAGACACTTCAAATTTACCAAGTTCTGCAGAATCTCTTCTGGTCAATGCAGGTCATGGCAAGATATTGACAGGCGAGGTGCTGTACCATTTTCTCCACATTGCGAGAACTTCATCAACAATCATTGAAATAAATATCTTTTCAGTCTCCATTAGTATTAAATAGGTAATATCTTATAATCTAAGACATCAAGATCCGCAGAAGATAATTTAGGTGGAATCCGATTTTGGCCAATTTAATTTTTCAGATTTAAATATTTGCAAATATTTCAACTTATATATCGGCTCAGGATTCCATGATGTAGCGCTGGCTGTTTCAGAGATTTGCTTAAATAAGACAGAATAGAAACTGAACTTATCAAAACGCTTAGTCGAATAAGAATTGGAAGCAGCTTGTAATATTTTCAAGGGTATAAACGATTCCCATTTCTACGCAGTCTTGACAATAAACTGTCCAGGAAACCCAACATTCTGGCAAGAACATCTAAAGCCTTGATATTAACCTTCGCTTTACCAATACCCACCCGGGTGACCACTTCGTTTTTATTGGTTTAATATTTTTTTTTAATTTTGTTTCGATTTAAATGACATTTATACTCACTGATCAAATTTTATAGTTCTATAGATTTAAATATAGAATTCGATTTTTTAACATTTCGTTCGTCGCATATATTTATAGAAGTGCAGTACCAACCGGGTGGGTATTGGTAAACCATGTACATAAAAATACCTTTGGTAAAGCGAAAGCTAATGTATATTTGCAGAAAAAGCCATAGGCATGAGATGGGGAGTCAAACCCTGGAATATAAACTAACTATTTGAGGCTCTGTAAGGGGGATTTATATTAAGAAGAATATAAATCCTGATAACAGAAGACCACTCTTTACATTGTCAAACCGTATTACGATGGATTGATAAGGAGGGTAACTAGCATTGAATAAGGCCTTGAGACTTAACAAGATTAGCATATGGAAGCAAGGATCGTACGTATGAAGTATTGGATTATAAAAAAGCTTCCAGATCACATTGATCATCAAGGTCTTTCTTTTTGAAACTATTCGATTGCATAATCTGACACTAGAGGATTATGTAATCCTTCTACAATTAACCTTTACATTCGTATAGTCTTTAAAAGGAAGGACTGAGTTTGCTGAGGTGTCTACATCCAGGAATTTGGAATAAATATGTCTTTTAAGATCCCAAAAACGGGCATATAAAAAGGCAGCTAACGTAATCAAGTATAATCAGGGAATGCGGAGCAGCCTTAAATCGGATGGCCATACATTCGGCAGTCGTACTTTTATGACTGTGTGGACATGTGATATAAGATGCAAATCTCATCAAGTCTAATCCGGGAAATTAGAGATCCATCCTAAAATAGTATGACGAGTAAGTCGTATTTATATGGATTGACATAGGGGCATAATAGACAACTATGAAGAAGACTTGTCTTTACGTGGAAACAGCACTGAAGTGGTACTTCTTATAGTAGGCTCAGATAAGGTGGAATAGAGAAACTACTTGTACAATCACAAGCATGATTAGGCCTAGGTTGTATCAAAAGAGTAACGCGTTTCTCCCAAGATTACAACGATCACAACTGAGTAACTTGTTATCGGATATCACCTGAATCGGAATTCAGAATACTTGAACTATCTTAGAACAACGTCTGCACTATCTGCATTGTCTGGAAATCTACGTACTACTGAGGTTGCTAGGACATCGTCTTTCTGAATTATCGAATACAGTGTTTGACTCAATTGATCATGTGATATTCTCAAAAGATCAATTTCTATTTGCAGACCCACAGACCTTCTTCTGGATAATCAGTTTTAAAATGGATAGAAATGGTATGACGGTGTATTCGTCAATCTCTGAATCGTGTAAGGTGAAGATTTATATACAAGTATGATCCACTAGGATCGGGTACCCAGTTGAGCTTCAATCCAGAAAGTCCTTATATTGTTGAGAGATGCTTAGAAATGAAAAATCAAGGTTATTTCGCAATGAAGACCTGATGGCATCATTCGAATATCACGTACCTCAGCTAGTTAAACATCATTAAAATGCATGGAATTTCATCTGAAATAAAGTTGCTTTGACCCGGCTGTGTGAATGATCAATTAAAGATCTAAAATATTTGAATTAAAGACCTGAAGTGTATCTCTCTGATCATGTTGGATCATTGGAGAACGATGTAAATAATCTAGTATTAAATACGATCCACTAGGATTAGGTACCCAATCCAGAAAGTCTTTATATCGTTGAGAGAAGCTTTGAAGCGAAAAATCAAGCCGTTTTATTCCACAATGAAGTCCTAATGGAATCCTTAGAATACCATGTACCTCATCCAGTAAAACATCATTACAATGCACGGAATTTCATCTGAGAGAACGTGGCTTTGATCCAGCTGCCTGAATGATACTCTGACAAAAAGCTGCCAACTAACTTTCTAACCAATTAAAGATCTCAAATATTTGAATTATAGATCTGAGATGTATCTCTCTGATAATGTTGGATCATTGCAGTACGAGGCAAATAATCTAGTATCAAAAGCATTGTATTAGAAAAAGTCACAATGCAAAAGCTCTCAAGTTTCGCTTAATGAGCTTGAAGTAGGAGGAGTTTTGGTGGTCCATCTAAATTCGTCAATTTTGTGCATTCACGAAGCCATTCAGATGGAGATTGGATAAGATGACATTTTTCGAAAAAATGGCATTGATTTCACTTGGCTCCATTACACATTGAAGTTCCATGGTCTGCTGGGATATTTTGTCAAAATTCGATGCATAGTGCTTCGTGAAATTTGAAGTTATTGAGAACGATGTCGAATTAAAGTTTTCGGTGATACTGTCGTTTACAGCAGCCATGTTTTCAAGAGACCGACCGGTACGTTGACGCTCGACCCAGTTTCTTCAAATTTGTTGACCACTCTTCGAATGGTTTACACATTAGGTGCACTTTCTAGACTGAAAATTCTTCGAAGTTTGCCAGCGATCTAAGCATAGCTTTCGTAAAGCGCTCCATTTTTAATTATCGAAATAAACATATGTGACAGCTGCCAAATTTCAGAGTTGATACTTGTACAAAAAATACACTAAATTTAAAAAGTGCTCTCTTTCTGAGACACCCTTTATATATAAAAGTCTGAGTTTCTGTTGGGTACAGCAATCGTACAACAAGTATTCCATCGTCTCTTCAACCAAACCATTTGTTGACTACAGTAGTCAGCATAGGATCAATTGCCCTACTACTTATAAAATCTCGTCGCAATCTAGAAATAATAGACAGTTAAATTTCTGCAGCAAAATAAACTTCTTTATAATCAGGAAGTGGTCCAAGTCACAACAATTTTTATAATACGTAGTTAACACAACAGTTAAATTGTATTCCATTTAACCAAAAAACACAACCAAAATTCTAAACCAAATTCAAATTGTTTAAAACTGTCACTAAGTTTCATGTTCATTCCCACTCACAACTAAACACTGACATAATACGACCTTTTTGTCTCCCTGAATATATATGTATGTAAGAGCAAATAGTCTTTGGTTTGCCATGTGGCCTGCTGCTCCAGACAGTTTTTACGATTTGAAAATAATAAAGAAAAAAAAACTTGACAACTTATGCTTTTTTAATTGTGGCTTAATATCTATACTAACAATTAGGAACTTTTTGTATCATGTAAACATTCTAGTACTTTTGTTAATTACGAAAAACTTCTGTACTCTTCTGCTTAAAACCATTCATTTGTTAGGATAATGACAAGAGAGAGAGACAGAGAGAGGGAGAGTACGCTAAATGAGTAGAAGGAAGTAAAGTAAACAATATTGTGACAAAGCAATTTTGGCAAAATAATGTTTTTGTGGTAATTTTCTGTGGGCCACATTAACAAACGAATTATTTGGTAATTTGGGTTAAAGAAAGAGGACATGGGCTAATTATAGAGATGAAATTATAAGGTAATGTTTCAGTTTTATATGGAAAGTGTTTGCAAGAGAGCAGAGGATTAAGCTTGAGGGAAGAAGGAAGATTATTATATTAAAAAACTGTCAAATAAATTTATAAATGTTAAGAAATTACAAAATTTTCTAAAATATAAACATCTTGGATTTCATTAGTATTTTGGAATTAAATAGAAATGGTCCTTCGAATCGGTAGCTTTATTTATAAAAACTAATATTGAGTAGTTCTTGAATGAAATAGTTCTCATCCTACATAATATGGGAACAAGTTTTTATCTTTTTTAATCACAAAAACTTTCAATATCCTCTGTCTCTACTCCTGTTAATTACATTTGTCTATTAATTTGCTTTCCCTGCACCTTCTACTACACAACATACTTTAATGAGAGACTTAATAGAAATAAAAAACTTTTCATCTTTTCACAAAAATATGTTCAAAAAGCAACAAGAACCATATGGCAATTATAAAAAGAAAGTAATTTAATTTGTTGTAAAAACAAATTTGCATTTTTATTTAATTTACAAGAAGAAAAATGTTTGAACAAATAGCTAAAAAAAATGTGTACAAAAATATCTTTAGATGTCAGCATATGGATGCCCTACATAAAATAGTGTTAAAATGGCTCAAATGGTCTTAAACATAGATATAATGAGACAATTTTAATTTTAATAATAAAAAAACACCATAATTAAGCAAACACTGTTTGCTTTTTGTAATTAAAAAGAAGGGAAATATTCCACGGAAATTGTGTGACACATATTTATGTCAAATATTTAATAAAAATATGACAGTTAATAAGTATTCAAGAATATTATAATTAAGAGAACATAAGGAAAATAAACTGCAGCCACCAATAAATAGCAGATTTCAATATTAAGAGCAAGTGGTGTGACAGCATAAAAAATGCAAAATTTCACAGCAAGACATATACAATTTCGAATTTAGCATTTAACAATAAACTTCACTAATAATAGAGACACAATTAAAAAAGGCCAAGGACGTAAAAATTATATTAAATTTGGTAGCAGCATCTAAATTAAAGAAGCTTTATGCTGAACTGTGGTTAAATTAAATGGTATCTCATAGATTAAATAATAAGAAACGAAAGCTTCAAAATTAACTACAGGCCACTTTATTAAATTAACTTCAAAATTCAACAAATATAAGAAAATGTAATTTTATTGGGTATATTACTTAAAAATGCGGGATTTAAAATATGACGATTTGATTATTTTAATAACTTATATGTGATTTTGAAGGGTACATAACTGTCATTTATTCTTACTCATTTATTGAACATTATAGTGTAAACAACAAAGTTTTTTTCTTCGAAAATGTCGAATTTTGAACTTACTATTCGTCTTGCTTTACTTCATTAATTTTAAAAAAAGTGCAGCTGAAACACACCGATTGTTCACTAAAGCTTGAATGTTTCAACTTGCGAAAGTTGGTTTGAGCGGTTCAGAAGTGCTAGTTTTGACTAGGAAGACAAAGATCGCACTGGGCAGCCAAAAAAGTTTGAAGATCAAGAATTGGAGGCATGACTCCATGAAGATTATTGTCAAACTCAACAACAGCTTGCAAAATCATTGGGAGCTAATGAAGCAGCAATTTCAAAGCAGGAATCACCCAAAAGCAAGGAAATTGGATACAATACGAATTGAAGCCGAGAGACCTTGCACCGAATCATTACTTGAGATGAATATGTATGTGAAGCTAGGTCAATCAGCCGAATCGACATCAAAGCTAAATAATCATGGCGCTAAGGTCTTTACAAACGTCTTTATGCGACCAGATAGGAAACCATAATATTCCATCATCACAACGCTCGGCCACATGTTGCAATACTTGTTAAAAATTATTTAGAATGAAATGGTTGGGAAGTTTTGCCTCATACGTTTGTTCTAGTTCAGTTCTAGTTCAGTTCTAGTTCAGTTCTAGTTCAGTTCTAGTTCAGTTCTAGTTCAGTTCTAGTTCAGTTCTAGTTCAGTTCTAGTTCAGTTCTAGTTCAGTTCTAGTTCAGTTCTAGTTCAGTTCTAGTTCAGTTCTAGTTCAGTTCTAGTTCAGTTCTAGTTCAGTTCTAGTTCAGTTCTAGTTCAGTTCTAGTTCAGTTCTAGTTCAGTTCTAGTTCAGTTCTAGTTCAGTTCTAGTTCAGTTCTAGTTCAGTTCTAGTTCAGTTCTAGTTCAGTTCTAGTTCAGTTCTAGTTCAGTTCTAGTTCAGTTCTAGTTCAGTTCTAGTTCAGTTCTAGTTCAGTTCTAGTTCAGTTCTAGTTCAGTTCTAGTTCAGTTCTAGTTCAGTTCTAGTTCAGTTCTAGTTCAGTTCTAGTTCAGTTCTAGTTCAGTTCTAGTTCAGTTCTAGTTCAGTTCTAGTTCAGTTCTAGTTCAGTTCTAGTTCAGTTCTAGTTCAGTTCTAGTTCAGTTCTAGTTCAGTTCTAGTTCAGTTCTAGTTCAGTTCTAGTTCAGTTCTAGTTCAGTTCTAGTTCAGTTCTAGTTCAGTTCTAGTTCAGTTCTAGTTCAGTTCTAGTTCAGTTCTAGTTCAGTTCTAGTTCAGTTCTAGTTCAGTTCTAGTTCAGTTCTAGTTCAGTTCTAGTTCAGTTCTAGTTCAGTTCTAGTTCAGTTCTAGTTCAGTTCTAGTTCAGTTCTAGTTCAGTTCTAGTTCAGTTCTAGTTCAGTTCTAGTTCAGTTCTAGTTCAGTTCTAGTTCAGTTCTAGTTCAGTTCTAGTTCAGTTCTAGTTCAGTTCTAGTTCAGTTCTAGTTCAGTTCTAGTTCAGTTCTAGTTCAGTTCTAGTTCAGTTCTAGTTCAGTTCTAGTTCAGTTCTAGTTCAGTTCTAGTTCAGTTCTAGTTCAGTTCTAGTTCAGTTCTAGTTCAGTTCTAGTTCAGTTCTAGTTCAGTTCTAGTTCAGTTCTAGTTCAGTTCTAGTTCAGTTCTAGTTCAGTTCTAGTTCAGTTCTAGTTCAGTTCTAGTTCAGTTCTAGTTCAGTTCTAGTTCAGTTCTAGTTCAGTTCTAGTTCAGTTCTAGTTCAGTTCTAGTTCAGTTCTAGTTCAGTTCTAGTTCAGTTCTAGTTCAGTTCTAGTTCAGTTCTAGTTCAGTTCTAGTTCAGTTCTAGTTCAGTTCTAGTTCAGTTCTAGTTCAGTTCTAGTTCAGTTCTAGTTCAGTTCTAGTTCAGTTCTAGTTCAGTTCTAGTTCAGTTCTAGTTCAGTTCTAGTTCAGTTCTAGTTCAGTTCTAGTTCAGTTCTAGTTCAGTTCTAGTTCAGTTCTAGTTCAGTTCTAGTTCAGTTCTAGTTCAGTTCTAGTTCAGTTCTAGTTCAGTTCTAGTTCAGTTCTAGTTCAGTTCTAGTTCAGTTCTAGTTCAGTTCTAGTTCAGTTCTAGTTCAGTTCTAGTTCAGTTCTAGTTCAGTTCTAGTTCAGTTCTAGTTCAGTTCTAGTTCAGTTCTAGTTCAGTTCTAGTTCAGTTCTAGTTCAGTTCTAGTTCAGTTCTAGTTCAGTTCTAGTTCAGTTCTAGTTCAGTTCTAGTTCAGTTCTAGTTCAGTTCTAGTTCAGTTCTAGTTCAGTTCTAGTTCAGTTCTAGTTCAGTTCTAGTTCAGTTCTAGTTCAGTTCTAGTTCAGTTCTAGTTCAGTTCTAGTTCAGTTCTAGTTCAGTTCTAGTTCAGTTCTAGTTCAGTTCTAGTTCAGTTCTAGTTCAGTTCTAGTTCAGTTCTAGTTCAGTTCTAGTTCAGTTCTAGTTCAGTTCTAGTTCAGTTCTAGTTCAGTTCTAGTTCAGTTCTAGTTCAGTTCTAGTTCAGTTCTAGTTCAGTTCTAGTTCAGTTCTAGTTCAGTTCTAGTTCAGTTCTAGTTCAGTTCTAGTTCAGTTCTAGTTCAGTTCTAGTTCAGTTCTAGTTCAGTTCTAGTTCAGTTCTAGTTCAGTTCTAGTTCAGTTCTAGTTCAGTTCTAGTTCAGTTCTAGTTCAGTTCTAGTTCAGTTCTAGTTCAGTTCTAGTTCAGTTCTAGTTCAGTTCTAGTTCAGTTCTAGTTCAGTTCTAGTTCAGTTCTAGTTCAGTTCTAGTTCAGTTCTAGTTCAGTTCTAGTTCAGTTCTAGTTCAGTTCTAGTTCAGTTCTAGTTCAGTTCTAGTTCAGTTCTAGTTCAGTTCTAGTTCAGTTCTAGTTCAGTTCTAGTTCAGTTCTAGTTCAGTTCTAGTTCAGTTCTAGTTCAGTTCTAGTTCAGTTCTAGTTCAGTTCTAGTTCAGTTCTAGTTCAGTTCTAGTTCAGTTCTAGTTCAGTTCTAGTTCAGTTCTAGTTCAGTTCTAGTTCAGTTCTAGTTCAGTTCTAGTTCAGTTCTAGTTCAGTTCTAGTTCAGTTCTAGTTCAGTTCTAGTTCAGTTCTAGTTCAGTTCTAGTTCAGTTCTAGTTCAGTTCTAGTTCAGTTCTAGTTCAGTTCTAGTTCAGTTCTAGTGCAGTTCTAGTTCAGTTCTAGTTCAGTTCTAGTTCAGTTCTAGTTCAGTTCTAGTTCAGTTCTAGTTCAGTTCTAGTTCAGTTCTAGTTCAGTTCTAGTTCAGTTCTAGTTCAGTTCTAGTTCAGTTCTAGTTCAGTTCTAGTTCAGTTCTAGTTCAGTTCTAGTTCAGTTCTAGTTCAGTTCTAGTTCAGTTCTAGTTCAGTTCTAGTTCAGTTCTAGTTCAGTTCTAGTTCAGTTCTAGTTCAGTTCTAGTTCAGTTCTAGTTCAGTTCTAGTTCAGTTCTAGTTCAGTTCTAGTTCAGTTCTAGTTCAGTTCTAGTTCAGTTCTAGTTCAGTTCTTAATTTAAAGTAGGCATAACAAGAGAATGGAAGTGTCAAATTGAGAACTGCAGCCAACTTCATGTTGTATTTTTCAAAATCCCCCATAACCAAAACAATTTTATTAAAATGATGTAGCTAATTACATGTTATACCTATAATAAGTTACAAATAAACTGGGATTATAATGAATTAAAGGAAACAACATTAGAGACTAACTGATTATCTCAACTAACTTTATACTGACAAAAGCAGATATAATCCACTAATATAAGGTATCAAGGTAATCGCTTTTGATTAATATTTTCACAACTTTGTGTTGGACTTTCTTCAATAAGACTTTTCTTTCAGTTTTTTTTTTCTCACACAACAGCAAAAAACAAACATAAAATACTAAGAAATTGACAAGAAAACTTTTATTTATTATATTTTCTTGGCATATTCTTGTAATGTCATTGTGGTCAAATTTTTCAAAAGTATGAAAAAAAAACAGAATTTGCAATTTTTTTCTTCAGCTTATTCTTATTATTTATGGAAGAAAAAAATTGAGCTAGAAAAGAAAGTTTTACATTCTATATTTAAACAAGAATAGGAAAATAACATTGTGTATGGTTGGTCTAAATAGACATATTGTTGATGGGTCTACTACTACTATATGCACAACATACTACATACAACATACAACCTTCTCCATTTACCCACAAATATCCATAAATATATACTTTTTGGGCCAAAAGTTTTGTGGTCAATATTGTCAGTAAAAGTGTCATTTGGAGAGAGAGATGGAGAGAGAGAAAACAAAAAAATATTGTGTTCTATTGTTAAAAAATCATGTTTGAACATGACCGAACATTGTTAAGAAATGAAATAATGTAAAAATTGTCATGTTGTTGCTGCTTCCTTTACAACATATTAGTAATATGGTTGTACTTGAACCGGATGTAATTTATTTGGTTAAGTCAGTCAGTATTCTTTTTTTTGTGTATTGTATGTGTTTTCTATTTGGTTAAATTCAATTTTGAAAACATGTGATATTTCCGTAGTGGACAAGGGATTAATAAACGTTACATTAGTTCCTAAAGCAATTCATAAAATAATAAAGAGAAACTTAACAAATTGTTGCCTACTTTTAGGTTTTAATAAACTCTCCAAGTTGAAGCATAACAATATAAATATGAAGCCTTAAATTATGCTAACTATTTAGCATTATTTAATAAACTAGACAATTTGTACATTATTACTTTATAAGATTATAACATTATGTTTAAATGTTTTTAAATAAATTAGGCCTTAAAAATTTGCATATTTTTAAGATAGTTTTATGAAATCGTTAAATTAACAGTTCAGCCTAAAATCAGGCTACATTATCCTACAAAATATACAGCCTACAAGCATGCTGTACTAATTTGTAAACTATACAGCCTAAAAATATGCTATAGTATTCAATTATCTAGATATTATTTATCTTTGTAATTTTTTTCCTTTCATTTTAATCATTTTTTTTTGGGAAACAGTGTAAAACCTTGAGTAACTCTAAATAAGGCGTCATTTCTTTATTATGTAAAATGTCTTGTAATTCAGTTGTATTTTTTGGTTTTGTTATTTCTTTTTTTTTATGAATATGTCATGCTGACACATGATGATAAATTTTCTCCTGGGGATTTTATTAGTTCCAATTTAATAGAATGAATGAATTTGATTTAATATTGGCCGGGTTATAAGAATAACAAAATAGCCATCTAATCAATGTATAAGGGATTGGTTAAGATCAATAAGAGAGTGAGGATTATTGAAATTTAGCAAAATTTTTTTTGGTAATGCAAGTCAGTGTAAAGTGTTAAAGTCAGCAGGAAATGAAAGGAAAGTGTTAGTCATGGCAAACAAAAGGGTTTTTATTTAGCAAAAGAGGATGAATATTAGTACTGTAATGATTATGGCGATTACAAAAGAAATGTTGTTTTAACATAAAGAAATAGTTCAAGTTAGCAGCTGTACATTTCTCTAAAATGAAGCTGTTTACACTAACCCCCATTAAAACGAAGTCTGGTTATGAGTTAACTAATAGTCATACTGTCGTTTAAAATTATTTTTGTATAAAAACTGTCAGTTTAACTATTAGTTAAACACATAACCAGACTTCGTGTTAATTAGATCAGGTTAAATTAGATCAGGTTGTTACGACAAGTTAGTGTAGACCACTTGGGTCCATTAAATTCCATCTGAGTTATCTGAAGAGAAACATTTTCATAAAGAGAAGACAGGAAGATAGGTTAACTGAGAGCCAAAAACCTAATTCATGAAAATGTATTGCCATGTATTTTGCTATTATAACACCTGTATGTGTGAAAAGATATTAATTTTTTCATTGAAAAGAAAAGTTAAACATGTATAAGAAAAACACATGGAGATATAAAAGCAGAGTAGGTATCAAGAAGCATATACATTTCTAGTCAGATAATGTAATGAAAATAGCAAAGGTCCGAAGATAGTGACAAAATCATAGAAGTGATCACTTCAGCTATCCAATACCAGTTTGCTTTTGAATCCTATAAACACACTCTATCGTGTCCTCTATTCCAGAATGTCACACAATTTCGACGTCCGACATTCATTGAAAAGTTTGGATGTGTTGTTCACATCAATTAGGAGTTTAATAGCAGCTTGACTATTAAAATCAATTCAAATATCTCTGTCAGATATGTGACTGTAATTGAGCCCATTTTTTGATCGTGTGATCTTGAACACTCCAGCTTGATGAATACTATATTAATCCATAAGTCTGATAGGCTTATTAATTCCAAACTTATCAATTAAGGTGGAACTTCAGACACGTTTTATACTAAAACTCAATTCAATTCTAGGATAATATCGTTAATCCGTGCAAATCACGGCTAAATAGATAATTAATTCAGTATGCACTTTAAGGTCAATGTGGTTTAATGCTGTGTTAAGGACTTATGTGATCAGTTAGTTCTTAAAGGGAACTAGTCGTTAACAGATCCTCTCCAAAGCTAGCGCAAAAGTTGGATGTACGACAGTTGTCCAGTCTTTGAGATGGTCCGTCTGTACGAGGATATTTCTAAGAATTGCATATAAGAAACAATAATGAACCAAAAAAGGACGCTATATCGTTGACTAAATGGGGATATGAATTATGGTCAAAGGATCGGATTCCGAATAGAATTTAAGTGGAAGAAGAAGACACACTGACTAATGTCCGTAGTCAGGCCAAAAAAAGACAGCTACAGATGCAAGTGGGCGAAACGGACAAGAATAGTAAAACCACTTGAAGACTAGAGGATATAACACCCTTTTTTGGGGAATAGCAAGTGATATTAGCTCACTGTACTGTTGTCACTGAGTCTAAGCTTGTGCAAGAAAGATATTTGAAATAATCTGATATTTTCTGAATTGTCACATGAGATGCCAAAGATGATATTGTTAAGAAAGGCCAGTACATCATTCTATTCTTACTACCTCTTACTACATAGAGGACTATGTTTGTAGGATATATTGAGGCCAATCCGGAAAGGCAAAACAAAAATATTGTTTACCATGGTCAGACCTTCATTCATTCGGGGATTACGAATTTTAAGATAATCAAAACAAACTTTGGTAAGATACCCTTGTCAAAATCCCGGATAAGAATATCTGGCAGTGATCTGAGAGACTTCAGGAATGGATTGATCCTGAGATAGAAACGGAAGCTGGTGTTTACATTATGGAGAACCTCTTGGATGTCATTCAGACTTTCGACGAACATAGCATCTCCCAAGTTGAGATTCTGGCTGTTTTTGAAGCATCGAGGAGTTGATTAGGTATAATTTGGTTGATAATGACGAACTTTGGAAGCAATGTTCGGAGTTGGATTTGGAAGCGAAGCAGAGATCTGTGAAAACACCGATTGATTTACTACTATAGGATATTGGGAGATCAGATTTTGGACATAACTGACCTGTGTCCTATGTTTACACAAAGAAAACATATTAGTTATGGCAAACGAATTTGACTGGCAATTCGTAGTGTTACTAGTGGAGGTACTATGAGGATGGTAATGAAATTGCTTAAGATTTAGAGTTGGATTTGGAAGTGAAGGAGAGGACGATTAAACTAATGGTCAGCACCTTGTATAAGGTACTCAGATAGTGGATATTGGGCAGAACTGACCAATACTAAGGGAAGTAGGATGGACAGAAAAGTGTCAAGAGGTCTGTGACCCAGTAGAACATGGCAGGTACTAAAGTGCTATTACACAGACCAACAGATTCCTTGTGGCTACGGAATTTGAAGCCACTTGAAAAGAAAGCACTGTTGCTGAAATCGAAATTGAACAAAGATAGCTGGTGCTTACATTGTTGAGATAAACACTTGGATGTCATGCTGGCTTTTCGACGAATGTAGCATCTTCCAAGTTGAGATTCAAGCCATGTATAATTTGGTTGATGAATTTACTGACTAACTTGCAAAGCAATGTTCGGAATTGTATTTGGAACCGAAGGAGAGTTCAGTGAAACCATCGATCGAATTACTACTATAGGATATTGGGAGATCAGATCTTGGGCATAACTGACAAATCCTGTGCCCTGTGATCACACAGAGAAATCAGATTCGTTGTGGAAAACAAATTTGACTGGGAATTCATAGTGTTACTAGTGGAATGTAAAATATTATGTACTATGTGAATGGTAATGTGATTCGGAGTTGGATTTGGAAGTGAAGAAGAGAGTGGTGAAACTAATGGTCAGCACCTAGTATAGGGTACTGAGAGAGCGGATGTTGAAAAGAAGTGACCAATACTAAAGGAATCAGAATGGATAGCAAAGTGTGAAGAGCTCTGTGACCTAGTAGAATATGGCAGGTACTAAATTGCAATTACACATTACCATCGGATTCCTTGTTGCTACGGAATTTGTAGCCAATTGAATGATTCAGCCTTAATAACAGAATTTTCTAGTTGTGACCAAACAATTTTAGATGGGTTGGCAAACATTTTGTAGTTTCAATAGTAATATATCTTTATTAACTGACTTTCTGTTGTTAGAATCGAAAAAATCTTTGCAGGTTGCAGGGCAGCTGCAACCTGAATTGCCGTAGTATATGCAAGTATGAAGAATTGATGCCATCAGCCGTTGCTCCAGATAACAATAGATAGTTAAATAATTCCACAATGGATTCGAGAATATTTACGGTTGTTTTAAGAAAATTGTTTGATTTAATGACGAGTAATAGGTTTTCAAATTTGGGGTAGAAGTTTTTTCTCTTTATGTCTTATTCACAATGGAAAATGTTGGTGAACAAACCATGGTAGTCGCGGTTTTTTGTTAATAACTCAGCAAGTTGTAGGAGGATTTTAAATAGCAACCTAAGTTGGATTACAGAGGATATATGGTGGCTTCGGAAATTTGATTTCAACATACAGCAGGTCATGGCTATATCAACTCCGCTATCTAGAACTCTCCAGAATATAAATTACAAACGTAATGACAAACTTACAATATTACCTTGCTACTCACTCATGGTAAAAAGTATAAAAATAACATGGGTTTTGAAAATGACTTCAACTCATAACTATAGAAAACCTATTTGAAATAAGCACTAAATCCTCTTTATTTTGTAAGCGGTTTTGCTCCTTGCTTAGGAATCATTTAAATTATAAAATTATTAGCTCTTTTACAAACAGACAGGATTTAAGGCAAACAAAACAAAAAAACATTAAAAACTTTTGCATATTTATGTATTTTAAATGTAAAAATGGCTATGGAAATAAGTATAAATATGTATGAGAAACAGCTATGTATATGTGAAAGGATGTGTATAAATGTGTGTAAATATTAACTATCATTGTATGACTTCCTTTTCTTGTTTTCGTCTATTCCATGCTGTTGTTTGTTTATCCTGGTTACAACTACGAGTACTATGGGTTTCAGTTGCTATTACTCCTTTTTTGTAGTTTTTTTTTCTGTTTGTCTCTACTTTTGGTTAATGTTATTTTGCAATTACATCAACAAACAATAATAGCAACAACAACAATAAAGGCGACAACAACAATAATAAAAACACAAACTATGTATTCATATACTTAACCAAGAGAACGCTTGTTTGCTAGACTATACATAGCATAGCACACCATAGCAAATTTACTATGTACGTGGTAAATATGCAGCTAATCCTTTTAGCAAAGTTGACTTTTTTTCCCCCCATAATAATGAAAGCCATGCACGAAGATGTCAACACAGCAAACAACAAACAAATAAAACATTGAAGTAAAATTTGCAAAAAAAAAAAAAAAAAAACTGGAATGAAATGAAAATGTGATACCATCACTATTGTTTATATAGTTTGAGAGTGATTAAAAACATGTGCAAAAAATTTCTATAGTTTAGTACCCAAAAAAGGGAGTTAAATAATTTGTTTATGAGAAACAAAATTTTTAAAATTTTAAAACCTTGTCCAAAGATATTGATTTTATGTTGAACTGTCAGTCATTGCAATAAAGAATATCAATCTTGGTATAATTAGAAGGAAAGTCATCCAATACCATGTCCCCTTTCCCGACTCATACTTCAGTCAGAAGAGTAGCTTAGCTTAGTAACGGTAGCCTAACTTAAAAAGAGGTACCAAACTGTTTAATACTGTTAATTGAAACGTTTATTTCAAAAACCAGTCAAGTCACAAAAAAATTCAAAATTGAGTTATTGGGCTATTACAGTTTTGTAAATGTAAATGCATCGTTTAAAGCAAAATAAAAAATACATATTGTCTCCCTATTATGGTGAAGCAAATCCAAGGAAGCAGTGTTTAGTGCAGAACGACGTTATTTCTTATGTAATACAAGGCCCTAATCCATTTTTTTTCCATAAATTGTATAGGTATCAATAAATGTGAAAAAATGAGGAATATGAGGGATTTCATGTCAAGTGAACCAACTTTTGAAATCGATGTCTTCCGATCGGGATGAAATTTGCAGCAAGGTTAGTTCTATTGGATAGTAAATCCAAAAAAGTCAACAAAGTTTTTGATTTTGCAAAAATAAGTCAAAAATTTTATATTTTGAGTTAATAAACATTTATTTTGATAGATATCCAACTCGCATCGCGCTAAGCGACTAAATAGGTCTTCAAGGAAAATATCTAAGCTTTATTTTAGTATTGATTTCGGGGGAAAAAAAATGTCAAAAATTTTTTATATTTTTTTTAAAAAATTTTGAAGAAATAGCTATCTTAACTATTTAGGACACATTTTGCTAAGAACAATAGGTAATAAGTTACGTGGATGAGAAAAAATATCTGCTAGTCAAAAATGTCAAATTTTGACCCCTCTAACTCAGAGAGTTCTACACCGATCTTGTTGAAATTACTATTGTGTCTGAATTACTATCCAATAGAAATTCATCCCGATCGGAAGACATCGATTTAAAAAGTTGGTTCTCTTGATATGAAATCCCCAATATATGAATATGAAAGTTCATTTGTCATTTTACTTTTAAAGTTCCTAATAAAATTTAAGAATATTTCGTATGAAATTTAAGAAATAGTGATGGTTGTTTATTTCAGAAACCAGTCAAGTGCAGACTTTATATTAATTTTTTAAATATATGTTAATATATATAAAAAAAGTTTTCTGTTTATCAAACAGTTACACAAATGGATAACTTTCATAGGCAAGAATATCAATTTTGTACGATTTTTTTTTTGATTTTCACAAAATCAATAATTTGTTGCTTGTCTGGTTTTTGAAATAAACGATTGAATTTATCAATTTTTGTGTATGTCAAAAAATCTACGTTACAAAATTATGTCTTTGGAGTAAATGAGAATAAGATTTAAATTTGATTTCAGTCTTTGATTAGAAAATATAAGGCTAAGTGTTTTTATCCCCAAAATATTTGAATTTTCGAAAATCTATACTGTTTCAATTTCATATCTCAGCATCTGTTGTTTACTCTATACGATAATGTACTTAATAGTCGTTTAGTTAGTAACGTTACTCATTAATTAAATCCTTTACGTTCTCTCACAAACAGACAAATCTCACAAATCTCTTTGCTATGATATCGTTTTAAATGGATTGCAGATTAGTGACTTATTGTCACACAGTTCAATTTAAGAAATGACATGACAAAATCCTTTCCCTCAAACTGGCTCAGGCTAAAGTCTGAACTTTATCGAATTGTAGGAACAACAAAAATCTTTCCCATTGTACAGGTAGGCCTCCATTTACGCGGTTTGTTGGGCCCAAAAAAGTAGCGTGTAAATTAAATTCGCGTAAAACGAGGTTCTAATTTAGAACGAAATGCTTTTGTGGGACCAGGAAAAAATGTCAATTAAAAAAACAAAATATTCTAATACATAACAAAAAAATTATAAAAATTAACGAAGATTTCAAAAAAGAAATCTGTTATTCGCTTGTGTTTTTTTCGTTATATAAAATCGCGTTATATAAAAATCGCGTATTTGAAAAAATGGTTGCTAATTTGAGTTCGCGTAATATCGAATGGAGGCTTACCTGTATATTTAAAAGATTATTTCACAAAATAGTGGAGAACATTGAACAGAATTGTTAAAACTTTTTATCATTTTCTATTTATTGGACATATAAATGATTTTTTTTTCAAATTTTTTCTTTTATTTTGAACATAAATTTATTCGAATCATCTTTCTTGCAACATATGGATTCCGAACCAAAAGAACTGCTCATCTTTTGAGGCCAAGAACGAATCAAGTCAATTTCGGATACTCTGTTCCAAAGTGAAGCGTATCCCAGAGAGAGCCGTCTGCATCGATCGAAACAAATAGTAGTCAGACGGAGCACAGTCTGGACTAGAAAGCGTTAGTTAGGCAAAACTTTCCAACCACTTCATTTGAAATACATTTTTAAAAGGTATTGCAACATGTGGCCTAGAATTGTCACGATGGAATATTACGGTTTTATGTCTGGTCGCATATTGCCAATGCTCACTTCAAACGAATCATTTGCTTTCGGTACAGATTCCCTGTGATGATCTGGCCAGATTTCAGCAGCTCATAATAGATAGCAACCTTTTGCTCCTTTGGTGTCGATTCGGCTGGTTTGCAGGACTTCACATACGATCTCTTACACTTCGGGTTATAGTAATCGATAAATTTTTCATCGCAAGTAATGATTCGGTGCAAAAACGATTTTCTTTTATAGCGTTCAAGCATTGTTTCGAACATGCAAAATCGATTTTCAAGGTCTCTCAGCTTTAATTCGTATGGTACCCAATTTTCATGATTTTGAATGAATCCTGCTGCTTGCAAATTTTTTGAAATTGCTGCTTGAGTAGCTCCCAATAATTTTGCAAGCTCTTGCTGAGCTTTACAACAATATTCATGGAGTAATATCTCTAATTCTAGGTCTTCAATCTTTTTTGGCTGGCTGAAGTAAAACAAAACATTCCGTATATGACGCTTTGTTGGCACAAAATTCGACATTTTCTAAGCAAAAAACAACTTTGTTGCTTACACTATAACGTCCATTTCTTCAAGTTTGGAAACAAGATATAGTCATTCAGGGGTAAATCCGGAGAATAGGATGGATGAGGGAGCAACTCGAAGCCTAATTCATGGATTTTTGCCATAAAAACTTCACATTTGTGCACCCGATTGTGAGCAAACGCGTCATACATCTTGCGTAAAGCTTTCTCATACCCAAGTGATCATTCAATATTGTAACCATTGAGCCATGAGAGATGCCTATGGCTTCCACAATCTCTCGTATTTTCAATATCCGATCGGCCAACACCATATCGTGATTTTGTTCAATTGTTTCGTCTGCAGAGACCTCAACTGGGGTGTCCAGAACGTTCGGAATCTTCCGACAACAACGAAATACAGTAAACCCCTTTTTAGCATTGAAGTTCTCATAGTATTTATCAAAATTAGTGTGGGTTTGAGTGATGGTTTTTTTTCCGCAAAAAATTCACTTTTTTTCCATTTTCTCCTCAAGTCAAAATAAACTAAATAACACAGTTTGTACAAATTTTGACAGGAGTCAACTGGCAGCTGCCTGTTGACAGGTTTTGTGTGTTGCTTTTTCAGTCAAGAGGCGGGGAATGCATAAAGTCATGGACTTATTTACCCTCCCTCGTAATAAAGCCATAATATATCACACCCAGTGAGTTTGTGAAATAACCGAGTACGAGCAATCTTTAACCCTTAGCATGTACTGCACAAATGAAACGAAAACAACATTATTATACCCTTCACCTTCGTGAGAAGGGTATATATAAGTTTGTCATTCCGTTTGTAATTTCCAAAATCCGACCCTATAAAGTATATATATTCTGGATCCTTATAGATAGCGGAGTCGATTAAGCCATGTCCGTCTGTCTGTTGAAATCAATTTTCTGAAGACCCCAGATATTTTCGGGATCCAAATCATCAATAACTCTGTCAGACATGCTTTCGAGAAATTTCCTATTTAAAATCAGCAAAATCGGTCCACAAATGTCTGAGATATGAGGAAAAAACCAGGACAACCTCGATTTTTGACCTATATCTGGATTACTAAGTCATTAATATAGACAATATGGATATCTAATGATAGATATTTCAAAGACCTTTGCAACGACGTAAATAAGACCATAGTAAGTTGGACCTACAATGGATCAAAAATTTTTTTTCCAAAAAATTAGAAAAAAAATTTTGGAAAAAAAAAAATTTTGTTTACCTAAAAATATTTAAAATTTGTATTTGGAATTATAATTTGGCGAATATAGCGTGTTTTTGATTGAGATTTTTATAATCATTTAAAACGCGTCTCGGAGTGATTGAAATATGTGTTGAATATTTCGAGCTAATTGACAAAAGAAGCAACGTTCTCTTTTAAAGCCAAAAAAAACTGTTTGATAAATTTTGACTCATAAGTACAGGATGAGGGTTAAGGGTAATAAAAACGTGTAATTAATTGAGAGCCATTTCGCATTAGTGTTATTTAAGGAGCTAAATTCAATATTTTATAGTTCCATTGTGAAGATTAACTGCAGAAATAATTCACTAAATTGAGGATAACCGTTTTAATTCTAAAGAATCCATTAAACATCTATAATCCTTAAATCGAAGGCAAAATCCTTAAAACAATTTTTTTTAAAGACTTTATAAAAGGAATATAACTTATTGCAACACATTTGCTATAGAATCAGAGAAAAGGATATTTTTCAAATGTATTGTCCTTTTTCAACATCCTTTAAACAAACTCTTAATTGCAATTTTCTTCTAATTAAATCGAGGTAAACCCTAACGAGCCTCTTAAGCCACAAAACAAAAGAACAATTCAAAATAGTTATTTAGTAAATTAAACGAAGCTAATCGAGTCTATATCATTTAATTGGTTTAATTAATAGTTTATTTTCTTTCATCATGCTTGCACTGTGGCACTGGCTGTGGTAATCGTGCTCGTTCCTATTACAATTGTGATAAATATTTGGTTTTATATTATTTTTTTGTTGTTGTTTTTGTTTTCGTTTCTTTACTTTTTGTAGTGGTTGCAATTGAAGTAAACCTCTTTAGTTAAGGGTTAACTAAAGGTTACACTCTCGACAATTTTTATGAGACCTTAACAAGATTCGTTTAATTTTCCAAAAACTAAAATACACCAAAAAATAAAAGCAAAAACACTAACTGTAACATACACACTTAAACGAATCATCAACAACATCCGTTCGTTCGTTCATTCATTCATTCCTCCGCCCTGTCTAAATATAAACGCTGTCGTCATTGTGTTGCACAAAAACTCCTTCCTAGCACTAGCAAGGAAAAACCTCATCCAAAATATTTTGTGTTGTCGTACAAACTCATAAATGTGGTTGGATGGTTGTCTTTTGCGAGGAGTTGGGGGGAGGGGACTTTCAGTTTTTCCGGGTGTTGCAGGTTGCGGGGTTTATGCTGTGTTTGAGTGTGTGCCGTGCAACACTCACTAATGTCATTGTCATTGTTGTAGCTGCTGATGTTGTTTCTTGTTGTCGTCGTCGTCATCATCATCATCATTGTTGTAGTTGCTGTTTTTGTTGTTGTGTAATAATATTTACAATGACTGCAGTATAGTAGTGGCAACATACAACAGCAACTTTTTTTCACAAACATACAAAAAAAAAAACCAGAAAAAATGGACTGTGTATCTATGGAGGAAGGGGAACGAATACAGGGCAAGTGCCAAAAGGATAGTTGTAGCACGAAGTAGTTACAAAAATGATGATGACAATAACACTCAAAAGCAATGGCTGTGGCTGCTACAAAATATATATTTCTTGTTTTTTTTCCCATTTTTTTGCTGCATTGAAATAATGGCAACATTTTAAACATTACGTGCTTAAACGTAACAACAAGGACACTAACAAAAACAGCAACATAAAAAAAAACACAAGTGAACAACAAGCATCAGCAGCAACAACCACCACCACTAGGAGCAGCAGCACTATCACCATTCTCATCATCATCACTTGAATATGTTTAAATGTTGGTTGGTGCTGGCTTGTTATAGTTCAAATTTTACGGATCCGTATCACTGATGATGTTCACAATGGCAATCGTGATGATGATGACGATGATGATTTTGGCTTTTTGGTTCACGCTTAATGTACACAAAAAGGATACATTAATATTGTTACGCATTATTTGAGTAGAGAAAAATAAATTTGAAAGTTGAAAGGCGCGATTTATGTCTGGTGTCGGCAAATGCTCGCTTCAAACGAATCAGTTGCGTTCCTTACAGTTTCCATGTGACGGTCTGGTCAGATTTCAGCAGCTCATAATAGATAGAACCCTAAAGCAAAACTTCCCGCATATGACGTTTTGTTGACACAAAATTCGACATTATCGAAATCAGCGATTTTTTTGTGAAATTGTAAATTTTTGGGAAAAAAATATAATTTTTTCTATAGCAGTTGAGAAATTAACGAAATTCTATTTTTTTTTTCAAATTATCGATCACGAAATTTGCGATTTTTTGGAAAATTTTTCTTCTTTTCAATTAATTTGTGATATTTTTTTTTAATTAATGCTTTTATTAATTTGGAGCTTTTTGTTATTTAAGCGATTTTTAAGAAATTGGTGAAATTTGCGATTTTTTCGATAAAAACAAACAATTTTTTTGATGTTAGAGTTTTTTTCATTTGAAAAATTTGAGATTGTGTTGAAATCTTTTTTAAGCTAATTTGATATATTTTTTTAATTAGCGGTTTTTCTAATAAAGTCGATTTATTTGTGAAATTTTTAGGAGATTTTTAAAAAAAACTGGAGATATTTTGGAAAACACATTTTGTTATTTAATTTGGGTTATGTACTATTTTCAAAATACAATTTTTTTCAATTTTTGGCGATTTCTGTTATTTAAGCGATTTTCTTAAATTGACGTTTTTTATGAAATTAGCGATTTTTTGTGGAAATCGTCTTCTTTTCTAAACTAATTTGTGTTATGCATTATTTAAATTTTTATCTTAAAAAATTAAAGATTTTCCTGAAATTATCGATTTTTTGTTATACTTGTTTTGCAACTAATTTGTGATATTTAAAGAAAGTTTTTTTGAATATGGAACTGATGAAACTGATTTAATATTGCAGATTTCCTTAATAAATTAGAAGTTTGTTGTAGAGTTTAGAGATTTTTCATGAAATTTGTTATGTTATGTACTTTAAAAATACTTTTTTCTGAATTTAGCAATTTTTTTAAATTAGCGTTTTTTGTGGAATTTGTGTTGTTTTTTAAAACTGTCACAGTATTTTTATTTTTTTTTTCTGAATTTTGTTATAAAAGCGATTTTTATCAAATTGATAAATCTTTGAGAAAAATTTTAAATTTTTCAGAAATCAGCGAATTTTTAAAACAAAATTTTTTTTCGCAAAATTTTCGATTTTTGTTAATCTTTTTTTTAAACCAATTTATTATATTTATAAATTAGCGTTTTTGCTGAATATGCAAAATTAAATTTTTAGGAAAACCAATTTCTTAAAAATTATTTATGTTATGTTCTTTTTAATAGTTTTTTTTTTGAATTTAGCGATTTTCATGACATTTAGAATTTTTTGAAATCTTTGGCAAAATTAGAAATTTATATGAAATTAGCGATTATTTAAAACTTGTTTTTTATTAGTTTTTGTTCTGTATTTGATGATTTGTGTTCTTTTTTTAAATAATTTATGATATTTATAAATTAGCGTTTTTTCTGAATTTGGAGATTTTTCATTTACGCGTTTTTTTTAATTTGACGATTTTTGTTCTATCTTAAACTACCTTGTGATATTCTTAAATTTGCGTTTTTTCTTAATTTGGAGATTTTTAATTTCAGCGATATTTTTTTAGGAAAATAGCAATTTTTTCCTGAATTTGACAATTTTGGTTATTTCTTAAACATTTTTAAATTAGCGTTTTTTTCTGAATTTGTCGATTTTTCATTTAAGCGATTTTTTATAAAATTAACGATTTTTTTATTTGATGATTTTCTTTCTTCTAAGCATTTTTCTGAAATAGACGTTTTTGTTATTTAAGCGTTTTTTTAATGGGAAATTTTTATGAAATTATCGATTATATTTTCAGAATTTGACGATATTTGTTCTTTATTAAATTAATTTGATATATTTTTAAATTGGCGATTTTTCTGAATTTTGAGATTTTTATGAAACTACGATTTATTTTTTTTAATTTAACGATTTTTGTTCTTTTTTAAAACTAATTTGTGATATTTTTAAATTAGCGTTTTTCTGAATTTGGAGATTTTTTATTTATTGTTACAATTTTTTTTTTAATTTGATGATTTTCTTTCTTTTTTAAATTAATTTGTTATATTTTTAAATAAGCGTTTTTCTGAATTAGACGATTTTGTTATTTAAGCGTTTTTTTAATGGGTAATTTTTATGAAATTAACGATTATATTTTCTGAATTTGACGATATTTGTTCTTTCTTAAATTAATTTGAGATATTTTTAAATTGGCGATTTTTCTGAATTTTGAGATTTTTAAGAAACTACGATTTATTTTTTTTTAATTTAACGATTTTTGTTCTTTTTTAAAACTAATTTGTGATATTTTTAAATTAGCGTTTTTCTGAATTTGGCGATTTTTTATTTAAGCGTTTTTTTAATGGGAAATTTTTATGAAATTATCGATTATTTGTTCTTTCTTAAATTAATTTGAGATATTTTTAAATTGGCGATTTTTCTGAATTTTAAGATTTTTATGAAACTACGATTTATTTTTTAAATTTAACGATTTTTGTTCTTTTTTAAAACTAATTTGTGATATTTTTAAATTAGCGTTTTTCTGAATTTGGCGATTTTTTATTTAAGCGTTTTTTTAATGGGAAATTTTGATGAAATTAACTATTTTTTGTGAACTTAATGGGTTTCGTTCTTTCTTAAACTAATTTGAATATTTGGATATTAGCGTTTTTTCTGAATTTGGAGATTTTTTGTTTAATAGAAAATTGTTATGAAATTCACGATTTTTTTCTGAATCTGACGATTCTCTTTCTTAATCTAAATTGTGATATTTTTAATTTAAGCGTTTTTTTTTTTAATGTACTTTCTTAAACTAATTTGAGATATTTTTAAGTTAGTGCATTTATGAATTTGGCGATTTTTTTTCAAAATTTGCGATTTTTATGATATTAGCGATTTTTTTAAAAGCTTATTTTTTAAACTATTTTGAAGAAATTGGAGATTTTTGTAGAAATATTTTTTTCAATCGATTTTTGAAATTTTCGAATTTTATGAAATTAGCGATTTCGTTGTAAATTGACTATTTTTGGAGATATTAGAGATTTTTCTATAAATTACAGATTTTTTTTGGGATTTAGAGTTTTTTTATTGTAAAATAAACGATTTTTAGAAAAGTTATTTCAAATTAATTTGTGATGTATTCAATTTTCGTTACTCTGAATTTATGGTTTGGCTTTGCGATTTTTTATAATTAAAAATGTTTATGAAATCAACGATTTTTGGAATTTGCATCTTTTTTGTATGAAACTAGAGTTATCTTTATGAAACTAAATATTAGTTGTGATATGAGCAATTTTTTAAAGAACATTGTACCGATTTGGCAAATTTTCGATAGCGATAAGCTGGAATATACATAACGATTTATGCATTTTATAGTTCATAGGTCATCTGTTTTGTAACGAATTTGACAACATTAGTATTAGTTCTGAGGTAAAGAACAAGATTAGAATTCTTGAGACCTAGTTTCCTACATTTTTCTTAACGGTAAATAGTTTAAATTTTAGTAAAAATAATTAAATTAATTAATTAAATTGTTAGGACCAATTAAAAATCTGGATCAATAAGTTATCTGGGGACTTTAAAAAATTGACTTTAAACAAACGCGATTTTTCGCTCATATCCTGAAAATTTTTGTAACAACAAATTTACTGTTGATTTTCAATTACAAAATGCTGAAGAGTGTAAAAATCAGCGGAAATCAACACACACAGAAACTACGGTTGGTTACACATAAAATGTTAAATACAGTTGAAAAGAAGACAGCAGCAGAAACGTTTTGTAAGTTTTAAAAATCTGTTATTTGAAAAAGGAACACAAAACGCTAAACCATAAAGCCAACCAAGCAAGAAACATGTTTATTTTTTGTTAAGGATTTAACAATTTTTGTCTTGTTTTCTATTTGTTTCTATTTTTTTCGCATTTAACTCATAATTTTTTTTTTGGAGAATTTTAGAATGTAAACGATAATAAACGATAAAGGCTTAGGGGGTTTGGAGGGGGGTGTATTGTGTAAAAATAGTGTAATGTAATGTAATGCCATGTAATGGTACTTACATAGTGCTTGTTCTAACCAAAATTGGTTGACCGAAAAATGCCGGAACGTTTTCATCCATTAGTGAATGTGTTTTGATGAAATTTAATGTCGGATCCGGAAGTGTTCGTGAATCATTATGGCATGATCCGGGACGTGGTTCGGGTACCTGCAAAAGAAAATAAAAGCCATGTAATCATTACAAAGTTTAATATTGTGAGCAAAATATTAATGTTAAATAACTGCACAACAAAACAAAAAAATAACTAAAAACTTAAACCCTGCATAATGAAAGCAACCAAAAAAAGTTAATTTTTTTTGTTACTTTTTGTCTTTGTCAAAATGGCGGAAAATATGTTACTTTTTGGAACTGTCTGTCTATGTTGTTTTTTTTTTTACAAGCTTCCTTTCTTTTCCTTTTTATCAACTTTTGATAGTTAAACGAAAGAGTACAATATTTTTGGCAGCATAAAAGTTATGAGTTTTTTTCCGCTTATCTTTTGTTTTGGACTGTCTGTCTTTCATATTTTGTTTTGCGTTTTTTTTTTTAATTTTTTTGGGAATTTTATAAATGTTTCTGTCTGCCATTTTGGGGTTGGCTGTTGGTAGGTTGTTTCCACTTTGCTGGCCTGTGAAGTTCTTTAGATTTATTATACATTTTTATATGAATTATTGTCAGCATAAAGTATGTACTTATAATTTTATTTAACAATAATTTCATTAAATCAAGGTAAAGAGACATATTTTGTGGAATATTGTTGGATGTAGACAGAAATTAAATTGGTTTCGAAGAATTTAAAAATGTTTTAGAGTGAGCTAAAAACATGAGTATAAACAGGCACAGGAATCTATATATTCAATAAACTGATACACAAAATTTTCTATAGAAAAAAGTGTTTCAATAGAAAACTAATATTTTTAATGGAAATATTGTTATACACAAAACTTTCCATAAAATAAGAAAATATATTTAAAAAAAAACTGTTATACACAAAATTTTCTATAAAAATTAGTGTTATACACAAATTTTTCTATAAATAACTGTTATACACAAGATTTTCTATAGAAAAAACAGTTTTACCCAAATTTTTCTGTAGACAAATCTATTATACACAAATGTTTCTACAGAAAATACTACAATAAAAAATTTTTCTATAGAAATAAAAAACTGTTATACATAACTTTTCCATAAAAAACTGTTAATATGTAATTTTTGCTATAGAAAAACACTGTTATTCAAAAATGTTTGTCTAAAAAAATTGTTATACATAATTATTTCTATATAAAAACTGTTATACTCATATAGAAAGAAATGTTATACTTATATGTTTCTATAGAAAAATAACTGTTATACAGAAAATTTTCTATAGAAATTAGTGTTATACGTAATTTTTTCTATAAATAAGTGTTTTACACAAGATTTTCTATATAAAAAACAGTTTTACCCAATCTTTTCTGTAGACAAAACTGTTATACACAAATGTTTCTACAGAAAATACTACAATAAAATTGTTTTTATTATAGAACTAACAAAATGTTCCTATATAAAAAAAACTGTTATACATAACTTTTCTATAAAAAAATTGTATATGTAATTTTTTCTATAGAGGAAACATACAATTTTCTATAGAAAAACACTGTTATACACAATTTTTTCTATAAAAAAACTGTTATACATAATTCTTTCCATAGAAAAACTGTTATACTCTATTGTTCATATAGAAAAAAATGATATACACAAAATTTTCTATAAAAATTAGTGTTATACCCAAATTTTTCTATAAATAACACAAGATTTTCTATAGAAAATACAGTTTGACCCAAACTTTCCTATAGACAAATCTGTTATGCTCAAAGGTTTCTATAGAAATAACTGTTATACACAATTTTTCTATAAATTTATATGTAATTTTTTCTATAGAAGAAACTGTTATACATAAATATTTCTATAGAAAAACACTGTTATACATAAATTTGTGTATAAAAAACTGTTATACATAATTCTTTCTATAGAAAAACTGTAACTATTCAATATAATTTGTTCTACAGAAGAAACTGTTATACATAATTCTTTCTATAGAAAAACTACTCAAATGTTCATACAGAAAGAAAATGTTATACTCATATGTTTCTATAGAAAAAAAAACTGTTATAACGAAATTTTCTATAAATAAGTGTTCTACACAAGATTTTCTATATAAAAAATAGTTTTATTCAGACTTTTAGACAAATAGGTTATACACAAATGTTTGTATAGAAAATACTGCAATAATATATTTTTTTTATAGAACTAACTGTTATACAAAATTTTTCTATGGAAAAAAAACTGTTATACACAAATTTTTCTATAGAAGAAACTGTTATACATAAATATTTATATAGAAAAACACTGTTATAGACAAATTTTTGTATAAAGAAAACTGTTATACATAATTTTTTCTATAGAAAGACTGTTATACCCATATGTTTCTATAGAAAAAACAGTTATAAACAAAATTTTCAATACATATTAGTGCTATACACAAATTTTCTATAAATAACTGTTATACACAAGATTTTCTATATAAAAAAACAGTTTTACACAATCTTTCTATAGACAAGTCTGTTATACACAAATGTTTCTATAGAATATACTGCAATAAAAAATGTTTCTATAGAACTGTTATAAAAATTTTTCTATAGAAAAAACTGTTATGCATAACTTTTTTATAAAAAAAACATCTATGCACAAATTTTTCTATAAAAAAAAATTATATGTAATTTTTTCTATAGAAGAAACTGTTATACATACTATAGAAAAACACTGTTATACACAATTTGTTTATAAAAAAATAGTAAACTATACGTCTTTCTATAGAAAAACTGTTATACTCGAATGTTTATATAGAATAAAGTGTTTTACTCATATGTTTCCATAGAAAAAACTGTTATACACAACATTTTCTTTAGAAAAACTATTATACGCAATAAATTTTTTAAATTTTCTATTGAAAAACATTTCCACAGAAGATTTTTCTTAGAAAAAGCAGTTAAACACAAAATGTTCGCTTAATTTCTATAGAAGAAACTGTTATATTGGGTGTATGACTTAAATGCCGGATTTATAATAGATGGCGTATCGGTTTTTCTTATATGTCGTTTTGAAGGATACATATTTGTCATTTATTCTCACTTAGTTATTGACCATTATAGTGTCATTATATGTCAAATTTTGAGCGGGAAGTTTTGCTTTACTTCTTTAAGTTGAAAAAATACCGCTGAATCACATCGATTGCTCACCGAAGCTTATGGTGAATGTGTTTCATCAGTTTCAATGTTCGAAAGATTATTGGTGCGGTTTAGAAGTGGTGATTATGACAGGGAAGACAAAAATAGCCCAGGTCTGCAAAAAAAAACTTTGAAGAAAATTAATTGGAAAATTAATTAATTAATCCATGAATATTGTTTTAGAACTCAACAAGAGCTTGCACAATCATTGGGAGCAACTCAAGCAGCAATTTCTAAACGTTTGCGAGCAGCAGGATTCATCCAAAAGCAGGGAAATTGGGTACCTTACGAATTGAAGCTGAGAGACCTTGAACGACGATTTTGCAGGTCCGAAATTGTGCTTGAACGCTATAAAAGAAAATCATTTATGCACCGAATCATTACATGCGATGGAAAATGGATCCATTACGATAACACAAAGCATAATATAACGTACGTGAAGCCCGGCCAACCATCCGAATCGACACCAAAGCCAAATATCCTTGAAGATAAGGTAATGCTCTGTATTTGGTGGAACCACAATGGTCCTATATATTACGAGCTGCTGAAATCTGGCAAGACCATATCAGGAAACCTGTACCGCATTGACCGAAAAATGCCCAGAATATTGAGCAGACATGAAACTGTAATATTCCATCATGACAACGCTAGGCTGCAGGTAGAAATTCCTGTAAAAAACTGTTTAGAAAGAAGTGGTTGTGAAGTTTTGCCTCACCCGCCTTATGTCTCGACCGGCTACTATTTGTTTCGATCGATGCAGAACGCTCTCTCTTCAGAGTATCAAAAATTGACTTGATTCGTTATTGGCCTCAAAAGATGACCAGTTCTTTTGACTCGAAATCCATATCTTGCCAGAAAGATGGGGAAAGGTCATAGCTAACAATGACCAATACTTCGAATAATTTTATGTTGCACAAATACTTCAAAATAAAAGCTAAGAACATGTAATTTTTAAAATTTTCTATTAAAGAATTTTTCGTAGAACAAACTGTTAAACACAAAATTTTCTACAGAAAATCAAACTTTTCTATCCTGCTTGAAACTCAATATTTGTTGGACCTCAAAAAGCTTACGATTCTATGAACCCAGTTGGCTAGCTTTTGTATTAAATTAGAGATAATTTAAAAAACAAAATCATCTTGCAAACTTCAAAATCTCTTTAAAGAAAATTCCACAGAAACTGTTCAAAACATTTTCTGCATACCAACCAACTAAACAAACTTGTTCTAATTAACGTTTTATTTAAAAAAAAACTACTTTGACAGACTCATAGAAACCTACAAATGGTAACGTTACGTATGTAAACATACTTAATAACCCAGCAAACAAAAATTCAAAATACAAATTTTCCAAACTAAAAAACATTTGTAATTCTCAAGTCTTTAGGCAGACCGCGATCCAGTATCGCGACATTTATTGAAAGTGTAGCATGCAGTATTGATGGATCGCGATCCAAATCGCAGAATAACCTATATTTGCGTGATCCATTACAATGGATCGCGATCCAAATATCACAATATATATTGAGCGTGTAGCAGTACCCTAACACCCAGCAATTTTTCTTGAAGCAAGTCTGTGTAAGTAGGAGAAAGAGAGAGAAAGAAGATACCCTGTAGCCAGCCTAGGACCATATGTCTCTATGTCAATACTATTTCTCTACAGACAATTGCACTAGTTAAAATGTCGACAAACTTTCCTTAAAGCGTCAGTAGAAATACATTAGAGAAAACAGTTCTAGTGCATTTTTGGTGACATTGTCGACGATCGAGTCAATAGTTTTTTTTTTTTTATTATGCTGTGTAGTCAATAGGTATAGAAAGTAACTATCTAGTCAATAGTGATACAGTCTACTGGTGGATTTATAATGACAAGCTAATGTTAAATGTCAATAGAAGATTTCATTGGCTGGGGTACATATGGTAGTAGTGCTACTGACAATGTCACTAGTAAATCACTACAAATTTACTATTGGCATTCCCTGCAGGGTAGTTACTTCAATTCTCTTTTGTTATTTCATTCTCATTATGGCGCCATATTACGTTTTGACATATAAAAACTTGAACACAGACTTTCTGTGTGAATTGAAGAGACTTGCTTCAAGAAAAATTGCTGTGTGTAAGAGTAGACTAAGACGAAATATACACGTTTTTTCAAATCAATATTCAAACCATAGATAAATACACATAGATCGGAAACAATACTCGTAGGTGTATTTTTTGTTTGAGGTTTTTCTAGTTTCCGCTCCATGTTCCTCTATGATTCAAACGATTTTAAATGCTCGACATTGGAAAAACAGTTTGCTATTTATGGTAAATTCATTAATCTAAAAAGTAGCTATTTTCTTTGATTAAATAATTAAATTTTTAATTTAATTTGTATGAATTATCCAAAGCAAATGTTTTCTTATTAAAAATATCTTGATTATTTTAAACCCTTTTGTTTGCCGGGTTAAAACTCCCCTGTTTGTTTTCGTATCGCCACATTTCGTTACCTTTAAATATGTATGTATGCTTGCACTCTCTACTATAAAAATCTTTTAATTAACTTTGACCCAATTTATTTTTATCATAAACACCATCAAACACCTCCAACATACGCCAACACCCCACCGACCAACCCCCCTTTGGTTAAGGTTTTAGGGCATTAAAAAAAATCCAGTAACAACAAACAACATGCAAACGACTTTTATGCATAAAATAATCAAAAGAAAATAAAATTTAAACATAAAATTAATGAAAAACATATGAATAAAAAGAAGAAAAAAATACTTTATGTGACAATAAACAAATAAATGAAATCTCTCTCTATTTTTCCTTAAAGAAAATAGGATTAACAAATAAAAACTGCCAAAAATAACAATTTTCAGGTCTTTCATAAACTTCAGACTATCAGTTAGTGTATTCTCTGGAATTCTGCTTTATTTTTCTCTGTTTCTTTTCACTTACCTTGGCATTATTGACCGGCAGCCAATTAGAGTTGATGCCACTTTGTTCCTTAAAACTGCCCTCAAATGTATCCGCAATATCCTGTAATAAGAAAGGTTTGAAAAAATGTATAGTAAAAAGGAGTAGTAAATGGGAAAAAAATGGTTTAATAAATTTAATGGAAGTCTACCAATAAAATCACACATACAAGTGATGTAGATATGTAAAGCTACATAAAGGGGGTTTTTTTAATCCCAATAGAACCTACAAAAGGCTTAACTGTCAAATGTTATTATGCTCTCACACACTCTGGCACATCATTATGAATAGATTGGTGATTGAACAACGCTGCTAAATTATCCAAATTTACTTTGAAAAATAGCAAAACTGTGTTCAGCGATAAGCCTTATTTTTGGCCACTCCACTCCACAACAGACCCTACAGACTCCATTACATCCAGAAAAATGCACCGTTTCGTGACATCATTGAACCAAGTTTCTTCAAAAATTCCGCCGGAGCACGATCAATGATTTTTTGTTTGATAAAATGGATGATATTGATCCGTGCGTGATATACGGCAAATCGATTTATTAAAATCCAAATTTGGCGATAACTTGATTTCGAGAAATGTACCTGTCAATTGGCCTCCAAGATAGTGCGATTTAACACATCTGGATTACTTCCTGTGATCCACTTAAAGTCACTGGTTTATGCTGATAAACCAGCAACAATTAAAGCATTGGAAGCCAACATTGTTCGAGTTATTCGTGACATATAGCCAGCAATGCTCGAAAAAGTTGCCCAAAATTGGACGTCCAGAATAAGCTTCTTCGAGAATAGTCGCAAAGGCCATATGTCCGAAATCACATTCAAATGTTAATGTCTTGTTGATCTTGATCTTTAAAATAATAAAATTTTTTATGTTAGGTTTTACAATTTCAAGTTCTATCGGGATTAAAGAAACACCCTTTACATATGTATGTATCTATGTATGTGTAACCAAAAAATAATGTTGAAAGAAACAAAATGGAGGATAAATGAAGAGAGTTGTTATAAAACAGACTAAAGTAATTTCAATTTGATGTAGTAAATAAACATATAATGGGTGTGCACAACTATTTTGGGGGAATAATTAAAGGAAGTTGTATAAAATTAATTATGCAGAATTATCATGAATCGGTTATCTTTTAGAAAATGTTCGTTAAATAAAGTTAAATACAAAATGCAGAATGTCCAAAAAATAGTTATTGAGATTATGTTGTCCGCTGCTTACACGGACAACATATTTTCTTTTCCAAAACCAATATTGCTAGCTTCGTTAGCTTTGTCGGTAACAATCGATCCATTCTGTAACCATTATTTTAGCTAAGTATTGGCCATTGTTAGCTAAGAGATTTTTCCATCTCTCTGGAAACATATGGAATCCGAGCCAAAAGAATTGGTCATCTTTTGAGGCCAAGAACATATCAAGCCAATTTCGGATACTCTGCTACCAAGTGAAGCGTAGTCGGACAGGACATAATCTGTTCTATAATGCGGGTGAGATGAAACTTCCCAACCACTTCATTATAAATAGTTTTTTACAGGTATTGCAACATGTGTCCGAGTTTTGTCATGATGGAATATTGCGGTTTCATATTTTAACAGATTATAATAGATAGGACCCTTTTCTCCCACCAAAAAAAGAGCATTACTATAGAGGCATGACTATTTGGTTTGGTGTCGATTTGGCTGGTTAAATGGATCCATTTTTCATCGCAAGTAATGATTCGGTGCAAACTTTATAGCTTTCAAGAATCATTTCGGACATACCAAATCGTCTTTCAATTCAAGGTCTTTCGGCTTCAATTCGTATGGTACCTAATTTCCATTCTTTTGGATGAATCCTCTGCAAACGTTTTGAGATTGCTGATGTTGCTAACTCTTGTTGAGTTTTACAACAATCTTCATAGAGTAATACATCCACTTCTTGGTCTTCAAACATTTTTGGCTGGCCTGGGCAATATTTGTTATCCGTGTCAAAATCACCACTTCTGAACCAAACAAACCATCTCAAACCAGAACTTAAGCAAAACTTCGCACATATGACGCTTTGTTGTCACAAAATTCGACATTTTCGTAGCAAAAAAAAAACTTCGCTGTTTACACTATAATGTTCAATAACTAAGTGAGAACAAATGTTAGATATTTGCCCTTCAAAATTAATACAATAGAACAGGTAGAAACTTTTGAGACTGGGATATAAGATTCGTTTATTGTCCATGGATCGATGCTAATATTGTCTGTTTAAGTCTACATTTTTTTATTTTCAATACCAGAGACTGTATACAGCCTCTTTGTAAGATGTTATTGGTATCTCGTTTAATGTTTCTTCGCTCCAAAAGATCGATCAATTCGTCTGTATCTACTTGAGAGTAGTACCAAATGTTCAGTTGAGAGAATTCAAATCTAAAATGGTAGTAAAACAACTGTCGAACTTAAAGCCTGATTAAGAAACACGAAAGGTTAACAATTTTCAAATTTGTTTTATGAACATTATTCAGTTTTTATATTATTGTTTTTCATACAAAATTGTTTTCCTTTCGTGTTTCTAAAACAGGCCTAAAACTAATGCACTTCACAATATAAGATGGGAACAATTTAGTTATTGGATAGGACAATAATATGTTCATTTCTTCTATATGAAGTCATCAACGGGTTCAAATAACGCCTTCGTTTTGTACTCATTGGCGATAAATGTGTGCAGCACAACTACGGTTGGAATATTCTGTAACAGAGTTGTTGGATGGAGTTGGAAATTGATACTAAAATTCATTGAGTTTATTTTAACAACGATGGGCAGACATCGTTCAGTAGAAAGCTGTGATGAAAAATATCTCCTTGAGTACTACAGCTATAGAAATGGTTTTGAAATAAATATTAATCTACTTAGAAAAGTTTCAGACATGATATGTCTCCATTTTAAAAGAGAGTTGCTAGAAAGAGAGTTAAGGAGACAGGATCCATAAATAGTTCGAGTAAGAGAATAATACTACAAAAATGTCAGAGGATTAGAGGATTTTCCCTCTAAATAACTAGTTATGAAATAAATTGCAGACTGGCTTTCAAAATTATTTAAAAGACAGTTCGTTGAATTATTCTCTAGAGAATCATTGTTTTTTGAAAATGGTACCAAAGCTAATGGAAAGTCTTTGGGTGTATTAATGAGATGGGATTATCTATTGAGATGCCTATTGAGACCTCAGAATGTCCCAATAGGCAATAGGGAGAAAGTATTGCCATGTCTTCATGGCCATAATTTTAATTTCGCGCTTTCTGCAATCCATGAAATATCATATTCCCACTTCAATGGTAACATTATGTAGGATTGCTGAATAGTTTTGGAGATCGGTTCTACGACTTGTCTTCACATCATTAAATAGTTCAATTGATTATTTTTAAGAATATTTACTTGAGAATACTATAAAGAATAATATGATGACTTCGGTTTGTATCGCACTTGATCTATCCATTTACCGCATTGCCATGGTTTCTCAGCAAGAACAAATTAAACAATTTCTTCCGCTGTGTTTGGAAATGATCTGAATTAAACAATTTCTTCCGCTGTGTTTGGAAATGATCTGACTTTTTGAGATCATGGGCGAGTTATATAGCACGCCTAGTGTTTTCATGCTGTGTTCTGTTCTTTTTTTACAGACAAAAGACTTTATATAAAGCTAATACCAACCCGATATTCATAGACTTGAGGAAATGCTCCAAAGTCCACAATAAATACAAATCGATGGTCAGACATTTAATATCGGTAATTGGGCTGTACATACCAGCATATTGTGTATTTTTCATTAGAACCTGTATCTGACGAGGCCACAGTGGATAGTTTCAATTTCCAATTTTCGTCGCTAGGTGTTTGATGGCCAGTTAACTCTCCTTTATCATGGCCATACTAGTCAATACCGGCGGGAATTGCTTTGCGATTGTTGTGGAGGATCCAACGCCACGATAATAATAGAAAGTTGTAACCATATTTAGTTCTTAATAGAATTGGGAGTTACAAGGTATTCACGAAGGCTCTCCAGCGATTTGTATCTTCTACAAGATGACGGATTTAAGGTCACTGACACCTCGTTGTCAATGTTACGCTTTTACAGATCTTCTCCATATTGTTCGTTGACGTCCCACATTTCGTCTCGCTTGCGGATTCAATTGCAAACTGGCCTTTATTATGTTGGATATGTCTTTAAACAGCTTGTGGCCAATCCACGACCATTTTGCGGTGGCGGATTTCGTAGGCGACGGGTGTTTGGGTGCTAATTGAAAGCAGATCGGCGTTTGTGGTGCAGTTTGGCCACAATATTTTATTTATTTAGCTTAGACATTAATTTACAAACACTTGCTTGTAGTTTTGTTGTTAAGAAGTCAGATACTTTCCACGTTCCACACCCGTAGAGAATGACTAACATTACGCTGGAATTGAAGATGTTGATTTTGTGTTTGCAGTTGCGATTCTGAGCGACTTGGTTTTGGCGATGTTGATCTTAAACCCCCATGACACACTCTTGCGGCCTTTCGAGTTTTTGTTCAATGCAACCGTTGGTTCAGATGCCATTGGATTCCATTTGGTGTATCGATGTTTGTCTGATGGAGAACTGTATTCAGAACTAAGAGGAAAAGTACTGGTGATAGAGTACATCCTTGTCTCACGCCGCTGTTCATATCAAAAGCATTGCTTTCTTAACCTTTGAAACGCGCTTTACATTGAGCGTTTCGGTATAGCTCGTTTATAAGGAATATAAGAGAGTCAGGAATTCCAATATTTTCCAGTGTGGATCATATTGCTTGTCTATTTATAGTATCGTATAAAGATAAATGAATTGGGAATCCGCTGGAAGTGCTGCTTACCGAGCCTACTTAGCGGTAACATTCCAATGAATTCTGTTAATAGAATTGGATAGCAAATTTTACATTGAATCCTTGGATCCTATACGAATGAGCTGTAAAATTGATGAAATGTTAAATTATTTATTGATCTTATTAACAATGAATTTCATCTCCTATTTATTACTCTAATAAAGAACATGTTGTGCACACCCTGTATTTATTTACGTAACTCCCCGTAAGAGATGAATGAGAAATATTGTAGTAGACAACCAAAAAAATTATTCCCAAAAAAAACAATATCTACGATAAAAACCTATAACCAACTTACCTGCAATGAAAATGCACAAACTGCTGAGCCAGGAATTGAATTTGTTGGTGTATTAAAAACGCCATAAATCAATTTGGCGCTTGAGTGACCATAATGTCCTTCGACAAGATTACTAGCAGATTCTATATAAAAAAGAAGTGAAAAAAAAGATAAACAAAAAGTAATTACAATAAAACAGCAGCAATAATAAAAATGTCTACACACAGAAAACAGATCGATTGGAAATCAGTTACTATTGTTAATATTTAATCAAATGAACTGAAATTTTATAGTTATTATTAAAAGATTATAAACTCAACTAACTTTCTATGTTATGAATAGAAAAGCCCTAATTTGAATCGAATTATGGTACTAACAACTCTAATGTTAGTTAGATGGACCAATATGTATATGAAATAAAATGTATGTTATGAATTCGTCTACAATAACTAACTATAATTCAGCAATATGTACTTCATTTCCAATTATTAGTTCATGTAATTGAAAATTCGATAATGATTTAAGAAAATCAAATTCGGTGTTCTCAACCGACAGAAAATTGTCTGACATTTTTGTATAATAACATTTCTAAAATAAATTAAATTGAAAATGAAAAATACAAAATATGATAAATTTTATTGAATTTTAAATTTAAAAATTTAAAATTAGCTGATGGACATGAATGGGTAAGTATATTAGCATTATCTTTTCTTAAAAACGTGAATATAACTATGTATTAATAGCGTGTTTAAATCCATTTCAGATTTACTAACACGGAAATAACAAATTCCTGCATCAAAATATGCTAGTAAATTTGGATGAATTTGGAGAGCTCAAAATAGAAGAGATACATATGGTTGAGTTTTTCTAATCACTATCAGCCTTAATGTGAACAAGGAATATATGGAAGTAAATATGGACTCCATTAAGAAATCCCCGTAGGAACATTGCTGCTTTTTACAAAAATATACGATTTATCTTTCGGAGCCTAATAATCTTTGGGACGTTCATTTAACTTATAACACGAGAATCTCTAAAATCCGCTTGTATTTTTAAATGGTGCTTGTTTGCCTTTATTCTACTTTCAACTTTTCCTTGGAATTTGACAACATGTCTGAGGTCTGAATAGAAACCCAACAATATCAGTTAATTTGACTTTTACAAATCACTATCAGCTTCTCGTCGACAAGAATAGCTGAATATTTACATCATTTGTTTCATTGTAATACTAACAATTATTAGTTTAATCTTAAGATTATGTTTATATATTAAGAATAAATAAATTGGGAAAAAATACATTTGCATATAATTTGTTCTTAAAATAAAAAAAATATTTTAGCTACCCCTACCTACATATCAGTCCTTAGCACCGAATGGTTTAATTTTTAATAGTTGCGTGTACCATTAATTCAGCAATTTATTTGTGCTCGTACCATATATTCAGTTGCTTCAATCGAATTCTGAGATAGTACGTGCAACCGACAAAATTCGATTGGCAACAAATTCGGTTGCAATAACGAATCTGTTTTCTCTGTGTATACGCCAAATAAATTTACTTCCAAAAAAAAAGAAAAGCAAGAAAAATAATAAACGAAATTTGTAAAATTTAAATTAATTTAAAGCTTAACAGTTAAAATGTTATAAAAATTATAATGTTAGCTTTATGACTTACGTATTTCATTAAAGTAGAAGGGATAATCGCCAGGTATGGAACAATTCAAACGTGACTTTAAAAATGAAGTCCAACGATTGCGGAAACGGTGTGGTCCACCCTTGTCCCATTTACAAACACGTGCCACACGCGAAAATATGGACTAAAGTAAGAAAAAGAAAGAAAAAGCACAACCGGAATAACATTAAAGTTTTGGATAATTAATCATGTTTTTAAGGTTGTGGGGTAACAAAAGAGTGTTAGGAAAATTTGGCCATTAAATTTTGTTATAATATTTACAACCTGAAAAAAGTTTGCTTAAGTTTAAGTTGTAAATTATTTATTGACCAAAGTTTTTACTACATATTAGATATTTTTTTTATTTATTTAGTTGTTTATTTTATTAATGCGTTAAATATTTACCGTTAAAAACAGTTATTTCCGTTTATTATTACCTTATAACTGTGAGAAAAACCTTTAAGGGTTTAAATGGTCTCATAAATAATAGAAATACAATTGTTACGTAAACAAAGTTTTATTGTTTATAAAGTTTAGCAAAAGTTGTTTTTTAACTTGACACAGTTTTACACAAGTTTAGCAAAACTTTTGGAAAAAACAAAAAAAAAAATGGACAAAATAGTGACAAAGTTTAGACAAGGTATGATAAATGAAATATTGATTTGAAGTTTTGTTTAACTGAACCAGAACTGAACTAGGACTGAACTAGAACTGAACTAGAACTGAACTAGAACTGAACTAGAACTGAACTAGAACTGAACTAGAACTGAACTAGAACTGAACTAGAACTGAACTAGAACTGAACTAGAACTGAACTAGAACTGAACTAGAACTGAACTAGAACTGAACTAGAACTGAACTAGAACTGAACTAGAACTGAACTAGAACTGAACTAGAACTGAACTAGAACTGAACTAGAACTGAACTAGAACTGAACTAGAACTGAACTAGAACTGAACTAGAACTGAACTAGAACTGAACTAGAACTGAACTAGAACTGAACTAGAACTGAACTAGAACTGAACTAGAACTGAACTAGAACTGAACTAGAACTGAACTAGAACTGAACTAGAACTGAACTAGAACTGAACTAGAACTGAACTAGAACTGAACTAGAACTGAACTAGAACTGAACTAGAACTGAACTAGAACTGAACTAGAACTGAACTAGAACTGAACTAGAACTGAACTAGAACTAAACTAGCTGTGTTCACAACCAGTTTTTATTATTTTGTATCTAAACAAATTCTGTAGTTAAGGAGCTTGATTTGTCCAAGTGTTAAGAACATTTAAGCTTTTTGGAAATATTTTCGCGGTTGAACATTTCTTTAACTCAATAAAAACTCAATTTAATGACAGCATTTAAAATTTAATTTTTATATAAGCAAAGGTTATATTTCTAGCTAAAAGCCTTTTATTATTTATTATTAAACGCTTTTGCTATTAAAAAAGAAGGTTCTATGTTATGCAGCCATCATCATCATTTATTACTTTTAATTATGACTTTTTATGCCAATAAACCTTATATATAGAAATATTGCCCGAAAATATATTTTTATGATCCTTTTTTGTTCTTTGTAAAAACCAACGACAAAAGCTACTTATTTTCTATTTATAAGGATTTTGTGTTTTTTTATTTATTTTTATCTCCTTGGGAGTTTGTTTGGCATTTACTACTTACTTTTCCACAATTTATATATTCCACGGCTGTTTCACGAAATAAGAAATATACAAAATCACCCTGGGTAAAGGAGCTAACAAAATTTGGTGCTGAAAATAGAAGGAAAATAATCATGTATGAAATTTGGAATAAATGTGTTATATTTATAGAAAAGGATGACAATGTCGATGATAGTTAAAGTGAAAATAAAACATTATTTTATGGTTAAACCAATGATAAAAAGGAGAAAGTTTTCGTAATATATTAGCCATATTATAGTATTTGGCTAGAAATAAACAAAAGCAGAGATTCTCTATGGAAAAAATACTTTTTTGTTTAAATCTAATAAATTCAATTATTTTTTAAATCGTAAATCTATATTTTAAAATTCTTCATAATAATAAGTACCTACTAAATGCTCCAAATAGAGTTAGTTGCATCAAACTTTACTTAGAAGTCGCACCAAACTAAAACTAGTTTGATCAAACTCTCTCCATAGTACTCTCCACTAACATCACTTTTTCATTTAAAAAAAAGTTTATGGATTGAAATATTTGTCTAATAGCAAGCAGTTAAGAAACTCTGACTTTTAACAATTTGTTTATTTAGCAAACGTTTTGCAATCAATACAATTTCTCTAATGATTAATATAATTTATGACCATGAAAAACTACATATTTCTTGCACGACTTACAACTCCCTAAATATATCCCAGTATTCTAATCATAAATAAATATGTGTAGACCTGATACTCGTATTTATCTAATTATAACTAATAATTTTGATTTATTTGATGGTTGGTTAACCAACTAACAAATAAAACTAATAAATATATAAAACACAATTTTGTGGTCATTTTCTATTACTCTCATGTTTTTCTGGTCTTTTAGCAACTATTTATTGCCATTTGATTAGAAATTTATGTGTGTTGGAATAAAAATTTATTAAATTTATGATAAACATTTATGTTTGCAATTAGTATAACAATGTACTTAATTCATTAATAAATAATAGTGTAACAAAATCAACAAATTTGTGAATTTACAGGGTGGAACTAAAACAGAATTAGAACAGAATTAGAACAGAACTAGAACAGAACTAGAACAGAACTAGAACAGAACTAGAACAGAACTAGAACAGAACTAGAACAGAACTAGAACAGAACTAGAACAGAACTAGAACAGAACTAGAACAGAACTAGAACAGAACTAGAACAGAACTAGAACAGAACTAGAACAGAACTAGAACAGAACTAGAACAGAACTAGAACAGAACTAGAACAGAACTAGAACAGAACTAGAACAGAACTAGAACAGAACTAGAACAGAACTAGAACAGAACTAGAACAGAACTAGAACAGAACTAGAACAGAACTAGAACAGAACTAGAACAGAACTAGAACAGAACTAGAACAGAACTAGAACAGAACTAGAACAGAACTAGAACAGAACTAGAACAGAACTAGAACAGAACTAGAACAGAACTAGAACAGAACTAGAACAGAACTAGAACAGAACTAGAACAGAACTAGAACAGAACTAGAACAGAACTAGAACAGAACTAGAACAGAACTAGAACAGAACTAGAACAGAACTAGAACAGAACTAGAACAGAACTAGAACAGAACTAGAACAGAACTAGAACAGAACTAGAACAGAACTAGAACAGAACTAGAACAGAACTAGAACAGAACTAGAACAGAACTAGAACAGAACTAGAACAGAACTAGAACAGAACTAGAACAGAACTAGAACAGAACTAGAACAGAACTAGAACAGAACTAGAACAGAACTAGAACAGAACTAGAACAGAACTAGAACAGAACTAGAACAGAACTAGAACAGAACTAGAACAGAACTAGAACAGAACTAGAACAGAACTAGAACAGAACTAGAACAGAACTAGAACAGAACTAGAACAGAACTAGAACAGAACTAGAACAGAACTAGAACAGAACTAGAACAGAACTAGAACAGAACTAGAACAGAACTAGAACAGAACTAGAACAGAACTAGAACAGAACTAGAACAGAACTAGAACAGAACTAGAACAGAACTAGAACAGAACTAGAACAGAACTAGAACAGAACTAGAACAGAACTAGAACAGAACTAGAACAGAACTAGAACAGAACTAGAACAGAACTAGAACAGAACTAGAACAGAACTAGAACAGAACTAGAACAGAACTAGAACAGAACTAGAACAGAACTAGAACAGAACTAGAACAGAACTAGAACAGAACTAGAACAGAACTAGAACAGAACTAGAACAGAACTAGAACAGAACTAGAACAGAACTAGAACAGAACTAGAACAGAACTAGAACAGAACTAGAACAGAACTAGAACAGAACTAGAACAGAACTAGAACAGAACTAGAACAGAACTAGAACAGAACTAGAACAGAACTAGAACAGAACTAGAACAGAACTAGAACAGAACTAGAACAGAACTAGAACAGAACTAGAACAGAACTAGAACAGAACTAGAACAGAACTAGAACAGAACTAGAACAGAACTAGAACAGAACTAGAACAGAACTAGAACAGAACTAGAACAGAACTAGAACAGAACTAGAACAGAACTAGAACAGAACTAGAACAGAACTAGAACAGAACTAGAACAGAACTAGAACAGAACTAGAACAGAACTAGAACAGAACTAGAACAGAACTAGAACAGAACTAGAACAGAACTAGAACAGAACTAGAACAGAACTAGAACAGAACTAGAACAGAACAGAACTAGAACAGAACTAGAACAGAACTAGAACAGAACTAGAACAGAACTAGAACAGAACTAGAACAGAACTAGAACAGAACTAGAACAGAACTAGAACAGAACTAGAACAGAACTAGAACAGAACTAGAACAGAACTAGAACAGAACTAGAACAGAACTAGAACAGAACTAGAACAGAACTAGAACAGAACTAGAACAGAACTAGAACAGAACTAGAACAGAACTAGAACAGAACTAGAACAGAACTAGAACAGAACTAGAACAGAACTAGAACAGAACTAGAACAGAACTAGAACAGAACTAGAACAGAACTAGAACAGAACTAGAACAGAACTAGAACAGAACTAGAACAGAACTAGAACAGAACTAGAACAGAACTAGAACAGAACTAGAACAGAACTAGAACAGAACTAGAACAGAACTAGAACAGAACTAGAACAGAACTAGAACAGAACTAGAACAGAACTAGAACAGAACTAGAACAGAACTAGAACAGAACTAGAACAGAACTAGAACAGAACTAGAACAGAACTAGAACAGAACTAGAACAGAACTAGAACAGAACTAGAACAGAACTAGAACAGAACTAGAACAGAACTAGAACAGAACTAGAACAGAACTAGAACAGAACTAGAACAGAACTAGAACAGAACTAGAACAGAACTAGAACAGAACTAGAACAGAACTAGAACAGAACTAGAACAGAACTAGAACAGAACTAGAACAGAACTAGAACAGAACTAGAACAGAACTAGAACAGAACTAGAACAGAACTAGAACAGAACTAGAACAGAACTAGAACAGAACTAGAACAGAACTAGAACAGAACTAGAACAGAACTAGAACAGAACTAGAACAGAACTAGAACAGAACTAGAACAGAACTAGAACAGAACTAGAACAGAACTAGAACAGAACTAGAACAGAACAGAACTAGAACAGAACTAGAACAGAACTAGAACAGAACTAGAACAGAACTAGAACAGAACTAGAACAGAACTAGAACAGAACTAGAACAGAACTAGAACAGAACTAGAACAGAACTAGAACAGAACTAGAACAGAACTAGAACAGAACTAGAACAGAACTAGAACAGAACTAGAACAGAACTAGAACAGAACTAGAACAGAACTAGAACAGAACTAGAACAGAACTAGAACAGAACTAGAACAGAACTAGAACAGAACTAGAACAGAACTAGAACAGAACTAGAACAGAACTAGAACAGAACTAGAACAGAACTAGAACAGAACTAGAACAGAACTAGAACAGAACTAGAACAGAACTAGAACAGAACTAGAACAGAACTAGAACAGAACTAGAACAGAACTAGAACAGAACTAGAACAGAACGAGGACAGTAGGAAATTTAATTAAAAAATTGCCTCGCTTTGTATTTCCTCTATAATTAAATATAAATAGTTATTCCTACAAAACAATTTATTTAAAATAAAGCACTATTCTAAAGTTAAAACCACTTCCGGCTAATACTTTCAAACTAAATCTATTCACGTCAAACTACTTTAAGCCTCTTCTGTCAGATTCTCATCATTCTCTTTAAATATTGATTTAAAAACAAAAAAAGTAAACAGTTTTTATTTATAACAAAAACTGTTTATTTACCAATATAAATTTCTCAAGAAAACTGCTTTCTATAAATAAAAAAATAGAAATACATTTTATACTAAATCCATCATTGTCATCAAAATCATGATTGTGAAAATCTTTACAATCTCTAGTAAAGAACACTAGTACACACTTTAACACTTTATGTGTGTTTTCTATCAATGTCAAAAAAGTTTTAAATTTCAAAATTGCAAATAACAAAATAATAATATAACAAACAAACAAGTAAATAAATAAATATGTTTTCTATAAAGGAAAATAAACACAAAATGACTTGTCTGACTAGCTGGCTGGCAAAATGACGGTTAGACAAAGTGTAAAGGCAGGCAGACAGAAAGATATACTTAGTTTTATGCCACTTTTAAAATTGACAGCAGTTTGAAATACGGGTAAGAGGAAATATTTCATACTACAAGTACTAAAAGGAATAAAAACAGACTGGCTTTAGCAAAAAGAAATATTAAACTTGTGGGAAAAAACGTTGGGTAAAAAACTCAATATATTTATGGCAACTAAATAAGTATTTATAATACAAACGTTGCCTATTTGGTTATGGCTGTTTAAACTGATAATAAAGTAGGAAATATTTTGTTTTATTTTGATTATTATAAATGTAAAGCTCTTAATAATGTTGTTATTGTTTATGTACAATGTCAAAAAGACAAATAAATTAAAATTTTTTTGTTCAGTTATAAATGACACTGAAAGAATGGGGTAAAAGAAAGACACTGCAAGAAATCAGGGAATGAATACAAATTTAAAGAAAACAATTATATTTTTAGGATTTCCTTTTTAATGGAACTTGTTTTCATCCATTTGGATTAGACTAAAATCCAAAATAACATTACTAAAGTGCTTCTGGGTAATGCAGCTGGTAAGTAGTAGTCACTGAAAGGCCTGATAATTTCCAATGTTTCTCCACAGTGTGCTGAATTTCTATCCATTTCATATCAAACAACAATTTTGCTTTTTTATTAAATTTGACAGCCAGTTTAGAGGGAACAGAGCTAGCAGTAGTCTGAGAATTGCACAAATAATAACAAAAGCAGATGAAAAATATACAAAATTATATACAGAAATTTATACATATTTGTGATAAATAATGAAGGAATATTATATTGAGTGAATGAGCCAAAGAATGATATTCATATTTTTGCAATCCATATAAATAAATATGTAACAAACAAACAAAAAGAAACTCAAATAAATAAAGTATTTATGTGGGAGGGAGGGAGGTATGCACAGGATACACACAAATTTATTGTTAAATTTTTAATAATCATAATAAATAATGAAATAATATGTTTAACAAAATATGGAGGAATGAAAAAAAAAACAAACAGAAACAAATTGAATACACCCAAATGTAAAGAAAGAATAAAGTGAAATAGTAACCCAGTAAAATGTTGTAACAGCCAGTAAGGGGTTAAAAGTTGTATTTACGCATTTCTACACATTATTTTAACAATGTAGAGAGACCCAGCTCTTTTAGAAAACTGTCCGGAACTAGTGATTTAACGTATTATTTAGGGTTACAACTAGTTACATAACTAGCTACGGGACTAGTTGTTTTAATACTTGCAAAGCAGGGATTCAATTGACCATCCCTGCTAAGTAGTCAAATCATTGGATTCGAAACTAAACTGTATGAGAATTATATCAACACAATTTGCATAAAAGCAGCACGAAATAAATGTTCTAAGTGACTACACTTCAGATTACTTAGAAACACTTAAGGGATAATTGACTTCATGCTAGATTACCTGGGATGTATAAAGTATCCAATTGAAGCCAAGGATCGACCAAGTCAGCCAAAAAAGTTTGAAGACCAATAATTGGTCTGTAAAGAGCTTGAAAAAGCATTAGGAGCTACCCCATCAGCAATATCAAAACGTTTGCGAGTAGCAAAAGCAGGAAAATTGGGTACCATACGAATTGAAGCCAAGAGATCTTGAAAGACGATTTTGCATGTTCGAAATGATGATTCAACGCTATAAAATAAATGAGGTTTTGCACCGAATTGCTATAACCCGAATGTAAATTTACACTCAAAGTTCACGCTTATAAGCTCATACAATTTTCTGAAAATAAGCGAATTCACTTAATTGTGAATAAATTCGAAAATAATCCATCGATTTTTATGGTCGATATCTCATTTCGTTCCTATTAGATGTGGATTTGCGATAAAGCAATAACTCTAAACAATTTCTGGCGTTTTCGATTTTTCATGATTTTTTAAAAACAAAAAAATTTGCTTTTTTCACGGAAAACAAATATTTTTTTGCTTCAATTTGTTATTATAACTCCGAAACTACTGAGCCGATTAAAATGCAATATATATGTGAAAATTTGTACATAGCATGGGGAAAATGTTTTCAAAATTCAATCAATCGAAAGAAGAACATTAATTATTCAATTTTATGTATATCAAACAAAAAAGTCAAATTTTGTGAAAATGAGCGAATTCACTTAATTGTGAATAAATTTGAAAAGAATCAATGGATTTTTATGATCCATATATCATATTGTTCCTATTACATGTGGCTTTGCGATAGAGCAATAAACCTCAACAATTTCTGGCGTTTTCGATTTTTCATGATTTTTTTAAAATAATAAAATTTGCTTTTTTCACGGAAAACAAATAATTTTTGCTTTAATTTGTTATTATAACTCCGAAACTAGTGAGCCGATTAGAAAGCAATATATATATGATTTGCTATACATTTGTATATAGCATAGGGAAAATGTTTTCAAAATTCAATCATTCAAAAGAAGAACATTAAGTACTCAATTTTAGGTATATCAAACAAAAAACTAAAATTTTGTGAAAATGAGCGAATTTACTTAATTGTGAATAAATTTGAAAAGAATTCATAGATTTTTATGATCGATATTTAATTTTGTTCCTATTAAATGTGGCTTTGCGATGAAGCAATAAATCGACACAATTTTAGCCGTTTTGGATTTTTCATGATTTTTTTAAAACAAAAAGATTAGCTTTTTCACGGAAAACAAATATTTTTTGCTTCAATTTGTTATTATAACTCCGAAACTAGTGAGCCGATTGAAACGCAATATATGTACGAAAATTTGAACATAGCATGGGGAAAATCTTTTCATTTTAGGAATATAAAACAAAAAATTAAAATTTTGTGAAAATGAGCGAATTCACTTAATTGTGAATAAATTCGAAAAGAATCAATGGATTTTTATCATCGATATTTCATTTTGTTCCTATTACATGTGGCTTTGCGATGAAGCAATAAACCATTTACCATTTCTGCCGTTTTCGATTTTTCATGATTTAAAAAAAAAAAAATTTGTTATTTTCAGGTAAAAATATATTTTTTGCTTCAATTTGTTATTATAACTCCGAAACTACTGATCCGATTGAAACGTAATTTATAAACGGATTAAAGGCTATGTAAATCTAAACTTTTCTAAGTTAATTTTAATAATATCGAACTAACTCTTTTTGAGTTATCATAAATTATGTGGAGAAACATCTAAAAAAAATAATTTTAAAAAAACTGCTCCATACAATTTAAAATTTGGACCATATTTGTACTACTGGAACCAAAATACATCAAAATTGGTAGTAGTTTAAAAAGCCTCTAAAATTTGTTCGATTTTGTTCTTCTGTGTTATCCGGACTGATTTCGTACTTCGTTAAATTTATAGCGAACTGTACGTCGAAAATCAACTACATACCAACTAAAATTATTCTTAACCAAATGAGAATTACACTGATTTTTTGTAATTACACGTTACCACGTTGCCTGTGTGCATTTAAATCACTGAATAGTATAGAATATGACTAATTTATTTATGCTGTTGTCCCATATACTACTGTTTTTAAGCTAGCTATTTATCCGGTTCTAAGTAATGCAGACGGTATACAGAACTCATTAAAAGTAAGTTAATGAGTAATGTTATATCATTACCAAGTTTTTGCTGGGTTATATTATAAGGATTTAAAGCATATACTACAATAAATGTGTGCAAAAACACACATTTGTATATTTTTATTGCTACAATAACCGGCAACAAAATATTGTTTAAACAAAATATGTGAAAATCGTATTGTGTATGTAAAAAAAAGGATACCACTTACCATTAAGACTTAAGCTATCATATTGCTCTGTTTGTAATGGTTCTCTATAGATAATCGGATCACTGCCACTGAAATCAGCCACTGTGCCCGAATACAATTCATTATCTGCAATGTAAAGAGAGAAAAAATTGCTGGTTAGTTAAGTGTAAAGATAAAAAAAATTATTATTATTAAATGTGTATATTGTATAAGAAAAAAACAAACAAACAACAATTTGTTATCCTTGCTGAAAATGAATGAAAAAAATAAAGCAGAAGGGATAATTTTGAACGTTCAAAAATATTTGAAAAAAAAAACAAAAACCTTGTATTATGTATTTTGCTTTAACAAATATAGAAAAAAACGTGTAATAAGTCTTAAATAAATAAATTTTTTTGAAAAAAATATTTTAAATAGGGATTATATTTCTTAAAAGCCATCAATATTTTATAAAATAAATGAGGGAAAATCTTGTTAAGAGAAATACACTAAAAGAATTTTAAAAAATTCATAAATTTCAAAATTTCAAACTCAAATACAGAATAATTTATTTTATAGACCCCAACATACTATAGGCATTACCTAGAAGTAGTTTAGTAACATTTAGAAAAACAAATAGATGTAAACATTTTCGATTTATATAAAATATGAGAGATTTTGAGGACTACTTTGGTATCAATGTTTAAACTAGAGTCCAAAACCAACTCTTTTTGGGAAGCTTCAGCAAACACAGATTAACCCTAAAAACCATAGGCATTACATGGTAGTAGTTTAGTAATGACTATAATCTATTCGATTCTCAACTCTTTGAAATTCAAAGCCCTCAAATACACAGAAGAACAATTGAAAAATAATCAATATAATTCTCATTCTGTTAAGAATATTTTATACATAAGTAGATATATTCGTCAAAGCCCGATCAGCAGTTTACCGAAGAACAAGAATTTGAAAAATTCAAAAATTTCAAAATTTGCGTGAGAATTTAAAACAAAATATCTTTAAATAGATGTCAAAACTGATCGCAATTACAGACTAATTTACTTTATACAGACCCCTACATACTATAGGCATTACTTAGAAGCAGTTTAGTAAAGGCATTGATCTATTAAAACCCTCAAATACACAGAAGAACAATTGAAAAATCAATAAATGGGGTTTATGACCTAAAAATGCGGGAGTTTTTAAATGTTTAGCTTTTATTTTGAAACATTTGTACAATATAAACTTATTTAAAGTATTGCCCATTGTTACCTATAACCTTTTCCCATCTTTCTGCCAACATATGGATTCTGAGCCGAATAGAACTGCTCATCTTTTGAATCCAAGAACGAATCAAGCCAATATCGGATACTCTATTCCAAAGTGAAACGTATGCCAGAGAGAGAGCGTTCTGCATCGATCGAAACAAATAGTAGTCAAGCGGGGCACGGTGAACTATAAAGTGAGTTAGGCAAAACTTCCCAACCACTTCATTCTAAATAATTTTTTACAGGTATTACAACGTGTATCCGAATGTTGTCATGATGGAATATTACGGTTTTTTTCGGGCAATGCTCGCTTCAAACGAATCAGTTGCGTTCGGTATAGGTTCCCTGTGATGGTCTGATGAGATTTCAGCATCTCATAACAGATAGGACCCTTTGCTCCCACCAAATAGAGAGCATTACCTTTTGCGCCATGAATATTTGCCATTGGTGTCGATTCGTCAGGTTGCCGAGCTTCACAAACGATTTCTAATGCTTCGGATTGTCGTAATGATACGGTGGAAAGATGATTTTCTTTTATAGAGTTGAAGCAGCATTTCAGACATATAAAATCAAGGTCTCTCGGCTTCAATTGTATGGTAACCAATTTCCCTGCTTTTGGATGAATCCTGCTGCTCGCAAACGTTTTCAAATTGCTGATTGAGTAGCTCCCAATGATTTTGCAAGCTCTTTTTGGGTTTGCCAACAATCTCGATGGAGTAATTCCTCCAATTCTTGGTCTTCAAACTTTTTTGGCTGATCTGGGCGATGTTTGTCTTCCATATCAAAATCACCACTTCTGAACCACACAAACCATCTCTCGCACAATGAAACCTATAGAAAATATTCACCATAAGCTTTGGAGAGGAACCGGTGTGCTACAAAATTCGACATTTTTGAAGCAAAAAAAAATCGTAAATAAGTGAGAATAAATTACAGATATGTACGCTTCAAAATAACATACGCATTTTTTTAGTTATACACCATATAATATATTCTAAAACAAAAAAGAAGACCTGTAGAAGGAAATTTTTTGAGGAATGGGGGAGATTTAACGAAAAGCTTATAACAATACTAATATTTAAAAAGCTTTTGTAGGAAAAATTATTAAAACGTCTTACATTAATGCCTATAGAAGAATTTATTAAAAGAAAAATTATATTAAAAGGTTTTGTAAAGGAAATGACTTTAAATGAAGGGCTTAGTTTTAAAGCTTTTTAAATATTATTAAGCTTTCGACTATTTTAGAGCTTTTGAATCCAAGTTTGACTAGCTGTTTCAAATTTCATATATTGAAAACTTCAATTAATTAAAAGCTTTTAAAACCATATCTGGATTCAAAATTTTGATGGATCTATTTTAAAAAATTAAATTAAGAAGCTTTAGAAAAGCTTTAAACAAAATGAAATGATCGGTTTAGATTTAAAGCATAAAGGTTTCAAGCTTTTACAACTTTAATAAACATTCAGTTAGTCTCTTAATATAAATAAGCATAAGATATTCAAATTCAAGGTTCCTTGTGGTTTTTCTCTGTGTATTTAATATCATCAATTGCACCACCTTCTTCCCCCTCCTTTAAATAATATTATTACAATGTTTTTTTTTTGTTTTGTTCATTCTTACAACTTCATCCATTTTAAACAACACTTTTCATCAATAAAATTTTCGCTTAATACCAGTAAATACACTGGCATAACTCAAACAATAAAATCTAAAAAAAGTTTTCATAGTATATCTCAGTTTAAAAATATATAAAAACGACTTGAAATGAAAAGCGAATTAAAAATAGCATTCAAAATAACATGAGAAAACTAAAAAAAAAAAAAAATAACAAATAAAGAATACTAGAAAAATAGCACACAAAATAGATTTATTTCAATACATTCATTCCAAGAAAATCAATAACACAATAGTTACAAAATGTATATCGGGGGAGCAAAAAAAAAGAAATTCATTTTCAAAATAAATTGTATTTGTCAGCTGAAATGAGCAGAGCTGAATACGATGAGTTTCTAGTTAAGATTTGCTTTAAATTTAATGAAAATGTAGAAGATTTAAAGGATTTTTTTTGTTTCAGTTTTATGAGAAAAGAAAATGTAATTGTGGGGAATAATTGATTGAAATTGACACTAGAAGGTTATAAGAAAAAGAACATGGTAAACACAAAAACAAAATGTTATTAATTGGTTAATTGTATAGAAATGACAATTTCAGGAAATAGATTTAAAGAAAAAAAAAAGAAACTTATTTCAAGGTTGAGTTCATTTGGAAATATAGGATGTTTCAAAGAGAAAATAGTAGATTTAATTTTAAACAGCCCTAAAGTAGGCTTTAGAATTGACATGAATACTTAGCAAAAGCATATGCAATATTCATATGTTTATGGTTTTAATAAAACGCCCTAATGTATGCTTTATATTTGTTTTAAATCCTAATAATATGTTATTATTTGTTTTTATTTAATAATTCTAGAATTTTTTAATATTTTTTTGAGAAAATAATTTAAATTATGTTTTTAATTTAATGTATTTCAATAAAATTTTATTTTGTTTTCTTAGTTTTTATTTCCATATTCTAGACATTAAAAGGATTTTAACAATTCATGAATGTGCAATAAGTTATTTTATTTTAGTTTTAGGTTTTTCTTTCTTAGTTTTTAGGAAAAGAAATTTTATTTATTTTTCATTTTGAAATTTAATTGTGGTATACAAATAAATTATTTCCAGCTTTAGACTATTTGAAATAGATAAAAGTGTATTTTTTTTGGCAAAGAAAAGTAGTAAAAAAAGAAGAAAAACTATTGGCATTAGTTAAGAGTTTGAGATTGAACTAAAATAAGGGTGATACCAAGAATTTCATTATTTAAAATTTGAAATATTAAAATAACTTAATAAAAAATATAACATTACTGAGTAATACAGACAACCTAACCTTACAGGTTCACATAGTTTGCAATTATAAATTTATAAACATATTGCAACAACTAGCATAATGTATTAATAATATTGAAAATGATTTTGCATAAAAATATTAAAATTTGTTCTAGGTCTCTATATATTTTAATTCATAACTTTGTTTCTACTTAGGCGATGCAGCTGATTTTTAATACCAAACTGTTTAGGACAATGATAAAAATGCTAAAAGAATTTCATTCGTTTCGGTTTTGTATTTTTGAACTTAGAGAGTTTTACACTAACATGCTGATGGTCATAGGCTAACTAGACTTAGGATTATTTACAAACATTAATCTCGTACACATATTCCAGCAGCAACGAGCTAAGTTTCAATATTAATACTGAAAATAGTTTTATGTAGAAATTTGCTCGAGGTTGTCTTACATTTTTATTCATAACTTTGTTTTAATTTAAGAGATTGTGCTGATTTTCAATACCACACTTTCTAGGATAATGACAAATATTTTTGAAGAATTGCTTTAACTTTGGTTTTATATTTCGGACCCGAGAGTGATTTACACTAACATACAGAGGGACATAGCTAAGTCCAGTTTATTTATAAACATTAAACTCATACACATATTGCAGCAACAAAAAGCAAAGCTTCAATATTAATGTTGCAAATGAATTGCGTAGGAATATTGTTCGAAGTTGTCTTACTTTTTTATTCATAACTTTGTTTTAGTTTAAGAGATTCAGCTGATTTACAATACCACACTTTCTAGGGTAATGAAAAACATTTTAGAAGAATTTCATTAATTTTGGTTTTATATTTCGGACACGAGAGTGTTTTACACTAACATACTGAGGGGAGCAGCCTAACTAGACTCAGGCTTATTTATAAACATTAAATTCATACACATATTGCAGCAACAACAGCTAAGTTTCAATATAAATGCGGAAAATAATTTTGTTCGAGGTTGTCTTACATTTCTATTCACAACTTTGTTTTAATTTAAGATGTTGAGCTGATTTTCAATAGTAAACTTCCTAGGATAATGACATATATTTTAAAAGAATTTCATTAATTTCGGTTTGGTATTTCGGACCCCAGAGTGTTTTACACTAACACTGAGTGACATAGTTTCGTCTAGTTAGACTTGTTTATAAACATTAAACTTGTACACATATTGCAGCAACAACAAGCTAAGTTTCAAAATTAATGCTGAAAATAGTTTTATGTAGAAATTTGTTGTCTTACATTTTTAATCATAACCTTATTTCAATTTAAGAGATTATGCAGATTTTCAATAACAAACTTCCTAGGATAATGGAAAATATTTTAAAGGAATTCCATTAATTTCGGGTGAGTATTTCGGGCCCGAGAGTGTTTTACACTAACAGTCTGAGTGACATAGCTTAGTCCAGTTAAGCTTGTTTATAAACATTAATCTCGTACACATATTGCAGCAACAACAAGCTTAGTTTCAATATTAATGCAGAAAACTGTTTTATGTAGAAATTTTGTGCGAGGATGCCTTACATTTTTATTCATAACTATATTTCTATTCAAGAGACTCTGCTGATTTTCAATAACAAACTTCCTAGGATAATGACAAACATTTTAAAAAAAATTCATTAATTTCGGGTGGGTATTTTGGAACCGCGAGTGTTTTACACTAACATACAGAGGGGCAAAGCAAAGTGCATTACTTAGAAGTAGTGTAGTAATATTAGCTTTGTAATCAAATATATAAGAACTTAGTTATCAATTAAACTTGAAAAAAATGGTTTCATCAATTGATAAATAATGTTCAGCTTAAGAAGATATAAAAATTATTGAAATTCTTTTCTTAATTTCGCTACTGAATATAAACAATGTTAGATATACAAATACAACTACATAGAAGATTATATCTGTCTTTATACAAAATGCTAAATATCTAAATTCCCCAAAAGACCTTCAATAAGTTACTCTCCTTCAAACACATACATATATTTATCAAATGAATAAAACCCAATAAAATAGCAACTATGTAGAAAAGAAGCCTATAGAAATGTAGCAAGAAAAAAATATGTATATTCAAGATAAATATGTATTTTAAGTCTGAATAGTACTTATGGGTAAAAATAAGAAGCCTAACAAAATAATACCAAAATAAAAACTTTCACAAAGCAAGATAGCACTCACATCGTTACATTATACAAATATAAACCCTGTAGTTTTAAAGATTAATAGTTTGTTTTTCTAAAGTAAAGTTAAGCAGATAATGTGAAATAGTTCCTTTTTGCATTACCTTTCAGCAAGAAAATCGCTAGTACCGTATCTGCATTGAGTGCTAGATAATGAAATCAAATAGAAAATCAATCGGAAACAGATACATTTACAGCTGGGTTGTTATTTGAAACGTGTTTCAAATTCGCCATTTAAGCCTTGCAAGTAGGTTGCTGGGTAACCAGTGATATATTTTTTTCCAGCTAAACTGTTTCCTAGAACAGCAGGGTACTTGCCCACATACAACAAACTCATTGAGTAAATTATGGTTACAATGTATTAACAATTTGTAACATCTATATATTCTTAGAAAAATATGCAAACATACAAATATATCCTACATAGATGAACAAAAGTTATAGGAAAAAAAAGAAATAATTGTAATACATGTACAAAAATTCTTTGTAAATTCAAACACACACACAGTTATATATTTATAGGATTACATGTATATATGTATATTCACATGAATTTGTTTATTATAGAAAATCAATTCTATTCAATTCTTCTATTTTCCCCCAAATTTTTGTTACAAAGTTTTCTATTGGTTTTTTTGGAATTCTTGGTAAATGATATGTACTTGTAGTATCTATTTTAGGTATATGTGTATGTAAATTGCAGTATTAGAAAGAGAAGACAAAACTATTGTGCTCATATCCCGCTAGAGCTTTATGAGGTAATGTGAGCTTTTTTTTGACAAAATTTCTTACAACTGACTGGTGACAAGTGTGACCCAAATTCATCTATAGGGGAGATTAATAGAGTCTTTATTTTATTTTTTGAAATAAATTTTAAGTATAAATGAAGGAAATAAAGGATAAATTTTAATTAACATAATTTTTATAGACGTTTTTACACAAAAAAATCATTTTCTATTAGTTTTAAATAAAAAGTAGTATTTTTACTACTATTTTTATTTATTTCAAAATGGTTTTAAAAGTGTTATTAAAATATAATTAATTTTATTTTAAATTTTAAAATCAAAAAATTAAATTTTTTAAAAAAGTAGTATTTTAGTACTTTTTTTAATTTTTGAAAAAAGCTTTTTTTGTATTTAATCTTAATTTATATAATTTCAAAAAGATCAGTTTTTGAAAAAATGGTTTCCCATTCGCTTTTAAGAAAGAGTAGTATTTTTACTACTATTTTTGTTTAACCCAAATAGGATTTAAAAGTATTAACAACATATTAATAATTAATATATTAATATTTTTTTAAATTTCTAACATCAAAACTCAAATTATTTAAAAGTAGTATTTTAGTACTTTTTTTAATTTGTAAAAAATCGTAAGGGAAAAGCTAGTTTAGTATTAGATTTTAATTCGCATTATTTTCAAATATGTTTTTTCCATTTTCAAAAAAGTAGTATTTTAGTACTTTTTTAATTTTTGAAAACAATTGTGAAAAATGCTAATTTAATATTGAAATTTAATATATACATTTTTTGAAAAATTGCTTTATGATAAAAATAAGAAAGAGTAGTATTTTTACTACTATTTTTATTTAACCCAAAATGGGTTTTAAACTATTAACATTAATATTTATTAATATTTTTAACATCAAAAATCAAATTATTAAAAAGTAGTATTTGAGGACTTTTTTAATTCGTACAAATTTTGCAAGATGTTTTCTGCAAAAAAGTGGGTTTGAATTAAATTTAAAAGTAGTATTTTTAATACTATTTTTAAATATTCAAAAATTGGTTTAACAAAATACTAGCATTAAAAATTTTCATTTATTGGAGTATTTTTTTTTTTAATTTGTGAAAAAACGAAAAACATATTTTAAAAATCTAATTTAATATTAAATTTTAATTTAGAAAAATTTCCAACATATTTTTTATTCACTTTTAAAGAAAATTTATAAAATATATAACTTTTCTTACCCCTTTTGCTACCATTTTTATTTACTCAAAAATTGGTTTAAAAGTGTTTTTAAACTTTATTTAAGTTTATTTTAAATTTTAACATCAAAAAATTAAATTTCTAAAAAAGTAGTATTTTAGTACTTTTTTAATTTGTCAAAAAAAAAATATTGAAAAATGTTAATTTGGTATTAAATCTTAATTTAATACTAAATTTATATATTTTGCTTCAAATTTCCCTTTGTTTTCCATTCTTATTTAAAAAGAGTAGTATTTCTACTACTATTTTTATTTGTTCCATAATTGTTGATACAAATTTTATATCAATTGGTTAAGTACCCTAAATAATGAAACAAAAAAACTCTTTATTCACTACGTTTCCGAAGAAATCTAAGATACATCAAATTGGTCCTTCGTTATTTCTTTTTTTTCTACATTTAACCACAAACAAGCGTTTGTTTAAAAAATGGTCCTTCGAACCGAATTTTAAATATAAATTAACTTTATTAAAACAATTTAAATTAAAACATTTTGAATTCAAACAAAAGAAAATATAAAACATAACATCGCAACTTTTCGTTTGCTATATTAAACCACGACCAGACACTTTTAATCCTACTTTCATGTTAAATTCATACAAAATTTTATTTTAATTAAACAAAATTCTTAAACTATACTGTTAATCCTCTAAAGAGTTTTGTATTTAAAAAGAAATCTTGTATATTTTACTTGTTTTCAAAAAAGAAACCAAAAACTTTTCTTATTAAAATTTAGCCAGTGTATTTTGTTGTGTGTGCCTAAGAAGACACTCGACTCGGTTCACATACAGCCCACATAAAACTCTCTAAAGGAAACGACCTTCAAAATTTTGAAATAAAACATCAACATTGAAAGAATGTAATAAATACAACAGGCAGTGTAACATTTTACAAATTAGTTTGTCCAAGGCTACAAATCCCCAATGAGATGTTTTTTTTTACATAAAAGAACAAATAGAAAAAAGCCAGCAAGCATTTTGTATTTGTAGAAAAATGTTAAAGTAAAGTGTGTGTGTGAGAGTGTTATTGTGTGGTTGTATTATGTGTGTGTCAGTTGAGAGAGAGGGGAAATGAAAGAGAGTATTTATTTTAGAGTGTATGTGTGTCTATTATCCTTAAAGTACTTTGAAACATTTAACAAATTACATATTGCAACAATTTATTTTAAATATTTGTTAGAAATTGAACATAAATACTTATACATATGTATTTACATACGAGGTTAGGGCGGAGAAGTGCTTTAATAAACAGGAATAAATCAATGAATTTAGAATTTAACTGAGAAGTACTGTAAACATCCTGTTATATTCATTAATTATTCAATTTTATGTATATCAAACAAAAAACTAAAACTTTATGAAAATGAGTGAAATCACTTAACTGTGAATAAATTCGAAAAGAATCAATCGATTTTTATGATCGATATCTCATTTTGTTGCTGTACATGGGGCTTTGCAACAAAGTAATAAATCTGAACAATTTCTTTCGTTTTAAATTTTTCATGATTTTTTAAAACAAAAAATTTTGCTATTTTCATGTAAAAAATATATTTTTTGCTTCAATTTGTTATTATAACTACGAAACTACTGAGCCGATTGTAATGCAATATATACGTGAAAATTGGTACATAGCATGGGGAAAATGTTTTCAAAATTCACTGCATCCAAAGAAGAACATTAGCTACTCAATTTTATGTATATCAAACAAAAAACTAAAATTTTGTGAAAATGAGCGAATTCACTTAATTGTGAATAAGTTAGAAAAGAATTCATACATTTTTATAACCAATATCTCATTGTGTTGCTATTACATGTGGCTTTGCAATAAAGTAATAAATCTGAACAATTCCTGCCATTTTCGATTTTTCATGATTTTTTTAAAACAAAAAAATTTGCATTTTCACGTAAAAAATATATTTTTGCTTCAATTTGTTATTATAACTCCGAAATTACTAAGCCGATTAAAACGCAATATATAAACGGATTAAAGGTTATTTAAATATAAATTTTTCTAAGTTTATTTTAATAATATCGGACTAACGCTTTTTGAGTTATCATGAATTATGTGGAGAAACGTCTAACAAAATTTAAAATTTTTTATTTAAAATTTGATACAAAAATTTTACAATTTTTGTATCAAATCTATTATAAATATAATAAATTATATCCTTCCTGACTTATTTTAAAGAACCTTTAAAGTCTAAAAACCTAACAAAAATATTAGTTTAAGTTTAAAGAAGATTAAAAGATTATATTTATATAGGAAAATCAATATAAGTTAAATCATTAGAAAGAATGATACTATTATTCCAAAAGTTCTTGCAAACCCACTTTCGTACGCCTTAAATTTTACGATAAACAAGCCATAGACACACATAACTTCCTGGTTTTTGTTGAGTGTGTGTTCGACTTTTTATTATTTTATGTAAAATTTATTTGCATAAAATATTTACTCAAACTTTTTTCCAACAAAGTTTAAAATATAATCACAAATCTCGTAAATTTTTACTTGTATTTTTATAAATGTAATATTTATATAAGAGTAAGCGTGTGTTTTTCTAATAAAATGACATTTGTAACTTTATATTCATTTGTATATTTATCTATGAAATTAAACCTTTAACTCAGAAACAAACAAAAAATAAAAATAATGTTTAATAAAAAAATAAACGAGGAAAGAGAGAAGCTAGCAAAAACCCTGATGATATAAATGTTTTAGTATATGTGTAAAAACTCTAAGGTATCCTTTGGCATAACACTCAAGTAAAAGTTTTATAAAAATGCTTTTAGAGCTTGATGCTTTAGAAAATTTGTGCAAAAAAAAAAAAACGAAAAAAAAAAATTAAAATAAAATAATAGAATGCCATGTAGTATTGTTATAAATACCAACTGCAAACTCACACAATCATTCATTTAACTAGGTAACGTCAAATCTGATATATGTACAGGGGAAACAAAAAACTCAAAAGTTTTTAAATTACTACAGGATAAAGGAATAAGGACAAAGATAAATTTAATATTGAAATTTGTTGAAAATGGTCCTTTAAACTGTAAAGATTTTTGAAATTAAAATCACTTCTACACAAATTAATAAAATTGGTCCTTCGAATCGTGTAAATATGTAAAAAATTAGGTTTTTCTAATTTTTCAAAATCAAATTTCTTCGAAATTATGTTTTTCTATATTTCATATCAAATTTTTATTCATTATGGCTCTTCAATAAATGGTCCTTAGGACCGTATAAATTTACTATATTTAAAGATTTCTTCGAAGCAAATAATATAAATTACGATATTCTATGTTTCTTATCAAAGTCCTCGTTAACAAGTCTCTTTTAACTAATGGTCCTTCGAACCATATACATTTTAAAAGTGAAAAATTTCGGTCGTTCGAATAAAATATTCTTTTGTTAGTTTTTATAAAAAAAAATACAGAAAATATCAATTAACTTCCCATTGAAATACAGTAAAATTTCCATACGTGATCAAAGAACTACTAAATTATTAAGACAATGTCTTTTTGAACTTAATGCAGACATAACTATGCAAAGTAAATTGTATTCCAAAATTAGCCGGTATTTGTGCAGTAAAGTATTGCCAACCAAAAACACAAAACTGTTTGACAGCTGACAGTTTACGATTAGTAAAAATGAAGCATTACAGGAGAGAACAAGGTGTTTTTATTGTTGAAAAATATTACAAAAATTAAGAAATTTCGGCGGCCACAGCTCGAAAATATCGTATAAAATATGGTCGGAATCTTGATTACTTAGTCAACTGCGAAGAGAGTAATTGAGAAATTCAATGGGTGTTGCTACTCACACTCTTCGTTCAAAAGAAAGCCGTGCAAATATCAAAGCAATGCGTGGAAGTGTTAAGCTTCTGAAATATCATTTCGGCGTGGCAAATTTTAAGATGCTCTTTACAGCGCACAGTGGGGCAGAGTCAAAAAATTTTTGGAAATATATCTGGCATTTCTAAACAGCTGGTCCGATCGGTATAAAATTTAACGGAGTATTCGAGTTTAAGTTATTAAAAAGGGCCCTACAAATGCTCCAGGATCGTGGCTATGGGGGCTCAAAGTAGGGTACCTTCGACATGTAAAATTTTTAAAAATTTTTTTGTTTCCCATCCAATTTGAATGATTTTTATATTTTTGGAAAGCGCTAGGTCTTTAAATGCTTGCATGTGATATTTATCTCTTATAATTTCCAAGTTAGGCGTTTAAAAAACTTAAATTTTAAAATTTTGCCATACATTGGACCGCTTTTTAAAAACTATAGGGCGTAATTATGGTAATTATTTGTTGTTAGTTAGACAACTAAACTACCAATAATATACAAAAGATTTCAGAGCAATATCAATTATGGATCCAAAAATAAACGATTTTCAATTTAAAAATTCGAAAAATAGTAGATTTTTGCTGTTTTTTGTGCGAAAAGGTGACTTAAATTTTTGTATTAAAAAACTTTTTTTAAAAACATATAACAATTGTTTTAAATTTAATATTTAGGGTATCTTTATGGAGATTATTTTGGTGTAAAAAATATGTCCTATTTTTCGAATATGTCACCCCTACGCCCTTCGGATTTTTACCTATTGTTTTAATCAAAATTTCACACATTTTCTAAAATCCCAAAGCTGGGATCAGAAAACGAAAGCAGCTTTGGAAACCCTAATGTGTTCCCTATTTACCCCCAAAGTATTTTCCCCGCCCTGACGGAAATGTGGACTATATGAGCAAAATTGTGAAAAATACCATTTTTTAAATTTTCGGTCCAATTTTTAGGAATTGCGGAATTCCCTTTTAGTTTTTGACAAGTTTTTTTGCACTTTCTTCTTTAAAATAACAAATTTGAAAAACGTTGAATATTTCATTGAGTTTTGTTAATAAATAAAGATTTTATTACATATTGTTTTAATTTCTAAAACTAAAATTTGTATCAAAATTGTAATAGGATTACAAATATTAGGATCAATTTGATCCATATGTATTCCGAAATAATCTTTTTTTGTTAATTTTTAATCTTACAAAACAAATTTCAAGTCAATATCGCAATTAGATTCAAAAATGTGCCACTTTAAAATTCCGTCCTTCAAAAATATTGCACTTCTATCGCAATTAGATTCAAAAATAAGCCACTTTAAAACTCCGTCCTTCAAAAATATTGCACTTTTTCATTTCATATGTGACTAAGTAAGAATCATTGACTTCCTGTTGAATAAAATATTAAGAAGGTGTATAAAAAAAATTTATTCTGGTCCTGAAAAATATAGACAAAGTGATGAAGGCCATTTATCCCACTTGCATTTTCATGCATAAAACCATCCTGTGAAGTTTATGATTAAATAAAAAAATAACAATATAAAGAATAACAAAAAATATCAGTTTTCTATTTAATTGAAATCTTGAGTAAATTTTCGACAAGCTTTATTATTTGTCCGTATTATGGTCCTTCGAACCTTCTTTATTTCTGTGGCTATCTGAATCGTGTATTTCGAACTTATTAATATTAATTGTTATCGAATGAAATGTTTGTATTTGCAATATCTCGTCTTTGTTGATCTGAGTTATGGTTCTTCGAAACTTCTATAATTGTTCTTTATGAGTTTGAATGTCTTTCATAGTAAAATTACATTTGTATACCACTCATAAATGTAATTGATATTCGAATCATTTTATTATAAGAACTACCATGGTATTACTTATAGTTTTATCTATACTATATCATCAAAATGGTCTTTCGAATAGAAAAACTATAGAAGCAAATACAAATTCTTTTTACTATATTTAATGGTCCTTCGAACCTTAAACATTTTGAAAATAAAACATTTCATATGCTAACTGTAAATAAGTGGTCCTTCAAATCATAGATATTATAAGAAATACGTTTTGAATGTTTCATGGTCTTTCGAATTTTAAGTTAAAATATTTTCTACTCTATTTAAAAAAGGTTCTTCGAACCTTATAAATATATAATAAAAAAATTACTTTTCAATGTTTAATATTAAAAGCAATTCCTCAATCTCTTGATGACATTAACTGTGAAGAAATGGTCTTTCAAACCTTATTAATATACCAAACAATTTTTTTTAATATTGATATTGAACGTTTATTCCTCTATCTAATCTAATGATTCCGTGAACTCATAAGTTGTGATTCAAAAAGCTTTTAAATTCATAATATCTTTATATTAATATTTCCATTATTTTGTCATGATTCTGTAAAATTTAAATAAGGATTTCTATTAAAACTAATTTAAAAGCTTCCATTTATTTTGTTCACTATTCTCTGCTGAATTGCTCAAAATTTATGACGTAATATTTCCCCTATTCATATATTGCTGAGTGTAAATTCACCTGTTCATTGTGTATCTCTCTCTCTCTTTCCCTCTGTAAAAGAATGTGTTTTCTTTAACTCTCTCTCTCTTTAATTGTATTAGAAAAAATATGCATGCTATTTTACTGTCTCCTTTACTCCAGACACTGCCAATTGTATTTCTCTTTCTCTCTCTTTCACTCTGTTTCAAACTTATTTCCCTATTTAAATGAATGAGATTTGAATAGTTTACGTTGCACTTTATTTTCTGGTATTTTTACCATTCACAAAATTTAATTAAGCAAAATAAGAGAAGTTTTATATTATACACACATTTATTCACATATACATATTAATTTTTTTATTTCTGTTTTTCATCTTTTAACTAAACTTTAAGCTTTTTATGTGTGGGGAAAAAAATGTTGAGTTATTTTTTTTTTTTAAATTTTTTAAACTTTTAGGAAAGTTGTTTTTGCAAGCAAATGGAGGAGTGGTAATTTGGTTTATGTTAAAGAAATTATGTTTAATTTAAGGTCATTGAGTTAAATTCGATATTTGTAAAAAACTAAGCTTAAAAGCTTAAATTTAAAATTTAATGATTTTTTGGAATTGGGAAAATATGAATATTTTTTGTTGTAAAACTAAATCTGAGTTCTTAACTTGGGTTATTTTCTGCCACAACATGGGTTGAAAATATATATATTTCAAATATCCTTTGTCCAAGCGCTAAATTATATTTTTTTTTGTTTAAAAATGTTTACAAATATTGTTTAGTTTTTTTTGCCAGATGTTTTCTTTTAACAAAGTTTGTTTTTTCTGCCATTTTTAACAACTTTCTCATTATGTGTGTCTTTAAGTTTTTGAATATTCCCAGCAGTTCTGACTGGATGTCCCGATCTAGTGATTTTACGTATCATTTATGGTGACCACATAAATAGCTACATGGCTAGTTATTTTATCATGTGCGTGCCCCAATTGACCCTTCATAGATTACAAATAGACTGTCTAATAGCTGGTGAGAAGTAGTCAACGTATTGGTTATATAGAGTCAGTTAGCTTACTATCGAGTACTGGTTACTTTAACATGTAAGACTGCTAAGCAGAAGTTAAACAAATTTTCCTCCGATTACTCTCCAATAGATTAATTCTGGTGGGTAAAATAATTCATTTCTAAGGTTCAGTATAAAATAAAAGTTTAAAGTGGCTACGCTCTAGATTACTTAGAGACACTAAAGTGACAATTGACTTCACACTAGATTACCAGGTATGTAAGTATACTTAAGCAGATATGAAACAAGTAAGAGAGCTATATTCGGCTGTGCCGAATCTTATATACCCTTCACCAAATTATACTTCAAAATACAAATTTTAAATATTTTTAGGAAAACAAAATTTTTTTTTTTAATTTTTTGGAAATTTTTTTTTTTCCGAATTGTTATTTTAAATTTTATTTTTTTTTTTCAAATTTTAAAATTTTTTTTTTGGATTTTTAATTTTTTTTTTTTGGTAAAAAAAATCGGGTTAAAAATTATCTTTGAAATATCTATCATTAAATATCCATATTGTCTATATTAATGACTTAGTAATCCAGATACAGATCAAAAATAGGCAAAAAAAATCAAGGTTGTCCTGGTTTTTACCTCATATCTCAGCCAGTTATGGACCGATTTTGCTGATTTTAAATAGGAAACTTCTCGAAAGCATGTCTGACAGAATTATTGAAGATTTGGATTCCGAAGATATCTGGGGTCTTCAGAAAATTGATTTCAACAGACAGACAGACGTACATGGCTTAATCGACTCCGCTATCTATAAGGATTCAGAATATATATACTTTATAGGGTCGGAAAATTATATTGTGGAAATTACAAACGGAATGACAAACTTATACATTGAGGCCTCGATTTCAACTTTTTTTGCATCGATTAACCGTAATTAACTCTATTATAAGCAACATTTTTTTTCGATTATTTTTGGACAATCAAACACAATGTGAATAAATCGAAAAGGGGAATTCCCTCGACTTTTAAAGTTTTGTGTAGAAAGTGATTCTGTTATTGGCTTTCGATGTTTCCTGAAAGAACGAACTCCAATTTCTGGATTAATAGTGAATAAAAAGGCTAAAATATTCCACTCAAAATTAAACAAAAAAACGATATGGAATTCACAACCTTAATGCTGCAGGAGAAAAATGATTATATAGCTGCCACAATTTTTGTGGAAAAATTAATTGTATTCATATCAATGGAAAAACTCAACAATGAAAACATTATTGTGAAATTTTTCCCACCAAATGTGATGTCTCTCCGATGGGTCAGGGTGCAATATGGAGCCTTAAGTGTCATTATCGAAGAACTCTAGTGTAAAAGCTTGTTACGTCAATCAACAGAGAAGAATTCAAGAAAGCACTGTTCTCAATTAATAATGCTTGGAACGCTATTCCTTCTGCAGTTTTGAGAAATGCGTAGAATAACTTACTCTGTCCAGAAAATGAAGGAGTGCAGGCATATGTCTGAAATTTAATTAGATCCTTAAATAATTTTATTATTACTGATATAATTATGTAATTACAACAATATGTATTAAAAAAGTACTCAAAATTAGTACTCAATTAACCGGGAAAATTGATTATACAGAATGCTTCCGGTCCCGACCAATACGGATAATCGAGGTCCCACTGTATATACCCTTCTCACGAAGGGACGAAATAGACATTGAAAGTGACTAGACTCTAGATTACTTAGAGTGACTTAAGTGACAATTGACTTCACGCTAGACTACCTGGCATGTATAAAGTGACCAATTGAATTCTCTCTGCACTGCAAAATCAGCCAGTAATCAGAGGGATCTACTTATAAAACTGCTGGGTTACTTGCCATGTTGTATATTTTAACATGTTTATGTGAACTCATTTTTGAGCTTCAAAAAAAAGGAAAAAAATCCAAACAACAAAATAAAATGTTTAAAGAAAAGTTCAAACTTTTACATTTAGTTTAAATGCCATGTAGTTGGGCTTGAGGTTGGGTTTTTGAATGGCGAAGGAGTAGAGTAACAAAAACGAGATGGGTATTTTTAACTTTTTGTCCTAGAGTTTACATTACAGTTTTAAGCAAAAAAAATGTTTCAAGAGTAGTGGTGGGAAAAAGCGAAAAAAGGATTAACCATCATTGCCAGCTATTTATTTTTAAGGATTTTTCTTAAGTAAAATGTTTTCTAGTTAATGCATTGTGTTGTTTTAAACATTAGACTCACTTGCATTTCTATTTAAAAAAAAACATTTATTTGGTTTTTTCCCACTGCTGGCTTTGTTTTGATTGTAAGTTTTAAATAAATAATGGAAAATTTAACATAATTATTGTAATTAGTAGAGTGTTTTTTCGTTTGTTACAGTTGTTAGCTGTAGCTGACCTTAAAGAAAAGCTAATTTTTTTTAATGTGCAACATTAGAAATTACTTTTTGTATAAAACTTAGTTACATTAAAAACAAAATTGTACAAAGTTTTAGAAATTACACAAAATTTCAAATTGAATGCATGTAATACAGATGAGTACAAGAAAGATTTGTTCAAAATAGGATTTAAAAATAACAAAAACAGAAAATAAGGAAAATTTTAAAAATTTGCTCATCAAATGCACCAGAATCTCAATTCTTTAGACTTTGAATTCACAGTTGATTCCGATCAAACCCAAGAATCTTAATATTGGATCGTAAATACCTGAATTATTATCACTTGGGTATCATCAAATCCAAACCAACTGTTTCTCTAAACGCTTGCTTCATTTCACTGATCACTGGTGATCTTTTGGCACTTTATCTCATTATTTTTAATTTTAATGTTTTCATTAAAATTGCTTTCATCGCATTAAATATTCTGAAATCTAACAATCATCCAATTAAGCATCATTGAATGCAAAACTACGTCAAAATCTTTGATAACCTAACAGATCATCGAACATACTTCATACAAAAACAAAAGAAACAATATCACTCATAATAGTTTTGCAGAAACACGTGTATTCTTATCAACAACATACCCAAACAAAGTACAAACAAAAATATTTATTTATAAATTGATAAAATTGTTCTTAAAACAAGCTAATCTTTTAATATAAAAGCCCAGCATATTTTCAAAATAGTAGTAATTAGTACTTAGAAGTTGCATTCGATAGGTGTTTCAAACATAAATTCTTTGACATCCACGATCAGCGGCGGGACAATGAAACTCGCTCTTATTTTAGTGGCCACAATTGACTTGGTGTCTGCTATCATTCCTGATTTGTTTTCCAATTACGATGGAGACGATCCCATGTACAGTAAGAATTGTATGAACAAACAAAAGTTCCTTTTGTAAATTGTTTATCGTATTGATGATCCTTTGATATTTGAGGAATGGATCCAACTGGGGCAGACTTTTACTTTTAACAAGGATGACTATACTGTAAGTAAGCTCAGACTCACATGAATAAAAAATCCGCGAGAAATTTTTCGCATTTTTAACACTGAATAAAAACAGGAAAAAAGGCGAAAAGGGAAAAACCTCCCGCGGATTTTATATTCATGATTGGGCTGTATATATCTTACACATATCATTGATATTCCAGCACTTTGACCAGTACATGGAAAACTTCTATGAAGCCTATAAAAATGAAGACATTTTAGCCAAGGGTGAATTCTTTGGAGCATTGGTAGAGACTCACCTGGAACAGGCTTATGGTTTATTCAACTTCTTCCACTATGCCAAGAACTTTGATATCTTTCAACGCAACGTTGCCTGGGCTCGTATGCATTGTAATGAAGGCATGTTTGTCTATGCGCTCACCATGGCCGTCCATTTTATGAATAAAGAATGTCCGGTGGGCTTGCCTGCCATTCATGAAATCTTTCCTCAAAACTTCTTCAACAGAAAATTCGTTAAGGCAGTCAAACAATACGATTACGATGTCTGGAGCAAATATACTCAAGATGAGAAGGAAGACAAGAACGACCTCTATAACAGCTATCTTAAAAACAAGGATAACCACAACTACTTCTTCACCAAAGATTGGAAGACATGGCAATGGTGGAAATTGATGGGTTTAAATGAACAATGGTACACTGATGATCCTTACAAACACATAAATGCGGACAACAAGGACTATGCTTATATCAACGAAGATCTCAAACTGTTCTGGATGCCAGTTGATTTTAGCCGTGACATAGAATTCTTCAACAAAGAATCTGCTTTATCTTACTTTACGGAAAGTGTTGCTTTGAACTCGTACTGGTATAACTTCAATCTTAAATATACTTTCTTTATGCATAAAGAGAGTATGTCAGAGAAAACTGGCTTTACTAAAGATTGGTACATGAATTGGTTGTTTCACATCCGTCAACTTTTGGCTCGTTACTATATGGAGCGTTTGTCTCATGGCTATGGAGAAATACCTGAGTTAACCTTCTTTGATAAAATCGTAAACGGTTACAATCCACAATTGGTTTACTATAATGGTGTTGGCTACAGATATCGCAAAAACTATTACGAAATTGAAAGCCATGGAAAATTTGATTACTATTCCAAGATTGTTAACTTCTCCAAATGTTTGGACGAAATCATTACCAAGGGTGTTTATAACACCTATGATGGTCAGACCATTGATTTCCGCGAAGCTGAAAATGTTAAATATATTGATAGCTTCAAGCTATTTAGTGAAGATACATTTGATCAATACTTCTTCAAATATTGGTACTTGTACACCCATATGCATTTGGCCAATGTGGAGTCCAGCGATTTAAAAGTCTTGCCAAATGTCTTGCTGAACTACGAAACCATCACGCGTGACCCTTTGTTCTACATGTTCTACAAGAAAATAGCCTCAATTCATGGAAAATTTCTCTACAATGTCAAGCCATATACTCGTGAAGAACTGCTGATCCCTGGCATTACCATCTACAACGTTAACATTAGCGAATTGGTAACCTTCTTCGATTTGGAAGATTATGATGTCACTAATTTGATGAAAGATAAGACGACTTTTATTGATGGCCAACTCGTTTGGAACAAGACATTGTTTGCTCGTCAAATCCACCTCAATCACAAACCGTTCCACGTTAATTACACAATTGAATCGGATAAATATCAAAAAGTTGTTGTCCGCACTTTCATGGGTCCCAAATACAATGAATTTGGACATTTTCTTTCTATAACAGAAAACCGTGAAAACTTTATGCAACTAAGTGAGGAATATATGGAACTTCAAGCTGGTGTTAATGAATTACAAGAATATTACTGGCCCAGTGGGGGCCGTATCAGCTACAGTGAAACATATCAGAAGGTAATGGGTTCCATTCAAGGCAAACATAGCTTAGGTTTTGATGTTGGAGCACAACGCTGTGCATTTCCCAAAAATTTGGTCTTACCTCGTGGTTGGAAGAACGGTATGCCCATGCAACTCTTCTTCTATGTCAGTCCCCACACCTTCATACATGATTATAATCCATGTGATATGGGTTATACTGAAGGTCGCATTGATGATAAACCTTTCCGTTATCCTCTGGATCGTGAAATAGATGCAAATGAGTTCTTCGTGCCTAATATGTACCTCAAGACTGTCAAGATCTACCACGAAGACAATTTGCAACAATATTATGGGAATAACAATGAACATTTCTCCAAAAATATGAAGTCAATTGATATGTCATATTAACTGTCATATTAACTATCTAATTAGAGTTTGGAGCTGATTTTGTAAATATAATTTGTTGATTTTTCGTTTAGTATTAAAATTTTTTAACAATAAATATTAATATTGCTTATTACGTTTGTTTTTTGAGTACTCAGAGAAAAACTTTATTTAGAAGTTGGGAATGTAAACTAAAGACATGTTCATAATTAAAATTCATTAACAATTTTAATTCAAACTTAGTCTATTTACAAATATTTTCTACGAATTTCTTCCACTCTTCTGTTTCTCTTGCCATGTATCTTAACTGGTTGTAGGATTCTCTAGTCCTTTAGCTACAATATCTCTCCATGACGTTATTGGTCGACCAACGCTTCGAAATCCCTGAGGGTTCCACTCAATTGCCGCATGTGGAATCTCAGACCGTCCTTTACCTAGAGTGTGTTCCAGCCAACTTTCAACCCTTCTTTGGTTAGTCCTTAATAGAAAATTAAGGACTAACCATAGCTGCATAGCTGCCCTTAGCCCCTTTAAATCGGCTTTCTATATCAAGTATTGTACCACCATTAGTACTTATAATGCTGCATAGATATTCAAAACTGTTCACCAATCACCGATCACCGATCACCTGCTCATTAACTGCAAACTGAGATGTGTCCATGGCATTAATTCCCATCGTTCCCATCTTGTTGATATTAGCCCTTAGTCCGACTTTAATTGATTCCTCAGTAAGGGAAGGGAATGCATATCTGAATTCCTACTGGATGAAAGGCCTATGACGTCTGCATACCCCAGATGTACTAATTTACCATACATTTCCCAATTGAGATCCACAAGCACAATTCCAACGACATCAAATATAACATCCATCACAGTTATAAATAGCAGCGGTGAAAAAGCACAACCTTGCCTTACGCCACTGTTCGTTATAAATCTATCACTCAACGCGACATCATGCAAAACCCTGCATGTAGATCCCTCGTAGCTATTCCCGAGAATGTTAATGAGCCTTTGTGGAATACCTCCTGCATCAAGCGCCATCCAGATATATTCTCTCTTGAGAGCATCAAAGGCCTCCCCGTAGTCTACAAAGGTCAAGGTACTAATTTGGTTGATGCATGATCTACCAGGACGAAAGCCAGCTTGGGTGTCACGGATGTGATCATCTAGCTCTTCTGTTATTCTGTCCATTATAATTTCATTAAATATCCTAAAAACTGCCGGCAATAACGATATACCACACCAGTTATTGCATATTTCTATCTATCTCCTTTGAGTCTAATAATGATCGCCCCTTTCCAGTCAGGAGGAAAAGCTTCAGTGTTTCAAATTGGACTAAATATTGGACGGGATTCCTGCCATTACGATAGGATTAGCCTTAAAACACTCCATAGGAATATTTTCATTTCTAGATCTTGCTCTCATTGGGGGCTTTCGTATTTATGATTCTGTTGGGATTAAAAAGTCTTCGTAGTGTATAGTCATCTGATTTATCGTGCATTACATTCAGCGTTCTCTCAAAATGTCTACTCCAAACATGTTATTGATCCTGTCTGGAAGTCATCGTACCACCACTTCCACCGTCCATAACAGGAGAACATCATTTAATATTGCCACCACCAGCAAGTGTTCGGGTCAGCTTCTTCAGTTCCTTCATATATCCTCTTTCCGATGCTGTCTGTGCTTCCTTACCAATACTATCATAAAATTGCATCTTGTTCCGTTTAATTTGTCGTCCATTATGTCCGCTCAATCCGCCATATCCTGTGTTATTTTCCTCTTTACGCTGAGGATCATTCTCGCCTATCATCGCTATTTTAATTGCCTTCCTTAAAAAGCGATGATAGGCGAGAATGATCTTCAACGTAAACAGGAATATAACATAGGGTACGGCGAGTTGAGCGGACATATTGGACGACAAGAGGCAATTTTATGATGGTATTGGTAAGGAAGCTCAGATAACATCAGATCCTTTGCATCCGTAGACATTCATTCCCTTTGCTCGATTGAGCGGAATCCGAGAGTATCGTTGCAGAGATTTTGGAGTCTTGTTTTCAATGCTGATCCCAGCAACTAACAAGTAATGGTCACCACCAATATCCTCACTCCTCTTATTACGCACGTCGCATAAAAGATTACACCATTCCTTAGTAATGTAAATATGATAAATTTTGGTTTCGTAGCTACGTCGAGACTTTTAAGTTGTTCCGCGACACATTTTGTGTGGAAATATTGATCCCCCCACTTTAAGATCATGATTCAAACAGGTCTCCAAGAACAGTTCACCATTTTCGTTACTGGTACCCAATGCCTAATATATAGTACATAAGGTTTTGCAATAAGGAATAAATAAAAATCTCTCTGTCAGCTAAAGACACGTTAGGTTCTAGAGGAAATGTCATGTTGTAGAGAAAATCTACCCAAATATTCTAGCTTGATGAGAAATGTTTGGAATTGAAAAAGCGCAAATATTGTTCAACCAGCAATTCTTCAATGTGAAAATTTGCTCTATCATTCCAGTCATATTTCGTACGAAATTTTTGAAAAGTGACTGTCAAACTTTCATTATTTTTGAAATTTTGTTCAGCAATGAAAACGAGCTGTTCTCTTGTCAGCTGTCAAATATTTGTTTGGTGGCTAATTCAAAACTTACATGAATTTTGAAACACGCTTATTTTTGAAAAACTTCAATTATTAAGCTTTCCACCTAACCACATACATTTCAATTATGCATTGTAAAAAAAAATATATTACCATTTCCTTTTAAAATTTTTTTCAATTTGTAACAGAAAACCTAACAAATCTCTAAATGAATATTTCTTGTTTCCCCCTAATTTCAAGTGAGACCCAAGAGGCCGGGTAGAAAATATTTTTTTCCTAAATAAATATGAAAATTAGCATTTTAGTCAACGGTCATTATTTATTGCCAATGTCAAATACACTTGACAGCAATCGTTCATTAATGTTAAAGACGTGTTCGCTCTCTCCACATAATGTTTGCGTGTGTAAGTGTCGCTCTAATAGTGCGTGTTTCTTCTCACATTTCACACAATTATGGTGAGAGTTGGAAACAAAAAAAAAAAAGAAATCCTGTGAAATCTATAACAATCATTTTCATAAAATTAATGTTAAATGATGGTGACTATTTAATGGCAACATCAAGGAAACAACACAGCACGACAAAAGGCTGATAGTAAAATGGCGCATGCAGGGAGGGGCAAAGTAGAGTAGAGGTGGGCATGAAGAAAACATGTACTTTCTTTCTCTTGTAATCTGAGCAAATACTGATATGATTTTGTTTTCTACTTGATAATTCTTGTGAACTTCGTTGAGATTTATGTCATTGACTGGAACATAGATGATCATGTTTGACCACTGATGGTAATGAGAGCCGATCACTGGTCTAAACTGATGTGGAAAGAGCAGAAAATGTACGAAATATCTCGTCCTTCTTATATATTTGTTAAACATTTTAGCTCTGAAATATCAGTAGTTTAAGGATTGTATTTGAACTTCACATAACCACTTTTGAAAACCACTTAAAATTTGCATTTGATCAGGTGATCGAGAAACTAAATGGTTTGGGGGAAACACTTTAGGGTCCCCCAAATATTGTACATGCCTGCCTTAACAATTCCAATATCATAATGGCAATGTAATACTACTACTACTAAATCTCCAAAGTTCTTCCCATTATTTTAGCACTTCACTTTAAAATGTATTTATTGTTTGTAATGACAGTCAAGTAAAGAGAACGACACAAGTGGAGAGTACACGAATATGTTGGTCCTAAGAGAATTAAAAGCAAACCACGAGATTTCAATGATGGCTGTCAAATGTGTACGACTATGCCATGTAAATGTATACGTCTGTGTATTGTATTAGTATCCCAACAGTTCTGGATGACTGTCACGAGCTAGTAATTTTACCTAGCACTTGGGGCCTCCACTGGTAACATTATTAGCTACATGACTAGTTATTTTTAACATACGGATGTCCTAGGTGACAGTGAAATGACACTTAGTGGCAACTGACGCTTGCTAAAGCGCAGTACAAACAAATTGTGTAAAGTACTACACTCTGGATTACTTGGAGATAATAAAGTGACGATTAACTTCACGCTAGATTACCTGGAATGTATAAAGTAACCAATTGATATCTCTCAGCAATACAAAGAGCGTTAAATGAACCAAAAGCATATAAATTGGAGTCAGGCAAGTAATTAGACATGAGAATTACTGTCTAAAAGGAATAGGATGTCAATTCATTTGTAGTCAATGCAGAACTGCTGGGTTACTTTATATTTTGTGAATATGCATGTATGTGTTTTTAGTAAGCAAAATGACATTCAGTATTTCAGAATCACTTTGGTAATTTATGCGTGGCATAAAACATTGTTGTTAAATTATGCCACACGCTTTGGCTATTATATTTGTGCCTTTGGGATCCTTTGATATTCGTGATTGTGTCTGTGACTTAGCGTATTAATGATTGTTTATATGTATGTTTGGCTATGGAAGTGTGTAAATAAATGACTGATATAGCCGAGCTGAAATGGGGCTTAACATATCTCTGTTTTTTTTTACACTCTGTCTACATGATGCGGCAGAAATTAATTTCTTTTTTTCATTACATTTTTTTTTGCAAATAATTTCTTTGCTCAGGCACAATTCATAATGATAATGTGTTTATATGTAATGTGTTAGTTGGGTGAGGAGTATGTGTGGTATCATCTAATCATCATCTAGGGTTCCGGAACTTTTGAAGAGAAAATGTGTATTTGTTTATATGGTTAATAATAATTGAACTCAAAATCGACAGCAAAAATGGATATGAAATCAATCCATGACCTATTTGGGGCCCAGAATGCTTCTTTCCAACGTTACTAGGCCGCCAGTTAATACCGCAACTCCTGTGGCCCCATTAAAAGATAATATATTCCACAGAATTTCGGTGATAAAGAGAACGCGACGGAAAAATAACCTCCTTGCGAAAGATGTCCCAAACTCATCTTAATCTAGTAAGGAGTTGCTATGAATGGCGTTGATACATTATTTGAGCTGGAGAGATTGATAAAGGCTTTATGGATTATGTAAATCACCGATTCGGCGTGATCCTTAAAATTATAGATCAAGTAATAGCGAAACGTTAGACCGAGCAATACAGACGATACCCTGATATCGGCACGCCAAAATAAAACCAAAGAGTCATTGACGAAAAAGTCTCGAAATTGTAGACTTCAAAAAGGTCGAATGAAAACCCTTCGACGAAAAATTAAACGGAAACCGCATCTGCAAATATGCCGGATATAAGCTCAAATACCGAAAATGGTCAACAAGAAGAACAGCACGAACATGAGAATCCGTAAGCCTAGGACAATAATATCCATAAAAGAGGAAATTTCATACGTAGATATATAAAAGTCAATTAGATCAGACCCGGAATTAAAAGAGCTAAGGGAAGAAATGAACAAAGTCCGGACAATTCAGAAAGGAGACCAACATCTCATATATCTCATCTGCAGATGATCCAGATAGAAGCTCAAATATCGAGAATGTAGTCAATAGTCAACAAGAAGAGGAAGAACATAGGAATCCAAAAGCCAAGGCCGGAATGCAGATAATAATAAAAGAGATAGGTGAAGAAGTGAACAAAAAAAGGAGAATTCTGAAAGGAGACCTACATCTCAACTGCAGATGAGTCAGATTGGGCTCAAATACCGAGAATGCAAACAAGGATTGACAGTGGTAAACAAGAGGAGGAAGAACTTGAAAATCCATAAGCGTCTTATCCACAAAAGAGGACATTTCATACGTAGATATCTTATAAATAATTAGAACAGACCCTGACTTAAAAGAGCTAGGAGAAAGGCCAGGGGAATTCAAAACGGAAACAGCCTGGAAAAAAGACGTAGCCGATAAATTCACCACGAAATAGGAATTATGCCGAAACTTAGCCAAAGCTATATATATAGCTGAACTAAACGAAACAGTTGTCAAATCCATTCATAGCTAAATTAAGCTTCCCAACTCATGCATCAAGGAGACCATAACACTCACCAAGTATTACAGATGCTTAGAGTTGAGTAAAGAATTCTGTAAAGAAGATATTGATAAATCAATGGACGATATTACAACTGAACGGGAAATATGCCAAGCCTTAGTCAACTAATGTCAATTCCTTTCTCAAGTCATTCGAGGATACCAAAATAGGTAAAGTAAATCTCCCAACAGATGCACAAGGAGAGCCCTTAAAGGAGGCAATATCGCTCACCCATCAAGTTAGAGTTTGGCCGCACATCCAAATTATGTAAAGCAGATATTGACAGATTTCATCTCTGAATAAAATATGGATTGGAAAGTCAGATACCGAAAAACTGCAAGGGATAAGCCATGTTGCATACTTTACAAATCCAGGAAGTTTTAAGTGTCCTGTTTTCAAAAAATCGGTAAGTGAAGTTTATCCAACTTAAAACAAACTATTGTATCAGCTCATGAGATTAATAATCTGGAGTAGTTGAAAACATACGCTTCACCTATATCTGACTCTATAAAGTTTAAGGAAATCTGGCCAACACACTTATCCTTGCTTTAACTAGTTGAATAAAGAAGATGCTCTAGAATATAGAGTATTAAATAACCCAGTTCTTTGTGTTCATGCTGTTATTTTTTCTTTGTCTCTCCAAGATTCAATCCCCAAAGAGAGTACCTCAAACGACAGTTAGGAACTAAGATATGAGTGAACAATATAACCCAGCCGATAGTAAGTTTTCTGGCCAGTTGGATGCATATTGTAAATTATGTGAAGCGCATTTTCCAAAGACTTTGTAGAATCTAAAGTCCAAAGATGTTAAATAACCTACACATCCAGTTGAACCCTTTGATACCCTTCACCAGCAGTCCATTTGGCAAGCGCTACAGTGCAAATCAGTTTCACATGAATTGATTGATATAATCCGTGCCATATACCGGGATTCAGCATGTAAGGTGCTACATGAACGCAATCTGGGAAGACTCTTTAGAGTTAATGCATGTGTACGACAAGGCTGTGTTTTATCTCCATTGCTGTTAAATATAGTATTTGGCGTTATAATGCTCAAGGCAATACCCAAGAGAAGAGGCATCATTTGGGACCTAATTGGAAGACTGGAAGATCTCGTTTAGCCTACACATTCAACGATATGGCAGCCAAACTACGGAAGATACAGACCACGGCAAGTGATGCTGGTTTACATGTTAACGTGGCAAAGACCAAGGTCTTGCAGATCTTTAAGACGTACACTCCTTTATTTATCTGGGTAGTGTCATATCAGCATCAGGCGGATCGGGAGACGATATTTCAAATCGCATCAATGAGGCAAACTAAGCATCCATCTAACGTACGTTCTGTCTTATCGTATGGCTGTGAATCCTGGAACACCACAGTTAGCGACTCGGAATCCTTCATTAATTGCTCGTTACAAAAACTGTTCAAGATATATTTACCGAATTTTATCTCAAACTGAGACTTGTGCAGGTAAACCACCAATACGTATCCAGATCATCAATCGTAAATGGAGTTGGATTGAGAATGTTCTCAGACAATGTAGCCAAGATGGCGATTGAATGGTATACCCAAGGCAGTAGCAGAAGAGGCAGACTTGCTAATACTTGGAGGAGACAAAACGAAACTGAAACAAACACAACTGGAAAGGCCGGGGCCGAAGTGAAGCTGATATCACAGGATGGAACACAATGGAAAAACTTTGTTGTGGCCCTTTATTCCCAATTTTAATTCTCCTAAATTTTATTTAAATTTAATAATATGAACTCAAACGCAATTTTAAATCACTGGTAATTTGTATGAAATAAAATTTAAATTTGTCTCTGCTGCGTAGGAAAGGATGAAAAAGAAAAACCCTTCTGTTATTTTAATAATGAAATGTTCATTATATTTTAGTTTTCAAGTATGGTGTCACAATTATAAATTTTGCGTGTGTTTTTTTTTTGTTATTTTAGCGCTTATTAAAATAAAGAAACATGCTAAAGTTTAAATATACAAGACAATATTGTTGTAGCACTCTAACTATAGTAGCACAAGAAAAGTGTATAAAATGATTGTCAGCAGTTAGAAGCAGCAGCAGTGAAGGAATAGGGGAATAACAATAATAAATAATAGCAGCAGTGTTAGTTTGTACCATGATAATGCCATACACCAACTAAAACTGCAAAAAAAAAACTAAAATAATGTTGAGTAGTTTAGTTGTTTTTTTTTTGTCATTGTTATAATTCTACATTTTATTTAACAATATTCATACACGCTACATTGTCATTTAAAATAACTTAAGCACCATTGCGGAAAACGTTTTCAACTAACTTCTTCCGTTTTTAAGATTCCTTCATTTATTTATTTGTTCATTTTGTACTCCCTCCTGCTGCTACTCTATTCCGGGTGTTTTTTTCTAACCAAACCAAACCAGCTCTTAGTTTTTTTTGTTAAGCCTGACATGCTTGATGAAGGCAAAAAAGACTAAAAACTAAAATATGGAGAAAGAAATCCTTTTTTAAACAAAAAGCATATAATGACGTCAACAATTGTTATTGCTACAAATTGCTTTGATAGCTGACAAAATGTAACAATCTGTTGTAGTCGTAATTGTAATAGAAGTGTACGATTTGTAAACTCCTGTCTGCCTGCTCTCCTAGTCTGGTTTTCGTTTCCCTTTTTTTTAGTTTCAGTTACTTTGTTGCTTTGCTCCTTTGATTTTCTATAAATTGTAGGTTTAATTTGTCTGAAATGCTATTGTAGAGTGTTTGTTAACCCTTTAATGTTTTCAAAAATGTTCGTAATTTTCAATTATTTATGAAGGAATTTTTTTTTTTTTGGTGATTTGTATTTAACATGATTATAATAAAAGATACGTTTTATAATTAATAATGTTTAAAGTTTTAAATACATAATCCCTTAAATAAACAAAGCAAAATTAAAATTGTTAGTTCGAAGGACCATACTCTAATACCAGAAATTATTAAATTTAAATCTTCATGGAAGTTCTAAGAGCTTGGAGAACGATACAAGGAAATCATTTGGTTCGAAGGACCATTAACGGAAATGTCTTAAAATTGTTAAATTTCCTAGTATGGAAGCTCTGAGCTTTGAGTACGTTACAAAGAAATCATTTGATTCGTAGGACCATTAATAGAATTTCCTTAAATTCTTAAAATTCAAGAAAATTCTGAATTTATTTAGCTCTCCTTAAAGGTTTAATCATTGTGCAAACCCTCACACACATTTTTAACTGTCACTTAAATTCTACTAACCATTTTTTTTCGCCAAGGTCTCTGTTTTTAATTTAACCTGTTTATTACTTTCCACATTTATTTTCCTTTTTAATATTTCTCCTTATTTCCTTGCCAAAAAAAAAAAAACGGGGGAGCACAGGTAGAAATTACATTTTCTTTGTTAATTACCTTTGAGTTTTCTTTTACAACATTTAACAGATTGCTATACTTTGTTATTATTATTATTTTATACTTTTGTTTATAATTTCTTTATTACGAGTAGCTACATTCGTTATGACTTGAGGAGTTATAGCCAAAATATTATTACGCGCTTTTAAGCACTAACTTGAGTTGAAGATGGCTGCTAACTTTTGGCTTTAAAATTATTAAAGTAAATGTTTTAAAAAAATGTGGCTATTAAACTAAAGTGAAGATTAAATGCAGTTAAATGTGTAATAAATGGGAAATCATAAGTATTTGAAAATAGTTTTTAATTTAAGTTCAATAAGAAGAGGCAAAATATTAAAATTTGATGATTATAAGAAAGTTCTTTTTAAAATGTCTGTTTTAAACTAAAATTAACACTAAATGTGGTCAAGAGTTTAATAAATGGATATTCTTTAGCTTTTTTAAACACTTTACGATTTAAATTCGGTTCGAAGGACCAAAATTGTGGCAAAATTTTAAGATTGAAAAAAGTAGTCAAAATTATATTTTTAAGTTGATGTATTAAACTAAAATTATTAACAAATACAGTCAAAAGCTTAACAGTTTTAAAACAGTTGCTGATTTAAGTTCAGTTCGAAGGACCAAATAATGACAATATTTTAAAATCGAATAATGTTAAGGAGGGTATTTTTAAATTCAAATTAACAATAAATATAACCGATAGTTTAATGATTCAAAATGGTTTAGCAGTTTTAAACAGTTTGTGATTCAAATTAAATTCGAAGGACCAAAATTATGGCAAAATTTAAAAATCGAATAATGTTAAGAAGGGTATTTTTAAATTGAAATTAATAACAAATATAACCAATAGCTTTAAACAGTTTGTGATTCAAATTCAGTTCGAAGGACCATCATTGTGGCAATATTTTTGGATTTTAAAAAAATAGTCACATGGGTTAATCACATGGGTGTTAAGCAGTTTTAAAGCTATTTCTGATTCAAACACAGTTCGAAGGACCAAAATAGTGTCATTTTTTTAATATTCAATAATGATAAAAAGATAAATATTAAAAAAAGTTTTTAAGGAATTTTAAATGTTGGAATGGAATTTTAAAATTAATAACAAATATAGTCAAGAGTTTAATAAATATAAATGTTTTGGAAATTTTTAACAGTTTTATGTCAAATTCAGTTCGAAGGACCAAAATTGTAGCAAAATTTTAGGATTGAAAAAAAGTTGTAAAATAAGTGTTTTTAAATGGATATATTAAACTAAATTTAATAACAAATGTCGTAAGGAGTATAATTATTGGCAATTCTTTAGCTTCTTAACAAGCTTATCGATAAATCCAGTTCGAAGGACCAACAATTTGCAAAAGTTGCAAATATAATAATGTTATGAATTGCATTTTTAAATGTCTATATTAAACTAAAATTAACAACAAATGTAGTCAAGAATTTAATAAATGGAAATAGTTTAGCAGTTTTAAAACTGCTTCTGCTACAAATACAAATTGAAGGATATAAATGGTGGGAATATTTAGTGATGCAAATTCAGTTAGAAGAACCAAAAATTTTAAGACTGGAAAACCTTGTGAAATGAGTACCTTTAAATGACTATGGTACCTTTAAATGAGGGGTTTAAATGGCTGTATTAAACTCAAACTAACAAATGTAGTCAACAATTTAACAATTTGGAAATGTTTCTAATTAAAAATATTTCGAAGTACCAAAATTTAATATTGGAAAAAGAAGACAACCGGGTATTTTCAAAATGATATTCAAAACTAACAACAAATGTAGTCAAGAGTTTAATATTTTGGAATGGAGTAGCAGTTTTAAAATGGATTACGATTCAAATACAGTCCGAAGGACCAAATTATTTTCAAACATTTTGAATTGAATAATCTTACAAAGGGTTTTTTAAATGTCTATATTTAAATAAAATTAACAAAAAACTTTGTCAAGAATTTAATAAGTGAACATGTTTATCAGTTTTAATACTGGTTCTGCTACAAATACAGTTCGAAGGTCCAAAAGGGTGGGAACATTTTGAAATTGAATAATGTAAAGATGGGTATTTTTAAATGTCTGTATTAAACAGAAATTAATACGAAATATAGTCAAGAGTTTAATGAATTGAAATCTTTTAGCAGTTTTAAACAGTCTGTGATTCAAATTCAGTTCAAAGGATCAACATTCTGACAAAACTAGTCAAATGAGTCCCTTTAAATGATTATGGAGGTTTTTGAATGGCTGTATTAAGCTAAAATATATAACAAATGTAGTCAAGAGTTTAATATTTTGGAATGGAGTAGCAGTTTTAAAATGGATTGTGATTCAAATACAGTTCGAAGGACCAAATTATTTTCAAACATTTGAAATTGAATAATGTTACGAAGGATTTTTTAAATGTCTGTATTTAAATAAAATTAATAATAATTGTAGTCAAGAGTTTAATAAATGGAAATTGTTTAGCTTTTTAAAATAGTTTCTGATTCAAATTTAGTTGGAATAGCAGATTTAAAACCATTTTTGATTCAAATAAAGTTCGAAGGACATTTTGGTCCTTCAATTTAAGGGGGTTTTTTAAATGTCTGTATTTAACTAAAATTAATAATAAATGTAGTCAAGAGTTTAATAAATGGAAGCTGTTCCGATATTTAAAACATTTTCTGAATAAAATTCGGTTGGAAGGACTAAAATTGTGACAAAATTTTAATATTGAAAAAAGACTGAAAGGGTTAAAAACATAAAAAGTTAAGAAAATAGTAATGTGTAGTACTTTTCAAGGGATTAATACTTAAAATAATAAACCAAAAGTTCAAAATCAACAAATCAAAAATATTCTTAAAAATATAAAACAGCTTTAGGCTGCTAAAAATAGGTGGTGCGAAGGATCATATCACTTACTTAATTAATAAACAAATTTCATCAAGATCAAAAGAACAATAAATCTAGAATGAATAATTCAAAAATCTTCTTAAAAACCGATGGTGCGAAGGACCATAAAACTGACTAATGTAAAAGACAGTTTAATTGATTTGCTTCCATGAACTGTAAATTGTTTATTTTAATAAATATACAGTGTATAAACCGCAAATCTTCTTAAAAACATAATAATGCTTTAAATCACTAAAAATAGTTGGTCCGAAGGACCATTATACTGGCCAAAGTAATGGACGATATTATACATTTGTTTCCACGAACTGTAAATAGTTTATTCAATGCGAATAAGAAGTTACAAGGGAATTACTATAAAAACTTAAAATTTCTTTTACAACCAGTAGTAACATTAAAGAACTAGTTACCTCTATTATTAAATATTCCTAAATAGCCCGCATTCAACTACAAAAAAAAACCCCAGGAAAATGGTGGCATAAACGAACATTAAATACAGCAATTAGTTGTTGTTTTTTCCGCCGCCATCTTAAAGCCATCAGTTACACACACACCCAGTCATTATTACGGTTTTCATTTGCTTTGAACAATTTAAATGCTTCAAAGGCAACCAAAAGAAGAGAAGTATTACTGCTTCCCCTTTGCATTAGAAATCTGTATAATTTGAAAATTTTCCCAACACGTATTCATGTGCGTACTTAGCATATCTAAAACATTAATTCATTCATTTGAGATTTCCTCGTTATTTTTTTAGAAGTTTATCTAGTAATGCAGTCAGTAGAGCCTTTTTGTTAGTTGGTTAAAGCCTGCACAAGGCAAGTGGTTTTTTTGTTTAGGTTTATCTTAGTTTTTTTTGAAGGGAAAAAGTGCAAAAAGTTGTGGCGTAAGTAATGTTTAATCTTTTTTATGTTTTTGAAGAAAGAAGATGAAAACAAAAGCGTAAGAAAAATTGTAAAAGGAATAACTTTAAACTTATTGCATTAGATTGAGGAATGCGGGGATAGATTTAAAAACAAGCTTGGCTATAATGATATGTCTGAAGTAGAGAATTTTATAGAGAAACACTTGGGGATTTCAGTTTAGTAGCTTAAACAAGTTTCAAAAGCTTTCAACTTATAAAAAGCTTTTAAAAACACAATTTGTTTATAAAAGCTTTTTGGATTTATTTAAAAAACTCATATTAAAATGCATTGTAAAGGCAATGACATTCAATAAATGATTTAGTTTTAAAGCTTTTTTTAATTTTTAAAGTATTTTAAAACTTGAAACTAGTTTGACTTTAAAAGTTTAAAAATAGTTTTTGATAAGCTATAATCTTTTATAGCAAAACGTTTATGAAATTTGAAAGCTTGGATTTATGATTTTAAAAAGCTTAAATTTAATACTGAAACGATATAAATACCAGTTTAGATTTAAAGGTCACTAAAGCATTTACAACTTTTATGAAGCTTTCAATTATTTGAAAACATATTTTGGTTAAAAACTTACAAAAATTGTATTTTATAGTAATAACACTCATGGAATGATCTTGAAAACGTATAGTTTTTTGGTTGCATATTTAAACTTATACTAGAAAACCTTTTGAAAATCAGGCTGTAGCTCTTTCCACTTTAAAACTTTCATGCAATTTTAAAGCTTTTAAAAACTTACGTTGAATAAAAACAAAATAGTTGGATTTCTACTTTATGGAAAATAGTAAAAATATATTTTTAAAGCTTTCAATTCAAAAGCTTTTGAATTCATATTATTCATAATAAGCTTTAATAAATTTTGTTCATAATAAGATCTAATAAAGTTATAAACGAAATAAAAATAAACAATTGTAATTTAAAGCTTTCAAAGCTTTTTGCGAGTTCCATAAACAAAAATTTTAGTTTATATTGGAAAGCTTCTTGAATATATTTTCACAAAAAAATATGAATAAGCTTTAATAAAGCTATAAACTAAATGAAATAAACATTTATTGATTTAAAGCTTTCAAAGCTTTTGCAAGTTTCATAAACAAACATTTTAAATTGTATTGAAAAGCTTTTTGAATATATTTTTAAAAACATTTTGAATAAGCTTTAATAAAGCTACACAATGAAACACATTGATTTAAAGCTTTCAAAGCTTTTGCAATTTTCATGAGCAAAAATATTTTTACATAAAAAATTCATATAAAGGTTAAGAAACAAAAAAACTGTGAGTTCTAATACAAATCTTTGGAAATTGTCATAAAGTTTTTAATATATTGTGTGAATTTAATGATTATTGAATGCATTATTAAAAATCAGTACTATAAAATAGTTAATTTACAAAAAAAATCTTTTAGAAATATAGCTTGAATTTATGAGCTTTTGGTTTTTAAATTAAAAAGACATATAGAAGCTTAAAACAAACTAAAATGTTCTGTTTAGATCTAAAGCTTTATAAATTATTATTATAGTGAGAGTTTTTGACATCACTTTTAAAATACAAATGAAAAAGCTGTAATATAAAGCTCTACAATTTTTTGAATATTTCGTTAATCTGCTATTTCTTCAAAGTTTTGTGAAATTTTAATTCGAATTTATAAACTTTTAGCGTCGATTTTTCAATTTAAAGCTTATATTAAAAACCGTTATAAAAGCTTTTATCAAAATAAAGCTTTATGCTGTACCAAATTTTATCACATTTTGTTTATAAAATATAACCACTAATCCTGTTTTATAATCCATTTTTTAAGCTCTAAACAAAAGCTCCTTTAAGTACTTAAATCTGTAACCCTAAAATTATACTATGGCCAAGAAGCAACAACTAATTTCCTGTTGCTGTGCAGTTTCTTAACGATGACACATTTAGATTAAACAAAAAACTTTCTTTCCTTTATTTTATTTTAATATTTAAAGTTTTCTTTTCTAGATATACAAGTATATTTATTTATTTATTCAAATTAATGTTGTACTATTTCGAGCCAACTGTATTAAAAAGTTAAGTCCAATAAAACTACAATTAAATAGTGCCTTTTGGTAGGAAAAATTACAATACTAACAAAAACAACTTCCGGTTAAAATAAAATAAATAAGTAAAAAATACCAAAACACATGTAAATAAAAAGTTCAACTCTCATTTAAACAGCATTAGAGTCCTTATATACAAACACACAGTCTCTAAATAAAATAAACTATAAGAAAGAAAACCCAGTAAAAACTACAAAACAAAAAAAATTGTAAATTTAGTTAAAGCTCTTCTTTTGTGGTTTCCTAATAAAATTCAAATTACACTAATTTTATAAAAATAGTACAAACAACTAAAGCCAACAATAAGTTGTTTAAATATTTACTTACAGACACACAAATGAAATAAAATGAAATTAAAGTAGAAACAAAATGGTAACCAACTTATAAAACTGAAGCCAAAAATTTATTTGGATAAAAAACAACTCTTGCAAATAGAGCCAACAAATATTAAATGTTTTTTTTTTTTGGTTTTTAAAATTTGGCAACCTTAAAGCTGGATATCTGAAAGTGTTTACGAGTTGATATTTGTTTTAAGAGGCCAGCAGGTCATTAATAATTGAGAATTAAGAAAAGTTTAGGCATCAAGCTTTTGTGAAGGGAAATGAAAGCTAAAGAGGGTTACAGTTTTGCAAGAGAAATTATACTAATTAAGAAAATGATAATTAAAACAAAAACTTATTTAAAAGAATTTTAAAAATTTAAACTTAGTAAAAAGTTTGTTCAAAAAAGCTTTTTCCTATGATGCCAAATACCACTAAAGAAGCCAACTTTGGTAAACTTTTGCGGATAATATCTTGAAAGCTTAACTCCTACTTTATTACTATACTAGCAGACCCGGTGCGCTTCGCCACCCCAATTAGAAGAAAGAAATAGTACTATTAAGTCTCCGTTTGTGAATCTAATTGTAAATGTCTAATTTCATATTTCTGGGTCCATTATTATAGAAAATGCAAAATGTGTTCCTAATTTAAAATTTTTATGTTTATTATTATAAAATATTCAAAAAGTACCATTGCAATAAGGAAATAGTACCATTGACTATCACTTTTAAATTCGCATTCACTAAACCATAACCCGTCAAGTTTGAATTTTAGATTTGTATATCATTTCCTATATTATCAACTAATTTTGTTTCTATAAAACTTAAGATTTAATAAATTATCACAAAACCGAAACCGATCGGTTTTTAATTTTTTAAAACCGAAACCGCGGTTTTGAAATTCTTCGATTTTTTGGAAACTCTAGGTCCATTATTATAGGAAATTCAAAAAAGTACCATTAGAATATATAAAAAGTACCAAAAATCCCCCACTTGTGGTTTCCCACTCACTCCGGTCCATATAAGCTTAATTTCATGTTTTTAGGTTCATTGGTGAAGCAATTACAAAAAGTACCATTCGAATAAAGAAAAAGTACCAAAAAGTCTCCCCTAGAATTCTAACTCACTTAGGACCATGTAGTATGCTTAATTTCATGTTTTAAGTCCATTGCTATAGAAAATTAAAAAAAAGTACCATTAGAATAAACAAAAGGTACCATGAGGTATCCGCTTGAATTTTCAATCACTTAGGACCATATACGCTCAATTTCATATTTCTAGGTCCATTATGTTATAGAAAATTCAAAAAGTAACATTAGAATATAGAAAAAGTACCAAAAAGCACCCACTTGTAGTTGCTCACCCACTCGGGTCCGTATAACCTTTATTTAATGTTTCTAGGTTCATTGGTGAAGAAATTACAAAAAGTACCATTTGAATAAAGAATAAGTACCAAAAAGTCTCCCCCTAGACTTCTCACTCACTTAGGACCATATATGTTTAATTTCGTGTTTCTAAGTCCATTGTTATAGAAAATTCAAAAAAGTACCATTAGAATATAGAAAAAGTACCAAAAAGCAGCCACTTGCGGATTCCCACTCACTCTGGTCCATATAACCTTTATTTCATATTTCAAGGTTCATTGGTGAAGAAATTACAAAAAGTACCATTCGAATAAAGAAAAAGTACCAAAAAGTCTCCCCCTAGAATTCTAACTCACTTAGGACCATGTATGCTTAATTTCATGTTTTTAAGTTCATTGCTATAGAAAATTAAAAAAAAGTACCATTAGAATAAACAAAAGGTACCATGAGGTATCCGCTTGAATTTTCAATCACTTAGGACCATATACGCTTAATTTCATATTTCTAGGTCCATTATATTATAGAAAATTCAAAAAGTACCATTAGAATATAGAAAAAGTACCAAAAAGCACCCACTTGTAGTTTCCCACTCACTCGGTTCCATATAAGCTTTATTTCATGTTTCTAGGTTCATTGGTGAAGAAATTACAAAAAGTACCAATCGAATAAAGAAAAAGTACCACAAAGTCTCCCCATAGAATTCTCACTTACTTAGGACCATATATGCTTAATTTCATGTTCTAAGTTCATTGTTATAGAAAATTCAAAAAAGTACTATTAGAATAAACAAAAAGTACCAAAAAGTCTCCCCCTAGAATTCTCACTCACTTAGGACCATATATGCTTAACTTCATATTTCTATGTCCATTATTACAGAAAATTCAAAAAGTACCATTCGAATATAGAAAAAGTACCAAAAAGCAGTCACTTGTAGATTCCCACTCACTCCGGTCTTAATTTCATGTTTTTAGGTTCATTGGTGAAGAAATTACAAAAAGTACCATTCGAATAAAGAAAAAGTACCAAAAAGTCTCCCCCTAGAATTCTCACTCACTTAGGACCATATATGCTTAATTTCATGTCTCTAAGTCCATTGTTAAATAAAATTCAAAAAAGTACCATTAGAATATAGAAAAAGGACCAAAAAGCCCACACTTGTGGTTTCCCACTCACTCGGTTCCATATAAGCTTTATTTCATGTTTCTAGGTTCATTGGTGAAGAAATTACAAAAAGTACCAATCGAATAAAGAAAAAGTACCAAAAAGTCTCCCCCTAGAATTATCACTCACTTAGGACCATATATGTTTAATTTCATGTTTCTAAGTCCATTATTATAGAAATTTTAAAAAGTACCATTAGATGAACAAAAAAGTACCTATAGTACAGTTCACACATTTTGGTACCTAAATATTATCCCCTATTCCTAACACTAACTTCACTCAAATACATATCAGCTAACTTTAATGTCGATAACTGAAATAATTTAAATTTTAAAAAAGTACCATTAGGAGAAAAGTACCAATTTCCCTTTTCTTACTTGAACACCCCTCAAGTTTGAAATTTAAAAATATTCCATTTTGCCAAAATTGTTTATGCTACAGGCATGTATCAAAATATTAAAATCTGTGTTAATGTGCCCAAGAATAAATATGTTTTAAAAAAAGTACCAAACTGTTTACCCGGATTTGGCCCAATATACACCTTGGTACTCGAGTTCCAAATAACACCCTGTTAGTTAATTTTTGTATGAATCCAGGAACCAACGTTAAAAAAAATTATCAAAATTGGCTTAATAATTTCAAATATAATGTATTTTCCCGATTTTATCCCCTTTTTGGTACCTTTTTTATCCCCATTGAGGTGGTACAATTTCATTGAAATAAATTTCTGTAACGTGGTGGGAGCTCATAATAAAATATTCGTATGTCTATGTCAAATTATAGAAAAACATATTTTATGAAAAAGTACCAAAAATTAACACAATTTTTATCCCTTAAAGGTTCGAATTTCCAAAAAGTACCAAACTTATATTTTTTTATTTTTTGTTAATTAAAGAATACGATTTAAAATTTGTTTCTATGTTTATTGGTTTAAAAGATACATAGGGTGCAAAAAAAGTACCAAAATACAGTTTTTACCCGTTTTCTCCCCTAAAAGTTTCGAATTTCCAAAAAGTACGAAACACCTGTCAGCTTATTTTTTAAATGGAGTAACATGCTATTTTAAGTTTTTTTATATCTTTATTAGTTTTGAAGATATAAGGTTACCGAATTTACCCGTTTTTACCCTTTTTTACCCCCTAAACGTTCGAATTTCCAAAAATCCCTTCTTATCGGATCGTTTTGGGGACGGAGGAACCCACAGTTAAAATTTCGTGATTCTAGCTTCAGCCGTTTGGGCTGTGCGATGATGAATCAGTCAGTCAGTCAGTAACGTTACTCTTTTATATATATAGATTATTACTGTACCACAAATTTTAACAAATTACCCTAAATTATATACTTATTGTAATTTGAAAATTGTTCTATAATCTTCATTAAATTTCAAAAAATAAAATAATGCACCCAAAAAAACCTTTAAGTATCTTATTACCTTTAAATATAGGTAAAACCCTCTCAACCACAAACATTTTGCTTGTTATCCTTAGATTAATTTCAATGTTTATTTTCTAACACAAAATTTCGAGAGCCTGTATATTTATGTTATAGAGACAGCAGTGTCAGTTTAAAAGAAGAAAAAAACATTTTGATAAATGTTCAAATCCATAAATACCAGCACCACCAACTGTGTTTTAGGCCATAAATTTTCAGGCCTAACAAGCTCAAATATTTAACAAGCAAAAAAATATATATATTTTAAACCAACATACTGACATATATTTTCACTCACATACATATTGTATATGGAAAAGTACCAATTCTAACCCACAGCCACACAAAACATACAGACATAAATAAATAAATATGGGTAAACAAAATACAAAGATCCTTTATAAATCCATAAATGACCATAAATGTTTAAGTCAGAATAAATAAAAAAGCAAATGTATGTGTTTACATTTTTATGTATAGCCAGGGGCAAGTAAAAAGCACGAAAGACAACACCTTAGAGCTTTTAAATGCAACATGTTTCATTTTGCAAATCGAAAAGCTTTTTTTTATTAAATCTTAAGCTTTTTTAAAGTTTAATTTTAATTTAATTTTCTAATGTTTAATTTTATAAATATTGATCTTTACTAACGAACTCCTGGGGGTTCTAGAATTTTGAACTTCTTTTGGTTCGACAATCACTGAGAGCTTTTTAATGAAACATGTCTTAGTTTGTAAAAAGAAGAGAACATTTATTTACTCGTAAGTCAGTATTTACTTACGAACTCCAGGGGGATCCTAGACCACTGTTTGAGAATCAAAAAATTTTTATATCCTCGTGAAAGCTTTTTAATTAAACATGTCTTAGTTTGCAAAAAGAGGAGAAATGTTTATTAATATGAAAGTTTGTATTTACTTGCGAGCTCCAGGGGGGTCCTGGATCATTGTTTGAGGATCAAACATTTTTCATATCCACGCAAAGTCAAAGGCTCCCGAATGGTAGAAGTATCAGCTAAAAGCTTTTACATCAAAACATATTATTCTTTACTTACGAACCCCTGGAGAATCATGGACCACTCTATGGAAATCAAATGTTTTTCTTGTCTTGGCAACGTAATAGCTTCATAAGATTGTTTTAGGATTAAGATTCACTTATAAAAAATTCCAATTTCTTTTAGTTCTAATCAAGAATAATAAATCGAGATAAAGAGCAAACAAATTTTGCTACTTCTTCCAGATTTGTCTATAAATTCAAATAACGAAATGAAACAGTGTTGGCGGTGTAGTTGAATGAAATCAAAAATTTTTCTTATCCTCCCAACGTCAAAGGCTTCCGAATTGTAGGAGTATCAGCTAAAAGCTTTTACAACATAAAATATTGATTTTTACTTTCGAACCCCTGGGGTTTCATGAACCACTCTTCGAGAATCAAACATTTTTCAAAAGAAGTCAAAAGATCTCGAATGATGGCTGTGTAGCTGAAAGCTTTTATGCTATCCTGCAGTTGTGCTCGCAGCACAAATGATACAGACTTTGACTATCCGTGCTTGTTTTGTGCTTCAGATTCACTTATACAAATTTTGAATTTCTTTCAATTCTAATCAAGAATAACAAATTGAGATAAAGACCAAGAAATTGTGCTACTTCTACCAGGTTTGACCATAAATACAATTAAAGAAGTGAAACTGTGTTGACCGTGTAGTTGAATATATGGGGCTGTCAAGAGGACCCTGACCACAAGCTGGGCATAAATTGGGAACGGCACGCTGCACAGTGTGTTCAATGGTACCTGAAATTTACCCGATCTCGCCCTGAACTTTTTTAAACTCCATCCATATATCGGAAAAACCCCAATAATGGAGCACATTAAAAAAAAACACAAAAAATATTTGCAAAACATTCATCTAAACAAAAAATATTTATTTATGTTCTCAAATACCTGAAGTTGATGGTTCCATTTTAATAATTCTACTTTTAACAGACTTAACAAAAAATATAAGCTCTCGAAATATCAAAATTTTCAATTTTAACCATAGCTCGCAAAATTTGTAAAAATTATTTTACTTTGACCGCTCAATGCTAATAAAGTATGTAACTCACAACTGTACTTTTACGAGTTAGTGATGTATTATTTCACCACACCCAATGACTTTGACAAATAAAGTTCAGCTTTTGAATTAATCGCCACATTTCAACCCTCTGTGCGCTGTATGAGAAACCAGCAAGCATTAAGCCTGTTGATCCATCCCGTCCCTTAATTGTGCCAGTATTTTCCGGCAGCTGTCTGTTATATCCAACACTTTGGGATTTACAATAGATGGCGTTGATTTTGCGTCATATGCTAATCCAAAGCTCTCCTGATTTGCTATTTATATTGCATATCTAGAGGAAGCCAAAGCAATACATCCCATATCTGATAAAATCCTTATCACTGTTTGCTGTTGTGCTTTTTATCTCATCTTAACTGTTTATTTCTTAAAAAACTCCCAAATCCTGTATGTATTACTAGCCAACATGTTGGCATTAAACATTTTATGTTTAAGGACATGTTAAAATACCAAAAAAAAAAAAAAAAACGAGAAAAAACATGTAGCCAATAAACTTTACACAGTAAGGAAAATCTTACACCCCCCAAAAAAAATTCAGGGATCAACAACAACAAAAAAAAACAAAAAACAGCAGCAAAGAACACAACATGAAAATAAACGTTAAATATAATCTAAGACCTATAAAACGTTAGACCAATATACACTTACAATTTATTATAAAATATTGGCAACAACAAGAAAAGGAATATACAGCGAGCGACCTTCAGAAAAAGGATCAAATCACAACACTTTACACAAACACACTCTAAAATTTACACACTTCAAAATGTATATGTTTAAAGGAATGTAAATATACTAATTGCAAAGCTTTATTCATCAACAGTAACAACAACAATAATAACATTTTTAAATAATAAACAAAACAACAAACTAACGACCCATTACATACAAAGACTCTCTTCATTCATTCCCTTAACCCCCTCTCTCTCTCTTTCTCTAATCACTTACATACTCTTGGCACCATTTTAAAGATGTGTGTAATATTACATGACCATACTGAAACTGTCCTTACTTTTCTTCATTTACTGCTGCTGCTGCTGCACCCTCTATATACTTCAGTTGTTTACTACTTTGTATTCTTCAGCAAAGTTTTTGCAAACAACAACCAAAAAATGATAAGGGTCTATTAAAAAGGGCAAGCTGTAAAGAAATCCAAGGATCTTTTTTTTAGCTTTTCATTATTATTTTCCTACCACAATATAAAAAAAGCTTTATACAGTTACTTGCGCCTGCTGTGGCCCACCACACCCCACATTTATCAAACATCATTTTTAATCTATGGAATACATACATAGATGTTGGGTAAGAGCGAAATTTAAAGAGAAGGAACTGCAGAGAATGAAAATTGAAAATGCTCGATTTCAGAGAAATTTATAAAATTGCGAATTTTTGGGACATTCGGTACTTTGTAAAGGAGTAAGCCAAATTTCGAAGCAGCATCTTCGAGTAAAGTGGATTTGAAGAAAATATCAACATAATTAAGGTGTAACTCTTATTTGAGCTGCTATCATGAGTTACAGCAGCTTAAATCATGTTCAGAACAATTAAATCTGACAATTGAGGACTTCATTTTTTCATTGCAGCATATTTGGGTGGTTCACAGTCAGAGTTGGGGCCCCATCGGCTACAACACCAAGTTTAAGCTACATCCTTCATCCAGATCGCAGGACATCAAAATTAGGGCCCGTCAACAAAATTTTGCAGACGTTAGGATAGAGATAAACTCAAGTGCTTGTGGAGGTTCCTGGAAACAACATTGAAAATTGTAGATACATTGTATTCGCGGTGGAAAGCATCGGATCATGAGTTAAGGATATTGGGCTCAACTAAGGTTTTTCTTTGTCCAACAATCTACCTTCTACACATCAGGACCCTAAAGAATAGTTGGGGTCTAAATATTGGATAAAACCAGATGATGTTCTTACATGGATTATGCCAAAAATTGTGTGCTTCCGCACGATGGAAGCATTAGATGGATTCAATGTCCACAACATCGCTCTGTATTAAGCTTTCATGCCTGATGGCTCTGTATATAAGCATTAGGAAGTTTAAGATAGTGAGATTTTGTTCTATAAATGTCCATGTTTGACCAGTAAACATCTAGCTACCTTCTACACCTTAGAATCAGAGTGATGCTCAGTTGTCGAATCAAACTTACGAATCGAACTTCTGCGCTTTGAATAAGAGATTTAGAAAACAATGTTATATTAAAGGACCTTACGATGCAAACATTGAATGCATTGATTGTCCACAACATCCTATGGAATGAATCACTTATTCCCTATCTGCAAAATTAAGTTAAGTATAAAGCACTCAAGTCAAGACAAACTGGGATTGTGCTCGGTAATATCTATTTCTGCAGTATTGTCAGGGAATAAAATCTTTTAGATAATCAGGGAGGTGTTTAGTTAATGAAGTTCTAGGAATTGTCTATGATTCGCCAGTAGACTGCTGACCTACAAGCTACCTTCTCTACATAAAGACTCTACAGAATAGTCGGGAACTAAAATCTGGAGAAAGAACAGAGATATGCAGATATTCAAAGTTATCTATCAAACATTTGGACGGTCCTCACACAGACTAGGAAAACAATGTTATCTGAAATCGAGAAAATTCTATTTAATGCTACAATTCCTAACGGCTATAGATTATCGCAATGATCAAGACGAAATGAGATCAGCATATTTATGTTGATCCAGATAAACTGAGATTTTGCTCTGCAGTGTCCATATTCCGCCAGTATATGTTCGTTCCAACAGTCTACCTTTGTAACATCAGGATACAATAGGATTTTCTTTGACCTAGATCTTGGAGAAGACCAGAGATGCGCTTGGACGATGAACAAACATAATAAAATTCTGTGTAACTAATGACGATAAAACCACATGGATTATAGCCTTCATGTTCTTTTTAACTTAGTTTGTCTGGGATCACACTTATAATCCTCTTACTAAATCAACAATTCTTCACTTTCCTAAGTCTTGTACAGACATCAACCTGAAGGTGGATGCCCAGATAGACTAGATAATAGTGTGCTGGATTATTAATCTAATGGTTGCGGGTTCGATTCTCGCCAAAGACTCTAGATTTTTCTACAGACAATCCAAAAGGCAGTTTGTAGTTGTTAAAAGAAGAAAACATACTGTTTCTACTTCAGAGAACTTGACAATCATAGTTTTATTGATATTTCTAAGGATACGATGCAGTGCCTGCTAACATACCCAGTCGCCCAATTAATCCATGACGTAAACTGATTGGTAAAAAAATTACATGTGAAAGTTAATACCTGGATAACAGAAATTTGAGTAAAAGCATTGGAAAGTTGGGATCTACTGTCCAGAATAAGTGGAAATATTCATTTGAATAATAGAAATTTGGGTAGAAGTGTTGGAAAGTTTACTATACAGAACCTCTTCAAATCTCCGAAAAGGTAAGATATATTGGGATCTATTGTCCGGAATATCTCACATAGATCAAGTTTGCTGAGATCATCATATCGTTGCACAAGTGATTTCAGTTGTCTTTTTAAAAGGAGTTAATATGACACAAAGTGCTAAGTTTAGATTTCAAGGATACACAAACGGTTTTTACAGCAATTGGATATTTAGAGACCTTCAATGTAGTTGGTACCAATGGTATAAGCATGTTACAACACCTTGAACTGAAATTCTTTGATTTCTTCATATAAAAGTGATCTTCTTAAAGTAACCAATTCCGAATACGCTCTAGCCTCTTCATTGTAACACTAGGATATTCCAACTACTAGCATGGACTCCTTTGAGGAAATACAAGAGAGAGGGGAGTCAGTGGTGCCTTTATTGATGGATCTACCAATTGCCACCAGTAGCGCTCCACAGCTAAAAGCTTCACATCTCATTATTTTGGCAGCTACCAGTTTGAAATTCTGTGAAATGCACTTCCTCACTATATAATTGAATCCAAATTCATATTACACACCAGAGGCCAAATTAAAGGGAAGATCTAGTGGCTCTTACACCTTTGGAAGACCTATATCACAGTCAGTTATGCAAATATCTTGTAGGAGATGGATCGAATTATTTAGGTAGCTTAGTTCAAAACCCTGGGAAGCTATCTAACAGTTTCTGATGGTGTATCCCCTTTACTTAAACATCCTTTAATACATTGGAAACCATTTCGAAATGATCTGATCACAATTTAGAGGTAAAACTAAGGCGAATATACTTTATTGCCTACGTACACAAGCATTTGTTGGACAATGGACAGTTGATACACATTAAAATCTACCAAGGTGCAGCCTTAAATAATGAACATCGTTCAACAGAGAAAATAAAACTCTTTCTAGTCAAGAAACTCAAAATTATGCTGAAGAGCGACATTAATGTAACCTCAGTACATTATTGGTAGTTAGTACTGCGATAACTATTCTCAATTTCGGAATCCTTTGTAAGTTTGAAAGGATTTATCATTAAACAGATATATGATCAGTAACAAATTGGGACAGGAGAGCAAAATTTGTAAAAATGCTTTCCATTTGTTTAATATAACGAAGGAAATGTTTTAATTTAAAAGACCCAAGAAATGTCATACTTCTCCAAACCAATAAGGTTATTATTAGTTTTCAGAGTAGTTGTAAAACAAGAAGTAGCTGTAGTAATAGCAGTGATTGTAGTTTTTGCTAAAGTTTTTGTTGTTGTGTAGTTAGTCATGCAGGATATCTGCAATCATTGTAATTAATAGCAAAACATATTTAAGATTAATTAATGTTTTTGTGTATTTTGAACAAACAAATTTTTCTTCCTCCCTATATGTATGAGTAACAAAACCACCCAAATATATAGAACACACATACTTTCTCCCACACAACCTTAAATGACTAAGATTGTTTTAAAAGGAACAATGTGAATTTGTTATCACTCACATACACAAACATCCGTTCGCCCTATAATCCCTGCCAAAAACCAGATGGATGGCAAATATATACATAAGTATATATAACAATCCCTCATAGTAAAAACCTCAAACAAGATGAAAAGCTTTCATTAATTTAATCATGATGTAGAATGATAAAAGTTAATTTGTTGGTATTTAAGTATAAAAAAAAGAAATTTCCAAGTAGATGCTATGGATAGCAGTGCCAAGTATATGTACTTTTTGTATGAGCATAAAGTTTTAGAGTAGTAGAATTTAGTACAGGCAATTAAGGAGTGAGATCGAAAAATTCTTAACATACATATATGTTTATAAAAAAGAAACCACTAAACTTACAGCTTTAATTTTTTTTTTATTTGATTGAAATTATTATTACAATTTACAAAAAAAATTATTTTTATAGTTTTAATCACTAGTGATGAAATTTTGAACCTTTTTCGGAAACCCTTCCATTAACGTTTTTATAGTGCTTTCTGTCACTTTGCTCGAACATGTAGTCCATCTCCGTTTAAAATCTACCACACTTTTGGACACCTTTTTTGTACTCTTCAATTCTCTTTTAACAAGAGCCCAATATCTCTCCACTGGCCTTAGCTCCGGGCAGTTTGGAGGATTTGCCTCTCTTGGTACAAATACCACATTATTGTTCTTGTACCACTCAAGGGCTTGTTTGCCATAGTGACAGGATGCCAAGTCAGGCCAAAAATAAGTGGACACATTATGAAGTCTTATGAATGGAAGCAGCCTTTTTTGTAAACATTCCTTGATGTAAATTTCGGTATTTATAGAGCCCGTTGTAACAAATGAGTGGCTTCTTTTGCCGCAACTGCATATTGCTTGCCATACCAAGAACTTTCTGGGAAATTTTGTCTGCTTTTGGGTCCTAAACTTTTCTTCAACATTCCCTCGAGCATCAGCAACATAAAATTTTTGACCTGGAAGTTGCGAAAAATCTGCCAGAACATACGTTTCGTCATCCATTATGCAGCAAGAATATTTTTTTATAAAACTTGACTTCAATTTCCGTGCTCTGTTTTTGGCCTCTAAATTTTTAGTAGCGTTCCTGTCAGGAACTTTTTGAGCCTTGTATGTTTTTAAACCTGCATTAGCTTTAACTTTTCGTACCAAATAGTCCGAGCACTGAGCTAACCGGGCTGATTTCCTACCGGATGTGTTGGGAGCTCTTTTGAAAATGCGTTCTATTTTTTTGGCTTTAGAAACATCATGTGGACCATTCCTTCTACCTGAACCAGGTTTTCTATCAACTGACAAGTTCTCCCGGTACTGTTTAATAACATTGGAAACAGTTTGACGGCAGACCTTTGTATGCTTGGCCAACTTTTTGTAAGACCAAGTTGGGTTTTGTTGAAAATATTTAATAATTTCAGTACGCACTTTTTTCTGGTCACTCATTTTAATCAGATTAACAAAAAAATTAATATAATTGACATTACACATAATAACTGACATGTTTTTCAAAGGTAACTTGATCAAAAAAAAATTCAAATAATACTTGGGTTAAAAAATGTAATGAAAAACGTGTGTTAAGAATTTTTCGATCTCACTCCTTATTAGAAAAAATTAGTAGAAATAATTATTGTTTGCTCATGTGAAGAGTTTGTGAGTGGCTGTTTTGTTTACAACATATACTTTAAGGAGTTTAGAAAAGGAGATTTATGAGTTGAATAAGAAATTGTTTCATTTAGGAGATTTAGAAGCTTTAAAACTTTTATGAGTTATAAAGTCAGTGGCAATTTGATGTTAGTTTTGGCAAAAGCTCAAACTAGTTATACACAGAGAATGTTACATAGAAGCGACAGATAAAAAGCTTAAAAAGCTTAGGGAATTACTATAACAAAGTACGCATTTGTTTACTACATTCTCACCATTTAAGTCGTTTATTAACTTCTTAGGTTCTTTTTTAAACTTAATAGCTGAACTCTTAAAAAGCTTTATTGAAAACTAATCAGAATTTTAACATTTCACGAACACACATCACAGTTTTTTAAAACAACTGCACATTAAGAGAGCTTTAACGAATTAACTCCTATAAGACTCCGACTGGCCAACTACCAACATTGATTACTTCGTAAAAATCAAAAAAAAGCCAGTCAGTGGTATTTACACAAACATAATGTCACCAGCCTCTCATCTCATTAATCTGAATCAATATGAATCATATTGTCACCAATATCTATATTATGGACCCATAGTTAAACCCCAAAGTCAGAGGCCATATCAAAGGGGAGCTCTGATGGTCCTTACTCATTTAGAAAACCTTCATCACAGACATTCATGCGGAAATTTTCCACGAGTTGGATCGTGAATTAGTTAAGAGGTCGTTAGTATTACATTTTTTTCCCTGGGGAGCAAAGCAAGATGGATGGTATAGAAAACATGGTGGATTCTAATCCTTTCTTCTTTTTATCTTAGGCATTTAAAAAAATTTAAAAAAAACCAAGTGATCGGCAACGAAGAAACGATTAGAAACCTGAAATTAAGGCCGTCCTATTTCACAAAAGCTTTATTAAAGAAATCCAGTAAAAGCTTTATTTAAAAATGGCTTCTTTTAGAACTCATACAAGTATAAAATCAATGACTTGTTATACAGAATCACATGAACTTTTTAAAAATATTTGAATTCTATTCCAAAGCTTTGAAACGAGATTTTTGATTTAATTTTATTGATAATAAATATAGTTGTTATAAAACAGAAAATATTTTTAAAAAACATTCTCTAATTAGTAGCGAGCTTTTTTAGGCATTTTCGCTAAAAAGGTTTTTTTTAATATTGGATAGCTTTTATTATTTGTTCAAAAAGCTTTCTTAAGAAATATTGATCTAAGAAAACAGCTTAGTAAACACAAAGTTTTTGATTTTAGGACCTTAAAGCTTTTACCGCCCATTGCAGTTTTATTTTGCGGCAGTTTATTCAAAAAGCTCAATTAAAAAAAACAAGCTTTTTTAATAAATCTCCACTAATACGATCTTATGTAGAAAAAGCTTATTAAAAACAAGGTTTGCGATTATATAAGCTTAAAGCTTTTAGCACTCACTGCATTTAAATTTTGTGGAAGATCTTTGCAAAAGCATTGCTAAAGCTCACTTTTAAGAAACAAGCTTTTTTAATATTAAATCTCGACTAAAAAAATCTTATATGGAAAAAAGCTTAGCAAAAATAATATTTATAATTATAGGAACTTAAAACTTTTAAAAATAATATTTATGATTATTGGAGTTCAAAACTTTTACCGCCTATTGCATTTTGTTTTTGCGATATATTATTCAAAAAGCTCATTTTTTTAAAACAAAACTTTTATAATAAATCACGACTGAAGCGAACTTATTTATAGAAAAACTTAGCGAAAATAATGTTTAAAATTATAGGAACTTAAAGCTTATGTATCCACTGCATTTAAAAATAATATTTAAGATTGTGGAAGTTCAAAGCTATTAACATCCATTGCATTTATATTTTGTGGCAGTTCATTGAAAAAGCTCATTTATAAGAAACAAGCTTTTTTAAATAACAGCTTTTATAAATAAAATCACGACTAAAGCGATCTTATATAGAAAAAAGTTTATTAAAAGTAATGTTTATGATTATGAGAGCCTAAAACATTAAGCATCCACTGCTTTTAACTTTTATGGCCGAACTTTCAATCAACAAAAATACACCCAAAATTTGTGAGTGACACGTTAAATCTTTGAACATTAAAGTTCTTATGGAAAGCACTTAAGCATTGTGACAAATATACAAATCTTAATTGTATATGAAATTTAAATAAATTTTAGAATATAAAATTATCTCAAAATTTGGTTATGACACGTTAAACTTCCTATTGTCAATAAAAGCGGTTGAAATTAAGCCTTTTAAGTTTAACCTAATATTTCTTTATTCAATTTCTCAATTGTTTTAAGTCAATTATGTGTACAACAGCAACTTTTGAAATAATCCCCACCATTTAACCATCACTACAACCAAAATCCAATCCCATCCATCCAATTAATAAATAGAACAAATGCGTCGAGCAACTTAAACAAAAATCTCTTTTTACTGAGAAAACAATTTAATTACGATTTAAGCTTTTTAAGCTACGAATTAAGTATGCTTGTGATTAAGTAGCTTGTTGAAATTTTCTTGGGCAAAAATAATGTCAGAGATTTATAAAAAAGGTCATCGAACAAGCGACGTAAAAAAGGGATTTTGGTAAAGTCTTAAATGTCTATTATTTAATGTTGACCTTTTCATTAAATGAAACCTTTTTGCTAAGATTTTAGTCTATATTTATAGTATTTTATGTTTGTAGCAAAAATAAATGATTTCAATTATCATTTGTTACAGTTTTCGTTAACAATATAGACTCTTAATACCAAAAGGTTATTCATGGAATTATTGGGAAACTGAAATGTTTCAAGTCATTGAAGTATAATAAATTATTTAGAATATTTAGAAAATCCTTGAAGTTATTCTTAGAAAATAAGGTAAAAGGATGAATAATTTTATTTTGAAATTTGCCATTTGAAAAAATCTTATAAAACCACTGCCTAGAAATTTGTGATTTTAGGGTTTTTAAAACAAATTTTAGTTAAAACTATAACTATAACAATAAAATATATTAAAGCTTTGTAAAACAATGAACAAAGCTTTAGATATTTATAATTTGCTTGTATAGTTTTCAAGTTATAATAAACAATTTTAATAGAAATGATACAATATCGAAACAAAAGCTTTTATATAAATCTTTTGTTACTCATTCCCACCTTTTTTAAATAAACTCTTATATTAATTTAAAGCAATACCTATCAAAATATTTCATTATCTGCCTCAAATCCTACCAACCAAAAACAAACATTTAACCAAAATAACTCTCAAAAAAAAAGCCTTCTTAAATCCTGCCATATATCCTTAAAACAAAATCTATGACTCATCCTTTATTAGCAAAATCTGCGTTTTATTAATGGCTGTTTTTCTTTATGTCAACACAGACAAAACAGAATGTGTAAATGAAAAATAACGCTTAAACAAATAGATAAATTACTACTCTTTTTGCTGTTAAATAAATATAGACCTAAAAACATTGCATTTTTTCCACATCAACGAACTTTAGAGACTACAAAACAAGAAGGTTAAAAATACAACACGCACATTATTTGATGTACGCACTTGTGTTAGAAGGACTTTTTTTTGTGGTGCTTCTGTTTAAATTAGACACACAAAATCCTAGTATAGCAAATACATCAAACTCTTCGTTGAAGTATACAAGTTTTACAACTGGCAGACAAGTAAACAACCATAAAAAAGCCAAGAGAAGACATACTCAAACACAAATCTTTTGTTTTTCTAATACTTAAAAGGAAAATATGGTGTTTAGTTGGAAATAGATAAAAAGGAAAATGAAATAGCATTTAATACAAAGAAAATATTTGAAATGAATGGGCTATAAATGGAGTATATAAAAGAAAGCTATGGGAAAAAACAAATTAAGCCTAGAAAAGCTTTTATGAGTCAAACAAAAGATCTTTGCTACTTATAAAATAAGACAATTTATGACTACTTTAAATATTTTATAAGAGCTTTCAGTAAAAAGCTTTCTTACTGTAAAACATATGTTAAGCTTTTTACAAAGGCTTTATTAAACTTTAATTTTAAATTAATTGAAAGCTTTATGAAGCACTAAGCTTTATTCAACTTAAAGAATTATTAAATATACAGCTTTAAGCTATATTAGGCTTTAAGATTTGTTAATCTTAAAGATGTATTAATTATAAATCTCTATTAAGCTTTCAGATATATTAAGCTTTTAGGTTTATTATGATTTTAGCTTTACAAAACTTTTAGTTTTATTTAGCTGTCATCTTTCTGAAACGTCTAGTTTTATTAAGCTTTTATCTGTAATTGGTTTGTAGGAAATTGAAAATATTTTAGGAAAAGAAAGCTTTATAGGTACAAGACTGAACTTTGAACAGCTTTAAGTTTTAAATCAAATAACTTAACTAATCATAAAGTAAAAGATATTATGTCTACTTTAAAAATTAAGTAAAAAGTTTATATTTTATTAATCATCATGCTTTATTCAGAAAAAATCTTTCTTACAACTAAATATTTTGTAAGCTGTATTAAGCTAAAAACGCTATGCTCTATAGAGCATACAACGTTAAGCTTTGTTAATCCTAAGGATTTATTAAAGTTTGACATTACTAAGCTTTCACATTTATTAGGTTGATATCTTTGTTAAGATTTTAGCTTTATTAAACTTTCAGCATTATAAAGCTTTTAGCTTTATTAAGATGGTATTGCTAAATCACCAAAGTTTCTCGGGTTCTATAAGCATGTCGTATTGATTATCATGGCAATTTAACCATTAAAAATATCAAAGTTAAGTGGCGAAGTCCCCAAGATTCTTTCTTACTTACTAAGGGTGCATTTTTCAAGAGCAGTAACCCTTACGATGCTGAAACATCTTTGTTTATAATTAAGTTTTTAGCTGTATTAAGCTTAAATGTATATCAAGCTTAAAGGTTTTGTAAGCTTAAAAGTTTTCTAAGCTTAAAGCCATTGCAAACTTATGAAATTTAAGTTTTATGAAATGATTAGATTTTATTATTACTAAAGTTTTATTTAGCTTAAAGCTTCATTAAACTTTTTTTGTGTTTAACGATTTTTTCAGCTTGAAGCTTTATTAATGTTTAAGCTTTATTAGGCTTTTTTAAGCTTGATTGATATTGAATATTTACTGATCTCAAGGTTATGAGCTTAAATATTTGTTAAGCTTAAAACTCACAGATTTATTAAGCACACACCATTAATATAATAAAGCTAACTTAATATTAAATATACCTTAAGCCTGTTTAAGTCACAAGCTTCGTTAAATTTAAAGCTTTCCTGTTTCAAGAATATTTCTTATTTAATATTCTCGATTGTCCTAATTCCGCTATTTTTCTTAACTCCACTGTACAAAAATTTAAAAAAAATATGTGATTATATTCTCGAAACATACGCTCACAGCTTTTACTGTTTCTTTTTTTTTATTCCTTAAATAAAAGTTTCACATAAAAAAGTTTTTAATTTTTTGTACAATGTCACTGTTTGTCATGTACGTGTGAGTGCTTTTCTTCTTCCCTTAACTTTTAGGGTTTCTGCTTATTCTTTCAACTTTTCGTTGTTTTGTCACAATAATGTCATTTTATAAAGAAAAAAAAAGAAATAAAACTTTAAACATTCTAATACACGCACATTTAAGTATACAAATTACCTACGAAAAAATACACACACCCAACCTTACACTACAATCCTACCATATTTTATGATTTTAATATGAGTGCGTATGTGTAAAAAAGAGATAAAACTCCGGCAGTTCGTGGGACTAATGAAAAGAGGTCATCATAGATGACTACGCTAGTGATATAAGAAGGGGAAAAGAGGCTTTCTAAAAGACCTTATTTAGAAAAGGTGTGAATTGATTCTAAAAGAAGGTTTAAGTTGGCCTTCAGGAAAATCTGCGAAGTAAAGGTCTCGTGATTTTTGGAGCTGGGAACCCAACTTAACATATGACAGACTAAGGAGCTGGCAACTGACCCCTACTTAAATAACATAATAATAGCCATTTCACCTGTCCTGATTAGTCAATTTACTTCACACCCGACAACTTGCGGACATTAAACTGCCATTAAATAACTGTGTTTCCGTCTCCTGTGTATAGTACAGACAAAAAGGAGTACCTTACCACCAAAAGAATTAATGGTATTTGCCTTAGAGTAGGCAGTGTTAGAGAAAACTACCGAGAATATTTGTAACTGTGAGTATAACTCTACATATATAGTGGTATGTTTAACACTACAATAACAAATGTTCTTAGAATTGGTAACAGTACTGGCAAGGGTCTCCTAGGGTGAATGGTAGAGTGCTAGAAAGAGAGGATAAAAAGTTTATTCATACTTAGATAGGGGATATTATTATTATTAGACAGATCTTATCACGAAGGCCTATGTGTTGTATGAGTATGTTAGTCTAAGTATGATAGAATGTGTAAGTAGTAGTTAAACATTAATTTGCATACATCTTTCCACATAGAAAGACATATTAATATACACACATGTAAGTATAGTCGGTTTATGTGTTTGCGCTTAACACACATTTACATTTACGAGGTATGCATAAAAAGTCTTTGAACTTGGTGGAGTGATTTTAAATGCAAAAGGGTTTTTGTGGTTTCATAGCAATCTCAGCAATCTCAGATTACCTTAGTTGAACCCGGACTTTATCATTTGCGGAGCCTCTCCTCTTTATACTCTAGACTTGGAAAGCTGTGGCCAGCATTCAAGGCCACCAGGGGCCGAATGCTATGAACTAAAATGAACATATCACGAATATCAGCGAAACTCGTTAAAATACTTAAAAGGCATGTTTGGAGAAAAACATGTCTACATACCAGTTTTTCTCCAACCCAAAACGAAGTGTTGTTCGCAAGTTTCGCAACATTCCTGTTGTAGAGCAAATTGAAGCTATTTTGACCTTGACTTTTGCCATTATATCACCACATTAGATATGGCATAGATGCTCATTAAAGACAACTCATGAAAGTCTAATGGATTATCGATATAGATCTGAATATCCTCCCCGTATACCTGCTAAAACATTGCCAGTTTACAGTAATTTTTTGGTTGAAATCTCAGTCTTCTCTATCGGGCAATACAGATGGGTCCTTCAACTCTGCTAGGAAGAAGGACCCACCTGAAAAAAGTCAGGAGAAAGACATTGCATCCGAATATTCCGAGTCCTATTAAACTTGTCTTTTTAATCATTACCGCTATTAAACCGTAGTTGATTAAGCAAAGCTTTTGTGAGCGATATCGATTGAAGACAATTATAGAGGAGCCCCATCGTTCTTGCTGTCATGCGGAGAGTCTCAACGAACTTATCTGCCTATAATCGTCGAGATTCTTCTGGACCATACGGAACAATTCAGAATATAAGCGAAATGACATCTCCAACACTCTGAATAACTAGTGGTCAGTGCTCACCGCTATCAAACCGTAGTTCCGCAGTTGATCAAGCATTTGTTAGAACTATCGATTGAAGATAGTTATAGAAGAACCACGTCATTTTTGCCGTCATGCTGATAGCCTCAATGAACTTATCAGCCTGTAATCGTTGAGTTTCTCCTGGACCATATGCTTGATCGGTGAGAGCTCCAAAACGATCCATTGGTTGTGCTCAGCATTCGACAGCGAAGGTCCAAAGAGTCTATCTAAACCATTGTTTGCCATTTCGCGGAGAAATGCCCGGTATATAGCACTAGATTGGATGTCTTATAGATATTCATAAGAGATTTCAAGCCTGCATGATTGTCTATTTAGAACCGAATATCCTTTCCAACTATACATATGTTACCAGTTTGTAAACTTTTTTAAACAGAAATCTCAGCCTAAGGAATACTGAACTGATTCATTAGCTTTAAAGACAAACGCGTTCCAGTTTGTACAATATAAAAACCCACACCCTTCTGTTAATCCTTGAGCCAGCAGTGAATACTTCAAAGACATTCAGGTTGAGATATTGTCCTCTGCCAGATGATACAATGATATTCCGAATGACTTAAACTCTACACTAATCCGGTAGTGGGTTGTCTGAGTTTCTCTTGTTTCAAAATAAACTGTTTTTTGGGCTCTCCTGGAAAATTGTTAAGTCGAAAATAGAGAGCTTCAGGAAACCATTCATTTATTTCTATCATTGGATAAATCTATATCTATATCTAGAATCTTAGTTTTATTTTTTGTAGTAAAATCGAAAGAAATATTTTGGTGAATTTTGTAGAGTTTGAATTTATTATAGCGTCATTATGACTGCAAAAAGTACCATCGGTGTCAACGTGAGAGAGATGGTTTGTAGGGCAAAGAAGACAAAGATCGCCCAGTCCAGCGAAGAAAGTTTGAAGAACAAGAATTGGAGGCATTACTCAATGGAGATTATTGTAGAGCTTCGAAAATCATTGCAGTAATTTCAAAATTTCGAGCAGCAGGATTCTTCCGAAAACGGGGAAATTGGATACCATACGAATTGAAGCCGAAAAACCTTGAAAGACGATTTTACATGTCTGAAAAGCTGCATGTTATAAAACAAAATCATTTTAGCATCGAATCGTTACTTGCAATAAGAAATGTATCCATTACGATAACACGTAGCATTAGAGATCCTATTTGAAGCCAACCAGTCGAATCGACACCAAAGCCAAATATCCATGGCGCTAAGCTAATGCTCTGTATTTGGTGGGAGCAAAATCGTCCAATCTATTATGAGCTGCTGAGATCTGGACTGACCATCACAGAGAACCTTTACCGAATGCAATTGATTCGTTTGAAGAGAGCATTTGTCGAAAAACACGCAGAATATGCCACCAGACATGAATGAAACCATAATATTCCATCATGACAACGCTTGGTCACATATTGCAATAGCTGTTAAAAAGTATTTAGAGTGAAGTGGTTGGGAAGCTCCAGGTCGTGCCCCATCCGACCACTATTTGTGTCGATCCATGCAGAATGCTCTCTCTGGGATACGCTTCACTTTGGAACAGATTATCCGATGATGGCTTGATTCGTTCTTGGCCTCAACGACATAGACTATTTAGCAGACAACGCAATGGATCTTAAAGAAATCTTGTTGCAAGTATGGAGTTAAATTAACACAACTCTTCAGTCAAACCTCGCATACTAATATAAGTACGTATGCATTAGTTCTAGTTTAGTTATAAAACTCTGCAAGCATGAGTAGTTTTTCTAAAGAAACTTTAACAAACTTTATACTTTTATCCTTTTTTCCTTAGATTTTCTTGAGTCTTAGAACAAAAAAATACCTAAACTTAAATTGAGCCAACTTACAGCAGAGAAAACTATAAAGTTTTGAGAAATATACGTTTGTATAAAGGAAATTTTAAAGACGAATTGGCTTCTATTTGATGGCAACAAAAAAAATGGGGCTTTCATGTTAATTTACCAAAATTTTCAAGGTAAATATAAAGTTTTAGCTATTTTATTACTTCTAAGCATGTGTTTGTCTAAAGACGTTGTTATTTTAGGTTTAGGTAAATAAATCTGTTTACTTGCAGGAACATACAAAGTACATTCCAACATTCATATAAGTGAAAATATTTATTTAAGCTAGCAATATATAATATTAACAACTGCTCTCTAATATGAATTTTGTGGTTTAAAGATTTTTCACTTTTATCTTGTAAAGAAAAATCTTTAGGAAATATTTGAAATTTTTAATGGAATTTTAGTTTTAATTAAGCGAGTTAATGAGGAAAATATACTGTAATGAAATGTACTTGGTAATAAAAAGCGAAAATGTGGGAGAGGTAATACCAGTTTCATAAAACTGAAATTTGAATAAAATTGTCACTCTAACCACCACATATCCACTCTAAAGGAAATTTCAAAGAGCCTTGCTGGTAAATTGGAATAAAGTACGTCTCCTTAAAGGATCCCCATTTTATATAAAATTGAAAATCGCTTAACTATCTATGTTGTACTAGTTTTAAACATTATTCACTTCATCCCATAAGTATTATTTCATTTCATTCTTTCTATTACCCAAATTTTAAAATATGAAAATAAATTTTAGTATTTCCATTTTTTTTAGCAATAACTTTTTATTTAAACCCATCAATATTGGCCCAGTTCTAATTAAAATAAACTCTTGTTTATATCATTTATATATGTATAACAAAATATTTAACTTTCTATTTTTGGTTTATTTATTCCATTGAGAATATATTTATTATATAAAACATATTTATTTGCCATAAATTTTGTACATTTTTATTTCCAAAACAACAGTTTATTTTAGTTCAAAGTTTCTATTTAACAAATTTGTTATTATTTGTTGAATAAAACATCAACGAAAGAGAAAAACTTAAATAATTTATCACAACTATAGTAAATAAATATTATCTGGCTAAATTTTGGCTGTAACATCAACATAATCAAAAATATAATAGCTAAATTAGTAAAGATTAAGGACGGAGAGGAGTTAAACTTACAGAATACACAATATTTACTGAATAATCCATATGCGGAAAGTTTTGCTTAACGCTTCCTTAATTTGTAAAAAATGCCGCTGAAGCACAGCTATTGCTCACCAAAGCTTATGGTGAATGTGTTCCTTCGGTTTCAACGTGATAGAGAAGTGGTAATTTTGACACGGAAGACAAAGATCTCATAGGCTAGCCAAAAAAGGTTAAATACCAAGAATTGGAGGCATTACTTCATGAAGATTGTTGTAAAACTCAACAAGAGCTTGCAAAATCATTGGGAGCTACTCAAGCAGCAATTTCAAAATGATTGCGAGCAGCAGGATTAATCCAAAAACAGGGAAATTGGGTACAACACAAAATAATATCATTTACTTGCGATGAAAAATGGATCCATTACGATAACCCGGAGCGTAAGAGATCGAAGCCCGGGCAACCAGACGGATCGACACCAAAGTAAAATATCCATGACTAAGGCCATGTATTTGTTGGGAGAAAAAGGGTCCTATCTATTATGAGCTGCTGAAATCGGACCAGGCCATTACTGGTAACCTGTGCCGAATGCAACTGATTTGTTTAAAGCGAGAATTGGCCTAAAAATTACCAGAATATTGTAATATAGCATCATGACAATATCTGTTAAAAAGTATTTCCAATGAAGGGGTTGAGAAGTTTTCCCTCACCCACTTTATAGCCCAGACCGTCCCCTTCCGACTAAAATTTGTTTCGATCGAAGCAGAACGGTCACTCCGTGATATGTTTCACTTTGGTGCGTTCTCTTGATGCGTTCTTGACCTCAAAAGATGAGTAGTTCTTTTGGCTTGAAATCCATATTTGCCAGAAAGATGGAAAATGTCCAATGGCCAATAAATTGAATAAATTTATATTGTACAAATGATTCAAAATAAAAGCTAAACAATTAAAAAAAAATCCCGCATTTTTAAGTCATCTAAAAGTCATGGGTTTATTAGGCAGCCATCTCCAGCAATACACTTGGGTGCTTCGCCGAAGTTGAAAAAGTCAGGAAAAGGACATTTGAAAACATATACGAGTCGTCTTATCCATCATTACATGAGATTTATTTCTCTTGTGTGCCCTCTGAACAAACCGTGGTGAGTGAACATCTCTATCAAACTTCCGCAGTTGATCATACGAAGCACTTTCTAGAGCAATCGATGGAATACTGTTATACATCGCCATAATGCGAATAGACTCAAGGAACGTATCTGCTCATAATGGTTGAGTTTTTCCAGGACCATATGCTTGGACGATGAGATCCACAAATCAAACAAAAGCCAGAAGAGTCTGACTAATTAATTTTTCGTCATTTTGCGGAATAAGGCTCGGTATTCCAGCCACATATTAGATGTCCTTTAGATATAGGAGAGATTCTTAGTCTGACTGATTGTCAGTGTAGATCCAGGTATATTAAAATCTGAATATACACAACTTTTAATAGTTGAAATCTCAGCCTAAAGATTAAAGCATTGACCCGGTAGCTTGAAACACAAACGCGTCCCTGTTTCATCATCAGTGAATATCTCAAAAGGATTCTGTTAAAACATTCCGATTTGCAACCCGTTTTATATCTGAAATCTTTGCGTAATAAACACGAAGCTGATCCGGTAGTTTCGCCACAATTCGTGGCGACCATCTCTCCGCAGAGGGACTCACGCGGAGAGATGGTCCTCTCTCAGATGATCGGCACTAAAAAGTCCGCGTAGAATCAGTTTGCCAACTATTTAAAAGCTGAAATATCATCCTAAAGATCACTACACAGATCAGAGGCACACGAGTCCCAGTTCGTGCAATATCAAAACCCAATGTCCTTTTCATTTCTGAGTCATCAGTTAAGTCCTCAAAAGAACTCATACGGAGAGGCTGTCCTCTTCAGGATCATAGTGTTGTGATCAATACAATAAAGTTTGAGGTGGAGAGAAATTTAGATGTGCAGATGACAATGATATCCGACAGTTAAACAGAGACCAGTATTGCCGAATGACCAAATTTTATTTTGGTTCCAGGAGCTTATTGTATCATGGTCATTACCATGTTCAAAACCGCTTAATTATAGATCAAAGGGTTTATTATGACAATAAGTGCTTAGTTGACATGATATCATACTTCTTCAAGAGGGTTTACCAACATATCAAAGAGCCATTTTGGTTTTCCTGGCTCTATTATCCCAGAAATCGTGAATACTCCTTAAACAATCTCAAATGAGTCTTTGGATTTCAAGATTGTTTCGAATCCGGAAAGATACATATACTTTGCGTTATTGGGATAAAATTTGTTTCATATCTTTAAAATGAGACGGTGGAATCTTCTACAGAATTGTACAGATTAATTTTTCCAGAATTCACACTGAGTCCAATTTTAGCTCTCCTTGCACAGAATGATTGTTCTGCTGATCACATTATTGCCTTCATTCTTCATTAAGACTTCATTTACGACACTAGTGATTCGATTATGGATGGCAACCGAACTTCAAGTAGCGTTGTCAGTTGCCTAAATGGTATTACAGATGGCAACTGGCAGCTATCAGTAGCCTTATGGCAATGCAACTGAAGATCGGTTGCCATCCATATTCTACCCATAAATATACACATTACTTTGGTAAATATTTCGAATTTGATCGAAGAGTGGGTTATTAGGAAGACTGGCAAATAGCTAGCCTACGATCATCATGTTTAAAACAAGTTATATGATTAACTTGTAACCCCCCCCCTGGGAGAAAAAAGGTAGGAATCAAAGATCAGCAAGGTTCCCCACCACTACACCAAATACACCGAGGGCGTTGTCTCTAGGCAACGACAGATGGCAGCACCATTATCCTAGACCAGCTACAGCAGACCAACAACCGATTAACGAAACTGACACAAGGTAATAATAACAATCGATTGAATCCTTATGGCAACATCATCATACATGTATCCGAAGACCCGCTACAGCAGACCAATCATCTACTTAGCTGGAACAACAACCGTTTAAACTATACAAACAATAACAATGGATTTAATGGCAACATCCGTACATGGAGACGCACGATACTCCAATAATTAGGAAGGGAAATACGCGAAAAACAACTACTTCAACAATTCTTATAAGATGGAGATGCTTTGTGGCAGCCAAATGCCCCCAAGTGGGGTAATGGAAAAAAAAAACATGATTATCTTGTACTGTGGGTTTTGCATAGTATCGATGTTTTCTGCCACAACGATCTTCAGCCACTAGCTGGCCTATAACATTATTAGCTTTGAAATGCTACAGTGCAGTTAGTGTCTCATGATTACAACAAATTACCTGATGATCGTGTATGCGACAGTAGTATCTATATTTTCTACCACAATGATTTTCGTGACATTCTTCTTGCAGCGTATGATGACTACGATGGAAACTTGGAGCTGTAAAATGGTGCTTAATATTTAACCCCGATGGAAATTATAAACAATTATTTTCATAAAAATTTTCACTCTTGAATTTTGTTTTATATTAGAGTTAAATTTTTGTAGTCTCTGTTAAAAAGTCCAATAACAATCGTGTGACCAAATGTTCTGAGCCGTTTGCCATTAAAAACACCAAGATTTACTTGCAAATAAATTTAAAGGCAATATTTTAAATCTTGTAATGGAACCAAGATGTAAATCAAATTCGAATGCTGATTAGAAACTACTAAAGTTGGAGTATTTTTAACAACTTTCTAATCAAGATCATTTCGACACGGTTTCAAGTTAACGGTAACGATTACGGCAATCGTTTTACGATATGGAAGGGTTAAAGGGTAACAATTCGGGAAAAGGATTGACTATTACATTTGAATTTTAATTTAAAGGAATCCTTTACAACTTAATTATGAGATGTAACCAAAAATTGATTTTCGGAAAGGATAAAGGATCAAAATAACGATAAAAGAATGACTAATTTGAATTTAAATTTAAAGGAATCGTTTATAACTTAATTATGAGATGTAAACTAAGACTGGCTACCAATTGGGAAGGTGTAAAATGTAACGATAGCAATAGTTTGCCATTTTTCCAGTGTAAATTTTAAACCTGTACCGCACTATTTCCAAGAGCATATATTTTGGAAAGCTTAAGAGGAAACAGTTGAGGAACAGTGAAACTAGGAATTCTGAAAATTTCTAAAATTCTGATGCATTCTATTAAAACCACAAAATTTTTCTCTTACATTCCTAGTAAAGTATTGAATCTATTTTAACTTTTAGAATAGCGTGCTTTTAAAACTAATACAACTTTTTTTTTGTTATCAAATATTTAAAATAATATTTAGTTGATTTTTTGTTTCTATTTCATCTAAGGTCTGCCAAAACCTATATGGAGGAAAAAAAAATTAAAGTTTACCAATAAAAATAAATATTCTAGAATCCTAATTGCATTTTTTTAAACGTGCTGCTGCTGCTGTTGAGTTTGTTTGAAAGTGTATTGCTACTGCCAAAACTTTCCAGGCATTTTCACTAAATTTTTTGCACTTCTTGTTCCATTTTTTATAGAAAATTTTTTTTTTTTTTTTCATTCAATATTTTATTTGCTTAAACGTCCGTTCATTGGCAGTGTTTGTCTCTGGGTAAATACTGGAATATTTGTTTCTAATCAACAACTATAGATTTATTATTTTCGTTTCGTTTTTTTTTTCTAATGTATTTTGCAAAGTTTTATTTTTAATGTTTGTTGTTGTTGTTGTTCTAGCTGCTGTTTTATTTATTACGTTGCCTAGTTTTTGGGGCAAAATGACTTTTTCCATTCATATTTATTGTAAAAGTGTGTGTGTGTGTGAAAGAGTTTTTAGGGAGTGAAATTATTGTTTTTTTTCGGCTGTTGTTGTTGTTGTTATTATTCACACGATTTATATTTATGAACTGAAATGATTTTGATTGGAGTTTTAGTAGTTTGTTTATAGGAATTTTTAGTTTATAAATTATTTGCGAGTTTTAATTATTATGCTTTTATTATTTATATTTTCTTTCTCTGGTTTTGCTTAAATTTATGCATTTTTGTTAGAGTTTATTGAATGGGTCATGAAATATTGAGCAAATTAAAGTGTTTTAGAGTTTTGTATTTATTAAAAATTTAAACTATAAATATTGTAGTTTATAAGTTACATATCATTAGAAATGTGATTTATAGTTTAGTAAAGTGAGTGCTCTGGAAACCAAAATAATGAACTATTTAAAAGAAATTCTGCATAATAAAACTTAAATAATACATTTAGTATTTTCTTGACTTTCCATTAGCTAAGTTTATAATATTTAGCTTTTAATTTAATAAATCATTTTGATATTAATATTTGCTTCCTTAAATTCTATTTTTAAATTTCTTTAAAAAAAATTTTAATTTCTAATTTACATTTTAAGTAAATTAGCTCTCATATGACATTTAACTTTTATTTTCGTTATTTACTTAGTTCTAAAAATATTTTCCATTCTGTTAGTTCTTAGTTTTTCTTTTTTCGAAATTTATTTGTCTGACCTTTGACTACAAGCACCTTCATTAACTTTAACAACATGTTGCGTGTCTGACCTTTCGCTTTACTGCTGTATTCATTGTTCATTTCCTTATGTATGCGATTTTTTATCCTAACGACCAAACAAATAATAATTATATTTTTATTAATATATCATGACATTAAAGGGTGTTATTAAAAAGTTTCTAATCAAAACTAATTTGCATTTTATACTGAACAAAATGTCAGTAGAAATGAGTGCCAACCAACCAACCAGTCATCTATCAAACCAAATGAAGCTAACATATTTACATGTAAAGCAACCATGGGAGTTTGAGTCAGTGGTTGGCAAATGTTGTACATGCTAATTAAGCAGTAAAATACACGTAAAGTCAATTCTTATCTCTACTTAAATATTTTATTTTTAGCCATCTGGGAATCCTAAAACCATGCAATTTATCAAATTATCCTTTACTTACATCGTCAAAGAAGTTTTTCTGCATCACATGTTTATAGTCCATGAACATCAAGCTTTTCTGCAGAAATAGTCCGAGTCTTTGGTGGGAATAGATCCCGCAACCCTCAGACTAATAGTCAATCACACTATTATCTAGTCTAAGTCAAATGTGAATGTAAATAGTAGTATAAAGATAATTTTGGACTACCCAATGTCTGTGCCGTATTTCAAAAGGAGATAAAATTCCCATTTAATTACATCATCAGAGAAGTTTTTTGTTTGTATTAGTAGATTATGGTCCATGAACATCAACTTCTAGCTTATCTGCTGAAACAGCCAAAATCTTTGGTGGGAATCGAACTCGCAACTTCCAGACTAATAGTCTAACATACTATCATCTAGTCTATCGAGGCTAGTCAAATGTGAACGTATACGGTGTAATTATGGTTTTAGACTACACCAATTTCAAGAGCAGATCATAGCTTTGAAAAGGTCAATTTGATTTTGAATCAAAGCAACGAAGTCTAACGGCATACTCAAATGCATTCTATCGGTGATCAGTCTCTTCAACGATTATAATTTACGAAGCGATATGTACCTCTGTTGAATTCGTGATCAAATAGGAGGCACTCAATAAGTTAAAACAAATTTGGTGTTTATTTGTGGTTGTCAGAACTCTTAAAGTAATTGATTTAGAGATGTCAGACGTTGATATTTAAGTGGACAGTCTCACGGCAATATTCGACATGTTTAAGTTAAAAATCAGATGTAGATCCGTCTGACTGAATTCGCGTAGCAGTTGAAGCTCACAGTAAAAAGTCTTGAAAGTCTTGCAAGTTTCAATCAAGCATTAAGGAGCTCACCTGAATTTTTTTATAATTTCCGAGTCCAGTATAAAAGGACGATCATTAGAACACGATTCGTCTGATTGAATTCGGGTGGTCTAACAGAAAACGTTCATAGAGTTTAAAATCTTGTCGTTTATGATTACGACTTTTAATCTCAAGAATTGCTCAACTATCAAGGCCCTCACATTTCTTTTACTTTCCTGGTAAAGTATAATATAAAACTGCGATCATTAGGACATAATAATCAGAAAATTCATCAACTATTAACTGTCTTTGAACCTTTGGAAATCACGAGCGGTTTTCTTGATTTAATAGAAATAAATTTGATTTGATAGAACTTTAAACATGCAAATTTGAATATACAGAGAGCTGGAGAGTCTCAAAGTTGACCATCTCGTGCTGGAAAAAGTATTTGAAATTTGTAGCTTTTGAAGAAAATGTAATCTTTAACCTGCATATTAAAAGACAGTTGACCACTTCGTGGGAGAAGTTGACCACCTCGTGTGAGAAAAAGTTTCTAGAATTTGGTTCGATTGAAAAAAAAAAAAGTTCATGGTATATTTATGAAGAAGGACACAGGCTTTCAGAAAGTTAAACATTTAAACCTAAAGTTCAAATCTTATGACAGTTGACCAATTCGATTAAGAAAAAGTATTTAGAATTTGTAATTTTGGGTTGTCTGAATTGAAATTAATTGGTTCGATCGAAAAAATGTCCACAGATAATTTTAAAGGACATACGATCAATTGAAATATATGTAGAGGGGGATAAATTTAGATGTTTTTTTTATTATTTTTGTTGAGTATTGTTTGACAATTCATTGAACATCTCCAAATTATTCAACTGTATTCCGACAATCAGCATTCTGTGAGGATCTCAACGATCAACATATGGTTTGTATCGATGATTTAGCTTAGCGACTAAATTCGCATTCTGGAAATGTCAAGTGGCCGCCTAGATCGTGAGAAATCACACATCTGGATTCTTTGCTTGGGGCTTGTATGAAGTCAAAGGTGTTCGACGATAAGCCAGCTACGATTCAAGATAACATTACTTGCATTATTCGCGAGATATCGGTAGCGATGCCGGAAAGAGTGATCGAAAATAGACGTGAAATTATCGTAAACAAGTAAGAAAGTATGATCGGTCAAGCCCGACCATATAATACCACTATCCCAAGTAAATGAGCAAAAACATTTTTCTTTTAAAATTTCAATAATTTATAATCGTGAGAGATTTTCGGAAGTGGGCCTTATATGGGAGCTATAACGAATTATGGACCGATCACCATGAAATAAGGTCATGTGATTTATGTCTATATGAAAGTTATTTATGTTGAATTTTGTATATATACCAACATTTTTAAGTGATTTAAACACGTTAAAGTGATTTTCGGAAGCGGGTCTATGACTAATCATGGACCGATCGTAACAAAATTTGGTGACACGAATTTCGAATATATAAAACTTATTTGCAGCGAAATTTGTGGAGACACGTATATACATTAAACATTTATGACAGATAAAGTCCAATTTCGGAAGGACATTTGTATGGGGGCTATGTGAAATAATTGACCGATTTTAACCAGTTTCAATAGACTTGGTCCTTGGGCCGAAAAACTTATATGTACCAAATTTGATCGAAATATCTTCAAAATTGCGACCTGTACTTTACGCACAATGTTTACATGGACAGACGGACGGACGGACATCGTTTAATCGACTCAGAAAGTGATTCTAAGTGGATCGGTATACTTTAAGGTGGGTGTTAGACCAATATTTGTGGGCATTACAAACATCTACACAAACGCATTATACCCTCCTCACAATGGTGGTGTAGGGTATAAAAAGTATATGACTAAGATTATTTTTTCAGGCCATAATATCGAATTATATTTTAAGCGTTTTAATTTTAATAAAAAAAGTCTAAATTAATCACCCTTTGAATGATAATTATAGGTGAGAATTCCGGCTTTCTGAGAATGTAACACTTAACCAACCAACCATCTTGAATATACAGCAAACTGCAAGGTATCAATGTTGACTTCCTCGAGTGTATTAAAGACTCTTTCCTTACAGTAATCGATGATCGTAAATTTTGTAAAGGAGTTTTCGGGGGTTTTAAAGCCAGTTCGAGTGTAACATAAACCACAGCCTAATTACTAAACGTAAGTCAAGTCCAATAAGCAACAAAGACCCAAAAATTCAAGCACTTGAACATTTTGTTGGAACTTGACTTGAATTCAAATGTAATTACATTTTAAACTTGAAAAATATTAGGAAATTAAATATTTTTCAAACAAAAAACATATGGCTTGAATTTATGTTTATGTTTCCTTTTTACTGGAGAATGCTATTGAAAAAAAGTGTAATACTTGAATATAATTCAAAGCTTGAATTACGCTTGCTTTCAACTTGAATTCCAGTAAAAATGCTTATTGGGAAGGTGTTTATTAAGGCATGGCTACTTTATTGTACCTCGGTAGTGCAGAGAGTGGTAAATAGACATATTTTTTACCTATTTCTTGCCGTAACCAAAGTTATTTATAGAACTAATTGGTTCCTTCCTAACCGCAACGTCTTATCCTCAAATACATTGACTGAAAACTCAGCCATTTATCGACTTTTGATACTGATTAGTGGATACTCTACTGTACCTCAGTGGTGCAGAGAGTGTTCTATTAAAGAAGTTGTTGCATTTTAAAACGGATTTTGGACCAAAAATTTATGATTCTGAACTATAGGATTTATTTATAACCACAATTGAAAATTTCTACAACATTAAACTTTTACAAGTAAAAACTTTGCAAAATTTTACAAAATATTCTTCTCACGATTTGCATAAAACTACTTAAAACGCATTTAATTACACATAAATAAAAATTAAAAAAAAAAATTGTAATGCGTTTTGCATTCAACCGCACTAAATAGTATTAAAACCAAAATTAATACAAAAAAAAGCAGCAACCAGAACAAAAATCAACAAAAATCCGCCATAATATTATTAAAAAAAAAGCAAGAAAATGAAAAAAGTATAATAAAACTGGTTTAAGCTCGTTTATAAAATAATGTTGGCGCTGATGAGTATGAAGATGACGATGACGACGACTCCGACAATGATGGCCCTGGCGTTGTGTGTTGTTATGTATGATGGCAAAACTAAAGGAAGTAAAACGTTTATATAATGGCAGGGTTTAAAATCGGATGATTGTTTTTCAGCATTGCATGCATGCTTGTTTGTTTGCTAGTTGCTGGTTAGTTTGTTTGGTTGGTTGGGGTCTGGTTGTTGGTTTAAATCATCACCAGCCAACTCAGTTTTATGTTTCCTTCCCAAAAATAAAAAATAAAAACAACATCAACGATTTTTATTAGTGGCAACAACATTTTAAATGCTAACAAGTCACAGCAACTTAATACCATAAAGCTGCTATAATTTTTCATATACTTTTGCTTAACTTTACAAGAGTCACAGGACGACAGAACAGCAGTAAGTAAGCATGTGAGTATGAGGAAAAAATATTTTTTATTTTTCTTGAAGTCTTGTTTTTAAGCAGAAATGTTTAAGTAAACAAAATAAAAGAATGCTAGAGAGTTATCGTAATACCAGGGTCTGATAGTCACAAGTTATGATATAAATTCGAGAGGATTAAGGCTGTTCCGGAAAAGTAAGCTTGAAATTAAAGATAGGAAATCGTAAGGATATTTTTGTTAAGAATCAATCCATTAGTGTAAAATGGTTTGAAAGTAAAATTTTGGTTTTTATCAAATATTTTATTTATTAGTTTTATTATGAATACCCTAAATCTACATTCAATATTGTTGGCTTAATTTTTTTGACGTTTATTGTTGGTTGACTGTTGTGTGGGGGTGGTGGGGGGAGGAAGTAGGTGTGGGCCAAATTGAGAGTTTAACAAAAGGGTTGTTAAAAGAAAATAACTTATGCAAATCAATTTACATATGCAATTAAATGGCGCGCCAATGTATGCATAAATACAATACACACAAACAAACACACCGACATAAGCTCCTACATACGCACACATTTAAAAAGTCCCCATACACACACACACACTCGCATACCACATTCATATTTGCATACTCAGAGTAAAGTATTTAATGAAATCAGCTAGAGTTGCCATTTGTTATATTCATAAAGGACTAAACAGTGGGCCTAAATGCATGAAAATTATAAAAATTAAAAATAAATGTGAAGGTATATTTTTAAAGTAACGACCGAGCTCGTAAACTGTTGCGTACCCCTTGCTGTCTTGTCAAAATGTCAAAGGCAATCCCGCAATTCCTTAAAATTGGAGCGAAAATCTTAAAAATGGTATTTTCAACAATTTTGCCCATAAATAGGGAACACATAAAATTGAGATAAATAGGGAACACATAAAGATTTCAAAAGTTATTTTCCGTTTTCTAATGCCAGCTTTGGTATTTAAAAACATGTGGCCCAAAGTTGAAAATTTGATAAAAAAAAAATAGGCCAAATTTCAAAGGGCGTAGGGGCGACTTGTTCAAATAATAGGTCATAGTTTTTATACCAAAATGTTTTTCGTAAAGATACTTTACAGAAAAACATAAAATTTTTATATGTTCGTGAAAAAAGATTTTTTTTATAAAAGAAAGAGTTGAGTCACCTTTTCGCCCAAAAAACAGTTGTCTAACTAACAAAAAAAAACCAAGTTCATTCGGTCCAAAAATACGCCCTACATTTTTAAAAAAAGCGGACCAAGGTATGGCAAAATTTTAAAATTTCCATTTTAAAATGCTTATAACTCGGAAAGAGATAAATAGCACATGCAAGCATGATTTTCAGGACCTAGCCGAAAGCTTTCCAATAGAAAACCCTTTGAAATCGGATGGGAAACAAAATGAGAGCCATGGAGCATTTGTAAGGCCCATTTTAATAAATTAAACTCAAATACTCCTTGCCTACACGTCGAATTTTATCCAGATCGGACCAGCCGTTTAGAAATGCACGATTTATTTCCATAAAATTTTGATTTAGCCCCACGTTGAAATGGAAGACAAAGAACGCCCAGGCCAGTCAAAAAGGTTTAGAGACCAAGGCTTGGTGGCATTATTCCTTGAATATTGTTGTAAAACTCAACAAGAGCTTGCTAAATCATTTGGAGCTACACAGTCAGCAATTTCAAAATATTTAAGAGCATCAGGATTCATCAGAAAACAGGGATATTGGGTACCATACGAAGTGGGCGATTTTGCATATCCAACATGATGCTTGAACGCTATAAAAGAAAATCATTTTTACAGCGAATCATTACATGCGATGGAGAATGAAATCATTGCGATAACCAGAAGCATTAGAGATCGTATGTGTAGCCCGGCCAACCAGCCGAATCAAGACCAAAGCCAAATATCCGTCGCGCTATTTGGTGGGACGTAAAGTGCCGAATGCAAGTGATTCATTTGAAGCGGTCATTAGACGAAAAACGCAAAGAAATGAAACCTTAATTTTCCATCATGACAACGCACGGTCATATGTTGCAATACATGTTAAAAAGTATTTAAAGTAAAGGGGTTGGGAAGTTTTGCCTCATCCGCTTTATAGTCAAGACCGTGCTCCGTCCAACTACTATTTGTTTCGATCGATACAGGACGATCACTCTGGGATACGCTTCACTCTGGAACAGAGTATCCGAAATTTGCATGATTAGTTCTTGGCCTCAAAAGATAAGCAGTTCTTTAAGCTCGGAATCCATATGATTCCAAAAAGATATGAAAACGTCATAGCCAACAATAGCCAACACTTTGAATAAATCAATGTTGTACAAATATTTCAAAACAAAAACTACAAATTTTAAAAATCTTATATATAAATAGGCCACACGTTTTTTGTGGTACACTTTTAGGTATGTTATTGTCCATCAATATTGATGAAACATATATGGTTTAAAGGTTTTTTTCTCTAGATATGCACAATATAAAATTTGTTTTTAAAATTCTTTCAAATAAATGTGGTAAAAAGCATTTTAAAAGTGGTCGAATTTCCTAGCAAATAATAATCAAGTTAACAAATTTGTTTTAAATTCGTTCGAATAGAGTCAGTTTAACAGTTTAAAGCAGTGGTCAGCACTAATAGGGAACAGTAAACCACCTGAATGTAATTGTTCACATAAATTATCAAAACTAAGAAACTACAATCACAATCAATAGCATATCATATTATTATAGTCTAATTTCTAAGTTATCTTCATGATGACCACTGGTTTAAAGCTTTATAAATAATTAACTAAGAAACAGAAGGCTGAGTCAGTCTCTCTATATTTTTTAAAAGATCTTTTTATTAGATCTTTTTCAGATCTTTTTATTACCAATGGCAACTCTTGTTTTATTTTGTTTTAAATATCCTTAAAATACAATATGTATATACATATGTGCATATCTGTATATGTATGTATTTTATTTTTTCGTTCACAATATGTTGAAAATGTTTTAATATATTTTATATGTGTATTGTGTGTAGTATGTAGATATGCATATTTGATATTGTTAAAATAATGTTCCTACAATTTTTAATTAAAATATTTAAAATACAAAGTTATTTTATTTATTAAATAATAATAATAATAGTTTGTTGCTGTTTTTAGTGGTAGCCTATAAATTTAACAAAAATTATATATAAATTAATTTAATATACAAATAATGTATGTATTATGTGTTAAATTTATATTTAGTTTGAACGAAATATTGCATTAATTTGGGGGTAAATTGTGTTATAAGATTTTTAGAGAAATTTATTTATTATAAACTCCAAAGGTATTGGATTTCTTTAAAAGTTAGAAGAAACTTTGGGAAATGTTTTCAAGGGATTTAAATATAATTAAGCACTGTAGTATTAATAAATTCTAGCTAGCAACATGTTGGAATATTAAATTTTGTTTTTTTGATTATTTAAGCTTGTTTCCTAAGATACCTATAGTTAGTGTAATAAAGCATGGCCGATTTTTAGGCTGTTTGTTGTGCAACCCTGTTTCTTAAGAGAATAATAGCTCATACAATAAAGCATTGCATAGTTTTAGGCTGTTTATTTTTGCTTAAAGAATTTTAACAAAAATTAGCGATCTTTCTCATGGATAACGTTTAAAAACATAGATGTAGGGTATTTAACAGTCGTCATAACCTTATAAACTACTTTTACTTGTTTATTTTAAATCATATCCATAGCTTGACATTGTTTTCCTCTGTGTAATAACCTTGTAATTAAAAATGTTTATATAATAATTATATAAAAAATATGTCATTCCAACTTTCAATTATCCCCCATAGTATTAGTGTTTTTTCACATAGAATTATCTCAATTTCATATTAAAACCATATGATTTAATTTAATTTTATTACACAAATAAATGTATTATACGCCATAAAATTAACAACAAAAAAAAATTATGTTTTTTTTACATGTAATTTCATGAATTTATTCCATTAAATAAATACAAGAAAGTTAAGCAAAAAAAGAACAAACAAATACTTCACTACTGGCCCATATAAATAAATATTTTTACAAGGAAACTCCAACAGCCTTTTACATACTTAAGGTATTTGTGGAATGATATGAGTAATATCATTATATTGAAATATTGATTAATAATATCGTTCATAATTTTTTTCACATTTATTCTTAATGGGGAGGAGGGCAGAATTTTACATAAAGTGATGTATATTTAGCTGTTTAAACAGCTAAAGCTTTGGCCAAATATTCTGCTAGAACAGAAAATACACAAATAATCGCTTTTAAGACTTTCTAGGTCAATTCATATTCATGTGAAGAACTCAAATTAATATTTGAAAAATATTCCTCGTATCAACAGTAAGCGCCTAAAAGTATGCAATACTTTTTATGTAACAACTCGAAAACAAGTTGTATGACAAATAAATACATTTTTACAGCATTTTTTAAGCATTATTAAAAAAGGATATATGAGCAACATTCTAATTTTACGACTTCTATGGGAAATTTGTGTTTATAAAGAAACTATATTGATAATTACAACATCTATTGCTAATTTTGACGTTAAAGAAAATATATTTTTCAAAATTTTGTATGACTAATTAAAAATCACAACTTTAAAGATAAATAAAATGTTTTTAATAGCAATTTATAAACATAATTGAAAAAGGATATATGATGAACTTAATTATTTATGACTTCTATTAGAAATTTTTGCTTATAAAGCAACTATATTAAAAACTACAACATGTAATGAAGATTTAAACTTTATATCGAACAACGATATATGGGAATCTTTATTTTTGTAACAGCTATGTATATTTAAACATGAAACATTTACATCGGAAATTCTTGAATGTACGAAAACTATAGTAAAAATTACATAATTTAATAATGATTTTAACTTTTTTTCAAAAAAGGATATATGGTAAACTTTTTAAATATGACATATTTTTAAAACCTTCGAATTAGAAATAATATTAGACAACCAAACACAAGTTTTAAGAAAATTAAACCTTTTGTAAGAGCTATATTTGAACATTATATAAAAAGGATATATGGTTAATATACTTATTTTAACATTTACATCGGAAATTCAGGAGTGTAAGAAAATTATATTAAAAATTACATAATTTAATAATGATTTTAACGGATTTTCAAAAAAGGATATATGGTTAACTTTTTAAATATAACATATTTTTAAAACTTTTGTACGAAAAATTATAATAGGCAAGCAAACACAAGTTTTAAGATAAATAAACATTTTGTAACAGCTTTATTTAAAACTTATAGAAAAAGGATATATGGTTAATATACATATTTCAACATTTACATCGGAAATTCATGAGTGTAAGAAAACTATTTTAAACATTACACAATTTAATAATGATTTTAACTGTTTTTCAAAAAAGGATATATGGCAAACTTTTTAAATATAATATATTTTTAAAACCTTCGGATGAGAAAATATAGTAGATAACCAAACACAAGTTTTAAGTTAAATGAACCTTTTATAACAGCTATATTTAAATATGATAGGAAAAGGATATATGTATTTTTAACTTCCTTATTTGAAAATTTCTATTGGAAATTCTTGTTTATAAACAAATTATTATAATAATTATAACATTTAAAGAAGATTTATAATTTTACCCAAAAAGGATATATGAGAAACGTTTTAAAGAACGCATATTTTTTAAACTTTTATGACAAATTAAAATTTCGTTTCAAGATTTCTATTGAAATTTCTCGTTTATAAGAAACTATATTAAAAATCGCAATATGTGTTGAAGATTTTAGGTTTCTATCGAAAAAGGATATATGAGAAACTCTTTTCAGAAAACACATTTTTCTTAAATTTAAATTATAAATAAAATAAGGCAATAAAATACAAGTTGTAAGATAAATTTTAAGTTAAAATTTTAAAATTTAAACAAAAATTCACAAAAGAGAATAAAAAATTGCGCATGTTTTCATATATTGAAAAAGCATTGCCTACTTTCAGGCATTCTCAATTAATTACTTCACCCAGCATAATTTTATTATCATACGAAAATATAACTCCTTTCTTACATTTTTAATCCTATTCATCAATTTGTTTTACTAATAAACTTTTAAGCGTTTACTGTTACTCCAGCAAGCGTTTTTTTAATTTTTCTCTTAAGTAGTCAATATTGTTATTTTTTTATTGTTTTATTATCGCTTTTTTGTGTAAATTATACTATAATTTTCTTTTACTGCTTTTCAATTTACTGTTGATACTTTTTGTAACGAAATGTGTTCATGTGTGTGAGAATGCTTGTAAGTGTTTTGTAGTTTTCTTTTTAAAAAAGCTTTATTTTTTTTTGCTTTCTTCTTGACTGCTTTGTTATATTAACCGTTTTTTTGTTGTCATTTCTTTGCTGCAGTACAATTTCTTTTTGCGTTTATATCTTTTTTACGTATTCTTCAGCAACTTCCAGTTCATTGAAGCCAACAATACTTACACACAGAGAGAGAGTGTAAGTATGTGTTGCATTTAACAGTAGTTGTATTGCGATTGCAATTGATGTTGATGTTATTGTCATTGTAAAGTATTTATATCTTTTTGACGGCAGTAGGAGGAGCAATACTGCCCTGATTTTGGAGTCAATACCTTAAAAAAATGCCTTTACATGGAAAGAAGAAAACAAATAAACAAAAAAAAAAAAAACAGTAAAATACAAGGAAAAGGTATGATGGTTTTGCTCTGAGAATTGTGTACCCCAATAGTAGTAAATCACAATTGTTAGAGTCCACAAATACAGGTTACAACTTTGTGTATAGTACATACAGTTTCCAATGACAAGGACAATGGAAAACAAGTTTACAGGAATTCATATCCTGCATTATACGCATCCGTTAACTTGTAGCGTATAAATTGTTATGAAGTATAAACTGGGCACATAAAGTAGAAAAAAAGAATTACAAATGAAAAAAAATGGAAAATGCTAAAGAAACTATATAAGCAGTAGCAAGAAAAAGGTGGTAGCTGTAGATTGATACCCTATAATAAGGCATTTGGCATTTAACACTGCAGACCTGAACATATCTGTACTAAACTTGAAGTATTAATTAAACCACGATAGAAAAGGATATGTGGCAAACTTTTAGATTTTGAGATTTCTATTGAAAATTCCTTATAATATAGAAACTATACTAAAAACTACAACTTGTAAAGAAAATTTAAGCTTTATAACTAAAAAGGATATATGGACAATTATTTAATGAAACTATATTTTAAAAAATTTCGTAGCATTTTTTTAAAATAGGCAACCAAACATAAGTTATAAGATGAAAAAACGTTTTGTAAGAGTAATTCAAGAACTTTGTAGAAAAAGGATATATTGAAAACTTCTTTATTTAAAGGTTTGTACTGAAAATTTTTGATTATAAGGAAACTATATTAAAAATCGCAACATGTAAAGAAAATGTCAGCTTCATAAATAAAAAGGATATATGGACAATTCATTAAAGAAACTATATTTTTAAAAATTTTTTATCATTATTGAAAATAGTCAATTAAACATAAGTTGTAAGATGAATAAATGTTTTGTAACTGTAATTCAAGAACTTGTTAGAAAAAGGATATATGGAAAACGTCTTTATTTGAAGGTTTCTATGGAAAATGTTTGATTATAAGGAAACTATATTAAAAATTACAACATGTAATGATAATTTCAACTTTCTAATAAAAAAGGATATATGGACAACTTTTTTAAGAAAACTTTTTTTTAAAAATTTTAAATTACAAATAAAATTAGGCAATAAAATGCAAGTTGTAAGCTACATCACAAAAAGTAATTAAGAAAACAGCGATTTGAATGTATTTTCATTCTCATAAGCTTTCAGAGTATTATAAACATTCAACAACTCTCAGGTTTTTCATATCAGCTTAACGATATGACAGTGGATCAATGTTGCTTGGAATATTAGAAGAATATGATTTAAGCTTTCAGATTATGTTGTCGGCAAATAAATAAATATTCAAAAATTCTAGCTTAATTTCTTAATACTCTATTTTCAGGTTTAGTTCTATCTAATCAAAGTAGCGTGCCATTTGTTTTTTTCTGGATCTGGCATAGTTTTTTTTGTTGCAATTGTTTTCAACTTTTTCTTTGTAAAAGTGCTACACACGCACACATTCTGATACATATAAATACCCTGCAAGTCTTGGCATTACTGCCAACACTAAAGCCATAACAACCAACAACCCACATTCCCACGATATTCTAATTATACCTCCCGAGCTACCCCAGTAACACTAGATCAAATATTGCCAGTGCAGCTATAGCTGAAAAAAAGTTCTTTCGCTACAGTGTAACTGTTACTACAAAAACCTACCAAATTGGAAGGAAGGATTTTTTAATAGTTAAATTACTAGCGGGTTGGTGGGTTTCTTAATAGTTAAATTACTAGCAGGTTGGTGGGTTGTATAGAGAAGAACAACAATATTTTGAACTGTTGCTTTTGAATTGCATGGGTCTATTCTGCACATTGTGTTTAGTTTTTCAACAAGAATTCATTGTCAAAGTTTAATACTTTGACTTTTTATTTTCCTATTTTTTCAAGATGGCGGGTCGGATCGAACCCATCATCTTGTTCATGTTTTACAGTGAAAACAGTCATTCATATACGGTTGACTATTTTGTACATTTCTTTATATAAAGTTTTGTTGGAGTTCATTGTAAAGTACATGATGTAGTTAGCGAACGAACTATCGATTTTATAGGCGAAAAGTAATGCAGATGGTAACCACTTTACAACATTATATTAAGGAAGTAATTTTTAATAATGATCATAGAAATTTCGATAAAAAACAATTCAAGACCTGCATAACTAGCCATAGTGCATGGATGACAATTGCTACCTTTAAAACTACAAGGTATTGCTATATATTTTCACATAAATCTGACTATATATTGTCATCCTTGCACAAATGTATGTTTTACAGCTTGTCAACAATTTTTCAATGCTGTTTGTTTTTAAATGTTGTTGCTGCCACTGCTAATATTGCTGTTGTTATTGCTACACTTGCTTTATTGTCTTTTAAAAGTTGCTGTCGTTGTAGTTGTTGGCGATATTGTTTTATTGCGTTTCTCTTTTTTGTCATCTTTTCTATTGTATTGCTATTATTATTGTCACTATTTGTACGCAGCAGCATTAGTATGTTATTCATTATTTTCTTATAAGCTTTTTTGTGTGCTTTCTCTTTAAAGCTGTTTATTGCTTTCAATTGCAATTTGCTACTTTAACTATTACAAGTTTTGCTGCTACAACATATACATACATCTAGTATTGCAATGGCAATTTTACTTTCGCCAACGATTTCAAGTGCTTGCGAATTGTTTCGTAATTTTTAAGGATTTTATTGCAATTAGTGGGTTTATATTCTTTACGTTTTCCTTTGTGATAGATCACTTTTGTGAGAATGAGAAATGAGAACAAAATAAATGACAAAGAATTTTAATTACTTTTTTTTCTGTGTTGTTTTGTTTGTAAAAGCTTTAAAAAGAAGCTTATCATGGAAAATGGTTAAAAATAATATTCTGAAATAAATGAAGTAAAAAATTTGCTTTTGGAACTTAGCTTGGGAATACTTGCACTAAAATAAAATTCAGCACTTTAAATATTTGAAATGTTATGACAAGAAATGTTTTCAAGTGGCTTAGCTTTATTGAAAGTCTGCTAGTTTCTGACATGCTGACAAAAAGAGAAAAAATCATATGTTGCCTAAGATCTGTGCATAACAAGTGAAGAAATGCATAACAAGTGAACTGAATTATATCTCAGGTTAAATTTGATACACTATTGACCTTTAGCTCTTTCATATACATATAATCTGTATGTAGAAAACATATTATAGTTTTACAAAAAGCAAAACATTTCCTTTATTTCCGTTTTTTTCGTAGAGATATTTTTTTATCTGTGCCACGACTACATGTTACTATTATATTTAATAACAGTTTGAAATAAATCACTCATATGGTTATAAACCAGAAATCAAACCCCAAAAAACTTCAACCAGCTATTCGCATGGCATTCCCTGGGAAAATGAAATATTTTACAGATTTTTTACAAACTAAAAAAAATAAAAAATACATACCAACCATGCAATACATCAGATAAACTATTTGAATCCTGCTGCTGCTGCCAGTCACGTCATGTTGTATGTTATTGTTAAACAAAATGTGCATGTGAGCATTTACTATTAAATACCATAAATGTATTGATATCAAATATTATTATTAATATTTTACTTTTATTTATTTACATACTCGTATTTATATATAAAAATGGTATGTTCAGTAAATATTATATGTAAAACTACATGAAATAGTTTATAATAGTGTAGAGTATGTACCCTACTGGTTATAGGATAACTGGGTCAAATCTGTATTCATATCAAATGAATGAAAAAGACAAATTATAATACTGGTTTGTTAAATTTTGCTACCAGTTTTTTTAGAAATTGAACCAGAAATTACTTGTATGAAACATTAGGGTATAGGCTTTAATGTTATGGAACCAAGCAATCTAAATGAAGGAGTAAAAGCCTCAAAATGAGTCCTTAATGATCGACTGGATGAATATTTATCAGTGAAGGAATGCGAGTATTGAATTCGTATCACAAATAGATGTAAATGGTCCTTCATTAGGAGGTATGCGAGATATCATCGTCATTTTTTATTTGTTTAAAAGGAAAATAACATCCACCGCTACTTCTCTGGGTGGCAAGCATCCAATTTTCCTTGACTCTTGCGCGCCTTAAGAAAACACCACAAGAAAACGTCTAACATGGTCAAATCGCACGATCTCGTGTTTCAAATCGCTCATGCAGAATATCCAATGTGACATGTGCTGCGTGTCATGTAGCGTCATCCTCTTGAAATCACATATCGTTGGTGTCCATATCATCCAATTCAGGTCAAAAGAAGTTGGTGATGATGATGACGCCGCCAGCCCAAAATCCACACCAAACAGTGATTTTTTCGGGATTTGTTGGACGCTCTTGGATCTGATGTGGAAATTAGGAATTTGATATCGTCCCAAATTCCTAAATTTAGATTGTTGAAGTATTCATTGATCCAAAAATAGCTGAGGTGATTTTGTAATGCAAACGTTGCCCGAAAAGAACACCCGTATTAATAAAACAATTTCATCATTTGCACTTGTGTTTGAACGTTATATCTGATTTGGCAAAACAAACAGAATAAATCACTGACAATTCGACAGCTGCAGCTTTAAAAATATGGGCACTAAGAACTGTCAAAGTTCGAAAGTTCCTAATGGAACACCCTTTATATTAATGTGATATAATACAGGAAAAAGAAACAAAATTAATATATTTCGATATTCGTCCATTTATACCCTGACGAATGTATTTACCCACCGAATTCCTGTGAAGAGCCAGGAATTCGGTGCCCGTTTTCCGAGCTAATGCGGGCCAGAAAAGTTCAGGTATCCTATAAAGCGTAATTTAAGACCACCTGAATATAAATTTATTGATTCTATTCGATTATCCTATCCTAACCAGATTTTAGAGACATCAACTGGTGCTAGGCCTTTAACCCCCCGTTAGTCGCAATCATTTTCAATCGAGACTAGTCGCAATGTATCAAATTGATATCAGTAAAAAAGGCGCGTTTGAAAATAATCTCTTCACTTTTCATTTCGAAAACATAAAAACAATATTAAATGCAATGTATTTAAAAGAATAATATAAAAAAAATTGCAGTAAAAATATTATTTTATCAAAAAATTGCTTAAAATTAAGGGTGATTAAAAATTTACAATAAAAAAATGTTTGCCTGTATCAACCAGATCAGTTGCGAGTAACGGAGGGTTAAACTAATGAGAATGTCAAAGTAGACATACCTAACCAAGTATAATTTTGAAGAGCTGAAATTGTGTGATCTGTAAAGTCTTGATTGCTGTAAGACTGTCCTCATCTCCAGATACAGTTTTCAGATTCGCTTCTCAGATGGTGTCATGATCAATACAGATGTGACGAGTTTTTTACTCTCCGCATCTTGTCTAAAATAGAGTGATTTGTTTTAGCGTTTATTATACTCTACCATATTAGAGAAGTATTTTAAATAGTTCTCGAATTCTATCGAATAATTCGCGAATGTTTCACGACAAAACATTCAATAACAACTTTGGAGAAATTATCACGAAAGAGATTGTAAAGCTCACTAATCACTCAATTTCTGACAGCAAAACTAATTCATTGATTCATTACAAATATCAATAGCGAACCATTCCTTATGATACTAAATAGAAAAATAGTTTTTGTCACGGATCCGAATTAATAACACTGTGCACGAAATTTACACTTTTTCTTCTGTTAAGAAGGGCACCCAGTGGCTTAAACTAATTCGGGTACGCTGAATTCAGAGGTGCTAAACGTTTTTCAAACAATTGTCCGTAACCCATACAGCTGAAAATATATTTGATTATAATTCGAAAAATACTTATTCGATTGGAATAAAGTAAACGTCTTTTAAAAGGCCAACAAGTGATTATATAAAATAAAAAAGGTTTCGGCAACGTTCCTATGATTTATTCTATCAGAAAAGGTGAAGTAATGTTTACTATTTTAAGAAAATTCCATAAATTTTGTAGCTTTTACACTGCAATTTAATCGTTCATACTAAACAGTTTACGTATACGTAATTTTTAATTCATACGAATATTTATTATCACTCATACGTATTGCTGTTCTATAATTGTTGTGATATCGAAAATCTAGCAGTATTTAAGCATGTTTAAATTCGAAACTAGTTGTCTCAATAAAATAAAATAATTTGAAATAAACATAAATTCACTTAAATTCTACAATCTGACTATAAAACAAGTCTAAAAATATAAATTACACTGACTAACGTTCTACAAATATCAAATATGACAAAAAGAACACATGTTTGACAATTCATATTCTTGCCAAAAATGACAAGGGTTTTGTTCAAGATTTCAAGCTATTTAGGCCGTCTCACAGTGATTTTTTTCATAGATGAAAACATGAAGGAGATTAAATTAAACATTTTTATATTTTTTTGAAAGCTTACAACATTTTTGAAACACATTTTCAGTCACTACTGGTATCAAAGACGAGCATTTTTTTTAATAATACTATTGCAAATATAATTCTCAAAATTTAACTTTAGCTGATTTTTTAATTTCTTCTTTTGAAAGATATAATTTAAATGAACAACAGACATTGCTTTATTGTTTATTAACATTTATTTCTTTCATTAAATATGAAATTTTATTTTAGCTTTATTTTCATTTATTTATCAAATTGTGTAGATTTCAATTAATTTTGTTGTAAATTTTATAGTTTAATGCTTAATTATTTTATTTTTTTTCTATTTCTATTTTATAGTTTGTTTACTATAAAATATTTTTGTAATTTGAATAAATTGGTTTTTAAAATATCGTAAACATTGTAACAAACAGTTAAAAAAAATTAGACAGACACATATATGTGTAAATTGTAAAGAAAGGTAAAAAGTTAATTCGAGTTTGGAAATAATAGTTATAAAAACCTATTTTTGGAAATTCTGAATCATGATAATGAATTTTTATTTATATATTAAATTTCGTAAAACCAATTTGTTCGAATAATATTTTTCAAACAAAATGTTGCCAATAAAACTTAAAATTAAATAAAATGTCTATTGTATAAAAATATTTATTCGAATAAAATTTTCTATAAATTGAAAACAAATTTCTATAAAAATATGCATTAGAATAAAATTGCTTGTTAACAAATTAATAAGAATACAATTGTCTAACCACTATTAATTCGAATAAAGTTTTCTTTTTCAGAAATGTATGTATTCGAATAATAAAAATATTTAATCGTTTAAAATGTTCTATAAACAATATTAATTCGAATAAAAATTTAAACAAAAATTATTTAATCAAATTAAATTTTCTATAAGAGGATTTATTCGAATAAGATTTTTTGTTAGTTGGTACAAAATACGGAAATAAAATTGTTTCCCATAACATTTAAAAAAAATTATTCGAATAAAATTTTCTATTCAACAAATTATTCATATAAAAGTTTTCTGTAAGAATATCTTATTCGCATATTATTTGTATCAAAAATAATAATATAAAATTGTTTCCAAAAATTGTTTGAATAAAATTTTCTATACAAAAATAATTGTATAAAATAAACTATTTCAAATGTATAAGAAAACTTTATTCGAATGCAATTTTCTATAAGAGAACTTTATTCGAATAAAACTTTTTCGAATATAATTTTTTACCAAAAATAATAATATAAAATACTTCAAATAAATTTGTTTTCAATAAATAATCTGTAATTTGTATACCCTTCACCTTCGTGAGAAGGGTATATATAAGTTTATCGTTCCGTTTGTAATTTCCACAATATAATTTTCCGACCCTATAAAGTATATATATTCTGGATCCTTATAGATAGACGAGTTGATTAAGCCATATCTGTCAGTCCGTCTGTCTGTCTGTTGAAATCAATGTTCTGAAGACCCCAGATATCTTCGGGATCCAAATCTTCAATAATTCTGTCATACATGCTTTCGAGAAGTTTCCTATTTAAAATCAGCAAAATCGGTAAACAAATGTCTGAGATATGAGGAAAATACCAGGACAACATCTATTGTTGAACTATTTTTGACCATTATCTGGATTACTAAGCCATTAATATAGACAATATGGATATCTAATGATAGACATTTCAAAGACCTTTGCAAGGACGTATGTATATAAGACCATAGTTAGTTGGACCTACAATGGGTCAAAATCGGAAAAGTAATTTTTAATCCGATTTTTTTTTCACACAAAAAAATTTAAAAAACAAATTTTTTTTTAAATTTAAAAAAAAAAATTAATTTAAAAAAAAAATTTTAAAATACCAATTCGAAAAAAAAAATTTCCAAAAAATTAAAAAAAATAATTTTGTTTACCTAAAAATATTTAAAAATTGTATTTTGAAGTATAATTTGGTGAAGGGTATATAAGATAGCTCTCTTACTTGTTTTTTTTCGATTACAAATATTTGAATAAAATTTTTTATAAGAAACCCTTATTCGAATACAATTTTTTATAAGAAAACCTTTTACGAATAAAATTTTTTATAAGAAAAATTGAATTTAAAAATGTGAAATTTAATATATTCCAATTTGTAATTTCATTTAATTTAGCCAAGTTCTAAACCTTAGTTTTATATCTACTGTAATTTATAGCTAAAAGTCTGATAAAACTATAGTCATCTTCAAAAGTTTTTTACATTTATATAACATTTTATTCCTGCATAAATTTTCATTTATAAACAAATTTTTTATTTAGCCATTTTCTATATTATAAATATAAATATTTATTTGCTCTCTCTATAGCTTTGGTTATCTCTATGTGTTTCTCTTTCTCTATTTTGTTAGTTTCCTTCCGTTCTATAAATATTTTTATCACATTTAAATGAGGCGCAAATAAAGGAAAGGAAAAGGAAAAAAAAACTGAAAGCATAAAGCGATTTGTTTCCATCAAGTTTATCCCCTGTATATCACTTCATTTGTTTTACATTTTTTTTTATGGCAAAAATAATTTTGTATATTTGTATTGTATGGCTGTTTTCTTTTATTGTTTATTCGTGATTGTAGACATTCATATTTATTGTCATTGTTCTTGTTTGGCTGGTGTGTTTATGGGATTTTTTTTGGTTTTTTGCAAATTTGCTTGTTTTTTTTTGTGTAGCTATTTTGGCCTTTGTATAATTTATGGCCAAAATAAATGTACAAAATATTGCCAATTTCAGTGTCACTGTTTAAAAACAAAAAAAAATGAAATGAAAATTGTAATTCACATAAATATTATATGGATTATGCTGTGTTTATTTGTACGTGTTTAATGTAAATCTTTAAATATTTTATATTTTTTCTAAAAAGCCATTTTTTTTATCTTAAGAAAAAATATAAATATTTTAGTAAGAGTAAATGCTTTGTGCATGATAAATTCAAATTCCTGATTATTCAGGTGGAAAATAATTTGCTAAGAATAAACACAATAAAATAAATAGAATTTCTGAGCAATTTTTATATTAACTTTAAGCTTATTTATCATTTGTTCAAAACTATGCTTTTCACATTTGTCCATTTGTTTTTTGATTCAAGTGCAATATTTTTATTTAAAACGAATATTAACAATAAAATTTACACAAAAATATTATAAATTGTTGTTGCTGATAATATTAATGTTTATTTTTATAATATTTTTCCTCATCAACACATCATAATAAAAAATAACCGACAACTCATGGTCATACACGCTTTCATATTGACATGCTTTCCAGTTTTACAAATCATCGTCATAAAAACTCAAACCGCCAACACAAAATCATCCAAAACAAGTAAGAAAGCTGTACTTGGTTATGCCGAATCCTATTTACCCTTCACCAAACAACAGTTTACCAGTATTTTCTGATGAAAAAACTGGTTGAGCAAAAAAAAAATTTTTTAATTTTTTTTAAATTTTTTTCTGAATCTAAATTTTATGGTAAAAAAAATGATTGTCTAAGAAAAAATTATTTTTTTAATTTTTTTAAAATTTTTTTTCTGAAAAATTTTTATGAAAAAAAAATTTTTTTTTGGTGAAAAAAAAACTTGGCTTAAAAAATATTTTTCCCGATTTTGACCCATTGTAGGTCCATATTACCTTGGGGTTATATACGTTGTCGGAAAGATCTCTGAAATGTCTATCATTTGATACTCATATTGTCTATATCCAGATAAAGGTAAAAAATCAAGGTAGTCGTATTTGTTTGCTTATATCTTAGCAATTAGTAAGCCGATTTACCTGAATTTAAATAGCAACCGAACCGGAACTATAGCGGAAAATTGATGTATTAATCATGTAGGTAAGTCATCATTAGATACTCATATTGTCTATATCCAGATAAATATAAAAAATGGGTAAAAAATCGAGGTAGTAGTGTTTGTTTAATTATATCTTAGTAATTTTTTGGGGTGATTTTCCTGAATTTAAATAGCAACCGAACCGGAAATATAGCGGACTAGCTGAACCCGGTCCGAGTTGCTGGCCCTTAGAAAACATCTGTTTTATATTGCATCTCGATTTTAATATACAGTTTCGGACAAAGTAGGATAATCAAAGGCTTGTTCTTCGTTTATTACTGTGTCAATCTATTTGTATTTTATTGTTTTGCCTGGCAGTTTCAATTGCATTTGCTTATTGATCTTGTTAATATCATAATTTGTTGGTGCCAAAATTGCATGTTCCCACAGACAATTCGAATTGTTGTAGTTCGTTGTAAGACTTGGGAATACTTTGTCGACAACGTCTTGAATATTCATTTGCATTTGGCAGAAGTCCGGAAATGAAATCTCATTTGTGGAGGGATCAATATGAATTTTTCGTATTGTCATTGGGAAGCGTTTGGCCTTGAACTTTAAAGATGAGCATGAAGCCGACGTCATTTGAAAGCATGTGTTGTACTTTTGGATATTTTGAAGGAAGTGTTTGGAAATAGGATTGGCGCCGGAAATGTAACTTAGTAGCAGCTCAGACGGCTCAATAACTGATGGCAGAATAGCTTTACCGAACAGCACATTCCCGGGGATTCCTTAGGGAACTTCAAAATGCTGCAATGTAGGTAATGTTTGTTCATTGCGCCAATTAGTACATCAACTTTAAATCGATTCTTTTTCTTGATCGAGCCATTCGGGAGCGAATAACTATATGCTGTTGAGGTGTTTCTGCCGTGATTCTCGTTCTCTTCCCGTTTCTGCGACTCTAGACGTAGATGCCCTTTCGAAAACAAATTTTATTTGAATAAAACCTTTATTTTTAATTAAAAGTGATATGCAGAAAGTTATTCAAAATATTATTTTTTTAATAGATTTCATATGGAAATTTTTTAATCATACACCTAATTTGCAAGAGTAAACAAAATTGTTTATCATCGATTGATAATATAAAGGAACTTCTATAGTACCGGACATGTGTTGGAATGTATTCCTTTTTTCGCTTACAACAAATTGTTAATTTATAGAATGATTTTAAGCAACAAAATGAAAATTGTCATTGTTTGAACGTTGGAAATAAAAAAAAAGTATTTATGTATATGACTTTACAGTGTTACCCGCTATGCTTTTCTGAAGATTCCGTGAAAATTTTATCAAAATCGGTCCAGCCGTTTTTGAGTCCATATGGAACATACATACACACATCTGTTTTTATATACAATGGCATTAACGGTATAATGTAAAAATTAGATTTTTACACACCTCTCCGCCCACAGACCGAATGTCAAAAATCTGACTTTACAGTGTTACCCGCCAGGCTATTCTGAAGATTCCCTGAAAATTTCATCAAAATCGGTGAAGCCGTTGATTTCAACATACAGACGAACATTGCTATATCGATTCTTCTATCTATAATGTTGCAGAATATATATACTTTAAGGTGGTCGTAAATGAAAAATGGAAATTTCAAATGGAATGACAAACTTAACACTCATGGTGAAGGGTATAAAAATACATAAAATGCCCACCAAATCCAAGGTGGCATTTGAAAGAGGGCGTATAAGGAATTCATGTATTTTATGTAAATAAAATATATTTTTTTTATTATTTTTGTAAAACCGCTAAAGGAAACAAAAAATGATGAAAAACGTATCCCCTTAATACAAGCTGTGAATTTATAACAAATTTATTTGTTGTTGTTTGTTTGTTTGTTTTTGTTTAAATTTTACACATTTTTATCACACAAAAAAATATACAATAAAATAAAGTGAGGAGAAAAGAAGAGAAGCGTAAACTTACCAGCAAATACTGATGTTGAATTATGTCGTGGATCGTATGGACAAACAGCTTGTCCATTTTTAGTTGCCTCCAGGGTATAATTGTTGTCGTTGATTATGTAAGTGTTACACATGGGACGAAATGAATTTGTACCGCATACAAATAAACGTCCGGGCGAGGTAACAACCATGATGCGTATATAATTTTGGCACGCCTCCTGCAAAAAAAATAAAATAAAATACAGAAAGGTGGAAAATGAGTGTAGGTAGAAATTATTTTTATTTATTTAGAGGTGTTTTTTTATTGTTTATTAAAATAATTTATAAAAAGGTATTAAATTGTAATTAATGTAATTAAATACTTTAGTTACTTGAGGTAACTTAATCAACTGAATAATAAGAAATTTGCAGCGTTAAAAGGAAGTCATTTTATTTGGGGTATTTTTAACTATAAACTAAATATGTATTTACAATGTTTATATTTTTACTTAACCCGCCAATGGTGACCTATATGTCTGTGAGACCGGATTGTTTTTAAAAAATTTTAGGAATTTTAAAATTTAAGGAAAATATCTTAAATTGATTAAATATCTTTGTTCTACACATAAATTTTCAAAAAAAATTAACTATTAGTGCTTTAGACTGGGGTCACCATTTATTAAAATAAAATTTGCATCACCACTGGTGGGTTAAAGTTAAAATACAATTGTCAATTACTCAAAATATTATTGTTTCTCAGTAGGAGTAAGGAGTGAGATAGAAAAAATCTTTACATACATAAATGTTAATAAAAAAGAAACCACTAAACCTACAGTTTTGACTTTTTTTTTTATTTGATTGAAATTATGATTACAACTTACAACAAATATTATTTTTAAAGTTCTAATCAGTAGTGATGAATTTATGAACCTTTTCCGGACATCCTTCCATTAATATTTTTATAGTTATTTCTGTCAACTTGTTCGAACAGGTAGTCCATATCCGTTTAAAATCTACCACACTTTTGGACACCTTTTTTGTGCTCTTCAATTTTCTTTTAACAAGATCACAATATCTTTCCAGTGGCCTTAGCTCCAGTCAGTTTGGAAGATTTGGCTCTCTTGTTCCCCTCAAGACCTTGCTTACCATAGTGACATGATGACAAAAATCATTCAAAAAATAAGTGAAACCATTCCTTTAAGGATTTTATTGAGCTTTCTGTGACTTTGTTGGAACAGCTAGTTCATCTCTGTTTAAAATCTACCACACTTTTGGACACCTTTTTTGTGCTCTTCAATTCTCTTTTTTTACAAGACCCCAATATCTCTCCACTGGACTTAGCTCCAGGCAGTTTGAAGGATTTACCTCTGTTGGTACAATTCATACATTATTGTTTTTGTTCCACTCAAGACCTTGCTTATCATAGTGACAGGATGCCAAACCAGGCCAAAAATAAGTGAACACATTAAGAAGTCTTATGAATGGAAGTATTCTCTTTTCTAAACATTTCTTGATGTAAATTTCGGTATTTATAGAGCCCTTTGTAACAAACGTTTGGCTTCATTTGGCGCAACTGCGTATTGCTTGCCATACCAAGAACATTTTGAGAAAATTTTCTGCTTTTGGGTCCTAAACTTTTCTACAACATACCCTTAAGCATCAGCAACATAAAAATATTGACCCGGAAGCTGCGAAAAATGTACAGAACATACGCTTCGTCCTCCATTATGCAGCAGTTATATTTTTTTTTATAAAATTTGACTTCAATTTCTGTGCTCTGTCTTTGGCCTCTAAATTTTTAGCAGAGTTCCTGTCAGGAACTTTTTGCCTCTTGTATGTTTTTAAACCTTCATTTTCGTACCAAATAGTCCGAGTACTGAGCTAACCGGACTGCTTTCCTACCTGAGGTTTTGGGAGCTCTTTTAAAAATGCTTTATATTTATTGGCTTTAGAATCATCACATGAACCAGATTTTCTACAACGTACAAGTTCTCCCGATACTGTTTAATAACATTGGAATCAGTTTGACGACAGACCTTTGATTGTTTGGCCAACTTTTTGTAGGATCAAGTTGGGTTTTGTTGAAAATATTTAATAATTTTAGAACGTACTTTATTCTCGTCACTCATTTTAATCAGATTAACAATAAATGATCACTATTGACATTAAACATAATAACTGACATACTTTTGAAAGGTAACTTGATCAAAAAAATAAAAAATCAAATAATACTTCGATTAAGGAAAAACGTGTGTTAAGGTTTATTAGATCTCACTCCTTATATTTACTTTTTTTGCAATACAGAATCTAGACTTCCATTAATACCTAGCTGCAATCTAGGTTAATTTTAAATTTAAAACCAGCAATCTTTCAGTATTTTAAATGTAAATGAATGTATGTATGTGTAAAGTCTCATTTGACTGATTACAAAAATGTCCTATAATTTTACTTCTACGCCAAACAAAAAAATAAAATTATAATATTTTACATTTTTTTTTTGTTTTTGTCATATTAATTTACATTTTCTGCCCAACTCATATGCAAGAAAAAGAAAACAATATTCTTTTTCATCTCATACAATTTTGGTACTATTCAAATTCACTCATTCATTAAGTTTAGTTTGTTAAAAAATACTAAAAAAAAAAGTTTTTTAAAAAAAACCTGCATAAATATTTTTTGTTTATGCATTTTTCACGTAATTCCTATACATGTAGAATATTTTTGTTAACTTTATTTTGTATAACTTTATTGCATTGTATTTTTTTTTTATTTTTAGTATCGTGTTAAACTCGGAAAATATTTTTTCCATAGAAAAAAAGGTCAAATAATGTCGGCCATATTGTATTTGAGACATTCTTTTTTTAGTTGTTTTCTTTGTTAAAGAGTGCCTGTATGTAAATATGCAATATGTTTGTATGAATGTCTGTAGGAGAGTTTGTTAATCAGTCGTTTGATACGAAGAGTATATATGAGTATTTGTTTGATACAATCAGTTCTTATACATGCATGAGTATTTTTTTTTTTTTTTTTTAATTTTATACCGAGAGCATGAGTATCAGCATGAGTTTACTCTCTGATGCTTTGCTCTGTATGTTTTGAATGTTGTTGTCATTGTTGTGTTCCTTGTTGTTGTTTTTTTTTTTTTTCTGTTTTTCGTTTGTTGATAAAAAAAAGGAATGTTATTGTGTCGTTGTTATTGTTATTGTTTTCTTGTTATTGTTTTTATTTTATTCCATGCCAGTTGCCTGATTATATTCGTAACAATGGCTGCGTATTGTTTTAGTTGGGCACTCACTGGGGAATGGTATACCATCCTCATTAATCCATTAATTAATCGGGCAATGCTCCAAAAAGTTAACGAACAATTTAAAGTTTGAACTTTAAATAATGTCAAAATTAAAACAAACTAAATATTCTCTACTCAGATATTAAATTAGCAGTTTAGCTACAAGTTATAAGTTAAAGTGATAACATAAATTAATTGCTTTCACAAATTTTGTACATTTGGAGAAATTTACATTTAAACTAATGTGTTATTACAATTATGTACAAAAAGTAGGGGAAAAAATAAAATTTCAGTTCATTTAAATCGTTTAGTCTTCTAACGATTGCAGGTAATGCAGAATAAATAAAAAATTAAAGCAAATATCTTAAAAATTAGTTTATTTTAGTAAAATGAGCTAGTTTTAAAACTGTTTACGATAAGAGGTGATCAAATTTGAGGTGATTTAGCGCTTCCTTTTTGAAAACAAAATATTTTGAACTCCTCCTCTACAGTTCTCCTAGATTGAATGTATCTACATATATAATTATAGATTATCCGTATTTATAATCATTTATGTTGCAATTGAATATTCTCTGATAATAAAAATTTTGAGAATTTTAAATTCACAAAAAAATCTATATGTATGATAATATTAAAATATCGAAAATCGTACCATATTTAATCTTAGTTGTCTTCAATTCTATTTGACAAATTAAAATAATTTAAAATTTAATCCTTATAATTTTTCAGAATCCGGGGAAATTGAAGAATATTGGTAAATTATAATAGGAACTTTATATAAGATAGTAATGAAAATGTCATCTATAGAAGAGTCAGAACTAAATGGAATTTTTCGAACAAAAAAAAACAAAAAAAAAGAGGACGAAATCTCGTGCAATATTAAGATACTGACTTTAAAAAGCTCAATGTTTTGTATATAATTCAACTTATAATTAATAATTTTTAAAAGCACTAAAACAAGCCCAATATTGGTCAAATGCAAAAGAAACTTTGCAGAACAATGAACGGCAAATAAGGTCTGAGATCGAAAAATTCTTACCGTTTTTCCTTAAAAGTATTATTTGATTTTTTTTTAATCAAGTTATCTTTGAAAAATTTGTTCTTAGTCTGATTAAAATGAGTGATGAGAAAAAAATGCATACTAAAATTATTAAATATTTTCACCAAATACCCAACTTGGTCCTACAAAAAGTTGGCCACACAATCAAAGGTCGACCATCAAACTGTGTCCAATGCTATTAAACAGCATCGGGAGAACAGTCCGTTGAAAGAAAACCTGGTTCAGGTAGAAGGAAAAGCCAATAAATAGAAAGCATTTTCAAAAGAGCTCCTAACACAGTAGGACAGCAGTCCGCTTAGCTCAGTACTCGGAATATTTGGTTAAAGCCAAAAAAGGTTTAAAAATATACAAGGCTCAAAAAGTTCCTGTCAGGAACCCCGCTAAAAGTTTAGAGGCCAAAGGCAGAGCATGGAAATTGAAGTAAAATTTTATAAAAAGTATAAATGCTGTATAATGGATGACGAAACGTATGTTCTGGAAAATTTTCGCAGTTTCCGTGCCAATATTTTGATGTTGCTGATGCTTGAGGAAATGTTGTAGAAAACTTTAGGATCCAAAATCAGAAAATTTTCCCAAAAAGTTCTTGGTATGGCAAACAATATGCAGTTGCGGCCAAAGAAGCCAAACATAAATACCGAAATTTAAATCAAGGAATGTTTACAAAAGAGGATGCTGCACTACATAGGGCTTCTTAATGTGTTCACTTATTTTTGGCCTTGGCATCCAGTCACTATGGTAAGTAATGTCTTGAGTGGTACAAGATCAATAATGTGGTATTTATACCAAAAGGGGAAATCCTCTAAACTGCCTTTAGCTTAGGCCTTTGGGAAGATATCGGGCTCTTGTTAAAAGAGAATTGAAGAGCACAAAAAAGGTGTCCAAAAGTGTGGTAGATTTTAAACGTAGATGGACTACCTGTTCCAACAAAGTGACAGAAAGCTCTATAAATACCTTAATGAAAGGGTTGCCGGAAAAGTTTCATAAATTCATTACTATTGATTAGAACTGTAAAAATAATATTTTACGTAAATTGTAATAATAATTTCAATCAAATAATTAAAAAAATCAAAACTGTAGGTTTAGTGGTTACTTTTATATTAACATTTATGTATGTTAAGATTTTTACGATCTCACTCCTTAAATAAATCGTTTTCATGTACATGTGTTGTAATTTGAAATCCCCCTTTTTAGATGGTAACATTTTGGTGTCGTATACGTAATATTTAATTCATAGAAAATCTCATATAACTCATACTTACAGTTGTTCAGATAATCTTATTTAAATGTATCATTTGTCATCAAATAAAACTGAAAATATCATTATAATAGGTCGAAATGTTTGTTTTTGAATAGCAGGAATAAATAATAAAAGCAGGCTTTATCAGGTTTTTCTGTAATTTGTTCTAAATGAACCAATTTTATGAAATTTTGGGGTTTTCCCAAATTTTTTCTAAAGGAATCAACTTTAGAAAATTTTGATATCAACTGCAAGGTCGTTAAAAAGTGCAAACAATTTCTTATATAAAGTTAAACATTTTCTGACTTTTTTTAATTGTTAAATTTTATAATTCTTTTAATTCCTCTAGAGTTCCTTCATCGGCCAGCATTTCATGTACTCTCTAGGATTTTTCTTTTCTGTGTGTTTATGTTTTTTTTTTCCTGATACAGTTACACACTGCATGACTCCTATTGTAATGTTTTTATTGTTATGCAAAAAAAATACACGTTTTTTATTTTGTTAAAGAAACACAATGAAAAAAAAACTACTAAAAAATGAAAAACAAACATTTGTTAAGTCATTCGTAATGCTTTTGAATACAAAAATCGTTAGCTATTTTTTGTTGTTGTTGTTAGTTTTCTCTCACATATGCATGTAGTTGTTGTTATTGTAGATTCACTCAGCAATATCCACTTGAGCTTTACAGGCTAAGCGCATACATATGTATGTATGTAAGGAGTGAGAACGAAAAAATCTTAACATACTTAAATGTTAACAAAAAAGAAACCACTAAACCTACAGTTTTGATTGAAATTATTATTAAATAGTTTTGGACTTTTGAACACCTCATTTAACACGAGCCCTACATTTCTTCACTGACCTTAGCTCCAGGGAGTTTGGAGCATTTGCCTCTCTTGGCACAACTGCCACATTATTGTTCTTGTACCACTCAAGTCCTTGCTTACCATAGTGACAGAATGCCAAATCAAGCCAAAATTAAGTGGACACTTTAAGAAGTCTTACGAATGGAAGCATCCTCTTTTGTATACATTCCTTGACGTAAATTTCGGTATATATAGAGCCCTCTTTAACAAATGTTGCTTGCCATACCAAGAACTTTTTGGGAAAAAAATTCTACTTTTGGGTCCTAAAGTTTTCTAGAACATTCCCTCGAGCATAAAGTATTGACCCGGAAGATGCGAACAATTTTCCAGAACATACGATTCGGCATCCATTATGCAGCCATTATATTTTTTTTATAAAATTTTACTTCAATTTCCGTGCTGTGTCTTTGACGTCAAAATTTTTAGCAGAGTTCCTGTTAGGAACTTTTAGAGCCTTGTATGTTTTTAAATCTGCATTGGCTTTAATTTTTCGTACAAAATAGTCTGAGTACTGAGCTAAATGGACTGCTTTCCTAGCGGATGTGTTGAGAGCTCTTTTGAAAATGCTTTCTATTTATTGGCTTTAGTAACATCATGTGGACCATTCCTTTTACCTGCACCAGGTTTTCTATCAACCGACAAGTTCTCTCGATTGCTTGTAATAACATTGGAGTCAGTAAGACGGCAGATCTTTGATTGTTTGGCCGACTTTTTGTAGGACCAATTTGGGTTATATTGAAAATATTTAAGAATTTTAGTACACACTTTTTTCTTGTTACACATTTTAATCAGACTGACAACAAATGAACATAATTGATATTAAACATAATAATTGACATGATTTACAAAGGTAACTTGTAAAAAAAAATCAATCAAATACTTGGGTTAAAAGTTTTAAGGATCTCACTCCTTAGACATGTAACACATGGCCAGTATTAACTTAAAACACAGCCAGCTAGGAATTTCAGGTCTGTGCTGACTTAGGCATCTGTATCCTTATACAAATCTGCCGATTAGCTTTGAGTTTCTCATAATTTTAATTAAATGTCAGCAGGATAAAAGCGGACTGTTGCTAGTAGCAGTGAAAAATCGATTACTTTTCTAGGCTCAAGTTTGTCAGTACTATTGACAATTTGCTGATCTTGTCTTGCTAATCGGGGTTATCATACGAGTCCAATCGTTGTCGGAATCGGTTTTGAAACCGATAGAAAAAGTACAGTGGCTCTCGGTTTTATATTCGATCTAGACTTTAATTCTTTATCGATTAAACAATTGGATTTCATAAGTGAATTGTACTATTTTTGTCGTTTTTAAAAGCGATTCCGGCAATGATTGGATTCTATGACAACCCCGAATATTTCATCAAACAGTCATTTTCAGATATCAGGGGCATTTCTGGATGAATGGGTACGTCAGCAAACAATATGGTCGAATTTGGGACGATACCAATCCACATGGGTTACAAAAGTGTTAAAATTCATTCCGAAAAAGTCACTGTTTGATGTGGATTTTGGACTGTCAGCATCTTATGAAACGAATCACTGTGCTACCTCTAGAATACCTCTAGAATCTTTGAAAATAATTCAAAGAAATTAACCATTTTATGCTGTATTGTTGCTAATCAGCTAAAAATCCCAAAACAGACATTTTTTCAAATCATATCCTTAAATAAACTAAACTTCATTTTGAGTAGTCGTATCCGCTTATTTACTTTGTGTGGAGGTCGAGTCAGTCTAATATTTGTATGTAGTTGTTGAAATTCATGCCATTTTGTACTCTCTAGAGCACAGATACCATGACTGCGTAGGTATTTATATTGTATAAATGTACGTATCTGTGTTTGTGTTACAGTTGTTACTCTGCACAAATACATGTGTTGTTTTTACTGCATTGTTAATTCAGGTTAGAATGGTTGGTACATATGTACAGAAAAGTGTGTTTGTTTATTTGTACGAATTGTTATTATTATACATCAGCCACTTCCACACTATACTGTAGCACTTGAGCTACTCCATACCTACTATACAACAACTACTTTGGTTGTTACTAAAGCTAAAATAAAATAAAAAAACCCTACTGCCACTACTTACTGCTGCAACTACAAAAAGTTACTGCTGCTGCTGCTACTGATGCCACTGTTACCCTTAGAGTTTATCATTGTTTTAAAGGGGAATAATAAAATGAAAAATATAAAAAAAAAACAAGTACAAAAAGTATGACCATTTATTTTATATGCTTGTTTGGCTTGTTAGAGCTTATTTTCAGTAGTTTTATTTTATTATTTATGTAGAAATGTTGAAATGTGTGAGTTTTTTTTTGTATGTTCTACCACGCACTCTTACATATGTAGATCTCCACATTTTAAATACGAAATTGTTTAGATTTAGACTCATAGCATTTGCTTTTTGTAACAGGAATTTTTGATTTAACAAACGATTTTTAAAGTAAACTGCAGATTTTAGTCTAAAACAGTTGATTTTTTTTTTGGTATACTGGAAGTAGGGTATTTGCTGAATGAAAAAAAATCTCTCGAAAATTCCTAAGCTTTATTCTATCAGAAAAAGTGAAATAAAGTTTACAATTCTAAGAAAACTCCAACAATTTATTAGCTTTTACACTGCAATGTAAGCTTTCATATTAAACAGTTTGGTTACGTATACGTAATTTTTAATTCAAACGAAAATTTATTATCACTCATACGTATTGTCGTTCTACAAATTTTGTAATATCGAAAATCTAGCAGTATTTAAGCTAGTTTAAATTCGAAACTAGTTGACTTAATAAAATAAAATTTATAATTTGAAACAATGACTAATTTACTTAAATTTTACAGTCTGACTATAAAACAAATATAAAAATATATATTAAGTACACTGACTAACGTTCTTCAAATATCAAATAATACATGTTTGTCAATTCATATTCTTGCCAAAAATGACAAGGGTTTTGTTCAAGATTTGAAGCATATATAGGTTTACTATTTAGGCCGCCTCACAGTGATTTTTTTTTTCATAGACAAAAACATGAAGGAGATTAAATTTAACATTTTTATATTTTTTTGAAAGCTTGTAAGCTTTAGAAACACATTTATCAGCCACTACAGGGTATTAAAAACGAGAAATATTAACTCATTGTTTTTATTAATAATTGCAAAAATAATTCTCAAAATTTAACTTTAGCTGATTTTAAAATTTTTTCTTTTGAAATCTAAATGAACAACAGACATTGCTTTATTGTTTATTAACATTTATTTCTTTCATTAAAAATGAAATTTTATTTTAGCTTTATTTTCATTTATTTAGCAAATTGTGTAGATTTCAATTAATTTTGTTGTAAATTTTATATTTTAATGCTTAATTATTTAATTTTTTTTCTTTTCTATTTTATTGTATTTCTATTTTATAGTTTGTTTGCTATATAATATTTTTGTAATTTGAATAAATTGGTTTTTAAAATATCGTAAACATTGTGACAAACAGTTAAAAAAATTAGACAGACAAATATGTGTAAATTGTAAAATAAGGAAGAAAGTTAATTCGAGTTTGGAAATAATAGTTACAAAAATATATTTTTGCAAATTCTGAATCATAATAATGAATTTTTATTTATATTTTAAATTTCGTAAAACTATTATATTCGAATACTATTTTTCAAACAAAATGTTGCCAATAAAACTTAAAATTAAATAAAATTTCTATTGTATATAAATATTTATTCGAATAAAATTGTCTATAACACGGTTAAATTGAAAAAAAAATTCTATAAGAATATGCATTCGATTAAAATAGTTTGTTATCAAATTAATAATAATTCCAATAAAGTTTTCTTTTTCAGAAATGAATGTATTCGAATAATAAAAATATTTAATCGTTTAAAATTGTCTATAAACAATATTAGTTCGAAAAAAAATTTAAAAGAGTTTAAAAGAAACCAACCAATTTTAGTAGGGAATGAAAGAAAAGATAAACTCACTGTTTATTGCTGGTGTTTTGTTTAAGCTTTGATATTTTTACAAATAAAGCTTGAGTGTCTGTAATTCTCATTCACTCTAGTGTTTTATTTGTATAATATCTTTAGTTTTTCTTAATCCTTTTGGGAAAAGGTTTCCTGATGACCTGACCTAAGCAACCAGTGAAATGTGCATAGGAACTAGCTTATCCCCCAACAATAAATTTCAGTGAATTTAACAATTATTGGGAATTCAGCACACTAATTCTTAACAAAAATTATTTAATCAAATTAAATTTTCTATAAGAGGATTCATTCGAATAAAATTTTTTGTTAGTTGGAGCCGAGCTAGTGGCAAACTAATAAATAGTAATAATACAAAATAGGGAAATAAAATTGTTTTCCACGAAATTTTAAAAAATATTCGAATAAAATTGTCTATTCAACAAATTATTCTTATAAAACTTTTCTGTAAGAATATTTTATTCGCATATTATTTTTTATCAAAAAAAATAATATAAAATACTTCAAATAAAATTTTTTGAATAAAATTTTCTATAAAAAATAGTAGTATAAAAAAACCCATTTGAAATTGCTAAGAATACATTATTCCAATAAAACTTTTCTATAAGGAATCTGTATTTGAATATAAATTTTTATCAAAAATAATAATATAAAATTGATTTCAATAAAATTATTTTTAAACATGTTTTTTCGAATATAAATATTTGAATAACACTCTGTGTAAAATTTTTTATTCGAATACAATTTTCTATTCGAATAAAATTTTCTAAAATTTAATTCGAAATAAATTTTTCTATAGAAAAATAATTGAAATAAAATTTTCTATTAAAAGCATTCTAATGAAAAAGTTCTGTGAGAAAACCCGAATAAAAATTTACTTAACAAATCTTTACATTTTTCTATAAGAAAACCTTTTACGAATAAAATTTTGTATTAGAAAAAATATTCTAAAAAATTTCGAATAAAACTTTATCGGGCAATTTTTTATAAGAAAACATTATTCGGGTAAAATTTTCAAAAATAAAAACGTTATTCGAATAAGTCTAATAAAATTTTCAATAAGAAAACTTTTTTCCAAATTTTTTATAATGAAACATTCGAATACAATTTCTATAATAAAAATATTCGAATAAAAATTTCTATAAAAAAACTTTTTTATAAGAAAACTGTATTCGAATAAAAAATTCTATAAGAAAACTTTCTATAAAAAGACTTTTTTTATAAGAAAACTTTATTCGGGTAAAATTTGATATAAGAAAACTTTATTCGAATAAATTTTTTTATAAAAAAAAATTATTCGAATAAAAATTTATATAAAAAGGCATTATTCTGATAAAATTGTGTGTGAGAAAAATTTATTTGAATAAAAATTTCTATAAAAAAAAACTTTATTCGAATAATGATTTATATAATAAAACGTTATTCGTGTAAAATTTTCTATAAGAGAACTTTATTCCAATAAAATTATCTTTAAGAAAACATTATTTGAATACAATGTTCTATAAGAGAACTTTATTTTATTTTTATTCTAAATTTTCTATGAGAAAAATTTATTAGAATAAAAATTTCTAAAAGAAAAATTTCTATAAGAAAAATTTCTATGAAACAACTTTATTCAAATAAAGATTAATATAATTAAACTTTATTCGGGTAAAATTTTCTATAAGAAAATTTTACAAAAATTTAAAAAAAAAATTTTCTATAAAAAACATTATCGAATAAAGATTTATATAATAAAATTTTATTCGGGTAAAAAATTCTATAACAAAACTTTATACGAATGAAATTTTCTATAAGAAAACTTTATTCTAATGAAAGTTTCTATAAGAAAACTTCGACTTTTCTATGAGAAAAAATTATTCGAATAAAATTATCTATAAGAAAACTTTATTGGATTAAGAATTTTTGTGAAAAAACTATATTCGGTTAAAATTTTCTATAAGAAAACTTTATTCGAATAAAAGATTCTATGAGAAAAATTTATTCGAATAAAAATTTCTATAAAAAACTTAATTCGAATAAAGATATATTTATATATTTAAACTTTATTCGGGTAAAATTTTCTATAAGAAAACTTTATTCGGATAAAATTGTCTATAAGAAAACGTTATTCGAATAAAATTTATATAAGAAAACTTTATTCGAATACAATTTGCTGTAAGAAAACTTTATTCGAATAAAAGTTTTTATAAGAAAACTTTATTCGAACAAATTGTCTTTAAGAAAACTTTATTCGAATAAAAATGTTTATAAAAAAACTATATTCGGTTAAAATTTTCTACAATAAAAATTTCTATAAGAAAAATGTCTATAGAACAATTTATTCGTATTAAAATTTCTATAATTAAAATTTATTCGAATATAATTTTCTTTAAGAAATTTATTCGAATAAAATGTTTTATAAAGAAATTAATTCGACGAATCATTCGATTGGCAACAAATCACAACGAAACAGTTTTATCTATAACTTTAAGAAGTAGGTGACGTATACAATATTGAATACATAAAAAATCACATAGTTATCAATCATACGTGCAGTGCTCTAGACTATTTTTATTTAACTACATATTTAATTTTTCGTTAGTCATTCAAAATATTGGATGTTCCCAACCATATCTCAAATGTTAGTGACTAACGAGTACGAATTAAGTACAAACTGATCCTTTCAAATATTATAACTTAATCGTTGCCTATACAGAATTATCTTTCTAAAGGGATATTAGATTTGTTTTATATACGAAATTACTTTTTCCCTAAACCTTTGTAATCATATTTATATATGTATTACATGTAATTGTGTGGTTGTGTGGAGACAATTTATATTTGTAAATACAATTATTGTAAATTGCATATGTTAATATTATTTAAATTTATGTATAATTTTAAATTATAAACATTAACAATCAAACAAAAACTCACAAACACACAAATTGAAACAATACCCAGCAGCAAAATGTTATAAAAACCAACCAGCTAGTACTTCATACTCAATGATTCTGGATGATGCTGGTCATTATGGACTGTGGACTGTTGTGTTCTATTCAGACGATGATTATGATGATGATGACTATGAGTATAATATTGTTAGTTTTTATTATTTGTTAGTGGAGTAGTGTATGAGTAGCATAAATATAAATAAATAGGTTGGAGCGGAGTTAGTGGCAAAGAGCTTGTGGTCAGTGTCTGTGTTTCTGTGTTGACCATGGTAGATTTATTTAATGCAGTAAAAATAAATAACACAAATAGTATACAATACTAACAAACACACAGGCGGACAGACAGATATACAGACATACAAACATAAATATGTGAAAGTAGTGTATGTGTAAAATGTATGTTTTTTTTTGGTAAAATATGTAATTTTGTGTAAATTTTTATGTACATGTGTATGGGAATGTATGTAAGTATATATGTATATGTCTATGTTCATTAAAGTATATAGAAATAAAAGCCATAAGTATTATTATATTATCAAATAACAATAAAATATTATGGTAATTACTAAAGGTCATAAGTACAATACATTTTGTTTTAGTTATTTCTTTTTTGGAAAGATTCTTATCTCATACTTAATAGCTTAGGTGGAAGATATAAAAAAGCTAATTACTGTTTCTTATACAAATTTAAATATGGTAAAATTGTCTGAAATCTATATTGCATATGGATGGCAACATCTGGACTAAGTAATTACCACCCTGTTAACATAACACCTGACAACTTATTGATATAAAACCTTCCATAACAATATAAATATGATATCTTAAACTATTGTTGACATAAATATTATTTTTTAATATCAGCTTTGGAGTAAGAATGTTAGCCTGTTAATTAACTTTTAAAAACAAGCAACTCCCTATATGACCATCATTTCCCTAGATATTTAACATTCTCCTAAAAAAAGGTGTTACACCTTTTTTTATTTATTGACTAGATTTCTAATAATAGGACTGAGAGTCTTCAGAATTTGTTCAAATTTGATTCATAATGAAAATGCAATTTTCTTATGCAGTTTTGTTAAATGTCCACCCTTTTATTATACCCTTGACCTTCGTGAGAAGGGTATATATAAGTTTGTCATTCCGTTTGTAATTTCTGCATTTTTCAATTCCCACCCTATAAAGTATATATATTCTGGATCCTTATAGATAGCGGAGTCGATTAAGCCATGTCCGTCTGTCTGCCTGTTGAAATCAATTTTCTGGAAACCCCAGACATCTTCGGGATCCAAATTTTCAATAATTCTGGCAGACAAGCTTTCGAGAAGTTTGCTATTTAAAATCAGCAAAATCGGTCCACAAATGGCTGAGATACGAGGAAAAAAAACAGGACAACCTCGATTTTTGACCTATTTTTGACATATATCAGGATTACTAAGAATAATATAATACAAACAATATGGATATCTACTGATAGATATTTCAAAGACCTTTGCAATGACGTATATAAAACCATAGTAAGTTTGAGTATACACCAAAAAATATTTGATTTTTTTTAAGGTAATGAAAATCCTAAAATGTATTCATCGATTAAAATTTTAATGTTTTGGTTTGTTGGAGATTGAGTTGAATAATAAATTCGGTTGTGAAAAAAAAGATTTAAGTCGGACTATAATGATTTTTATGATCCTAAAAAAATCAAAAAATTCACGGGTGTTTACTCACTTTTGAGGCTGTGTGTACGCAAAATGGGTCAAAATCGCAAAAATATTTTTTAACCCGATTTTTTTTTCACCAAAAGTTTTTTTCTCTAAATATTAAAAAGAAAATTTAAAAAACAAAAAAAATATTTATAAAATTTAAATTTAAAAAATTCCAAAAAAAAAAATTTGAAAAAAAAATTTTCCAAAAAATTAAATAACTGCAAAAAAAAATGAATTTTGTTTTCCTAAAAATTTAAAATTTTTACTTTGAAGTATAATTTGGTAAAGGGTATATAAGATTCGGCACAGCCGAATATAACTCTCTTACTTGTTTTTAATATATTATTGGTTGTATGACATAAAGATGAGGGATTTTTTCAAATGTTTAGCTTTGATTTTGAAACATTTTGAAAGCAAAAATGATTTTCTTTTATAGTGTTCAAGCACCATTTCGGACATGCGAAATCATCTTTCAAGGTCTCTCGATTTCAATTCGTAGGGTACTTGAGTAGCCCCCAACGATTTAGCAAGATCTTGTTGAGTTTTAAAACAATCTTCATGAAGTAATGCCTCCAATTCTTGGTCTTCAAACTTTTTTGGCTGGTCTGGGTGATCTTTGTCTACCGTTTCAAAATCATTTTGTTTTGTCAACGGTGCATATGGGACGATGTTGGAAAATTTTGTTACGACAGCTGTGGAAAACCATCCAAACTTGTGGTTTCAACAAGATGGAGCAACAGTACATACTGCACATACACGATTTTAACTGGACTCTACGTTCACCGTATTTAACAGCTCCTGACACTTTTATTTGGGGATTAAAAGTATGTTAACAAGTTAATAACCATCTAAGTCAACAACTGAAAGCCAACATTCAAAATGATATCATGGCCATTACACTCGAAATTTTGCGAAAAGTTATGGAAAATGTGGTAAAAAGAGTCCATAGTCTAGTCCATATTCTGGTCCACAGTATTGTATAATCCATAGCATACTTCATAGTCTTGTCTACTCCAAAGTCTAGTCCATGGTCTAGTCCATAGTCTAATCCTTAGTCTAGTCCATATTCTTGTCTACTCCAAAGTCTAGTCCACAGTCATGTCTAGTCCATAGTCTTGTCTACCCCAAAGTCTAGTCCATAGTCTACTCCATAATCTTGTATACTCCAAAGTCTAGTCCATATTACAGTCCATAGTCTTGTCTACTCCAAAGTCTAGTCCATAGTCTAGTCCATAGTCTAGTCCATATTCTAGTCAACAGTCTTGTCTAGTCCATAGTCTAATCCATAGTCTTGTCTACTCCAAAGTCTAGTCTATAGTCTAATCCACAGTCTTGTCTACTAGAAAGTCTAGTCCATATTCTAGTCCATAGTCTAATCCATAGTCTTGTCTACTCCATAGTCTTGTCTACTCGAAAGTCTAGTCTATAGTCTAGTCCATATTCTAGTCCATAGGTTAGTCCATAGTCTTGTCTACTCCAAAGTCTAGTCTATAGTCTAGTCCATAGCCTAGTCCATATTCTAGTCCACAGACTTCTCTAGTCCATAGTCTAGTCTATAGTCTTGTCTACACCAAAGTCTAGTCCATAATCTACTCCAAAGTCTAGTCCATATTCTAGTCCATAGTCTAGTCCATAGTGTAGTCTTTAATATGGCCCATATTCTATTCCACAGTCTTGGCTAGTCCATAGTCTTGTCTAGCCCATATTCTAGTCTATAGTCTTGTCTAGTCCATATGAGAAGCAGAAAATGGCCATCATTTACAGGATATAATTTTTCGAAGCTAATCGAAAAAATTTCCCCAAAAATGTAATAATAATTGCAGAAATACAAAACTTATAAACCCTGTAAACCCTATTTAAAATCAAGAAAATCGGTCCACAAATGGCTGAGATATAAGGAAAAAACCAGGACAACCTCGATTTTTGGTCTATATCTGGATTACTAAGTTATTAATATAGGCAATATGGAGATCTAATGATAGACATTTGAAAGTCCTTTGAAACGACGTATATAAGGCCATAGTAAGTTGGACTTACAATGAGTCGAAATTCAGAAAAATATTTTTTAACCCGAATTTTTTTTCATCAAAAAATTTTTTTTTTCATAAATTTTTTTCACTAAAAAAAAAAATTTTATTTTAAAGTATAATTTGCTGAAGGATAAATAAGATTCGACACAGCTGAATATTTATCTTTTACTTGTGATTTTTAATCATGTTTAAATTCAAAACTATTTGACGAATTAAAATAAAATTTATGATTTGAAACTAGAATAAATTTAAATAATTTCTCAATCTTTCACTTTTGTCCAAAATTATCTTCAAATTTTTCTTAATTTCAGAATTTTGAGTACAATATACTTTTAATTTAAAACATCTAAAAAACAGAATGAACTCCCTACATGGCCATCACTTCCCTTGCTATTTAACAAGCACCTTAACAAAAAAGGTGTTAGACCTTTTTGCCATTTACAACAAACTATTTAAAATTAATAACAACAACAATCTGCACAATAAACAACATTTTATTGTGTGTTTAAACAATAACGCACAGACACAAACAAACATATGAATATTTTATAAAATTATTTAATGTCATGTATTTACAGAGCGAACAAAAAAAAACAAAAAAACACAAAAATTACATACATCAATGTAAATTACTAAATTAGTAAACAAACAATGTACAACAACAACAAAACCCAAATATTAGAATGGCCCTGTATCAATGAAGCCAAACAAATTGAACCACACATATGAGAAATAGGTCTTATGATTGGATCCACAAACGTTAGAACAACATTAGAAAATTGTAAAATTTAGTTTAAAGATTATTTAGCAACTTTTTTTTTTGGCGCCATCCTACTCTTCATGTTTGTAGATATTTTGTTGAGGAAACTCAACGGAAAATTATGTTTAAATACTTTACATTATAAACAGACAGAGGAAAAGGAAAACAACAGCCACATCAACATTAACTAACACAAATATTTAAATGAAATTTTACAAATACTAATACATAAATTTACATACATTTAGAAGTGTGCGTGTTGGCAAATTTAAAATGTTTTATACATACTTTTTTTTGGTAATAATTAGTTTGGCAGTATGTTGTAGTATTTTTATAAACAACATTATTGTGAACATAAACAATATGGTGATAAACAAATAATTTTGTGTTAACAGACAAAAATTTATAAATACACGGAGAGAAAATAGATTATTTTTCTCTATGCAATCGCTTGATTCTGCCGTAATGAACGAAGTTTTCAATTGGCAAAAAATCTAAATCAATAGACTTTGAATCAACTACGGAAACCAGCCAAAATCAAAGATAGTTTGAGTTAAATAACATTGAAAATTACAGGAGATTGATGAAGAAACCCACTCACATATCTAAATTACTTTTTAATGATATGAATCAGAATAATTTTAGCGTGGAATTGTAAATGTTAATATTAGGTGTATGACTTCAAAATGCAGGATTTACAATAGATGTCACTTATTCTCACTTAGTCATTGAACAAAAAAAATTTATTTTTGCTTCGAAAATGTCGAATTTTATAGCAACAAAGCGTCATATGCGGGAAGTTTTGCTTTACTTCTTTAATTTGAAAAAAGTGCCGCTGAAGCACACCGATTGATCACTAAAGCTTATCATTAATGTGTTACATCTGTTTCAATGTGTAAGAAATGGTTTGTTCGGTTCAGATGTGGTGATTTTGATATGGAAGACAAAGTCGTGTGTTTTCCGTGTCCACAAAAGTTTGAAGTCCAAGAATAGGAGACAGTACACCATGAAGATTGTTGTCAAACTCAACAAGAGCTTGCCAAATCATTGGCAGCTACTCAAGCAGCAATTTCAAAACGTTTGCGAGCAGCAGTATTCATCCAAAAGCAGGGAAATTGGATACCCTATGAAAGAAAATCATTTTTGCACCGAATCATTACTTGCGATGAAAAATGGATCCATTTCAATAGCCGGAAGCGTAAGAGATCGTATGTGAAGCCCGACCAAATAGCCGCATCGACATTCAAGTCAAATAGCTATGGTGCTGTGGTAATTCTCAGTATTTGGTGGAAGTAAAAAGATCCTATCTATTATGAGCTGCTGAAATCTGGCCAGACCTCACATAGAACCTGTACCTAATTATCTTGAAGTGAGCATTTGCCGAAAAACTCTGAGAATATACGGCAACATTATGAAATAAGTGGTTGGGAAGTTTTAGCTCAGCCGCATTAGTCCAGAGCTTGCCCCTTCCGAATACTATTTGTTGGAGTAAATTTTATGGAATCAGAAGCTTTTGATGTTCTGTATATGAGAAGACAGTGTAATATCCGCTGAACTAAACTCAATTTTCTAATGTCGACAGAACCTAGATCCTTTTGATCTCCTTATTATTTACATCTCCTAGATCCGAAGTTGAATATCACTCCCGTATCTAGATCTACTGTAGGGTATCCAACTCTATTGATTTACAAAAGCATCAATGCATGAATAAACGTTTTTCAACAATAACACATCTCTGTGTGGTCTATAGTATGTAAAACCAACTTTCTGCTAATGTCTTTTTTGCCATTTTCAATGTAGACAAGTTCAAATCGAATGATAACAAAAACTACTACCTCTATCCTCTCTTCCATAGCCTATTATCTTAGATATTATTCAAGAACAAAAATCAATATCCAAGTAATCTAGAAAAACTTACAAACAAGAGTATCTTGACGTTGCTCCTTTCTTAGAATATGCTAGAATTAATTAAGTTTCCTATTTCTATTCTAAGAAACTTCAATAATTATAAGTAGGATTTTTGTATTTCTTGAAACCTTTACAACATTTTCTTAAAGGATTTTCATTAATATTTGATGGTGGCCTTAAAGCAGTGGTCAATATTTTTCTATCAAATTGTTATTAAATGTTGTAGGAAAATGTATTTGTGATTTTTTCCCCTAAAAATATTTATTGAACATATAGAAAATTTTTGTACTCTATAGTCTATAGAGAGTTATTGTACAGGATTTTTTATATTTATATGTGAGTTAGCTGGCTTTCAATGTATGTATGTTTAAGTGTATTAAATATAAGAGTTATAAAGTTCAAGTTAAATACACAGACAATACAATTGAAATGTCATAAACCAATACACTTCTTATGTATGCACATGAATTTTTATATTAGGTTGGTACTTATTTTGAACTTTTTAGATATTTGATGCTACCATTTGATTGTAATTGTTATCATTTAAGCAAACCCGACTATCCTATAGAGATTGCACAATTTATTTGCACAGTTTTGGATAAAGTAAACAAATTTTCTAAAACATGATTGCGAGAGACATTTTCGCACCGATGAATAATGGATCCATTACGATAACCCGAAGCGTAAGAGATCCCATGTGAAGAAAACATTTATGAAAATATTAAATCGATTAAAATTTCCAATAGACCAACCAACGTACAATAAAAATAATAATTCGAATAAAATTTTTTACTAATTGAAATTTTCTTAAAAACTAAAATATAAACTTCATATGAAATATTTTCCAATAAAATTTTCTATTTTCTTTATTTATTTATTCGTATAAACTGTTCCTTAAAAAATTACTCGAATAAAACTTTTCTATAGGAAGAGTTTATTCAAATAAAACTTTTCTATATGAAAACATTATTTGAATAAAATTTTCTATAAAAAATATTAATATATAACATAGAAACTTCAAATAAAAGTTTTTATGACAAAATTTTTTGTAAAATAAATTATTCGAATAAAATTTTCTATTAAGAATAATATTGAAATAAATTTTTTTTATAAGAAAACGCGAATAAAATTTTCTATAACAAAACTTAATTTGAATAAAATTTTTAAAAAGAAAACTTTAATCGAATAAAATTTTCTATGAGAAAAATTTAATCGAATGAAATATTTTCCAATAATATTTTCTATAAAAATATTTATTCGAATAAAATTTTCTTTAAAAAATTACTCGAATAAAACTTTTCTATCGAAAGACTTTATTGAAATAAAACTTTTCTATAAGAAAACTTTATTTGAATACAAAGAATAATAATACATAACATAAACACTTCAAATACAATTTTTTATGGAAAAATTTTCTGTAAAAATATTTATTCGAATAAAATTTTCTATTTATAAATAATAATGAAATAAAACTTTTTTATAAGAAAACGCGAAAAAAAAATTTTACAACAAAACTTAATTCGAATAAAATTTTTTATAAAAAAACTTTAATCGAATAAAATTCTTATGGGAAAAATTTAATCGAATAAAATGTATAAACTTCAAATTTTCCAATAAAATTTTCTATAAAAATATTTAATCGAATAATATTTTCTTTAAAAAAATACTCGAATAAAACTATTATATGCGAAGACTTTATTCAAGTACAACTTTTCTATAAGAAAACTTTATTTGAATACAAACAATACATAACATAAAAACTTAAAATTAAATTTTTTGTGAAAAAATTTTCTTTAAAAATATTTATTCGAATAAAATTTTCTATGAAAAAGAATATTGAAAAAAAAACTTTTCTATAAGAAAACGCGAATTAAATTTTCTATAACAAAATATAAATATCGATTAAAATATTTTATAAGAGAACTTTAATCGAATAAAACTTTTTATGAAAAAAATTTAATCGAATTATATTTATAATATATTCAATAAAACTTTTCTATCGAAAGACTTTATTGAAATAAAACTTTTCTATAAGAAAACTATATAAATAAAATCTTCAAATAAAATTTTCTATGAAAAAATTTTCTGTAAAAATATTTATTCGAATAAAATTTTTTAATTAAAATAAAACTTTTTTATAAGATAAGGCGAATAAAATTTTCTAAAACAAACCTTAATTCGAATAAAATTTTTTATAAGAAAACTTATTCGAATAAAATTTTCTATGAGAAAAATTTATTCGCACAAAAAATTTTCTATAACAAAATTTTATTCGCATAAAAATTTTTCTATAACAAAACTTTATTCGAATAAAATTTTCTGTAAGAAAACTTTAATCGAATAAAATTTTCTCATAGAAAATTCGAATAGAATTTTCTTTACGAAAAAATTACTCAAATATAATTTTCATTAAGAAAAATTTATCCGAATAAAAATTACTATAAGAAAAATTGGCTCGAATATTTCAGTTTAAAAATTTATTTGAAAAAAATTTTCTTTTAAGAAGACGATTTGAAGAGAAATTACCCATATTTCCCGACTAAATTTCTAAAAAAAAAAAATATTCGTGGGAATTCTAGAGTAAATATTACCGGAAATCCGCGGAAAAATTGTGATGCTAAAAATGTTGTGACGTATACTTAATATTGAATTCATATAAAACATATATCATATATCACTCATACGCACAATAGACAAATTTATTTAAATTTATTGGTCGTCATGCAAACTGTTGGATGTTTTAATTTGCAATAAAATGTGCTACCTCTAAGCGTTAACCAATTTTGCTAAAATTTTCAGAATTTGAAGCAGAAAAATTTGAAGCCTTAGTAGTATGGAAAATCCAAAATGTAGAAAATAAGAGTCACCTTATTGTACATAAAATAAAATACGAATTGTACGAATATGTATGAATGTTTTATTTAAATAAATTTAGTAAATTGTATTGATGTTGCAAATAAACAAGCATTTATGTACTATGTATATCTTTTATTTTTTTATCATTTATTATACATATATTTATGTATAAGTGTATGTGTGGAATAATGGTATTTATGTCTGAATATTTATTTATTATTTTATGCTCTCTTTACTGTATAATTTCATATGTATACCAACTTCCGTTTCCGTTCCCAATAGGCTTGAATATTTAATGAAATCATTGTTTAATTTTCTTTCTTTTATTTTCACTCTTACATATAAAATTCACAAACATTTGCTTTATACAAATGTTTGTTTCAAATACATATATTTACAAATAAATAAGAAATTGCAATTATTTTAAAAATCAAATTTTAAAGAAAATATGTATGTATTTTATGTCTGATTATTTTTTATGCACAAAAAAAATATAAATAAATTTAGGAAATTGCTTATAAAATCTAAACACAAACAGCATGTGTTCAAAGGTTATAAGATGCTAGTTTTGCAGAAAAAGAAAATAACTATTGATTTAGAATTTATCTTAAAGAAATTATATTTTTATCTTTTTGCCAGCACATATGTACACATGTGTCCATGTCATAGACAATTATAATCTTTGATAAGCATTAGTATTATTAGAAATATTAAATTTTATGTAACAAAGTTTTAATTTTGTTTATGTAAGGAAAAATTTAAATAAATATTTAAAACAAAGGATGAGAGGTCAATAGAAGATTGTAAAAATAATTGAATACAATAATGATTTAAAATTTTCATTGTGATTTTGGGTAAATTACCTTAACCAAAGTTTCAGAAAATCATAGAAAATTTTCAGTTTTCCAATATATGATATAAAATCCCTGATATTTACCTTTGAAAATGTACTATTCTTTCCGTTTTCAAATATCCTGTTGGTAGTTAGCATTAACTTACTCACTTCCATTAAATATTCTGCTTATTAACAAACAATAAAATTAATTTAAAATAAAAAAAAATCGTAATAAAACCACAAATTGTTTACAAAAAAAAATCAGTAAAATCAATGGCTTCTGCATATTTTCATATCAAAAAGGAAAAATTTCATTGTTGCTTCATTTAAAATGTTTGCCTTTTACTTTTAACACATAGAAACTTTTAATTTCCTGCATACAATTTTTAACAAAGTATCAGCCAGTCTGGCTGTGTGTGGGTGGGCCTTTATTAACATATTTTTCTATATATAAGCTTTTCATTGTCTACTTTTTGGCGCCAAACTCCAGGCAATATTTCTTTGCATAATTTTTTTTTGGTAAAATGAAAAATTTAATTATTATTGCTTATTAAATGCCATAAAATTAAAGTAAATTTTTATTTGTTAATAATAAATAACAGATATTGCTGTTGATGCTTATTTTAATATATAGTTACAAAAGAAATATGTTTTTAATTAAAATGGGAAGTAGGTTAAAACTATAACGTATTTAATTATGGAATTCGAACGAATATTATAAACACTACGACTCAATAAATCGTTTGTGCTGCCTTAGTGTTCACTGTAGTAGGCTGAGCTCACAAATAATTTTATGGAGCCGATATGATCTTCGCAATAAATTTCGATCTACACGATCTTAGTGAGGGACAATCACAGAGTATATGCTTGTCTTGCAACTAATAGAATTCACACATATTTATGACAGCATTACCTGACTCATCCAGAGATTCAGTCTTTTCTCTGACAAAGCAATTAGAGATACCTTATCGAGCACCGCTGGCTTTGTTGTCCCAGTTTCATCACACTTCAAATTTCTGTGTCTACCTAATTTATTCCCATATGCAACACAGTCTCCCACCTTCTCTCATACGACGATAAGGTCATGAGGGAAAACTCAGCTTTTGTAACCATATGATGCATAAAATGTCCTCAAAATCATGTCCAGAAAAATACCGAGGTTTTTGTTCTCCTCAGAAAAATTAACAGTCCGACCAGGTAATTTCGTGTTGCCGGGATGATTGACAGTAGTCTTTTCACTCGTCATTTAAAGCTTAGATTCAGATAACCAATTATTTGGTATAACCATAAAATTCTTAATTATTCAGTTGAAAACAAATCCTCAAAATCTTTGAAATATGTGGAAGCTGGAAATAATTTTAGGAAAACGTTCACTTCTGCATAAGTGAAAGACTTTTTTAAAATTTTGGTTTATTTGAAGTGTTTTAAATATAAAATAAGTTGAAGCTGACTGACTTATCAATCGCTGATTAATACGGAAGAAAAAAATCGCCAGGGCAACCCAAAAAGTTTGAAGACAAAGAATTGGTGGCACTACTCCAAGAAGATTGTTGTCAAACTCAACTAGAGCATGCAAAATTATTGGAAGCTACACAATTAGCAATGTCTAAACGTTGCTACACAATTAGCAATGTCTAAACAGGATTCATCGAAAAGCTATTGAAAATTAGGTACCATACGAACTGAAGCCGAGAGAAAAGACGATTTGGCATGTCCAAATGATGCTTGTACCTAATTATTACTTGCGATGAAAAAGCATAACGATAACCTGAAGCATAAGAGGTCGTATGTGAAGCTCGACCAACCAGATGAATCGACACCAAAGCCAAATATCCCTCGAGCTAAGGTAATTCTTTGTATTTAATGGGAGAAAAAGGCTACTATCTATTAAGAGCTGCTGAAATCTGACCAGACCATCATAGGAAACCTGTATCGAATGCAACTGATTCGCTTGAGGCCAGAATATGCGGCTAGGCACGAAGGTCTAATATTCCATCATGACAACGCTCGACCACATGTTGCAATATCTGTTAAAAAGTATTTATAATGAAGTGGTTGGATTGCCTCACCCGCTTTATAGTCCAGACTGTGTCCCGTCCGACTACTACTTGTTTCGATCAATGCAGAACGCTCCCTTTGGAACAGAGTATTCGATATTGGCTTGATTCGTTCTTTTCTTAGGCTCCGAATCCATATGCTGCCAGAAAGATAGCAAATATTTTAGCAGCCCCTTACAGATATCACTCTTAAATGTTGGCTGAATAAATCATATAAAGAGTCAGTCAGATTAAGCTTGTCTTTTCTAAACAAAGAGAACTCCAACCTAAAACTTTTATCAACCAAACTTTTACTGCAATTCCTTAAAAATTCTCTTTTTACTTAAATATTATTCAACATGAAACCTAGTTTTCCTTACACTTCCTTTATACTTCTGCCTTTCTATTGTTCTAAATTTATTTCTATTTTGTTCAAAAAAACCTGTTAAAAAGTTTTAGAAGCAGTTTTTTTTACGAGTAGGAGTAAAAGAGTATTGTTATAAATGGGTAACTTCTTGACCCAAATAAATCTTTTAAAAGGAAAAGCAACCAGAAATTAAGTCTTATTGTTAATGTTTGTTGTTATTTTTTTGTTTGTTTTTGTTTTACCTCAATTCCAGGCATTAGTATGAGAAGAGAGTAAATGCTGTAACATTTTTTAAACAATAAAATGTTTTAAGAAAAACTACATGAAACGTAAGGTGTTACTGGTTGTAGGAGTATTACTTAGAATTAAGACAAAAACTCAGTAGCAGACTGTTAAATATACTCAGGATAGAGAATATAGGGACACATACACAAATATCCAAACAAATATCCTTAGCAACAAAGAAGTGATTGCTAGTCTAAACAAAACCCCCCCACTGTTTTTCTTTCCCCCTTCCCCTAGGAAAATCTCTAGAGCAAGAGATATTCAGCATTATATAAACTTAAACAAAAAAAAAAAAAAAACTATCCTGAAAACATAGTTTATGTGTAGAAATGCAATTAAGCTAAAGAAATATTTTGCATAGTCACGCAATTAGTAGCGCAGACTTGTAGAAATACAAACTGTGAAAAACATACAAACACACACACATACACAAATCTGAGCACTTCTGTTTTAGTGCTAACAGTACTAAAGGTATAACAACAATTTACACTGCATATTTTATGGCTGATGCATATAAACTAAAAGCATTGCATATTGTTAGTTACTACAGCACCATAATAACCATAATAATAGACATACAAATAGTGTAAAAGAAATAAAACAACACAAAACTTTAGCACAAACAATCAAGATATTTTTCAAATGCTAATACGCGTACAATAAATGCATTTTCACTTTAGTTTTTCACTGTAGACTTGTAGACCAGCGAAATTTTGCTGTAGTTTTGGTTATTTGTATGACTAAGTGTGTGTCTTGTGAGTTTCAGGTCTGAAGGATCTTAAGTGTAATTTTTTAAAACCATTTTAAATAACAAGCGCTTTAGATTTATTTAGGCATTTTTCTTTTACCGCCTAAAAGTGTAAAGTAGTTGGAAATATTTGTGTAAGTGTTTAATTTGTTGATTTAAATATCATAGTTTTTAAATTTGGGGGAAAATTTAATAAAATAATAAAGTGTTAAGTCACTTATTCTAAATTATGCATTATAAATCATAGCAGATAAAGAAAAAAATATAAACAAATATTCTTATAAAGATTGAAAATAGTTTTTGGTAAACATTTTGTTTGCTGAAAATATTTTTACTAATGAAAAAAACTGTATTAGTAAAAACAAGTAAGAAAACTATATTCTGATGTTACGAATCTTATATACCCTACTTTAAAATACGAATTTTAAATATTTTTAGGTAAACAAAATTTAAAGAAAAAATATTTTTCAAAATTTTGAAAAAAGTTTTATTTTTTTGAAATTGTTTTTTTTTATATATTTTTCAAATTTTTATCCAAAATTTTTTTTTAAATTTTTAGAGAAAAAAATTTATGAAAAAATAATTTTTGGTGAAAAAAAAAATTCGGCTTAAAAAATATTTTTCCCGATTTTGACCCATTGTAGGTACAACTTAAGGATTTTGAAATAGCTATCATTAGATATCCATATTGTCTATATTAATAACTTAGTAATCCAGATATATATAAAAAATAGGCCAAAAATCGAGATTGTCCCGGTTTTTTCATTATATCTCAGACATTTGTGGGCCGATTTTCTCTATTTTAAATAGCAAGCGAACCGGGTAAATAGCGAATATATTGATGTATGAATCTTGTAATCTTGGAAAGTTGATTTGAACATACAGACGGACATGGCAGTATCGAATCCGCTATCCATATTTATACCCTTCACCATGAGTGGCAAGGGTATATATAAGTTTGTCATTCCGTTTGTAATTTCCACATTTTTCATTTGCGACCCCATAAAGTATATATATTCTGGATCGTTATAGATAGCGGAATCGATATAGCCATGTCCGTCTGTCCGTCTGTGTGTTGAAATTAACTTTCCGAAGCCCCCAAATAACTTACATACATAATTCATACATCAATATCTCCGAAATTCTTCCGGCTCGGTCGCTACGACGTATATAAGACCATTTGTATTTTGTTTAAATAAAAATATTTAAAAAAAAAATATATATAGCTCTCTTGCTTGATTTTTTTAATATTTAGCGAAAAAAAAATTCGGGTTAAAAAATATTTTTTCCGATTTTGACCTATTGTATGTCCAACTTACTATGGTCTGATACACGTCGTTGTAAAGGTCTTTGGAATATTTACCATTAGATATCCATATTGTCTATATTAATGACTTAGTAATCCAGATATACGTCAAAAATAAGTCAAACAGTTTTTGTAAAAATTTTGCTATTAAGTAATTACTTTTGCAATTTAATTTAAGAGAATCGAAAGAATTTAATTGTCCAAAATATGGCCAAAAAATTAGTTTTTCTCGAAAATCGCAAAATTTATATCGCAGGTACGGAAAAACTATAGGACGTACTGACATACTTTTTTCACATTTTTATTCCCTATTATGTTGTAAATAAATCCCCATGTGATGATCCAAAAATTTTTAAATTTGTTTAACAAAATTTTTAAAAATTTGAAAGTGGAGTTTTGAAACTGCCGTTAAAAAAAATATTTTTTTTTGATTATACATGCGAATAGGTTAACTGTATCCAATGAAGATAAAAACTCATAGACAAGTAAATATGGATATATTTTAAGTAAAAATAAACTTTTGTTTTAATATTTCGCAAAATATGTTAATTTTGTTCCTACATTTCTTGTTCTAGTGGCCTGAGACACGTTAATGGCCTGGCGAGTTTTTAATAACTTTAACATTTTTTAACCAATTTTTGTCTTTTATATCTCATTAGAACTATAATTACGTAACATTTCGATTCTTTTAAATTAAATTGCAAAAGTAATTACTTAATAGCAAAAGTTTTTACAAAAACTGAAACCCTTGTAAATACATCTCAAAACTAAATCGCAAACCGTGGGTTGCAACAAAAATATAAATTATATCCTTGCCACTCAAGGGTATATAAATATGGTTGAATAAAACTTATGATACAAATTGTTTGAGTTAAAAATTGTGTTAAACATTATTCCCGATTTTGACCCAATATATGCCAGAATTACTATGGATTTATATATGTCGTTGGAGAGGACTTTCAAATTTCTATCATTAGATATCCTTATTGTCAATATTAAGATCTATAGTAGGTAAACAATTGAGGTAGATGTGGCTTTTTGCTTATATATCAGCAATTTGTGAACCGAGTTTCGCGATTGTATATAGCAACCGAACCGGGACTACAACGAATATATTGATGTATGAACCATGTATGTAATGTAACTTATTTATATGTTACGGAGAGTTTCAATGTGATTTCAACATACTGACGGTCAGACGAACATGGCAGTATCGACTTCGCTACCTATTGGGTGTATGACTTAAAAAATTAGGAATTTTTTAAAAATTTTAGCAGAATTGAAATACATGGCCGAAGTAGAACTAGTCAAAGCTTACTATTAAAAGTCGAAATTGTAAATTGTTTAAATTGTTAATGTAAGTAATAAGGAAATAATATTAAATAAAACAGAACTTTTAAATTGTTAGATATAGTCTTGCATGTAATAATCCTAGTTACTAAGCAAGCATTACTAGATAATGTGGGCCAACAATTTTATTTGAATATTCATGTCTTTTATTATAAATTTACTTTAACTATGTGCTAGAAATAAAAACAGCTTTTGCATGTTTAATCTTTAAACAAAATCAAATATTTTAAATAATGTATAACACCTTTTTAACTTCCTTTTTGAATTTAGGTTTGAAATACAATTTCTTATATTTCATTGCTTTTAAAATGCATGTTTCTTCAGTTGTTATTTAAATGCCACATGACATTTTGTTTTATGTCTTTTAAATTTTATATGTCTATCTAAATGTACTTTTTACTATCTCTGACTTTTTATTATTTTTTATTTGCATTTACTTTATCTACACGTACGAATGTACATATATATAAAATAGGGTGGTCCTTATTTAGTACTTTTTGGATTTTCGATGGACCCAAGGTCTAAAATTGTTCTCCAACATCTAAGTACCCCATGTTGATAATTTCAGCAAAATCGAATAACGTTTAGTTTTATTTCCCCGTCCGAATACTATACGAATCTGGGATTCGCTTCTCTTTGGAATAGAGTATCCGATACTGGCTTGATTCGTTCTTGGTCTCAAAAGATGTGCAGTTCTTTTGACTCGGAATCCATATGTTGGCAGAAATATGGGTAAAATATTGTACCAATGTTTTAAAATGAAAGCTAAACATTTGAAGTAATACACTCAATAGTTTCATGAATTAAATAACGGACAAAACTAGAATCTTTAATTTCCACAATAACGTTAAAGCTTTTGACAGCTGCAATGTTAAGCAGCTTAAACAGTTAATGTTGTCATATATATAAACAATGTTATTAACAGCTTTAAATTCAAATTGATAATACAATTTCGTAACTATAAAGAAATTGGTTTTAACAAACAAATTGCATGTATTTTTAATAATTTGTATTGTCTAATTACACCCTTCACAATGAGTGGCATGGGTATATATAAGTTTGTCATTCCGTTTGTAATTTCTAAATTTTTTCATTTTCGACCCCACAAATTATATATATTCTGGATCGTTATAGATAGCGAAGTCGATATAGCAATGTACGTCTGTATATTGCTATATAATTGGTATATCAATATATCTGGAATTCTCCCGGTTGGGTTGCTATTTAAAATCGAGAAAATCGGCCCACAAATAGCTGAGATATAAGAAAACAACCTGGACAACCTCGATTTTTGGCCTATTTTTTATCTATATCTGGATTACTAAGTCATTAATATAGACAATATGGATATCTAATGATAGATATTTCAAAGTAAATTGCAACGATGTACATATAAGGCTATAGTTGGACCTACAATTGGACAAAATCGGGAAAAATATTTTTTAACCCGAATTTTTTTTTTCAACAAAAAAATAATAAATTTAAAAATTTTTTTTTTTTTAAAAATTAAAAAAAAATGGAAAATAATTAAAAAACAATTTCGAATTTTTTTTTTAAAAATTTTGAAAAAAAAAATTTTGTTTACCTAAAAATATTTAAAATTTGTATTTTATATATATAATTTGGTGAAGGGTATATAAGAAGGTTAGTTTTCTAGGACAGTGCTATCGCCCTAGAAAACTAACTTTAAAAAATTGGTTACGAAATGTATTTTGAAGAAATAATTTTAATAAATTTGTAACAATAAAATTTTCATTTTTAATCATCATGTTAGAATTGAAGAAATTTTTTTAAATTTTTTGATTGGATTTTTTTTCAATATTTATGGCTTTGTCTTTTCCGGCATAAATGATTAATTTTTTAAGCTTTTTACTCTTCTTTGTGTTCTTTTCGTAAGCCTTTAACGTATTCTCTTCAAATAATGTTGCCCTAAAACCCCGAAAATATGCTACATTTTTCATGCTCACTTTTATTAGAAAGTCCAATTTTTAAAATAACTTTTCTTGTTATTGTCTTAAAATGTCTTAAATTGGAAGGAAATATAAGAATATTTAGAAGCTACATTAAAGAATTTGTATTCTTTTATGAAAAAAATGTAGTTTGGTAAGCCTGTTCTTTTCAAAAAATGTTGGCCTAAAACCCCGAAAATATGCTACATGTTTCATCCTCAATTGTATCAAAGGGTTAGAGTGACACCACTTCTTAAAAAGCTTGTTATTGTTTTTGAAGCTCGTTTGAGTTAATTAAATAGTTTTGGTATTAAAAGTCTTAAAATGGAAGGAAATACAGGTAAATCCCGGTATAACGAACGATATGTTGTCAGGCCCATTCATTAAATTGAAAAATTCGTTATATCGAGATTTTTTTTTAATTTTGGACAACTTTTTTTATTTTGGAATTTAACTAAATGTATGTCGTTTTGATCCCTAGGTTGGATGAGCGGTGTGAAATTAGGAGGCATGAATATCGTCAACATTTGTATATCTTTAGTAGTTTTTACTAATTGTTTTTCTGGAGGATGGCTTGGTGTATTTTCAACGATTAATTAATTAAGCCTTCATTGTAAGGGATTTCGATTCTGAAAATGATTCAACCTGTAGAAAATTAAACTCATGTTGAGAATTTTGTTATTCCATATTCCATTCATTCATCTAAATTTTTAGTTTTTCGTTCAATGAAATTCTTCTACGGTTTCCCATATTTAATTCCGCTTAGAATGCGAACGAAATCTTTCATTCGATATTGTGAAAACAAGCAATTAAAACCACTATAGAAGAAAATGACAGCACCTATTATTAAAGAAAGTAACCATTGAAAAATTTAAAACGCTACTGTAACGACTTATTTTCTTATTTTTACACTCTTTACTACTTTTGTTTTTTACACTTTCTGTTCGTTATATTGAGCGTACAATTTTCGAAATATTCGGTATATAAGGTTGTCAATGTTAAAAATTTGGTCGTTTGTTTGATTTTGTTAGTTTTTTCTCATCATTCGTTATATCGAGCATACAATTTTTGAAACGCTCGTTATATAATTAAGGTGGTCAATGTTACGAATTTGACCGTGCGTTAAATCGGATTTTCGTTAAAGTGAGATTCGTTATACCGGGATTTTCCTGTATTGGAATATTTATGAGCTACATAAACGAATATTGAATAAATTGTAATGGATTTTGTTCTATTGTGATCGTTGAAAATGTAACACATTTTGTACCTTTAATAAATGGTACAAAATATGTGCAACCTCTTAACCTTAGCCGATTTGGCTTAAATTTGCAGCATTTGGTTCGAAAATCCAATTTTACATAATAAGAGCCACCCTATTATGTACATATGTATAAATAAATATATTTAAAAAGGAAAACGTTTTTCATTTTAAACAATATTATTCTATATATTTTTTTTCTTTTAACTTTAACAAGTTTTTTGCGTGTTAAACATTTTGAAATGTGTTTATTTATGTATGAGAGAGAATGTGTATTTGTGTTGGTTTGTCTGTCTGTCTATGTGTTTGTATTTAAATATGTATATTTATTTTACTTTACTGTATATATTGAACTTTGGTTATACATAAATACATGTTTTTTTTTATAGGGTCTTAAATATTTATTTAAACTTTATTGAGTTATTAAAAATGCAAACGGAAGACCAGTTTTTTTTTGTTGCAGTTTGTTTGTGGAATTTAAAAATTATAACCACAACAAAACTTTGGAACAAAATAAAGGAATTGCACAAATATGTACATAAACTGCCTACCATTACAGACATTCATTCATTCATTCATATAAAATATATAAAATTTATGTATGGCTAAATAAATGCATACAAAGGGCTTAAAAGCAGCCTTTGATACCAAAGGGTTATTAAGTTTTCTATGGTGTGTGTGTGTTTTTTTTTTGCAGAATAAAAATGATTTATTAAAGTTAAATTATTATTTTCAAATTGTAAGCAATTTTATGTATTTTAAGTGCTTTGAAGTCTAAATTTATATACAAAAACAAAACAAGAAAATTTTCTTTTTAAAGTATTCCAAAATTTCTTTACATTCTATGGAGAAAATCTTTTAGAAAATATGTCAAGTAATATTGCTTAACAATTTCCATTGTTTATTTAAATAGTTCTACTCCAATTTAGCATTCGGTTCAAAACAAAATTTATACTTTTCTTCTTTGTGTTGTCACCAAACTTTGACAAACTATTAAATTATAAAATAAAAAAAACGAAACGAAATGAAATTAATTCAATGAATTAAACTAAAACTAAACCCACATTTTATTATGATTCTTACAAGCTCCTTGGCCTACATTTTCCTTAAACAAAAAAAAAAAAAAAAAAATCATACACCGCACAACACATTCTCTTATTTATTCACACACAACAAAATAATCTTAAAATTTCAAGTGGCTTTTTGAAAGCAAATAGAACAATGCAAAGGAAGACAGCTAGCGAGTAAGGGAAACAGGGGAAGAAAGATCGTGAGCAGTAGAGGGAAGTGAAAAAAATTTGTGAAGTAGAACTGAAGAATGAAAAAAAAAGAAAATAAATTTTATTATGATGAATTTAAATCAAGGTTGTTTAGTTTATTTAATACTCATATTACTACTGCTGCTGCTACAGCTACTGCTATTGCTGCTGACTCTAGAACAATGTGTTTCTTTTTGTATTTCCTCTGTTTTCACTGAATAAAACAAATGAAACTTTTTAACTTTAAATGCAACAGTGGGGGAAATATTTTGAAGAACTAGTGGAATTATTGAGGGATATAAAGATGCAAAATCTTTAATCTCCACTTTTTTCGAGAACTTAATTAACAATGAAATCTAGTTACATTTAATGAATGCTTACATTTACTAACGACATAAATTTCTATTGAAAATAGTTATTATTGCTACAAGTATTTTCAAAAAGTTCAAATTTGAAACCAAAAACTATGAAGTTTTTGAAAATATAGCCATGGCCGTCTGTGTGTTGAAATGCACTTTCCGAAGCTACCAAATAACTTACAGACATGATTGATGCATCAATATATCCGCTATAGTGCGTCTTAGATTGCTATGTAAAATCAAGAAAATCGACCCACAAATTGCAAGATAGACACCGCGAATACATAGATCATTTCACCCAAAATTTGTATAACCAAAATTATTCTAAAAAAATGTTATGGCTGAATTCGAATTTTTTCACCAAATTTTTTTTTTCACGAAATTTATTTTTCACCCAAATTTTTTCTCGGTTCTCTATTGTGCAGACTGCAATCAAAGATCTTGAAGTAGGAAAACTAATGAACTTACAGCTTTGATTTTTTTTATTTGATTGAAATTATTATTACAACTTAAAAAACATATAATTTTTATAATTCTAATCAATAGTGACAAATTTATGAAACTAAACTTTTCTACAACATTCCCTCGTGCATCATAAACATAAAAATATTGATCCGGAAGCTGCGAAAAATTTTCCAGAACTTACGTTTCGTCATCCATTATGCAGCAGGTATAGTTTTATTTTATAAAATTTGACTTCAATTTCCGTGCTATGTCTTTGGCCTCTACATTTTTAGCAGAGTTCCTTTCAGGAACTTTCTGATGTATGTTTTTAAATCTGCATTGGCTTTAACTTTTCGTACCAAATAGTCCGAGTACTGTAGTGCGATTCACTAACTTTTATAACGATAATCGTATCGTTAAAATAAATATAAAGAAAGTTTATCGAATTTGCTATTCAGTAACATTTTTAACGACATTCGCTGTCGGTTGAAGTCAGCTGTTACTTTAAGCAGTTTTTCTTTCGTTATGTTAGCGACAATAATTTAAGTTGTGTTTATTTAATCAATAAAGTGTATTTGCAATTTGTTCTTCGCCATCTTCACCTTTTATAACATATACAAAATATGATGAAAAATAAGGGAATTTGACTAATTATTCAACTGGAAGAGTACTTATTTTTGTTCGTGATGTCCCAAAAATAATTTTTTACATTTTGGACGGAAATAAGTTGTTTTGTTAATAGAGTTATTTATAAAATTATGTATTAACAAAAAATAAATAAAAAAAAGTTAGTCGCAGCCACCTGTCGAACCAACAACCTTCCGACTGCTAGTCAACGTTGTACTCACTACACCACTGGTTAATTATTTCATTGTGCGTCAAATAATCGTTTTCTGCTTTTCACTTATTTTGATATTTTGTAGAGAGAGATGTCATATCTTAAACAATCGTTAAAAATAAATTACTGAATCACACTATCGTTATTGCAAGCGATTATTTATGTCGATAAACATTACGATTGTCGGTTCGCTAAAAGTTAGTGAATCGCACTACTGAGCTAACCAGACTGCTTTCCTACCGGAAGTGTTGGGAGCTCTTTTGAAAACACTTTCTATTTATTGGCTTTAGAAACATCATGTGGAACATTCCTTCTACCTGAACCAGGTTTTCTATCAATGGACAAGTTCTCCCGATACTGTTTAATAACAGTATCTACCGTTGAAGTTTGTTGAAAATATTTAATAATTTGAGTACGCACTTTTTTCTCGTCACTAATTTTAAGCAGATTAACAACAAATGAATATAAATGACATTAAACATAATAACTGACATACTTTTCAAAGGTAACTTGATTTAAAAAAATCAAATAATACTTGAGTTGAAAGTTTTAAGGAAAAACGTGTATTAAGGTTTTTTCGATCTCACTCCTTACTTAACAGAACAGAACTTTCCAAATTATATTTAATGATCATATCATCGTGCAGGGAAGTATTCTAGTGCTACTTCCTATATCTATATATTACTAGTATATACGGCAGATAATCCCACGAGCGAACTGACTCAAACATATAACTTCGCAAAAGATATTGCATTTGTTAGCATTTATAAAAGATCTCTCTGTAGCATCTGAACAACTTCAGTCTCACACCAATGAGTTGAACAAATAGCTTAACAAATAATTGTTAATGCTACAAAATATGTTAAACATATATTTACTTTAAAAATATATAGTTGCAACTCCATACAGACTAACAATACCGGATTAGATATATTGGTATCCATTTCTACCGCCGTCTAATATGGAAGCAAAAGTGACACACTTAAAAGCTACAAAGAAGACAGTCAAGGCTATTCGAATAATATTAGGTGCTCCTTGGTACGTTAGAAATTGTAACATTCATAGCGATCTCTATACTCATACAATACGAGAGGAGATTTTACATGATCATTCAAATCCCCTCTCAAGGGAATTGCTTTACTTTAAGGGTCACAGACACCTTAGAAGAATGGAAACCTTGAATCTAGCCAGATAATTTAAATAACTAACACATTTTGTTGGATATTACAGTGATACTTATTGTAAATTTCTAAAAAGAAAGATTCAATAAAAAACAAAATAATGAAAAACAAGTAAGAGACCTAAATTTGGTTGTACTAAATCTTATATACCCTTCACTAAATTATACTTTAAAATAAAAATTTTAAATATTTTTAGGTAAACAAAATTTATAATTTTTTTTTTCAAAATTAAAAAAAAATTATTTTTCAAAATTGTTTTAAATTTTTTTTTTCGAAATTGTTTTTTTTTATTTTTTTTAATGAACATAAATTTATGACACGAAAAATTATTTGTTTAAAAAACTTAATTCGCTTTTTTTCCAGATTATGACCCATTGTAGGTCCAAATTACTATGGTCTTATATAAATCGTTGCAAAGGATATCTATCATTAGATATTCATATTATCTATATTAATGACTTAGTAATCCAGATATAGATCAAAAATAGGCCAAAAATTGAGGTTATGCCGGTTTTTTTCCTTATATCTCAGCTATTTGTGGGCCGATTTTCGCGATTTTAAATATCAACCCAGCCGGGAGAATTCCAGATACAGGTAAGCCACCATTTACGCGGTACTTTATTTACGCGAATTCGATATAACGCGAACTCAAATTAGCAACCATTTTTTCAAATACGCGACTTTTTTTACACGATTTTTATATAACGCGGCAATAAACAACAAGAAACAATAAAAACAAGCGAATAACAGATTTCTTTTTTGAAAACTTCGTTAATTTTTATGAAATTTTTGTTATGTTTTATGTATTAGAATATTTTGTTTTTTTAACTGAAATTTTTTTCTTAATTTCCTTAATAAGAAATATATTTTTTTTTACTTTAATTTACTTAAAGTTTTTAAAAGTACAAATAAAATAAGTTTACTTAATGTATATATCGTCGCCTTAAATGCAATCGGACGTAACTACATTTTTATTGTTTTTACAGGATACGTTATAAAATCAATAGAAATAGAGTATTCTTGGCAATTGTTCAATCAATCAAAAACTCGATATTGAATTGTTGTGTAGTTACGTCCGCTTTCATTTAAGGTGACGATATGTACATATGTGTTTTCTATTTAACGCGATCTTTAGGTCCCAATTACTTTTTGGTATGTGACTGATGTATTGTTTTACGCGAAATAAAAAATTATTGGCCCCACAAAAGCATTTCGTTCTAAATTAGAACCTCGTTTTACGCGAATTTGATTTACACGCTATTTTTTGGGCCCAACAAACCGCGTAAATGGAGGCCTACCTGTATATTGATAAACCAATTATGTTTTAAAGTTATTTGGGGGCTACGAAAAGTTGATTTCAACACACAGACGCCCCCAGATTATATATACTGGGGCCGTTCGCAAATGAAAAATGTAGAAATTACAAACGGAATGACAAACTTATATATACCCTTGCCACTCATGGTGAAGGGTATAAAAATAAATAAATTCTGTCTAATAAATATGTATTTATGCTTTGTTAAATGAAAGGCTTCTTAAACTCGTATAAAGTAGATTAGAACACACAGTATTTTTAGATGAATATTTATACCCTACACCACCATAGTGGGGAGGGTATTATGCGTTTGTGCAGATGTTTGTAACGCCCAAAAATATTAGTCTAACACCCACCTTAAAGTATACCGATCGACTTAAACGAGTCGATTAAACGATGTCCGTCCGTCCGTCCGTCCGTCTGGTTGGCTGGCTGGCTGTCCATGTAAACCTTGTGCGCAGAGTACAGGTCGCAATTTTGAAGATATTTCGATCAAATTTGGTACATATTACTTTTTTGGCCCAAGGACCAAGCCTATTGAAACTGGCTGAAATCGGTCCATTATTTCACCTAGCCCCCATGCAAATGTCCTCCCGAAATTGGACTTTATCGGTCATAAATGTTTAATTTATATATGTATCTCCACAAATTCCGCTCCAAATAAGTTTTATATACACAAAATTCATGTCACCAAATTTTGTTACGATCAGTCCATAATTCGTCATAGCTCCCATATAGACCCGCTTCCGAAAATCACTTTAACGTGCATAAATCGCTTAAAAATGTTGGTAAACACACAAAATTCAACATAGTTAACTCTAATATAGACTTAAATCACACGACCTAAATTCATGGTGATCGGTCCATAATTAGTCATAGCCCCCATATAACCCCACTCCGAAAATCACTCAAAAATATAAATTATTGAAATTTTAAAAGAAAATTTTTTTTTGCTCTTTTACTTAGTGTAGGGTATTATATGGTCGGGCTTGACCGACCATACTTTCTTACTTGTTTTTGATTGAAATTATTATTACAACTTAAAAAGAATACAATTTTTATAGTTCTAATCAATAGTGATGAATTTTATGAACATTTTCCGGAAACCCTTCCATTAAGGTTTTTATAGCGCTTTCTGTCACTTTGTTCGAACAGGTAGTCTATCTCCGTTTAAAATCTATCACACTTTTGGGCACAATTTAATTCTCTTTAACAAGAGTCCAATATCTCTCCGCTGGCCTTAGTTCCAGGCAGTTTGGAGGCCAAAAATATCTGGACACATTCAGAAGTCTTATGAAGCATCCTATATTGTAAACATTCCTTGATGTAAATTTCGGTACTTATAGAGCCCTTTGTAATAAATGTTTTTCTTCTTTTGCCGCAACTGCATATTACTTGCCATACCAAGAACATTTTTGGAAAATGTTCTTTTGGGTCCTAAATATTAAAAATATTAAAATATTAACCCGGAAGTTGTGATAATTTTTCCAGAACATTTCGTCATCCATTATGCAGCTGGTATATTTTTTTTTATAAAATTTGACTGCAATTTCCGTGCTCTGTTTTTGGCCTCGAAATTTTTAGCAGAGTTCCTATCAGGAACTTTTGAGCCATGTATGTTTTTAAATCTGCATTGGCTTTAACTTTTCGTACCAAATAGTCCGAGTTATATGCTAACCGGCATGCTTTCCTACCGGATGTGTTGCGAGGTCTACTTTTGATTGTTTCTTCAACTTTTTGTAGGACTAAGTTGGGTTTTGTTGAAAATATTTAATAATTTTAGTAAGCACTTTTTTCTCTTCACTCATTTTAATCAAATTAACAACAAATGAACATAATCAAAAAAAAGAATCAAAAAAAGAATTGGGTTAACAGTTGTAAGGAAAAACGTTTGTTAAGGTTTTTTCGATCTCACTCCTTAATATCGAAAAGATACAAAGAATATAGTCAAGACTCTTAGGAATAATAACACGTTCTTCTTGTACATTAGAAATTTTACATACATAGTGATCTCAATATTAAACATTTAATGATCATCCAAATCCCCTCGCAAGGGAATTGCTTTACTATGAGGGTCACATACACCTTAGAAGAATGGAAACCTTGAATCTAGCCAGATAATTTAAATAACTAATACATTTTGTTGGATATTACAGTGATACTTATTGTAAATTTCTAAAAAGAAAGATTCAATAAAAAACAAAATAATGAAAAACAAGTAAGAGAGCTATATTCGGTTGTGCCGAATCTTATATTATAAGATTATACTTTAAAATACAAATTTTAAATATTTGTATGCAAACAAGATTTAAATTTTGTTTTTTCAAAACTTAAAAAAATAATTTTTATTTAAAAAAAGCATTTTTATTTCTAAATTTTTTAAATACATACTTTCAAATACAAATTTTAAATATTTTTAGGTAAACAAAATTTATATTTTTTTTTTCAAAATTTAAAAAAAAAATTTTTTTTTTTAAATTTTTTATTTCGAAATTGTTTTTTTTATTTCTTTTTTAATCAACATAAATTTATGACACAAACATTTTTTGGTTTAAAAAACTTAATTCGCTTTAAAAAATATTTTTCCAGATTATGACCCATTGTAGGTCCAAATTACTATAGCCTAGAGATGGTAATCGGGACAGATTTGTGAAAATCCCGGGTTTCGGGATTTGGTAAAGAATCCCGGAATCCCGACCAGGGGTTTCGGGATTTTCGGGAAATCTAAAATCCCGAAAATTATAAGAAAGAAACGTATATAACTATGTACAGTGCCGGACTTAAATATTCACACAGCATACAGATTTATCTTAAATCTTCCATATTTTTTAAACGAAGGCCACAACTTTCGTACGGGTTTCAAAAAACTATTTATTTACGTATAACTTATTGAAATATATGGAAAAACTAAACATAAGTTGGCACATTTCAGAAAAAAAATTCAACTAATGCTTCGAAGTTCGATTTTAAGGGGACAAAAATATTCACACAGTTTCTAATTTTTAATAGGAAAATAGTTTTTTTTTAATAGTTTAATATTTTGTGGGGTAGCCTATCTTTTTAATGACATATTTTAATCGTCTTGGCAATTTTTGGTGACGTCAGCTCCAATATTTTGCCATTCTTCTTTAAGTTGAGTCTTACTAAAAATATAGTGCTTTCCTACACGTTCGGCAAATTTATCCCAGATTTTCTATGGGATTCATGTCAGGTGATTGCGGAGGAGTCGGGAGAATGTGGGTCATTGTACTGTTGATAACAGAAATATTCCCAAGCTTTAACTTTAGAGCGCATTGTAGTAGGTTTTCTTTTAAAATATTAAGGTACACTGTTTTGTCCATTGAACCGTCGATGAAAACTAAGTTTCCTACACCAGCAACATGACTCCTTATCCACCATGTTTGACAGTGTTTACTACATTGTACTTTTCCAATTCAGTGTTTGGCCTTCTCCAAACTGTTACCCTGCTGTCCGATTATGTGTATTTACAATAGAAAGAAATTTTTTTATTTAGCAATTAATTTTTATTAGACACTAAAAAGCATAAAATACTTGCATGAGTAATCGTATAGCAGAAACGCATTCTACAGAAAATTTTAAGAAATTTTCCCCAAGAAACCATAGGTCTAAAATCAAATCCTATCTTGCGATTTCGTCTTTTATCCAATGATATTTCATTATTTATTTTTTTTAATAGTTTTTTAATTCTTATCTTTTAGCCTTTTAGCAATCGAAATATTTTAATTTTGTTCGAGCTCCTCATCTGAGATAAAATCTATTTCATTTGAATTTAAATTGAGTTTTGTTAGACAACTTACAATAAAGGGTGAAGAATTGATTTTCAAGAGCCCCATTCAAGGAAAACCAAAAATACCGTTTTCCTTTATTAACTATATTGTAGCAGGAGTTGAGTTTAACAACTTTGCTGGACACCACTTTGTGATATTCGGGCATGTAGAATGTCAAAATGCATGAAAAAGGCACACAAAAATGACAATTTCCCATATTTATTTATGAAAAACGGAATTTGGAAAATCACGAAAACCCCGGGATTGAAAATTAAAAAATCCCGGGCTTCGGATTCAGAAAATCCCGAAAACCCCGGGATTTTCGGGAACGGGATTTCCCGTTTAGCATCTCTACTATAGCCTTATATAAATCGTTGCAATGGACTTTGAAATATCTATCATTAGATATCCGTATTGTCTATATTAATGACTTAGTAATCCAGATATAGATCAAAAATAATCCATAAATCAAGGAATTAATCCTCATATCTTAGCCATTTGTGGGCCGACTTTCTCGATTTTAAATAGCAACCGATCTGAGACAAAAAGTCGACTTTTCGTTTAGACTTTTTCCGTTTTTTAAAAAGTCGACTTTTCGAACTTTCGACTTTTTAGTTAATTGACTTTTTTCGACTTTTTACAATTTTTTACAATTTCTAGTATAAAATGCATGGTTTCTACATTTATTGATGCGCCTTTTTTAATGTTTAGCAATAAAAATGAAATTTATCAAGGCGATAATAGTTAGAAGAATGTTGTAAGAATTTTGTCCAGAAAAAAACTTTATTTTATAAACATTTATTTATTATTTACATATATTAGCATACACTACAGAAAATGCAAGTGTACCAAATTGCAATAGTTTTAGTATTAAATATTTTTTTTAACTATCTAAATAGTCGACTTTTATCGACTTTTGGACTATTTTCGACTTTTATCGACTTTTCGAATTTTTTGACTTTTATCGACTTTTGAGATAACATAATCGATTGTTCGACTTTTTTCCGACCAAAAAGTCGATTTCGACTTTTTTCGGGAAAAAGTCGATTGTTCGAACAATCGACTTATAGAACCCTAGTATCAATTAAGTTTGTAAGTTAGTTGGGGGCTACGAAAAGTTGATTTCAACACACAGACGGACATGGCTATATCCATTTCGCTATCTATAACGATCCAGAATAAATATACTTTGTAGGGTCGCAAATGAAAAATGTAGAAATTACAAACGGAATGACAAACCTTATGGTGAAGGGTATCAAAATAATTAAATTCTGTCTAATAAATATGTATTTATGCTTTGTTAAATGAAAGGCTTCTTAAATTCGTATAAAGTAGATTATAAAACACAGTATTTTTAGATGAATATTTTTCTATTGAATCCTAAATTAAACAAGAGGGTGCTGTAAGGCTTCCATGGTTTTGCTGGCACCTACGCACACATTTGTAGAAATTTTCCATGACCTTTTTGCATAAATATGGCAGAATTTCAATGCTCAATGCGGAGGTGTAGTGTAGTTATCAACAATGACACTTTGGTCTCTCATGTAATGCTCGTTTTTTACCTAATCTAAACTTTTTTTGGTAGGCTTCACTACTTTGCGTAAATTTCGGTAAATTAGAATCTTAGTGCATTACATTGCAATGAAATATTTTTTTCGGTTAATTGCTAGGCATTTTAAAATATTAAATCTGTTTTGGCTTTTGATGAAGTTTATATGAGACATTTTTTCTGTGTTGATATTCCGAAAAAATTGTCCCACTATTTAGTTTAGCTTCAGCTGTAACAAATAACTCTGAGCGTTCTAAATGTTATTGTTTTGTAATTGTTTAAGCATGTGTGTGTGCGTGTTTCTCAGCTAGAATATGTCCTCTTTCTAAATGAGTACATATGTATGTATAAATATGTATGAGTCTTCTACATATATGTAAATAACTGTAGATTGGTCTCTGCATTTTTAACTTCCGTTTCCGTTTATTACGAGTATAATAAAAAAATAAATTCACTTGCATGCTCAAGTACACTTAAAAGTTAAGCTGATTCCTTAGCTTTTGCACATTTCTATACATGGAAATGTTTGTATGCAAGTAATTGTTAAATGTGTGTAATAAATGTGTATAGCTCTGCAGTCAAAAGTATTCTCCTGCTTTCAACTTTTTGTTTTTTGTTCATTAGGGTGATCCTTGATGCACCCAAGGTCTGAAATTAAATATTATCAAATAAGCTATAAAATGTTTTTAAGAAATGAATTTAGTAAATTTGAGATCAATAAAAATTTCTGCGAAATCCACTAATTTCAAAAAGATCCCCACGCTTACCTATAATAGGTACAACTAGGGTTTTTAATTTACCGACCTTTTTTAATTCCCGGGGAAATTCATCGGGAAATTTTTTTCTACATTCCCGGGTACCCGGCTTCTCCCGAAATATATAATGATACTGTAAATTAGGAATATTATAGCGAAATTTCATATACAAATTAAATATCAGAGCTTCGAATTAATTAATAAAATTTGAGGTTAATTCACTAAAATCTTAATCCGTAATACAAGAATGTCAGTCTTTCATTCCATAAATCCATTTGTAATATTTCATTTTTTTGATTCATTCCAAAGCCTTTTTTTAACCGGAATTAATTTTAATGTTAATTAATAACAGAATTTATTCAAACTTTGAATGATTAAATATTTGTTAAATCAAATCATTTACAAATTGAATTGAAAAAATTGTCTTAAGCCTTTTTGTACTAGATTTGAATTGAAGAAAAATTTAATCAATTAATAAATTTTTGAAGCAATATTGTTATAGATTTGAAGAAGAAATTTAAAGAAATTAGAATGATTCAATAAGAAATAAATTCTATAAATAATGAACTTTTTAAATTTTCATACGAAAAACCCCAAATAAATAATAATAATAAGCGGTCTATTATTGCCGAGATATAAACAAAAAATTGTAAAAGCTTTTCACTGTTTTTTGTTGAAAAAAATAGAGTTCTAACTTGTTTTCTATGTATTTTCGTCAGTTTTTAATTCCCGAGATGCCCGACTAAAAATCCCGGGAATAGGGTAGTGAAAAATTGGCAAAATTCCCGGGAAATTTGTACCTTTCAGCTTTTAATCCTTATTTAGTGTTTATTACAATAGAAAACTATTTGTTTAAGTTTTTTAAATTTGGTTAAAAAATTTGTTTGAAAATGAAAAATTTGGGATAAATTTTATGATTTTTGTTGGTCTCAATCTGTAATGGGTTTTATATATAAACATCTAAGGGTAAATGAAATACAAAAACTATTTTTATCTGCATTTTTTTCATTATTTAAATGAAAATTTTGGTCAAATTTTTACCTTTTTTTTACATGATGAAAGAAAATTTAAGACCTTTAGAGCTTTAAAAATCCAAAATTTTTAAAATAAGGACACCCTAATGTTTATATATGTATTTCAGTAATTATTCACACAGTATATATGTATAAAATAAGTAAATGTAGGTGTAAATGAATGTGTTAGAAATTTTCTATTTTTATATATGTATTTGTAAGTTTGTGCGTGTATGTGGAAAATTGTAAACTTAATACTCAAGTGAGCATGTTTGAATTATAATTTTTACTATTTTTAGTTGTGTTTAGTACGTTTTTTTTTCTCATTTTAATTTTATTTAGCAAAAATATAATATAATTTAAATTCCTGTAATAGAATTTTCATACATTACTCTACTCGTACGTTTAGTAGATTATGTTTTATTTTATTTTATTTAGTTTTTTTCTTTCTATTTCTAAATGTGAAAAACGTAAATTTTTCCGCCTGTTGACTTGCAAAGTATGCGTGTGTGTTTTAACTATTTAAATAAATGTTTAATTGTGTAATTTAGCTTTTTGTTGTATTAATGTAATGAATGAACACTTGTACTTTAGTTTGTTGGCTGGTTGTTAATGGTTTATTGTCAGTAAATCGTTTGTTAACAAGTGTTTTTTTTGCAACATTTATGTTTCTGTTTCAGTTTCCTTGAACTTACCTCATCTTTACCCTTGACAACACACATCTTTTGATCGTCTTCGGGTGAATTCCACACCAAACGTTGTTGTTCTTGTAGATCATGTATGCTTAGATTAAAGACAATATTTCTGTAAAGACAAGAAGGGGAATGATTAGGTTTAGAGAGTAAAGACATGAGAAATAAAGTAAAGAGTAAAATAGTAATATATTTTATGATGAATGAAAATGAAACCCTAAAAAACTTAGTAATATGTAAAGAAAATTAAGTCTTACTTTCAAATAAATGTTTTTTTTTAATATTATTACGTTTTTACCTTTTAAAAACGGTGGTTTATTGCCTCTAAATAAATTGGATTCTTTTAATGGCAAAAAAACTTGATTAGTAGTTTAAAAATTGTAACAACTCTTTATTTAATTAAATTTATCCACTCTCTTTTAATAAACACACTTTATAATTTACAAGAATACACTGGTAATAACAGTTGATTTTAACTCTAACAGCGCCTTAGTAACACTCTGTTATTATTTACATACACAGTGGCATCTTCTAGTAGTTTCTTGAATTATCTAACGGACAAAACTATTGGGTAAATGACATAAAACTGCCTGATATTCATTAGAGATGGCGTAGCTTTTGAACTTGGTTTTTGTTTCTTATAACTTATATGTCATTTTGACGGGAACATATCTGACATTTATTCTCACTTAGTTGTTGAACATTATAGTGTAACGAACAAAGTTTTTTTGCTTCGAAAATGTCGAAGTTTGTGCCAACAAAGCCTCATAAGAGGGAACTTTTGTTTTACTTCTTTAATTTGAAAAAAAAGTACTAAAGCGAAACGATTGCTCACCAAAGCTTATGGTGAATGTGTTCCATCGGTTTCAATGTGCGTGAGATGATTTGTGGGATTCAGAAGTGGTGATATCGACATGAAAGACAAATATAGTCTAGGACAGCCAAAAAAGGTTGACGACCAAGAATTGGAGGAATTAATCTATGAAGATTGTTTGAAAACTCAACAAGAGCTTAAAAAATCATTGAGAGCAACTCAATCTGCAATTTCAAAATGTTTGCAAGCAGCAGGATTCTTCCAAAAGCGGGGAAATTAGGTACAATACGAATTGAAGCTGACAGACCTTTAAAGACGACTTTGTATGCCTAAAATGCTGCTTGAACGCTATAGAAGAATATAATTTTTTCACATAATCATTACTTACGATGAAAAATGATCGATGCAGAACTTACTTTCAATCAACAATTATTTCACAAAATATTTAATGAAAATTTATATAAAGAGTTAGATCGAAAAACGTTAGCAAACGTTTTGCATTAAAACCTTTAATCCAAGTACTATTTGATTAGTACTCTCAGTTATAATGCATAAAGTCAATTACGTTCATTTGTCGTTAATCTGATTAAAATGAGCGACGAGAAAAAAGTGTGTACTAAAATTATTTAATATTTTCAACAAAACCCAACCTGGTCCTACAAAAAGTTGGCCAAACAATCAAAGGTCAACCGTCAAACTGTTTCCAATGTTATTAAATCGGGATAAGTTGTCCCTTTATAGAAAACCTGCTTCAGGTAGAATGAATGGATTGACATGATGTTTCTAAAGCCAATGAATAGAAAGAATTTTGAAAAGAGTTCTTAACACATCGGGTAGGCATGCAGCCCGTATAGCTTAGTAGTCGGACTATTTGGTACGAAAATTTAAAGCCAAGGCAGGTTTAAAAACACATAAGGTTCAACAAGTTCCTGACAGGAAAGCTGCAAAACAATTTAGAGGCCAAAGACAACGCACGGAAATTCAAGTCAATTTTATACAAAAACAAGTAAGAAAGTATGGTCGGTCAAGCCCGACCATATAATACCCTACACTAAGTAAAAGAGCAAAATCATTTTTCTTTTAAAATTTCAATAATTTATATTTTTGAGTGATTTTCGGAAGTGGGCCTTATATGGGGGCTAAGACCAATTATGGACCGATCACCATGATATTAGGTCGTGTGATTTATGTCTATATTAAAAAGAAAATTTTCCCAAAAAGATCTTGGTATGGCAAGCAATATGCAGTTGCGGCAAAAGAAGCCAAACATTTGTTACAAAGTGCTCTATACCTACATACCGAAATTTACATCAACGAATGTTTACAAAAAATTATGTTTCCATTCATAAGACTTCTAGTACGAGTAACGAAGTCCGTTGTTAAGAAATATACCAGAGTCTCTGGTGGGTATCGAACCTTTAACATCCAGACTATAAACTAGGCAGGCTACTGGGGCACCAATAATTATAAATAAAATCAATAAGTAGTAAAAGTAATTAAAATTTATAGTTAATATTGTATATTTCCAATTTTCATTAAATAAACAATGCGAAAAAAAAACCATAAAGTGGTGATTACTGAAACTTTTCATTAAAATTTATGTAAAACTTCAGTTTGTAACACCATTTAAATTTCAAATACCAAAAAAAAAATAGATTGTTACAGTTGAAAATGTTGCGAAAACCAAGCGTTTTTATCGCTGCATCACATGAATATGTAAGAATTCTACAGAAAAAATGTATGACAAACTAGAAAAAAGCCAACTTATACAATAGAACTTTTAGTTGTGGATCCAGGTCTAAGACCACATTTCACAAACGCTAATTAAAATTGCGTACAATTTGTATGAAAATAAACACATGTACAAATGTAAACATACCAATACACACATACAAATGTTTAGATGTGTTACACATACAGATTAGGGTGGACTTTATTTCGCAATTTTTGGATTTCCGATGCCTTGGGAAATTGTTCTTCGACATCTAAAACCCAAATGCTAAAATTTTTTAGCAAAATCGGATCGGATACAGTTACACCTTAGGATCATCGAAAATCCAACAACAGAAAAAATGGGACACCCTAATACACATACAGACATACGTATATATAGATGAGCATAAATGTGTGTTTGGGTTTCACAACACTCACTCGTTCCGTGCTTATGTGGCAGTGGTGGTTTGTCTAAACGCGTCAAAGAAATTATTGTAAAGACCCCCGTCCCCCCCAAAAAAAAAAGCACCGAACCAGGGAACCTAAAACAAAATGGCAGAAATGAAACAGCCAAAAAAAAACACGAACGAAGTAACACAAATCCTTTAGAAATTGTAACAACAACAGCACAAAATTTTAACAATATGAAATTAGTATGATTGTTTGCTTTTGAAAAAAAACGCACACAAACTCTCTCACATATTTACACACATGTAGACAAAATAACAAATACATGCCTGGTAACAATGTTTACATTCGCAAAAATTCATATAAATGTAAATTTAAAGCTTTGTCAACAGTGTGGGACAAAAAAAAAACAGTAGTAGGTATGAAAATACCTTCAAAATTTTACCAGGAACATATTGTTTTAAATTTGACTCAATTTATACACATTTGATCAATTCACAAGGTCTCTTATCAGTCATATTGTCATAATGTATTATTTTAGTATTATTTTAGGACATTTTTTGATTGAAAGTCTCATTTGTCAAAACTTTCTATTAACGCTTTGCATAAATGTGGATGAATTTCCTTGATGTAGTGTTAAAATTCCTTGTAGGCTTGTTGTCATAAACCCTTGACTTCAAATAACCCCATAGAAAGAAATAACAGAAAGAACTCTGTTATAATGTCGAGATGTTGAGTATCAGTTACAGCCATTGCTTAAGCAGGCTTATTTTCGAAGATGTATCTTCTAACTAAGCCTTCAGCCTACCATCTACACCAAAGAGTGACATGTTATGGAGGCATTTGTTCTCTACACAGCAAAGCCTAAACTGTCAGAATGCTTTATTTTTTGGTTGGCAGCACTTCACAGCACAAATGCTGTAAAGTGTTTGGCCTGATGCCAAATAAGTACAAAAATAAGTGGACACATTAAGATGTCTTATGAATAGAAACTTCCTCTTTTACAAACATTCCTTGATGTAAATTTCGGTATTTAGCCCTTTTTAACAAATGTTTGGCTTCTTTTGCCGCAACTACATATTTCTTGCCATACCAAGAACATTTTGGGAAAATTTTCTGCTTTCGAGCAGCAGCAACATAAAAATATTGACCCGGAAGTTCCCAAAAATTATCCAGAACATACGTTTCGTCATCCATTATGCAGCAGGTATATATTTTTTTTATAAAATTGGACTTCTATGGCCTCTAAATTTTTAGCAAAGTTCCTTCAGGAACTTTTTGAGGCTTGTATGTTTTTCCAAATAGTCCGAGTACTGATCTAACCGGGCTGCTTCCCCACCGGATGTGTTGGGAGATCTTTTGAGAATGACTTATATTTATTGGCTTTAGAAACATCATGTGGACCATTTCTTCTACTTGAACCAGGGTTTCAATCAACAGACAAGTTCTCCCGATACTGTTTAATAACATTGGAAACAGTTTGTCGGTGGACCTTTGATTGTTTGGCCAACTTTTTGTAGGACACCTCACACCTATAACTTACAAGCGTATCAAAAAAATGCAAGTCACTTTAAAGCTTAATCAGTTTATTTCCAAACCCGTTAAACAAATTTAAAATCGGGCAAAAACTGACGGAGTTACAGGAGTTTTATAGAATAACTTCGGAATTGCAGGGTGTTTTTGAAATTTTTTTGACACAATTTTTAATGTACTTAGCAAGATCTATAACACATGCTAAGTGGTTTTCTATGTTTTTTCACTGTTGCACGGTGTTATTCTTATTACTACGGCTCTGGTTATAAGTCTCATAATAGGATCTTGTCTATGATTTGAAAGACATTGACTACAACTTATACTATGACTTAGACTATGAATTAAACTATGACTAAGCTAAGAACATCACATTAATTAAATTAATTTAATCATAAATTAGTAAAATCTTAATTCAAACTCTAAAATTTGCAGCAACTCATTCCACAAAACCATTCCCAAAAACTAATTCTTCAGTTTCATTCAAAGGCTTTTATTTGAATAGGATTTAATCATGGTTGAATTAATTCATAATAGTATTCATTCAACATTTTAATCTAATTCAAATTATTAAGTGTACGACTTAAAAATGGGTAATTTTTTCAAACTTATTGCTTTTATTTTTAAACATTTGTATACTATAAATTTATTCAAAGTATTGACCATTGTTAGCCGAGTATTTTTAGCTTTGGTGTCGACCGGGCTTCATGTACGATCTCTTACGCTTCGGCTTATCGTTGCTGCTTGAATGGATACATTTTGCTTCGCAAGTAATGATTCGGCGAAAAATTATGAAATTAAATCATAAGACATGTCAAATTCGATTCTCCAATTTCCCTGCTTTTGGATGAATCCTGTTGCTCGAAAACTTTTTGAAATTGCTTCTTGAGAATCTCCCAATGATTTTAAAAGGTCTTGTTGATTGTAGTAATACCTCCAATACTTGGTCTTCAAACTTTTTTGGCTGACCTGGTCGTCACTACTGAACCGAACAAACCATCCCTCCCACTTTGAAACCGATGGAGCACATTCACCATAAGCTTTGGTGAGTATTCGGTGTGATTCAGGGGAACTTTTTTCAAATTAAAGAAGCAAAGCAAAACTTAACCCATTCGATTAGTTGAAACAAAATTCGACATTTTCGAAGCAAAAACAAAACTACTTTGTTGTTTACACTATAATGTTCAATTAAGTGAGAATAAATGAACCTTCAAAATGACACATAAGTTAGTTATTAAAAAACTTTCATGAAGTTTACATTTTTATAAAAAAAATACCAAAAATATTCAATATTTGTTTATTCGTTCACTGTATATCAGCAGTTTTTTGCCATTGTATGTAAATTTGTGAGGTAAGTTGTTAATGCAAAAACACGTTTACATTACCTTTTTTTTTGGACCTCTTTTATGAAACTTTAAAACTTTTGTTTAGCTTTAAATTCCAAAAAAATATTTAATATCTCAAAGATAAGCTTTCTCTGTTAAATTCTGCAAGAAATAACTGAAAATATTTACATTAAAAAAACCATTTAAACTTCGGCAAATACCTAAACAATGATTCCTTTAACAAAAACCTAAAAATTAATAAATATTCGTTCCATATTAACAAATATTTCCTCAAAATTTCTTCTTGCTTAAAAACTATTATACAAACTATTCCATATCTGTTTGTTAGTATTATTTCTATTTACGCAGAAATTTTCATTTCAATTTTTGTTTGTAGCTTAAAGTCATGCATGTTGTTGCGAGTATTTGGCGAATTGAGGGAGAAATTCATTATAAGTTTAAAGTGTGAGATATGCCAGGCTTTTTTTTCTATCTGCTTTTCACATGTTAGTGACAATTTTCAGGCGCAAAACAAAACACGACAAAAAAAAACTAAAACGAAAACTCCTACAGCCTCGGGTAGATTCTACTAATTGTGTTCCGAAAAAAACGCAGAAAAAAAGAAATATAAAACCTGCTGGTTTGTTAGTATATTTCTGTAAAATTCTACAATTTTATAGGTTTTATTTTGGCTGTGAATGTGCGATACAATAACCACCACCACTGACACCACCATTATCTTCATCATCTAACAAACTCTTCACTAATACCACATCTCTTCTCCTCGAGAGGATTCCATTATGATCAACCACACACTAGCAGTGACAGTTGGATTTGCATGGTTAAAACTAAGTTGAATAAAATTCAGTTAGCAGAGCGAATTGTATGGGGTAATAGTTAGGAATAGTATTGATTGTAGTACAAGTAGTATTAGTAGCAGTAGTCGTAGTAGTACTTTAAATCTAGCATAGTGTATAAGATTGCAAAAGTTGTGATAAAAACTATTGTGTTGAATGACAGTTTTTCTCTTAACTAAAGTAAAATTATTTGGCTTATATGTAAGTATGTGAAAAAAGTTTGAGTTTTATTCAGATTATTAAGAAAAAGTTTGATTTAGTTAATAAAGATGAAAATAAGTTGGACTGTCCCCCCACAAAACTTCGAATTACATGCTCATACTATCTCATGTATTTGTCAAATTTAAGCGGCTATGAAACCGCTGCATCTTAAGTACGTTAGTAAGGAAAATAATAGCCAAATACGAACAAATCACTATTACTGTTGAAGTACTCAAAACTTCGATGGGATTCTGCAGATTTTGCACCGAATAGTTTCTTTTAACTATACTTTGAGCTGCTTCAGCAATTCCCAATGAAAATTATCTACTACATATTGAAATCAAATAAGATTTTCTCAAAATTTTGTAGACATTTTTTGGCCAAAATATTACTTCATTTGGATGTTATGGAAATTGGTGGAATTGATCAATGCATGTTATACTTTGGAGTAGCGCTTCCTCTTTAATTAATCTAATCTGGCGTAAACTATGCAAAGTACTTCTATCATTTGGATTTGTATGCTTAATACATGTAAATTATACGAAAATGTTTTTTTGCAAATCAAATTACAGAATAACTCTCCTAGGTAGTTGGTTTACATCAGTGGTCGGCACTCAAAGACATCAAGAGCCGAAAATGATCGATTATTTACCACTGAATAACACATATTTCCACGAAGTTCATAAAAATTATCAAATAACAAAAAAAAACCACAATAAATAGCAGCTCAGATTAAAACAGAGAAAAGAGTAAATATAATGTGATTATAATCCCTATATGCGGCCCACTGGTTTACATAATAGATCGATGATCGCAAATATTCAACAACTGTAGTTAATAGACTCATCAGAGATTACAACGACATATCAAAATCAGGTACTAGTAAAAAGTACTATATAAAACCAACCCGCGCCATTGAGTCAAATAATATGCTCAATTTAGTCCAGTTCTCTATATCTCATAGCACTTATGTGATGATTAGGGTTTTGGGTTTCCCGGATAATTTAATTTCCCGGGAAACGGGAATGTAAAATTTCATTCCCGGGAATCCCGGGAATGTTTTTTCAACTAGAAAAATAAGTAAAAAAGAAAATTATTTTATAAAATTGTGTCATTTTATTAAAGAAAAAACAAAACAAAAACAATACATTACAACTCAATTGTACCCACATAAAATCAAAAAAAGTTTGTTAAAATATTTGGAGATCACTTGTTACTATAAAATTAAATATTAGCGGTATTCATGATATAGTAGAGTAAAAGAGCAATTAAGTGTCACAAAATTTTATAAATTGTGAACGTATCTTTATAATTCGATGTCGATTAATATGTTAATGGGATTTTTAATGGACTTTTTAGATTCTTTCTTTTGATTTTTCTGTTATATTTTTTTTTTATATAAAATATACATATTTTAAAATAAAATTAAATTCATTTCAAAACAAAAATATGAAATTCAAAATTACCTCATATAGTTTAAAAAAAAATTAAGCAGTAAACAAGTAGTTTTGTTTTCCGCTAAAATGTTCTTTTGCTACTTTGCTATAGAAAGTACTCTACATTGTGAATACCGCTATTATATCATAGAAATAATGTTGTATGTCCGATATATTTTTTTAAAAAATTGATTTGTCAAAATTGCATTAGGCATTCAATAAGTAATTCGACGAGAAAACTCTTTCGCTTTAAACATGTGTTCGCTTTATCGTTATAAAGACAATCAAAATGTATTCTCCGATTGATACTTGCTTCAAATAAATCTAATTCCCGCTTAAAACTTTCTGCATTTGATTTTAAATGTTTAGAGCTTCTCTTTTCAATATTGATTGAATATTCTAATTAGTTTTTAAAATTTTGCTCCATTTGTATTTCGGAAACCTCATCATCAACGCTTTGAACAGATGAGGGAACATTGTGGTCAAATAGACGTTCATACATTTGCTGTCCATACATTTTTAACATTGTCTTTGTTATATTATAATTTATATTATAATGTTGAATTTTTTAGGTTTAATTTAATTGAATGAACCGTTTTTTGAGAAATCGTACAATTTTTAGATAACTGCTGTTCATAAAGAGTGTTCATTATAGCATCACCTATCAGACAAATGGTTTAATTTCGGCTTAATGCTTCTACTGTATCCTTAATGGTATATAAAACCTATACTAATATTTGGAACAAGCCATTCATCAAACAGAGATGTCATTTTTAAATATATTAAAGTATTTTTAATTAATTTTTAATTTTCCGTTTTTTTCCCGGGAATTCCCAACAATAATTTTACGGGAAATCCCGGGATTTCCCGGGCGGAAATTCCCGGACCCCAAACGCTAGTGATGATCCATAACAAACCGGACGGGAGTAGGATTTTAATGAAATTTGCTACAGTTATTATGTACTGCATGTGTTTACCGAATCATAAACTTTTTGAGTCGAAAGCCAGTTTCGGTCCAAAAATATGAAGCCTTGAAAATTTAAAAAAAAATCACATAACTGGGATAGAACATACGATACTTCCAATAGGGACTTCTGAACTTTGACAGTTGATTGGGGCCATATTGTTAAAGCTACATCAGTCGAATTGACTATTATTAACTCAGTTTGCCAAGTCACCATGGACGGATATAACGTTCAACAACACGTGCAATTGATAAAATTGTTTTATTAAGATAGGTGTTCGGTTCGGTCATCGTTCCGCGCTCTTCGGTCTTTCGACGATCACCATAATCGTCCTAACGAGATGACTAGTCGCAGTGTGGTAAATAAATTTGGGTAAACAATGAACAAACACCCGTACGATGAGGAAAAGCTAGATCTACAGAAAACATCAATCGATTTCGCGCTGCTATCAAGATGTCGGTCTTTCGCATACCACAAACTGATGTTTGCGTCATGATTTGTGGCTGCACCCGTACAAAATTAAACTGTCCCAGAAGCTGTAGGTAAACGAATGTAGAAGCCATATATGGATGAATGGGAACGTCAACAAACAAAACCAATCCACATCTGATCGAAGAGCGTCCAATGCATTCCGAAGAAGTCATTGATCGGTGTGGATTTTGGGCTGTCGCTGTCATCGGCTATCATCGTCAATGGCGAGCGCTATTGGTCGACGACTACCTATTTCTTATGGTCAGAATTGGATGATATGGACACCAGTGACATGTCACACAGCTAATGCTGTTTTGTACGATTTGAGGTCATATTCATCTCACGTGGAGGTAATGTGAAGTGGGCACAGAGATCGTGCGATTTCATCCCGCGATATTTAACATTTAATTTGATATTATTTGAATGGTAAACAAATACTTTTTTCGATTTTGACCCATTGCAGGTCCAACTTAATATGGTCTTATACCCATATTGTCTATATTAATGTCTTAGTAATGCCGATATAGGTCAAAAATCGACGCTGTTCTGGTTTTTTCCTCTTATCTCAGCCATTTGTTGACCGATTTTAAACAGGAAACTTCTCGAAAGCATGTCTGACAGAATTATTGAAGATTTGGATGCCGAAGATATCTGGGGTCAACAGAAAATAGATTTCAACAGACAGACGGACATGGCTTAATCGACTCCCCTAAGTCGATTAATCGACCGCTAAGGATCCAGAATATATATATTTTATAGGGTCGGAAAATTATATTGTGGAAATTACAAACGGAATGACAAACTTATATACATATATCCTTCTCACGAAGGTGAAGATTTTTAAAAACCAAAATGGGTGAAAATATTATAACAGAGCAAACTTCGACACACATGATTATAATGAGGAAAATGGATATACACTTTTCTTTAATCATTTGGCTTGAATTTATGTTTTATTTTTACTGAAGAATGCTATGGATATATAGCGTAATACTGGAAGGCTGGAATGAAAATTGAGTTCAACTCGAATTCAGCAAAAATTCTATGCTATGGATTAGATCGGGAATTCTATGATCAATTGGCCATTAAGTTGGAGTTCCAGGAGATACAAAGTCTAAAACAATTTTCGAAATAATCGAGATCAGCAATAAGTATTTTGTTATCACCACAATCTAAGAGCGGATCTGTGATAAAAAATATTTTAAAATTTTTCTAAGTTGTCGAATATATTGACGAATGCATAATAATGCCGGCATAAAATCCCTGGAAACTGCTTCTAGGATGTTATAGCTCAATCGGTATATAATTTGGATACCAGTGCCATCCATTGCCTTACAATCCAGTTGGTTTGTATACAGTATTGGAAGTATTTTTTTACCTTTTGATATTGTTATATTAAGGAATATTAAAGCAACAGTTTAACACATTTGTGCTTTTAAATTATTACTATACATTCTAATATAATGTGTGTCTGTGGCAAGCGCAAATTAAGAAAACTATCAATTCCCCTTTATACAAATCCCCATTGGCTTAAATATTATAGTGTGGCTTTAAAATTTACGAAGGCGATAAACTATTTAACTAGAATGTGTTTCTACTTTTGTACATATACTTTAGCGTACATCTTTCTTTTTAACGTTTAAATTATTACGCAGTCGGTTTTTGGTGTAAACTAAGTACAATAGAGATAAAGAAAAGCGAAACGAAACATTTACCAAGTCTTAAGCTGTTAAATAAATATACAAACTCACACAACTACATATTTTACATAAATTAACGACAATGTCTTAGTATGCATACAACCAGGATATGACCCTATTAAATACACAAACACAGTCATACATATAAATTGTCTAATATAGAGGGTGCCAGAATCAGGCGGAGAGCAAGTAGGGAGAGTAATACGTATGGAGAGTATGGGTATGTAAACATAAAGTTACACAAGTGATGAGGCATTTTATATGTCAGCGTACATATTTGTAAGCATATTTATATACACTAGGGTGGCATTTATTTTGCACTTTTTGGTTTTTAGATGCTCCCAAGTTAAGTTAAAATATTAACAAAATCGATTAAAGCTTCAAAGTTTGCACAGTAGCAATATTTTCAAACTTAAAAATGCGAGATTTACAATAAGGAGAGAGGTTTTTATAGTTCACCAACATTTTTTTTTCGCTAAATATTAAAAAACAAAAAAAAATTTAAATTTTGAAAATTTCAAAAAAAAAATTCGAAAATTTTTTTTTCCAAAAAATTAAAAAACTCCAAAAAAAATAAATTTTGTTTGCCTAAAAATATTTTTATTTTGAAGTATAACAGCCGAATATAGCTCTCTCACTTGTTTGTGCTCTTCAATTCTCTTTTAACAAGAGATCACTATCTCTCCATTGGCCTTAGCTCCAGGTAGTTTGGAGGATTTGCCTCTCTTCATACAAATACCAGATTATTGTTCGTGTACCACTCAATACCTTGCTTACCATAGTGATAGGATGCCAAATCAGGCCAAAAAGAAGTAGACACATTAAGAAGTCTTATGAATGGAAGCATCCTTTTTTATAAACAGTCCCAGATGTAAATTTCGCTATTTATAGAGCCCTTTGTAACTTCTTGAAGAACTTTTTTAGCATTGTATGTTTTTAAGCCTGCATTTGCTTTAACTTTTCGTACCAAATAGTCCGAGTACTGAACTAACCGGACTGCTTTCCTACTGAATATGTTAAGAGCTCTTTTGAAATGCTTTCTATTTATTGGCTTTAGAAACATCATGTGGACCATTACTTCTACCAGGTTTTCTATCAACAGACTAGTTCTCCCGATGCTGTTTAATAAAATTGGAATTCAGTTTGACAGCAGACCTTTGATTGTGTGGCCAACTTTTTGTAGGACTAAGTTGGATTTTGTTGAAAATATTTTAGTACGCACTTACTCATCTCCATTAGGGTGACACCAGCCTTAAGACAAGAGCAGGCGGGATTCAGACCCCACAAATAAACCATCGACCATATAAACAGTCTCCGAGTTATCGTCGAGCAATCTGTGGAATGGCGATCACCACTCTATATGTGCTTTATAGATTTCGAGAAAGCCTTCGACAAACTAAACCACAGTGTGATTTGGAGCGCTCTAAGGTGTAAACACGTCCCGTACGAACTTGTCTCACTTATTAAGTGGCTTTACCATAATGCTAGCTGTCGAATTAGACACGGTAAAGTGCTTAGTAGAACTGTAAAGGTTGAAATCGGTGCTCGGCAAGGCTGTGTATTATCACCACTTCTGTTTAATATAGTCCTAGACACAATTCTACGAAGTGCTCTCTAAAACGGCAAGGGAATTACATGGGGACTGCAAGGCCGTCTTAATGATCTTGACTACGCAGATGACATTTGCCTTTTGGCTCACAGCTTCTCAGACCTTGCTTCAAATCTGCGAAGCATAAGAACAAAAACAGATGCGGCTGGTCTTAAGATAAATACTGCTAAAACCAAAACCCTCCGAGTTAATGCGACATCCCAAGAGTTATTTGAAATTAGCAATACAAATAGAAGATGTCAGCCATTTTTGCTACCTTGGGAGCATAATTTCAAGAAACGGAGGGTCGGGTGAAGACATTGACAACCGTGTACAGAAAGCGCGACAAACTTTCGGTCGTTTAAGACCTATTTGGAATTCGTCTTCCATTTCCCAGCGTACTAAGTTAACCATTTTTAACACACATGTAAAATCCACTATTTTTTATGGTTGTGAGACGTGGAACGCTGCCCCTCGAGATATGCAAAAGATCCAGGTGTTTGTAAACCAGTGTCTTCGCAGGATCTTGCGAATATTTTGGCCCATGGTAATATCCAATATTATGCTCTGGGAACAATCGAATCAACAGCCCATAGCCTCAGAAATAAAAAGACGTAAATGGCGATGGATTGGACATACATTGAGAAGGCAATGGAATGACATCACAAGGAATGCAATTGAGTGGAATCCACAAGGCAGCAGAAGAAGGGGACGTCCAGCTCATACATGGAGAAGACAAATCGACGCAGAAATATCCGGAATGCATAAGAGTTGGAGCGAAGTGAGAGCGTTAGCACAAGATAGGAAATGTTTAAACAATTTATTGAGGCCCTATGCTCCATATAGGATCAACGGGAACATATATATACTCGTCACTCAAATAATACTTGCCAGCCAAATGTTCAATCCCTAAAGATAGCGGATTTTGCTAAAATTTTCAGCATTTTGTTTTCAGATGACGAAGAACTAGAGCCCTGAAAAGCGAAAAAGTGCAAAATAAGGTCCATCCTAATGCATATGTGTTTTAATTTCTGTATACCAGTATTAGTAGGGGTTTCTTACCATCATCACCAGCCATGGTGTTAAACAAGATCTCAAGGATAATGATCATCAACACTTTCATTATCATAGTCAACATTATTAATATTACAAACGTTACAATGATGATGATAATGATACAGATGATAATTATTATTATTATTTTCATGTTTATTGTCCTGTTTTAAGTAGTTTATGCATTGTTTACCCGCAGTTTGTTAAATAACATGTTTTTGTTGTTAACGTCCTTGTTCATTTCAGTTTATGTATGTTGGCTTAAGCGTTTCTTTGTAGTAAATGTGTTTAGCCATATTGTTATTGTAGTGCCTAATGTGTTGCCATAATTTACGGGAGAGTTTGTGTTATCTACTTAAATTATGTTAAATACAAATTAAAAAAACAAAACACCATGGAATTAGGATTCAATGTCTTAAGACCAAAGAATAAATGTTGAAATTTTGTAAAAGTGTAGACTGTTTCGTTAAAAAATATCGGAGAATATTTGAAACTGAATTCAGGTGGCTTGTATTTATTTTAAGTTTCGAAATGAAATAAATCAGTGACACTTATTGAGCATATTCCTGATGCTCAGCCATTAACAAGATACATATACCTTAAACTGTGGCAGATTTCAATATCTTTCAAATGCTATTGTCAAAAGTTTATTTGATAAATTTTAGTTTTACTAGTATACCAAAATATAATTTTCCACTAAGAAGTAAATGCGCTATCATTTAGTGATTGCTATTTTTGAATTTAAACAAAACAAAGTAAGTATGTGTGAAATATCATCGATATTATTTATTCGTTTGAAAGCCTATCGATGCCATCATTTATATAGGAACGGGACTGAATGTAGTGTTTGACAGCGAAAAGGGAGAGGACGATCCTAGCTAGGTTGACATGACAGAGACAAGAAGTGTCTTAGATTTACATGAGCACCGGCTGCATAGGCCATATCTCATGGTGGTCTAAACACCGGATAGAAACATGCGTCTATCACCGCCATTGAACGCCTCGCCAAAGAACGCTCAATTTGCAAATTCTCGCACAAAGATTGCACGGAGCATTGGACAAAACCCTTGCTCGAGAGCTCGGGCTATCTAATCCCTGCCATCCATAGCTAGCTAATCAACTAACAAGCCCTGGACAATTATCAGAACAGCAACATCCGGCCTGGTAATCCAGTCCGATGTATGATCTCTGACTTCAAAAGCTCCCGACCGATAAAAGTCAGAGTGTGCCACTATAATGCACACTTCAGACCTCGATCAGGAACCAAGCCCAACGACCAGTACATCACGGATGCTACTATCCCAATACATTTCCCTGAGCACAAACGCTAGTTGTTATCTGCTATTTTCAATGGCTCTGTTGTCCTCAGCAACAGCACTCAGAAGATTCATTTGGTGCACCGAAGTTCGTCACTAGTCCGAACATCAGTACTGTAACCAACGATCTTCTTCCCGCGATTTTGGGTTTAAACCACAGCCAGCTCGTCATCACCCGAAGTGACCTCACCAACGATCCTACAGGACCGAAGTCCTGGGGCCTAGGATCCCCGAGCTACTAGATAAGACTCTAGTCAGCTGCGAATTTAAAAGAATTAAATTCTCACCAGGAATGAGGTCCGTGCACCTCGGAGCCCCGGTTTCGCTCCATATTTCCCCTCGAAGCACAACACCAAGGTCTGGAGCTAACCAAGATGCATTTCCGTGCCCCAAGGGACAACATGACTGAGACAATAGATTGGTTAATGGGTTGGGTTTAAGATGGATGAAGAGAGGACGGAATAGGAACACAAGTATAAAAGAAGAACATTTTGGACAGCCATCATTTAGTTGTGTAGATCAGTCATTGAGTGTCCTCAGAGTGACATGTGTAAATATTCCTGATCCTGAGAGTATTTTGAATTATTGTTTATTAATTTAAGTAACATGTAGGAGATAGTGAAGGAAATGTAGTTTTGTACATGTAATATAACAACGTGCAAATGTCCCCGCGGCTTCGGTGGGTGGTGCGCATCCGAAATGTCCAACAATCCATAAATCAGACTGAATTTGACCAATGGCATGGATTATGCTGGATTTGAGAGGCGCTGTGGTTTGTGGATTCCCATAGGCCGGCGGCCAGTTCACATCACCTACACGTGAGATGACCATGTGTGGCATGGATAGCTGTCCTGTTGAAAGCACATGTCTTTGGTGTCCATATCATCCAATTCAGTCCAAATGAAACTTATAATCATCGACCTATAGCGCTCGCAGATGACGGTCAACGTCGTCCTCAAAGAAAAATGGAAAGATGATGCCCCACCCCAAAAGCAAAACTAAATAGTGACTTTTTCGAGATGCATTGGACGCTCTTGGATCCAAAATTCAACAATTTTTCTGTTCATGACGTAGCCATTCATGCAGAAATGCGCGTCATCGCTGAAAATGATATTTTGATGAAAATTAGGGTCGATTTCCAACTGCTCCAGGTCCTATAGATGGCCTTGCCAACGTCGTTCTCAGAGAAATATGGACCAATGACGCCGACGGCCCAAAATTCATACCAAACAGAGACTTTTTCGGGAAGCATTGAACGCTCTTGGATCCCATGTGGATGTCTATCGTCCCAAATTCGACAATGTTGGGTCTCATTGCTGAAAATGATTTATTGATGAAAATTAGAGTCCTCTAGATCCTTGGCAATATCGTTCTCAATGAAATATGGACCGATGACTCCGCCAGCACAAAATTCACACCAAACAGAGACTTTTTCGGGATGCATTGAACGCTCTTGGATCTCATGTGGATGTGTATCGTCCAAAATTCGACAATTTTGGGTCTCATTGCTGAGAATGATTTGTTGATGAAAATTAGGGTTAGTTTCCAATTGCTCTAGGTCCTATAGATGGCCTTGCCAATGTCGTTCACAAAGAAATATAGATCCATGTCGCCGCCACACCAAACAGAGACTTTTTCGGGATGCATTGAACGCTCTTGGATCTCATGTGGATGTGTATCGTCCGCTGAAAATGATTTGTTCATGAAAATTAAGGTTTGTTTACAACTGCTCTAGGCCCCATTCAGCCAACTGACGTCGTTGTCTATGATCGTTTACCTACAGCTCTAGGGTCAGTTGAATTTTGTTTGGGTACAGGCCCAAATCACGATGCAAAATTCAACTTGTGGTCTGCAAAAGGCCGAGTTCGTGTGATCGACGCGAAATCGATTGATGATTTCGAATAGTCCTCTCGGTAGGACAATTAAGGGACCGACAAAATAAAATAATTTTTTTGATAAAACAATTTTATGATTTGCAGGTCTTGTTGAAGGCCATATCCGTCCATGGTGACATGGCAAAACAAACAGAATAAATGACAGCCAATTCGCTTGATGTAGCTTCAACAAAAGTTCAGAAGCCCCTATTTGGAAGACCCTTTCTTACCATAATTATCTGCAGGCTAAAAACATTAATAGGTGAAAGATTAGTAACCTAAGATTTCGGATTCGAATTTTTTCTATGGTCTATGGTCATCTGAATTCAGTTTCAACGATTTTCCAAAAATTTAAAAATTTCCAATATACATACATATGTACATACGTATATGGGTATGTAAATATGTATAAGTGTTTTGTTGGCCTGTGTGTGTGTGTATACATATTATTTTAGTGTTTCCTCGAACACGAATTTCTCCATTTGCTGTGACCAACTTCATGCCGTAATTTTGTATATATTTAGCTGTTGTTTAAACTATTATTGTTGTTCTTGTTGTTGTTATTGTTTTAGTTATTGTTTCTGTTAACTTTCAAGTATATTTCGTGTTTAAAGAATTAGGTTACCGCCACATTATAATGCTTCCGTTAATTTCCTTCTACTTTGAAATTGGTTGGTTGGTTTGCTGGCTGGCAACTTTAGGTTTCTTGGTTAGGAGTAATGGTCAAGCAATAAATTATGCCAACAAACAAGCAGACAACAACAGCAACAACAAGTTAATACTTATAAACAACAAACTTTAAATTGTGGCTTGTTATACAACAAAAAATACTTACAAGACGAAAACTCGTACAAAGTACAAGATTTAAGATTTATTTTTAAAATTTTGAAACAATGCAAATTGGAAAAGGCATAAAATTAAAGAATGTATTTGAGAATTTTAATTAAAATATTTGGGGCCTAATATATTGTATATATAAAGGGGTTACGGCAGGAGGATGTTGGAAGTCCCATTTCCTTTAAGGGAAATTTTTATTTTTAATGTCTAATTGATCTAATGATTAGAAGCAAATATTTATTTTCTATAAAATTTTTCAAAATTTCCCTTGTTTTGTAATATTTCCCTTTGAGGGGAATTTTTAGTTTTGCTTAAATTAAAAATATTTTATATGTTTCTCATTTTACTTTGAGCAAGTATTTTACTTCTGAAAAAATTTTCAAAATTTCCCTTGTTTAAAATATTTCCCTTTAAGGGAAATTTTTATGTTTGCCCAAATTAATAAAATTTCATATGATTCTTATTTGATTAGAAGCAAGTATGTGTTTGCTATAATATCTTTCAAAATTTCCCTTGTTTTGTAATATTTCCCTTTGAGGGAAATTTTTGGTTTTGCCTAAATTAATAATGTTTTAACACTTCTCATTTGATTTTGAGTAAATATTTTATTTCTGTAGAATTTTTGAAAATTTCCCTTGGTTCACAACATTTCCAATATTTGTTTGATATACAATTTTTCAAAATTTCCCTTGTTTAGAAATATTTCGCTCTAAGGGAAATTTTTAGTTTTGTCTAAATTAACAAAGTTTTATATGTTTCTCATTTTATTTTGAGCAAGTATTTAACTTCTGTAAAAATTTTGAAAATTTCCCTTTAAGGGAAATTTTTATTTTTGTGCAAACTATTAAAATTTCATATTTTTCTTATTTGATTAGAAGCGAATATTTTTTGATATACAATTTTTAAAAATTTCCCTAGTTTTGAAATATTTCCCTTTGAGGAAAATTTTTAGTTTAGCCTAAATTAATAAAGTTTTATATGTTCCTGATTTTATCTTGAGCAAATTTTTTATTTCTGTAGAATTTTTTAAAATTTCCCTTGACTAATAATATTTCCATTTAAGGGAAATTTTTAATTTTGTACAAATTAATAAAATTGTATATAATTCTTATTTAACTAGAAACAAATATTTGTTTGCTATACAATTTTTCAAAATTTCCCTTGTTTTGTAAAATTTCCCTTTGAGGGAAATTTTTAGTTTTGCCTAAATTAACAAAGTTTTATATATTTCTCATTTCATTTCGAACAAATATTTTATTTCTGTAATAATTTTGAAAATTTCCCTTGGTTAAAAATATTTCCCTTTAAGGGAAATTTTTATTTTTGCCCATGTTAATAATATTTTATATAATTCTTATTTTATTAGAAACAAATATTTGCTTGCTATACAATTTTTCAAAATTTCCCTTGTTTTGTAAAATTTCCCTTTGAGGGAAATTTTTAGTTTTGCCTAAATTAAAAAAGTTTTATATGTTTATTATTTTATTTTGAGCAGATATTTTATTTCTGTAAAAATTTTTAAAATTTCCCTTGGCTAATAATATTTCACTTTAAGGGAAATTTTTATTTTTGCCCGAGTTAACAAAATTTCATATGATTCTTACTTGATTGGAAGCATTTATTTGATTTCTAAACAACTTTTCCAAATTTCCCTTGTTTTGTAATATTTGCCTTTGAGGGAAATTTTTAGTTTTGCTTAAATTAAAAATGTTTTATATGTTGCTCATTTTACTTTGAGCAAATATTTTATTTCTGTAAAAATTTTTAAAATTTCCCTTGGTTAATAATAATATTTCCCTATAAGGGAAATTTTTATTTTTGTCCAAATTAATAAAATATTACATAATTCTTACTTAATTAGAAGCAAATATTTATTTGCTATACAATTTTTCAAAATTTCAATGGCTTTGTAATATTTCCCTTTGAGGGAAATTTTTAGTTTTGCCTAAATTAACAAATTTTTATATGTTTCTCATTTGAATTTGACCAAATTTTTTATTTTTGTAGAATTTTTAGAAATTTCCCTCGCATAATTAAATTTCCCTTTAAGGTTTAATTTATTTTTTACTAAAATTAAAAATAAATTGATGTGTCTCTTAATTAATTTAGTTAATTTCCTTATAAGGGACATTTCTATTTTCATACATTTTAATTTTTCAGTTATTTTTAATGCATTTAAAAGTTTGGCTTGCCATTGCCGCAATTGCTGCCACAAGTTTCCATTATTTCCCTTATACATATGAAACACTTGGTTTTGTTATAGACACGTTAATAAAAATTGTCAGTTTTTGGGATTTTGCTGTTTGCGATGCCATTTATTATTTCGTTTACTGCCAATTGTTAGATTTTCTAGTTTATTTGTTGTTGTCATCTCCAACAAGGCTGAACCCAGCATATGTCGTTATTTTAGTGACTGCCTAAAGTTTTTTTATTTTTTTTTTTGTTTTCCATATGCAAAAAAGAAAAATCAAAACCATATGACCGTCTGTCATACACTCAGTTTACTCGTTCAGCTGTCAGTTAGTTCGTTTGTTAGTCAGCCAACCCAGCTATTTATTGAAGTGAGTGGAAATCGACAGCAAACAAACAACCAACGGCACAAAAAAAAATCAGTGTTGTTTGCAGGTTGCAAAACAAAAATTTAATAAAACCGAAAGCCAAGTTAGCTAGTGACTGGAATTTCCTACAACCAAACAAATCTACCCACTCTCTCTCTCTCGCCATCTGTATAAAAACTGGCAAAGAAGGTGAAAAAGGCAAAATGTTTTGGTTGTTTGATAGAGATGGATTGATGGTGTTGGTGATGCTGATGGTAATACACTTAAGGTTATTTTTAATCTGAGCCAAAACAAATATAAAAAAACAAACTTATTTTATTTTTGCTTATTTTGTTTTGTAAAATTCTGACAGGCTGTGTGTTAGCTGCTGCAGGAGTGGTAAAAACGGGTTGATGAGAACTACATGAATGCACTGGAAAAATTTGAATACTTTTTTCATTACATTAAAACTGTAACGGCTGAAAATAATAACGAGAGCTGTGAGTTCAAAACTAAACAATAAATTCCGATTCAGAATAATACTGATTTAATGCAAGTCCCCTACTGCAAATTAAAGGCGAAAGGTCAGCTAATTTGATTGATTTGCGATTAATTTGAATTTAAATCTTGTTTTATTTGTAACTACTACTGAAACTAGTTGATATTTTTTCCTAAATTTATCTCCCCAACCTCGTTTGTTTTCCAATAATCTTCTTTTTTTTTGCTCTTGCACTAACAAAGCATGTTACCGAAAACAAAAAAACAAAACTCAAATATTAAATCAAGAAAACGAAAAGAATTGCATGTGGTGGAATAAAACATTATTGAAATGGCAAATTGCCATAGATATTTACTGTATTACTTTGTAACCCTTACGTACTCCCATTACTCATGCATACTTGTACTTTTGTATGTAAATACTTGGTACAAGCCCAAAAAAGTAGGCTACAATTTTAATACGTTTTATGCACAACTATTCAGTAGAATACATTTCAATTTGAAAATGAAAAAAAAAAAAATAGAAAAGAAAAGAAAAGACACAGAGAAATTGTATATGCTTTTGTAGATCGTTGTAAAGCCTTGAATGTCACACTTCATCTACTTTAATCGAAAATGCAATTTGTATGGAAAATGTAGAGCTAAAGTAATTCAATAGTAATAGTAATAAGTGTAGAGTTGAAAGGTTTTTTTGTATTCAATTAAGATTAGTGTGCCACATATTTTATCAATGGTTACTGCAAATTCCTCTTAAAACTGTATAAAAGACTTAAACCTATATATTCTGTTTAAACTACCTTAGATATTCTACACTAAATGGCATTCTCGCGATAATCATAAATTGATATTTTGAAAAACTGCGCAGTAGCTTTAGCTCAGACCTCATCGACGATCTGAGTTGTTGACTGATGAAAGATGGAAAAACCAGATTATGGGAAAACCAGGCAATTGTGATCGTTCAGTGATCTTCAATGTCCTAGATCACTAATTTTGTTGGCCAGATGTCAAGTTTCTCTGCTTGTGGGAAAATGAACTAGACTTTTTCCTTCACATTTTTCGGGGTTTTTGATGTTACGGACCAACCTTTGATCATCCAAATTCGGAAAATATAAAAAAAAATTTTCCAGTGCACTTCAAATTATTTCTCTTATCAAAACACATTAATTCGAAGTTGTATATATTTTGTTTACGTTCCTGTGTAAAATGGCTTATTCAAGGCAAAAGACTCCAAACTAGGCCAATTTTGAAGTAATAATTAGGGTTTATCTAAAAGTTTCTAAAAGCGCAAAGCCCACATTTTCAATAAACATAATTTTTTGATGGCTCTATGTGTTATTTAAACTCATCAAAAGTTAAGAAAATATCACAAGTTAAATAATGGCTGAGCGGCATCTTTTATTCAGTTTTGCGATTTTTGGTACTTAAGTGCAGATAATGACAAAAGTTATAAATCGATTGACTAGAAGACTTTTCGATTAATATAAGTTCTAAATATTAATACGATATCTCAATCCATTCAAAATTCGAATTTTAAGGTTTTCTTCACGAAAATTTACTAAACCATGAAACTTCAGAAATTTAGATAGCTTGCAATCGAAGGTCAAGTCAGTTCAAGTCATTGGAATTCGTGGTAACTGCACATCTTTTTCTTACATTTGCCGCTGATAATTGAGGCTTCGATTAAATTTGGCGATAGTTTTTTAACAGCAAGGCTCAAGGCCAATCTATAGGTGTTGATGGTTTGAAAATGTCTGTTTTTCGCACGGCTAGTTGTATATTGCTTGCTCTAGAGTTGGAAAAATATTGTTTATCCGCTAGCACTAATAAACAAAATTTCCCAAACAAACTAAATAGCCGGATATCCGCTAGTAAAAAATATTTTTGTAAAAATAGTACCAAAATGTTTGAACCTTTATATGTTCAAATTTAAAAAAAGTGCAAAATCTACTTGAAATTTTTTTAGAAAGACTGCAATTACATTTAAATTTAATTTCTGGGATATGAGATAGAAAAAAGTACCAAAACTCGGTTTTCGCTCGTTTTATCCCCCTAAAAGTACAAAAATCAAAAAGTACCACACACCTGTCCACTTATTTTTTGCATAATACCGATTTAACCAGTATTCATCCATAAAATTCGAAAATCGGATTCATATTTACAATATTGCCGTTCTTATGAAATCGGATGGATGGTTTCAGAGTCTATAATGCACATACACAGAAAAAATTATATTTCAATTCAAACTTTTATCCCATATTGAACTGGTTTCAATTATTTCATAATTAAATCAAGTATTCATTTGCTCAAAAATAAAATTTCTTGATATTTTCTATTGAATTTTGAGTTTTGAATTTGATTATTTTGACAATTGAATATACAATTTTCGTTATTGGTTGAATTTCAAATACAAAAATTATTGAATAGATAATTTTTGTATTTGAAATTCAACCAATAACGAAAATTCTATATATTCAATTGTCAAAATAATCAAATTCAAAACTCAAAATTCAATAGAAAATATCAAGAAATTTTATTTTTGAGCAAATGAATACTTGATTTAATTATGAAATAATTGAAACCAGTTCAATATGTGACAAATAATTGAATTAAAACGGTTTAAGAAATAGTTTTTTCTGTGTAGGCAGTGAAACATATCGGTCACTGATTTTTTTCATTTCGGTTTCAAAGATTCTCAAAAAATTTGTAGATTTATCGACTAAAATTAGTTCTACGAGCATTCATTTGTTGTTCTTGGAGCAGGGATTTCAATTATATTTTTGCTTTAGTTTCGCAGTATTCAATATCAAGTACGTTGCATTGGAATGGCAATGTTTGTTAGACATTAGACAATCTCGAAGTATGATAGTTATTCTTGCTGATGTGAATGCGAATAAGTTATCCAGGACTTGACTATATATAGGTAGCCACAACAGAAATCTAGAGACAGTAGAAATATGAGAAATATACTTTTACAGACTAATAATATTTGCATATGGTAAAACAAGAAGGAAGAGCATACTGCTAACATTATATGGCAATAACTTTCCGGCTATCTAAGAATTATTTATGAATCAGTAACAATTGACTTGTGAATGAAAACTGTGTAATGCTCTGTTTTCACCTAACAATGAATATCCGAACTGTCTCAGAGTAATCCAACTCGATTATGTTGGTTTCCTGAAGACAGTCCATATGAAGTTGGTGTTAAATTCATTGAGTTGAAAGCTTGGAGACTGTCCGTGGTATTTTAGTGAACTGTCTAAGTGGAATATAACATCATCATGTTGAAGTTGGGTGGTTTTTCTGATGACAAGCTATAACGATATTATGTTATATTTTTTTACTTTAAATACCTATGTAAAGGTAAAACTGTCTGGGAACCTATTTGCAACCGCGCACTTAAATGCAACCCTATGAATATCGTTGAAAGTATGATATTTATTCGAATTGTTTTGGAGTAATCCAACTCGATTATGTTGAAGTTATGGTGGTTTTCTGAAGACAGTCCATAAGAAGTTGGTGTTAAATTCTTTGACTTGAAAGACCTTTGGAAATATGCTGCTGAGAGGAAAGTCTTTAGACAGTCCTTGATATATGATCGAACTGTTATTATATTGAAGTTAAGATGGTTTCTCTAATAATGATGTTATATTATTTTTCCTGAAAGACCTATGTGAAGATGCTGTTCAAAGGACAGTCTTAATACTGTCCTTGATATATGATCGAACTGTCTCGGAAGAAGGTAACTCGCATATGTTTAAGTTCTGCTGGTTTCTCTGATGACAAGCCATAAGTGATGATGTTATATACTTTGACTTGAAAGACCTGTGTGAATACCCTGTTTAGAAGATAATCTTGAGACTGTCCCTGATATAAGATAAAACTGACTCAGGAGCACCAAAACATATGTGCAGATGCTGTTCAGAGGACAGTCTGGATACTGTATTCGATAGATGATCGAACTGTACGGGAATAATCTAACTGGAATATGTTCAAGTTAAGGTGGTTTCTCAGATGATAAGCCATAAGGAGATGATGTTTTATTTTGTTGACTTGAAAGACTTTCGTAAATATGATTTTTAAAAGAAAGTTACGAAACTGTCCTTGATCCTTCAATTATGTTGCTGTTAGTCTGATGAGAAGCCATAAGGAGTTGGTGTTATAAGGAGTGAGATCGAAAAACCTTAACACATGTTTTTCCTTAAAACTTTTAACCCAAGTATTACTAGATTTTTTGATCCAGTTACCTTTGAAAAGTATGTCAGTTATTATGTTCAATGTCAATTATGTTAATCTGATTAAAATGAATAGAAAAACTGGTTGAGGTTGAATGACCATTACACGATGTTTCTAAAGCCAATAAATAGAAAACATTTTCAAAAGAAGGAAAGCAGTACTAAAGGTTATAGCCAATGCAAGTTTCTCAGCTAAAATTTTAGAATTCTGGAAATTTTTCGCAGCAACCGGGTCAATATTTTTATGTTGCTGATACTAGAGGGAATTTTGTCGAAAAGTTTAGAACCCAAAAACAGAACATTTTCCCAAAAAGTTCTTGGTATGGCAAACAATATGCAGTTGCCGCAAAAGAAGCCAAACATTAACATTAAGGAATGTTTACAAAAGAGGATGCTTCCATTCATAAGACTTCTTAATATGTCCACTTATTTTTGACCTGATTAGGCATGCTGTCAATATGGTAAGTAAAAAATGTGGTAGATTTTAAACGGAGATGGACTACATGTTTGGACAAAGTGACAGAAAGCTCTATAAAAACCTTAATGGAATGGTTTCCAGAAAAGGTTCATAATTTCAGCACTATTGATAATAATAATATTTTTTGTAAGTTCTAAATAATTTCAATCATAAAAAAAATCAAAACCACTACACAGGTTTCTTTTTTATTAACATATATGTATTTTAAGATTCTTTCGATCTCACTCCTTATTCTTTGATATGATCGAACTGTCTCAGGATATTCTAACTCCATTTTGTTGAAGTAATAAGGGATTAGTGTTAAATTACTACTGTTCTTGAGTGGGTTTTTGACAGAGTGTTCTAAAATTAATACCAAATTTTAAATTGTTAGTCATTAAAATTATAATTATTGAAAACTTGATTATTCAAGAAGTTTTTTAACAAATTTTCAATGTTAATGTTTCCATTACAAAAATTTTTTGCTCTTCGATTGCATTTGCGTTTAGAAAAATTTCTCAATAAAAAAATTAAAATCTATTAATTACCTTTATGTGCAAGCCTTTTTAAATGAACATTTCCTTCACTTACCCATCAAAAGTATCCATAGATATTTTGATTTTTTCATGATACTAATTAAATTTTACTCTAAAGAGGACTATCAAACACTTCAATGCAGTCAGCTGGTCGGTAAACCAGCCAGCTAGCTAGCCACCATCCACTCATTCTATTTCACCCTACATTATAACATTTACATCATAAATTTTGTGTTTGATACCAATCATGCAATCTAAACATTGAATGGTTTTTTAATTAAATTAGTGAACACAAAATGATTTCTTTTTTCGGTCACTCATACATTTGTATGTAAGATCGAACGTTGGGTCGTTCGTTCGCTGGCTCGTTTGTTCATTTATTTATGTGGTAAAGGTAACATTTTAATGTCAGTAATGTATGAACAAACATACACAAACCGATAGATACTTTGTGTTGTGTATGATGCTGTATACAGATACAAGTATGTATGAATAAACATACATACTGTTGCTGAAACATAAAATGACAAGGTAAAAATGTTGAGTGCCACGGCAAGTGGTGTGGCATGTAGCATTACACAACCTTCCACTACTGCTGGTCCTGTCATTTTGAAATGATGCCAGAAAAACAAGCAAAATTTAGGACAACAACAGCAAAAGAAGAAAAAAAAAGAATAACGTACAAAAAGCCCGAATAATAAATCTAAAAATAAATTTGTAACTACCAGCAGAAACGCGAGAAAAAAAGCGGGCACTTTCAAAACAGGGCATAAAGTTAAAAAGGGGCGAAAATATACACTGATTCATCTATCTACATACATATGTATGAGAACATGTATGAGAACTTCCAATTTTAATCATGTTTATGAGTTGATATGACATATTTTATATAGTATGTAGTATATACCTTTACTATGTATATGTAAATATGTGTAACTGTGCATGTTTGCTCATGTTGGTGTTTGTTTATACATAAATGACAGTTATTTGCTGACATGAACATAACAAAAACATACATACACTCACTCATTCACCTATTCAGTTTAGATTTATGTTTATGTTAGAAACAGTTCAAACAGATAGATCAGGCCATAATATGCTTTGTCATTGTAATACTTTTACCACTGCCTCCATACCTCTTCGCCATTCCACCCTACCGTCATACTGTCACTAAAATACAAAATGTTGGAGTTAAATATACATTAATTTTGATGGCCTTTTGACTTTTTGCTACATACATAAAAGCAATATATTCGTGTATTTTTTATCCAAAAAACCTTTTAAATATTTCACAAAAATGTCGCTCAAAATAAGTGGGTAATGGGTGTTTTTGTTTGAGGAGATTTTTAGAACTTTTAAAAGAAAAGTTGACAAAAAGAGTTCCTGTAAATATTTTGCGGAGAAGGAATTATTTGAGGGAATAAGGTTAAGAAACAGGCAAATGCAGCCAGCCTGTATTTCTTATACTTTCTGCAAAATATCACCAGCATAAAATCGTTAGTTTGTCAACAGTACAGACAAATCTATTACATTTCCATTTAAGGCTGATATAAGGGTTATATAGGGGGTAGGGTCAAATATGAACCGATCCTCACTGAACAGTGGAGTAGAATCAAAATTGTTTGGAAATAAATCTGGCATTTATAAAAGGCTGGTCCGATCGGGATAAAATTTTACGTGGGCGTAGCCAAGGATTTCATCCGATTTCATAGATTTGCTATTAAAATCGGTTGCTATTTAAAATCGAGAAAATCGGTCCACAAATGGCTGAGATATAAGAAAAAAAACCAGGACAACCTTGATTTTTGACCCATATCTGGATTACTAAATCTTTAATATAGACAATATGGATATCTAATGATAGATATTTCAAAAACCTGTGCAAGGACGTATATAAGACCATAGTAAGTTGGACCTACAATGGGTCAAAATCGGAAAAAATATTTTTTAACCCAAATTTTTTTTTCACCAAAATTTATTTTTACTAAATATTAAAAAAAAAAATTAAAAAAAAAATTTTAAAATTAAAAAAAAAAATTACTTGTTATTAATAAAATACTTCAAGAAGTACACAAAATTCGTGATTTAGTTTCAGTTAAACATTTAAATAGAAATTATTCAGTTAATCGAATAATTTAAAATTACCCGATTATTAACCGATTAAATCTAAACCCCGATTAATTATTTGCTCGATTAACCGATTAAACCAGAAACCCAATTAATTGAATACCCTAATGTGTACCCTATTTATCTCCAAAAGTGGACAAAATTATAAAAAAATACCATTTTTGGGATTTTCGCTCCAATATTTATGAATTGCTGGATTCCCTTTTACACATTGTTATTTAGAATGACAAAGTTAAAAACCATTGAAAATTGCATAGAGTTTTGCTAATAAATAAAGATTTTATTACATATTTATTGAGATTCTAAAAATAAAATTTGTATTAAAATTTTGAATAGGATTGCAAATATCAGGAACAATTTGATACACATTTATTCGGAACAATTTTTTTTTTTGTTTAGATTAATTTTTGGTCTTACAAAAAATATTTTAAGTCAATATCTCAATTAGATTCAAAAAGATGTCACTTTAAAACTCCGTCCTTCAAAAATATTGCGCTTTTCAAAAATATAAAAATCTTGTCGAAGGTATCCTACTTTGAGCCCCCATAGCATTTATAGGATTCCCAATAATTTAAACTCTAATACTCCTTGGTTGCTCCCAGGTTAAATTTTATCGGACTAGCCGTTTAGTAATTCCAGATTTATTTCCAAAAAATGTTGATTAAGGTTCATATAAAACTTGTTTATGTCCACTTTCATCATGATATTAATTATTATAAGATAATTATGAATGTGCAAGTCATTTTCTGAGGGGGGCCTTGTATGGGGGTACTAGGGACAAATGTTGACAGATTTGCGCCATACTTTACAGTATAATTTCAGAGTACATACTTAGAATCAATTTGTGCAAAATTGTATCAAGGTACGGTCACACATGGCAAATATTTGCTCAAAAACCGTAACCACTTTTTTAAGCACAAATTTGTTTGACGTATTTACACTTACAAGTGTTTTGTAAGATCAAACAGCATCAAATAAAATAAAACTAAATATTTGTTTTCAATTGTCTTAAGTAACAGGAGTTTTTGACAATAAATAAAAGAATTAAAATATATTTTATTTAGTGATTACGACATTTTCGTGAAATATTTGCCATGTGTGACCCTAACTTCAGTACAGCCGCATAATCAACATATTTATGACTGCTCAAACAGTATTGCGGGGGTACATTTGTATGGGGGCTAGTTGAAATCATGGACCGATCTTGCTCATTACCAATGCCAAACAAATCTTATCGACAAAGAGTATTTGTGGAATACTTAAGCTTGCTTCTTTCCTTTGGGCCCTATAGCATTTTCAACAGACAGATAGACGGACAGATGGACGGACATATCTAGGTCGTGTTAGAATCTTATGAGGTACCAGAATATATATACTATTGAGGATCTGCGACTAATATTTTGATGTGTTACAAACGGAATGACAAAACCAATATACCCCCTCTTTTTTGTTGGTGGGTATAAAATTATATATTAAATAATAGAAAATGTGATAAGTCCCAAGAAAGTACTTATAAGTTGTCAAAGCACTTCTTCTAAACTCTAATTTTTTATCAAATAAATATAAACTGCATTACAAAATTTCAAAAATATTTATTTATAACAAGAGATTTTAGTTACGGCCCTATGCTCCTTATCGGAACAACAGGAATTAATATAAGAGATTTTAGTACGTTTTTGTGACTTCTATAAATGTGCGCAAAGGGACTTATCACGTTTATACACTAAGCTACCGATATGTGGGAAATTCATCCAAAAATAAGACCTCTTAAAGGCTGCTGAAATATCACGTTCTCGTTTTTAATGCTTTAAAACCATACATTACTAAAATTACATATATTGGCCATAAAATAAAAGGGTAAAAATATTAAACAAAGAGGCAGCAACATTAGAATCGTTAGTCATGTCATCAATGCCAATATCATTACATCAACATTATGGTGTATACAGTGGGAAAATGTTAAACACATCAAAGTGTAGAAGAATGTGCGAGTAATTGTATATACAAATGTATATGTATTACAATATTAATATTAGTTACCAATCCACATATATACAGCCAGCAATCTTCTCATGTACGATTAATCGTAAGCACATACAATCATATACATATATATTTGATGGTAACAAATGTCAAATGGCACCTGTCAGTGTTTTCCTGCAGAAAATACCTCAACACAAATACTTACACACACACTCATTCACTCACTCTCTTGTGATCCATTATACATATGTAATAGGGTGGTCCTTCTATTGTAAAATACTTTTAGGATTTTCGAAATTATATAATTTCAAACCATAATCTTTATTTATCATTTATTACACTCGAAAACTATTATTTTAATTTTTGGCAATTTCATTTAAAAACAATGTTTGAAAATTAAAAATTTGGTATATCGATTATTCGTAAGGAATATTATATTCTTTCTTCTACAAAACAAAGCCCAATAAAACTTGAAATTTTAAAATATAACACAAAAAAGAAAATTTTAATCAAACCATTTATTCGAAAGATCAATACATGTCATTGACATATGAAAATGATTTCGGGCATATGGCCACAGCGGCTGTTCTTGATGAAGCCATTTTTTCGAGCATTGTATGTCACCAATAACACGAACAATGTTGGCTTAGAAGGCGTCAATTGTTGCTGGTTTATCAGCGTCAATTGTTGCTGGTTATTCACATGACCCCACAGAAAATATCATAGAGGTATCAAGTCTTACGATCTTGGAGGCCAATTGACAGGTCCATTTTCGGAATTCAAGTTATCGCCAAATTTTAATTTCAATAAATCGATGAGACTTAGCGACATCCTGTTGAAATCATATCTCGCCTGGATCAATGGCATCCATAGTTTTAAACAAAAAATCATTGATCATGGTAAGGTTCTCTATAGACCGCAACGTGAGCTTCGGCTTAATTTTTAAAGAAATAAGGTTGGATGCTGCTACCATCGTGTAAACCATACCATACGGTGCATTTTTCGGGAATCTCCAGGGTCTGTGGTGGATTGCTCTCACTTCACATGCGTCAATTTTATTTATTAACAAACCGTTAAGCCAAAAATGAGCCTCAACGCTGTTTTGCATTAAAACAAATAAACCATTTACAAACCATCTCCAGAAAATTTCGAATCGAATAAAAAAAAATCAGCCAAATCGCTCCAGCCGTTATCACGTGATGACATTACATACATGGACCATTTCGGATAGAAGATATCGTTAGTAGGCATTCCGTTAAAGGCCGGTAAGGCGATCTGCCGCTAAATGGATAGAATGTCTAAATAGGAAATTTAAAGCCTAATTGAAGGTCTTCAGAAGCAAACCTTTTAAATGAAGTTAGCATAAAACCTAAATAATGGACTTTAAAGATCACGTGTATAGTTTTATATGCAAAAAAATACTTTAATCAATGCAGTTTTGGGTGTTTATGAAGTATTTCGAAAAAAAGTGCCGCTGAAGCAAACATATTGCTCACCGAAGCTTATGGTGAATGTGTTCCATTGGTTTCAACGTTCGAGAGATGGTTGGTGAGCTTCACAAGTGATTATTTTGACACAAAAAGTTTGAAGACCAAGAATTGGAGGCATTAATCAATTAAGATTTTTGTCAAACTCATCCAAAGCTTGCAAAATCATTGGGAGCTACAACATCAGCAATTTCAAAATGTTTGCCAGCAGCTGGAATCATACAAAAACAAGGAAATTGGGTACCATACGAATTGAAGCCAAAAGACCTTAACAGACGATATTTCATGTCCGAAATTTTATTTGAACACTATAAAATACAACAATTTTAGAGATTAAAAATGGTTCCATTACGATAACCCGAAGCATAAGAGATCGTATGGGAAGACCGACCAACCAGCCGAATCGATACCAAATATCCATGGTCCATAATGGTCCTATCTATTATGGGCTGCTGACCCGACCACCACATGGAACATGTACCGAACGCAACTGATTCGTTTGAAGCGAGCATCAGAAATTGGCTTGATTCGTTCTTGATTCAAAATATGAATAGTTCGTTTGGCTTGGAATCCAAACAATTTCCAATACTTTGAATAAATTAATATTGTACAAATTTTTCAAAATGAAAGATACAAATTTTAGAAATCCCGCAGTTTTAAGTTATACACCCAATAGATGACCTACCTCTGGGTTTTGGTTGACAGAGCAAAGTACAGGTCGAAATTTTGAAGATTTTATACATGCGTTTTGTTAGGTTGAAATTTGTTGAAATCAGTCCATTATTTTCTCATACAAATACTCTCCCGAAATAGGACATTATCGGTCACAAATGTTCGTTCCAAATAGAATATGTATATTCGGAAGTAATGCCACCTAATTTTATAACGATCGGTCCATAAGTAGTCATAGCTTCCATATAATGCCTACTTCAGGAAATCACCGAGATAAAATTTAATCCGAATAAGTTTTTAATGCACATAAATTGTTTGGTGATCTGTCCACAATTTGCTCTTATACTCGGTGTAGGGTATTATATGGTTGGGCTTGGCCGACTTACTTTCTATCTTGTTTTTAATTCGATTTTTTTCAACATTAAATTTACTTAATTTATTTGAAAATACTGCTATCTAGAACTCGTAACTTTAAATTAAATGTGCAAACTCTTAACATTGTCCGATTTGGCTAAATGTTTACTATAGAACCTTGGAAGCATCGAAAACCCAGAAAGCCAAAAATAAGGTTCAACCTAATACATTTATAAGAATACAAACGCACATACAAACACAAAGAGGCAAATAGAAAATGTATAGAAATGTTAGAGAGCATCACTAAAATGTTCTATAACTTGGCATTTGACAGTTTGACATCACAAAAGGTTCACCGGGTTATAGCACTGTGTTTGTTCATTCTATGCTACACATTTTTCTTGTGCTATATTTTCAAATGAAAACTAAAAATACTATTTCTGTGTTTTTTTTTTGTTACAATTTTCATCAAATCTTATATATAGTGCACAAAAAGCTAAAAAAAAGGAAAAGAGAGAGAGAAAGAGAGAGAGAAAGAGAGAGAAAGACAGTGTGGAAACCTGCTGGATTATATGTATGCGAGGTTTCAAAGGTCATTTTTATTGTATCATACGTCAAACTTGACATGTTACACACACACTCACACACATAAAAACACACACTCTCATCCTTTTTCTATAACTTATAGCGAAATTTCAAAGGTGTCCTGTGTGAGTTTTTTTTGTGTTAGAAGAGCATACGTTTTTTATAGTTTTTGTAACTTTAAACCATCAATATCGTTTGTTATGGCCAAAGCCAATCAGTTAAAACACTATTAAACCAATCTAACGGTTTTATGGAATATCTGTGTGTGTTGTTGTATATACAGGAAAATAACGCTTAGAAAACAACAACAACAAAAATCACATGTCGTCTTTTATGCGATAGATGTTAATCAGAGATACTATTTTTGCTAGAAGTGAGTTAGTGTGTGCTGTGAAAAACTAAAATGAAATGCGAGCAAAAAGAATTTACACATCGTTAATTTTGTGGGAAAAAAGCCAAAAGACTTTAAAGGATATTAAAATCAAAACTCAATGTTTTATAGGCAAAAAATCTTAGTATATTTGTTGAACTGTACGAAAACGAATTTGAATTCTAAGAACATTTTAGGACAACTAGCAATGGGTATGAACAGTGCTTGATTAACTGATACCAATATGTAGTTCTTGTGAAAATTAATTAAACCATAAAGGCAATAAAAAATACATATCATAAAAGCAGAACTAGTTGCAGAGTCTTTAATGAAGAATCTGCAATATATTTTACACACACACTCCCCAAAAAAGACAAGAAATATAAAATATATGAGTAATACTTTTCTATACAAAGACAAGGTATCGTAACTTACCACACTTTAATACGAAGTTTGAAGTTCCTTAACCTTTTTATACCCACCATCAAAAAAGATGGGGGTAAAATGATTTTGTCATTCTGTTTGTAACATATTGAAATATAGGTCGCACAACCAAAAATTATATAAATTTTGGGTCTTCATAAGATTCTAAGACGATTTAGCTATGTCCTTCCGTCCGTCTGTCTGTCTGTTCAAAAAAAACGATAGGACCCAAACGAAAGGCGTTATCTGGCCAAAATTGATCATAATTGAACCTATTATCCATATAACCAGTAAATCAGAAAATATTTTATTATCACATATTGATGGTGGGTATAGAGGTTCAAATTTTACATAAAAATAATTTAATCTGTAACCGCTTATCCAATATTTAAAATATTGATATCGTAGTAATGGTTTCAATGTATTTTCCTAAAACTAATTTTCTTTTGAACAGGATATTGTATAAAAAAATTGTCCTTGAACAAAAAATATCACAAAACTGAGTGCTTTCAAAAGGCACCACCAAAATTATTCAATCCAGATCATAACTAGTTTTTCAACAAAATTTCCGAGATGCTAAAATTTAGTGGCATTTGCTAGATTTCAGAAATGTCAAAATGAAGTGTTTTTTAACTGCTTACCAGGTTCTTAGGTAAATTCTGCTTTAGTATCCTCTCTGAAATATCTGATAGAGAATTGTGATGCACAGATTCCTACATTGGGAAGACCAGATGCGTATATGATGGTATGGGTGGCCACGAATACGGCCATTCACACTCTCCTCTATTTTCTATCTTTCATCTCACACTCATCTCTTCCTATTTTCTCAACATTCTTCTACTTTCAGGTTACACAAAGGGAACTTTAATATACCCAATTGAGCTGTGCAAAACTCCTTTTGGTATGCTGCCTAATATAATTTCTTCAGAAGTTGGAGACCAGAAGAAAAATAAAGAAGAAAATATCAACTCCATTTCTGCTTTCTTATTCCGGTTTTAATAGGCTGCAGGTTTGCCTCCATCCAAACTTGAGGGAATGATTCGTGTTCAGTTTTGTGAAACTGTACTTTTTAGTCTGGTCTTTTACTTTTAATAGAATGATCGATCTTTGACATACACACACAAGCAGGTAGTGAAATGTGCATTGTGTGTGGAAAAGATAAGATCAGAAAGTATTTTCCCTCTCACTAATGTTAAGTGTGGGTAAATACAAAATATAAATAGTTTTAGGCAAACACATTTCCAACATGTGTTTAGTCTAGTTTAGTTTTAAGAATTGTATAATTAGTACTTAAGGAAAATATTGTGTAAATAAATTAGTTCCCTAATAGACACGAAGATATCAAGTTGTCTTCTTTCTTTCTAAGCGGCTTCCGCCGTAGGCTGTGGAATCAACAATTCGGTTGCACACATAGAATTTTTCAACAGAAAGTCAGTTGATAATTCGGTTGAAGCAAACAAACCAAACCCTTTTTAACTTTTATTTGCATTATAATTCCTTCACTAAGACGGAATCTTTCGACGGAATCTTTCGATTGCCAGTTGTATCAATTGTGCTTCCCAGGTAGCATAAAGATTTTACATCTTCAATATCTAGATCGAATACAAAGAAACGGCGATCTTTTTGGGTATATATACTTTCAGCCCAAATAGTTTTGCGATTGATAGTGGAAATTTTCCACTACATGAGTGGCTAAGTAGAATGAGTGGCTAAGTAGACATAAGTCGCGGCATAACTTAAGTCCTCCATCTTTGTAAGCCCCACATAATACCTCTTTTATGACACAGCCTTGTCCAACTCCAGTTTTTACAACGATATTGTTGCTCAGCTGTTTTTCATGTAACACAAGGCAAGTAACATTCTTGTACAGGACTTTGATTACCTGTGTTAATTTCTCGGGAGCACCCTTGCATACCAGTGAGATCCATATAAGGACTGAGATCGTAAAAACCTTAACATACATAAATGTTAATAAATAATAAACCACTAAACCCACAGTTCTGATTTTTTTATTTGATTGAAATTATTATTACAATTTACAAAAAAATATCTTCATAGTTCTAATCAATAGTGATGAATTTATGAACCTTTTCCGAAAATCCTTCCATTAAGGTTTTTATTGAGCTTTCTGTCGCTTTGTTCGAACACTTAGTCCATCTTCGTTTAAAATCTACCACACTTTTGGACACCTTTTTGTGCTCTTCAATTCTCTTTTAACAAGAGCCCAATATTTCTTCACTGGTCTTAGCTCCAGACAGTTTGGAGGTTTTGCCTCTCTTGGTACAAATACCACATTATTGTTCTTTTACCACTCAAGACCTCTCTGACCATAGTGACAGGATGCCAAATCAGGCCAAAAATTTCCAGAACATACTGTTATGAATTTGCTATAGCGATTTGAATTTAACGGTCTGTAACGACTGCCTTCAACATACATAATGTTTATAAACATGTCCATCAGTAGAAGCTTCTACTTATCAACAATGTTTATAGCGGCTAATTATCATTGTGGCAACACTAAATGTTGCTTACATCAACATCGAAAGCTCTAGAATTCGAATATACGAGTTTTGACTATTAAGAACAATCTAGGCTACTCAGATGTAGATGGCAGTGTGTATAAATAGTGAGTGCGGTTGCAGTAGTGAATGAGTCTAATTTGAAGCATCGTTAAGTAAACACATCAACTGCATTGCCAGTGTATACTTGTACATTATAAAGTGCGTGTATTTCTGCGAATTTAAGAACGTATATAAAAACACTGAGTGAATAATTCTGTAGTTGTACATTTGAATAAATAAAGAGTTGTTATAAATTTTAAACTACTAAACTGCTTTTATTTGCAATCCAAAGTATCCGCTTTATTTAAAGAAAATAAACCACGTTTTTAAAAGGTAAAAACGTAACAATACGTTTAGTTATCCATTATGCAGCAGGTATATTTTTATACCCCTCGCCATGAGTGGCAAGGTTATATATAAGTTTGTCATTCCGTTTGTAATTTTTACATTTTTCATTTGCGACCCCACAAAGTATATATATTCTGGATCGTTATAGATAGCGAACTCGATATAGCCATGTTCGTCTGTATGTTGAAATCAACTTTCCGTAGCTCCCAAATAACTTAAATACATGATTTATACATCAATATCAATCGGGAGATGAACAATTTTTTTTTAAAAAATTAAAAAAAAATTTCAAAAAAATTTTTTTAAAAAAAATTTAATTCTGTTTAAATAAAAATATTAAAAAAATATATTTTTATGTATAATTTGGAGAAGGGTATATAAGATTCGGCACATCCGAATATAGCTCTCTTACTTGTGTTTTATAAAATTTGAATTCAATTTCCGAGCTCTGTATTTGGCCTCTAAATTGTAACCAGTGTTGTTCCTGGTAGGAACATTTGGAGCCTTGTAAGTTTTAAAACCTGCACTGGCTTTAACTTTTCGTACCAAATAGTACGAGTACTGCTTTCCTGTAGGATGAGATGAGAGCTCTTTTGAAAATGCTTTCTATTTGTTGGCTATAGAATCATACTTCTTCCGATATTGTTTAATAACATTGGAATCAGTTTGACGACAGACCATTGATGGTTTGGCCAACTTTTTGTAGGACCATGTTGGGTTTTATTGAAAATATTTAATAATTTTAGTACGCACTTTTTCTCATTACTTATTTTAATCAGATGAACAACGAATGGATACAATTGACATCAAACATAATATCTGATATACTTTTCAAAGGTAACATGATAAAAAAATCAAATAATACTTAAAAGCAGAGACCGTAAATAACGGTTATACAGAAAATTTGAAATCAAAAACTCTCTATGTTAGAGTCCACGGAGGCCTATTCGTTTTGACAAGCGCTTTCAGAATCTATGGTCATTAGAGGAGTTTTATTTTTCCAGTCAGAAAAGAAAACTCATTTGAGGAGTTTTATTTTGTCCGTCATAAAATAAAAGTCATTTGAGGAGTTTTATTTTTCGTGTCATAAAATAAAACTCTTTTTGTTTATTTTCTACTTTTTTCAGTATCTTTCTTTATTGTGTCTATCTGATATAATGTGTGTAGTAATTTATTTGTTTAAGAAAATAAAACAACAACAATTTGATAATAACAAACTAAAATCCCACTTAATTTTATGACGGAATAAATAAAACTCCTCAATTGAATTTTTTTTTTAAACTCCTCAAATGATTTTTTTTTTATTTAAAACTCTTTTTTTGAGAACTTTTAATTTTACGTTGAATAATAACTATTTTGTATTTATTTTTAAAGTCACAAAATAACTGTTATAAAATAACACTTGTAACGGTTACGGTCCCTGCACTCCTTAGCATTATGGATGGGTATGTCAAATGCCTTCTCAAAGTCTATAAATACGAGGTATAATGGTGATCTCTATGCCAATGATTGCTCAGCAATAATCCGAAGACTATTTACTTGACCTACACAAGATTTTCCAGATCGAAAGCCAGCTTGCTGTTTTCTGAGTGATGGGAGAATTGTTGTAGAGAGTATCTTATTTATAATATGTGCAATTACCTTATTTATCTATTATCGTCTTAAGTAAATCTTCCCAAAGGCCTTCTAAGAAAATTACCTAATATTTTATTTTAATACCTTTTTAAGTTAATGAAATTTTATTTTATATATTTTTTTTTGTTTTATAAATTTCTAACCATTGATGGTTTGGCCAACTTGGGTTTTGTTGAAAATATTTAATCATATTAGTACTCACTTTTCTTTGGTCACTCATTTTAATCAGATTACCAACAAATGAACATAATAACTGACATACGTTTCAAAGGTAACTTGATCAAAAACAATCATCGAAAAGCTTTTTTCGATCTGACTCTTTAAGTTAGCTTTATGTATAAATTTCAAATATTGAGTCAGTATAACAGATGCAAAAGATTATATTTTACTTAGTTCTTAATGAATTTTAAGAATGACAGGTGATATTGTTGAAAATATATTGACAAAATTCGTTTGCTCTTCCTTTACTAGAACATATTGTTGCACTGTATACTTTTGACCCTTTTACGAAAATACGTCACAAGCATGTACGTCTTAACCTCACGCTTTCATAATGTTGGCTTTAAACATCCTGGCCTGCATGTATTGTATTTGTGTGTAAGGCTGCGTGAAGGACATGTGTATTTAAAAACAACAATTAGTGTGTCGGCTGTTTCGTTGCTTTTGTTTGTGTTAAATTCGTTTGTGGCACAAAAAGAAACGTTTTAAGTTGTTTTATAATTTAGAATCATTATCACATAAATTGCGCTAGTAGCAGCAAAACTAAAACAAAGAGAGCGTGAAAAACTAAAACAAGCAAAGAAAAAACTAAGCAAACTAGAAAATAAAAAACACTTTAAATTAAAACGAAACAATTTTGTATAGTTTTGTTCTTTGGCAAACTACAAGGAGATGGTGGAATTAAGAAAAAAACTAAACTAAAAGTTTTACTTGGTTCCAAAGAGTGCGTGCCTGTACAAAATATTATTTTAGCCACATGTGACTAAATACATGAAGCAGAGGATGGGATTTAAAGTAGGACTTTTTATTTCTACTACTTGACACGCTTGAAGTCATGCTGCTTTCTGGGGTGGTATGCGTAAATTTTTAGACATTGAAGTATTAAGTATGGCACAAAAACATTTTACAACTCTCCATATTTTTATGTCATTTTTGGTGATTAATGGCTTTTTAACATAAGGAGGTTTAAGGATCATTTCGTTAAAGTCTTTAGCATGGATATTTGGAATATGTCTACCAGCAATATAATGATTTATGCCAAAAAAAAAACCATTATTTTATACTTTTTTGCTCTTTAACTCGTTAAGAATGCTTAACACTAGAGTAAAGGAAAAACACATTCAAATATTAATCTCATGTTTAAGCGTGTTGGCCCAGTTAAATTTTTAATTAAATTTGATTTGTTACACATGTATTTTTTTGTTCGATTGTGTTATTCAAATTTTAATTTATAAATTCTTTGCACATTTTTCTATCCATTTAAAATTAATACCAATGCCATGCATGTTTAAGTTGTTATTGGTATTTTTCGCAACACACATGAACGTAACAACAACAACAACAAAAATAATAAAATATTGAGATAAAATTAAAATAAAAATAAAAACTAAAACTAAAATAAGCCAAAAAGTTGAAAATGTTTCCCCAACCAACCATCATTCATTCATTCATGCAACATTCACTGAAAACACACATTAAAGACACATAGAGAGAAAGAGAGTAAGTGGAACAAAAATAGAATTTCCTGCCACAACACATGAACCGCATAATAATACCACAAATTTTTGGTCTAAATATTCTCTATATATGTATGTATGTACATATGTGGCAAGAGATATTCCATATAGTCACTAATATAAATTCAAACTAAAGGTGAAAAAATAATAATAAATTGTAGCATCTATAAATTGTATCTAAATATGTATACAAAGGCACACATTTACATACTACTATTTGCCAATAAAATGAAACACTTCGATACTCAGCCCTACATAGTTATAGTTAGTTGCGAATGTAGCCATTTTTATAAAATTTATTTATACATTTTTTTGGGGTTTTTTTGCAACGGTTTTCCATCGGTTATTCTGTTTTAATTTTTTTTACTGGCATCTAATTTTCACAAAATTCACTCATGTGTTCGAAAAGTTTGTGTGAAGAAACAGCCTTTTATTTGGCTATTTTGGGTTAGAAATTTATAAAAAAAAAAACAAAATAAAATTTCATTAATTTAAATAAGTATTAAAATATTAAATAATTTTCTTGGAAAGCCTTAAACTTTCTTTAGGAAGATTTACTTAACACGATAATAGATAAATGAAGTAATTGCACTTATTATAAATAAGAGACTCTCCGCCACAATTCTCCCATTACTCAGAAATGAGCAAGCTGGCTTTCACGCCGGAAAATTTTGTGTAGACCAAGTTAATAGTCTTAGGATTATTGTTGAGCAATCAGTGGCATGGAGATCACCATTATACCTCGCATTTATAGACTTTGAGAAGGCATTTGACATACCCATCCATAATGCTAAGGTGTGAACACACGTTTTTGCTTAAAAGTTTTAATCAGGGACCGTAACCGTTACAAGTGTTATTTTATAACAGTTATTTTGTGACTTTAAAAATAAAAATAAATACAAAATAGTTATTATTCAACGTAAAATTAAAAGTTCTTAAAAAAAGAGTTTTAAATAAAAAAAAATCATTTGAGGAGTTTTAAAAAAATTCAATTGAGGAGTTTTATTTTTTCCGTCATAAAATTAAGTGGGATTTTAGTTTGTTATTACCAAATTGCTGTTGTTTTATTTTCTTAAAAAAATAAATTACTACACACATTATATCAGATAGACACAATAAAGAAAGATACTGAAAAAAGTAGAAAATAAACAAAAAGAGTTTTGTGTTATGACACGAAAAATAAAACTCCTCAAATGACTTTTATTTTATGACGGAATAAATAAAACTCCTCAAATGAGTTTTCTTTTCTGACTGGTAAAATAAAACTCCTCTAATGACCATAGATTCTGAAAGCGCATGTCAAAACGAATCTATTGGTGTATAACAGTATAGGCCTCCGTGGACTCTAACATAGAGAGTTTTTGATTTCAAATTTTCTGTATAACCGTTATTTACGGTGTTTGTTTTTAAGTATTATTTGATTTTTTTTTATCATGTTACCTTTGAAAAGTATATCAGTTATTATGTTTAATGTCAATTGTGTTCATTTTTTGTTCATCTGATTAAAATAAGTGATGAGAAAAAAGTGCATACTAAAATTATTAAATATTTTCAATAAAAAACAACATGGTCCTACAAAAAGTTGGCCAAACAATCAAAAGTCTGCCATCAAACTGATTACAATGTTATTAAACAGTAACGGGAGAATTTGTCCGTTGATAGAAAGCCTGGTTCAGAAGAAATGGTCCATATCAGAAGAAATGGTTTAAAGCCAATAAATAAAAATCATTTTCAAAAGAGCTACCAACACATCCGGTAGAAAAGCAGTACTCGGGCTATTTGGTACTAAAAAATTAAAGCCAATGCTGGTTTTAAAACTTACTGCAAGGCTCAAAATATTCCTACCAGGAACCACGCTGATTAAAATTTAGAGGCCAAATACAGAGCTCGGAAATTGAATTCAAATTTTATAAAAAACAAGAAGAGAGCTATATTCGACTGTGCCGAATCTTATATACCCTTCAGCAAATTATATATAAAAATATTTTTTTTTAATATTTTTATTTAAACAGAATTCATTTTTTTTATTTGTTTTAAATTTTTTTTTAATGTTTTTTAACTTTTTTTTCCAAATTGTTTTTAATTTTTTTTTAAATTTATTTTTTTTTAATTTTTTAAAAAAAAATTTCTTTTGAAAAATTATTTTTTTTTTTAAAATAATTTATGACAAAAAAAAATTTTTTTGATGAAAAAAATTTCGGGTAAAAAATAGTTTTCCCGATTTTGACCCATTGTAGGTCCAACTTACTATAGCCTTATATATATTGTTGCAATGGACTTTGAAATATCTATCATTAGATATCCATATTGTCTTTATTAATGATTTAGTAATCAAGATATAGATCAAAAATAAGACAAAAAACGAGGTTGTCCCGGTTTTTTCCTTATATCTAAGCCATTTATGGGCCAATTTTGTCGATTTTAAATAGAGCCGGAAGAATTCCCGACATATTGATGTATGAATCATGTATTTAAGTTATTTGGGGGCTACGGGAAGTTGATTTCAACATACAGACGGACATGGCTATATCGAGTTTGCTATCTATAACGATTCAGAATATATATATTTTTTTGGGGTCGCAAATGAAAAATGTAGAAATTACAAACGGAATGACAAACTTATATATACACTTGCCACTCATGGCGAATGATATAAAAATATACGTGCTGCATAATGTATGACGAAACGTATTGTTAAGTTTTTACCTTTTAAAAACGTGGTTTATTTTCTTTAAATAAACCGGATACTTTTGATTGCAAATAAAAGCAGTTTAGTAGTTTAAAATTTGTAACAACTCTTTATTCATTCAAATGTACAACAACAACAGAATTAAATTATCACTCAGTGTTTTTATACACGTTTATAAATTCGCAGAAATAATGTACAAGTATACACTGGCAATGTAGTTGATATATTTACTTAACGATGCTTCAAATTAGACTCATTCACTACTGCAATCACACTCACTATTTATACAAACAGCCGTCTCCATCTAAGTAGCCTAGATTGTTCTTAACGGTCAAAACTCGTATATTAGAATTCTAGAGCTTTCAATGTTAATGTAAGCAGCTTAAATATTTAGTGTTGCCATACTTAAAAACAATGCTAATCAGCCGCTATAAACATTTTTGATAAGTAGAAGCTTTTACTGATGGACATGTTTAATAAACATTATGAATGTTGCAGGCAGTCATTACAGACCGCTAAATTCAAATCGCTATTGCAAATTCTTAACAGTATGTTCTGGAAAATTTTTTCCAGCTTCCGGGTCAATATTTTCATGTTGCTGATGCTCGAGGGAATGTTGTAGAAAAGTTTAGGACCCAAAAGCAGAAAATTTTCCCAAAAAGTTTTTTTTGAGTGTAATATCATTAAGACAAAGTGAAAGGAAGAAAACAAATATATTCAAATGTACAATAATCTTATAATCTTAAGTATTATTGCAAAATTAATAGGAAAATTACTTGATTTTTACAAAAGTATAATACTAATAAACGAACATAGGTGACGTATGATTTATATTTAATTATTTTGTATAGAAAATATAATAATCATACGCCATGTAGAACTTTGATTACATGCAAAGTTCTAATTAAACATAGGGAGGAAAAAAATTTCGACAAGGCATCGGATTTTAGCCGTCACAAAAGTGTTTAATTTTGGTCAATAATTTTAAAATCGCTTTGGTTTGTTTTCTATTGAGGTACAAAGTTAAAATTTTATATAAGAATATGATATCGTTAAATTTCCATTGCATATAACTTTTTTGCCGCTTATCCAATTTTTAGAAGATTAGAGTCGTAATAATGCTAATGTCCCTTAGTTTTAGTAATTTTTTCTAAAAGACTTTTTCTTTTGAACACAGGATTTTAAAACAAACAACCGCTCTTGAATAGAGGATACCTCAAAAAACATATTTTCCATTTTCTAAAAATGTTATTCAATTACAAGCTATGTTTGGTTGAGAACACATCCATAATTCTGAATAGGATCATCAAGGGATCTCGAGATAAAAAACATTTAAAAAAATTTCGAAATTCTGGAGAAATAAAAATTTTGTGTGGCCATGGACAACATGTATACTAAATATTAATGAATTATGAAGAATTCAAAAATATAGTTTGATTTGTCCCAGCATTAAAACGGAAAATCTTTATATATAATAGCGTGAATTGGCAACCGTTTCATATAAAATATCATGAAAAATTAACCAATTTATTTGAAACATTATAAAAACTGAAACATTGCTAAGCATTAAAAAACATATGTAGCGTATGATTGATATTATTAGTTTTTATATTAAATAAAAATAATCATACGCCACAGTTTGTATGCATCTCACTCTTGTATTTAATTTGTTTGTCATTTACATATTATTTTGCCACAGCAAGAATTTAAATTCCAGTTGACGAATTGAAAAAATATATGTTTTTGAATTTCTTACAATTCTACTTTCAACAAATTATATTTTTGCATGCAAAATTTTTATTGCGTTAAACTTTTATTTGGTTTCATATCACTTCATTTTTGCCATTCGTATTAAAATATTCTAAAAGTTTTTATGCCAAAAAAAACGAAAAAAATAAAACAATTTCGTGTAGTATATAGAAAAACTTTAAGCGGCTTTGCAAGTGCATGAAAAATGCTAAATCAATTTAAAATTGTATATTTATTTTTAGTTTCTTTTTTTTTTGCTTATCAGTGGAATAAAAAAAAAGTTTTAAGCAAATTTTGTTTTCTGCCATAAGTTGGGGGTTTGTTTTTCTCAAAATTAGAAATAAATCAAAGTTTTTTGGGTTGGTAAGCAAAGTATATAATGACAGCATGTTTGATTAGATATGTATGCCAATAGCAAAAGGATGTGGTGTTTTAATAAACCTTTAAGAGTAATAAATCTAGCAGCTATTAATAGGGGAAGTTTGATGATTTCCTAAAATGAAAAAAATCTGGAATGATAGCTAAAAAAGCTTTATGTATAATGTAGTTTTAGTAAATAAGGTCAGCTTATAACATTGAAACTATTTCTTTTGTTCATAAGCTTTAAAAATACACTTGAGAGAAGTCAATAAAAATTTCATCTCATGTTTGTTTCGCTGCATATTTCGTTTTTAATTTTCTTGAATTTTCTAAAGGGGTAAATTTACCATTAACAAAAGAAATTATGATTTCAATACCTTTCACAGCAATAAAATTCCTTTTTACTTGCCATGCATGCATGTCCTTCATTTTATTCTTTCGCTTTCAGCTTTTTCCTCTTTAATAAACAGAAAAATTATGCATGCTGAATACATGTGTATTAGGCTGGCTCCATTTCTAGGGAGGAACAATGAAAGTTTTGGTTTTTTGAGGGGACCTTTTATCAAAATGTTTGTCCAGAAGTCAGTATTTGGTGAGCTGGATCAAAGGCTAAAAGGTTTTCATTTATGTCACGTGAAAGGTCCTTGAAATGTTTTCTATTTCACATCTAGAATTACCGTGCAGCTCCAAAAATTCTAACTTCTGTTTTTAGTTAGGAATATCCACAACTTTGTTTGGACTCCCCTAGTATTTGGCAGATTGCATGAGTTTAAATGGAAATGTGAGTGTATATATGTATGTATGTGAAATAATAATAATAATATTTTGTGTAAATTTTATGCATTAAAGACGTGCTGTTATTTGGTGACATGAAACTACTACTACATTTTTAAACAAAACCCTCTCTCTCTTTTACTCTATCTCTCTCTATATTTTTTGTTATACGCTTCTTTAAACATCCAAAAACAGAATTGGGACACATATTTTGCCATATAGCAAAGGACCAGCAGCAAGCAGCAAAACTACTGAAAAGAAAACAATTTCCATTGAAAGTAATATCTGTGTAACACTATGAACCCATAAATATTTCATGTGTAAAAGCGCAGCAGAATAAAATAATAAGAAAAACTCTTATTTTTTTACGCTTGGAAATCTATGTATATGTAGGGTCGTTTTTTGTCAAGGAAAATTGTAAAAATTTTCTTGAGAGCATAAAAACAGTCGTTTTGACTAAAATGTTCATGCATGTGTTGTTGGTTATTGGCTGGTGGTATAAGAAAATATGTTGTCGGTTTTTTTTTTTGTTAAATATAGTGGTTAGAATTGTTTAACACTTACTGGCATGTGGAAAACATAAATTACTAAAATTATAGAAATACTCGTGTTTGGAGAAGATTATAAGGGTATGAGAAAGTAAAAAAATAATAATAAATTTAGCAAAACCGATTAATTTTCAAACTATTCAAATCAGTGACAGTCTTTAGGGAACTATTGTAACTGCAGAGCTTGATTTAAATACCCACCATAAAAAAATGGCGGGTATATTGATTTTGTCATTCCGTTTGTAACACATCGAAATATTTATCACAGACCTACAAAAGTATACATATTCTGGGTCCTTATGAAATTCTAAGATGATCTAGATACGTCCAGCCGTCTGTCTGTTCGTCTTTCTATCTGTCTGTCTGTTTGCCTGTATGTGTGTCTGTGTGTCTGTCTGTCTGTCTGTGTGTCTGTCTGTTGGAAACACGATAGGGCCCAAATGAAATGAGCTAGCTTGGTAAAATGTTCGACATAAACTCTCTGTTGATAAGCTTTTTTTTTGGTATTGAAAATGGTTAATATCGGTCCATGATTTCACCTAACTTCCATATAAATGTCCACCGGAATACTGTTTAAACAACAATAATTAATGTTTACGGATGAAACTTTAAGCATGACTCTATGGCTTTTTAATGTCGGCAATTTAATCAGAGATAGTATTGGTGTTATCATTCATGGAACTTTAAATTCAATGGAATGACAACATTTTTTTCTTTATCAGATCACAAACTTTAATGCTTCAAAATTATTTCTGGCATATGACTGCACCTTATGAAAGCCATTCTGTCGGTCCAATTTTAAACCACTTTTTGTCTTATTTCGTCAATAGTGCTCCGAATGTTGGCTTCTAAACAATCAATCGTTGCTGGTTTATCAGTATAGACCAGAGATTTAACATACCTCCAAAAACAGTGGTCAGAAGGTGTCAAATCACACGAACGAGCTGGCCAATTCCCAAATCAATTTCTTGACATTTTGGCTCAACAAATTGATGGTTTCACGCTCTGTATGCCATGTTGCACTGTCTTGTTGGAAACATTTCTCCTGTAAATGATTTGCAATTACATGAGGAATAAAAAAAGTCATGAATCATTTGCCTGTATAGTTCGCCATTTACGGTAATTAACCCTTATTAGCACTTTGAGTTCAAATTACCCTCAGCTTTTAAAATCACCACATTGCTCTTAAGGGTTTACCTCCATTTTTGCACTGTTATTGTAAATTTTAGACAATCGGCCCAAAAATATATAACATTACGCTATCTTTCCATTAGAAATTTCAAATATTCAAAAATTTGACCTTTGACCTTCACGGTTTAAGAGTTAACTTTGGCAGATTTTAGTAAAACATTCAGAGCATATTTAAAATTATATGGGCAATAAGATTATGTATAGGTTTTACTTAAAATTCATAACTGTATAGGAAATTGGTAGCATTCGCCAAAATATGGTCAAAAAATTTGTTTTTTTCCGAAAATTTCAAAATTTAAATCGCAGGTATTGAAAAACTAGAGGAAGTATTGACATAGTTTTTTCATACTTTTATTTTCTATTATGTTGTCAATAAATCCCCATATGATGATCAAAAAATTCTAAAATTTGTTTAGCAAAATTTTTAAAAATTTGAAAATGGAGTATTGAAACTGCAGTTAAAAAAATTATTTTTTTTGGTCATTCCTGCGAATAGGTTAACTGTATCCTATGAAGATAAAAACTCATATACAAGTAAATATGGATATATTTTAAGTAAAAATTAGCATTTGTTATAATATTTCTCAAAATATGTTAATTTTGTTCCTACATTTCTTGTTCTAGTGGCCTGAGACACATTAATGCCCTGTGGAATTTTTAATAAGTTTAACATGTCTTAACCAATTTTTGTCATTTATATCTTATTACAAAGAAAATTAGTTACACATTTCGATTCTTTTCCGAATTTTAGCGATAATACAGTTTGTGGGTTATTTTGACCCAATGCCGATATAAGTTAATATCCAAAAGGTTTTTGTTACTGTAATTATCATTAATATAAATAAATCTATTTATTTCTGTAACATAATGCAGAATGTTAAGGAGTTACACAAATTTACTTCATATAAATAGTCAAATTTAGAATATATCTGACCTTTTACCTCGATGCGCGTCCCGAAATCATTGTCCGATTTGGCTCAAATTTTCTGAATTTTTAGACCCTTTTAAATCTCAAAAAAAAAAATCGGCTGTCACCTCAATGTTCATAAATTTAAATTATCTCGAGAACTTCCAGCAAAAACTTTACTTATTTAGAAAACCAGCAAGTTCTATTGGTGCAAACTGAAAAATTCTACTTTGTGTGGGAATCGAACCGAAAAATTATTTGGTTGTGTTTGATAGTGCAGCTGCTAACTCACTGCTTCATGTACGAGTTATATTATCGTAAGTTAACGATGTTTTTAACATAAACATATAAATTAGTATAATATGAACAAAAAAATGAATGGTTTAGACTGGTGTTGAACGTCCAACGTTCTGTTTTCCAGTCAAACACACATAGCTGTACTAAATGCAAAAGCTAATTACGAACCTGTATAAAAAAACACCTACTCTACTAACTAAAATAATATGGTGGGTAACCACCACTCATTACAAAATAATGTGTGTGGTAACTAGTTGCCATTACCAAAATTCACAAAATTTTTGTTGGGCTCTTTCTGTATTCTAAATCGTGCAATATTTAAGCAAAATCTTTGGAATATGGAGGATGTCTTTTTTGAGATATCGTTTATTCAGCGACGATTTTCTATACTTTTTCGATGAGAAACGAATTTAAAGAAAAAAACTTAAAAATCTACGATCCATTAGCTCTAACATGAGATAAAAAATTTTACAATCTGACTAACAGTTCTTAAGTTATTAGAAGTTATATTTTAGGTATTTTGCACGCATATATTAAACATATTTGTTTGAATCTATATAAAAACCAAACTAAAGCGAATTTCGAAATTCTGGAGAATTTTAAAATTTGGAAAACATGTATTTCAAATATTCAGAAGAGTAAATGTTCAAAAAAATGCATTTTTTAACGATATTTGTCTTTTCGTTCCTACATTAATAAACGAGCCTATGTGACGTATGATTGATATTGAATTATTTTGTATGGTAAAATAATAATCATACGCAGTGTTGAGCTTTCATATTAAACCTTTATGTCAACATCAGAACTGCTTTACGCACGTCAACCTGGGTATGTTCATGCGTTTTGTATGGTGAATGGCATGCCGTTAACATAAAATGCTAATATCTAACTCGTTTGTTGGAATTTCTGTATTATTTATTTTTATTTTGTTAGAAATAGACAAAGGGTTCGAAAATTTTATGATAACCGGTTTTACCCTTACATTTAGTCATTGTTTTTTGAAAAAAGTGGTTGTGTAGGTTTGACAAAAAATGCTTTTTATGGAGTTTTTGCAAAGATACAAATTTTTCAAATTAAATTTATTTTTTTATTTATTTATTAATAGTTTTTAATGAAGCTTTACAGTTACATAGACTTTTGTATTAGATATAGAAAAATAAAAACAAATTTTGAAATTTATAATCAGGAATCCCGTAATTCCCACACAATTTTAAAAAATCCCAAAAATAGGATTTTTAGTTTTTTTTTCTATAATATCCACACCAGGAGCGGGGTTATCGGAACCCTTTACAAAATAATTTAGAACATATTTGCCCATCTAAAATAGGTTACTCTATTTTGATATCGACTATGCGATTTGAGAATTTTTGCCCTAAATTTGAATTTTACATAAAAAATAGGAGTTATTTGAATGGGCCTGGTCCCCTCCGTATCAACAATTTTAAATTTTTTTTTCATTTAAAATATTTAGTGTAAAGATAGCTTTTCAAAAAGTATAAATTCCTGATACATCTTATTTGAAATTTTTTAGATAGCTTAAAAATAAAAATGTACTTTTTTCCAAAAAACTAGCGGAAAATCGTCTTTTTATTTTTTTTTTAAATTCAAATACATATAACTGTGGAGTCAGTCACGATTTTTAAATAACTCTATTTGTAACTCTATCTATGGAGAAAATTGGGATATGTGTATTTGGACCCGCTGTTAGCAAAAATGTTGAGTAGGTTGGGTAAAAACGCTGAAAAGATACTATACTTTTAAATTTTATCATTATATTTGCATGCGTTTTACTATGAATACCCATCCATGGGCTTTATCTTCCAAACGGGTGATCCTATCCTAACCAAACTTGGGACAATTGCGGAAAACAGTTTTTCAAGTCGATCCGATTATCCAATTCAGAGCTACTGCATTTTGAAAATGCAAAACATACCCAGGTATGTTGCCGTTGACATAAAGGATAAATATATTAATAACTAGTTGACCGCCCCGGCTTCGACCGGTGGGATTTACTAATGTTATTTCTTCAAGTTTCCACAACCCACATACACCTGCCTGTTCTTATTTATTTGCAAATAAAATATATAATTTTGTACTGCATACTTTAGGTAGCTTTTTTATTACAGCTGACTGGACTGAAAAAAATTCCGACTTTTACCCCGAATTTTTTAATTTTTTTTCTTTACAAACCATCTCCTGAAAATTTCGAATTGATCTCACGGGATGCCATTATATACATGGACCATTTCATTTTTATATATGCAGATAGATGCTAATACGTTCATGTGTACAATATCCAATAAGCAAATGCGTCACAATCAACCGGTTCATACAGATTAGTCGGTTATTAATATTTTATTTATCTATATACATTAGAGTGACAATCAGTTGTATGGAAAAAAATTTTTGTTAAAATTTTAAAGAGTGCCGGGTGGAATATTGTGACACTAGGCCTAAATGTTAAGTGCTGAAAATTTGAGCCAAATCGGGCAACGATTTCTGGACGCGCATCGAGGTCAAAGTTCAGATATATGCAAAATTTTACTGTTAATATGGAATAAATAGGTGAAACTCGTTAACTTTCTGCATTGTTTTCTAGAAATGTGTAGATTTATTTATATTAATGAATATTACATTAAAAAAAAATTTTTGGAAATTAACCCTGTATCTCCTTTGGTTCAAAATGACCCAAAAACTGTATTATCGCCAAAATTAGAGAAAAATGCAAATTTTTAAGTTTTTGAAAAAATTTTGCTACTAAATAAATACTTTTGCAATTGAATGCAAAAGAATCGAAATATGTACGTAATTATCGTTTTAATGAGATACAAATGACAAAATTTGATTAAAAAATTTTAAAGTTATTACAAATTCGCCAGACCATTAACGTGTTGCAGGCCACTTGAACAAAGAATTTAGGAAAAAAATTAAGATATTTCGAGAAAAATTAAAATAAAAGCTCATTTTTACTTAAAATATGTCCATATTTACTTGTATATGAGTTTTTGTCTTCGTAGGGTACCGTTAACCTATTTGGAGGGATGGCCAAAAAAAATAATTTTTTTTAACGGCTGTTTCAAAACTCCATTTTCAAATTTTTAAAAATTTTGTTAAACAAATTTCAGATTTTTTCGATCATCACATTGGGGTTTATTGAGATCAAATTAGGGAATAAAAATATGAAAAAATTATGTCAATACCTCTTACAGTTTTTCCGTACCTGCGATTTAAATTTTGCGTTTTTCAAGAAAAACTAATTTTTTGTCCATATTTAGGCGAATGAGTCCAATTTCCTTACTGTTATAAATTTTAAGTAAAACCAATTCATAATATTATAGTCCTTGTAATTTTAAATATGTTCTGAAAGTTTTACCAAAATCGGAAAACGATAACCTTTGAATCGTGAAGGTCAAAGGTCAAATTTTTCAATATTTGGAATTTCTAATGAAAATATAGCGAAATGTTATATATTTTTGGTCCGATTTTCATGAAACTTGTGGAAAATATATAATGGTGTATAGCATTTACAACAACAGTACAAAAATGGATTTTAACCTTTAAGAGTACTTGGGGTCAAAATTGTTGTGTTTTTCGTGATTTTAAAAGTTGAGGGTAATTTGGACCCCAAGTGCTGCTAAGGGTTAATTTCCATTTTTGTGCTGTGATTTTAAATTCTGGACTTTATGTTATATTTTCCTCAAGTTTCATGAAAATCGGCCCAAAAATATGTAACATTTCGCTATCTTTTCATTAGAAATTCCAAATATTGAAAAATTTGACCTTTGACCTTCACGATTCAAAGGTAATCGTTTTCCGATTTTAGTAAAACTTTCAGAACATATTTAAAATTATAAGGACTATAATATTATGGATAGGTTTTACTTAAAATTTATAACAGTAAGGAAATTGGACTCATTCGCCTAAATATGGACAAAAAATTAGTTTTTCTTGAAAAACGCAAAATTTCAATCGCAGGTACGGAAAAACTGTAAGAGGTATTGACATAATTTTTTCATATTTTTATTCCCTATTTTGATCTCAATAAACCCCAATGTGATGATCGAAAAAATCTGAAATTTGTTTAACAAAATTTTTAAAAATTTGAAAATGGAGTTTTGAAACAGCCGTTAAAAAAAAATATTTTTTTTGGCCATCCCTCCAATTAGGTTAACGGTACCCTACGAAGACAAAAACTCATATACAAGTAAATATGGACATATTTTAAGTAAAAATGAGCTTTTATTTTAATTTTTCTCGAAATATCTTAATTTTTTTCCTAAATTTTTTGTTCAAGTGGCCTGAAACACGTTAATGGTCTGGCAAATTTGTAATAACTTTAAAATTTTTTAATCAAATTTTGTCATTTATATCTCATTACAACGATAATTACGTACATATTTCGATTCTTTTGCATTCAATTGCAAAAGTATTTATTTAGTAGCAAAATTTTTTCAAAAACTGAAAAATTTGCATTTTTCTCTAATTTTAGCGATAATACAGTTTTTGGGTCATTTTGAACCAAAGGAGATACAGGGTTAATTTCCAAAATTTTTTTTTAATGTAATATTCATTAATATAAATAAATCTACACATTTCTAGAAAACAATGCAGAAAGTTAACGAGTTTCACCTATTTATTCCATATTAACAGTAAAATTTTGCATATATCTGAACTTTGACCTCGATGCGCGTCCAGAAATCATTGCCCGATTTGGCTCAAATTTTCAGCACTTAACATTTAGGCCTAGTGTCACAATATTCCACCCGGCACTCTTTGAAATCTAAAAAAAAAAAATCGGCTGTCACTCTAATATACATATATAAAAGAGTAACGTTACTGACTGACTGACTGACTGACTGATTCATCATCGCACAGCCCAAACGGCTGAAGCTAGAATCATGAAATTTTAACTGTGGGTTCCTCCCTCCCCAAAACGATCCGATAAGAAGGGATTTTTGGAAATTCGAACGTTTAGGGGGTAAAAAAGGGTAAAAACGGGTAAATTCGGTAACCTTATATCTTCAAAACTAATAAAGATACAAAAAAACTTAAAATTGCATGTTACTTCATCTAAAAAATAAGCTGACAGGTGTTTCGTACTTTTTCGAAATTCGAACATTTTAGGGGAGAAAACGGGTAAAAACTGTATTTTGGTACTTTTTTGGCACCCTATGTATCTTTTAAACCAATAAACATAGAAACAAATTTTAAATAGTATTCTTTACTTATCAAAAAATAAAAAATATAAGTTTGGTACTTTTTGGAAATTCGAACCCTTAAGGGATAAAAATTGTGTTTATTTTTGGTACTTTTTCATAAAATATTTTTTTCTATAATTTGACATAGACATATGAATATTTTATTATGAGCTCCCACCACGATACAGAAATTTATTTGAAAAAAATTTTACCACCGCAATGGGGATAGAAAAGGTACCAAAAAGGGGATAAAATCGGGAAAATACATTTTATTTGAAATTATTAAGCCAATTTTGATAATTTTTTTAACATTGGTTCCTGGATTCATACAAAAATTAACTAACAGGGTGTTATTTGGAACTCGAGTGAATAGGTGTATATTGGGCCAAATCCGGGTAAACATTTTGGTACTTTTTTTAAAACATATATTTTCTTGGGCACATTAACACAGATTTCAATCGTTTGAGACATGTCGTTAGCATAAACAATTTTGGCAAAATGGAGTATTTTTAAATTTCAAGCAGGGGTGTTCAAGGAGGAAAAGGGAAATTGGTACTTTTTTCCTAATGGTACTTTTTTAATATTTTAATTATTACACTTATAGACATTATAAAGTTAGCTGATATGCATCTTAGTGAAGTTAGTGTTAGGAATAGGGGATAAGATTTAGGTACCAAAATGTGTGAACTGAACTATAGGTACTTTTTTGTTCTTCTAATGGTACTTTTTTGAAATTTCTATAACAATGGACTTAGAAACATGAAATTAAACATATATGGTCCTAAGTGAGTGAGAATTCTAGGGGGAGACTTTTTGGTACTTTTTCTTTATTGGAATGGTACTTTCTGTAATTTCTTCACCAATGAACCTAGAAACATGAAATAAAGCTTATATATAAACCGAGTTAGTGGGAAACCACAAGTGTGGGTTTTTTGGTACTTTTTCTATATTCTAATGGTACTTTTTGTAATTTCTTCACCAATGAACCTAAAAACATGAAATTAAGCTTATATGGCCCGGAGTGAGTGGGAATCTACAAGTGACTGCTTTTTGGTACTTTTTCTATATTCTAATGGTACTTTTTGAATTTTCTGTAATAATGGACATAGAAATATGAAGTTAAGGTCCTAAGTGAGTGAGAATTCTAGGGGAGACTTTTTGGTACTATTTGTTTATTCTAATGGTACTTTTTTGAATTTTCTATAACAATGAACTTAGAAACATGAAATTAAGCGTATATGGTCCTAAGTGAGTGAGAATTCTAGGGGGAGACTTCTTGGTACTTTTTCTTTATTGGAATGGTACTTTTTGTAATTTCTTCACCAATGAACCTAGAAACATGAAATAAAGCTTATATATAAACCGAGTGAGTGGGAAACCACAAGTGTGGGTTTTTTGGTACTTTTTCTATATTCTAATGGTACTTTTTTGAATTTTCTATAACTATGGACTTAGAAACATGAAATTAAGCATATATGGTCCTAAGTGAGTGAGAATTCTAGGGGGAGACTTCTTGGTACTTTTTCTTTATTCGAATGGTACTTTTTGTAATTTCTTCACCAATGAACCTAGAAACATGAAATAAAGCTTATATGGAACCGAGTGAGTGGGAAACCACAAGTGTGGGCTTTTTGGTACTTTTTCTATATTCTAATGGTACTTTTTTGAATTTTCTATAACAATGAACTTAGAGACATGAAATTAAGCATATATGGTCCTAAGTGAGTGAGAATTCTAGGGGGAGACTTTATGGTACTTTTTCTTTATTCGAATGGTACTTTTTGTAATTTCTTCACCAATGAACTTAAAGCCATGAAATTAAGCTTATATGGACCCGAGTGAGTGGGAAACCACAAGTGGGGGATTTTTGGTACTTTTTATATATTCTAATGGTACTTTTTGAATTTTTTGTAATAATGGACATAGAAATATGAAATTAGGCGTATATGATCCCAAGTGAGTGAAAATTCAAAGGCATACTTCGTGGTACTTTTTCTTTATTCTCATGGGTACTTTTTTGAATTTCCTATAATAATGGACCTAGAGTTTCCAAAAAATCGAAGAATTTCAAAAACGCGGTTTCGGTTTTAAAAAATTAAAAACCGATCGGTTTCGGTTTTGTGATAATTTATTAAATATTAAGTATTATAGAAACAAAATTATTTGATAATATAGGAAATGATATACAAATCTAAAATTCAAACTTGACGGGTTATGGTTTAGTGAATGCGAATTTAAAAGTGATAATCAATGGTACTATTTCCTTATTGCAATGGTACTCTTTGAATATTTTATAATAATAAAACCTAAAAATTTAAAATTAGGAACATATTTTGCATTTTCTATAATAATATACCCAGAAATATGAAATTAGACATTTACAATTAGATTCACAAAGTGAGACTTGATAGTACTATTTCTTTCTTCTACTTGGGGTGGCGAAGCGCACCGGGTCAGCTAGTTTTATATAAATTAGACACCAAAATTTAACGAGTTAAAAGTTATTTTATTCGCGATTTCAACACGACTTATTTTCGAATCATGTGTGCTTTCGAGTCTGAAATATGAACCGATGCATGAAAATGTACCGGTTTTTCTTACCATTCCTGAGTTTCCTACATTTATTATTATATGCCTAGTTTTTTGTCACCCTTTGTATGTCTAGCTGCTTGTGTGTTGTTTATTTAATTTTGTTCTTTTAAAAACATATTGAATATTTTTGAAATAAAAGAGTTTTGTTTTTCCTTTAAAAAATTTTGTTGTCTTCTTTTTCTGTTTTTTTGTTTTGCAACAAATGTGGTTAAAGATTCGCGTTTTCGTTTATTTAAAAAAATTTCATTATTTTTATTCAGCTAGTGGTGTTGTTGTTGTTGTTGTTGTCTCCACATATTTGGTGCAATGCAGTTAGTTTTCAGCTTTTGTTATCTTGCCACAAATAACGTTATATACACGTAAATAAATGTGTATGTGTGTTTTTGGGAATGTGTGCTTATGCCAATATAGAGTCGTCTGTCTCAACATATTGTACGAATGTATGGAACTTCACAAATATTTTCGTGGCTATGAAATTGTCTGAGTAACTGTGTGTATATGAATGAAATTACGCTTTTTCTCTCTACGGGAGAACAAATGGAAAAAAAGAAACGTTTAGGTTCTATGTGGTTTCCTTTAAATAAAGAATGATGAAAGGAGAACGCAAAAAAATAACAGCGAACAAATTCAATTGCCTGCATTTCCTTTTGTTAAAAATTCACAAAATAACAACAACAAAATCAACACAAACGAAATCTGAGCGTGTAGAGGTATGTGCAGATTTCTTTTGCTTGTTGTATGATTTCCTAAATACAAACATACATACATTCCTATTTATATGGATAGGGGAGAAAGCAGGGTGTATGTATGTGTGCAAATATGTTTACTTTTGTTATAGTTTTTTTAACTTCCCTGGCTATATGATGTTGAACATTTTTTTGTCTTTTGTTCAAAATCTGCAGGAAAAAAATGTCTTCTTTCACAGATTTTCTTTTACTGCGAAAAAAGAAAACGTTTCAGTAAAAAATTTATATTATGTGTAGTTTGAAAATGTAATCACGTTGATGTTGAAATCAGCGCAATTTGTGGTAAATATTGCAAATGAAAATATAAAAAAAAGAGAATGTAGAATGTATAAAATACGTTTTAGAAGAATGTATTGTTTGATATATGAAGGATTGATTGAAAATTATAATAAGCATGAGTATGGAATTGAAATCGATGGGAATCCTATCAAACTGAAGATGGAAAGAAAAAGTGAAAACTGTTCAAATATGTAGTTTGATTCTTTTTTAGTTGTTGAAATTTAAAAGAAAAATATATGTGAACAGTTTTTAGAGATTATTGAGAAAGAAAGGTATTTAAATTGAATTAAATAAATGGAATTGTTCTTGGAAATTGTTTATATTTAAAAGTTTTTAAAGAACATTTTCAGTGGACCTAAAAGTAGGCAATACTTTATAATTTTACACCAATAAAGTCAAAAAAGCCATTAATTTACATTTATTAACTTGTAAAGCCTAAAAATAGGCAACATTTTATATTCAATAGCTGTATAAGGCTAAACATAAGCAATCTTAAGAAAAATATATAAACAATTTTTAGACATTGCTGAGATGTGAAGTTATACAAATTGAATTGAATCAATCGATTATAATTTTACTTTGAATTGAATTTTTTTAATGTTCTGCTAAGAAGTTGTTTAAAGTCTAACACTAGGAATCATTTTCTGCATAAAAACAAGCTAACCATTTATAATTTTCTTCAATAGACCAAAAACATTAATAATTTTTTTTGTAGATTACTGAGAAATTAATGCTTCCAAATATAATTGTATAATTATAGTTTTTCTTGTAATTTGAATTGTTTATTTGTAAATGTTATCCTAAAAAATGTGTAATGAGCCTAAAAGTAGGCAGTACTTAATAATTCATCACCTACAAATCCTAAAAATAGCCAACCCTTTATATCTAGTAATTTGTGAAGCCTTAAAGTAGGCAACATTTAATATTTAATAGTTGCATGAGCTTAAAAATGTGATCTTTATTTATAATTTTGTTTAATATATCCAAAACATAAGTAATTTAAAGAAAAATTTAAATGTTTTAGTGATTAATGAGAAATTTAATATATTCCACTGAAACTGCTTAAATCCAAATGTCCATTGCAGTTAAAATAGAATTTGTTTAAAGGTTCCTTTGAATTATTTTTTAAAATATGCCTAAATGTAGGCAACATTATATTGTTAATCACTTACAAAAACTAAATATAGACAAAAATTTATATTTAATATTTCCAAACCCTAAAAGTGGGGTCATTCCAAGTTTAATGATTTTTTAAGCCGAAAAGTAGGCAACACTTTTTAGTTTAATATGTATTTCATTACATTGTTAATCACTTACATAAACTAAATATAGACAACCATTGATTTTTAATATTTCCAAACCTTAGAATAAGGAATATTTTATGTTCAATGATTTTTCTAAAGCATAAAATTAGGCAATATTTACAGTTAATTGTTGTGTAAGCTTAAAATCATACTCTACATTTATAATTTTTTTAATAAGCTCCAGACATAGGCAATTAAGAGAAAAATATATGAAAATTTTTGTAGATATTACTGAGGACTTAAAATATTTTAATATAATTGTGAAAATTTATTATTTTTTTCAATTTAAATTGAATTTTTTTAAAGGTTCTCTCAAAATTTCTTAAATGGGCCTAAATGTAGGCAACATTTTATAATTTATCACCAACCCTTTAGTTTAATTCAGGGGTGCCCACAAGTTCCTTATGGAAGAGTAAACACCAATACAGTTAAAGAAAAGCTACTTTTTATTCAATATTTGTTGTTGCTAAAACCAATTCATACAAAGAAAAAAGAAAAAAAAAACTCACTTTCAACACACACATTTTTAAAATATCATACGATAAACAAAAACAAAATCTACATGGATGATCGCAGTCGTCAATGTTTACCAGCAAGCATACGAAAGTGTTGTTGCTTTCAACATGCGTGTATTCAGTGAAGAACGACAAAAAAAATAATAAGACAAAGTTGTTTGTGTATTTTGTATTGCTAATGCTGAGTGCTCTAGTGAGTATACAAAACACACAGCCTATAGCTAAGAGCAATTACAATAACAAAAGAGTACCAAGAGTATAGGGCTTGGGCATGACTGGTTTAATTATTGTTAAACTTTAAAATTTTATAATTCTTGAAGCCTAAAAGTAGACAACATTTTATATTTAATAGTTGTATAAGCCTAAACATATGCTTTACAATTACAAATTTGTTTAATTGAGCAATTATTCTATAAATAAGCAATATAACTTAATAATAATTTAAAAATCATAAAATATATTTTTCTGCTTTCATTTAGTCACTTGATACTGCACTTGTCTAAAGATACTTAATGAAAATAAAGAAAACTTTAAAGTTTTTAAATATTATGAAATGAAGCTGAGGCATTAATATGGTTATGCTAAGATCCACAATAAACAAACTCATTTTTTGCTACCCACATCCTCAACTTAAATTGTTTTTATATTGTTTTAGCTATAATTTTAATAATTTTTATTTGTTAAGATCCTATTTCCTATACTTTTCCAGCCAACAACATGACTGACTTTCTGGAAACTTTGTTTTGCCACCCACATCAATGATAAAAATAAAGTAAACTTAAATACGTTTTATTTCCTTCAATATTGCTCAATCTAAAGTTTATTTTGTTGCTGTATTCTGGCAAAAAGAAAACTGCTGATGTTACTTTTTTATTACTTCTGTTTACTTAAAATAACAAAAACAGCTCAAGTTGTTTTTTTTTTTTGGAAAAAATCAATGGGCTTAAGAAAAAAAACTGTGAGAAAAAAATGTACAAAAGAAAAGAGGACACAAATAGTAAATGACACTTTTTTTTAGTTGTTACTGTAAGTTGTGTCAAGTAAATAAGTTTCATTTCCGTTTTATTTGATTTTTTTTTTGCCACTCACAACTTTTTATAGGCCTTTTTTTGTGTGAAAAACAGAAAAACTAAAGGCCAAACTTTTTTGATTTTTTGCAGTTTCTCAAGTTATTTTATTTAATTTTTTCTTTTCTGTTAGCTCTCTAACGTGTAAACTTTTGTGGCTTTTTATTATAAAAAAAAAAATCTTGTTTTAGATTTCTATCTTTTGAGAGTGAGTGTTATAAAGGCTGTAATAAATCAAATGATATAAAACACTTGAAACTTAGTTTCTTTTTTTTTTCAAAATCAATAGGGTCATTGCTCTATGCAATGTCTAAGGGAAGTAGTTATTTGTTTTGCTTTTTTTGTGTAATTTTTTTTTAGTGTTTCATTTTAGATAAATATTAAATTGAGTTTTATTTAAATTCTCTACGGTTTAATTAAATGTTTGTTTAAATTAGTTTATCTATTTTTTTTTTGTGTGTTTGTAAAATAATTACATTTTTATGTAATCAAATTATGTATTGCATATTAAAAAATATGTTTAGTCTTTTTTTTACTTTTTACAGCCTTAAGTTATGCTTTGCATTTATAGCCATATGTTGAGGAGATTAAGAACAGTGGAAGATATAATTGGAATAATGAATTGATAATTCAGAATTTTTCAACTAATAATATTTCTTGTAACACTTTATTGTTTGTTTATTGGATTTCCTTGTAAGTTTGAGTTTGTTGAAATATTTCAACACACAAACACACAGTTATAGAACGTTATTAGGAAAAAATCTTGGACTTATAAGGGCTCTAGTTCCAGTAGGCTATATTGGCGATCTTCTCAATATCCTACACTTATCAGCAAACCCCTAAAAACTACAGCGTCGTAGATACTATATCAAAAAAAGGAAAACAGCTCAATTTCAAGATTCATCACTACTGCTTAACTCTTGGTGTAAGATGTAACGTTATATTTCGGTATGTTGTGAAATATTTACACATTCGCCTACAGATTTCAACAGCTATATTTCTTGTCTGCAGATACACCCAGAGTCTCTGGCGAGAATCGAACCCGCAACCCTATCGGGGTACCCATTTCTTTGATATTCTTTGTGGCATTTAAATCTGAAGTACTTTTAAAATTGTATGGGTTTAACATTTAACACCAGTCGTTTTGTTACATATCTCCATACGCATTCTATATTATTCCTATTATCTGTTTAACAGTTAAAGTACAAATTTCCAATCGTTGTGTTACCCAAGAGGAAAAGCGTACAAATAAGGCACGACTAGTTAATGGCCAACTAAATCACATGTGGAATTCCCAACATATCTCCAGACACATAAGTTGAAAGTTGTTTGAAGTCAGTTGCCTTGTACGGATGCAAATCTTAGAATGTATCATGCTGTGATCTCAAAGCAGTGCAAGTTTTCATCAACCGCTCCCTACACCGAATCCTAAACATTTTCCAGCCGAAAACGATCCGTTGTGTGAAATAAATTTCCTTGTGCGGACGTGAATCCTGGAATGCGAAGACCACAATTCTAAATCATCAGAATCGCAATATTCCGGAATACACAAGGCAGTCCCAGCCTTACGTAAAGCAAACAAATCGTTGAACGAGCTAAAGGTCATTGAATACAGAAAAAAGAATGGAATGTATTTATTTCTTCAGTACGAAATCCACTTCTTAAATAAGTATCGTTCTCGCATAAAACTTTCTCGGTCTTGCTGAAATGGGTTGGAGTAAACACCACCAATAGTCTATAATTCTTTGTTAAGTTTGGTTTAGACCTTACTCGTCATCTGATTTTCACAAGTGACTCAGGGTAGACATGCTGAAAGATATGAAGAAAATGATATTTGAACATATTTTGAGGTAATTCTCCAGACAAGTTGCTATAATAACTTTTTTTCATTAATTGTTCTATTGTATTATCAAGGATGTTACAAATAAGTACTGCATTCTTGTCCATGAAATATTTAGAGAAATTGTCATTCGACATTAATCTTTTATTAATAGTTCAACAAAAATAAAAATTTCCTTGATTTGGTGTAGAATATTTACTAAAAAAGGTTTATTCGACATTAAAGAACCCTGACAAAAGACAAAAAGAGTAATCAAACAAACCTGACCTGATCATGTCAGAGAATAAAGTTAAGCTATCGATTTGAATGGTTTAAAGGTAATGGTAACGCTAATTAAGTTTATTTCGGTAGCGGTATTTCAATGATAATGGTAATTTCAGTTTGTGCTCTCTTTCCTGGTGAGACAGGACCAGCTAACTTGGGTCCAAGCAATAGGTCTCTTTGTGTTACCTGAAAATAAAGATAAAAGACTGACAGATAGAAATAATAAGAGATTGGGATAGTCAGATCGAATAAAGAAGTAGAAGAAGTGAAGAGGAAGGAGGTCAGAAGAGAATAGTATGAACCAGTCAATTGACAGATATTAGTCTCATCGTGGATATTTCCGTGTCTGGCTTGATAAATGCATTGATGATCTCTAACTTCATGTAATGCCGGACAATGAGAAAAAATATGGTCACATCCTCCTCTTCATTTTGACAACTTCTACAAAAGTCGTTATACGGCAGGCCAAGTCTACTCGCATGGTTGCCAAATTTTCAGTGTCCGGTTATCACCGCCACTACATTACTAAATTGTGAGAGTGTCAGGACAAGAAGATATCTGGCCCTCGGTTTAGTCGGGCCATGTCATTCTGTTTATCTTACAGGGGGGTTCACATCCCCATCCTGTCTGAGCGAGCTCATAATAAAGGTTACTAATTTGTAGTTTGCAATTAGATAACGGAATCCCGCATAGGAAGTCTATGTCTCCGTCAGGTATCATGGCGCTTTTTTCCAACAAAGCATCAGCAACACAGTTGCCAGTAATATCTCCGTGTCCACGTACCCACATGTACCACAACGGCTGTTGAATGTCTTGCCATCCTGTCAAAGATTTTATTGCGGACTGACTGTCACTATATATACGATTATAATTGCCTGATATCTGAGACAGTTATAACAAGCCGATATTTTAGCTGGAATAATGCTACAATCATTTGGAATTCTAAAAGATAGCCTAGTTTCGAATTCCAGAACATAGAAATTCGATCTCCTTTCCTAGAACCTTCCCCATAGACAGAGAGACTCGTTGTGTTATGTAAGAGTCCGCCCATTTGTGCGGCGTTGTACGGAATTGAGAAACCGAAGTTCCTAGATAGGAAGGGCCTCGAGATGCAATAACCAATATTATTTGGAAGATTCTGTATACTTCCGAACATGTAGCCGAGCATTGTCATGATGGAATATTACGGTTTCATGTCTGGCCGCTTTTTTTGGACATTTTTTGGCTAATGCTCGCTTCAAACGAATCAGTTGCGTAGAGGTACCCTTTGATAGTCTGGACAGAATTAAGCAACCATTTTGGTCCCACCAAATACACAGCATTACCTTAACGCCATGTATATTTGGCTTTGGTGTCGATTCGGATGGTTGGCTGGGCTTCACATTTCTTACGCTTCGGGTTATTGGAATGGATCAATTTTTCATCGCAAGTAATAATTAGGTGCAAAAATGATTTTCTTTTATAGCGTTCAAGCATCATTTCTGACATGTAAAATTGTCTTTCAAGGTCTCTCGGCTTCAATTCGTATGGTAGCCAATTTCCCTGATTTTGGATGAATTGTGCTGCTCAGAAACGTTTTGAAATTGCTGTTTGAGTAGCTCTCAATGATTTTGCAAGCTCTTGTTGAGTTTTATAAGAATCTTCATGGAGTAATGCCTCCAATTCTTGGTTTTCAAACTTCTTTTGGCTGGCCTGGGCGATCTGTGCATATGAAGATTTGTTGATACAACGAATTTATATCTCTCTCACAATTATTTGATAATTTATCATATAATGCACTTTTCTGTTTCACTGTAATTTATTTTTTGTTTTCTTGTTTATAATTTGACATTTTATGTAATTTTTAACTTGAACAATTTAAAGTATACCCTAAGGCTTTATATAAAATAACATGGCATTTGTATTTTTAAATAGTTAAGACAAGTATTAAGATTCAATTATAAAACATTTCTTAAAAAATTGTTCTTATATAATGTAAAAAGTAAAAATATATAACAAAAAAAGTTATAACATATTTATTTATTAAATTAACAAAAAAAAAAATATATAAGATTATGTAAATGATTTGAAGTCATCAATTAAATAGAAAACATCAAGATATTTGTTTAAATTTTTTAAAGAATTCCCAACATATGTATATATTTTGACCGGTTATAAAATAAGTAAATTTTAAAGGGAATTTCTTTAGCTTAGATAAACTTAAAAGGTGTATTTTAAGTCATTAGTATCAAACAATCAGTATTTCCTATATCATTTTCGATCTCTGGCTGAAGAATTCTGTAGCAAAAAACGCGTTTAAGGCTGATTTTCCAGTGAACAGTCTTAACTTATTTACTGTTGTCCTGCCCTCCGTTGAAACAAAAGTTTTCTAGAAATTTCAAAAAACTTCTATGGTTCAAAAAACCTGACAAAACAAAGTTAAATGCCATACACTCCAATAAGCATTATTGTCATTTTCTTCTCATACATAAAAGCTTTAAAATTTATCTACACAAAAACAAAAAGCCAAGTGTTTTGTTATTCTAGTCTATTTTTCTTCTACTATTGTTTTTTTTTCGGGCTAATAACGTCAGTATTCCATATATCAGCAAAATGTAGCACAAAGTTTATTTGAAAACTGTTTGTTGCAAGAAGAGAAAAAAAAGTACAATTGAGTTTCCTGTTTATGTTTTCCATGAAAGCAAAAAGCACACAAAATACTGCAAATAAAAACAACATAAACACTTTTCTAGCTCTGGTTTTATACGATTTTTTTCTGTTTTTTTTTTGTTTGTGAAAATCACTTTTTCACACGCACAAACAATATTTATGCTAGTGTTAGTGTTTATAAAGTTTTCAAAACATAAATAGACAATAATAAAAAAACGAAACGAAAATATAACAAAGAATAAAAAAGTGTTGTTTTTTTCTAAAACTAGGACATTGTATTTATTTATGAGGGAGTGTAAATAAATCAAAAATAGAAAACAAAGATAAATATGACATTTGATATCAATATATCCTTAGGATTATCTAAAATTAAAAAAAAAATATTATTTCTTTTGATCTTTATAATTTAGAAAATAAATTTTTTGGAAACACTTGCTACTCCATTTAAAGGAAATTATAGTAGGGTATTAAAACTTATATAAACTTAATGATTTGCTATTTTTTTTAAACAATTACTTACTACAAACTTTTTGTGGAGTATAACTATTGGCAGTATGACTTAAAAATGGGAGATTTTTTTCAAATTTTTAGCCTTTATTTTGAAACATACATATTTGTACAATATAAAGTTACTCAGAGAATTGGATATTGCTAGCTCTGTCCTTTTCCCATCCTTCTGGTAACATATGGATTCCGAGCCAAAAGAACTTCTCATCTTTTGAGGCCATGAACGAATCAAACCAATATCGGACACTCTGTTCCAAAGTGAGGAGTATCACAGAGAGAGCGTTCTGTGAGGCAAAACTTCACAACCACATCATTCTAAATAGTTTTTAACAGGTATTGCAACATGTGGCCGAGCATTGTCATGATGGAATATTACGATTATATGTCTGCTTACATATTCTGGGCATTTTGGTCTAGTCAGATTTCAGCAGCTCATAATGCTGATGATTTGGAGAAAAGAGCGCCATGTTACCTGACGGAGACATAGATTTCCTATGTGGGATTCCGTTATCCAAATACAAACTTAACATTAGTAACTTCTACTATGATCTCGCTTAGACAAGATGGAGTTATGGCCCCGACTGAATCGTGGACGTACAACATATCTTCTTGACTTGACACGCTCACAATTGTGTAGTGTAGTGGCGGTCATTATCAGACACTGCACTTTTGGCAACCTAGCGAGGAGACTTGGCTTGACCTACAATGACTTCTGCAGAAGTTGTCAAAACGAGGAGGTTGATGAGATCAGTTTCATCTTTTTTGTCATTGTCCGGCAATCTACTCTTAAGGTTTCTGGGACATCGTTCTCTAAATAGTCTTTCAGAGCTCTCGAATATGAGGCTAGAAGGCATTAATGCCTTTATAAGGAATAGTAATAGGTTAAAAAGACCAGACATGGGGATCTCCTTAGAGTGACCTAATAACCGCCAACTCATTGTAACGCAATTTAAAATCTCCTTCCTCTCTCTTTCTTCGAACATCTTCCACTTAACTTTTGAATCTTCCCGTTCACTCTTTTCACTACTATCTGTACCTCACTGTCTTTTTGTGACCTTCTACTTTCAGGTAACACAAAGGGACCTATTGGCTTTGGTATCGATTCGGCTTGTTGGCTGGGCCCTCTTACTCTTCGGATTACCGTAATAGATCCATTTTTCATCACAAGTAATAATTTGGTGCAAAAATTATTTTCTTTTATAGCGATCAAGCATCATTTTGAAAATGCCAAATCACCTTTCAAGGTCTCTTTGCTTCAACTGGAATGGTACCCAATTCCCCAGCTTTTGGATGAATCCTGCAATTTAAAATCTCCTTTCTCTCTCTTTCTTCGAACATCTTCCTCTTAACTTTTCAATATTTCCCTTCATTCTTTTCACTTCTATCTGTCCCTCTCTTTCTTTTTCTGACTTTCTACCGTCAAATAACAGAAAGGGATCTACTGGCTTTGGTATCGATTCGGCTTGATGGCTGGGCCCTCTTACTCTTCGGATTACCGTAATGGATCCATTTTTCATTTTCTGTTATAGTGATCAAGCATAATTTTGGAAATGCCAAATCGCCTTTCAAGGTCTCTTTGCTTCAATTGGAATGGTACCCACTTCCCCTGCTTTTGGATGAATCCTGCTGCTCAAATATTTTGAAATTGCTGCTTGAGTAGCTCCCAATGATTTTGCAAGCTCTTGTTGATTTTTACAAAAATATTCATGGAGTAATGCCTACAATTCATGGTCTTCAAACTTTTTGAACTGGCGATTTTTATCTTCCGTGTCAAAATCACCTCTTCCGAACCGAACATACCCATCTCTCGCAGGTTGAAACTGATGGGTTTCGCAAGTGAACACATTCTGCAAAAACTTTGGTGAGCAATCGGTGTGCTTCAGCGGCACTTTCTTTCAAATTAAAGATTTAAAGCGAAACTTCCCGCACGTGACGCTTTGTTGGAACAAAATTCAACATTTTCGTAGCAAAAAAATCTTTCTTGTTTACACTAGAATGTTCAATAACTAAATAAGAATAAATGACAGATATGAACTCTTCAAAATGACAGTTGTTTAAAAAAAATCACATTGAAAAGATACGCCATCTATTGTTAATCCCGCTTTTTTAAGTTATACCTTCAGTATAATTAACAGTTGCTGTATTTTATAAAGATTCTACCAGTAGGGACTTCCGAACATTGACACTTGATGGCGGCCATAACTTTGAAGCTACATCTGTCCAATTGGCTGTCATTTATTCAGTTTGTTTTGTCTAATCACCGTGGAAGGATATCTAATTGGTTATTTTGTTGCTGGAACATTCCGCGAGCTTTATCCACTTTACGGTGAGACCCATTTCTGCACGAATGGGCACGTCAGCAAATAAAATTCTCGAATCTGAGACGATACCAATCCACATTAGCGTTCAAAACGGTTTATATTTCTTTGAAAACGACGTTTTCTAGGTCACCAACATCAACGGCCGGCACAAATAGTCGATGATTGCCAACTTCTTAGCGCCAGAGTCATGCAAAATTGGAAATTTCGGATGCGCGCCAACCAGCGAAGCCGAGTGGAACATTTACATGATGTTATATTCCATACATAGTGGCATCGATAGCTCTTTAAAACGAATAAAAAAATCGATGATATTTCATATAAACTTTGTTTTATTTAAATTTAAATATAGGAGGCACTTAAGGAAATACCCTTTACATATAGAACAGGTCTTGCAAATGTCGGCAGCTGCTTCGCTGGATGACGCGCATCTGAAATGTCTATTTTTTCATGACTCTGCCTGAATTTGACCGGTGACATGGGTTATGCTGGCTTTGAGGGCCGCAAGCAAAAGACAAACGAAGTTCAATCGCACGATCTCGGTAGCCAGTTCATATCACCTACACCGAAGATGACCTCAAATCGCTTGTGCAGAATGTCTAATGTGGCATGAGCTAAGTGACATGTAGAGTCGTCCAATTGAAACCACATGTCGTTGTTGTCTATATCATCCAATTCAGGCCAAAAGAAGTTCGTAATCGTTGACCTATAGCGCTCGCCGTTGACGGTGATGATGAAATATGGACCGATGATGATGCCAGCCAATATCCACAGCAAACAATGACTTTTTTGGGAAGTATTGGGCGATTTTGGATCTCATGTGGATTGGTATCAACCCAAATTCAATAATTTTGTGCCCATTCATCTAAAAATTGGCCTTATCGTTGACGATAACAGCCAACTTGACAGTTGTAGCTTCAACAATATGACATCTATCAACTGGCAAAGATCGCAAGTCCCGAATGGCAGACCCTTTATAAAATTTACTACAACTAACAAATTTCAAATTATTCTGAACAGTGTAATAAAACGAATATACCTGCTAACTTTTGTGGTGAATATGAAAACAAAACAATAATGAATAAATTCAATTTTGTTCAACTGTCTTTTTCATAAAAAACAGAAAATTTAATAACAAAAGTTTTTATTTGATATTTTTTTTTAGTATTTCTTATGTTTAAGCCACAATAAAAAAAAAATTTTGAAAGTGTCAAGAAAAGAGAGCAACAGTGCTAGAAATTAAAAAAATAAACAAATGACATTTGTACAATAGTTGGACAAAAGTTACAAAAAACACTAATATAGTTATAAAACAGGAGAGGAAACAGCCCATGAATTAATATAAAATAGTAGGTTCTAGATAAAATTTAGAAAGAAAACCTTTCATCAGCCTTAAATCAAACTTATGACTTGGGAACCCCCTAACCTTTGAGCCGTATAATATTTTTTGCTTTCAATCTGTATCACGTTCTTTCACTAACGATGGTAACACAAATCCATTGCTACTTTACTTTATAAATTTTTTATTAAATATTAAGATTACTAAACATATTTTGCTGGGTTATTTCTAAACACATAAATGCACAAAAACTCTTACACACAAACAGATACTAGATACTAACCTAAATGAATATTTCAAAAATTTACATTTCTAAGAAATTCTATGTTGAGATTTTCTCTGAAAACAACAAAAAAAAATACTCTAAAATGACAACAAGAAAGAGAACTGAAAATGGAAATGAAAATGTAAACAGTTATGATGGCAACTATTGCTACAACAACCAGCAACAGCTACAAACACTGCACTCGACTCGACTCGACTGGCACAGTTGCAAGTGGCAATCATATACATGCAAACACATGTAACTGAGCAAAATAGAAGCAGTAGTAGTTGACGTGTTAGTTTCAAATGTAAAATTCCTTGTAGTCAAGGTGTGATTTTTTAAAAGGAATTTTCTAGTTGCTGCCATCCTTTACTACGTTTTTTTCTATATCTTCTTTTACTCTTTTTATGGCTTTGCAAACATCAGCAAAAATGTCAACAAATATTTGTTAAAGGAAAGTAAGTGACAGTAGAGTAAAGTTTGCTGGCTGCTAGAGAGCAGACAAAAAACATCAGCAACAATCTGGTATTTCGTTGGTAGGATGAATTGGGAAAAATTTTTAAAGACATTTTATTGCCCTACATAAGGGAAGAAGGACAGTTAAATATTATTCAGGTGAAACTTTTTATTTGAATTTTTTTAAGGGACTAATTAGGAATAACATTAAAGGGTTTGATATCATTAGTAAAGTAAAGTTACAAACCTAGACAAAACAATAGTTTAAGATTGTATTCTAGAGAACAAAGAACAATCGAAACAAAAATAAATTATTGGAGCCGATGAAAGCTAAAGACAACTAGGTTAATCAATAAATAGGATCATGGAATCAGTTGTCTGAGCAGCATGAAACATTAATTATTTTGAATGTATAACAACAGTTAATGACAGTTATTGAAATTTGTTGGTCATGGACAAAATCCGCTGCTTCAAAAAGCTGCCATCGATACCGAACTAGCGGATTTTACACTGCTACTATCCCTAAAAGGACGGCTAACTAACGGCTAACAAGATATCATGCACTGATAGTCAATCAGTAATAAAATCTCAGACAGCTGTGTATACAACATCGAATATAGTCCATATACAAATGAGTACGTGTCCGCGGAGATATTTTGGGCAACTGTGCTGATGATCTGACTAAAAAATGTGCTTCCGATACGGGATTCCGTTATCCAAATGCAAGTAGAGAATTAATATGTTTTACTATATGATCCTGATCTACAACGCTCACAACTAAGTAATGCAGTGGCAATGATAACGATACACAGCAAATTTGGCAACTATGCAAGGAGGCTTGACCTGCACTATAATGATTTCTGAAGAAGATGTCAGAATGAAGAGGAGGATGAAACCATTTGTCATTTTCTTTGTCACTGCAGGACATTAGAAGATCTACGCATTAGGCTTCTAAGACATCATTCCATCAATAGTCTTTCTGAACTCTCGGATATGAAGTAGGAATGCATCAACAATTGGCTGCTCATTCCTGGTCAACAATTTCTACCGCAGTTATTGTAGCTAAGATTTATTCTCTTTGAATGCGTCAGGCCAAGCTGAATACCTAGAGGTTTCAAAGGTCCTATCTGTATTGAGAGTTTTAAGAAGAATGGCAATCCTGATAACAGGAGCTCTAAGAACGACCGCAACAAAGTCGCTCTTTACTATATTGAACTGGATCTCTGTGGATCTGATGGCAAGAAAAATGGCATTTATTTCTACCTTTAGGCTAAACGCGATTGGGGCGTGGAAACATGCTCCATACGGTCACGCCAGCATAATAGGTAGTATGCAGACACTTCCGGAGAATATTGATTACTGCATTTCAAGGCCCTTCATAGCGAAGAATTTCGATTTCTCAAATTCGTACAATACGGAAGCAATGGACGGACCTTTACATGACACAACGGGTCTATCAGTCTATACGGACGGTTCTGTGAAGGGAGATCGAGTTGGCGTAGGTTCCAAATGAATGTAGCATTATTCAGGCTATATATATACTGACAGTCGGGCCGCTATAAAATCTCTAATAGGTGTATACACAACATCTAATTTAGTCCAAGAATGCCGGGCATCCTTAAATAGGATGGCGAGACATTCAACAGTCGTAGTCGAGTGGGTACTGGGACACGGGGATACTACGGGCTGATGATGCTGTGTTGCTGATGATCTGGCGAAAAAAGGCGCCATGTTACCTGACGGAGACACAGATTTCCTATGTAGGATTCCGTTATTTAAATGCAAGCTACAAATTAGTAACTTCTACTATGAGCTCGCTCAGACAAGATGGGGTTGTGAACACACATTCACTATAACCAGGACGATATGGCCCCGACTGAATCGGGGACGAACAACATATCTTCTTGGCCTTACACGCTCACAATTGAGTGGTGTACTGGCGGTCATAACTGGACACTGCACCTTTGGTAACCACGCTAGGAGACTTGGTTTGCCATACCACGACTTCTGCAGAAGCTGTCAAAACGAGGAGGAGGATGAGACTATTTTTCATCTTCTTTGTCACTGTCTGGCCTAAGGTTTCTGGGACATCGTTCCCTAAATAGTCTTTCTGAGCTCTCGAATATGAGGCTTGAGGGCATTAATGCCTTTATAAGAAGTAGTAATTGGTTAAAAAGACCAGGCATGGGGATCTCTTTAGAGTAACCTAATAATTGCCGACTCATTGGCATGCAACTTTTTAAAATCTCCTCCCTCTCTCTTTCTTCGGACATATCCTTCTCCTTCTTAACTTTTTCAATCTTCTCCTTCTCTCTTTTCATTTATATCTGCCCCTCTTTCTTCTGGTTTCTTCTACTTTCAGGTAACACAAAAGGACCATTGATTGGACCCACGTGAGCTGCTCTTATTTTTTCCTATCTGTATTATTTGTTTATCAAAATATATTTTGTAGAAATGTCGTTACTCAAACTCAGCATACACTATTAAAGTTTCATTCTAGCCAGTAAATCCGAAACGAAATGGTCAGATATAGGTACGCTCTTATTGTGCACTTTTTGGATTTTCGATGCTCCCAATTTCTAAAATTATTCTCCGTCATTTAAAAAATGATACAAAAAAAATCCTAAAATTTAATTTTCAGATTTAAAATCATTCAGCCACGGTTTTATGTGTAGAAGTTTAAAATCAAAACAATTGCATTTTTACTTTAATCAAGGTTAGTTTATTATAAAAAGTAAGAAAAAAATAAATCAAACATAAAAAACCAATCCATTTTAAGGTTTTTTGTGGAGTGGTTAGTTTACTAACCACCGTGGTGGTTGGCATTAAAAATAATTAAATACATTTTTTTAAATCTAATTATTTTGAAAACTATATCAATATAAACAATATCTGTTAATTCGTTTAGAATTTATATCGTGTTTTATAAAAATTAACCCTTTACTGGTCTTAAAAAAAACATAAATTTTTTTCGAACATAATTTTATTAGTAAAACATAATTGTTTATTAAAGCTGAATCACAATAATACAAATCAATATTAATCTTTAATACATAACAAAGTAACAAATTAAACTTATTGTTAAAAGAATTGTTGAGGCGCAACGAAAACAGAAATTAATTACATTTACAGAAACATTTGTAATTAATTCTGTTGAAAAAAGTTAATAAGCTGTTAATATGACACACTAATTATAGACATATTTTTGTAGAAAGGTTCGTTGTTATTCCGATAGTATTGTTGAAAATTGTCCTCGTGGTAGATGGAAAAGTTAACAATCTTGGAATAGTAATCGAATTTACCGTTCAATTTCGTAATAGTTCTTAAGATAGGTAAAGCAGGCGCTTATCCAGGGTGGTGAACAAAGGAAATTCCCCGACCCAAAACCGAAAAAAAGAAAAATCTAAAATAAATTTTACTTTATTTTTACTTCGTATAATCTACTTTCATAAGTACTGAGCAGGAGAGCCATTAATTTTTAAATGGAATTTAGCCTGAAGAGTAAAATAATTAGAAGAGTAAAATAAAATCGTGTAACTGGCCTCCCTTGGTACTAAAAATGTAGAATAAAGTGCAATTGTATGTCAAAACCGATCAACTATGATCATTGAAGCGAATTGACTCCTCAATAGACTACATCGGGTATCTCAAGTAACCAGGGTCTTATGTGAAGTAGTAAGAAAATGTGTTGTTTTGCTACGAAATGTCAATATATGACAATGACATCCAGCTAATAGCTAATTCTGGTTTCACGTTATTGAAGACTCTCTCGAAGTCTTAATAATCAAAAACTTACATTTCAATTAGGAAGACAGAAACATTTCATACCATAACCAAAGCTGTAAATGAATTATTCTTTTTTTGATTTTAATTCGTTAAGAATTGGCTAAATTTTTAATTAATTGTTTTCGCAACAAAAAAGAATTGAATGAAATTTGAATCAATTCAAAGGAATTAGGCAGAAATTAATTTCAATTCATTTCCAATTCAAATGAATTTGTAACAAGGAGTTGCAATGCATTTTCAATTCAAATGAATCTCTAAAATGAATGGCAAATTCATTTCCAATTCAAATGAATTTGTAAAAATTAGTTGCAATTCGTTTTCAATTCAACTTAATATGTTAAAATGCATTTCAATTCATTTTCAATTCGTTTGAAATGATTTTGAATAATTCAAATGAAGTAGAACAATGAATTGCAATTCAAATGAATGAAATCAAAAATGAGTTGCAATCAATCAAATTCAAGAGCAGAATGAAAAATGGATATTTCTCTGGAATTTTTAAAATTTGATTGAAAATTTTGAAAAAAAAATATACAAAAATGAGATTATTTAATCAAAAAATGATTGTTAAATACACCTTTAATAATATTTTCACACTATTTGACAAAATTTTCCCATTTTTATAGGATTTTCGTCGATATCTCATAATTCAATTCCTATTCTGCCGCTACCTAACAATTCCAGTATATCATGGGAATTTCAAATCTACGAATATATACAAAACTAGAGTAATGCATAAAAAATTAGTTGAATAACAAAACGACAGTGATGCTTTACTTATAAAATCAATTAAATACAAATGAGTTGGAAATGTGTTGCTAATTCTATTTTCCAATTCATTTGAATTAATTCAAAATCAATTCCAATTCACTTTGACAAATTCATTTGAATTGGAAACGAATAGCAATTCATTTGAATTGGCAATGGATTGTAACTTTTAAAATGTAACTATTTAATTATACCAGGGAATGTATTTTTATTGACCTTTCTGGATATTTTAATAATAATTTCCAAATTATGATACTTTTTAAGTGATGGAGAAGTAACTTACTAAGAAATAGTTAATGTTTAATTTAATAGCGAAAGTTTGCCTCAATTAAAAATTGCCTATTTTTAGGCAGCAAAAGTTAATTCGAAAGAAAGCTATATCTGGAGCTCCTAATATTAAAGAAACTATTCAATTACCGAATCCTCCGATTATAAATTTGATCATCTCCAATTAATGCTTCAGGATGATCCATCCCGGTACAGCTTTAGTTTGCAGTAATGTTTAATAAATTTCTTTTGCATACAAAAAACGTCTACAATCCTTATACAACTATTTTAAAACAAACATAATTTTTGTACCCTTCACCTTCGTGAGAAGGGTATATAAAAGTTTGTCATTCCGTTTGTAATTTCTACATTTTTCATTTCCGACCCTATAAAGTATATATATTCTGGATCCTCATAGATAGCAGAGTCGATTAAGCCATGTCCGTCTGTCTGTCTGTATGTCTGTCTGTTGAAATCAATTTTCTGAAGACCCCAGATATCTTCGGGATCCAAATCTTCAATAATTCTGTCAGACATGCTTTCGAGAATTTTGCTATTTAAAATCAGCAAAATCGGTCCATAAATAACGGAGATATGAGCAAAACACCGGGACAACCTCGATTTTTGACCTATTTTTGATCTATATCTGGATTACCAAGTCATTAATATATACAATATGGATATCTAATGATAGAGATTTCAAAGTCCATTGCAGCGATGTAGATAAGGGTATAGTAAGTTGGACATACAATGGGTAAAAATCGGGAAAAATATTTTTTAACCCGAATTTTTTTTTCATCAAAAAATTTTTTGTCATAAATTTTTTTTCAAAAAAAAAAAATTTTCGAAAAAACTTTTTTTAAAAAAAATTAAAAAAAAATTAAATTTTGTTTACCTAAAAATATTTAAACAAATTTATTTTAAAGTATAATTTGGTGAAGGGTATATAAGATTCGGCAAAGCCGAATATAGCTCTCTTACTTGTTAATATTAAATTATATATCAAAATACTGCTCCACTTTTAAACCTACATGTAGTTTTAAACTTTTCTTACATACTTATAACAATTTAAACAATTTTTTATAGCCTACTTTAAGGTTTCTCTTAATGTTTTTTTTTTATAACAAAAATAATGCCATCTATTACATACAGTTTGGGGTCATCACGCATAAAAATCTAAAACGGAAATGACTTAAGCATGACATTTTTTATATATCTCTCTCTTTCTCTTTCGTTACACACATTTTTATGAAAAGTAAAATTATGAAAAACTAGAAAAATATAAAAGAAAAAGCCAGCAGTAAAAAAAAGAAATATATTTTTCAACAGTTTGAGATGACAAGCTCTTAACACAACTTCCTGTTTGCTTATGAATGTCCAAGGGAAAAATAATTTCCAAGAAAACAAAAAAAAAAAGTAGAATAATTTTTTGTACACTTACCTTGCACCCACTAGTAGAGAATCACCATCACGCGTTACCAGTTTGAAGTGATCCACGGCACTTTCATTTCCGAGAAATTTTAAAACATCTTCAGGACCTACAAAAGAAGTTGAGAAATGCAAAGAAAATACAATTAAAATAAAGTACGTTTGTGTTGATTTTTTTGTAAAAGGAAATGTGCTGCATAAAGAAATCCTTGGCAGGACAATTGAAGCATGCATACAACACTAACAAAAACAACATCATTACAAATACAAAAGCACGACTAATTAGACAATTTTCAGTTTTTTTTTCTTTTTTGAAACACTGTTTTGTGTTTTTTTGTAATGTTGTTGTGGCTGTATATATAAGGAACAATTTAAAAGCCCGGAGAGGGAGTCCTAAAAAGGGGAAAAGAGAGAGAGTGGAGGAGAGAAAATAATAGAGCACAATTAACTAGTATATATTTTTTTTGAAGCAGCTGTTAAATAAATATTATGTTGCTGTCATTTGAACAGGGTGATATAGAAAACAGTGAACAATGATGGAAAATCATAAAGTTTCCAAAGGCACACAGAAACAAAATTCAACACATTTACAAAGCATTTTCCTAAATAGTAGCATTTTTTAATGGTTTTTGTTTTCAAATAAAATCTAGAAGGCTTTGGTTACTTTATACACCCCATGTAATCTAGCGTGAAGACAATTGTCACTTAAGTGTCTCTAAGTAACACAGTGCAACACGAAAAAATATAACCATATACCAATTTTGCCCAAAATCATGCACTTTTTTTATGGTCCCCCAAAGATTTGGTGCCTCGGTTTCATTTTTTTCCAAGAAAGAGATAATTTTCTCAGGCTTATATCTTGCAAACATTTCGGAATTTTGATTTACTCTTTGAGGCAAAGTTGTAGCCCTTGTCATAAAGAACAAAAAAAAAACTTAATTTTCAAGATAAAAATTGCAAGAAACTTAAAAAAATTCGAAATAAATTTAGAAATACATTTTTTTAAAGCTGCCTAAAAGTATGCTTTAGTTTATAATAATTTAATAGTTTGTGGCCCAAAACACTACCTAAACGTTGTTAAGAATCATTCTTAGGAAGTTCATATCTTCTAGAAAGTTGTTTATTGAGATCTTTGGTACATTTTTGTAGTTGATTGTTTCCTTGAATTTTGAACGGTTTGCTACTTATGGACCTGAACAGGGGAAAAATTTAAAAAAAATCGAATTTTTAAAAGTTTTTTTGAGATTTTGATCTTGAAGATGAAGTTTTTTTGATTTCATATGTTCACAATTTGTGTTCTTTATGACGAGAGCTAAAACTTTGCCTCAAAGAGCAAATCACAATGCCGAAGTGTTTGCAAGATATGAGCCCGAGAAAGTTATCTCTATTTTGCAAAAATGTCACCGTGGCCCCAAAAAAAGGTGCATGACTTTGGACAAAACTGGGAGACACGGGTGTCCGTATATGGTTACATTTCCATGACTTAGAAAATTACACACAGTGTAATCTACAATGTAGCCACTTTAAATGTTTATTTTCTACTCTTTAGAAAACAATATATTGGAGAGTTGACAGAGGAAGGTTTGTTTACACACAATCGGTTATTGGACAGTCTATGAGAAGTCTTTTTAACTGACTATTTGACTAAATTATGCTGCCTCTTTGTAACTATTGCTGTTTATTTTGAATAGTTTTGGTAGCAATAAAGTTAATTCCCCAAGAACTAAGAATCTAAACGTTTCAACTAAAATTTGTTTACCGAATTATAAAAAATTTCATTTGTTTCCTCACAAATAACAAAATCTGTTTCATTATTTTTTGTCACTCTATTTCAAAGTTTTAGAATTCATTTTATGTTGCAACTTTAGTTGATGTTATATGGCCTGCTACAGGTAGCAACCAGAAACCAACGTACATCCACCCACTCAACCAATCAACAAATTTTTTTCCCTCTACAGTTTAAATAAATAAATGGTAGGAAATAGAAGAAAAAAATTAAATGCGAAAAAGGACCAAGAACAGAAAGAAACATTTAACGCCTGACATAACACACATACAATTTATCGTCATTAGTTATAATCATGATTATTATTATTATGAAAACTCGCTGAGTCGTTCGTCCTGCCTGCCAGCCTGCCAACCAGCCACTCTGATGTCTGTCCTCTGGCCTGTCCTTCCTCCTACTCTCTGCAGATGACTGTGTTTATAATGTTGACAACTTTTATGATGTTGCAAATTATACCATGATGTTGATGATGATGATGATGCTGCTGGTTTCGCGCAACACACAAAAAAAGCAAAATATAAATAAAAAAAACAATGACATAAAAAGGGTTTATAAAGGTCCTTTTTTCTCTCCTCTCCTCGCCTCTCTCTTTCAGCACACACAAACAATAAAATATAATAACAGGCATTTATTTAATAAAAAGAGATGCTTTTGTACAGCAAAAAAAAACGCATTTAAATTGTATATTCGTCGTTTATATTTATTTTTTTTTTGTTCCCTAGCTGAACAATAGAATCCATTTTTTTTCTTTTTATGTGTGTGTATGTAGTTGCATACAAATTATGATAATTTTTTTGTGTTGTCGCTGAAGGATTAAAATTACAAAATAAAAAAAGAGGAGAGTACAGAAACAAAAAAAAAATTATTATCTTTTATAAAACACATTTGTTTTATGTGAAAAATAGTCGTAGAAATAATAGTGGAAGTTTTTGTTTCGTTTAATTTTTTTTTTGTTCATTAAGTTTCGTTTGACTTTGTGAATGTTTGGGCTTGAAAGCAACCCAGTGAAGCTTTAAAAGAGTTAAAACTGAAAAAGTACTAAAATTGTTTTATTATCTCTTATAGGCAACAACACAAGCTAGCTAAATCTATAATAACTTATTAATAATATCACAATACATCCCAAAAATTAAGCAGGATTTTAATTTTTCACCATTTGTACTGTATTAGTTGCACTTTCGTGTACTTTTACTGAAAACAAAATGAAAAACACCACGATAAAAGATTTTTCAGAAGAGCGATTGGTTATAAATTTAATTTGAACACGAGGTTGAAATATTGCTTGTAATTCCCCATATTTCTACTGAATAGAAATAGAGAAGTGAATATGAAAACTTTGTATATGAGAACCTCGGCTATCCTAACTTATTTTTCTGTAGTCTGGTCGTGGATACACTTAGATAAGTAGTCTGTACCGAATTGGAAATTACTTTAATAAGAGCTATTGAGATAATTCTGGCAATACAAACTACAAAGTAGCTTTAGCCGTCGGATATAAAAAGCGGCTTAAACTAGAGGATTAGCAAAATTCGACTAATCCAATTTGTGGGTATTCTTAGAGAATTAGTGCAAAATCTTTGAAGAATTGAGAATTATTTCTACAAGAACAATTGAGATCATTTTGTCTACACTACGAAGCGGTTTTATCTGCCAGTATTACAACTATCATATCATAGGTCAAACATGTTACCGATATTTAAACTGTATTTCCTAAGACAATATTAAGAAAGCTCAACCTACACCTCTTAGCGAAGCACCTAATACAACAGAATAATATACTGAAAGATCACCGAACTTCGACTAATTCTAACATCATTATCAGTAGTCAGATGCAAGACATTGAGACCATTCTCCCACAACCATCACAACCATCATAAAGACCAACCATCAATAGGTTGATTATAGAAAAAGAGACAACTTGTAAGACGTCTGTTGTCAATATTTAAGCTGGAAATCACAAGAAAAAAAAAAGAAAGCTAGACGTAAAACTCTTCGAAAATAAGATTTTCGAAGTACAGATCACATGGTGCCGAAGTGTGCTGAACTATTAATCTGAGGGTTGTGGGTTCAATTCCCGCCAGAGACTCTGTTTGTATCTGCAGACAAGCAAAACGCTTCGCAGTTTGTGTTTTTTTTTTAAAAAAAAATTAAAAAATAAAAAAACAAGTAAGAAAGTAATACCCTACACTAAGTAAAAGAGCAAAAAAAAATTTTCTTTTAAAATTTAAATAATTTCTATTTTTGAGTGATTTTCGGAAGTGGGCCTTATATGGGGGCTATGACCAATTATGGACCGATCACCATGAAATTAGGTCGTGTGATTTATGTGTATATTAGAAGTTTAAAGTTAACTATGTTGAATTTCGTGTGTTTACCAACATTTTTAAGCGATTTATGCACGTTAAAGTGATTTTCGGAAGCGGGTCTATATGGGAGCTATGACTAATTATGGACCGATCGTAACAAAATTTGGTGACGTGAATTTTGTGTATATAAAACTTATTTGGAGCGGAATTTGTGGAGATACATATATAAATTAAACATTTATGACCGATAAAGTCCAATTTCGGGAGGACATTTGTATGGGGGCTAGGTGAAATAATGGACCGATTTCAGCCAGTTTCAATAGGCTTGGTCCTTGAGCCGAAAAAATAATATGTATCAAATTTCATTGACATATCTTCAAAATTGCGACCTGTACTCTGCGCACAAGGTTTACATGGACAGCCAGCCAGCCAACCAGACGGACGGACGGACGGACATCGCTTAATCGACTCAGAAAGTGATTCTAAGTCGATCGGTATACTTTAAGGTGGGTGTTAGACTAATATTTTTGGGCATTACAAACATCTGCACAAACGCATAATACCCTCCCCACTATGGTGGTGTAGGGTATAAATAGTAGAATTCAATGCTAAAGGTTGAGACAAACAAAAAGCATTGGCAAGTGATCCAGCATATTGAATGAAATTAGCCGAGATCTTATTCTCCTCAAGGAATTATGCAGAAAATTAGCAAATTAAAAGCAATGAGTGAACGAAAAGACTTCACGATCTGCAATCAGAAAATAAAAACTATATTGGAAAGATGTGAACGACAACGGTAAGGAATACAAACTACATCACCTACGTTTGTAATAGAGATGGAGTTCTTGTGAGTTAACTCAGAAGCTAGGGGAAAAGTAAACAACATAATGGAAAGGAATTCAAACTTCATTACTTAAGTTTCTAAAATGAGATTCGAAACTCACTCCATTCAAAAGCAATAACAATGAATTATGTACACAGAGAAAACAGATTCGTCGTGGAAACTGAATAGGTTTTAATTGTGGCTGCAAAATTGTAACCAAAATATTGTTCTCTCAATCGTAATTTATGGTTATCAACTGACATACTGTTGCTAGAACCAGAAAAATCTATACCCCTCTGCGATGGGTAGTCATCTTGACGCGATGCAGAGGCTTAAGTGCAAGGAGCCATGGGGCCGTGCTGGCAGGTACAACCATACCAGAGGGCTCATGGTGAGCACGAACTAAGAACTACCCTTCCCTTGTCAAGTAGCGTCTGTATATCCCTATGGGGCGGCTACTTGACGGTACTGTCAGAAGGTTTTCCCTTTCAATGAGATTGGGGCCTTCCTGACAGTACATGTCCGCTTTTCTGGACCCCTTGGGTCCTCTGTCCCTTTCCCTTACAGAGTCCGAAATCCACCAGCGTCTGTTCCCATATTGGGCGGCTTGGTGGTCTGTTTGACCCCAGTGGGGCGGCAGTTTTTCACCTGGCAGCTAGGTATAAAATGCACTTTTCACGTCGGTCCGTCCGATAAATGGATGAAAATAAACAGTGCCCTATGTATCCGGTCGGGGGCCTCATAATCTCCGGAGACCCTATTCCCGCGGCGGCGATTTCAGGTCGCGGTGAATCGAGAGCTACTGAGATCCAGGTTAGTTCGGTGGCGACACCGGGCCGAGCTAATCTGCTAGCTACTGGCGCTCAACAACAAGCAGGAGGAGTTTTAGGGAAACCTAAATCATCTGAATGCGCAAAGACTGCATCCTCTAAAAAAGGATGCAAGAGTAAAAGCAGCGAGGTGCCTCTGAATTTCAACCCAAGCACCTCGAAAGCTGCCTTGGCCCGTACCGACAGAGGATCGGTAAAAACCCCTGTTTTGGGAGCTGCTAGCTTGAAAACTCAGGCTGCAGCTAACCCAGTGCCGATTGTGAGCAAGGGTGCTGCGAACAAGATTTCGGGTACCCAAGCTACACCTCTCCCTGCCAGCAAAGGAACTGCGAACAAGTTTTCGGGTTCCCAAGCTGTGCCTCCTGCCCAACAGGGCGACAACAACCCCACAAGGCACGTAACACCAGCCAGAAGGGCTTTTTTGAGACGGCGAGCCGCCGAGAAAATTATCGACCGGTTAGGCAACAAACCTGCCGAGTCACTCTCGACTGATGATTTATCATCTCTCAACTGGGCAAGGAACATCATAGCTGACCTGCAGAATCCTCCTCATGCGTCTAAGGACGCGCCTAAACGGCAACGTTCCGAGGAGGAGGCGCAATCGCAGAGCCAGCAGCCCGCGACGAAACGTCCCAAGTCTCACCGATCGTTTGACAAATCCTTCAGCGAGGTGGCTAAAGGTCATCTTGTTCGGGCTGTCATCGATCGGAGTGACTCTGACTGCTCTATATCCCATGCAAATTGGGATATGGTGCGCAGAAAACTGATGGGAGTGTTCTGGCGAGTTCTCAAAGAGAACCCGGGACCCCCCCCTCAGTGTGATGATGCCGGCTGGTATCGCGGTCGGGTTAAACTAATGGCTTGTTCAAACGAGCGATCTGCCATGCTTTTTAAGCAGGCTGTCGCTCTGTTGGACGGCCTTTGGGAAGGAGCTAGGCTGGATGTGGTCTCTGTTGACGAGATACCACGCCGGCCTAGATCCACAGCCCGAGTTCCCGACGAACCGGCGAAACCGGAGGAAATACTGGAGCTCCTTCGGATCGGAAATCCTGACATCCCTACACATGATTGGATGGTTGCCAGGGTCTCCGAATCTGAAGGGGGATACAGGAGGATCACGGTCATCATGAACCAGGAGTCCCTAGCGCCTCTTCGGAAAAATCTAGGAAAGGTCTACTACGGTTTCGAGTCGATCTTTCTTAGAGTCTACCGAGGAGACGATAAGGGTAAACTGGTTCAGGATGACATTGAACCTACCCCCGATGACATGTCTTGCGATGAGACTACTAGTTCTGTTGCTCAAGAGGACACCCACTCCAACTCTGAAATGGTGGGTGAATTTTTTGGGCCATTGGACGATGTAGTTGACGAGGACGCCCTCTTGGACTCGAGTCCCTCGGACCAAGAAGACGTCAACGTCACAATCATACAAAAACACGGAGATGGTGAAGGTAACCCAAATTAATCTTCACCACTCCAAAGCAGCTTCGGCTGCCCTGCTCCTCCGGATGTCAGAGAGAGGGGAGGAGCTAGCACTCATCCAAGAACCCTGGATCCATCGAGAAGGGGTTCGCGGACTGGGTGCCAAAGGCCATAAGCTACTATACATGAAAGGCTCAGGTAACATTAGATCATGTATAGTAGCTAGCAACAAACTCAATATCTTCATTCTTTCTGATTACAGCGATGAAGATACTGTGGTAGCGGCCTGGGAAACTGGTGTAGGAACTATACTAGTTATCTCAAGCTACATGGCACATGACCACAGCGAACCACCACCAAACAGCAAGGTTCGCGACATAATTGAAAGGGCAAGAGTTGAGAATCTGCCGGTTATTATTGGAGCTGATGCCAATGCACATCATATTGTATGGGGCAGCTCGGATACCAACGCAAGGGGTGAGTCAATTTTCGAATTCATTCTTTGTAATAACATAGACATAGTCAACACTGGTTCAGAACCAACCTTTGTAGTTACTAACAGAAGGGAGGTTCTTGATTTAACGCTAGTTAGTTCTAGGCACTCAGATCTTATCAGTGGATGGAGAGTTTCGAATGACTGTTCATTCTCTGATCATATGTACATAGACTTTGTTATTGAAGTTCGTGAAAAGGGGGCTATGCCTATCCGAAACAGGAGAAGGACTGATTGGGTTGGGCAACATGCTACTCTCTCTCGCCTTCTCCCTGACCCTCCGATCATTAGTGATCGGAATGATATTGAAATTGCGGTCAACAATTTGACTAATGCGTTTGATAGAGCGATATCAGATTCATGCAGACCTAGTATCTGCAGAGGTAGGAAAAAACCACCTTGGTGGACTTCCGAGATAGCGAACACTCGTAGAGAGTGTCGCAAACTTTTCAATGAGGCCAAGAGACTGGGCAACTGGTCTGTTTACAAGTCCTCTGTGAATAAATTCAAGAACCTGGTTAGGAACGCGAAGCGCAAATCCTGGAGGTCCTTCTGTAGCGGCGTGGAAGGTTCCTCTGAGACGAGTCGCTTGCGCAGGATCTTGTCATCTTCGGCCGCTGTCCCGAGTTATATTCAGAAATCGAGCGACAGCTGGACTACTAGCGGAAAGGAAACCCTAGAGGTTTTGATGGACGCTCATTTCCCTGGCAGTGTTCCCCAATGTGAGGGTAACACTGCGATATCTTATACTGGGCCTTTTGAAGTCACAATTCTCATAAATGAGGAGAGACTAAAATGGGCCCTGCGTAGCTTTGACCCATATAAATCTCCGGGTCCTGATGGCATCATTCCGGCGGATCTGCAACGGAATGAGGATTTAATTATTCCCTGGTTGACTCGTATATACTCGGCCTGCTTGGCTTGGTCATATATTCCGGAGTCGTGGACCAGGTGTACGGTGGCCTTCATTCCCAAGGGAGGGAAGGCATCTCATACTAGACCCAAGGACTTTAGGCCTATTAGCCTATCGTCCTTCCTCTTGAAAACTATGGAAAGGTTGATCGATTTACACCTTCGTTCATCGATTAACCCGAACCGACTATCCATGTCTCAACATGCCTATATGAAAGGTAGATCTGTTGAGACTGCTTTACACTCGCTTGTGGGATTCGTAGAAAAATCACTCGAGCATAAGGAATATGCATTGGTGGCCTTCTTGGATATTGAGGGGGCCTTTAACAATGTGACGCCAGAGACGATCCTTTCGGCTCTAGGTGGTCTGGATATAGATCAATCTATTATCTGCTTCATAGGTAGACTTCTGACTAATAGAGTCATTATCTCTTCTATGGGAACTGCTACTATTTTTAGATTAGCGAATCGGGGCACTCCACAGGGGGGGGTTTTATCTCCACTCTTATGGAATCTTGCCATCAATATGTTACTCATGAAATTGGATTCCATGATGTGCAAAACTGTTGCATATGCTGATGATGTTGCCGTAGCTGTTTCTGGAAAACACTTGGACACATTATCACAATGCCTGCAAACTTCACTCAGTACACTCAGCCAGTGGAGCACTGCAAGTGGACTAGGTGTGAACCCTGGGAAAACGGAGCTTGTGCTGTTCTCCAGAAGGTACAAAATCCCTCCGTTCCCATTACCGCGCCTTAACGGTGTGGAACTTAAACTCTCGGATAGTGCTAAGTATCTGGGAATTATACTAGACTCTAAGCTGTCCTGGAGCCTTAATATTCATGCGAGAGCGTCCAAGGCGGCTGTCGCTATCTATGCCTGCAGAAGGGCCATTGGGAGTACCTGGGGAATTAGCCCTAGGAATGCGAAATGGCTTTTCGATATGGTGGTCAAGCCCATACTAATGTATGGAGCACTAGTTTGGTGGAAGGCTCTAAGTAAATCCACCTACTGTGGGATAATTGAGAGAATCCTGCGAATATCCGCACTAATGATCACGGGTGCGCTGCGCAGTACTCCGTCTCGTGCTCTGTTTGTAATGATGCACTGGCTACCGGCTGATCTGATGGCAAAACAATTGGCCATAAATTCGGCGGTTAGGTTAAGTACTGTTGGGGCATGGAGGTCTAGTTGTACTGGCCATGCGTCTATTTTGGGCGGTATATCTTATATACCTGCTAATATTGACTACTGCACTCCCTTACCCTTTATTGACAGACGCTTCTCTGTGTCATTGACGGGTGGGTCTAATTCTTCCATGGACACGTTTGTCATATACACAGATGGCTCTAAGTCTGCGGATGGGGTGGGTGGAGGCTTCTATATTCCCCATCTTCAGAAGAGGGTGTGTTTCAGGCTACATGATCAATGTAGTGTAATCCAAGCTGAGATTTCAGCGATCAAAAGGGCGGTACACTGGATGAAGTACTATAGGCTATTTGGTGTGAATATCCGAATCTGTACTGACAGTAAGCCTGCTATCAAATCCCTATCTGGCGTCTACTCGACATCCAGATTGGTACATGAATGCCGGGTATCTCTTAATGAGATGGCGAGACATTCTAACCTGGAGTTATTCTGGGTGCCTGGTCACTCTGGTGTACCTGGCAATGCTATTGCGGATGAACTGGCCAAAAGAGGCTCTCGCCTACAAATTGACGAGATCGATAACTTGGTCGGTTCACCGCTGTCTTGCTGTAAGTCAATCATACAGCGTAAATTATTTGAGTCTGCTCAACTCAGATGGTCTAACTCGACAAACTGCACGATATCGAGACTCACCTGGCCCGTTTATGACCATCGTAGGTCAATGTCCCTCACGGGGCTACCTCGGGCTAGGCTTCGAGCTATGATGTCAGTGCTCACGGGGCATTGCTTGATAGGTGAGCATGCTAGGAGAATGAACACTCCATATAATGACTTCTGTAGAAGTTGCCATGATGAAGACGAGAATGAGACGATTGAACATCTCCTCTGTCTTTGCCCTGCCTTAGCAGGGGTGCGGACTGCGACAATAGGTAGTCCATTTTTGCACGGCCTAGCGGATCTATCTACTCTTGATATCAGGAGGATGGATTCGTTCATTCGTGCGTCAGGTTGGTTCGGCATTGAACCCAGGTCTGACATGTGAAGAATCTCTTGAGGTTCTGAGCATGATCTTTAGGGTAACACAAAGGGACCAACTTCATGGACCCAAGTGAGCTGGCTGATAACTAGCTGCCTTCATAACCTAACCTAACCTATAAGTGAATCATTCGATTGGCATCAAATATGACTACTTTGGAATTTCGTTATTGAATAGAGTTACAGAGTAATCCCTCAAGTAAGTGTCAGATCCTCAAAGAGTTCTTTATCATAAAATGGATATGAACATGTTTATTGAGTGCTTAAATTGAAAATAATTTGGGTACCGAGATATAATGTAACAGAAAGAAATGAAAAGATAGAAAACCTCACGGATTATACGGTTTTAAGGTCACATCTCACTCGCATGAAACATTCTAACATGGGCATATATTATGGATCATTAAGAGGTTATATAGTTCTGGTTTACGATTACATTAAGACTGAAAGCTATATGAAACTTTGAGAAAATTAGCAATTAAAATGAAACCTGTTCAGTCATTGCTTGACTTTTCCAACTGTTCTATAATTTTTTAAACGCAGCATTTACAAATTTTTCTTTGCCATTTGTTTATGATTTTCGTGGTATTGTAGTTAAAAGTTTTCCCTTAAACTTTGTAAATTCCTTATGCCGGTCTTTGTTCATTAATTTGCATGAAATTGACTTTGTTTTAAAGCCAATTTAAACCCTTTATATATGAACCGAAATATCCTATAACATGTAACAAGAGTATCGGTAGTCTCAAGAGGTTATAAATTGTTTTTAGAAAATGTTTTCTTTTGAATCGAATTATACATTAACCACCTGCTTTAAGACTACTAAAAATTTCACTGGGTTCTCAAAAATGTTATCCATTTTTTCACTACAACTACTGACAGTAATCGCTCCGTTTAAAACTTTGTTAAATTTAACAGAAAAATACTTACACTCATATTCCCAGCACACATTATCAACTTATAAAGTCTATATGAAAGAAATTTTATTACACTAATTCAAACTTATAGCTGGGCATAGACAACCGTGACCACCATATCCATGTATATATATCTATAACTATGTTCTTCAATAGACAACTTTCCTAAGGGAATATTCAGTTATGTATAACCTTCACGTAACTATAAACATTCTAGTAAAAAAATAAATAGAGGTAGAAATTACTTGGCTTTGGTTTTTTATAGTTTTTGGAGTAAAAATTTATAGTAAAAGATTAAAGGTTGAATGTGAAAAAAACGCAGTTTCGTTACAAAATCTTTTTAAAGCAGTTGGTTACAAATTGCTTTAAAGTGATTGTTATAATCAGATGGAATCTTTAAACAATTTGAAGGAATTCTTTTTATTATATTAATAAATGAAATTGTTTAAGGAGAAACAAAAATAGAGTGAAGAAAAGAAATGATTTTTTGTGGCAAAGGTATCTAATTACTGTTGCGAGAAGAGCTTCTTTGACTAAATAAGGACTTCCAGGGATAGAATAAAGAAGTACAATTAGATGTGCTGCAAAATGCAATTATTTTAACAGGGTTAAACTTGAATATATTTTCAAACTTTGATTTGATTGGTCGTTTTAGTTAAAAACTGTTATTTTTATCTGAAAGAAGTTTCAAAAATACTACAATTTAAATGTTTTTATTTGAAATTTAAAATGAACTATTTAATTTAAATGAACTATTAAGTAGCCGTTAAGAATTACAATTTAATACAGGAAATTTATCTTTATCTTTTTTTTGAAGTTGTTTTAAATAACTTTCAATAAATTCTTCTTTTGTCGTTATGGTGCGTTTTGATGGCTCTTTTTTAAAAGGTGATATTTACATTTTCCCAATGTTTTTTTTTTTGCTTTGGCTTTCAAAAGACCCCTTTTTGAATTCATTCCTTTTGCCACAAACATATGCCTCAATGAAAATCTCACTGACCGCATTCAAAGAAAATATATAAAGGGTTTAAATTGGCTTTAAAACAAAGTCAATTTCATGCAAATTAATGATCAAAGAGAGGCATAAGGAATTTACAAAGTTTAAGGGAAAACTTTTAACTACAATACCACGAAAATCATAAACAAATGGCAAAGAAAAATTTTGTAAATGCAGCGTTTACAAAATGATTGTGGAACAGTTGAAAAGGTCAAGCAATGATTGGATGATTTCATTAGGTACTCTTTTGAAGCAATTGAAAGTTGAAATATAAGAAATTCTCCTTATTACTTATAGTCAAAAACTAATAAGTATTAATTAAATATGGTAAATGCTAAAAAGTTTCGTTGTTAGCCAAGGTGAAATGTTTTTCATTGCTTTAGTTGAATTTACACATTTTACAAAGTAGGCAAAGGTATAGAACTCTCTGTCTTTAACCTGGGAGATTACACTGTAACTCAATTCGAGAACGAAAATGGTCGAATTACACAGCCAAACAGATTCGTTGTGACAATCGTATGTAATGCCAATCGAATGATTCTGTTATATGCAACAATTTTTCTAGTTTTATTAAAAATATGTCAATTGATAAAGATAAATTACAAAATCTGGGACACAATATCTACAATATTGCAGCCACAACAAAAATATTCGGTCATAAGGACTGAATCATTTGATTGGAAACAAATTCGGTTGTCACAACGAATCTATTCTCTTTGTGTACTTAATTCATTGCTATTTGAAATTATTTCTTTTCAAATCGAGTAACTCCCCTGGTTTTCGATTTAACCAACAAGAACAACATCTTTTTCAGAAAATTTAGTGTTGAAGTTTGTATTTCTTATTGCTGTCCTTCACATTTGTCTGGCCTCGGCTAAATTCCTTCAAGATGGTAGATTAGTATGTTTCAACTTTTATCAGGGAATTTCTTTTGGCATGTCAAATCCTGTTTAAAGACTGACGACATATGTAAGTACTTCCTTTTGGGTCTTTATAATGGTTGTAATGACTTTTGCAAAAGTAGTTTGGTAGTATTGAAAAAATGATATCAATGGCCTTGTGAAAGTAATTCTTATTTCTTTAAAACTGCTAAAACGTTCTATATATTTTGTTATAATTGGATCGCGATCTGGATTTAAGAATATTAGGCTATCTGCCATCCATCAATACTGCATGCTACACGTTCAACAAAAATCGCGATACTGGATCGCTGATTCTCCAGATTATCGATTTCTCTTTAGAAGCCTAAGTGGTGAAGTTCGTGATTTTATCTCTGTCTATAAAATTCAAGCTCATCTGGTTTCTGATCCTGAAGTTTTTTTATTCAATCTTCACCTTAGTATGCTTCTTTCCCCTATCCTTAATTCCATAAGGATAATAGAGCATCTGCTAAATTCCTAAAAATATGTTTGATCGCTTGTCAATTCCTTTGATTTATTTCAACTTTTTGCAAAGAATTCTACTACTCTATTCTGCACTTTGCTAATATTATTTTCAAAGAGTTTTAGCTCGAGCTTTCTTTCTGATCTTCCAGTGTTTCTCTTTTTCTGTGATCGAACTCTTGACGGGGGTCTTAATTGAAGGTTGTAATACTGACAGCTGAAGCATCTTCGTAGTTTTGAGAGAACGATTTATTGTCAAAGTAATTTTTAATTTGACTCAGACTTTGCTGAACCTATAGGTTATTCAAAAACTATATTTTGTACTTTGCTATTGTCATGTGAGCTTCAGTTTAAAGATTGCCGACATACCTCTTCCGGGTTTCCTCTTATGTGACTAAGCTAAAGCCGCTTCGTAGAATAAAAAGAATAAAATGTCGATATAATTCTCAATTCGTTGTCGACTTCATACTCTTCTAAGTATAGTCATTAGACTACTGCAAGAAAAGTAAGTAAACTGTTAACCCTTCTTCACTTATTGTTCAGAAATATTGGCTACGCATAGATTGCGAGAGAATGAAATGTCGAAAAAATGCTCAAATCGCTACCGACTTCTTATTCCTTCTCTAAGGATAGCCATTAGACTACTGAAAGAAAATTTAGTATTGAATGAATTTAGCTGAACCTCGCCTTTAAAGCCAACTGGTCTTCATATTTACTTTTATTCTTCTATTCCCTTCATCACATATTGTTCTGAAATATTGGCTACGCATTCCCCATTTAAGGCACGTGCTGTTGTGGAGACAGTTAACTTCAACTAACCACATAAAAATAATTGCAATCTAACCATATAGGAACCAATTTGTATCAGGAAATGTCTGTTGTAAAGGCTGTATGACATGTGGCCCAGTCTTGTTGAAACCACATGTCCTGCACACCAATTTAGGAAGAAAGATATCTGTTATCATATCGTCATATCGAGCACCATGGACAGTCACTGCTTAACCAGACTATGTTTCGAAGTAGTATGGTCCAATGATGGCGCTAGACCAAAATCTGCACCAAACAGGGATATGTTTTTCATGCATTTGTTTTTCGACAGTTAAATGTTGGTTCATTGACAGTCACTGCTCGACCAGCCTGAGATTCAAAGCAGTATGCTCCACTGACGCCGCTAGAACAAAATCAGCACCAAACAGTGACACGTTGTTCAGGCATTTGTTTTTCGACAGTAGTTTTGACGATAAACAAAGCTATCAACTTAAAAAAGTCCTTAATCGATTCGGATAATTTGGTAGAAAAATCATCATCCAGTTTTTGATGTAACGGAACATTCAAAGAACTATGTATCTGCACTGGACATAGTCATTAGCCTTCAGTATTTGTATTAATTGAACTTCGTAAGCATGGTGATGCAGAGGATGTAGAGTGCTTCATGAATATTACAACTTGTGATAATGTTTCTGGACTTCAACCAAAACTCTTCTGCACTGTTTCAATATTGAAATTTGAATGGCTTGTTTTTGGAAGAATAGTGTGTGTAGCACCTTCAATCGATATTATCTTCCTTAAATTTTCATTTGCTCTGTGTACTGTTGACGAGGAAAATCAATATTGTAAGAACTTTCGATATTTTTGAAATACTCGTATTTTTCAACAATGAAAATGCGTTGTTCTCTCGCGAAAGGCTCCATTTATACTAATCATCAACTGTGAACGTTTTTGTTATTAACACTAACTGTACAAATGGCGGCAAATGTGAATTTTGGAATACCGTTTATGAAAAAATAAAAATTCCATTTCTACATAAAATCGATTAGTTTTAAAATTACGTTATATATTTGTATTTCATATAAAAGTTAGCAAAAACTTTGTTTTAATGTATTTCAACATCGCAAGGAACATTTCGCTTTTTAACAAATTAATTATTCTCTGAATATTCCCAAAAATAAAAATCTTGCAGTTTCTTTCTTAACTTCCGCCAAAGCTTTCAAGCAGCACAAAACCAAAAAATCACTTAAAAATGGTTACTTTAATAGAGGATGCTTAAACAAATACAAAGTCCTCACAAACTACCACTGTTCCATTAACACTGAGAGAAAATAACATACAACAAACAAAAATTAACCACAATTTGCCAAACGGAAATATTTACTCAGATGAGTTCTGGAACTTACAAAAAAAAAACACACATTATAACAACACAACAAACAAAGTGAGAAGTCAAAATGTAATGAAACCACCCCACACCTCCATTACAAAAACTGAAAGAAAATTTCCACCTTCTTGCAAAGAACTGTCATCTGATGGAAATAACAGACACTACTCAGGAAACACATCAAGACATTTTTAACATTATTAAACATTTAAAAGACGATGGAGCAGGAAAACAGCAAAAACTTAAAGATATAAATTCCTTATAAGAAGATTTTGTTGTTACCCCCTCCCCCCTCATAACATGAAATAAATGACATAAATATGTACAGATCAAAAAATTAAATCACTTGGCTTGAGCAAAAAATAATAAAAAAAAGTGAAACACAACCAAGTGTAATATTACAAACGGTCATTATAAATATTAAAAAAATGAGGGAGAAACAAAATTTAATAATATTTAACCTCCTGCCTCCTTAACTTTACTTGATTTCTTTACTTTTTATAGGCTGACACGGCGGTGTTTCCTGTGCAAATATTATTTAATAGGCTGCTTAATATATGACCACTACAAAACCAAGAGCTGAAGAAACAGAACAACTGAAGTGTTCAACACTTAAAGCATCAGTTTAAGGTCTAAAAACAAAGTTGACCAAAAACAGGTAAAAAATGCTATGTTCGGTATAAGGCGAATCTTGAATACCTTTCAACGGATGTATCTAAAAATAGCATTAAAAATAAAAATTCACAATTTCCAATTCATCAAACACACACCAAACAATACCGAATATTTCTCGATAATAAAGTTTTTGCAGACACCAACTGAGCGACAGGTCAACATTTTTTATACCCATCATCAAAAAACATGGGGGAATATTGATTTTGTCATTCCATTTCTAACACATCGAGCCACAAAAGTACAAATATTCTGTGTCCTTATGAAATTCTATGTCCCTCCTTCTGTCTGTCTGTTGCAAAACACGATAGGGCCCAAACGACAAATACTGTCTGTCGATAAGGTCTGATTGGTATTGAATATGGGCAATATCGGTCCATGATTTCACCCAGTTCCCATACACAATATGCTGCACAATTTGGTTCTAAATATTCAGAAATTATACTGTAAAGTTGGCGAAAATTGGACAACATTTGTCCCTAGTCCCCATACAAAGCCCCCCTCAAAAAATTACTTGAATATTCGTAATTGAGTGTATATTTACATATGTTTTGTTTTTGTTACAATAACAAAATACATGTAAAATATGCACTGAAAGTACACGCTTGTACGCACATACAATTTTCTGAAAATAAGCTAATTCACTTAATTGTGAATAAGTTTGAAAATAATCTATCAATTTTTATGACCGATATCTCATTTTGTTCCTATTGCATGTGGCTTTGCGATAAATTAATAAATCTAAACAATATCTGCCGTTTTCGATTTTTTATGATTTTTTTTAAAAAAAAAATTGGATATTTTTACATAAAAAATATATTTTTTGCTTAAATTTGTTATTATAACTCCGAAACTACTGAGCCGATTAAAACGCAATATATACGTAAAAATTTGTACATAGCATGGGAAAAATGTTTTCAACATTCAATTAATCGAAAGTAGAACATTAACAACTCAATTTTATGTATATCAAACAAAAAAGTAAAATTTGTTGAAAATGAGCGAATTCACTTAATTGTGAATAAATTCGAAAAGAATTAATCGATTTTTATCTTCCATATCTAATTCTGTTGCTATTATATACGGCTTTGCGACAAAGTAATAAACCTGAACAAGTTCTGCCGTTTTCGATTTTTCATGAGTTTTTTAAAACACAAAAATTTGGTATTTTCACGTAAAAAAATTATTTTTTGCTTCAATTTGTTATTATAACTCCGAAACTACTGAGCCGATTAAAACGCAATACATAACCGGATTAAAGGTTATGTAAGTTTGAAAATTTTTAAGTTTACTTCAATAATAGCGGACTAACCGTTTTTGAGTTATTATAAATTATGTGGAGAAACATTTGAAAAAATTCACAATTTTAGAAAAAAAAAATTTAATAAAAAATCTATCCATAGAATTTAAAAATTTTACCATTTTTGTACAATTCGAAAAGTTGATTTCAACAGACAGACGGAAGGACTGCCGAATGTGATCGGAAATTAATATTGTAAAAATTACAAACGAAATGACAAAGTTATACTCATAATGTAGGATATTCAAATATACATTCATTTCAAAAGTTGCTTTCCTTCTAAATATATTTTTTCACTGAGCCTGTATCATTCGCTTACTCATTTTAACCTCCCCCCCTGAGCTGTTGATTTTCTATTTTTTAATTTTCTATTTAATTGAAATAAATGTACTTGAGTTTTATTTTCTTGAATTGTGTTCTGTTCTGTTTTTTATACCCTCCACCACCATAAGTGGTGAATGAGGGTATATATAAGTTTGTCATTCCGTGTGTAACATTGAGAAATATTCATCTGCGACCCAACAAAGTATATATATTATTGATCATTATGAAATTTTAAGTCGATTTAGCCATGTCCGTCTGTCTGTCCGTCTGTCTGTCTGTCTGTCTGTCTGTCTGTCTGTGTAAAACACGCTCACGTCCAAAATAGGCAAACAAAATGGTTAAACTTGCAAGAAAAATGTTTATTATTCTCCTAAGCAGTTTGGTATTGAAAATCAACGATATCGGTACAGTGGAACCAAAGTTATGAATGAAAATGTGGGACAACCTCAAAAAAAATTGATAATTTTCATATATTTTTGGACATTTTTTGTAAATATATTGCAGGTAATATCATAAAATTTTGCACTCGTTACTTTTATGATAAAAGGAGTAACTCTGGTTAAAATTATAAGAATCGGTCCAAGATTTCTCCTAGCCCCCATACAAATTTCTTCCCGAAATATGGTTATATGGTCTATAAATGCCTACAGAATATGAATATCCACATGAAATTCAGCGAAAATAAGTTTCGTGGTAAAAGAAATTATATTACAAAATTTTTCGTGGATAGGCCCATATTTGACCATAGCCCCCATATAAAGTACACTTCCGAAAATCTCTTAAATAAGCATAAATGTCTTATAAATATCGCTATCAAGTTGAAATTCGACACGAATAATCCCCATATACACCAAAATCGCTGTACCTAATTCTATGAAAATCGGCCGATAATTGGTTATAGCTCCCATATAAGGACCACTTCCGAAAAACACAATAACCTACATAAATATCTAAAAAATATCAATATCAAAACAAAATTTCACACACATCCATAGTTTATATTTAGAAATCATACTACTGGATTTTGTGAATATCGGTTCATATTTGACCATAGCTCCCATATAAGGTCCACTTCCAAAAATCAGTTAAGTACTCATAAATCTCTTTTAAATTTATCATGCTAAAATTCGACAAAATTTATACTCATATATATAGATATCACTGTACCAAATTTTATGCAGATTGGCCGATAATTGGTCATAGCTCCCCTATAAGGCCCATTTCCGAAAAAAGATATTAACCTTAAAAAGTATTAAAAACATATCGATATCAAAATGAAATTACGCACAGATCCAGTAATTTGAATCCAGTAATCATACTTCTGGATTTTGTGAATATCGGTCCATATTTAACCATAGCTCCCATATAAGGTCCACTCCCGAAAATCACTAATATCCTCATAAATTTCTTACAAATATAGTTATCAGGTTGAAATTCAAAACAAATTTATTCAATATATACAAAAATCGATGTATAAAATTTTATGATGATAGGCCCATAATTGGTCATAACCTCCATATAAGAACTACTTCAGGAAAACACATTACCCTGCACAAATATCCATAAAAATCTACACTCAACCAAAATTTTACACCGATGAGTAATTTGTATCCAATAATCGTACTACAAGATTTTTTAAATATTGGTGCATAATTCGGCATAGCTTCCACATAAGATCCATTCTTGTTAATAGCGTTGTTTATATGAAATTCTACAAAAATAGCCCTTAAATACTTAGGACCATAATAGGTCATAGCATCCATATATTAAATAAAAATAGTATACAGATCAGTAATTTGTATTCAAAAATCATAATACTGAATTTTGTGAATATTGGCCCATAATTGGCACCAGCTCTCATATAAATACATAAAAATCACGTTAAAATATTTTATAACAATCGAACGATAATAGGTCATAGCTAACACATAAGTCCCACAACCAAATATTTTGAAATTTGTCTAAATATATTTGTATACCCTTTTTTTTATACCCTCCACCACCATAAGTGGTGAATGAGGGTATATATAAGTTTGTCATTCCGTGTGTAACATTGAGAAATATTCATCTGAGACCCAACAAAGTATATATATTATTGATCCTTATGAAATTTTAAGTCGATTGAGCCATGTCCGTCTGTCTGTCCGTCTGTCTGTCTGTCTGTCTGTCTGTGTAAAACACGCTCACGTCCAAAATAGACAAACAAAATGGTTAGACTTACAAGAAAAATGTTTATTGTTCTCCTAAGCAGTTTGGTATTGAAAATCAGCGAAATCGGTGCAGTGGAACCAAAGTTATGAATGAAAATGTGGGACAACCTCAAAAAAAAATTGATAATTTTCATATATTTTTGGACATTTTTTGTAAATATATTGCAGCTAATATCATAAAATTTTGCACTCGTTACTTTTATGATAAAAGGAGTAACTCTGGTTAAAATTATAAGAATCGGTCCAAGATTTCTCCTAGCCCCCATACAAATTTCTTCCCGAAATATGGTTATATGGTCTATAAATGCCTAAGGAATATCCACATGAAATTCAGCGAAAATAAGTTTCGTGGTAAAAGAAATTATATTACAAAATTGTTCGTGGATCGGCCCATATTTGACCATAGCCCCCATATAAAGTACACTTCCGAAAATCTCTTAAATAAGCATAAATGTCTTATAAATATCGCTATCAAGTTGAAATTCGACATGAATAATCCCCATATATTCCAAAATTGCTGTACCTAATTCTATGAAAATCGGCCGATAATTGGTTATAGCTCCCATATAAGGACCACTTCCGAAAAACACAATAACCTACATAAATATCTAAAAAATATCGATATCAAAACAAAATTTCACACACATCCATAGTTTATATTTAGAAATCATACTACTGGATTTTGTGAATATCGGTCCATATTTGACCATAGCTCCCATATAAGGTCCACTTCCAAAAATCAGTTAAGTACTCATAAATCTCTTATAAATACATTTATCATGCTAAAATTCGACAAAAATTATACACATATATATAGATATCACTGTACCAAATTTTATGCAGATTGGCCGATAATTGGTCATAGCTCCCATTTCCGAAAAAAGATATTAACCTTAAAAAGTATTAAAAACATATCGATATCAAAATGAAATTACGCACAGATCCAGTAATTTGAATCCAGTAATCATACTTCTGGATTTTGTGAATATCGGTCCATATTTAACCATAGCTCTCATATAAGGTCCACTCCCGAAAATCACTAATATCCTCATAAATTTCTTACAAATATAGTTATCAGGTTGAAATTCAAAACAAATTTATTCAATATATACAAAAATCGATGTACCAAATTTTATGATGATAGGCCCATAATTGGTCATAACCTCCATATAAGAACTACTTCAGGAAAACACATCACCCTGCACAAATATCCATAAAAATCTACACTCAACCAAAATTTTACACCGATGAGTAATTTGTATCCAAGAATCGTACTACAAGATTTTTTAAATATTGGTGCATAATTCGGCATAGCTCCACATAAGATCCATTCTTGTTAATAGCGTTGTTTATATGAAATTCTACAAAAATAGCCCTTAAATACTTAGGACCATAATAGGTCATAGCATCCATATATTAAATCAAAATAGTACACAGATCAGTAATTTGTATTCAAAAATCATAATACTGAATTTTGTGAATATTGGTCCATAATTGGCCACAGCTCTCATATAAATACATAAAAATGACGTAAAAATATTTTATGACAATCGAATCATAATAGGTCATAGCTCCCGCATAAGTTCCACAACCAAATATTTTGAAATTTGTCTAAATATATTTGTATACCCTTTTTTTTATACTCTGTTTCTTCACTTGAGGTTAAAAGGGAAAAATGTTGAGGTCCAGACTTAAACTCGACAACACTTCCCCTTTGCGCATGTGAAATTTCATTAAAATCGGACTAAGGGTTTAGAAGTTACAGATTTGTTTCCCTCTTTTTTTTTCTCATACCACTGTGCGCCACTTTGACACTCAGATATTGTAGATCGTTTAACCCAGTTCCAACAAAGTGTTTACGGTTACCTATGTAAGAAAATAATAATTTACACGAAGATTTAGAAAAATTAAATTTAGACGACAATTTCTCAATTAAAAGACAATAATTAACTGTGTCAAACGTTCTAATAGGAATTTCAGTTATAAATTGCTGAATTAGATACAATTTTTTGTACATTTGAAATAAAATATCTTCTGCGTAAACTAGTCTTTCTAACAATTGTTATATTATTTCAGCTTTTATACCATCATATTTAGGTGGAGGGTATTTAAGATTCGGCACGGCCGAATATAGTACTCTTACTTGTTTTATTTTCTTATTATGCCACCGCATAAAAATTGTTTGGTACGTGGCAGTTTTATAAAAAAAAACCTGCACTAAATTTATATTGTGTACAACTTTTGAAGGGGGAGAATATAGGAATAAAGTTTAAAGGTCAGCAGTGTTTTTTCATTTTCTACTTCGAATCATGCAAATCAAATGTTTATTAAATGAAGAATGATGATGAATATTTTTAATGGAATTTATACAGTAGACTTATTCGCTTACTTTAGGGTGCACAACTTTAGATTATAGATTTGATTTGAAATTAGTGTAGCACAGCGCATTTTTAAAATAGGTTAAAGAGAAGTGCAGTGTTGATGGGATATTTTGAGTAAATTTCAAAGCTAAAATAGTGTATTGAGCAAATACTTATATTGAGTTGAAAATGATTAATCAACTCTGCTTAAATTTGACAATTTTGCAATTGATATTCAAATATATGTATATGTTTGTGACAAACATTTTTATGGTGAAGGACTTACCATATTATGTTGCTCTCGTCCTATGGATATTATAATCTGAGAACAACATATTAGATTTAATGATTCATCATAAATATGGTTGTCACAAACATATAATTGGTTACTCTAACCATTAATCTAATATATATGCTTTATACAATCATGTGAATTATAAATTAACCATATTATGGTTACCACAATCATATAAATAGTTACTGTGACTATAATATTGATAAAAAACATAAAAAATTTTGAAATGGTTACAGTAAACATGCGCAACAATATTTTTTCTCTGCGTGCAGATGGATCCAAGCAATCAACTAGACTATGCATTTGTGGTCTAAATTTACAGTCCTGTAATATTCCTCAATCTTTTAGGCGAACATTTAGGCCATTTTCATTTGCGCTGAAGAGTGTTTGGGGACCACTGACAATCATCCATGTATTGAAGAAGGAAATTCAACGCTGCATTAATGAAATTTAGCTAAATTTAAAAAAAAATGGTCAAGGAAAACTCGCGACAAAAGAATGCATACATATGTCCAAGTAATGGAGGCCATTTTATGATTCAATAAAATAATTAAACTTAGTTTTTTATTTAATTAAAATTCTGGGTAACTTTTGGGAAATGTTAAATATCTGGAGGCTGTAACAAACTGGGAAACTCATCAAATAGAAGATCGATTGGCTTAAAAAAAAGTTTGAAAGCGAAGCTGACATGTAATTGTAATTTCGTGTACTTTTATTGAAAACAAAATGAAAAAAAACACCACGATATAAGATTTCTCAGAAGAGCAATGTGATATAAAATGGATTTGTACACGAGGATGATATATTGGTTGTAATTCAGCCTACTTCTACTGAATAGAAATAGAATGGAGAATATTGTAACGACAGGTTTTTCCACCTTACGCTGGGGTAGAGCTCGCGGCTCCCAGGGTTCGTTACAAAAAAATTTATTTTAAGCCAGGGGATTAAAAAGAGAGTTTCTTTTTCTTATAACGTTATAAATCGTACTTTATTTATACACTAACACAACACTTTATTATGACGTTAGCCACCGACAGATGAATAATACACTTGTTACGAAGAGGGAGGCACGGCGATGACGGGGAAAGGCTTCCCGTAGTACTCTCTCACGGAGGTACGGCGATGACGGGGAAAGGCTTCCCGTATATACTCTCTACGTCTTAGGCCGCAGGGATTCTCTCCGTTGACCGCGGCACCACTACGGGCGTCAACAAGAGGGAGTACCGAAGTATGAAGATGATTGAGTAAGCTGGGCACGGGTATAACCACAGAATCCCACCAATACTCAATTACCACAGTTTTATAAGGTGACAGAGGTATAACCCCTTCTCCGACTAATAAAAACCTTTAGTAAATCTTCCAGAAAAAAGGCAAACCAAGAGAGTGGGTATAACCTCTATTCTCTGAGTTTGAGATTTTATTTATTTGCCAGAGGTATAACCCCTACACAACTAAATAAGATCTTACCTCTTCGCCGGATGCTGGCTGACTACTCGTTTATTAACAAATGCTCTCCTTTTATAGGGCAGATCAACCATGTATACATACACAATAGCTAATACACAGCGGTGTAACTGTCCCATGGTTGCAAACTACGTGTAATGATATTTGTTTTGTTTTCCCTACTTACTACTAGGTGGCGTTACTTAAACTAAATACAATTAACGTTTAGACAAATTTGAATAATAACAAATAAAAACTAATGTGAGGCAAAAACAAGTGCCTACGACTTTTGCTCGTCACAATATGAAAATCTTGCACAAGACCAATCGGCTTTAAATGCATTATAATTTCGAGTATCAACGGCTATCATTTGAGGAGTAGTAACAAATCTTTTGAGAATTACTTTGACAAGATCATTGATCCCATTCTCTGTATACTACGTAGCAGCTTTAGCAACCATTATTACAATCATCATAAAGGAGTCATAAGAGATATCATGGAAGAAGTATGTCCGCAATATTTAAACTAGATTTAACTAAAGAACAACACATAAAGAATGATCTAAAACACTTCTAAAAGAACCTAAGCGAAGTACAGCATAGTAAATACACCGCAATAGGTTGAAACAAAGTGATAGAGTATGTTGAAGGGATTTAGCCGGATCATTATTCTTCTCAAAAAATTAAGCAAAAAGAAGTAGATGAACTAAAGAAAGGAGATCCCAATCAGAAACTGCAAAATTTTTAAATAATGAAAACATGTGAAAGACATGGGTAACGAATACAAACTTCATCACTTAAATTCCTATATCAGGAACACCGGAGTTTTTGTTAGTTCATTTGGAAACCAGCGAATTTTCTCGATTTGAAATGATACATTTTGGAATAACAATGAATTTAGCATAGAAATTCGAACATTGTCTTATTCGTCCTTTCACATTTCTTCGAATAGGAGACTGGTTAAGCATAGACTGTTATTGGTGCTCGATATCGCGATAACAGATATCTGTCTGCGTAAATTGCTTGCGCACAAAATTCACAAAATCTTCGAAATATTTAAAATATCCCTGTCTCCATTGTTGGATACACAAACATAATTTCGCTAACTAATAGTGAAAAAATGTACCCAAAATGAATACATTTTCACAATAATGACTCTCGCAGTTGTGCTTTGAAGTTCAAACTCATTGTTTCGAAGCGGTGAGTGATATCATTGGATAAAACTACTAAAATAATCAGTGTTTAGTCGTTAGCCAAAATGGAAATTTCGATTAGTTGCTACGATGTAATGTGGACTCGATAAAGGTAACTGGTTTCGTACCTTGAGAAAGCTTCATCACATGTTCATTATGACAGGCAAATCCTTAACTACTCTGCCTTATCCGTAATATATTCATAACTAAGGAGTGAGATCGAAAAAACCTTAACACAGTGCGTACTAAAATGTTTAAATATTTCCAACAAAACCCAAAAAGTTGGTCAAATAATCAATGTTCTGCCTTCAAACTGTTTCCAATGTTATTAAACAGTATTGGGAGAACTTATCCGTTGATAGAAAACATAGTTCAAACAGAAGGAATGGTCCACATGATGTTTCTAAACCCAATAAATAGAAAGAATTTTCAAAAGACCTCCCAAAGCATCCGGTAGGAAAGCACTCCGGTTAGCTTAGTACTCGGACTATTTGATACGAAAAGTTAAAGCCAATGGTGGTTTAAAAACATACAAGACTTAAAAAGTTCCTGACAAATTTTAGAGGCTAAAGACAGAGCACGGAAATTGAAGTCAAAATTTATAAAAAAATATACCTGCTGTAAGTTCTGGAAACGTAAGTTCTGGAAAATTTTTCGCATTTTCCGGGTCAATATTTTTATGTTTTTGATGCTCTAAGGAATGTTGTAGAAAAGTTTAGGACCCAAAAGCAGAAAATTTTCCCAAAAACTTCTTGGTATGGCAAGTAATATGCAGTTGCGGCAAAAGAAGCCAAACATTTGTTACAAAGAGCTCTATAAATACCGAAATTTACATCAAGGAATGTTTACAAAAGAGGACGACTCCATTCATAAGAATTCTTAATGTATCAACTTATTATTGGCCTGATTTGGCATCATGTCACTATGGTAAGCAAGGTCTTGAGTGGTACAAGAATGCCTCCCTTGGTGCAAATACCAAGAGATGCAAATCCTCCAGACTGCCTGGAGCTAAGGCCAGTGAAAAGATATTGGGCTCTTGTTAAAAGAGAACTGAAGAGCATTGAGTGAACGGAGATGGACTACTGTTCTAACAAAGCAACAGAAAGCACTAAAAAAACCTTAATGGAAGAGTTTTCGGAAAAGGTTCATAAATTCATCACTATTGATTAAAACTATAACAATAAACAGCCCAATTATGAATAAATAAATCACCGGGAGTTTGTTCCCCAGGAGTTTTTTCCCATTGAATTTGAATAGGAAAAATGGGAAAAAGGAAAAACTCCCGGGGAATTTTTATTCTTAATTGGGCTGAATATTTTTTGAAAATTGTAATAATAATTTCAATCAAATAAAATCCAAACTGTAGGTTTAGTGGTTTCTTTTTTATTAAAATTTATGTATGTTAAGATTTATTCGATCTCACTCCTTAGTTGTCGTAACCATGGCAAACTATGTTTTAGCTCCGTGTGTATGCAGTAGTCATTACAACGTATTCAGTATATCTTATGACTTTGAGAGTTCTCGTTCGAGTTGTACAACTGTCTTTCTGTGAAAAGCCTCTCTGGAGTAGAGTGCAGCAAAGTCCGGTATATTGGTTTGTGGCTTTCCTCTCACAAAATATCTACCATTTTATGACTTGCCAATTTAAATTTTATTACAGCACATTTAATTTAAAAAATTTGCTAATAGCTGTAGGTGAATTTGCACATTTTGTTTGTTTTATTTTTTGGCCAAAATTTGTTCAAATAATTTTATCAATTGCTTTCAGTTTTTATTTCACTATATGTGTTTTTTAATAAAATAAAATTTTCATCATTTATCATGTTTGTTTTAGTTTAATTTTTTTTTTTTGTTCCCAATGCTTTTCATTTTATTTTGGCCACAAATTTTACACAAAAACTTTTTGTTTTCACTTAGTTTTCCAATATTTTATTTCATTTTTCTTGTAAAATGAGTGCAAAATAAAGAAAAGAATCGTTTTACCAAGCAGTCATTGAATTTTCTTTTTTTCCCTATTTTCCACTCGTTTTTGTTTGTTTTCCTGTGTTGTTTTATACATTATTGTGGTTTTTTCGTCCAAAGAGTGTGTGCTAGTGAGTTTTTGGTCAAACAAAAATGAAATTAATAGTCACCGTTAACGAATCAGCGCCATGAGAAGGAATGGGGAAATGAATGCAAAAAAAAAAACGAAAAAATGTTAAAAATGTCATTTTAAATTCATTTAAGTTTATTTTAGCCATTAATACAATGACTAGCTGACCGTATATACATATATACACATAGTTAAAACAAATTACCAATGCATAAACAGTAACACAGATAGATAGATACCCAAGCCCAAAAAAACATAAATTAGGGTGGATCTTATTGACTGACATCTAAAAAGCCAATACTGAAAATACAAAAAAGGTTTCACATTTTATTTGAAGTTTCTAGTTTAGGGTCAAAGTATTTAAACATTTTCGGGTTGCATCAATCGCTACCTAAATTCTGAGGGTCAGTGATAGTCGAAATAACGTGGGGAGTCATTGGTGCCATTCAAAACCAATAGCTACTGCCGGGTGTCGCCGATATGGTACACCTGCAAGCGGGTGTCTGTTCTTGCATCAACGGCTCGCTATATAAATGTGTTCGGATATTAACTAGCAGCCCTAGCACCAGTCTAATGGAAAACGGAACGAATAGGAATATGGAACGTAAGGACCCTTTTATACCTATTCCAATTGGAACAACTATGTAAGGAATTCAAAAAATTATAAACTGGCACTACTTGGCATTAGCGAGCTACATTGGTTTGATGCAGGAGAACACATGCCCAGTGACGGTCTCCCTGCTGTATTCTGGAAGAAGAGCTGACGAAAGGAAATTCGACGAACACTTGTAAGTTGGAAACCATTCTATAGGCAACTTGAAAGGGCTATAGCCACTGTTAGTCGGTGGGATATACTAATGGTCATAGCGCAAGTTGGTGCTGAAATCTCCAGTATGAAGAGTACGATGGGCAGACATGGCTTAGGGAGAATGACGGAAAATGGCGAACTATTTACTGAAATGTGTACTACAAATTCTCTCGTCAATGGTGACACACTATTTCCTGACAAGAGAATTCACTAGGTTACTTGGATTTCATCTGACCATGTGATCGAAAACCAAATTGATCAGATCACCATCAGCCGGAAATGGCGGGCGTCTCTTTTATACCTACATAATAAGAGAAAGGCCGACATTGCCAGTGATCACCACTTAGTAATTGTCACACTCCGAATGAAAGTCGATGCCATAAAAAAGAAAAAACATCGGCAAGGCGTTGATAGTACACCGCCTTTAACACCGAAACATTGGAAACTGCAATGCCAAGCTATATTACTTCCCTTGGATATAGATAGGCGAAACTTGAACACCTGTTGATCGACACTGCCGTTCAAAGTATAGCCTTCAAAGAGAAGGGACGGAAGGAATGGATGTCTGAGTAAACCTGGAAGCTGGTGGAAGAAAGGAAAGCAGCAAAGGGTGCCATTAACGCTTTAAAAATACGCCTCGCTAGGATCACAAGTCAGGAGAAGCACTCCAATCTAGATCAAGCTGTCAAGAAAAGCGCAAGACGTGATAAGAGACGATGGGCGGAAAATATTACCAAATGCACAAAAGGCTGCGGTTACAAATCAAACAAATCAAAACAAAGACTACTGTACTCAGTGAAAAGCCCTTAAAGGATGATAACTAACAACATCAAAGGATAAACAAATGCAGCTTTGGACCGATTTTTATAGGAAAACTCAAAAAAACATGATAAACCACTGTTCGACTGCGAGTCACATATATATATATATATATATTTTTTTTCCCGTAGTTCATTTTTGGAGCATAGCGCCTCAACAAAGGTTTTCCATCTGGGTTTGTCGTTAGCAATGTGTTTTATTTCGCTCCAGGATACGCCAGCCTCTGCTGCTTCTATTTCCACTAGTCTGCGCCAGGTTTTGGATGGACGACCCCTCCTTCGGCTTCCTTGAGGTGTCCATTCGGTACCTTGTCTCGTTACATCGTCTTATGGTTTGCGTAGTGTATGTCCAAGCCAGGCCAAGAACTGCCGCGTTCGTTCCCACAGCTCATTGTTCGAGATGATTTTAGGCCAGAATATTCGCAGAATTCTACGCAGACAACGATTCACAAAAGCTTGCATTGTTTACAGTTCGCGATTGGATGGCTTCCACGTTTCACATGCGTAGAGTAGGACAGGCTTTACATTGGCATTAAAGGTCTTTATTTTTGTGTCTCTAGATATGGTTGTGGATTGCCAAACATAAGAGAGCACGCCGAAGGCAGCTTTAGCCTTACATAATCGTGACTTTATGTACTCAGTGGAACCGCCAGAACTGGAAATAATACTCCCGAGATATGTGAAGGAGGTTACTGATTCTATTTCAGCGCCGTACAAAGTAAAAGGCACATTCGACATAGTGGTTAGGCTCATAGTTTTTGTTTTGCCAACATTAATCTTTAGCCCGCATTCGGCTGCTATATTGCACAATGCTTGTAGCTTAGATGACATATGGGAGCATTTATGAGCGAAAAGACAAATGTCGTCCGCATAATCCATGTCATCTAGCATTCCATGAAGACCCCATGTAATACCAGTGTTTGATGGGATCGCGTTGATCAGTACGTTGTCCAATACAATGTTAAATAATAAGGGCGAGAGAACACATCCTTGTCTAACACCGTTTAACACGGTAACCCTACACAGAGAAAACAGATTCATGATAGCAACCGAATTTGTTGCCAATCGAATGATTCTACCTTAGTGATCGAATTTTACAGTTGTGGCTACAGAGTTTAGGAAAGGGTAACAAAAGTTTGGTTGCTTCAACCGAAATTCTTCTTTATCAACTGACTTTCTGTTGATAGAACTGAAAAATTCGATGTGTGCAACCGAATCATTCGATTGGCAACAAATTCGGTTGCTATCACGAATCTGTTTTCTCTGTGTATTACTTAGGGTCACATGAGATAAACCAAAATATCACCACAGAATATCCCTCTATTTACGAAATATGTGAAGCTATAAAAGTATTATCCCTCCCGATTTGCTACTGGTCAATCCAATGACTGCTACCGCTCATGAAAGGATTTTGGTCTTCCAATTATTTACCAGATTCACTCTTGGATTAATTATAAAAAAGACTTATCAGAACGAAGTAACTGGAGGGATATCACTCTTTTGAATATTCTGCTAAAAGTTATTGCCCTCATCATCAAGAAAAGGCTTTGTGATGCAATGTCTACCGGTATGAGGAGAGGACAAGCCGGTTTCCGCCATGTCAACAGTCTCGAGATAATAATCGAGCAGTTAGTTGAGTGGAGATCCCCATCATCTCTTCTTTTTATAGTTTTTCAAAAGCCTTTTAACATCCTCAACCATACAGCAATTTGGAACGCTTCAGCCTGTAAGGGAGTTCCACAACAGCGGATCTCTCTCATAAAATCTAATTATGATAATGCAATATGCAGAATATTGCATACAAATGAACTATGTGATAAGATAGGCATCGGTAAAGGAGTCCTCCAGGGATGTGTGCTCTCGCCACTTCTTTTTGATATTATGCTAGATATTATTATGCAACAAGCTACAACATCAAGAAATTAAATTGTTTGAGGCCTTCAAGATAGACTTGAAGACGTTGACTATGCTGAAGGTACAAATTGATCAGTGAGGGCATGTGTCTCGCTGCTGGTCTAAACTAAACATCGGTAAAACGAAAATAATGCGTATTTTTACCGAAAATAATACCCCTTTCCACATTGGTGACACACAACTTGAGGACGTAGAATACTTTTGCTACCTCTATTTCGGCACGTGTAAAGAAAGCAAGTCAAGCATTTGGAATGTTAACGCGTGGAGATCGTCCAATATTTCACAAAGAACGATGCTCAAATCATTAACTCCAACGTAAAGTCAGTTCTACTATATGAGTGTGATACATGGAATGCTTCCAGCTCTGAGGTCCAATCTATGCAAGTTTTTACCAAAAATTTTTTCGCAGTCTTCTTAAAATATATTGGCCAAATACAATATCCAAATCTCGTCTTTGGAAAACAACTCAACCAATTCCATGACAAACAGAAATATGTAAACGAAAATGGAAGTGGATAGGTCACATACTTCGTAAGGATGATAATAATAGTGACAAGCAGGCAATCGAATGGGATCCCCAGGGATACTTTGACTCAAAACTTGATTTTTAGATGATGGAGAAAATTTTTGGGAGCATCGAAATTCAAAAAAGTGCAAAATAAAGGCCACCCTAATACATATAATTAAGTAGAAAGCAAAAAGCTTTATTAAAAAATGTCAGATCCTTTAAAAATTTACAATACGTTTTTCTTCTTTTGAAATACACCAAGAAATTTTCATTTTGTTTTCTTACTTATCCTGCAACCCTCGTAAATGTAGTATATTTTTGTAGTTCATGTAAAGCTTTTTATATTTTATGTTTAAATAATTCCCTTTTTCCGCTTGTTTTGTATGTCAAAAAGTTAATTCTGTTTAATTTTATGTATACAACCGGGTATTGGTGCAAATATGCACTGATGTGTTTAAGTTTGGTTGTGTGTGTGTGTGTGTCCTTTACATTTAACAAAAATTCCATTATAAAGGACCATTTAACATTTTTTCGAGTATCAAGACCAAAAAGTTGTCACACAGCGTACATGACTTGACTGTTACGGAACATCCGCCATCCATATTGAATTCCATCCATTTTGAATACCATACATATGAAAGACATGTGCGTGTGATTGAGTAAGAGAGTGGGAGTGGAAGAGGGAGTGTGAGAGTAAGTGTAGCTTAACTGTATGTGTAATTTTATTTATAAATGAATTTTCTGTATAAAGCCACAAATTTCCTACATTTTTTTTTTGCTGTGTGTTGGCTTTACTTGAACAAATTTTCCAGCCAAAAAAATTAAAAAAAAAAAAAAATTAATGAAAAAATGTTTCCAACAAATTTCCGAACACATTTTATTTCTTTTATTAATTATTACTTTATATATGTATAAAAAAATTTGCATTGGTTTGTTCAATGGTAAGAGAGTGAAAATTAAGTCTATAAAATAAATTTAATTTTTGAGCTGGGGCTACTTTTTTTATGGCCAGGAAATTTTTTGTTTAAAAGTTGGCAGCGAAAAAAAAAGTTGTCGAAAATCAATAATCACTTGATGTAGTTTTTTTTCAATGGGCGATTTAAATGTTAAATGAAATGTTATCGTTAAGAGTTTGAATGTGTTTTTTTTTTAATAAAAATCGTGATTGGATAATTTGACTGGCAAATATTAAAGCTTAAATTTGAAGGGAAATATTTTTAAAATTTGTATTATAAATAACCAAACAGTGATTTAACTTAGTTAGTAATTTATATATTAACTGTTAGTTTAGTTGTATTAAATTTTAAACATTATGAAAATACTGCAATATAATAAAAAAGAACAATTTTCTCTCCTCTACTACATTTTAATAAAAAATAATGTTGAAACCCACCAAACAAGATATTTAAAAAGTTAATAGTATCATAATTGAATAATGTTTTAACTGATTCTAAATCTATATATATAAAAGATTGACGTGACTACACAGAGAAAACTGATTCGTGATAGCAACCGAATTTGTTACTAATCGAATGATTCGGTTGCACACATAGAATTTTTCAGTTCTAACAACAGAAATTCAGTTGATAAAGAAGAATTTCAGTTGAGGCAACCAAACTTTAGTTACCCCTTCCAAAATATTGTAGCCACAACTGTAAAATTCGGTCAATAAGATAGAATCATTCGATTGGAAACAAATTCGGTTGCTATCACGAATCTGTTTTCTCTGTGTACTGACTGACTTATTCATTCCTAGTCGCCCAGCCCAATTCTTAGCGGTTTGAAACTAGACTAGAAACATGAAATTCGTGTTCATGTTTTTTAAAACTTATTCACAAAACGGGAAAAAAATCTTTCAACTCGAACTCATTTGTGGAGACTTTGATTGACATAACATACCTAAATGATCAGTAAATACAGTTCTTGGTGTCCAGCTACTGGTGCTTTTCTTAAAGGTGTTTGAAGAATTTTTATGCATTTGATATTCACAAACTTTCAGTATAATCTCGGTGCCTGTGATCCTCTTCTAAGAGAAGGGCTCTTCTCGGTTTCCTTTGCTTCTATCTTGTTCTAGCTCTTTTCTTATTTTCACTTTTCGAGAAGAAGTATTTTCATTTTCGAAATTGAAATTAGCGTATTAACTTTTGAAGTAATTTGGCACTTATAATATTGGACAGCAGAAATTATAAAAGCCTTGAAGTCAGTGACTGGCTTCACGTGTTTTGCAGTTTCAGGAAAAGTCTTTTGGTTTACATAGTCAAGTAAATAAACACCATTATTTCCATGTTTGGTAGGTTGTTAACAAATCCCATATTTAGCATCTAAATAATTATGTTAGTGTCCTCTGGCCTAATGACGATTTGGACAGCCATTGTAGAAGCATAAAGTTTTTCCAACTCATTAGTTTGGGAATTTAGTTTAAAGACTTTACTTAAATTATCATGAAATACCATGCTATTCTACTCATCACTTAGTCCCCAGCAACCATCAGCTTCAAGAAGTTTGGTATTTGGTATTCGTCAAAATTTCCACATTATTTTCGTTTCTGCGATCCTCTTCTCAGTATCCTTACTGTAGTAGACGGTCTCTTCTTTACATAAGTTGATAAATTTAAAATTTGTTGACACTCTTTTCAGAGTTTTTTCTTTTCGAGAAGAGAAGTCTTTCAATCTGTATTTGAAATTGTTGCGATATGATAATCCTCATACGATTTTTGTTTAAATTTGCTTTGGTTGTTTGCACTTATTTTGAACATTAGCACCAATTATATGGTTGATTTTTAGCTATAAATTAAGCCAATTGTCAAAATAAAAATCCTTTCTGTCATTTATTGTCACTTAGTTATTGAATATGTAAATAACAAAGTTTTTTTAATCGAAAATTTTGAAACTTTTGCCAATAAAGCGTCATATGCTGGAAGTTTTGCTTTATTTCTTTAAAGTGAAAAATGTATTCCTTCGGTAAATGTATTCCTTCGGTTTCAACGTGTGAAAAATGGTTTGTGCGGTTCAGATGTCGTGATTTTGACCATAACATACGATGGTGTATGTCTGAAATGCTGCTTGAACGCTATAAAATAAAATCTTTTTTGCACCGAATCATTACCTGCGGTGAATAATGGATCCATTATGATAACCCGAAGCGTAGGAGAACGCATGTGCAGCCCGGCCAACCGAATCAACACCACAGCCAAATAACCATAGCGCTAAGGTAGTGCTCTGTATTTGGATGGAACCTTTCTATTATGAGCAGACCACCACAGGTAACTTCTACTGAACGCAACTGATTCGTTTAATGGAAGATTTGCCGATAAACGCCCAGAAAATGCGTCTAGACATGAAACCATAATATTCTATCATGACAACGCTAGGCCACATGTTGCAATATCTGTTAAAAACTATTTAGGAAGAAGTGGTTGAGCAAATTTTGAAAAAAAAGGTTTTTATATTGCTTTCTGCCACTTTGTTCGAACAGTTAGTCCATCTCCGTTTAAAATCTACCACAATTTTGGAAAAATGTTTTGTGCTCTTCAAGTCTCTTTTAACAGGAGCCCAATATCTCTCCACTAGCCTTAGCTCCAGGCAGTTTCGAGGATTTGCCTCACTTAGTACAAATCCCACATTATTGTTCTTGTACCACTCAAGACCATGTTTACAATAGTGACAGTATGCCAAATCAGGCCAAAAATAAGTGGTCATATTAAGAAGTCTTATGAATGGAAGCATCTTCTTTTGTGAACATTCCTTAATATAAATTTCGGTATTTATAGAGCCCTTTGTAACAAATGTTTGGCTTCTTTTACCGCAACTGAATATTGCTTGCCATACCAAGAACCTTTTGGGAACATTTTCTGCTTTTGGGTCCTAAACTTTTCTATAACATAACCTCAAGCATCAGCAACTAAAAATAATGACCCGGAAGCTGGGAAAAATTTTCTAGAACATACGTTTCGTCATCCATTTAGCAGCAGGTATATTTTTGTATTAAATTTGACTTCAATTTCCGTGCTTTGTCTTTGGCCTCTAAATTTTTAGCAGAGTTCTTTTCAGGAACATTTTGAGCCTTGTGTGTTTTTAAACCTGCATTGGCATTAACTTTTCGTACTTTATAGTCCGAGTATTGAGCTAACCGGACTGCGTTCCTACTTGATGTGTTATGAGCTCTTTTGAAAATGCTTTCTACTTATTGACTTTAGAATAATCTCGTGGACCATTCCTTCGAGACCTGTACCAGGATTTCTCCCGATACTGTTTAATAACATTGGAAACAGTTTGATGGCAGACCAAGTACCAAGTTGGAGTTTGTTTAAAATATTTAATAATTTTATTACCACTTTTTTCTCGTCACTCATTTTAATCAGATTAATAAGAAATGAACATAATTGACATTAAACATACTAACATACTTTTCAAAGGTAATATGAGCAAACAAAAAAATCAAATAATACTTTTGTTAAAAGTTTTAAGGAAAAACGTGTGTTGAGGTTTTTTCGATTTCACTCCTAATTTAGAATGAAGTGGTTGGTCAGATTTACCTCACTCGCTTTATAGTTCAGACCTTGCCCCATCCGACTACTATTTGCTTCGATCGAAGCTGAATGCTCTCTCTGGGATACGCTTCACTTCACAACAGAGTAACCTAAATTGGCTTGATTCGTTCATGGCCTCATAATATGAGCATTTCTTTTGGCTCGGAATCCATATGTTGCCAGAAAGATGGGAAAAGGTCATAGCTAACATTGGCCAATATTTTGAATAAAAAATTTGAAAAAAAATCAGCATTTTGAAGTCATGCACCCTATAATTTAGACGAAAAATGGAAAGAATTAAAAATTATTACAGGTATAGCCCAATTGGACTGCTTTTGTTGCTGCTTTTACTATTATATAAGTTAAAATAAAAATCCGTTTTATTTTGACTTCTTTCACTTCAAATGTTTTTGACAGTCGCGTTCGTCATTATTTTATAAGTATAAAAAATAAATGTTAAACCGAAAATTTAGCCTGTATTTTATTACAATCATTTTCCTCTACTAATTTAGTACTATTTTTAAAAAAAGTTTTAAATTTCAATTTTATCTAAAAAATAACTCAAAATCTTAAAAGTTTTCTTAAATTTCAAAAATTTTCCAAATAGTACATTTTAATATTTAGCTTTCAATTAAAAATTTCTATTAAATTAAACAGACTCTTATCAATTAGTTTTATTTTATTATTATTTCTTTAGTTTTTTTTTTTAAAGCAATAAATTTTCGTTCATTTCACTTCTAAACATCAACTCAATCGACCATGATTTGAAGCCAAGTTTTTGCTGGCTTAAAAGGGAGAGTATAGTTATATATTAAAGGAGCCACTATCACTTCACTTTAAAAGGACAAAAAAGAAGATCCTCTTAATACTAGCAGGGTGCTTTTCCTTTTAGAAAAGTGTATGTGTGTGTGTTTTTATTAAATTTTGTGAACCCATGAAAATAGAAAGGAAATTTGATAAATTAAATTTTCACTGGGAGTAGTCACATCTTTATTTTATACAACTTTTCTTTTCTTTTTTCCAGCTCTATAAATTCAGTTTTTGTCAACGTTCATGTGAGTGTGTATGCCTTTTAGCCATTGTACTATTGTTAAATGGCAAAAAGTGTGGAGAAAAAAATAATACTCGACTCACTGAAACTATTGTTAGTTTTACTTAGTAGAGCACATTTTTTTAGTTTTTCTTTTAAATAATAACAAAAAAAAATTAAAAAAAAAAATATGGAACAAAAGACAAATGTAAAAGATGGCAAAGAAACAAGAGGAAATGAGTAAAGACTGCAGAAGCAACATAAATACACAAGTATTTTAAATGGCTTCCAAGATAAAATATTTGCAGTATGCAGTGGCATAAAAATACTAGTAGGGGCTTGTTCCCATACATTCTTCATACTCCTCTCAGCTGAACACAAATAGCAAAAAAAAAAAAAAGAAACATTAAACCATGAACAAACATGATAAGAACCAAAAAAAAAAAACACAACGAGAGCAGCAGAGACAAAAGTTAACACAAACATTGTGGGCCAGAACAAAAAAAATTGGTACTTTTTAAGTTAAAAAGAGAATTTTATAAAAGTTATAGGATGTTTAAAAGCAACTGATATTCTTTTTTAGATAAAAGTTCTTGAACAAACTGAGCTGGTAAAGTAATGCTTGTTTGTTATTTTTAAACGATATCACGAGAGATTATTAACACAAATTTAATAAAAACCATTATTTTCCTCTCTAATACCTTTATTACAATAATAAAACAACCCTGTCTTTTAGGCGCTCTCTCAATCTCTAAATATAAAGCATACTTTTAGGATAATATCTTAAAGGAATGCTGTGGCTGATATTCTCTTGTAATTTAACATTATTATAACCAAAATTGTAGTTTTCACTCGAAGATCATATCTTTAGTCGTTCTTTTGAACCAACCTTATCTAGAAGATTCCATGATCTTCACAGAAATCGAATGAATGTCTTTTAACGTTATTACTATTATAAATTTAATAAAAACCATTATTTTCCTTTCTAATACCTTTATTACAATTATTTTAGACGCTCTCTCAATCTCTAAATCCAAAGCATACTTTTAGGATAATATTTTAAGAAAATGCTGTTACTGATATTCTCTTGTCATTTAACATTATTTTAACACATGTTTTTTATATATTTTCAAATATTTATATTATATCGATTATTTTACATTTTATTACACCCCTAAACAACATTTTTCCAAACACTCTATTCTTTATTTAATGTTTTCCATACTTTTTTTAGACTAAATGTTGGTTTTTTATGACACCCTGCATACAAGTAGATACATACATGGATACATTATTGTTACATTTTTTTTGTTCGACCCTTCATCTGACTTATGATGTCTTGTATTTTATGTTGCTGACATAACATAAAATTCTATTTTCAGGTCAGTTTGTAGTCAATTGTTTAGGGCTTAAGTATGGGAACGGCTTATAGATATTTTTTTGCGAAAATATATGAAAATTTTGTTGAAATAGAAAGAATGTAAAGAAAATCGATTATAGTAGAAAAAATATAGTAAAAAGTAGTAAATTTTTCTAGGAAAATAAACTAAAATGAACAATTGTACTAAAAAAAACACAAGTAATTTAAGTTGGTACTATTAAGATGGAGATTAAGGAAGCCTCTATATAAAGTCAGTATTATATTCATGAAAATATTTCGAAACATTTAAGACACCACAGTAAGTTCCTTTTAAGAGTTTAAGAGTTAAACTTAAAGAAAATTTTATTAGATTAACCAGTTTATATTACATAAATATTATAAGAAGGGGAAGGACTACATCAATCACTGATTCATAAAATCTACTCTACTATACAATTTTAATATCGACTTTTAAAAATAGGATATTTTGAAAACTTTAGATATGTAAATTAAATCCAAATCTATCTATCCTCTTACCCAAATCCATTCGTATTTTTTCTTCTTGGACCAGCACTCAGGGGATGACCCTACTCATGCAAAGCATTGTGTTGGAACTATGAAAATAGGTTATAGGAGGGAGGAAAGATGGAGTAGTGTTTGTGGACTTTCGATTAGAATTTTCCTACATTGAAAATTACAGGCTAAAGAACGGCTAAAGAACGAAATTCCCGGTCGTTTGTTGTGCGGTCCACTGGCCAATCGACCACAAATGGATGTGATCTTGATAAAAAACGTGTATTGCCGGCGAATCAATAGAGTTGAATACCCTACTGTCACCTCCTATATGTGATCGAGAAGCTCCAAAATTGACATTGAAGCACCGGCCCGTACATGGGAGTTTTATTCCATTTTTGGTCGGATATAAGTGGTGTTAATTAATAGTGAGGATATTAGATGGAGAAATCAGAGAAACCTGAATGCTTCTTTCGACATTTGAAACACATTGTCATGTCCAGAACATCAAGAGCGCCTGATTCCACAATTTTTAAACCACCCATAAATACAGATGAAGCGACATGGTCAATCATTCGTTTTTGCTTCTACATGCAACACTGAGTCCTGCGAGCGTTGAAAGCGACCCTATTTGCACGATACCATTCGGAGATTGTCAGAAGGTGCCGATTAAGGAAATCATTCATGTTTTGCCTAATTGCTTCAATTTCCGACAGGCTTGGTCTGTAATTGAATGAATATGAATAGCAAATGTTGCTGTCGTTTAGAAGAATAATGAATAGAGTAGGAGAAAGAATGGAGCCTTGCGGTACCCCTGAATTTATCTAGAGCTGGTTTGATGAGATCCAATCTATACCAATTCGTATAGTGCGATCTGTGAGAAAGTTCAATATAAATCGAGAGAAATTAATACCGGCACGCCTTGGAAATATCTAGAGCCACTTTCATCAAAACGGTGAATGGAACGACATAATTTTGGCTCTACGAAGGCTAGCAAGTCTCCCGTAGATCGTCCTCTATGGGACGTTAAGTAAATTGTTTGACTCAAAAAATTTAACCAGATGGTAGTTTACCGTACTTTCCATAACTTTGGAAAGTGTAGAACAAATTGCAACTGAACGGTTATTAGTCTCTCCCTTTTTAGGAATTGGCATGATATTAGCAACCTTCCAACATACAGGCAATACGAAGAAACGATATGAAATGCTGAAAAGGTTAGCTAATGGACGAGCTAACTTCAAGACCAGCACAGGTATGCCATTTGTCCGAGGAGAATTATTTACGTTGAGATCCGATACAACCCTTTTTACAGCATGAGCTCGAAGAATATGTTTGGCATAGCCAATAATACTCTTTCAAATTCGGACAGTGGTTGATGACATTCCGGCAAGTGAGAATTACTTACGAATAAATCAGCTAAGAGGTTAGCTTTATCGACCGGGTCTATGAATGTTTGGTCATCCTTTAAAAGAGTCGGAATTGAGGAACTAGCTTTATGCTTTACTTTTTTAATAGAAGACCAAAATCTTTTACTACTCCGGGGAGTAGTAAGAACTTTAGTTCGAAGAGGTTGCTCGTATTGAGCTTTTTCGTACCTACATATACTTTGGCTCACGAAGATCTTGCATTTTTGTGAGGCGAATCAGTTTCAGGGTTTTGCTTATTGCGCCAAGTTTTGAATGCTTCCTCTGTGGGTCTGATTGCTATTTTGCACGTCTGAATAAACCAAGATTTTCTAATCGAAAATTAAAGTCATTGATGTTATTGTCTAGGAAAAAAAGTTTTCAATTAAAATTTCGATAGAAATCGTTCAGCTCAGCCCAACGAGCCTTTTCGTAGATTCAAATTTAAAGTTTCGTAGCTGTTTTTGAAACATTGCAAAGTTCCGAGAGCGAATAGGAGTCGGAAATGGTTGAATGATCCGAATTACCGTTCGTTATTGAGTTAAAAAAAAGAAAAAAAAAAAGTAGGAATCAAAGATCAGCAAGGTTCCCTACCACTACACCAAATACAGAGGGCGTTGTTTCTAGGCAACGACAGATGGCAGCCCCATTATCCTAGACCAGCTACAGCAGACCAATCATCTACTTAGCTTGAACAACAATCGATTAAGGAAACTGACACAATGCAATAATAACAATAGATTGGATCCTTATGGCGACATCATACATGTATCCGACGACCCGCTACAGCAGACCAATCAGCTACTTAGCAGGAACAACAACTGTTTAAACTGATACAAAAAAAAATAACAATGGATTTAATGGCAACATCGTACATGGAACGCACGATAACTAGGACAGTGCAATCTACATGGGAAATACACGAAAAAACAACTGCAACAATTCGTATAAGATGGAGATGCTTTGTTTAAGCCAAATGCCCCCAAGTGAGGTAATGCAATAAAAATTGTTCACATTCCGATAGTGAAAAGGAGGCGGATATGGTGCAATGTTCCGAATTACCGCTCGTTATTGAGTTAATAATGCAATAAAAATTGTTCACATTCCCACTACTAGGGCAATCCTTCTGATTCCTTATAGAATCATCCTAGGAATCCAAAAATGCAGGTGGTAACAATTCTCCCCCTTCTCTTTATTATTGCAGCTACTGCTGAAGTCTATAGTCACAACTTGAGAGCACCCAACAAGTAATGGAGAGGTCAGTCAGATATTTGTCTACTGATTATTCATGGAGAGCCACATATCAAACCGTATGGTAGAGTCCACTGATCTGAAATTTCAATCTACAATTTGACTCTAAAACCATACGAAAATGGTGATCAATCATGCACGGGTTACGACTTTGACAACATAGGTTTTGAAGCATCATTGCTAAAAATGTCCCTAACAATATTTTGATATTCTTAAAAAGCTTTATACCTGCCTTAACTGGAGGTCTTTAGAAGCTTCAGTCGTAGATCTAATCATTAATTAATCATAGGTCTTTATAAGCATCAATCGTAGATCGTTATAAGCTTCAATCGTAAATCAAATCCTTAATCGGAGGTCTTCAATCGTAGATATTAATAAGCTTCAATCACAGGACTTTATAAGCTTCAATTGTGTGTGATTATAAGTTTCAGTCGGAGGTCTTTACAAGCTTTAATCGCAGATCTTTATAAGTATCAATCATATGTATTTAAAAGCTTCAATCGTAAGTCTAATCCTTTATCGGAGGGGTTTATAAGCTTCAATTGTAGATCTTTATTAGAATCAATCATAGGTCTTTATAAGCTTGAAGCAGAGATCATTACGAGCTTCAATCGTAGATTTTAATAAACTTCAATCATAGAACTTTACAGCAGTTGTATGTGTTTATAAGTTTCAGTCGGAGGTCTTTACATGCTTTAATTGTTGATCTTTATAAGCTTGAAATATAGCAGGTCTTTATAAGCTGCAATCGTAGGTGTTTATAAGTTTCAATCGGAGGGTTTATATGCTTCAATCATAGGTCTTTATAAGCTTCAATCATAGTTTTTTATAACCATCAATTCCAAATCTTTATATGTTTCAATCACAGGGTTTATATGCCTCAATCATAGGTCATTATAAGGTCTTTCATAAAACAATTTAAAACAAATAATGCCAATAACTAGAGATTAAAGTTAGCATTACCTATCACCTTTTCACAAATCCCATAATTTAGAGAAAAAAATGTTCTTTTTGTTAAAATTTGTATTTATTCCTTCAAAAAATTTAATTTCTTCTAACCTACTAAACTCAAATCACTTTAAAATGACATGTATCATTTTAAAGTGATGTGTATGTGTCTGATTTTTTGTCGGTTTCATTCAACCTCTCTCCTTCACTTTGTTTCTTTATCATTTTTCTAATATCCTTCACAATCAATGACCTATAAAAAATGTTGATTTTCCTATGTTTGTCACTTTTGTTACACATCATTGCCTGCCAACATAATCCGGCCTAAACTGATGGCTACCAAACTCAAACAAATTTATTTTGCTCTACATGTACTAGGATCAAAAAAATAAAAAAAAACAAACAACAAAATAAAGACTGCTTAACCACACTCTAACCACTTACAACCATGATTCCTTTTCCACACTTTTATAATGATGGAAGCTTTTCATATTTAGCTGTGTGGGTTAATACCTTCTATGTTTTTTTGGTAAGACTTGAGAAGGAGAGAGAGAAAAAACCAATAAAATGTTCACACATAACCTCTTTAAAAAATGGGGTAAAAATGTGCTGATGTCCTGGTTTTGGCTTTAAGGCGGCGGAGAAAGCGACAAGTGGAATGTGTGTAAGTAGTTTAAGTCATTGTTAGTCACAAAAAAAAAGTGTGATAATAAAATGAGAAAAGGATGTGAAAAAAAACTGTCACATAGAAGCTATGATGATGTTAAAATCAAACTCATCATCAGCGCTGCATAGCTGTCGACATCATAATCCTTGTTATAGCAAAAAAAATATAAGTAACATCAATGTCAGCTTTAAACAAAAATGATGTATTGTTAAAGTTTTATAAAAAGAATTTGAAATATTTAAAAAATTTGGAAAAATATTAAAAGAAATTTAATTTCCTTTTAAACAATTTCATTACCTAAATTTATCAGTTTCACTTTCCGTTTTCCTGTCCTTCTCTCTTCTGTTTTTTCTTGATTATTTTTTTCAAAAATGTGGCTGCTAATGTGTTGTGTTGGTGTGCGTTTTAATAGTCCTTTATATGCTATGAAATTAATTCCTAAGATGTTTTTAGTTAATTACCTCATTGTAGACACAAGGATATTATTTCTTTAGCATTTTTATACATCAAAAAGTCATAATCATTATAATAAAAATATATGCCACTACATTCATTGTTATATTTGCAAATTATGTTAATTGTTAGAAGCGGTTGTGGCATAGAATTTAGTAAGAATAATTAAATTAAGCAGCTATAAACCAATAAAAACATTAAGGAGTATAAACTAAATGAAACAAATTATTATAATATTCAAGTAAATATAATAAATTAAAGTAAATCTTTAAAATATATTGTATTTGCTGTTTAAAACCCCAAAATATGCAGAAAACCATTTATTTACATCGCTTAAGCTTTATTATTATCATTCGCCTCATTTTTCTTACAGTGTAAACAAGTATTTCACACAACGCCAAAAAGTATGCTATAAAAATGTATTATCTATTTTTTATAATATTCACTCCTCATTCATTCACTCGCTCTTTCGTTCGTTCACTCAGTCAAACATCAAACCCCACCAACAACAACTATAGCAGCAGCAGCAACCATCAAACAAAATCAACATGCTTACAGCAGCAAAATGTTGACAGATTTGAATGAGAATGAACGCAGAATAACAAAAAAAAAGTAAAATAAAAATTTGAAAATAAGATGAATAACAAAAATTAATGATAAGACAGTGTAGAAATATGACAAAAAAAATAAACAAGAAAATAAATAATAATAATAGAGCACAGACTACAATGGAATATATAAAAACAAAAATAATATTATACATATAAATGTATATTTAAAGTAAATATAATTTTGACAAAATAAAACTTCACACAAATGACAATTTTCCTACCAAAAAAAAAAAAGTATTTTTTTTGCACTAAATTCTGCCATATTTTTTGGGGAGAGTGTGTAAAAAAGCAATATAGATAGATTGTGTTGTTAGTGCGAACAAAAAAATAAACTAAAAACTTTGTAAATTCATGATAAAAATATTTAAAATAAACTGTTTAAATAAAAAATTCTTGTTATTTGGCATGATGATGAATTTTTATATGCATTTAGTTTTGAAATTTGAAATATTTCCTGTTAGTATAGAGTGTTTTTTTTGTTTATTTTTTGTGCTGTTTGTTTTTTTGTGACTGGTTACAGACATTTTAGACATTTCAATAGACAACATGATGAATGAATGAACGAATAGTTTTGTTGCAAGCGTCAAAAAACAATTTTGGGGGGGATGAAAACCCAGCAATTGTTTTAAAAAAGTCTGCTAAAAACTTCTTAAAAAACTGTACTGTAATTCATAATGAATTAGTGTTGATATTGGGAGTATGACTTACAAATGCGAGATTCAGATTTGTAGCTTTTATTTTGAAACATTTATTTGTACATCATAAATTTATTCAAAATATGGGAGCTTTTCAAAATTTGTACCGGGAATTCTCGATACAAATTTCCTGGGAATTTTGCCAATTATTCACTACCCGATTCCCGGGATTTTTAGTCGGGAATCCCGGGAATTAAAAACGGACGAACATGCATAGAAAACGAGTTAGAACTCTGTTTTTTCACCAAAAAACGGTGAAAAGTTATTTACAGTTTTTTGATTATATCTTGGCAGTAATAGACCGCTTATTATTATTATTTATTTGGGGTTTTTCGTATGCAAATTTAAAAACAGAATTCATTATTTATAGAATTTATTTCTTATTGAATCATTCTAATTTCTTTAAATTTCTTCTTCAAATCCATAACAAAATAGCTTCAAAAATTTATTAAATGATTAAATTTTTCTTCAATTAAAAGGTTTAAGACAATTTTTGCAATTAATTTTGTAAATGATTTGATTTAACAAAAACTTAATCATTCGAAATTTGAATAAATTCTGTTATTAATTAACTTTAAAATTTATTCAGTTTAAACAAAGGCTTTGGAACGAATCTAAAAAATTAAATATTACAAATGGATTTATGGAATGAAAGACTGACATTTTTTTAATTACGGATTAAGATTTTAGCGAATTAAGCTCAAATTTTATTAATTAATTCGAAGCTCTGATATTTAATAATTATAACATTAAGTTTTTGTATGAAAATTGGCTATAATATTCCTAATTTACAGTATCATTATATATTTCGGGAATAGCCGGGTACCCTGGAATGTAGAAACAAATTTCCCGATTCCCAGGAATCAAAAAAGATCGGGCTAATTGGAGCGTATACCAGAGAGAGCGTTCTGTAGCGATCTCAAAAAATAGTAGTCGGTCGGGACAACCACTTCATTCTAAACACTTTTTAACAGATATTGCAGCATGTGGCCGTGTGTTGTCATGATGGAATATAACGGTTTCAAGTCTGGCCACATATTCTGGGCGTTTTTCGGCCAATACTCTGGTCAGATGGTCTTGTCAGATTTCAGCAGCTCAGAATAGATAGGACTCTTACTTTAGCGACATGGATATTTGTCTTTGGTGTCGATTCGGCTGGATCGCCTTCACATAAGATCTCTAACGCTTCCAGTTATCGTAATGGATCCAAGTAATGATTCGAGTCAAAAATTATTTTCTTTTATAGCGTTCAAGCATCATTTCGGAAACTCCAAATTGTCATTCAAGGTCTCTTGGCTTTAGTTCGTAATTTTCCTGCTTTTGGATGAATTCTGCTGCTGTTGAGTTGTTGAGTTTTACAACAATCTTTATGGAGTAATGCTTCCAATTCTAGCCTGGGCGATCATTGTCTTTCGTGACAAAATCTCCACTACTGAAGACATAAATTTAAAAAAGGGATGTGATGAATTTGTAAACCTTTTCCGGAAACCCTTCCATTAAGGGTTTTAAAATCTACCACACTTTTTGACACATTTCTTTTGCTCTTCAATTCTCCTTTATCAAGATCCCAATATCTCTCCACTGGCCTTAGCTACAGGCAGTTTGTAGGATTTGCCTCTCTTGATACAAACTCTTCTACCACTCAAGATCTTGCTTACCATAGTGACAGGATGACAAGTCAGGCTAAAAATAGGTTGACACATTAAGAAGTCCTATGAATGGAAGCATCCTTTTTTGTAAACATTCCTTGATGTAAATTTCGGTATTTATAGAGCCCTTTGGAACAAATTTCTGCCATACCAAGAACTTTTTTTAAGAAAATTTTCTCCTTTTGGGTTCTAAACTTTTCTACAACATTTCCTCGATCATCAGCAACATAAAACTATTGACCCGGAAGCTGTGAAAAATTTTCCATACGTACATTTCGTCATCCATTATGCACGAGATATATTTTTTGTATAAAATTTTACTTCAATTTCCTTGCTCTGTTTTTGGTCTATTAATTTTTAGCAGAGTTCCTGTCAGAAACTATTTGAGCCTTGTATGTTTTTAAACCTGCATTGGCTTTAACTTTTCCTACCAAATAGTCCGCGTAATCAGCTAACCGGACTGCTTTCCTACCGGATGTGTTGGAGCTCTTTTGAAAATTCTTTCTATTTATTGGCTTTAGAAACATCATGTGGACCATTCCATTTACCTGAACCAGGTTTCTACCAACGGACGACTTCTTTCGATACTGTTTAAAAACATTGGTTTTTTTTCGTCACTCATTTTAATCAGATTAACAACAAATAAACATAAATGACATTAAACATAATAACTGAAATAATTTTCAAAGGAATCTTGGTAATAAAAAAAATCAAATAATACTTGGGTTAAACGTTTTAATAAAAACCATGTGTTAAGGTTTTTTCGATCTCAGTCCTTATTGTAATTTTGACACATAACAAAATGAACAACCTTTTGCAACAACAAGTGTTTAGATGATAGAGAACAATTTTAAACCTTGAGAGAGTGCATAATAAGGATCTTTGTTTCTCAATTTGTATATAATTGTTAGCAAAAGTTTTTGAAAGACGCCTTCTATACAAATTATATAAAATGGAAAGTTGTCCTTAATTTAGAAACTATTTACAATTTCTTTTTTTTATCAACACAAAATATTAAATGTTTTCATTATTCTTATAAAAATTTTTCACTGGGTTCCCGGCTCTATTCATTAGAGAAAACTACAAACAAAAAAAAACATTTCATTTTAGAATTTTTAAATATGAAAAATAAATTTTCCATTTTATTTCTTATTTCAGTTTTTATTTTATTATTTTTCACTCACAAAAAAACGTTTGTTTTTCTAGCTGCATTTTTCATTAAAAAATCAGCTTGACAACCGTAAATACTTATCAGTTTTGTTGTTAAATTGTTTTTTTTTAAATTTTTATTAAATAAAAATAACATTAAATAATTGATAAACATTTTTATTTAGTTAATGTTGCTAATACAAAAACAAACAAAAAAACCAATGCATTTTATATTTAATGGAACAAAATAACAAAAAAAAGATCACCTGATTTAAAAAAAAATCAACAAAAAACCTAAATACATTTTTTCGTATTAATAAATTATGAATTTGCCGAAAAAAAAAATAATAATGTATAAATAAAAATAATACAATGTTGGCAAATAATGCACATATATGGCCAAGGTTCAATATGGATTTAAATAAATAATCTAAGAACTGTGAATGGCAATGTAATAAGTGCATGGTTGGTTTTAAAGAATTTAAGAAACTGGGTTTTGAAAATCAAATTCATAATTAAATAGATCTGCATAATTCTTTAGTTTAAACAAGTTCTTTAACAGAACTTTACATATTTTCAGGGGTACATACATTTAAGGAACAAAAGCGTTATTATAGGCAGGAAACTAAGCTAATTTTCAGCGTTTGGGTTTTAAGTGACGAAGAACAGTTTAAGGCTTTGGAATCATCAAAAATCCAATAAGTCCAAAATAACTCACTGTAATTGACTTAATGTATATTTATATTAAATTAACATAAATTCAAAGAATTCAAGGAATTCATAGTTTTAATGAATTTTAAAATTTCATAAATGTAGATTGACTCAATGTATAATAATTTACTCAATGAACTATTATTTTAAGGAATTCATTGTTTTAATGAATTTTATATTGATTTTGAAATTTCGTAAAGATGCTGGGAAATTATCTATATGTTCCGTGAGTTAATGTTAATTGTAGTTTAATTAAATATACATTCACTCACAGTAATTTACTCAATGCATATTGATCTTAAGAAATTCATTGTTTTAATGAATTTTTGATTTTAACATTTCGTAAAGATGCTGGGTAATTCTGTACATATTCCTTGAGTTAATTTAAAGTATAGCTTGACTAAATAAACATTGACTGTGTGTTAACTCAATGTAATTGTGTCTTTAAGGAATTCATTATTTTAATGAATTTTATATTTCGTAAAGATGCTGGGAAATTATGTACATATTCCTTGAGTTAATGTAAAGTGTAGCTTGACTAAATAAACATTGTTAGTAACTCAATGTAATTGTATCTTAAGGAATTCATTATTTTAATGAATTTTATATTGATTTTGACCTTTTATAAAGAAGCTGGGAAATTATGTACATATTCCTTGAGTTAATTTAAAGTGTAGCTTGATTAAATAAACATTAACTCAGTGTTAGTAACTCAATGTAATTGTATTTTAAGGAATTCATTATTTTAATGAATTTTATATTGATTTTGACATTTAGTAAAGATGCTGTGAAATTATTTGCATGTTCCTTGGTTAATGTAAAGTGTAGCTTGATTAAATAGACATTGACACAGTGTTATTAACTCAATGTAATTTTATCTTAAAAAGTTCATATTTTTAATGAATTTTATATTGATTTTGACATTTCGTAAAGATGCTGGGAAACTATGTACATATTCCTGGAGTTAATGTAAAGTGTAGCTTGACTAAATAAACCTTTACTCAGTGTTATAAACTTAATACAATTTTATTTTATGAAGTTCATTATTTTAATGATGTATATATTGATTTTGAAATTTCGTAAAGATGCGTGGAAATTATCTACATGTTCCTTGAGTTAATGTTAAGTGTAGCTTGAGTAAATAAACATTGACTCAGTGTTTTTAACTCAATTTAATTTTATCTTAAAGAGTTCATTGTTTTAATGAATTATATATTGATTTTGACATTTCGTAAAGATGCTGGGAAATCATGTACATGTTGCTTGAGTTAACTTAATGTGTAGCTTGATTAAATAAACATTATTCAGTGTTAGTAACTCAATGTAATTGTATCTTAAGGAATTCATTATTTTAATGAATTTTATTTCGTACAAATCGGAGGAAATTATGTACATATTCCTTGAGTTAATGTAAAGTGTAGATTGATTAAATAAACATAGACTCAGTGTTAGTAACTCAATGTAATTGTGTCTTAAGGTATTCATTATTTTAATGAATTTTATATTGATTTTGGCATTTAGTAAAGATACTGGGAAATTATGTGCATGTTGCTTGAGTTAATTTAAAGTGTAGCTTGATTAAATAAACATTACTCAGTGTTAGTAACTCAATGTAATTGTATCTTAAGGAATTCATTATTTTAATGAATTTTATTTCGTACAAATCCGTGGAAATTATGTACATGTTGCTTGAGTTAATGTAAAGTGTAACTTGACTAAATAAACATTGACTCATTGTTAGTAAATCAATGTAATTTTATCTTGAAAAGTTCATTATTTTAATGAATTTTATATTGATTTTGATATTTCGTAAAGATGCTGGGAAATTATGTACATGTTGCTTGAGTTAATTTAAAGTGTAGCTTGATTAAATAAACATTACTCAGTGTTAGTAACTCAATGTAATTGTATCTTAAGGAATTCATTATTTTAATGAATTTTATTTCGCACAGATGCGAGGAAATTTTGTACATATTCCTTGAGTTAATGTTACGTGTAGATTGATTAAATAAACATAGACTCAGTGTTAGTAACTCAATGTAATTGTATCTTAAGGAATTCATTATTTTAATGAATTTTATATTGATTTTGAAATTTCGTAAATATGCTGGGAAATTATCTATATGTTCCGTGAGTTAATGTAAAATGTAGCTAGATTAAATATACATTGACTCAGTATTAGTAACTCAATGTATTTGTATCTCAAGGAATTCATTATTTTAATGAATTTTATATTGATTTTGACATTTCGTAAAGATGTTGGGAAATTGTGTACATGTTCATTTATATAATATAAAGTGTAGCTTAATTAAACAAATATTCTCTCAGTGTTATTAACTCAATGTAATTATATCTTAAAGAATTCATTAATTTAATGAATTTTATATTGATTTTGACATTTTATATAAATAATTTTGAAAAAGGCGCCCTTTTGTACCTCATACAAGAAGAGAATGAGTTCCAACATACTGGTCTTTCCTTTCACTTTACAATACCCTAACAATTTCACATTTTCCCTGAATTTCAACAATTTTAATTAAATATTTTCAAGTGTCCACAAACTAATAGTAAAACAGCAGTCATAACTACCAAATTCAAGGTAAACATTTTATATAGAATTTTGTTCACATGTTGAAATACAAAAAAAAATAAAAATAAATTACGTTGGTTTTTTATGTATTTTCTACTTCCCATTTAGATTTATTGAAAAGTTTTTTTTTTGCTGCTGCTCTTATTGTTATCTGCTGCTCACAACAAAAGAAGGAAGAAGGACTTTAAAGTTGTTTTTTTTTGTTGTTCATATTATTTCAATGAAATGAAAACTGTTATATAAAAAAAGTGCTGCTACCCAGCTATCTAGCAAAACAATATATTTAACTCTTTCGGTATTTGAACAACAACAGTAGCTGGGGCAGCAGCAAGCAGCAAGCAGCAATAGCAACAGCAAAAACTAGCAATAACTGCAAAAAATATGAGCAAAAGGGGGGAAATAAAAAGTGTAATAAAAACAAAACTTTCAAATGTGGCAACAGGGACAAAATATGGTTAGGTAAGTTAAGGTTGGCCAAGGCTATACACTAAAATATTCAAAATGTTAACAACTTCTCTCTGTACTGATTATATTTTTTAAAAATGTTCAAAATTCTTTGTATTAGATACAAAATTTCAGTAACATTGCTCTACTTCCGGAGCTAGTTACATGGATTTTCAAATGTTTATTTGTATCTTCATATCTCTGACATTTTTCCTCCCCATCGTGTCCTAAATGAGGTATTTTGGATCCTTATTAAATGATAAGACGACTTTGTTCTAGAATCTTTTTTCTAAGCAGTTTGGTGTTGAAAATCACTTGAGTAGAAACTAAAATAATTAACCTAATATGCTACAACCTTGAAATGCTGATATGTTTCAACATTAGTACTGCTCCCTACTTAGCTTGTTGTTGTAATGTGTGTATTAGCAAGCATTTTGTTGCACTCTTACCGCCCTGTTTTATTTGTCTAAACAACAAAATGTTGCCTCAACTGCAACATAGTGCAATTATTATCAAAACTACACAAATATGCTAGTAAATGTGAATATATACACATAAATGCATAAATATCCAGTGAAGAATATAAAAATACAATATTCCATTTTTATTATAATCTATACAATATAGAGACAAAAAGTAACAATAACAAAATTGCATACAATTGTTGAAGTAGAAAAATATATTTATTGTTAGTTTTTTTTTCATCTTCAAAATACAAAAAAAAAAATATCATATTGTTAGATACCAGTTGTGTGTGGACAACACACACACATATATAGAATCATATACATGAATATGTTGAAAAAATGCTTAAAACACTTAAAAAATAATGCTACTTTTATATACAAAAAAAGGACATGCTCACACATATGAGTACATAGTGTATTTATGTATGAAATTGATACAAGAGAATTAAAAGTGCTTTTACTAACCTAGATTTTAAATTTACTTATACATTAGGGTGGTCCTTATTTTGCACTTTTTGGAAATTCGATACTCTGTAAGTTTGAAATGTTCTCCGAACATCTAGGGAACCTAATGCTGAAAATTCGAGCAAAATCTGCTAACCTTTAGAAATTGTATATTTTATTTGAAATTTCGAATTTTGCAACATTTTCCAAAAAACTTAAATGTAAAAAGAAATCCAATTACAATAATATTAGTTTTCGTATTTCATTTACTCATATCAAGTCAAGCGAACCAACTTTTGAAATCGATGTCTTCTGAACGGTATGAAATTTGCACCAAGGTAGCCCTATTGAATCGGTCAAGGACTCTCAGAGTTTGACATTTTGGACAAACAGGTGATTTTTCTCATTTCACTGGTTGCTTAGGCCAGATCATGAGGAAACCTTTTCACAAAAGGCTTTAGAACATTGGTAGGCAAAAAGAGGCATTTAATTTGTGTGCTCTTTTGGGTAAAAAATAAAATATCCACAACAACATCAAGAAACTGAATGAAATGTGTGTATTTTCACGCTCTATTACGCTCTTTTGTTCACATTTGGGTTGTTTGACGAAAATCATCGTAACCTGAACAATATGAACGCCTACCAAGGCTTTAGAAAAACTAAAGATATTATACAAATTAAACACTAGAGTGAATGAGAGTTACAGACACTCAAGCTTTATTTGTAAAAATATCAAAACACCAACAATAAACAGTGAGTTTATCCTTTCTTACATTCCCTACTACAATTGGTTGGTTTCTTTTCAACTCAAACTGTAGTTTGTAAGTGCGTAAAGAAAAAATAAAACAACTTACTTTATTGTTTTCGCAAGAAAATCAAAATAAAGAGAGTTGCCAATTTTTAGTCTTGATGCACGGGCACCTGCTGCAAATTTTTCGATTATTTTTTCAAAATGGGCCCTTTTTTCTGTTCAGCTAAAAAACAATTAAAAAAAGTCAAAAAACTTTTAGATTTTGCCAAAAAAAAAATCAAACATTTTATGTCTTGAGTTACAAAACATTTATTTTGATAGATATCCCACTTGCATACCACTCAGCGACAAATAAGATCTTAAAGGAAAAGACCTAAGCTTTCTTTTGTGCAAAAAAAGATCCATTTTGAAAAAAAGTCGACAAAGTTTTTGATTTTGCAAAAAAAGTCGAAAATAGTATGTTTTGAGTTACAAAAGGTCTTCAAGGAAACCCCCTATGCTCTTTTTTGAGAAAAAAGGGCCCATTTTTAAAAAAAGTCAAAAAAGAGAAAAAAATATCAAACATTTTTTATTTTTTAATTTTTTTTTTTTGAATGATTGTAGAAATAGCTAACTAATCTACTTGGGGCACATTTTGCTAAGTACAATAAGTAATAAGACCAGCTTTTATTCGGTTTCATAGGTCGTCTGCAGAACCACCTGTTATAGTCAGAAGACTTCCAAGATAGCAGAACGTTGTTACGTCTTCAAGATTCTTATCATCTATTGCGAATGCTCTGTTGTTAGAAGCATTAGTTATCATTGCTTTAGTTTTGGCAATATTTATTTTCAGACCAGCCTTAGCTGCTTCAGTTTGTATTGCATTGATCTTAGCCTGCATATCATTGAAGTTGTGGGATAGTGGTCATATATCGTCGGCATCTTCTAGCCTTTTGTTGAATCCTCAAGTTATTCCCCTCTGTTCACACGAGGCTCTTCTCATTATTTTATCCAGAACGTTTTTAAAGAGTAGGGGCGACAGAACACAGCCTTATCCTACTCTAGGTTTAATTGTAAATGAGTCACTAATACTGCCATCAAGAAGGATTCGACAGTCTTCGTTGTGATATAGGACTTTAACAATGTCAGTTAATTTTTTTTTTTACTTTGTGTGCTTGCGGACTCTATATGGCTGAAAAGCGTACCGAAACCTTTCTCAAAATCGATGAATATCAAGTAGAGCGGCATCCTGCACTCAACAGATCGCTGAATTCTGATCCGTAAACTGTTGACATGGTCAATGCCAGCCTGCTCATTGCGGAGAAGCGGATCGAATGAGACTGATTCCCAATTTTTGCATTGTGACAAGTCTCTTTTTATTAGTATATTAATAATAAGTCATCGCAAAATAAGTTTATTACCTAAAGATATTTCATAACGCAGGCGCGGATCCAGGTCAACAATTTGGGGGGGAGAAAAATTAAAATTTGTTCTACATTTTTCTTTTTATTCCATTTTTATATGGAAACTTTTTGGTTTTGGGGGGGGATTTCCTATTTCACCCCCTCTGGATACGCGCCTGTCATAACGTGGTAAATAAACTTAGCGCTAATTTCAGGTGATGATTTCAATAGTTCAGGAGCTTTGTTATTTTTCAGGGATACCAGAGTCTCCATAATTTCGGGAATTTCCGCACACTAACCCATAATTGGTACAACCATTAAAATTTACATTTTTAATTCAAATTAAGCATTTATTAGTTAGAATCGTTAAAGATATTTTATTTGTTTGGTATTGAGTTTGTTTTTTATTTGTTATGGGAGGGAGGAAAGAGGGAGTAGTGTTTATAGACATTCAATTTGGACTTTCCTACATTGAAATTGATGGTAAGTTTGTTCCATATATATGGACAGTACGGCTAAAGAACGAATTTTCTCCGTAGTGTGTTGTGGGGTCCACAGGACAATCGACCACAAAGGGATGTGTTCTTGATGAAAACCGAGTATACGTAAAAATCTACCGGTATCAGGAACATGTTCGTAAATTTCATTCGATTGTAGTACCGATAGAACAGTGAAACGCTGACCACAATGTGTCGGTGCTCCAGGGTATAAATAGATACCCTACTGTCACCAATAATCTCCTTCCCCCTCTCATGTACACGGTCGGGAAGATACAAATTTGACTTTGAATCACCGGTCCATACATGCGAGTTGTATTCCATTTTCGATCGGATATTGCTGGTGTTAATAGTGAGGAGATCAGATGGAGTGAAGTAGTTCCTACACAGTTTCACAAAACCAAGACACTAGAATGCTTCTTTCGGCACTTGAAAAATTTGTTTATACCAGCGGATATCACAATGTATTCCCTAATTTCGTCAGAACACATTCGATTGTAGCACCAATGGAACAGTGAAACGCAGCTCACATTGCGTCGGTGCACCAGCGAAGCAATAGAGTTGGTTACCCCAAAATAGAGAAGCTCCAAAATAGAGGTTGAATCTCCGGCTCATACATGGGAGCCGGCTTCATTTGCTCACATTGCTTTCTCATGGGCATCATCTGTATTTACACCACCAATAAATACAGATGAAGCGACATGATCCTTCGTTCGTTTTTGTGTCAACATGCAATACTGAGTCTTGCGAGCTTTGAAAGCGACCACATTCAGAGATTGTCACAAGGTCCCGATTAAGGGAATCATTCATGTTTTGCCTCATTGCCGCAATCTCCGACAGACTTGATATATAACTGAATCAATATGAATGGCTGTCATCAGCAAAATAATAGATAGGCTTGGAAGTTTGACGTAGAAGTTAGTTTAGAAAAATAAAGAATAGATTAGGCGAAAGAACGGAGTCTTGCAGTACCTCTGAATTCATTCGTATGAACTTGTTTGATGAGGAGATCCCATATATAACAACTCGTATAGCGCGATCTCTGAGAAAGCTCGATATAAATCGAGAGAAGTTATTACCGACATCAAAAGCAATAAGTTTTGATAAAAGAGCACCATGCCACACTCTACCAAACGACTTGGAAATATCTAGAACGACCAGTTTAATTTCGCCAAAACGGTGAATGGAAGGACACCATTTTTCCGATAGGTAGGTAGAGCATCATCTATGAAAGTCATGCTGGCAGTCATTAAGAAAACTTTTGGACTCTAAATATTTAACCAGATATTAGTTTACCATACTCTCCATAACTTTGAAAAGTGCAGAAACAAATTGCTATTGGACTGTAATTTTCAGGATTATAAAAATTAAACGCTTCGTAGCTGTTTGTGATACATTGCGAAGTTCCGAGAGCGAAAAGCAGGTGGAAATGATACAGTGATCCGAATTAGCAAGAGGTGCAAGAACATCCACTTCATACTTTTTAGGGTGTGAGGTGAGAAAAAGGTCAAGAGTGTTTATTGCAAAGTTCCGAGAGCGAAATGATCCGAATTAGCGAGAGGTGCAAGAGCATACACTTCATAATTTTTAGGGTGCGAGTCAAGATTGTTATGTTGGTGTCCTTCAACACATGAAATGTGGGCTTTTTCACTAATAGCGCAAGGTGGTTATGCCCGGCGAGTAGCTCAACATGACGGCCTTCTGTAGTCGATTTTTCTAAAATGTTCATCTTTTTTTATTAGATTACGGAGAACAATTTTGGGTGCTGCGGAGCATCGAAAATCCAGAAAAGTTAAAAATAAGAGTCACCCTAATAAATCTGCATACATATGTTTTCATATTTATAAATGTACACAAATAAGTTAGTATGTATATGTGCAGATATTTATGCATCTGTGTTTATATTTGGAAATTTATATCCCATCTTCTTTATATTGTATTTTTTTTTCTTCTGTATTTGGTATTAAAATGTTGAATTGTATCTACTTAAAATTTATATTTTCAATTATCCAATAAACTTACTATGAGATATGAGTTCTATGTTATATAAAATTCTCTTAAGCACATTAAAATCAACTACAACTTTTCCAATCCTAAAAAATTAAATAATAAGACATTTTTGCCATAACCATAGGCACATTTGTAAAGCTATTGTGTACTCGAAAGACAACGAACAATTTTTTCCAGAATTTAAATATTTCCTGTAAAACTGTGTAACTTTTAAACTCTGATATAAAACATTTTAAATAAAAAACATTAAATTTGATGTAATTATTTATATTTTCTTATTTTATTAATTAATTATCACATCATATTCTTACACAACTCTTTAAACTACCAAATATCTAATTGTAGTATTTGTAATCGAAGTGACCCAAGTTTTCGTATTTGTGTTCGAAGTACTTTTCGAAGGTATCCTTGTGGAAGATCTTGACATCCTTGAAGTACATGTTGGGCACGAAGAATTCGTATTCGTCGATTTCGCGATCGAAGGGATAGCCGAAAGGCATCTCATCGATGTAACGAACACCAGAGCCAATGCCGCAAGAGTAAGAGTAGTCGTAGGTGGAGAATTGTTCGTATTCAGCGGTGAAGGGAGTGACGTAGAAGAAGAATTGCATGGGCATACCCTTGTACCAACCACGGGGCAAGAGGAAACGATCAGGGAAAGCACAGTGAGGTTCGCTGATGTCCAAGGGGAAGTCGTATTTGCCTTCGAAAGCAAGCATGACATACTTGTACAATTCAGTGTAGGTGGTGCGGTCTCCAGCAGTCCAGAAGAAGTCTTCGGAGCTGCGCTTGAATTCATTGACACCAGATTTAAGAGTGTAGAAGAAGCTATCGAGTTCCATGAAGTTTTCACGGTTTTCAGTCAAGGAGATAACACGGCCGAATTCATCGTATTTGGGACCCAAGAAGGTGCGGATAACAACCTTTTGGGCTTTGTCAGATTCAATAACGAAATCGAAGTCGAAAGGCTTGTGGTTGAGGCGCATTTGACGAGCCAACAAGGTCTTATCCCAAACGAATTGACCTTCAACGAAAGTCATCTTGTCGTTCATCAAGTTGGTGACATCAAAGTCGACCAAATCGAAGTAGGTAACCAATTCAGAAACCTTAACGTCCTTGATGGTGACACCAGGGAACAACAATTCTTCGTGAGTGTAGGGCTTGACATAGTTGAAGAATTGGAAGTAGACGGAAGCAATCTTCTTGTAGAACATATAGAACATAGGATCACGCATCATGGTCTCGTAGTTCAAGAAAATGTGGGGGTATACTTCGAAATCGTGGGTGTTGACATCACCGAAGTACATATGGGCGAACATGTACCAGTATTTGAAGAAGTAGCTGTCGAAAGTATCAACATTGCCTTGCATGATGCTGCCAATGTATTCAATGGATTCGGGTTTGCGCAAATCAATGGTCTTGCCTTCGTTAGTGACGTAGACACCCTTGGTGATGATTTCATCCAAGCGGTTAAAGAAGTTCATAACCTTGTAGTAGTAATCGTATTTGCCGTAGCTTTCAACTTCGTAGTAGTTCTTGCGGTAAGAGAAACCAACACCGTTGTGGTAAACCAATTGAGAATCGTAACCATGCTCGATGGTATCCAAGAAGGAGAAGTGAGGAATTTCACCGTAACCGTGAGACAAACGTTCCATGTAGTAACGAGACAAAAGTTGACGGACATTGTACAACCAGTATTCACCACGACGATCCTTGTTCAAACCATAGGTTTCGCCATCCAAGAAGAAAGCGTAGTCCATGTTGAGGTAGTACCAGTAGGCGTTCATGCCAACATCTTCAGTGAAGTAAGACAAAGCAGATTCCTTGTTGTAGAATTCAATATCACGAGTGTAGTCAACAGGCATGAAGAACATTTTGGTGCCTTCAAAGATTTCCAAGTATTTAGAGTCCTTGTAGTATTCATCCATGTTTTCGCGCAACATGAAACGGTCCTCAGAGTACCAGTGTTCACCCAAACCCATCATCTTCCACCATTGGTAGGTCTTGAAGTCCTTGGTGTAGAAGTAGTAGTAGTGGTTGTCGTGGTTCTTGTAGAAGGTAGCGTAGTCCTTGTAGAGGATATCCTTGTATTCCTTTTCGTACATGATGTACTTGCTCCAGACATCGTAATCGAATTTCTCAGCTTCGTAAACGAATTTGCTGTTGAAGAAGTATTGAGGGAAGATTTCGTAGATGGAAGGCAAGATCAAGCCATGGAAATCATCACGGTGGATGACGGCCAAAGTCAAAGCATAAACAAACATGCCTTCGTTGCAGTGCATACGAGCAAAGGCAACGTTGCGTTGGAAGACTTCCCAGTTCTTGGCATAATAGAAGAATTCGAACAAACCATAGGCTTGTTTAAGGTGGGTCTGTACCAAGGCACCGAAGAATTCGCCCTTGGGTAAGATGGCACCATATTTGTAGGCTTCGTAGAATTTCTCCATGTACATGTCGAAGTGCTGGAATTTGAAAATAATTATTGTCAAAAAGGAATTTTAGATAGAGGAGTATGTAGAGAATCTTACAGTGTAGTCAGCCTTGTCAAAAGTGAAAGATTTGCCCATTTTGATCCATTCCTCGAACATCAAGGGATCCTCAACACGGTAAACAATTTCGAAAAGGAACTTTTGTTTGGCCAAAAATTCCTTATCGGCTACTTTGACTTCAGATTTAGAGATGCTGCTGCCAGCCACTAGGGCGACAATAGCCAATAAAACAATGGCGATTTTCATTGTTTAGTCCTTCAAGAGAGCGCGTAGAATACAAATCCAAACTGTCCACGGATTAGAGTTTGATGCAATGATCAGATCCAATACCTAAAGACTGCTGATATTTTCAAAAATCTCTGGGTTTTTATACAAATGGATTCGAGTCATATTATCAGTAGAATATTTTTTTAATTATGATTTTTTATATTTATGTTGCACCTGTTAACCTTACAATGAGCATAAAGTATGATAAGAACGTATTAGTTTGCATTATTTTGTTTTGTTTGTTATTCTATCCATATTAGAGGTACGCAAAATATATTTAGTTCAAAACATAGATAAGACTTACAGTTTGAAGTCTACCGAATGCAACATTTCTGCACATATGCAGTGTGCACATACATAACATATATTTTTCACCAAAACTTTCTCGAGACTAGGGAACCTTCGTATATTTGTAGTTGTATTCTTTGTATTTAAGATTATCAGATTTGTTGGTATAATTTTAAATTAGTGTATGTTTGATTATGGATTTATAAACACAATTTTAAACATGACTTAGTCATTTGCTAACTGTGGGATTAAATAGACACACAGAATTTTAAGAGTTTTCATTGTTTCCTTGAATATTATTCGAATAATTTTAATTTTTTTTAAAAAGTACAGAATGAAGTTTTGATGTCGGTTTTTAAATATTTTATTGTTAAAGAAAAACAAAAAATAACGTTAAAGTTAACAATTCAAGTATTGACAATATTAAAAAACATTCGAAATCAAAGTCCATCATCAAATTTTCATTAGAAATATTCTGATTAGATTAACTCCCGAACAATCTATAAATCAATTGACTAGCAAACCCTTTAGTTTCCGTTTTGGAGCTATGCTTTAAAAAATTTGAGCTAGTTAGACATGATCCTGAATTCAAATACAATATAAACGTATTAAGAAATTTTTTATGTCGTTCATTAATTCGGGGTTTAAATTGAGTAAATAATTCTTTAGTAAATACATCAAGATCTATCAACGTTGCCGAATCTTTGCTTAATAAAGCGGTCTTGGGGAATTACACAATAAAGGGAATCTGTCCAATGTTTGATATCATTGTCAGTGAAGGCAGTGCATGATTGACGCACTTATAAATACGCAAAAAGTTTGTTACCATGTTAGATAAAGCTCTTCAACGATGTTCAAAATCATGTATAAGACGAACTCCATGCTTTTCTTGCAACAAAACGTTAGTTTGCAATATTTGTGATTATCATTCGATTTATTAAATATTTTGCAACTCTTACGTAAGATCATGGCCTTCATGTATTTCAATGTAATCATTATAAATGTCATCCTCAATATCACTTTCGACGACGTTTCAAAATCACATTCTCCATCACATTCAACTCCACTTTAATCTAAGTTAAAATTTTGATTACTAATTGCGATTCTTCTAATATTTCGCCAGCTAAATAACAAATACTTTATTCCGTACCTTTTATTTTCATTGGTTCAAGTCCTAAGTCCTATTTTTAAATATTAGTTTTTAGAATTGTAACTTTTTGCTGTAATACATATTTATATATTTATACAAGGAGCTCAACACTCAAATACAGTGATCGAAAGTCCATTTGTCTTTAGTTATTTGTCGAATTTCAGAAATTTCAGAAAATTGTTCGAATTATTCGTTATTCGAAAATGTTTTTTTTTTAAATTGTTCGAATAATTATTCGTGAGAAATTATTCGATTAATCGAACGATCATTAGTCTAATGAATACCCTAGTATTTAGTGAAAATTACTGAAATCTTCACTATTTAGCAAGGACTTAGAAAAGGATGTTAAGGATTCCATCCCTCCTTAACATTGATAAATTGATACTATCGTACTTTTGGTTTATAGTATAACATATTCAAAAGTACTTTTTAAAGAATTATTAGTTCAAATAATGCTTAAGAACATTTAGGAACAAGGGAACTAAGGAAAAACACAATATCAAAAAACTAAAATTTTATGCAATTCAAGATTGAGAGTTGTTGAAAAGTATTATTTACATAACATATAAAATACTACAATTCTTACAAACTAGCCTAATTTTCTAAATTTTCCAATAAACTTTAATAACTCTGGTCCTTGAAACCCAGTCTAACTACCACTTCCCACACACATTACATGTTGACCTCATTACAAAATCATTTATATTTTTCCACAAACCCCTACTACACTCTAAACAAAAAACAAATTTTTGTTGACATTTTAATTTATGACTTTTGTAGAAAAAAATTAATGAAAGAAATTACCCAAGCAACTAGCCAGGCCAGCCAATGTGCAATATAAACATTTTGCATGACCCCTTTTCCAAGTGCTTGAGGTCCGTGCGTGTATATTTAGTAACATCCACCCTCACAACAACAACACAACAGCAGCAATAACAACAATTTTCTTTAATTAATCAGTTTACTCAAATAAATTAATTAAGTAAACGCATTTCTATTTATATTTACAGAACATACCCACTATGTGTACTTATTATCAACACAACAACAGCAACAACAAATTGTGTGCTCAAAGTAACCAACACACTCTTGCAACGCATGCAAAATTAGGGTTGCCCTTATTTTGCACTTTTAGGAATCGGCGATAAGAAAAAGTCTAACGAAGTGAAATCGCACGATCTCGGTGATCAAGTCAGATTAATTTTTTTTAAATGTTTTGAAAACAAAATTTGAAACTTCACTTAACTTAAATTAGAAATAAAATTGTTTTTGCCACGGCAATATCCAACAAAAGTATTCATCAATAAGATTATATGGCTAAGTTCAAGGTTTCCACTCTTATTATCCACCTGTGACCGTCAAAGTATAGCAATTCCCTTGCAAGTTGATTTGGATGATCCAGTAATTTTTTCTTGTAGTTCGAAGTAGAGTATTTGATCTCCTCGCGTTTTGAAGGAATATTGAGATCCCTATGGATGCTTCTTAAGAGACTTGACTGTCTTCTTTGTATATTTTCGATGTTAGAAGAAGAGGCTGTTCTCCATAGTTGAATGCCATACGACCAAATTGGTTTTAAAGCCACCTTATACAAGAGTAGTCCAAATAGGACTGACCAAGGACCAATGAGTCAGTGCATTTGAATGGACTTCAGATTTATATGGTGGGTCCATGTTAGACGGCGGTCGAGATGGATACCAAGGTACCTTACATGGATTTGTTCAGGTATCCTGATATTGTTAATCTGTTGTCTGTTTCTTCTTGAAGTCAACTAAATTTGAACACATTTTGAAGCATTAAAGTGTTTTCCATTTGTAAAGCCATTTCTCCATTCTCCAATTTTCCATTTGTGAAGCAATATCTCCATGGGTGGCCCGATATTCTACACGTTAGTGTGCTGGACTATCAATCCGAGGGTTGCGGGTTCGATTCCCGCCAGAGACTCTGGTGTATCTGCAGACAAGCAAAACGATTCGCAGTTTGTGTTTGTTTAAAAAAAAAAATACTCATTGATGTGAGACTGAAGCGGCTCAGATGCTCTGACTACTTTCGTGGGGTAAACCGGTGGAAATTTGTCGACGTGAAGAGATGACATCTTTTGATCTTACTTGGAAAGATCTGTTTATTTTATAACTCTTAAGTAACATGTGTACATTTACAGGTAATAACATAGTGATTTTGTATATAATTCCATCGTGCCAGACTTTTTCAAATGCTTGAGAAATATCTATAAATAATTCAGTGGGGAAGAATCAAAATTTTTTGGAAATAAATCTGGCATTTCTAAACGGCTGGTCCGATCGGTATCAAATTTGACGCGGGCGTAGCCAAAGAGTATTTGGGTTTAAGATATTAAAATGGGTCCTTCAAATTAGGGTACCTTCGACATGTAAAATTTTTAACCACATGCCATTTTCAAAGATTTTTATATTTTTGGAAAGCGCTCGGCTAGGTCTTGACAATTTCCGAGTTATAGGCATTTGAAAATATTAATTCTGTCCACTGTGTAATGCAGAACAATACTATTTGCTGTGGAAGGCTTTCCTGATAAGGATTGTTATTCAATGCACATGTTTAATAGACACCTTCTGAAACCAAATTGATGGTCAGGAATGATATTATTAATAGGGGGGTCAGACGGCATGTATTGCTTGTGTATTGGTACATGTATTCGATACATATGGAATTCCATGTGACATAACCTCTATTAGTTTATATGTTTGTTGTTTTTAACAATATATTTATTTAAAACATTTTTAAATCACAATAAATATATTTAATGCAATGAAATTTATTTTGTTATGATTTTTCTTTACTATTTTTTGTTTTGTTTTTTATTTTGCACTCACACAGTGTTGGGTTTCAAGAGGTGGAGTGTGTATTACACAGGTTTAGGTTAGTTCAAAAGAGAATGAGAAAAATGTCTGCCTTTCAATTTCTGCATTGTAAAAGAGGACTTTGTTTTGAATTGAACTATGAACTAAAATGGTTCATATTTACACTCTTATTTAAATGCGTGTTTTCTTTGTTTTTCCTGCTTCTTTTTATACGCATTCTGACATAGTGCCGAAAAAATAAGAGACATAATGGATAGAATCCGTTCTCAGAATAGTACGGCAACTGACAGCAAATTAAAAATCTATAACTGCTGTTTTAGTTCAGAACAGAGATACTCACTCGTTTCTTGTTCTTTTATAAATAGGTAGTTCAAAAGTCAAAAAGAGCGATTGAACTAGAAGAGCTATCTAGTTCATTTTGAACTATGAAATGAAAATGATCGGTAATTGAAATGAACTTTTAAGCACAAGTCTAGTTTAGGTATCTTAACTATCTCTGAAACTTACCATGAGGTCGGGAAACACCAATGCTTAATATGGAGTTAAAAATAAAAAAATCACTGTGCGGAGTTAGGCAGGTTACTTATCATTTTGGAAGTGACGTTATCTATACCAAAATATTTTCCTGCTTTGAGACCTTTGATTGCGGTCTTCACGGTAGAGAGCCGGAATTTTAATGGACAGGACACCAAATAATATAAGTCTCAGTGCTGAGTTAGGCAGGTTACTAATCATTGTGGAAGTGATTTTTTCTATACCAGTAGATTTACCTGCTTTGCAACCGGTTCTCTTAACGGTAGAGAACCGGAATTTTAATGGACGGAACACCAAACAATATAAATTTCAGTGCTGAGTTAGGCAGGTTACTTCTCATTTTGGAAGTGATTTTTTCTATACCAGGAGATTTTCCTGCTTTGAGATCTTTGATTGCGGTCTTTACGGTAGAGAAAAGGAATTTTAATGGACGGGACACCAAACAATATAAATCTCAGTGCTGAGTTAGGCAGGTTACTTCTCGTTCTGTAAATAATTTTATTTATATCAGGAGATTTTCAGCTTTGAGACCTTTGATTGCGGTCACAGAATATACAGAAGTGTCAAATTTGACGTTTAAAAAACGCCAAATCAGATGTTAGGGCAGTTCTCATAAAAAGATGTGTTAAAAAGTGATGTGTTAAAGCAAAACGCTATATACAACACGAATTTGGTAGACAAAGAAATGTGAACAAAACAAACAAATAAATTTGTAAGACAATTTTTTCGTAGTCTGTGGCACAAAATTTTTTAAAATGAAAAATTATAAAAATGTGTGTATTGTTTACGTGTAAATTTAAATGAAACAAAATTCTTGGTTGTTTTTTACATTTGCAAAATAAAACTCCATATGTACAATGACAATTAAAAGTGAAATATTACAAAAATAAATGATTGCATCAAACTAAATCGGAAAGAAATTGAATTATTGCGGCAGAAAATTAAGACTAAAACAAAATGAAAAGGGCAGTTACTAAAAATGAAACAAATATAGAACTATATTATTTTCTGTCTCGTGACGCCTCTGTATACTTTGTGTTGCGGTCTTCACGGTAGAGAACCGGAATTTTATTGGACGGGGAAACATCTTATTAATACTAGTAGCATTGTTCGCCAATTCACCGTTTTGGAGACGCTAAGGGGATTCATATGCAATAAGGCATTGCTTTGATTTTCACAACCTTCCACAGACTATATTCTGTTTTCTTGGGGGTCTAAGTTTTGCAGATAGTTTCTAAGATTTAATTCTTTGTTAGCCTTTACTGATTTGTTAGGCGACAAACTGATTAAGACAACATCTAAAATCCAAAAAAGTTTAAAAACAGTGCCACCCTAATGCACACGGATACGGATATACAGCCACAAAACAAACGTTATATGAAATATTTATGTAGTAGTTTGTAGATGAGAGAGCGCGGGTGTACTTATGTGCGAAAGTACTTGTTAGTTTATAAGTCTGGTCTGATATAGTCTCGTCTTTTGGTTTGCGCTCGTAAACATCATAATTTGTAATAAATTTAAAAAAAAAATACAACAACCACCAACAACTACAACAAGTATCCATACAATTACATGCACAATAAAGCTCTACATGCCCCACTTCCTTTGAATCGTATGCCACTTGAAATAAATATATAAATAAATGTATGTGTGTACGGACAATTAACTGTGTAAGTCAGTGAGAGGGTATGAAAGGGAGAAAAGGGAAATTGCACCATTTCTCAAACAATTTCTTAAAGGACTTTTGTAGATAATTTACACTTTTACAGAATACATCGAGAAATCTATTAAAAATTATAAATTTATTTGTTTATTTATTTAGAAGAGTTTTAATCTTGATTAACATTTAGGAAATGGTGTAATTTATCTACTTATGTAGTTTATTTAAGAAGTGAAAAATTAAATAAAAATAATAAAATTAAAAGAACTTTTCATAATTTCCTCATTTGTAAAAACTATGTATAAATAACTGAAAAACAATCTCACGCTTTAGCAATTAAAGGGTTTTTAGTCTGCTACCAAGAATGAAAATGAATGAATTCTTATTCATGAATTGTAAGCAGGGTAGGGGCGGCTGTGTTAGTTATTTTAATTTACTTAACATCTACTTTTTTCTTTTCTTTTCATTTTCATATTATTTGTTTGTTTTCTGTTTCAAAAAGTATGCTTGGTATAAGTGAATATTCAGTTTTAATCTTAAATATTTGCTGGATTTTTCTTTATAATTTTTATGAATTTTATTTATGCTTGCTTTTCTTATTGTTTTATGATTCTGTCTGCAAATAAAAAAAGTATGTACGTCGGTAAATTTGCGTAAAACCACATTTGAAAGCAATAAATTTAAGTTTTTCCCATTTTGGTTGGTATTTTCTTGTTTTTATGCTGAATACGCAATTTTCTTACGTTTTATTGTTATTTTGGTCTAGATAAGTTTGTGTTTTATGGGGAAAAACAAATTTAAGTATATGAAATTCGTTAATAAAAACTTCAGTTTTTAATTTAGATTTTTGGGCAAGAAGTAGCAAAAAAAAAAAAAAAACTTTGAAAAGAAATGCATAAACAGAATACCAAAAACAGTATGTATTTATGGAAATAAATTCAAGAAACGTAGAAAACAAATTAAGACCCATAACAAATGTTACAGTCTTAGAAGCAGTAGAAACAATTTTACATAGATTTTTAATTAAACAGTGATTCATGGAGATGGGTAGGTTTAGCATATAGTTATGTAAAGGTATGATCAAGAAATTCGTCTGTATATTTCTGGTATCACGCATTAACGGAAGCCAGCAGAATTTAACTCAGAACAAGAATGTAAGCATTCCAGTTCAAATGACTTGTATGTGGTTTAATTCGAATTGGAAGGTCAAGATTTATCTTATGTAGGGTCTTTCATTAAGCGCTTCCTATTTTTATCTAAACTTTAAAAGGCCTATCGATGTCATTATGTATGGAATACAACGTCCAGCAAATGTCCGCTGCGGCTTTGCTGTTTGGCACGCATTTGAAATGCCAAACTTCCCATGACACTGGCCCATAAATCAGACTGAATTCAACCGAATTCTTTTGGCATGAATTGTTTTCGCTTTGAAGGCCGTAGTTGGTAATCATTGACCTATAGCGCTCGCCTGGCCTATGTCGTTCTCAAAGAAATATGGACAGATGACCCCGCCAGCCCAAAATTCACAACAACAAGTTACATTTTCAGGATGCATTGGACGCTCTTCGATCTCATGTGGATTGGTATCGTCCCAAATTCGACAATTGTGTTTGTTGACGTTTCAACAGCACATTCAGAAATGTGCCTCACCGTAGAATGTACGAAACGAGCGGAACGTTGCCTGAACAGAACACCCATTTTGATAAAACAATTTTGCTGAACGCTATATCCGTGCATACATCTGTTGCTAGGCCTATTATTACCTATGGTTGTACGGTGTGGTGGGAGGCAATGAGAAAACGTAGTTATAGGATTATACTCAACAAAGCTCAAAGGCAGCACCCCACAGGAGGCCTTGGATATAATTTTAAACTTACTACCCATTGAGAATTATGTTGAGAGCATGGCGGCAAAGTCCTCACTTATGCTATTTGGGATCTCGTTAGTTAAACAATAGCGGGTAGGTCTTATCGGTCAGGACATTATTCCCACTGGAATCTCTGATCATAGGGTCGCGACCTTTAACTTCGGTGTCTCAACCCCAGTAGAGTTCACCAGTAGAGATAAATGGGTTGGATCCAACCAACTGTTCGATGCAGTTTTTACTGATGGATATGGTTACATGGTCGACAACTATACTAAATGGTCATATAGTCTCTCTGACAAGTGCAGCGTCTTCCAGGCAGAGATCTTCTGGAAAGCAACAGATTTAACAAAGGCACACGTCACTCAGCGATCTGTAGTGAATGTTTTTGTGGACAGTCAGGCGGCACATTCTAGCTGAGTGGAAGACTGCTGGAGTGCTATTAAAGAGTTATTGGTAAATACTCAATCAGAATGTGCAAGTGTCTAAGGCTTTATGGCCAAAACTGGAAGCAAAGGCAACCAAAACATTAATTGGGTTGGATAGGTATAGTCTCAGAATTCTAGTAGGTGTGTTAACCGGTCACTGCTCAATTGAGACCTTCAAAGTTAATTGGGAAAATAGCGCACAGGATTTGTGTAGGGTGTGTGTGAATGTAAAGGAGACAGTAGAGAACATTATGTGCAGCTGCCTGAACAGATTTCTAGATGAACTTGGAAGTGTTGCTGGAATTGAGTAACATTCCAGATTTTATCAGCGAAATAGTTTGGCTATATAAAGGCTATTCTACAGTGACTTTAAATCCGTAACCAATTTTTGCTCTTTATGTAGATTTGGTTTCTTCTTTTTGTTTCTGCTTTTGCTATCAATAAGACACTAGCTTTCTTCTTTCAGGAATGGCAAAGGTCTCCGAGTGGAAGTGAATATAGTTCACACCCCTTCCAAACTAAATTAAGGAGTGAAAACCATAAGTTTTTCCTTAAAACTTTTAAATCAAGTATTATTTGATTTTTTTTTTGATCCAGTTACTTTTGAAAAGCATGTCACTTATTATGTTTAATGTTAATTATGTTCATTTGTTGTTAATCTGATTAAAATGAGTGACGAGAAAAAAGTGTGTACTAAAATTATTAAATATTTTTAACATAACCGAACCGGTCCTACAAAAAGTTGGACAAACAATCAAACGTCTGCCGTCAAACTGATTTCAATGTTATTAAATAGTATCGGGAGAACTTGTTCGTTAATAGGAAACCTGGTTCAGGTAGAAGGAATGGTCCACATGATGTTTCTAAAGCCAATAAATAGCAAGATTTTTCAAAAGAGCTCCCAACACATCGGGTAGGAAAGCAGTCCGATTAGCTCAGTACTCGGAATATTTGGTACGAAAAGTTAAAGCCAATGCATGTTTAAAAACATACAACGCTCAAAAAGTTTCTGATATGAACTCAGCTAAATTTTTAGGTCAAAGAGGTCAAAGATAGAGCACGGAAATTGAAGTCAAATTTTAATAAACAAAAATATACCTGCTGCATAATGGATGACAGGATGGATGACAGAATATCAAACACTCACCTCTCGACAGTCACAAATCAAAGGCAAATACATTCCGAAGTTTTGAGAAGGAAATGGCGATGGATAGGCCACGCATTACGAAGACCACCCGGAGCTGTAACCCGAAATGCCATTGACTGGAATCCGCAAGCAGTAGAAGGAGACGACGGCCTGCCCATACTTGGAGAAGACAGTTAGACATAGAGACTTCGCTAGCAGGAAAAAGTTGGAATGAAATCAAGAACATAGCATCAAACAGAAACGATTGGAAATCTTTTGTTGAGGCCCTATTATCCTTATAGGAACTAAAGGAATTAATAATAATAATAAATAATGTATGACGAAACGTATGTTCTGGAAAATTTTTCGCAGCTTCCGGGTCAATATTTTTATGTTGCTGATACTCGAGGGTATGTCGCAGAAAAGTTTAGGACCCAAAAGCAGAAAATTTTCCCAAAAAGTTCTTGGTATGGCAAGCAAATTGGTGTTGCGGCAAAAGAAGCCAAACATTTGTTACAAAGGGCTCTATAAATACCGAAATTTACATCAACGAATGTTTACAAAAGAGGCTGCTTCCATTCAAAAGACTTCTTAATGTGTCCACTTATTTTTGGCCTGATTTGGTATCCTGTTACTGTGCTAATGTGCTATTTCTACCAAGAGAGGCAAATCCTCCAAACTGACTGGAGCAAAGGCCATTGGAGAGATAATGGCCTCTTGTTAAAAGAGAATCTAAGAGCACAAAAAAGGTGTTCAAAAGTATGGTAGATTTTAAATGGAGATGGACTACGTGGTCGAACAAAGAGACAGAAAGCGCAATAAAAACCTTAATTGAAGGTTTCCAGAAAAGGTTTATAAATTCATCACTATTGATTAGAACTATAAAAATAATTTGTTTTGTAAGTTGTAGTAATAATTTCAATCAAATAATAAAAAAAATCAAGACTGTAGGTTTAGCGGTTTATTTTTTATTAACATTTATGTATGTTAAGATTTTTTCGATCTCAGTCCTTAAATATCTATAAGTATGACCGACTACTTTCTTATTACCATTGTTTCCTACCTTTTTCTTTAATATTTGAAATGCTTATGCAGTTTATGCAAATCAAATCAAGTGTTTATACATTTCTCTTTCCTTTTTCTGTATTAAATCTTATTGTTTTTTAATTGAGCTGCATATATTTATTTATTATTATTTTTTTATGCTGCACAAAATGCATTTTCAGTGAAAATTATAAATTTAAGATGAATTATTTCTATTTTTTTTTTTTATTAACAGAGCAAAGGAAATAAAACAGTACAAAAGTTTTTAATGAGTTTAGAGCGATGTAAGGGGACAATTAAAATGGTCAACGACCTAAGAAAAGTATAATAAACTTGGATAGAATTTATAAGTATACAAGAGTATTCTTTGACTAGCATCCAAAGGTAAAAAAAAAGAAATATCAAGTGTTGTTAAAAAAAAGTTGTTCTTTTAAAAAGCTAGAAAGGAAATAGACAGAAATACGGACAGAATGAAATAAAAGTTATGGATTTAAGATCATTTGAACTTAATTCATAACTTTGATTAATATTTATAAATGTTTTCTTCCTTGTATTATTGTATTCGACCGATGATTTAAAATCAAACAAAATTCAATTATCAAAATGTTTGTTATTCTCCCCATTAACATTTTAAACAAATATTTATTTGCTGGCATTATCAGTAATTTTCAATATTAAAGCCATAACATCAACTTGAAATAATAAAATATTAACATTTAACCTTTCAATTAATATTATCACTGAAAAATTAGTCTGGCTGAAAATTTTATTATTATATATGACGAAAATAGAAATTATTAAAAAAAAAACAAAAAAATTTCGCCAGATGTTTCAATATTTTTTTGTTTTATAAAAACAAACAAAAAAGTAATTAGAATTTAGAAATTATTCACAAAGTTCTTATCAAATATATTTTACTTTTGATGAACAGAGGTCAAGATGCCAAGAAAATATTTCTTATTTGGTTCAAACATACCAATTGACTGGAAAATTTGTAATAGATCATAATTTGATACATACCTAAAAAGAGAAAGAAAGAGAATTTGTATTAATAAAAATAATAGTAACGAACTTTAATTAATATTAACTGAAGTTTCATTAATAATTTGACTAAAAGGTGAAATATATACAATTGGTTGCCAATAGGCCAAAAAACCAAAAAAAAAATATTTTTTTTTTTGATTTCATTAATATATTAACAAACAATAACAATATAATTAATTAAATTTTGAAAATATAAAACCAACCAAAATTATTTATTATCATGCTAGCTATTGCCAAAACAATGGAAACTTAGGTTTCATTTTTACAAAAATTGTCTGGCGTTTCCAATGACTCATTATTTTGTTGGAAATTGGCTTCAAAATTTTTGTTTTGTACTAAGTTTTGGAACTTATGAAAAAACAAAAAGAATAGAAATCTAAATAAAAACATAATAATGCAAAACAAATTAATTCTTATCATATTTTATGCTCATTAAAAGGTAAACAACTGCTACATAAATATAAAAAATATTATACTGATAAACTTATTCTAAAAAAATACGCTAATCCATTTGTATAAAAACCTCGCGAAATTTTTAAAACATCAGCAGTCTTTAGGTATTGGATCTGGTCATTGTATCATACTCTAATCCGTGGACAGTTTGGATTTGAATTTTAAGAACTCGGTTGAAGGACTAAACAATGAAAATCGCCATTGTTTTATTGGCCATCATTGGCCTGGTTGCTGCCAGCAGCATCTCTAAAAATGAAGTTAAAATTGCCGATAAGGAATTTTTGGCCAAACAAAAGTTCCTTTTCGAAATTGTTTACCGTGTTGAGGATCCCTTGATGTTCGAGGAATGGATCAAAATGGGCAAATCTTTCACTTTTGACAAGGCTGACTACACTGTAAGTTTCATTAAATTCTCCAATATCTAAAATTCCTTTCTACCTACAATTATTTTCAAATTCCAGCACTTCGACATGTACATGGAGAAATTCTACGAAGCCTACAAATATGGTGCCATCTTACCCAAGGGTGAATTCTTCGGTGCCTTGGTACAGACTCATCTTAAACAAGCCTATGGTTTGTTCGAATTCTTCTACTACGCCAAGAACTGGGAAGTCTTCCAACGCAACGTTGCCTTTGCTCGTATGCACTGCAACGAAGGCATGTTTGTCTATGCTTTAACTTTGGCCGTCATCCACCGTGATGATTTCCATGGCTTGATCTTGCCTTCCATCTACGAAATCTTCCCTCAATACTTCTTCAACAGCAAATTCGTTTACGAAGCTGAGAAATTCGATTACGATGTCTGGAGCAAGTACATCATGTACGAAAAGGAATACAAGGATATCCTCTACAAGGACTACGCTACCTTCTACAAGAACCACGACAACCACTACTACTACTTCTACACCAAGGACTTCAAGACCTACCAATGGTGGAAGATGATGGGTTTGGGTGAACACTGGTACTCTGAGGAACACTTCATGTTGCGCGAAAACATGGATGAATACTACAAGGACTCCAAATACTTGGAAATCTTTGAAGGCACTAAAATGTTCTTCATGCCTGTTGACTACACTCGTGATATTGAATTCTACAACAAGGAATCTGCTTTGTCTTACTTCACTGAAGATGTTGGCATGAACGCCTACTGGTACTACCTCAACATGGATTATGCTTTCTTTTTGGATGGCGAAACCTACGGTTTGAACAAGGATCGTCGTGGTGAATATTGGTTGTACAATGTCCGTCAACTTTTGTCTCGTTACTACATGGAACGTTTGTCTCACGGTTACGGTGAAATTCCTCACTTCTCCTTCTTGGATACCATTGAACATGGTTACGATTCTCAATTGGTTTACCACAACGGTGTTGGTTTCTCTTACCGCAAGAACTACTACGAAGTTGAAAGCTACGGCAAATACGATTACTACTACAAGGTTATGAACTTCTTTAACCGCTTGGATGAAATCATCACCAAGGGTGTCTACGTCACTAACGAAGGCAAGACCATTGATTTGCGCAAACCCGAATCCATTGAATACATTGGCAGCATCATGCAAGGCAATGTTGATACTTTCGACAGCTACTTCTTCAAATACTGGTACATGTTCGCCCATATGTACTTCGGTGATGTCAACACCCACGATTTCGAAGTATACCCCCACATTTTCTTGAACTACGAGACCATGATGCGTGATCCTATGTTCTATATGTTCTACAAGAAGATTGCCTCCGTCTACTTCCAATTCTTCAACTATGTCAAGCCCTACACTCACGAAGAATTGTTGTTCCCTGGTGTCACCATCAAGGACGTTAAGGTTTCTGAATTGGTTACCTACTTCGATTTGGTCGACTTTGATGTCACCAACTTGATGAACGACAAGATGACTTTCGTTGAAGGTCAATTCGTTTGGGACAAGACCTTGTTGGCTCGTCAAATGCGCCTTAACCACAAGCCTTTCGACTTCGATTTCGTTATTGAATCTGATAAAGCCCAAAAGGTTGTTATCCGCACCTTCTTGGGTCCCAAATACGACGAATTCGGCCGTGTTATCTCCTTGACTGAAAACCGTGAAAACTTCATGGAACTCGATAGCTTCTTCTACACTCTTAAATCTGGTGTCAATGAATTCAAACGCAGCTCCGAAGACTTCTACTGGACTGCTGGAGACCGCACCACCTACACTGAATTGTACAAGTATGTCATGCTTGCTTTCGAAGGCAAATACGACTTCCCCTTGGACATCAGCGAACCTCACTGTGCTTTCCCCGATCGTTTCCTCTTGCCTCGTGGTTGGTACAAGGGTATGCCCATGCAATTCTTCTTCTATGTCACTCCTTTCACCGCTGAATACGAACAATTCTCCACCTACGACTACTCTTACTCTTGCGGCATTGGCTCTGGTGTTCGTTACATCGATGAGATGCCTTTCGGCTATCCCTTTGATCGTGAAATCGACGAATACGAATTCTTTGTGCCCAACATGTACTTCAAGGATGTTAAGATCTTCCACAAGGATACCTTCGAAAAGTACTTTGAACACAAATACGAAAACTTGGGTCACTTCGATTACAAATACTACAATTAGATATTTGATAGTTTAAAGAGTTGTGTAAGAATATGATGTGATAATTAATTAAGAAAATATAAATAATTACATCAAACTTATTGTGTTTTATTTAAAATTTTATATTTCAGAGTTTAAGTGTTACACAGTTGTACAGGAAATATTTAAATTCCGGAAAAAATAGTTCATTGTAAGGAAATACTATATTTTGTTGCATTATATATATTTTGGTAATTTTGGTTGACATTAAATCATGAAACTATTTATATCATTGTTTTGGGTAGAGTTTATAGTCATCATATTCTCAGACTCAGTTTTATTGTTCATTAAATTGAATCTTCTTTTAAGAGTAGGGAGTTTAATAAACACCAAACGACTTTCATATAATGGTAGATTAATGTTAGGAATTTAATGGAAGTATGTTGAGACAAAATAATAATACTTGATGTGGATATCGTATTAAGGATCCTAGAAAACAGAAGCATATTCCAAAATCCTTCTTACAAGTGACTTGATTAATTGCCTTGAAACTAAGGGATCATCACATTATTTTCCCCAGCGTTTTATGAAACCTAAATTCCTTATATTGAAAGTTTGTCATGATCGAGTAATATTAGTCACAATTTTCATATTTGAAATTATGATTAAAATAATTCAAAGTGGTACAAGCTAAGCTAATCAATATTTTTGAATTATTAATGATAGATAGTTGATTAATAATTATTTGGAATAATAATGGACGCAAATGACTTCGGTGAGAAACTCCATACATAACATTAATAGTATTTGACATATAGTCTGCTAAAAATATATACTGTCGACATCCAAGTCTGTCCTATTTATACATTAGAAGATCATGAATCACCAATCGAATGAATTTCTGAAATCCCTAAGGATAGTATCGGTAATTAAGCCGGAATAAAATAAAGACCTCTTGATTTTATGTAGATAATACAGTTTTGCTCAAGATATATACAAGATTTCTGTATAAAATACACTTATATAAAATATTAGCAATAGAAAACATTATTATACTAAAGATTTTCTATAGCAAATACTTTAGCTATAGCAGAAAATCATTTAGAGTATATAGAATGTACAAAGAGAAAACAGATTCGTGATAGCAACCGAATGATTCTATCTTAGTGACTGAATTTTAAAGTTGTGACTACAATATTTTGCAAGGGGTAACTAAAGCTTGGTTGCCTCAACTGAAACTCTTCTTTATCAACTGACTTTCTGTTGTTAGAACTGAAAAATTCTATGTGTGCAACCGAAACTTTCGTTTGGCAACAAATTCGGTTGCTATCACGAATCTGTTTTCTCTGTGTACAAATTTGTACTGTTAGGACAATGAAATATTTTTTGAAGTACTCTTGAATATGTCATTGTGTCAGAAAAAGTACGATCGTATCAAATTTTCATTCCCTCCTTAACATCCCTTTCTAAATTCGTGCTAAATAGTAATGGGCATAGAAAATATGCAATTTAATGTAATAAGATTTCAGTCACTTTCACAGAAAGCGAACAATTTAGCTATACCTTTATAATTTGAAACATTCAATCTGCTTGAGGATTCAAATAAAAGCATGCATAAATTTATCCAAAAATCCGAAAATTAACTATAAGAAAGTGATACGTTAAAGGCGATATAAACATTTCAGATCGACAACATCAGGGTCACATTTTTCTGAACATTTTATTGTCAGTTTAACATCCACAACAGTAGATATATAAGGGCCTGGTTCAGAAACGCGACCGGGAAAAAAATCTCAAATGTTTGCATGAAAAACTCTCATAAATTATTTGTAAACTACGCACAGTGGCGCCCGTAGAACAAGTGGGGTTGCAAAAATCAAAAATTTCATGTGTCCTTAAAAAATTGTAAAACGATTTCAAATATGCTACTCTTATTACAATCAGGTTTTTGGTTGAGAAGATATAGCCCTTCAAAGTTGACTGATTTTCAGTTTTCAAAAAAAAAAACAGACAATTTTTAGGTAATTTGGTCCGCTTTCAGATACAATATATCAAAAACTATGTAACTGATCGTCATTACTTTTGATTCTTTTGATAGATATATTTATTAAGAAAAGAATGAACAAAAACTGTTTGCTTTGTATTTGTCAGGTAAATCGATATTTAACAACTATCAATTTTTTCAAGATTTCTCAACTTTGAAGGAAAATAAAAAAACTACCAATTTCTATATTTGCCATATTTTGAAAATAAGTTCTTTGATTACTCCTTTACCTAATGAAAAAATTACCAGCTAACCGTTCTTGCCCCATTTTTTGCTAGAGGTAAAATTTTGAAAAAAGACATGGTTTCAAAAATGACATATGACCGTGAAAAACCAACCAAACATTTGTTTTTTAATCTTTTCTGGAATAATTTTAAATCATAAAAGCCTTTAAAAATTGATTTTTCCACAAATTTCAAATCTGCTAACCCATAAGTAGGCACCTGAAAGGCCTAGAACCATATTTAAACATTCATTTCATAGGCTGATCAATTATCTAACATATGCCTTTTAAATTTTTTGATTATCTCATTTGGTTCAAAAGTTATGATTTTTGCAACGAAAAAACTCAAATGGCGCCACTGTGCGACGCAGGTTTAGAATCGTTTTTCATCGGCCAAAACTATGAAACTTTTGAAACGCTGGAGATATTTTAGACATTTTTTTGATGGGCAGGTATTTTTTGGAATTTTTTTTTTGTGAACAAGTTCCCACTTTATTAATTTTAGAACAAGTTCCACTAGAATCTGTTGTTTCCTGTCCAAGACAACAACTTTTTTTATAATAACAAAGTTTTTTAATGTTTATTTTGTTTATTACTTAAAGAACAATAAAAGAAAATTATTATTGTTATTCATGCGGTTGGAATATAGCCTGTAAATATTCCACATTTAGTTCTATATTATTTCTGTCCTCTAGCAGCCCTTTTTGCTTCTTAATCTAAGCTGCGATGTTCTACTGACCATTGACTTCGAATGGATGATGAGAGGTTCTGATGTTGCCATTAATTTATTAAATAGCTCTTCATTTGTAGAATTTCATGATCTATAAAATCTCTAATCCTTATTCCTTTTGTCTGGACTTCCTCTCATAGATCTCCAAGCTGTACTAACTGATGCTTAATGAGATAATTTCCATCACAAACTGTTGCACTTGTGAACTGTTGCAGACAGATTGCTCCATGGATATATTGTTGTATAATTATATTCGTGCAGTTTCCTTGGCATAATCACCAAATTGTCTAGCATAAATTTGATCATTGCTCACAAGTCCATTAATAATTGTTTTAAATCTGGATGAAGCCTTTGTCTCAATCAAAGCCTGGACCACTTTTCCATCTATCATCTTTAGCACTAATTGGTAGCTTAAATCAATTGTTTGGCAGTTAATCTTTAATCCGAATGGTTTTGCAATTTGGCCTCTAATATCAATGAATTATTTTTTAATGCCACCATGAATTTCCTTTTTAAATTCAAATTTAATTGGTCTGCATTATTTCGTAGAAGATGGTGATTGATTTTTCCAAATATTCATTGTTTGCATCCTACTGGTAAAAAGCTTCAAAATCGTTCAAATTATTTATAAATCGCATGGTACAAATGAACATATCTGTGTGTGAAGTATTTTCACATACATATTGCTTGTATTGTTTTTGTCCAGAAGAGTTAACTTGCAATTTTAAATTTCTTCAAATAATTTACTTTAAATGATAGTAGCAACCTTTGAGAGGTATGATTAAGTAGATCTTGAAGCTGTACCTCTGCTGGAACCGGTGTTATTTACAGTTAGCAAACGACTAAGTCAAGTTTTAAATTTTTGTTTAGAAATTCATAATCAAACATAGAATAATTGAAAGTTATACCAACTAATCTGATAATCTTAAATACAAAGAATACAACTACAAATATACAAAAGTTCCCTACCTTTGAGAATGTTTACGAGAAACATATATGTATGCGATCACTGTTTACGTGCAGAAATGTTACATTCGGTAGACTTCATATTTCGAATTAAATATATTTTGCGTACCTCTGATATGGATTGAATAACAAACAAAACAAAAAAACAGTCAAAACAAAATAATGCAAACTAATGCGATTCTTATCATATTTTATGCTCATTGTAAGGTTAACAGGTACAACATAAATATAAAAAAGCATAATTAAAAAAAATATTCTACTGATAAAAAGATCTAAATCCATTTATATAAAAACCCCAGTGTATTTTTCAAACATCAGCAGTCTTTAGGTATTGGATCTGATCGTTGCATCAAACTCTAATCCGTGGACAGTTTGGATTTGTATTCTACGCGCTTTCTTGAAGGACTAAACAATGAAAATCGCCATTGTTTTATTGGCTATTGTCGCCCTAGTGGCTGGCAGCAGCATCTCTAAATCTGAAGTCAAAGTAGCCGATAAGGAATTTTTGGCCAAACAAAAGTTCCTTTTTGAAATTGTTTACCGTGTTGAGGATCCCTTGATGTTCGAGGAATGGATCAAAATGGGCAAATCTTTCACTTTTGACAAGGCTGACTACACTGTAAGTTTCTCTAAATTATCATTTATATAAAATTCCTTTCTAACTATAATACCTTAAAAATTCCAGCACTTCGACATGTACATGGAGAAATTCTACGAAGCCTACAAACATGGTGCCATCTTACCCAAGGGCGAATTCTTCGGTGCCTTGGTACAGACCCATCTTAAACAAGCCTATGGTTTGTTCGAATTCTTCTACTATGCCAAGAACTGGGAAGTCTTCCAACGCAACGTTGCCTTTGCACGTATGCACTGCAACGAAGGCATGTTTGTTTATGCTTTGACTTTGGCCGTCATCCACCGTGATGATTTCCATGGCTTGATCTTGCCTTCCATCTACGAAATCTTCCCTCAATACTTCTTCAACAGCAAATTCGTTTACGAAGCTGAGAAATTCGATTACGATGTCTGGAGCAAATACATCATGTACGAAAAGGAATACAAGGATATCCTCTACAAGGACTACGCCACCTTCTACAAGAACCACGACAACCACTACTACTACTTCTTCACCAAGGACTTCAAGACCTACCAATGGTGGAAGATGATGGGTTTGGGTGAACACTGGTACTCTGAGGAACACTTTATGTTGCGCGATAACCGTGATGAATACCACAAGGATTCCAAATTCTTGGAAATCTTCGAAGGCACCAAGATGTTCTTCATGCCTGTTGACTACACTCGTGACATTGAATTCTTCAACAAGGAATCTGCTTTGTCTTACTTCACTGAAGATGTTGGCATGAACGCTTACTGGTACTACCTCAACATGGACTACGCTTTCTTCTTGGATGGCGAAACCTACGGTTTGAACAAGGATCGTCGTGGTGAATACTGGTTGTACAATGTCCGTCAACTTTTGTCTCGTTACTATATGGAACGTTTGTCTCACGGTTACGGTGAAATTCCTCACTTCTCCTTCTTGGATACCATCGAACATGGTTACAATCCTCAATTGGTTTACCACAACGGTGTTGGTTTCTCTTACCGCAAGAACTACTACGAAGTTGAAAGCTACGGCAAATTCGACTACTACTACAAGGTTATGAATTTCTTCAACCGCTTGGATGAAATTATTACCAAGGGTGTCTACGTTACTAACGAAGGCAAGACCATTGATTTGCGCAAACCCGAATCCATTGAATACATTGGCAGCATCATGCAAGGCAATGTTGATACATTCGACAGCTACTTCTTCAAATACTGGTACATGTTCGCCCATATGTACTTCGGTGATGTCAACACCCACGATTTCGAAGTATACCCCCACATTTTCTTGAACTACGAGACCATGATGCGTGATCCTATGTTCTATATGTTCTACAAGAAGATTGCCTCTGTCTACTTCCAGTTCTTCAACTATGTCAAACCCTACACTCACGAAGAATTGTTGTTCCCTGGTGTCACCATCAAGGATGTTAAGGTATCTGAATTGGTAACCTACTTTGATTTGGTCGACTTTGATGTCACCAACTTAATGAACGACAAGATGACTTTCGTTGATGGTCAATTCGTTTGGGACAAGACCTTGTTGGCTCGTCAAATGCGCCTTAACCACAAGCCTTTCGACTTCGATTTCGTTATTGAATCCGACAAAGCCCAAAAGGTTGTTATCCGCACCTACTTGGGTCCCAAATATGACGAATTCGGCCGTGTCATCTCCTTGACTGAAAACCGTGAAAACTTCATGGAACTCGATAGCTTCTTATACACTCTTAAATCTGGTGTCAACGAATTCAAGCGCAGCTCCGATGACTTCCACTGGACCGCTGGAGACCGCACCACCTACACTGAATTGTACAAGTATGTTATGCTTGCTTTCGAAGGCAAATATGAATTCCCCTTGGACATCAGCGAGCCCCACTGTGCATTCCCTGATCGTTTCCTCTTGCCTCGTGGTTGGTACAAGGGTATGCCTATGCAATTCTTCTTCTACGTCACTCCCTTCACCGCTGAATACGAACAGTTCTCCACCTACGACTACACCTACTCTTGCGGCATTGGCTCTGGTGTTCGTTACATCGATGAGATGCCTTTCGGCTATCCCTTCGATCGTGAAATCGACGAATACGAATTCTTTGTACCCAACATGTACTTCAAGGATGTCAAGATCTTCCACAAGGACACTTTCGAAAAGTACTTCGAACACAAATACGAAAAGTTCGGCCATTTCGATCACGAATACTACCATTAGATATTTCATAGTTTAAAAAGTTGTGTAAGCATATGATGTGATTAATTAATAAAATAAGAAAATATAAATAATTACATCAAATTTACTGTTTTTTATTTAAATTTTTTGATTTTCAGATATTAGATATTATTACATCTGACAGGAAAGATATGTGTCTGATAAAAAAATGTGACTTTTGGAACAAGAAGTTCGTATATATATTTATTATCTTTAATTAACACCAAAATTGAGTTTCTCTTATTCATTATATTCAATCAAACTTTCTCAAATATAGAATATTTACTTGTTTAAAGCAAACTTAGCAATCTGCTAATTTCTTATCGGAGTTGTCCAAAAACCTCTATATGTATTTGGTTCAAACTTGCCTGTATCTTCATCTATATACTGTTATACTGAGTAACAAAATATATATTACTAGTTTAACCCTCTACGCTTCGCTACTCCTATCGTAGGAAATTAAAAAATGCTAAAGGATGTTATAAAAATTTAAAAGAATATAATTAATACCGGAATTTTTTCTTAGTTTTTAATTGTATACCATGGTTTTGCCAGTATAAAAAATATCCTGTTATTTAAAAAAATCTTGATACTTTTCTTAAGACTTTATGGACACATTTCGATCCAGCCTTATCTGTTTCAACTCCTTCCACTTTAAGACAAACCACGGATACTGTCAACAAAGCAATTTAAATGAGGTATGAAAACTTTTTCCGGAATGTTCGATAACGAATATAATATGGCAACAAAATAACTTACGCAAAGTTTTGAGAATCTCACTATTATAGTTTTCCAGGTATTATATAATAATTATTTACTTTGTATGAGATGGGGTACGTCCCCTTCCTCCATTTCTCTTAATTTTTGACATAACAGGACACTGGAATCAACGTAATGTGCACAAAGTGTTAAGAGTCTAACAATTACAGTTCATTTGATATTCGAAAATAACTATATACTTGGTATACCACCCCACTATTCTGATCCCACCCATTTGTATATCTTTTATGTATAGTAGTAACAAAATAACTCATTTCAAGATTTACTTTAATTATTATAATTCTCCAGATATTCATGTCATTCCCACTTAGCCGCTCCCGCCCAATTTCAGGCAAACATCGAAAAAATATAAGAAAGTGATTCAGAAAAAGCTTGAAAAGACTCCCGAAATTACAATTTTCTTTATAATGGAGGTTCTACACGCACTCTTCCGATCCAGACCATTTTTAGCTAAACTCTGTACAGTGATAAGAAATTGATACATACAAAGTTCAAGTACTTTACAATTATAGTTCTCCAGATATTTTAAATTAACAAATTAGTTTCAATGGGAGGTGATACGCCCACTAATCCAATCCCGACCTTTTATATCCAAACCATGTACAATTTGGACAAAGTTTTGAAGAATCTTTCAATTTAGTTCTTAAGATATTTAGAAATAACAATTTACTTTGTATTGTAGGTGACTCACCCGCTGTTCCGATGTCTCACATTTTAGGTTAGACCTCATGCACTGACAAGAACGCCCACTAAACCAATTTCGCTTATTTTCAACTAAACTCCGTACAATAATATGAAATTGATTCGTAAAGAGTTTAAATACTTTTACAATTATAGTTCTCCAGATTTACTTGGTATGGGATGTACCACTCCCAGTAATCCAATCTCCCGAATTTTCATAAGAATTTTAAGAAAATATTTAGAAATAACTATTTATTTTGTATGAATGTTGACTGGCACTCTGTTCCGATACCTTCCACGCCACGCCCTATATCCAATCTCGCCCTTTTTACTTCCCTTTTTATAGAAGAAGATAATAAAAATGAATACCTTTTGAGATACAGGTTTTTGTTAAATGTAGTGGGGATTACATTTCTCTCCCACTTTAAAATATATTGTAAAGAATAATAACAAAAATTATTTAACTTTAAAATTTCATTTGTCGATTAGAACTAAAACTTAACGTAGTTCTTATTTCCATAAACAACAACCTCCCATACAAAGACACATTTTCCGATTTACATTTAAAGATATCTATTTCCTCGTTGAGCTCACCTTCAACCAAATTCCATAGATCCACACAGATCTCTTTGTGGTTTATGATAGATATTTGGTGACTGTGCTTCCTTAAGGTGATTATGTTTAGGTTTTAATATTTCACCCAGTCTCATTTTGAATGCTCTTAAACGAGTTGGATGTAGTATCCCCAATTTCTTTTCTAAGATCGAAGTTTAGGACAACTTGATCACCAACATCCTGTTGTCCAAAGAAATTTGTGATCGTTGCCGACACTCCGGTATTCTATTCAATAACATTTGGGCCTACATTAGGGTATTCAATTAATCGTTTAATCGAGTAAATAATTAATCAGGGTTTAGATTTAATCGGCTAATAATCGGTTAATTTTAAATTATTCGATTAACCGAATAATTTCTATTTAAATGTTACACTTAAACTAAATCACAAATTTTGTGTATTTATTGAAGTATTTTATTAATAACAAGTAAGAGAGCTATATTCGCTGTGCCGAATTTTATATACCCTTCACCAAATTATACTTCAAAATACAAATTTTAAATATTTTTATTTTTTTTTTTTAATTTTAAAAATATTTTTTTTGGTGAAAAAAAAATCCGGTTAAAATAGGAAACTTCTCGAAAGCTGACAGAATTATTGAAGATTTGGATCCCGAAGATAAATGGGATCTTCAGAAAATTTATTTCAACAGATAGACAGACGGACATGGCTTAATCGACTCCGCTATCTATAAGGATGGAGAATATTATACTTTATAGGGTAGGAAAATTATATTGTGGAAATTACAAACGGAATGACAAACTTATATATACCCTTCTCACGAAGGTGAAGGGTATAAAAAAAACATAAAAAATAAACAAAACATAACAATTCAACCAAAAAGTAAATAATTTTCTTTAGTTTTAATAAAACTCGACTTGGAAAAAACTCTCTTGCTGACTGTAGATGTTGGAGAAATCGAAAGAAAGACATGACATTTTTAGTTTTTTCTAAGCATATAAAATCATCCATTATACCATTAGAGTCCTTTTTGGACTTTTTAGATTTTAAATACTTTTAATAATTTCGATAAGTTCTGATAAAAACTCGTTTCAGTAGTGTCTCAAGTTTCGTCTATTATCATGTTGTCATCCGACAATTACATGTAAATTAAATATATCAGTTTTTATACTCACTAAACATAATTCTTGAATGTTCGAAAAAGTATGTAATTTTACTTTGGCTTAAATTTTATTTCAATTAAAATGGAAAATTAAAAACAAAATAAAAATATTTTAATGTGCAAAAAAAAAAATTTCGATTAATCGGTTAACCGACAAAAATTAATCGGTTTATTCGTTATTTGAAAATCGGCAATTTTGGATTATGCGAACAGTTAATCGACCAAAATTAATCGGTTAACCGATTGAATACCCTAGCCTACATCCACCATAATCTGGGATTGTTCCCTGAGCACTACACAGTAGTACGAATATTTGGAATCATTTTGTTCAAATAGTTCAAGGACATAATGTTAATTGACTTCTCTACCTCAATTTTGCCGAACTTTTTAGGCATCTTTAATGTTATTCGACCTATTAAGATGTAAATTCAATTATCAAGCTCGAGGCTTTTTTTGTCAGATTTTATTTTATTTATTTCGCTCCTTCGTTATCCAATTATACCTAACGCTGCACCCTCTGAAGAAGAGAAGACTTGAACTCCCTTTTTTTCAAATAGTCCAGGAACATAATCGGACACAGCAACCGACCGACGCTATTCTTTTCTCTGAACAAATATCACTTTGATATTTTAGACAACAAAACCATCTTCTTCAGTTTATGTGTGGCACTGGTGGTTCCCAGTTACCCAATTACCTTAAGATCATCATTAAAACTAGATAACGCCACAGTATTTGACCTTAGCTAAAGTCAACCCCGAAATAAACACATTTCTATCCCTTATTCTAACTAAAACTCTACCCCCTCAAGTTAACATTATTGTTCTTAAACCTTCTATAAATCACACATATCATATCAAAATTAAACCAAACCACAAGGTTATCAGAACCTTGACAGCAAACAATACAGGAAAGTAACCAAGTTTTGAGAATTCTTTACAGAAAACGCTTTTTAGTTATTGTATGTGAGCTGCTCGATTAAAGTGTAGCATTCTATTGACTCTTATCTATGTTTTGGACTTTATAAATTTTACGTATTATCAGATTTGGAAACAAACAGTCTGCAAAAACAAAAAAAAAAACAGAAATAGCAGTCAAAGCAAAATAGTGCAAAACTAATGCATTCTTATCATCTGTTATGCTTATTAAAAGGTAAGCAGGTGCAACATAAATAAAAAAACCATACATAAAAAATATTCTACAGATAAACTATTTCTAAAAACACACTAAACCATTTGTATAAAAACCCCAGAGATTTTTGAAAATATCAGCAGTCTTTAGGTATTGGATCTGATCGTTGCATCACACTCTAATCCGTGGACAGTTTGGAATTGAATTTTACGTGCTCGGTTGAAGGATTAAACCATGAAAATCGCCATTGTTTTATTGGCTATTGTTGCCCTAGTGGCTGGCAGCAGCATCTCTAAATCGGAAGTCAAAGTAGCCGATAAGGAATTTTTGGCCAAACAAAAGTTCCTTTTCGAAATTGTTTACCGTGTTGAGGATCCCTTGATGTTCGAGGAATGGATCAAAATGGGCAAATCTTTCACTTTTGACAAGGCTGACTATACTGTAAGTTACTCAAGATTTACCTCTATTTAAAACTCCTTCCTAACAATATTTATTTTAAAATTCCAGCACTTCGACATGTACATGGAGAAATTCTACGAAGCCTACAAATATGGTGCCATCTTACCCAAGGGCGAATTCTTCGGTGCCTTGGTACAGACCCACCTTAAACAAGCCTATGGTTTGTTCGAATTCTTCTACTATGCCAAGAACTGGGAAGTCTTCCAACGCAACGTTGCCTTTGCACGTATGCACTGCAACGAAGGCATGTTCGTCTATGCTTTGACTTTGGCCGTCATCCACCGTGATGATTTCCATGGCTTGATCTTGCCTTCCATCTACGAAATCTTCCCTCAATACTTCTTCAACAGCAAATTCGTTTACGAAGCTGAGAAATTCGATTACGATGTCTGGAGCAAGTACATCATGTACGAAAAGGAATACAAGGATATCCTCTACAAGGACTACGCTACCTTCTACAAGAACCACGACAACCACTACTACTACTTCTACACCAAGGACTTCAAGACCTACCAATGGTGGAAGATGATGGGTTTGGGTGAAAACTGGTATTCTGAGGAACACTTCATGTTGCGCGAAAACATGGATGAATACTACAAGGACTCCAAATACTTGGAAATCTTCGAAGGCACCAAGATGTTCTTCATGCCTGTTGACTACACTCGTGATATTGAATTCTACAACAAGGAATCTGCTTTGTCTTACTTCACTGAAGATGTTGGCATGAACGCCTACTGGTACTACCTCAACATGGACTACGCTTTCTTCTTGGATGGCGAAACCTACGGTTTGAACAAGGATCGTCGTGGTGAATACTGGTTGTACAATGTCCGTCAACTTTTGTCTCGTTACTACATGGAACGTTTGTCTCACGGTTACGGTGAAATTCCCCACTTCTCCTTCTTGGATACCATTGAACATGGTTACGATTCTCAATTGGTTTACCACAACGGTGTTGGTTTCTCTTACCGCAAGAACTACTACGAAGTTGAAAGCTACGGCAAATACGATTACTACTACAAGGTTATGAACTTCTTCAACCGCTTGGATGAAATCATCACCAAGGGTGTCTACGTCACTAACGAAGGCAAGACCATTGATTTGCGCAAACCCGAATCCATTGAATACATTGGCAGCATCATGCAAGGCAATGTTGATACTTTCGACAGCTACTTCTTCAAATACTGGTACATGTTCGCCCATATGTACTTCGGTGATGTCAACACCCACGATTTCGAAGTATACCCCCACATTTTCTTGAACTACGAGACCATGATGCGTGATCCTATGTTCTACATGTTCTACAAGAAGATTGCTTCCGTCTACTTCCAATTCTTCAACTATGTCAAGCCCTACACTCACGAAGAATTGTTGTTCCCTGGTGTCACCATCAAGGATGTTAAGGTATCTGAATTGGTTACCTACTTCGATTTGGTCGACTTTGATGTCACCAACTTGATGAACGACAAGATGACTTTCGTTGATGGTCAATTCGTTTGGGACAAGACCTTGTTGGCTCGTCAAATGCGCCTTAACCACAAGCCTTTCGACTTCGATTTCGTTATTGAATCCGACAAAGCCCAAAAGGTTGTTATCCGCACCTACTTGGGTCCCAAATATGACGAATTCGGCCGTGTCATCTCCTTGACTGAAAACCGTGAAAACTTCATGGAACTCGATAGCTTCTTATACACTCTTAAATCTGGTGTCAACGAATTCAAGCGCAGCTCCGATGACTTCCACTGGACCGCTGGAGACCGCACCACCTACACTGAATTGTACAAGTATGTTATGCTTGCTTTCGAAGGCAAATACGACTTCCCCTTGGACATCAGCGAACCTCACTGTGCTTTCCCCGATCGTTTCCTCTTGCCCCGTGGTTGGTACAAGGGTATGCCCATGCAATTCTTCTTCTACGTCACCCCCTTCACCGCTGAATACGAACAATTCTCCACCTACGATTACTCTTACTCTTGCGGCATTGGCTCTGGTGTTCGTTACATCGATGAGATGCCTTTCGGCTATCCCTTCGATCGTGAAATCGATGAATACGAATTCTTCGTACCCAACATGTACTTCAAGGATGTTAAGATCTTCCACAAGGATACCTTTGACAAGTACTTCGAACACAAATACGAAAACTTGGGTCACTTCGATTACAAATACTACAATTAGATATTTGATAGTTTAAAGAGTTGTGTAAGAATATGATGTGATAATTAATTAAGAAAATATAAATAATTACATCAAATTTATTGTTTTTTATTTCAAATTTTATATTTCAGAGTTTCAGGTTTATTTATACATTTCTAGTTGATAAGAAAATATTGTTATTAATTATTAATAATTAAGATGATTTTAAAATGTGTTGCTAGCACAGAATGGATTATGAGTTTGAATAGGTTTTGTTTATGACGACATTAGATCATTAACAATGTATAATTGTGCTAGGCTGATTTTGTTATCAGTATTTTTTTTAAATTGAAAGTAAAATCTGTTTGGATTTATTTACTTTCATTTATTATTTTTATGCTTACTACTGTGCTGAGGAAACTGCATTTTGCTGGTGCATCCATATTTGTTTGCAATAAATGTGAGCTTAACAAGAACAAAAAAAAAAACTTAAATTTGCTAAAAAGACTTTGGTTCTGCAATTTACAATTGGCACCATTTAAAAATTTCTATCACTGTTTGGTAATAAGTTGTTCCATATTAATTGTATTAAACCTGGAAATATTAGGGAGCAAGTTCACGAAGAATTCCAAAAATTTAATCTAGAGACTAAATATGATACAAAACTGTAAGTAATTTGACATTAATAAAATCTTCAAAAGTACAACCCAAGAATTCAAAAACATATTCCCAAACATGATCTCTAGGACGCAGTCGGTAGGCGTGTCGAATGATCTTTGCAATCTTAACCCTCTAAAAAAGTTGTCGAATAAGTTTTTTTATAGGGTAATTATGACCCAATATTATTCAAAATATCGTTGATATACAACAAAAATAATAGTGGACGTAATATAGATCCCTGAGAAACACCACGAAATAAATTTTTGGTCGATGAAATTGATTTTTAAAGAAAATTTCTGCAGGCTGACGATTGGCCCTCCTATTCTGGGGCATGGAGATTCTAAATTAACGCACCAACAATGGTTAATTCCAATCCTAAATCAATACCACTACCTCCTAAAGTGTCCACTTTTACCAATTAAACAAGCAGAATATTTGGAATTTATTTCATATATCGCCACATAAAATGCAAAACAACGTTATAACAAAAATACGAAATTATAAAATCGCTTGAACAGTATTTAAAACAATTGTGTTGATAACACTTTCAAACAGCTGTTTAAATTTGTTTGTTTATGTCAAAAACATATGACACGTTTTTAATGTTCTATAATCGCACTAAAGTGTTACGTTAAGTCAACATTACGGTTACATTACATCAACGGTCGGCTAACCCAGCCTTAATAGAGTGACCAGAAAAATTACGTACTAAAATTATCTAATATTTTCAACAAAATCCAACTTGGTCCTACAAAAATTTGGCCAAACAATCAAAGGTCTGCCGTCAAACTGATTACAAAGTTATCAAACAGTATTGGGAGATCTTGTCCTCGTTCAGGAAGAAGGAATGGTCCACATGATGTTTTTAAAGCCAATAAATAGAAAGCATTTTCAAAAGAGCTCCCAACATCCGGTAGGAAAGTAGGCCGGTTAGCTCACTACTCGGCTATTTGGTACGAAACATCGAACTTGGTCCTAAAAAAAGTTGGCCAAATAATCAAAGCTCTGCCGTCAAACTGATTCCAATGTTATTAAACAGTATCGGGAGAACTTGTCAGTTGATAGTAAACTTTGCTCAGGCAGAATGAATGGCCCACATGATGTTTCTAAGGCCAATAAATAGAAAGCATTTTTAAAAGAGCTCCCAACACATCCAGTAGCACAGCATCGCGGTCAGCTCAGTACTCAGACTATTTGGTACGTAAAGTTAATGCCAATGCAGTTTTAAAAACATACAAGGATCAAAAAGTTGCTGACACGAACTCTTCTAACAATTTAGATGCCAAGACAGTGCTTGGAAATTGAAGTCAAATTTTATAAAAAATATACCTGGTGCATAATGGATGATGAAACGTGTTTTCTGCAAAATTTTTCGCAGCTTCAGGGTTGCTGATGTTCGAAGGAATGTTGTATAAAAGTTTAGGACCTAAAAACAGAAGTGCAGTTTCGGCAAAAGAAGCCAAACATTTGTTACAAAGGGTTCTATAAATACCGAAATTTACATCAAGGATTGTTTACAAAAGAGAATGCTTTCATTCGTAAGAGTTCTTAATGTGTCCACTTATTTTTGGACAGATTTGGCATCCTGTCATTATGGTAAGCAAGGTCTTGAGTGGTACAAGAACAATAATATGGTATTTGTTTCAAGAGAGGCAAATCCTATAAACTGACTGGAGCTAAGTCCAGCGAAGAGATATTGGGTTCTTGTTAAAAGAGAATTGAAGAGCACAAAAAAGATGACCAAAAGTGTGGTAGATTTTAAATGGCCATGGACTACGTGTTCGAACAAAGTGACAGAAAGCACTATAAAAACCATAATGGAGGGGTTTCCGGAAAAGATTCAAAAATTCATCACTATTGATTGGAACTATAAAAATAATATTTTCTGTAAATTGTAATCATAATTTCATTCAAATAAAAAAATAATCAAAACTGTAGGCTTAGTGGTTTCTTCTTTATTAACATTAGGTTAGCAGGGGGCTCATTCGCCATAGGGGCACATGTGAATTTTTGGTGCTAACTTCTTGATATTTCGTGATACAAAAAATACATTGAATGTCAATAATAGTGAACAATAAGTGACAATATTTTTTTCGATCATTTAATTTCAAGTACGAAAAAAATTTATATTAAACCTCAAAACTCCCCCTTGGACTCATTCGCCAGTTACAAGAAATCCCTATGATGTAGAGCAAAATGTTGATAAAATATAGAAAAAATCAGTCACAATTTGTTTAATTTTTTTTTTTTGTTAAGTTATGTAAAATAAATAAACAATAAATATCTAGTTTATTATACTTTGTTTTGTCAATTAAGGTATAAAACAGTAAAATATTTTACTGGATTTTTTAGTTTTATTTTATAAACGACAAATCTGCCCCATCCCTTTGTCGTATTTATGCCATGGGTGGGGTGTTTTCGCCGATTTTGGTCAGTCTAGATATGTTAAAAATATATAAATATTGAGATGAGATAGGCAAGATTGAAATGAATAAAACTAAATCCGACATATCTAAGTATTCGAAACAAGAATAAAATTAAGAATATGTATTGTGGTTATAATTTGAGATCGCTTCAAAAAAAAAAGTGGCGTATGGTCCCCCTTCTACCCTATGTATGTTAAGATTTTTTCGATGTCACTGCTTATGATGTTACTTTATTTTCACTTTCAGTGATTAACATCACTGCTTTATTAGGACAAATGTATGAAGATCGAAGATTAAAACATATGAAGAATAAAGCGTGGCACATTATATTAATTAACTTTACATAGGAAGTCTTATGGTGTTTTATTTTCTGGCATAAATTATGCATTTATTCTGCCTTTTACCCTTCTTTGTGTTCTTTTCTGAAAAAAATGTAGTTTGGTCGTGTTCTTTTCTAATAATGTTACCCTAAAACCCTGAATATATGCTACATGTTTCACCCTCAATTTTATCAAAGGGTTAGAAATGCACCACTTTTTATGTAAGCAAAAAGTATAGTTTTATAATATTTAGAAGCTACATAAAAGAAAAGTGCATAAATGGTAATGATTTTTGTTCTATTGTGATCGTTAAAAATGCAAAACATTATGAGGGTATGCGCAACCTTTAACAAATGGTACAAAATATATAGGCAACATTTTGTGTCAGAAAAGAAAACACCATTACAGATATTTAAATTTCTAACTGAATTCATATGAAGTATTGATGGTAAATTTTAAGAATATAATAAAAAAAATCCAAGCTAAATTTGGAATAGAACTTGTATCTTTTATCATTACAATAACATGAATGTATGTATACGATAGCTACTAAATATGTAGGTCAAAATGTCCCTTAAAGACAAGCAAGATATATCAATTAAAAACACTCATTTGTTTATTAAATTATTAAAATGTTTAATTTTGTTTGTTTAAAATAATGTTTTTTATAATTCGCACAAGCTTGTTTAAATCCTGGTTCTTAGTTGAATTTTCAAATACAATTCAAAACTATAAAACCACATTCGATAACCTTAATCCCAATGAAAACACCTAACTATATATATGATGATTCCTATGCCTTAAAAAACTCACATATTTTGTTACTGCAGTTTTTCATAATATTGCACTCGGTTCTCTTAAGCTTACGTATGAATAAGTCTTATCTATGCTTTCAATTACGCGATTTCAGTAAAAATAGCTAAAGAACAATAAGAAAACTCAAAAGATTTGCTGCAAAACTATTGCGTTCTTATCATGTTTTATGTTCATCAAAAGGTGCACAGGTGCAACATAAACCTAAAAAAAATAACAAAAAAAAATATTCCACAGATAACGTTATTCTTAAAATACACTAAACAATTTGTATAAAAACCCCAGAGATTTTTGAAAATAGCAGCAGTCTTTAGGTATTGGATCTGATCGTTGCATCACACTCTAATCCGTGGACAGTTTGGAATTGAATTTTACGTGCTCGGTTAAAGGATTAAACCATGAAAATCGCCATTGTTTTATTGGCTATTGTCGCCCTAGTGGCTGGCAGCAGCATCTCTAAATCGGAAGTTAAAGTAGCCGATAAGGAATTTTTGGCCAAACAAAAGTTCCTTTTCGAAATTGTTTACCGTGTTGAGGATCCCTTGATGTTCGAGGAATGGATCAAAATGGGCAAATCTTTCACTTTTGACAAGGCTGACTACACTGTAAGTTACTCAAGATTTACCTCTATTTAAAACTCCTTCCTAACAATATTTATTTTCAAATTTCAGCACTTCGACATGTACATGGAGAAATTCTACGAAGCCTACAAATATGGTGCCATTTTACCCAAGGGTGAATTCTTCGGTGCTTTGGTACAGACCCACCTTAAACAAGCCTATGGTTTGTTCGAATTCTTCTACTACGCCAAGAACTGGGAAGTCTTCCAACGCAACGTTGCCTTTGCTCGTATGCACTGCAACGAAGGCATGTTTGTCTATGCTTTGACTTTGGCCGTCATCCACCGTGATGATTTCCATGGCTTGATCTTGCCCTCCATCTACGAAATCTTCCCTCAATACTTCTTCAACAGCAAATTCGTTTACGAAGCTGAGAAATTCGATTACGATGTCTGGAGCAAATACATCATGTACGAAAAGGAATACAAGGATATCCTCTACAAGGACTACGCTACCTTCTACAAGAACCACGACAACCACTACTACTACTTCTACACCAAGGACTTCAAGACCTACCAATGGTGGAAGATGATGGGTTTGGGTGAACACTGGTACTCTGAGGAACACTTCATGTTGCGCGAAAACATGGATGAATACTACAAGGACTCCAAATACTTGGAAATCTTCGAAGGCACCAAAATGTTCTTCATGCCTGTTGACTACACTCGTGACATTGAATTCTTCAACAAGGAATCTGCTTTGTCTTACTTCACTGAAGATGTTGGCATGAACGCTTACTGGTACTACCTCAACATGGACTACGCTTTCTTTTTGGATGGCGAAACCTACGGTTTGAACAAGGATCGTCGTGGTGAATACTGGTTGTACAATGTCCGTCAACTTTTGTCTCGTTACTACATGGAACGTTTGTCCCATGGTTTTGGTGAAATTCCTCACTTCTCCTTCTTGGATACCATCGAACATGGTTACAACCCTCAATTGGTTTACCACAACGGTGTTGGTTTCTCTTACCGCAAGAACTACTACGAAGTTGAAAGCTACGGCAAATACGATTACTACTACAAGGTTATGAACTTCTTTAACCGCTTGGATGAAATCATCACCAAGGGTGTCTACGTCACCAATGAAGGCAAGACCATTGATTTGCGCAAACCCGAATCTATTGAATACATTGGCAGCATCATGCAAGGCAATGTTGATACTTTCGACAGCTACTTCTTCAAATACTGGTACATGTTCGCCCATATGTACTTCGGTGATGTCAACACCCACGATTTCGAAGTATACCCCCACATTTTCTTAAACTACGAGACCATGATGCGTGATCCTATGTTCTACATGTTCTACAAGAAGATTGCCTCCGTCTACTTCCAATTCTTCAACTATGTTAAGCCTTATACTCACGAAGAGTTGTTGTTCCCTGGTGTCACCATCAAGGACGTTAAGGTTTCTGAATTGGTTACCTACTTCGATTTGGTCGACTTTGATGTCACCAACTTGATGAACGACAAGATGACTTTCGTTGATGGTCAATTCGTTTGGGACAAGACCTTGTTGGCTCGTCAAATGCGCCTTAACCACAAGCCTTTCGACTTCGATTTCGTTATTGAATCCGACAAAGCCCAAAAGGTTGTTATCCGCACCTACTTGGGTCCCAAATATGACGAATTCGGCCGTGTCATCTCTTTGACTGAAAACCGTGAAAACTTCATGGAACTCGATAGCTTCTTCTACACTCTTAAATCTGGTGTCAATGAATTCAAGCGCCAATCCAAGGACTTCTACTGGACCGTTGAGGACCGCACCACCTACACTGAATTGTACAAATACGTCATGCTTGCCTTCGAAGGCAAATACGAATTCCCCTTGGACATCAGTGAACCCCACTGTGGTTTCCCCGATCGCTTGGTCTTGCCCCATGGTTGGTACAAGGGTATGCCCATGCAATTCTTCTTCTATGTCACTCCCTTCACCGCTGAATACGAACAATTCTCCACCTACGACTACACCTACTCTTGCGGCATTGGCTCTGGTGTTCGCTACATCGATGAGATGCCTTTCGGCTATCCCTTCGATCGTGAAATCGATGAATACGAATTCTTCGTACCCAACATGTACTTCAAGGATGTCAAGATCTTCCACAAGGATACTTTCGATAAGTACTTCGAACACAAATACGAAAAGTTAGGTCACTTTGATTACAAATACTACAATTAGGTATTTGGTAGTTTAAAGAGTTGTGTAAGAATATGATGTGTTAATTAAGTAATAAAATAAAACTATAAATAATTACATCAAAATTTATTTGTTTTTTATTTGAAATGTTTGATTTTCAGAGTTTAGATATTATGAGATCAAGCAGTGTTATAGACTGTTTTTAATAAAGAGTTGTGCAAATGTATATATTTTAAAACAGCATGAAATCGATTAGGCTGTAAAATTGTACGAAAGATAGACAAATTTGTATGAAAATTATGGCTTAATAAAATTGATTCAAATCAAAATATTATTTACAAACGTTTTGATTGATGTTCAATATTTCATCTATATGAAAAACATTGAAATCTAGCTATTGAAAAAATCTAGATTTACAATGAATATGATTTTTGGAGTAACAAAGATTTGCCAGCGCTGTTATTAAGCTGTGCTATGTAACAGTTTTCAACCTTATCTCAAGATCACATTACCTCCTATACTTTTCAATATATATATATTACCACAGCCAATATTTTAAGCTTTTAAATATACCTCTTCAAATATAGTAAACTTATTTATAAAGTTCTTAGTTAAGAACTACTAATCAAGAGCTACAATAGACAATAAGCTAGAATGTATGATAACCTTAACCATGTATGAATTTACATATATCAGATGTGGAAAGAAATATTATAAAAATAAAAAACTGGCATCGCAATAAAAAGTTTATATTATCTGCTGAACTATTCACCGAAGTTGCAGTTGCAATATAAACATCAAAATACAAAAATATAGCTGATAAAGTGAATCTAAAAAAAGCAAATCAATTTGTATAAAAACCACTGAATATTTTGTTATCATCAGCAGTCTTTATGCATTGGAACTGATTGCTGCATCGCAATCTAATCTGTGAATAGTACATTTAAATTTTGCGTACTCTGCTGAAGGACTACAACATGAAAATCGCCATTATTTTACTGGCCATTGTTGGCTTGGTGGCTAGTGCCAATATTGCCGACAAGAAATTTAGAATTGCCGATAAGGAATTTTTGACCAAACAAAAGTTCCTTTTCGAAATTGTTTACCGTGTTGAGGACACCTTGATGTTTGAGGAGTGGATAAAATTGGGCAAATCGTTCACTTTTGACAAGGCTGACTACACTGTAAGTTACTCAAGATTATCCACTATCTAAAACACCTTTCTAATAATAATAATAATTTAAAAATTCCAGCACTTTGACATGTACATGGAGAAATTCTACGAAGCCTACAAATATGGTGCCATCTTACCCAAAGGAGAATTTTTCGGTGCCTTGGTACAGACCCACCTTAAACAAGCCTATGGTTTGTTCGAATTCTTCTACTACGCCAAGAACTGGGAAGTTTTCCAACGCAATGTTGCCTGGGCTCGTATGCAGTGCAACGAAGGCATGTTTGTTTATGCTTTGACTTTGGCCGTCATTCACCGTGATGATTTCCAAGGCCTAATCTTGCCGGCCATTCACGAAATCTTCCCTCAATACTTCTTCAACAGTAAATTCATATACAAAGCAAAGAAATTCGATTACGATAACTGGAGCAAATATATCATGTACGAAAAGACATACAAGGACATCCTCTACAAGGACTACGCTACCTTTTCCAAGAACAAGGATAACCAATACTACTACTACTTCACCAAAGACTTCAAGACCTACCAATGGTGGAAGATGATGGGGTTAGATGAACACTGGTACTCTGAGAAATATTTCATGTTGCGCGAAAACATCGCTGAATTCTATAATGACTCGAAATTCTTAGGAGTCTGTGAGAGCACTAAGATGTTCTTTATGCCTGTTGACTATACTCGTGACATTAAAATTTTTAACAAGGAATCTGTTTTGTCTTACTTCACTGAAGATGTTGGCATGAACGCTTACTGGTACTACCTCAACATGGATTATGCTTTCTTCTTGGATGGCGAAACCTATGGTTTGAACAAGGATCGTCGTGGTGAACACTGGTTGTACATTGTACGTCAACTTTTATCTCGTTACTATATGGAACGTTTGTCTCATGGTTTTGGTGAAATTCCGGGCTTCTCCTTCATGGACACAATCGAATACGGTTACAATCCTCAAATGGTTTACCACAACGGTGTTGGTTTCTCTTACCGCAAGAACTACTACGAAGTTGAAAGCTATGGTAAATTCGATTACTACTACAAGGTTATGGACTTCTTTAACCGCTTGGATGAAATCATCACCAAGGGTGTCTACGTTACCAATGAAGGCAAGACAATTGATTTGCGCAAATCCGAATCCATTAAATATATTGGCAGCATCATGCAAGGAAATGTTGATAATTTCGACAGCTACTTCTTCAAATACTGGTACATGTTCGCCCATATGTACTTTGGTGATGTCAACACCCACGATTTCGAAGTTTTCCCCCACATTTTCTTGAACTACGAGACCATGATGCGTGATCCTATGTTCTACATGTTCTACAAGAAGATTGCCTCCGTCTACTTCCAATTCTTCAACTATGTTAAGCCTTACATTCACGAAGAACTGTTGTTCCCTGGTGTCACCATCAAGGATGTTAAGGTTTCTGAATTGATTACCTACTTCGATTTGGTAGACTTTGATGTCACCAACTTGTTGAGCGATAAGATGACTTTTGTTGATGGTCAGTTCGTTTGGGACAAGACCTTGTTGGCTCGTCAAATGCGCCTCAACCATAAACCTTTTGACTTTGAATACACAGTTGAATCTGACAAATCGCAAAAGGTTGCTGTACGCGCCTTTTTGGGTCCCAAATACGATGAATTCGGCCGTGTCATCTCTTTGTCTAAAAACCGTGCAAACTTCATTGAAATAGATAGTTTCATCTACAATCTTACCTCCGGTGTCAATGTACTTAAACGCACTTCCAGAGAATTCTTCTGGACTATTGAAGACCGCACTACCTACACCGAAATGTACAAGTACGTCATGCTTGCTTTAGATGGAAATTACGATTTCCCCTTGTACATTAGTGAACCCCATTGTGGTTTCCCTGATCGCCTGATTTTGCCCCGTGGTTGGTACAAGGGTATGCCAATGCAATTCTTTTTCTATGTCTCTCCATTCACCGCTTCCTACGAACCCTACTCTACTTATGACTACACCTATTCTTGCGGTATTGGTTCTGGTGTTCGTTACATCGATGAAATGCCTTTCGGCTATCCTTTCGATCGTGAAATCGACGAATACGAATTCTTTGTACCCAACATGTACTTCAAGGATGTCAAGATCTATCATAAAGATTCTTTTGAGAAGTACTACGAGCAAAAGTATGAAAAGTTTGGTAATTTTGATTACAAATTATACCACGAATTATAGAGATGTTTATGGTGTTTAGTAAAATTATATATTTGAATAATAAATATGTCGATACTTGTAACAAATTTGTTGTTTTTTTCACATTTTTTTTTTAATTTGTAGCATTTATATTTTACACTGTTATTTAATGATTAATAAAATTGAGAATGGTTTATAATACGAAAGCGGTGTTAAAATATCATCTATCGTTTTAAAAAATATTAATGGTCACATCTATCGAAAGTTAATTCACAGATTCAATTGTCGTCATATTTTTAAACTGATAACAGCATATCAAATGTATTTAAGTAGGTATAGAAGTGGCCACTTAAAATCCGGACGGATTAAAACGAGCATAACTTTTAAATGAAACAACGTATGTTAACATTGTATATATGAAATTAAATATAAATTAATTAAGCTTTAAAAAAATATAACTGCTGGTTTATGTGTCTTTATTTCGAATACTTTTTCTGGCCTTTCTTTTTATGTCTCCTATTAATATCTGCTCAACTTTACTTCCCACTTCTACCGTTATTCCAGCATATTTATTCCACTTTGTTCTCATCAAAATCTGGTTATTTACTGTACCTGCACTCTGTTTCAATTTACGTTTAATAATTCTCCAATATATCTCGATTTGACGAAGATTTGGGCAATTTGTTTAATTGATGTGTTTTGCTATAACATCAATATTATTCTCATTATACCACTTCATAGTTGTATTTGAGTAATGACAACTTGTCATTGCGTAATGACAACTTGACTAAAATTTTGTTTTAGATGTGTGATGACTTATAAATGACAACAATCGCTTTTCCAAACTATCTTTTTATATATAATTCTGAAAATTCTTTAAAAACATTTCTGAAAATCTTGACTCTGCTAACAGCAGCTGCGGATTGCCTGCCAAATTATTATTTTTGTTCAATTTTATGTATTCATATTTAAAGACCACACAACCTCGAGCTGCCGAGATGTAAAATTTCTGACCTGATATCGGACAAAGTCGGATTTTCTAGATATTTGTGCACAATTTTGTCACTAGCTTCCTTTCCATTGTGTCTACACTTTTTAAAACTAAACATAATGACTTGCAATTCATTGTAGAAAAGCGGTAGATTTGTTGTTAAAAACATATGTAAATCTTTTTCCATTTTGATAACTGTGAGCTTTGTAATGATTACTACAGTGCGTACGGATTTTAAGTGGCCACTTCTTACTTATGGTCCTATATCGTTGACCAACTATATAAAGTCCAGAGATCAGCTTGCTTTGGCATAACTGGCGCAGACAAACTAGTCCTTCAGAGGCACCGAACACTATACTGCTCCTTATTCCAATAGACCTTCACATAATGGCCTGCAGCGCAGCGAAGCTTAATACATGTGGATGTTGTAGATCGAAAACATATGGCCACGCGGGGATTCTGGGCATACTGCCTCCGATCGTAAACCAACCTTCGGACTATATTACTGCATATACAATTTTTGATAATGTGTTCAAAGTCTCAATTTTCTCAAGGAGTTAATGGGGTATATAAAGACAGTTCTAATATCAGCTGTAGTGTTGGTTCTGATGTATTCTGTGACAAACTTGCGATAGGTATCTCAAACTGTCTTCGGAATGAATGTAGTGTTTTTCAGGCCGACATTTTTGCAATCGTGGTAGCTTGTAATATACTACATGACCATAATACTGGCAGCAATATTGATATTTTTTTTCGAAAGCCGGGCAGCTCTTCTCTCACTGAATATAAGAATGCTCTGTCAAGAGTGGTTCATCTATCTGACATTACTTTAGTTTGGGTTCCTGTGCATAGAGAGTACTATGGCAATAAACAGGCAGACGAGTTAGCCAGAAAGTGATCTTCATTGGATATCTCCAATGCAGTTTCAGTAGCAATTCCACTGGGGACTATTAAAAGTATTATCTTCAGACACCTTCTTACAAAAGCTGAAAATAGATGGTGTAACTCTTTTAACGAACTATACAACTGATAAACCGTAATAGAAGGGATATATCAAGCTTGCAGGCAGTATTAACGGGGAACTGAATGCTAGCCAAGTATGCAAGTAGCCTTGGACTCCCATTTAACCCTTTCGGGACTACTGAGATAATACGTCCCAGCAAATTATCAAATGCAATTTCTTATCTAAATAACACCTAAACCATGTTTAAGAGTTCATTATAATATTTGAATAGAAACATAACGGTACATGTCAGCGTATTCATGTATCTTTTAAATGAATTTCACAACATTGTTGAAATTTGAGCTGTTTGAAGACGGCCGCACAGCAGTATAGAACAAATATAGAGGGAAATAAATCTCTAACTTCTAAACGCAGAGTCCAATTTGTATGAAATTTGACATGCGCAAAGAGGAAGTCGTGTAGATGTTCCTGTTTTGAATTTGGATCTCATGGACCCATCAGGGCCGCGGCCAGTGGATCCCAAAATAGGTCACTTTGGGATCCCCTTGTTTGGATTCCGATTTGAAAATGAAGAATCTCCTCGAATCTATCAATTATCTCTTATACCTTAGAAGAAATTCGTATTTGAAAATAAAATTTTCAAAATTTTTACCCACCTTGCTCCGGTTTTTTGATATCAGAGTGTCCAAATATTTCCCGAATTTCTCCATTTTTATTTTATTATACCAGTATGCTCTTCTGTCTTCACTTGGTATCGAAAATTTACAAAGATGATATGCTCAGGCTGCAACAACGCTTTGTGGTTTGGACTATTCCACAAATTAAATCCCTAATTGTATTTATAAAATGCTATAAATAAGCAAATAAATGTGAACTTTCATCCAAATTTAATAATAATCTGAGGTTTTATTAATTTTTAAATTTCGAATTTCCCATCAAGACCACGGGTTGGGATTATATGTCCCAGGATAAAAGGATGATTTCAGGATTTCAGAGTATGCAGAACATAATATTTTTTCCTAATCTTTTAGAATATGCAAAAATTTCTACCATATATATTTTGGTTCTCAAAATAAAACCCCGTCCCGAAGCAAGGATAGGGAAAAAAAGGAAACGATTTTCCACCTTCTCTGCGAATACCCAGCCCTGAGTGCCCAAAGGCACAGATCCTGGAAAGCTACATATTAACTAACCTTGGTGAGGTATCTGGGTCTAGACTTAATGACCAACTGAGATAACTCACTGCAACAGGTTCGAAATTTTAGCATCATTACAATGTAAATCACACTTCATCTAACGAGTAGAGTGGTCTTGTCAAAACGGGGTCCTTTCGACTCTAACTTACTGCTCACTGCTAGCATAGCGAGTACTTATATACTAATTTATCATTTTCAAACTCCAACTTCAATCAAATCGAAAAATTATATGCCAGAATATTGGGATTACCATATTCTTCCATATTATTGGCTGATGTCAAAAGGCAGTCAACAATTGGTTTAAAACCCGAAAGTTTAATTTGTTCTTTATTTTCGAGGGATTTTATGTTGAATGCAACAATTTTACCTAAATATTTATTTAGAAAAACCTCCATAACTTATGTTAGTTTTAAGTAATTGCTTATCACAACATCAGAAAGCATTATCATGTGCAATTCCACACATCAAACTCTTCTTCCTCTTAAGCGTACTGATCAATTCTTCTTCGATTCTCTTTGACACTTTTAAGATCATATTTTTCAAGAATTATATTAGATTATCGCTGATCTATGAGAATGAAAAATAAGTCATTATTTGCAGAATATGGAGGAAACAGTTTTGAGAAAGTGAGATTTGTTAAAATTAATCTACTATACTTTAAAATTCATTAAAAAAAGGGAGACATATATAAGTTCAAAATGTGGCTAATTATGAAACTGTTGTTTACTATAATATTAGTCTTAAATTTATTCAAGACCTATTATTTTACACATTATTTAACTACCTTAGAACAATTCTTAAGTAATTAATAAGCAATTGTTTTTGGATCTTCAGCACATTAGACATAGTTTAGTTTAGAGTTTAAAGGGTTCAGATCCTGTTTCATATAAACACAAAAATAATAGAAATATTATTAAACTATGTTGAAAAACTTCTAATTAAAAGCCAAATATAGAAAAACTAATTCAGCTCCACTGATAACCTTACGATTGTCGAAATTTTGCATATAACACCCAGTAAAAACAACATAAAAATATCTCACATATGTATGCAGCACAGCAAGTGCGTTCTTATCAAACCTAATGTTCATTAAATAGTAAACAGGTGCAACATAAAAAATATCAAAACAAATAACATAACTGATAAGTACAATTATTCCTAGACAAATTTTGTATAAAAACCCCAGCTTATTTTGCAAACATCAGCAGTCTTTAGGTATTGGTACTGATCGTTGCATCACACTCTAATCCGTGGACAGTTTGGATTTTTATTTTACGTGCTGTGTTGGAAAAAACTAAACAATGAAAATCGCCATTGTTTTATTGGCCATTGTTGGCTTGGTGGCTAGCGCCAGCATTACCGACAAGAAGGTTAAAATTGCCGATAAGGACTTTTTGGCCAAACAAAAGTTCCTTTTCGAAATTGTTTACCGTGTTGAGGATCCCTTGATGTTCGAGGAATGGATCAAAATGGGCAAATCCTTCACTTTTGACAAGTCTGACTACACTGTAGGTTATTCAAGGTTCTCCACTATCTAAAACTCCTTTCTAATAATAATTATTTTAAAATTCCAGCACTTCGACATGTACATGGAGAAATTCTACGAAGCCTACAAACATGATGCCATCTTACCCAAAGGCGAATTCTTCGGCGCTTTGGTAAAGACCCACCTTAAACAAGCCTATGGTTTGTTCGAATTCTTCTACTATGCCAAGAACTGGGAAGTCTTCCAAAGCAATGTTGCCTGGGCTCGTATGCACTGCAACGAAGGCATGTTTGTCTATGCTTTGACTTTGGCGGTCATCCACCGTGATGATTTCCATGGCTTGATCTTGCCTTCCATCTACGAAATTTTCCCTCAATACTTCTTCAACAGCAAATTCGTTTACGAAGCTGAGAAATTCGATTACGATGTCTGGAGCAAATACATCATGTACGAAAAGGAATACAAGGATATCCTCTACAAGGACTACTCTACCTTCTACAAGAACCACGACAACCATTACTACTACTACTTCACCAAGGACTTCAAGACCTACCAATGGTGGAAGATGATGGGTTTGGGTGAACACTGGTACTCTGAGGAACACTTCATGTTGCGCGAAAACATGGACGCCAAAGACTCCAAATACTTGGAAATCTTCGAAGGCACCAAGATGTTCTTCATGCCTGTTGACTACACTCGTGATATTGAATTCTACAACAAGGAATCCGCTTTGTCTTACTTCACTGAAGATGTTGGTTTCAACGCCTACTGGTACTACCTCAACATGGACTACGCTTTCTTCTTGGATGGCGAAACCTACGGTTTGAACAAGGATCGTCGTGGTGAATACTGGTTGTACAATGTCCGTCAACTTTTGTCTCGTTACTACATGGAACGTTTGTCTCATGGTTTTGGTGAAATTCCTGCCTTCTCCTTTATCGACACCATCGAATACGGTTACAACCCTCAATTGGTTTACCACAATGGTGTTGGTTTCTCTTACCGCAAGAACTACTACGAAGTCGAAAGCTTTGGCAAATTTGACTACTACTACAAGGTTATGGACTTCTTCAACCGCTTGGATGAAATCATCACCAAGGGTGTCTATGTCACTTATGAAGGTAAAACCATTGATTTGCGCAAACCCGAATCCATTGAATACATTGGCAGCATTATGCAAGGCAATGTTGATACTTTTGACAAATACTTCTTCAAGTACTGGTACATGTTCGCCCATATGTACTTCGGTGATGTCAACACCCACGATTTCGAAGTATACCCCCACATTTTCTTGAATTACGAGACCATGATGCGTGATCCTATGTTCTACATGTTCTACAAGAAGATTGCCTCCGTCTACTTCCAATTCTTCAACTATGTTAAGCCCTACACTCACGAAGAATTGTTGTTCCCTGGTGTTACCATCAAGGACGTTAAGGTTTCTGAATTGGTTACCTACTTCGATTTGGTCGACTTTGATGTCACCAACTTGATGAACGACAAGATGACTTTCGTTGATGGCCAATTCGTTTGGGACAAGACCTTGTTGGCTCGTCAAATGCGCCTTAACCACAAGCCTTTCGACTTCGATTTCGTTATTGAATCTGACAAAGCCCAAAAGGTTGTTATCCGCACCTACTTGGGTCCCAAATATGACGAATTCGGCCGTGTTATCTCCTTGACTGAAAACCGTGAAAACTTCATGGAACTCGATAGCTTCTTCTACACTCTTAAATCTGGTGTCAATGAATTCAAGCGTTACTCCAAGGACTTCTACTGGACCGTTGAGGACCGCACCACCTACACTGAATTGTACAAGTACGTCATGCTTGCCTTCGAAGGCAAATACGACTTCCCCTTGGACATCAGCGAACCCCACTGTGGTTTCCCCGATCGTTTGGTCTTGCCTCATGGTTGGTACAAGGGTATGCCCATGCAATTCTTCTTCTACGTCACTCCCTTCACCGCTGAATACGAACAATTCTCCACCTACGACTACTCTTACGCTTGCGGCATTGGCTCTGGTGTTCGTTACATCGATGAGATGCCTTTCGGCTACCCCTTCGATCGTGAAATCGATGAATACGAATTCTTTGTGCCCAACATGTACTTCAAGGATGTCAAGATCTTCCACAAGGATACTTTCGAAAAGTACTTTGAACACAAATACGAAAAGTTAGGCCATTTCGATCATGAATACTACCATTAAATATTATCTAATGTCAGGAGTTGTGAAAGATATATCGCGATATGATGTGATAATTGATTAATAAAATTAAGTTAATACAATGTAAATAAAAATAATTACATCAAATTTAATGTTTTTTATTTAAAATTTTTGTTTTCAGATGTAGTATTTGTAAAATCACTGACTCATTGGTTCTACTGAGTTGGTATTATAGTTAAAAAAAATATTTAAAATTACTAAAGAAAGGAATAGAATTTTGTTCCACGATGACATGGATAAAAATTTTATTTACGATTAGATCACTAACCGTTTGAATCTCCAAATTATCTTCATTTGTAGATGTATAAAATGATATGTGCTTATAATACTTAATTTCTTTAATTGGTTTTATAATACTCATGCAAATACGAATTTTAAAATAAAATTATCTGTCAACATAAAAAGAAGTTAAATTTTCGTTTCGTGATTCAAAAGATAGAACTCATTAATTGGACCCATTTTTTTTGAGATGAACACGCACGCTTTTTTATCATTCCTTTATTTAGTGTCATGTCATACATAGGCATGTGGATCTGAATACATCTGGACGTTTTAGTTTTCTTTGTTTATTCTATGATTTATTTAGGTCCAAGGAGCTACTAGCTCTCGACCTATCTAAGAGCTATTTGGTTATATGTATTACAAAATACTATATTATAATACTATATATGAAACTTATATTTTTGAGAAGAGCTAGGGACGCTAGTTAATTGATCATTTTTTGGGTTTTTATTTTTCACCTGCCCTGAGTACTACTAATGCATACTGTAGTGTACCGAATTGTAGTAATTAAGTATTTACATCGTTTTTGGGTACTTAACACTCTGGCGAAGCTACTAGATACTCTCAGAGTTGTATTCTTTTGACAAATTCAAAAAATAATTAACGGGACAAAATAAATACTGTTTAAAAGTACATCTTTCCTGTAGATAAACGTAAATAAATCGCTATTAAATACAAAACTCTAAAGTAAAAACTATTTTAAAATGTGCTCTAGAAAGTGTAAAATAAACCCAGACCATTTTTGTTTTATTTGCAGAAAAATTATTCAGTCAAATCGAGGTTTTCCTATAACACAAACACTGCAAAATGCTTATTTACATAAAATTAAAAATTTCGTAAAAGCTTTAGATAAGACAAAACCAGCATTTCCCGAGTCTTTCTGAGGCTAAACTAAAAGAAGGGATATTTTTGTGGGTCCTCAAATAAGAAAAGTTTTGGTTGATACCAAAAAGTCAAAATTACAGAGATAATGTTGCGAATTTATTACATAATTTTGAATTGATGAGTGTAAATATGTGCCTCAAAATTCACTTTTTACATTCTCATGCGGATTTTTTCCCGGAAATCCTCGTACACATGAGTGACGAACATGGAGAGCGTTTTCATCAAGATTTTAAGTTTTTCGAGAGGAATTATCAAGGTTTTTGGGATCAGAATATGCTAGGAGACTACTGTTGAAGTGTCGTGAGGGAGACAAATGAAAATAATTATAAAAAGAGGACTAAACACTTCACTTTTAATGTTTTTGTCCTAATTTAATGTACATTTTTATGTGTTTCGTTTTTAAAAAATATCTCAAAAGTTTGACGTCCAGGATTTTTTTTAATATTTTTTCCGAAGTTAGAAGACCTAAATACACAAATCCCCATATGTTTCAATTCATGAACAAAAACCTTGTAAACTAGTGTTATTTATTACACTTTGGAACACAATCAAAAACTTTCATTAGTGAAATTGGAACTTCAGGAAAACTTTTTCTCATTTTTTTAAAGAAAAATTTCTTCAGCATCATTTCTACTTCATTCGTGTTTGGCTAGGCTTTTAGGAGTTTAGGACAAAAAGACAAAATCATCTACACAAATTTGATTTTTTGATTGCAAATTAGATACAGGTTTTTGATTGCAAACCCCTATTAAAACATGGATTGAAACTAAATCAGACCCAGCGATAACCTTAAGACTGTATGTCCTATACACAGAAAAATTCCAACAGAACTGATAAATACAATTTAAATATAAACACCCGGACAAGGACGAAGCAATGAAAATCCTCTTTGCTTTATTGAACATTTTTGGTCTAATGACTGGCAGCAGCATCTCCAAGTACGAAATAAAATATAAGGAGTTTTGTTTTTATACCCTACACCACCACAGTGTAACGCCCAAAAATATTAGTCTAACACCCACCTTAAAGTATAACGATCGACTTAGAATCACTTTCTGAGTCGATTAAGCGATGTCCGTCCGTCTGTTCGGCTGGCTGGCTGGCAGTCATTGTAAACCTTGTGCGCAGAGTACAGGTCGCAATTTTGAAGATATTTCGATCAAATTTGGTACATATTACTTTTTCGGCTCAAGAACCAAGCCTATTGAAACTGGCTGAAATCGGTCCACTATTTCACCTAGCCCCCATACAAATTTCCTTCCGAAATTGAACTTTATCGGTCATAAATGTTTAATTTATATATGTATCTCCACAAATTCCACTCCAAATAAGTTTTATATACACAAAATTCATGTCACCAAATTTTGTTACGATCGGTCTATAATTAGTCATAGCTCCCATATAGACCCGCTTCCGAAAATCACTTTAACGTGCATAAATCGCTTAAAAATGTTGGTAAACATACAAAATTCAACATAGTTAACTTTAATATAGACATAAATCACACGACCTAATTTCATGGTGATCGGTCCATAATTGGTCATAGCGCCCATATAACCCCACTTCCGAAAATCACTCAAAAATATAAATTATTGAAATTTTAAAAGAAAAATTTTTTTTGCTCTTTTACTTAGTGTAGAGTATTATATGATCGGGCTTGACCAACCATACTTTCTTACTTGTTTTTTTCTGTATTTTGTTTGAATTTCTGTATTATATCAAGAACTGGAAAGTTTTTCTACGCAGTGCTGTCTGGGCTCGTAGTAGATGAACTGTTGTTCCCTGGTGTCACCATCAAGAACGTTAAGGTCAGTGAATTGGTTACCTACTTCGATTTGGTCGACTTTGATGTCACCAAGTTGATGAACGACGAGATGACTTTCGTTGATGGTCAATTCGTTTGGGACCAGTCCTTGTTGACTGTCAATGATTGCTTTCAACTTTGAATTTACCATTGAGTCTGACTTATCCCAAGAGATTATTGTACAGGAATACTTGGATCCCAAATACGATTAAGTCCGCTGTGTCTTCTCATTTGCCTAAAACCGAGAAAATTTCATGGAACTGGGCAGCTTAATATACAGACTAAAGGCAGACATTAATAAATTTAGTCGTAGCTCCAAAGACTTCTATAGGATAGCGCAACATCGCACTACTTACACTGAACTATAGAAATATTTCATGCTGGCTTTCGAAGGTAAGTACGAGTTTTCTTGAATATCATCGAAACCCACTGTGGCTTCCTTTAGAGTTTGGTTTTACCCCAGTGTTGGCACAAGGATAAACCCTTGGAATTCTTCTTCTGCGCAATTCCCGTCGCAGCTTTCTATGAACCTTTATCAAACTACGACTACACTTGTGGTTACATCGATGACTTTCGTTTCCGAAATACGTTTGTTCGAAAAATTGACAAATATGAATTCTTCGTAACCAATATGTATTTCAAGGATACAAAGATTTATCTCCAAGACTATTTTCAGAACAAAAATATTATAACTTCGGTCATTTCGATCAGGATATTTATTATCATATGTAACTAGTTTATAAAGATATATGAAAGTATATACAACAAATTTATTGCTATTTAATTAATTTTATGTTTCTCTAGAGTTGTGAATTTAAGAAATAGACTCCTAGTACCTACAATATATCGGGATCCCCGATAGTAAAGATTTTAATTTGTTAATTTGACTTCATTGTCATTCAATAACGATTAAAGTTGTTTACAATAAATCTTCTTCTGAAATTTTATTTGTATAAAGGGGAGGGTATAATGCGTTTGCGCAGATGTTTGTAACGCCCAAAAATCGACTTAGAATCACGTCCGTCCGTCTGGTCGGCTGGCTGGCTGTCCATGTAAACCTTGAGCGCAGAGTACAGGTCGCAATTTTGAAGATATTTCGATGAAATTTGGTACATATTATATTTTCGGCTCAAGGACCAAGCCTATTAAAACTAGTTGAAATCGGTCAATTATTTCACCTAGCCCCCACACAAATGTCCTCCCGAAATTGGACTTTATCGGTAATATATGTTTAATTTATATATGTATCTCCACAAATTCCGCTCCAAATAAGTTTTATATACACAAAATTCATGTCACCAAATTTTGTACAAATCGCTTAAAAATGTTGGTATACACACATAGTTCAACTTAGTTAACTTTAATATAGACATAAATCACACGACCTAATTTCATGGTGATCGGTGCATAATTGGTCATAGCCCCCATATAAGGTTCACTTCCGAAAATCACTCAAAAATATAAATTATTGAAATTTTAAAAGAAAAATGTTTTTGCTCTTTTACTTAGTGTAGGGTATTATATGGCCGGCTTGACCGATCATACTTTCTTACTTGTTTTAATTTAATGAAAGTCAACAAGTTATGTAAATACAGATTTGTCAATATATCATCTCGTCACAGTTGAAATATCACATAATCTAGTTGTTTGACCGGCTTTGAGCAATAATATCCTTCATTGTAAATTAGCAGTCATTTGCTCCGTTTTTTTTCTGGAAACACAAAAGCCACGAAAGAGATGATTCATCTACAACTAAACAGATAAAAGTACGAACTTTCCAGACAACCAGATTGCTAATAATAAGAAACTAAAAACAAATCTAATCAACAGAAAATTCTACAATATCATTAGACTTTATGTCGGCAGATCTCTAATCACATATGGAATAACACAAAACTAAACCAGCCTCTCTGATAACCTTTTAATTGTCCGAATTTTATGTGTAATCAGTAGTGAAAATAAACATCCTATTAAATTCAAACAAACAACAATTACCCAAAACTTAATATAAACAAAACGAATGCGTTATTATTATCTTTAATAACCAACAAGGTGCAAAATAAACATAAACATATCAAAACAAAACAAATATTTCAACTGATAAACATCTGCCGAAAACAAACAAATAAATTAATTTGTATATAAACCCCAGTTTATTTAGCAAACATCAGCAGTCTTTAGGTATTGGAACTGATCGTTGCATCACACTCTAATTCGTGGACAGTTTGGATTTGTGCAAAAAAAAAAAACTAAGCAATGAAAATCGCCATTGTTTTATTGGCCATTGTTGGCTTGGTGGCTAGCGCCAGCATTACCGACAAAAAGGTTAAAATTGCCGATAAGGACTTTTTGGCCAAACAAAAGTTCCTTTTCGAAATTGTTTACCGTGTCGAGGATCCCTTGATGTTCGAGGAATGGATTAAAATGGGCAAATCTTTCACTTTTGACAAGGCTGACTACACTGTAAGTTTCTCTAAATACTCCTCTATCTAAAATTCCTTTCTAACTATAATACTTTAAAAATTTCAGCACTTTGACATGTACATGGAGAAATTCTACGAAGCCTATAAATATGGTGCCATCTTACCCAAGGGCGAATTCTTCGGCGCTTTGGTAGAAACCCACCTTAAACAAGCCTATGGTTTGTTCGAATTCTTCTACTATGCCAAGAACTGGGAAGTCTTCCAAAGCAATGTTGCCTGGGCTCGTATGCACTGCAACGAAGGCATGTTTGTCTATGCTTTGACTTTGGCCGTCATCCACCGTGATGATTTCCATGGCTTAATCTTGCCTTCCATCTACGAAATCTTCCCTCAATACTTCTTCAACAGCAAATTCGTTTACGAAGCTGAGAAATTCGATTACGATGTCTGGAGCAAATACATCATGTACGAAAAGGAATACAAGGATATCCTCTACAAGGACTACGCTACCTTCTACAAGAACCACGACAACCACTACTACTACTTCTACACCAAGGACTTCAAGACCTACCAATGGTGGAAGATGATGGGTTTGGGTGAACACTGGTACTCTGAGGACCGTTTCATGTTGCGCGATAACATGGACAAATACAACAAGGACTCTAAATACTTGGAAATCTTCGAAGGCACCAAGATGTTCTTCATGCCTGTTGACTATACTCGTGACATTGAATTCTTCAACAAGGAATCTGCTTTGTCTTACTTCACCGAGGATGTTGGTTTCAACGCCTACTGGTACTACCTCAACATGGACTACGCTTTCTTCTTGGACGGCAAGACCTACGGTTTAAACAAGGATCGTCGTGGTGAATACTGGTTGTACAATGTCCGTCAACTTTTGTCTCGTTACTACATGGAACGTTTGTCTCATGGTTTTGGTGAAATTCCCGCCTTCTCCTTCATTGACAGTATCGAATACGGTTACAACCCTCAATTGGTTTACCACAACGGTGTTGGTTTCTCTTACCGCAAGAACTACTACGAAGTCGAAAGCTTTGGCAAATTCGACTACTACTACAAGGTTATGGACTTCTTTAACCGCTTGGATGAAATCATCACCAAGGGTGTCTATGTCACTTATGAAGGCAAGACCATTGATTTGCGCAAACCCGAATCTATTGAATACATTGGCAGCATCATGCAAGGCAATGTTGATACTTTCGATAACTACTTCTTCAAATACTGGTACATGTTCGCCCATATGTACTTCGGTGATGTCAACACACACGATTTCGAAGTATTCCCCCACATTTTCTTGAACTACGAGACCATGATGCGTGATCCTATGTTCTACATGTTCTACAAGAAGATTGCCTCCGTCTACTTCCAATTCTTCAACTATGTTAAGCCTTACACTCACGAAGAATTGTTGTTCCCTGGTGTCACCATCAAGGACGTTAAGGTTTCTGAATTGGTTACCTACTTCGATTTGGTCGACTTTGATGTCACCAACTTGATGAACGACAAGATGACTTTCGTTGATGGTCAATTCGTTTGGGACAAGACCTTGTTGGCTCGTCAAATGCGCCTCAACCACAAGCCTTTCGACTTCGATTTCGTTATTGAATCTGACAAAGCCCAAAAGGTTGTTATCCGCACCTACTTGGGTCCCAAATACGATGAATTCGGCCGTGTTATTTCCTTGACTGAAAACCGTGAAAACTTCATGGAACTTGATAGCTTCGTCTACACTCTTAAATCTGGTGTCAATGAATTCAAGCGCTACTCCAAGGACTTCTACTGGACCGTTGAGGACCGCACCACCTACACTGAATTGTACAAATACGTCATGCTTGCCTTCGAAGGCAAATACGACTTCCCCTTGGACATCAGCGAACCCCACTGTGGCTTCCCCGATCGTTTGGTCTTGCCCCATGGTTGGTACAAGGGTATGCCCATGCAATTCTTCTTCTACGTCACTCCCTTCACCGCTGAATACGAACAATTCTCCACCTACGACTACTCTTACGCTTGCGGCATTGGCTCTGGTGTTCGTTACATCGATGAAATGCCTTTCGGTTATCCCTTCGATCGTGAAATTGATGAATATGAATTCTTCGTACCCAACATGTACTTCAAGGATGTTAAGATCTTCCACCAAGATACTTTTGAAAAGTACTTTGAACACAAATACGAAAAGTTCGGTCACTTCGATTACAACTACCATCATTAAGTATGCATTTATTGTTAAACGTTTGTTGAATGTATAGTAATTGATAGCAAATTATTGTGATTATGAAAAAACTAGCATAATATAGTAGTGATAATAAAATAAATTTTAAAATAAATGAATTAAAGAAATGTAAATTGAATGTGTTTTATTACATTGTTGATTGTAAGGTGTGATGTAGGATTTAGAATTAAAGTTTATTTATTTAAGGTTTAAATATAATTGATATCCCATTTCATTTACCCTCAGCATACATGCATATTTCGTGTTTGGATTTGAAAGCTCATTAAAAAATGTCCGTTTAAGGTATCGTAATAATTTTTGAAATTTAAAAAGATTTGTTATGTTTTTAATGAAGAGTAAAATAAATAATTTTTAAAACATAAATTTGAGTATAATTTTTATGCAGTTCAATATTTAGACTATTTTTATAAAGCCTACTCCACTGTCCTCTTTTTTGAGCGGACGGGTAACTGTTAAATCTATTCCCATAAATATATTTTTTATAATTTATGAAGAAATTTTAAATACTCTATGCTACATTACTTTAGTTTAATGATAAACTTAGGATTTCTTTAATAAAATCACTATTTTCGACCTTTATTTAAACATTTTAGCTTAATTCTTGTTAAATGTATGCAGTTCAAAATTTTGGATTTGATTATTTTTCGCGACTAGTTGAGATTTAAAAAAAGTCTTCATGTGCAATCACAATTTAAACACAAATTTGATGAGCTTGTATATTATTCACATAATAAGGACTGAAACCGAAAAAACCTTAACACACGTTTTTCCTTAAAGGAGGAACCATGTGAAAGCAGACAGCAGTCGGATTTACCATATCCGATTTTAACGAAAATTTACCACATACATACATAATATATCCAATATACCTTATAACAGTGACCTTTTCAATGGAAACTCATTCCGATAAAAAAATATCGCGATTTGAAAATTGAAAATTTTTTTAAAATTGTCTAACATTATTGCCCATAACTTTGGAACTATTCAAAAACCAGCATAATATTTGATTCCATTTTAAAGATAAAGATATTGTCCTTAAAATGGTGTAAATAAAATTGTTTACTTTCAAGAGGTTAAAGGTCAGTATTGGCAGTATATATTTCAATGTAAAAAATATCAAAGATCAAAAAATAATAAAGACCGCGATATGAGGACATCTAAACTCTCTGCTATATTCGTGCAATAAGTGGAGGCTCGATTAGTTCAGGAGTTATAAAGAAAAACGTTATTATAAGTTCGTTTTTTCATATACAAATTTTTACCATATAAATTGATACAACTGTGTTCTGTTTTCTAATTGCTTAAATTTGTATATGAATTTATATAAAAACAAGTAAGAGAGCTATATTCTGCTGTGCCGAATCTTATAAACCCTTCACCAAATTATACTTCAGCATAAAAATTTTAAATGTTTTTAGGTAAACAAAATTTATTTTTTTTCCAAAGTTGTTTTTTTCATTTCGAATTGTTTTTTTTTTTTAAATTTAAAAAAAAGTTTTGATGAAAAAAAAAATTGTGTTAAAAAATATTTTTTCCGATTTTTACCCATTGTAGGTCCAAGTATGATCTTATATACGTCGTTGCAAAGGTCTTTAAAATATCTATCATAAGATATCCATATTGTCCATATTAATGACTTAGTAATCCAGATATAGGTCAAAAATGGGCAAAAACTCGAGGTTGTCCTGGTTTTTTCCTCAATATCTCAGCCATTTGTGGACCGATTTAAGTGATTTTAAATAGGAAACTTCTCGAAAGCATGTCTGACAGAATTATTAGAGATTTGGATCCCGAAGATATCTGGGGTCTTCAGAAAATTGATTTCAACAGACGGACAGACAGACAGACATGGCTTAATCGAATCTGCTATCTATAAGGATCCAGAATATATACTTTATAGGGTCGGAAAATTATATTGTGGAAATTACAAACTTATATATACCCTTCTCACGAGTATAAAAACGTACTTATAATAACGTTTTTTATTATATCTCCTGAACTAATCGATTCTCCATAAACAATTTTTTGCACGAATATAACAGAGTTTAGGTGTCCTCATATCTTTGATATTTTTTACATTGAAATATATAATCCGAATATTGACCTTTAAGCTTTTGGAAGTAAAGAATCTTATTCACACCATTTTAAGGAAAATACCTTTGGCTTTAAAATGGAGTCAAAAATTATGTTGGACTTTGCGTAGTTTGAATGTTATGGGCAATTATGTATATATAATTTATACAATTTAAAAAATAAATGTAATTTTCAAATCGAGATATTTTTGATATAAAAAGGATTTCCGATAAAAAAGTCATTGATTTCACGAATCCTTTGGAACCGTAATATGTGTGGTAAATTTCATTAAAAACGAAAATGTCAAATCCGAAATCAGCAGTTTTTCGTCCCTTTTTATATGGATTCTCCCCGAAGTATTATTTTATTTTTATACCCTTCACCATGAGTGGCAAGGGTATATATAAGTTTGTGATTCCGTTTGTAATTTTCACATTTTTCATTTGCAACCCCATAAAGTATATATATTTTGGATCGTTATATATAACGGAATCGATATAGCCATGTCCGTCTGTCCGTCTGTGTGTTGAAATCAACTTTCCGAAGCCCCCAAATAACTTACATACACGATTCATACATCAATATCTCCTAAATTCTTCCGGCTCGGTCGCTATTTAAAATCGAGAAAATCGGTCCGCAAATGGCTGAGATATAAGGAAAAAACTTTGATTGATTTTTGACCTATATCTGGATTACTAAGTCATTAATATAGACAATATGGATATGTAATGATAGATATTTCAAAGACCTTTGCAACGACGTATATAAGACCATAGTAAGTTGGACATACAATGGGTCAAAATCGGAATGAAATATTTTTTAACCCGAATTTTTTTTTTGTCATAAATTCTTTTTCCAAAAAAAAATTAATTAAAGAAATTTAAAAAAAAAATTTTGAAAAAACTTTTTTTAAAAAAAATTAAAAAACAATTTAAAAAAAAAAAATTTTTTTAAAAAAAATTTAAAACATTAAAAAAAAAATTTTGATTTTGTTTAAATAAAAATATTTAAAAAAAAAATATTTTTAAGTATAATTTGGTGAAGGGTATATAGCTATATTCGGCACAGCCGATCAAGTTACCTTTGAAAAATATGTCATTTATTATGTTTAATGTCAATTATGTTCATTTGTTGTTAATCTTATTAAAATGAGTGACGAGAAAAAAGTTCCTACTAATATTATTAAATATTTTAAAAAAACCCAACTTTTTTCAACAAAAAGTTGTCCAAACAATCAATGGTCTGCCGTCAAATTGATTCCAATGTTATTAAACAGTATTGAGAGTCTTATCCGTTGATAGAAAACCTCGTTCAGGAAGAAGGAATGGTCTACATGATGTTTCTAAAATTGTCAAAAGAGCTACCAACACATCCGGTAGCAAAGCAGTTAGCTCAATACTCGGACTATTTGGTACGAAAATTTAAAGCCAATGCGTGTTTAAAAACATACTAGGCTCAAATAGTTCCTTACAGGCACTCTGCTAAAAATTTAGAGGAAAAAGACAAACCTCGGAAATTGAAGTCAAATTTTATAAAATGGATGACGAAACGTATAATTCCGTGCCAATATTTGTATGTTTCTGATACACGAGGGAATGCTGTAGAAAGGTTTTGGAGCTTAAAGCACAACATTTTCCAAAAAATTCTTGGTATGGCAAGCAATATGCAGTTGCGCCAAAAGAAGACAAACATTTGTTACAAAAGGCTCTATAAATACCGAAATTTACATCAAGGAATGTTTGCAAAAATGGATGCTTCCATTCATAAGACTTCTTAATGTGTCCACTTATTTTTATTATTCAAAAATCCTCAATAAAATATTAATTACGTTATTAAAGCAAAAATCGGGTATAAATACAATATTTTGACGTTTGAAATTGTGTGTTCAAAATTGTGAACATTTTTCAAAATGGCTTCGTAATACTATTTTCTAATACGCAATACAATATATTAAAGTTTGTTTCCTATAAAAATCAAATTTTGATCAGCACTATTGAAATAGACTATGTTTTTATTGTTTTAGAAGTTTCGTGTCATTTTAACCCCAAGTTCTATTAGGTTAATTTTTCTACTATTTTTGTAAATACTAGGCTTTGTGTTATATTTTTCTAAAGTTTGATCAAAATCGGCCCAAAAATATATAACATTTCGCTAACTTTCCATGAGAAATTCCAAATTTTGACGTTTTCCGATTTTTGTAAGACTTTTAGACTATATTTAAAATTGCATGGACTATAATATTCTGAATAGGTTTTACTTACCGTTTATAACAGTAAGGAAATTCGGCTCATTCGCCAAAATATGGCCAAATAATTAGTTTTTCTCGAAAATCGCAAAACTGAAATCACAAGTACGGAAAAACTATAGAAGGTATTGTCATAATTTTTATTCCCTATTATATTCTCAATAAATTCCAATGTGATGTTTAAAAAATTCTGAAATTTGTTTAACAAAATTTTTAAAAATTTGAAATTGGAGTTTTGAAACTGCCGTACAAAAAAATTAAATATTTTTTGGTTATATCAGCGAATAGGTTAACGGTATCCTACGAAGACAAAAACTCATATACAAGTAAATATGAATATATTTTAAGTAAAAACAAGTAAGAGTGCTATATTCGGCTGTGCCGAATCTTATATACCCTTCACCAAATTATACTTCAAAATTTTAAATATTTTTAGGAAAACAAAATTTAATTTTTTTTCCAGTTGTTTTTTGAATTTTTTGGAAAAAAAAATTTTTCGATTGTTATTTTAATTTTTTTTTTTTAAATTTAAAAATTTATTTTAAATTTAAAAATTTTTTTTTTTAAATTTTCAATTTTTTTTTTTTTTTTAAATTTAAAAAATTTTTTTTTTTTAAATTTTAAAAATTTTTTTTTGGTTTTTTCAATTTTTTTTTTTTTTAAAAAAATTCGGGTTCAAAATTTTTTCCCCGATTTTGACCCATTGTAGGTCCAACTTACTATGGACTTATATACATCGTTGCAAATGTCTTTGAAATATCTATCATTAGATATCCATATTGTCTAAATTAATGTCTTAGTAATCCAGATATAGGTAAAAAAATAGGTCAAAAATCGAGGTTGTCTTGGTTTTTTCCTCATATCTCAGCCATTTGTGGACCGATTTTGCTGATTTTAAATAGCAAAATTCTCGAAAGCATGTCTGACAGAATTATTGAAGATTTGGATCCCGAAGATATCTGGGGTCTTCAGAAAACTGATTTCAACAGACAGACAGACAGACGGACAGACAGACAGACAGACAGACAGACAGACAGACAGACAGACAGACAGACAGACAGACAGACAGACAGACAGACGGACATGGCTTAATCGACTCCGCTATCTATAAGGATCCAGAATATATATACTTTATAGGGTCGGAAATGAAAAATGTAGAAATTACAAACGGAATGACAAACTTATATATACCCTTCTCACGAAGGTGAAGGGTATAATAAGCTTTTATTTTAATATTTCTCAAAATATGTTAATTTTGTTCCTACATTTCTTGTTCTAGTGGCCTGAGACACTAATAACATATTCAAACACTTACATTTCAAACAAAAATCCTGAAAAACTTGCCTTACTGCATAAACGTACAGTTAGACCTACAGAAAATAATAAAAATTCAGACTTTTTCCATTAGACAAGATGGTCATATAGAAATAAGAAACAGCTAATCTAAAATCACATAATATAAAATTTCATATTTAAACACACAAATACCAATAACATTAAAACGAAAATTTATTTAAAAGACTAAATACCAGATGTTCCTAAAAATGGGTTCAAAAATGTCATCCAAGACATTAATCTCAGCTGGCTATAAAAAAACGTGCTAATTGAGAGTACATACATATGTATCCGCAAAATTATCAGACAATTCAAAAAGGCCATTTAACGTAATCTCATCAGCATAATGTCGTAGGTATTGGGGAAGTTCTTGCAACATAAAAAAACCCAAAACAACACACATTATCACAAAAGCTAACAAAAATTTAATATTTATCTCTTAAAAGAACACCTGGTGATCTCACAAAAAAACCAAATCATAATATTATTTAATATAAATTTGGCATGTGCATCTAACTCTTATCAACAAAGGTAAAAAAGTGCAACAAACAAAAAAAATATTATTATAGCTAAAACATCACCACACGCAGTGCACTGATAAAATTATTAAAAAATTAATTCAATAATTTGTATAAAAACCCCAAAGAATTTTAGAAACATCAGCAGTCTTTAGGTATTGGATCTGATCATTGCATCACACTCTAATCCGTGGACAGTTTGGTTTTGGACATTACGTAATCTATTGAAGGACTAAACAATGAAAATCGCCATTGTTTTATTGGCCATCATTGGCCTAGTTGCTGCCAGCAGCATCTCTAAACATGAAGTCAAAATTGCCGATAAGGAGTTTTTGGCTAAACAAAAATTCCTTTTCGAAATTGTTTACCGTGTTGAGGATCCCTTGATGTTCGAGGAATGGATCAAAATGGGCAAGACTTTCACCTTCGACAAGTCAGGCTACACTGTAAGTTACCAAAAACTAATCTAATCATTATTTATATAATCATTATTTATATAATATTTCAGCACTTTGACATGTACATGGAGAAATTCTACGAAGCCTACAAATATGGCGCCATCTTACCCAAGGGTGAATTCTTCGGTGCTTTGGTAGAGACCCACCTTAAACAAGCCTATGGTTTGTTTGAATTCTTCTACTATGCCAAGAACTGGGAAACCTTCCAACGCAACGTTGCCTTTGCCCGCATGCACTTTAACGAGGGCATGTTTGTCTATGCTTTGACTTTGGCCGTCATCCACCGTGATGATTTCCAAGGCTTGATCTTGCCTTCCATCCACGAAATCTTCCCTCAATACTTCTTCAACAGCAAATTCGTTTACGAAGCTGAGAAATTCGATTATGATGTCTGGAGCAAATACATCATGTACGAAAAGGAATACAAGGACATCCTCTACAAGGACTACTCTACCTTCTACAAGAACCATGACAACCATCACTACTACTACTTCACCAAGGACTTCAAGACCTACCAATGGTGGAAGATGATGGGTTTGGGTGAACACTGGTACTCTGAGGACCGTTTCATGTTGCGCGATAACATGGACAAATACAACAAGGACTCTAAATACTTGGAAATCTTCGAAGGCACCAAGATGTTCTTCATGCCTGTTGACTACACTCGTGATATTGAATTCTTCAACAAGGAATCTGCTTTGTCTTACTTCACTGAAGATGTTGGTTTGAACACCTACTGGTACTACCTCAATATGGATTACGCTTTCTTCTTGGATGGCAAGACCTTCGGTTTGAACAAGGATCGTCGTGGTGAATACTGGTTGTACAATGTCCGTCAACTTTTGTCTCGCTACTACATGGAACGTTTGTCTCACGGTTACGGTGAAATTCCTCACTTCTCCTTCTTGAACACCATCGAACATGGCTACGATTCTCAATTGGTTTACCACAACGGTGTTGGTTTCTCTTACCGCAAGAACTACTACGAAGTTCAAAGCTACGGCAAATTCGACTACTACTACAAGGTTATGGACTTCTTCAACCGTTTAGATGAAATCATCACCAAGGGTGTTTATGTAACTTATGAAGGCAAGACCATTGATTTGCGCAAACCCGAATCCATTGAATACATTGGCAGCATCATGCAGGGCAATGTTGATACTTTCGACAACTACTTCTTCAAATACTGGTATATGTTCGCCCATATGTACTTCGGTGATGTCAACACCCATGATTTCGAAGTATTCCCCCACATTTTCTTGAACTACGAGACCATGATGCGTGATCCTATGTTCTACATGTTCTACAAGAAGATTGCTTCCGTCTACTTCCAGTTCTTCAACTATGTCAAGCCCTACACTCACGAAGAATTGTTGTTCCGTGGTGTCACCATCAAGGACGTTAAGGTTTCTGAATTGGTTACCTACTTCGATTTGGTCGACTTTGATGTCACTAACTTGATGAACGACGAGATGACTTTCGTTGATGGTCAATTCGTTTGGGACAAGACCTTGTTGGCTCGTCAAATGCGCCTCAACCACAAGCCTTTCGACTTCGATTTCGTTATTGAATCTGACAAATCCCACAAGGTTGTTATCCGCACTTTCTTGGGTCCCAAATACGACGAATTCGGCCGTGTCATTACATTGACTGAAAACCGTCAAAACTTCATGGAAATTGACAGCTTCATCTACACCCTTAAATCTGGTGTCAACGAGTTCAAACGCCTCTCCAAGGACTTTTACTGGACCGTTGAGGACCGCACTACCTACACTGAATTGTACAAGTATGTCATGCTTGCTTTCGAAGGCAAATACGACTTCCCCTTGGACATCAGCGAACCCCATTGTGGTTTCCCCGATCGTTTGGTTTTGCCCCATGGTTGGTACAAGGGTATGCCCATGCAATTCTTCTTCTACATTGCACCCTACACTGCCTCCTACGAACCCTTCTCCACTTACGACTCCACTTACGCTTGCGGTATTGGCTCTGGCGTTCGTCATATCGATGAAATGCCTTTTGGTTATCCCTTCGATCGTGAAATCGACGAATACGAATTCTTCGTACCCAACATGTACTTCAAGGATGTCAAGATCTACCACCAAGATACTTTTGATAAGTATTATGGCAAGAAATACGAAAACTTCGGCCATTTCGACTACAGCTACTATCATTAAAAATAGTTTTAAACTATTGAGAATCGGGTTGTGACAAAGCATAGATATTAAAAAAATAGTTTGCTAATAAAAAAAAATTATAATGAATTGAACAAATATGAATCTGTTTTTTTATTTTTGAGATTTTTGTTTCAGATAGTATATATATCGTAACTATATCGAGAACAAAAACACTGTTTATTTTGAACAAAATGTTTATTAACTTTCGAATGAAAGAACACTCTTTAAAATTATATGGTAAGTAAATGGAAAATAAATAAGATTTTCAGGTGGTGGGGTTTTTTTTTAATTCACCTAAGACCATTAAAATAAGTTTGTTCTTATCAAAGACATATGAAACAAGTTTGACTAAAAATATTTGTTACCAGTACGCATTCTACCTATTAACAAATTTATTTGTAATCAGAGGACTTTAGGTTTAGGTTCTGATTTGTGTTTCACTCTCAAATCCATGTTCAGTTTAGTAGAACTAAAACCAATATTTTGGTGTTTTGTTGGCGTCTGAGGCATTTCCGTTTAGTTCTATAAAAAGCGCTTGCCTAATTCCAGTTTAGCTTATTTATAATAAATATGGGTTGAACTCCTACTGGTATCAACCATGTTTTGTTCTTAGATATCAAGACCTATGGTCAGCATTGTAATGCAAAAATTGTATTAAAATTAATCAAACTTCATCCAAATACTCATTGATAGGAGCAATTTAGAGGTATTCACAATATCGGTATTCACAATAGCGATATTCACAATAGCGATACTCACAATGTAGAGTCCTTGGCCTGGTAATGTAGTAAAAGAGCACAATATCAAAAAACAAAATACATTAGAAATTGAAAGGTTTGTCAATAAATAGCTTTTCTACTATTTTTTTTCCATGGAAAAAAATATAATAATTTTTAGAAGCTTATAGATATATGATACCCCATATTTTTTTTACGGAGAAATCATATATTTTTCAAATATCTTAAAGGTAAATGGTATTTTCAGTAAAATTATGCATATATAAACCACTGAATTTGAAAAATAAAATACAAATTTACTTAAAACTATAAGTGCGCATTTCATCTTTAAACATTACTCTACAAAACTGCATCATTATATTTAAAATTGAGTGGTCAAAAAATAGCATTTTTGACACCAAAATCCTTCTGTGCTTTGTATAAAAATATGAGTTTGATATTTATCCGTTTCAGAAAATTTTAAGAATTTTGTCTCCGATTTGTTATTGCATATTTTGCTTTTTATAGCATATTTTTGCATATTTAACTCATAAAGGTATATTTTGGTAGCATATTTTCTTTTTTTTTTGTTATTTGTTTTCTTAATATAAGTTTATTATTTGCAATGTAGTATTTAATTTTATATTTTACCATTTTGTTAAGGACCAATGATAATTGACCTAAGTTACTTAAAGAAAAAATGAGACACAGAGAAAACAGATTCGTGATAGCAACCGAATTTGTTGCCAATCGAATGATTCGGTTGCACACATAGAATTTTTCAGTACTAACAACAGAAAGTCAGTTGATAAAGAAGAATTTCAGTTGAGGCAACCAAACTTTAGTTACCCCTTCCAAAATATTGTAGCCGCAACTGTAAAATTCGGTCACTAAGACAGAATCATTCGATTGGCAACAAATTCGGTTGCTATCACGAATCTGTTTTCTGTGTGCACAATCACAATCGACTTATCTTTATTGAATTTTCATTGACTAAAGGAAACTTAATTTCCTTATATTTAAATTTAATTTAAAATATCAAAATTTAACAAATAGTAGAAAAAAAGAGAAAATTTCAAAATTGTATGTTAAAATGGGCAACAAAATATTTGATATATTAAAAAAAAAAACAAGTAAGAGAGCTATATTCGGCTGTGCCAAATAGAGTAACTCCGGGTAATGTGGACTACCGTTTTGTTTTTTCTAAATTTTGGCCACAATATATATGGATATTAAAAGAGTTGTGAAGCAATAAATTAGCTAATGTATTCTCTAATGGTTTTTGCAGTTGAATATTTTTTCCGTTAAAGGATAAAAAATTTATGTGAAAATATTGTAAGGAACCCAAAAATCAGCATTAAAAAATTTTGAGGGTAATATGGACCACTATATGAGGGTAATGTGGACTAGTATTTAATACATAAAATTCATGAACCAGCTAATCATGAATGATTAAAAAATTTAATTTCAATATATTTTTATTAATACAAACTAAAAAGTCGCGTTCTTGGCTTAGATAGATTGCTTACAAAGTACATAGTTATTGTCGGGTAATATGGACCAGTAGTACATAATCAAGTAATTTAAGTGGTCCACATTACACGAACTTGGGTTACAGTGGTAAAAAGTTATTTTTACCTAATAATCTAAATGTACTTAAATTCTTACCAAATATATGCAAAACTACGTGTCCACTTTAACTATATAAAACAACCAAACATTAAATTCTACCAAGTAACTGTACCAAATTTTGTTTCTTACTTGAGCCGAAAAAAATGTTGAGCAGGCGCATTAATTTCAATACAAGAATAAAAAGTCAACATATCAATAACTCATGAAAGCAAATGTGCAATTGTCGTTTCAAACAAATTATAAAATGTACGACAAATCAGTTTTATCATACCTTCAATAGTTTCTGAAAAAAGACACTGGTCCACATTAGACGCATAGTCCACAATACCCGAAGTTACTCTAATACTTAAAAACATTTTTTTTAAACAAAATTAAATTTTTTTTAAATGGTTTTTAAAATTTTATTTTTAACATTTTTTTTTCCAAATATTTTTAAATTTTTTATAAAAAGTTTTTCAAATTTTTTTTTAAAATTTTTTTAAAATTTTTTTAATTTTTTTTTTAATTTTTAAAAAAAAAAAATTTTAAAAAAGAATTTAAGAATTTATGAGTTAAAAAATATTTTTCGCGATTTTGACCCATTGTAGGTCCAACTAACTATAGCCTTATATACATCGTTGCAATGAACTTTGAAATATCTATCATTAGATATCCATATTGTATATATTAATGAATTAGTAATCCAGATATAGATCAAAAATCGAGGATGTCCCGGTTTTTTCCTTATATCTCAGCCATTTATGGGTCGATTTTGTCGATTTCAAATAGCAAGTCCGAATCGGAAGAATTCCCGACATATTGATATATGAATCATTTATTTAAGTTATTTAGGGGCTACGGAAAGTTGATTTCAACATACAGACGGACATGGCTAGATCGACTTCGATATCTATAACGATCCAGAATAAACATACTTTGTGGGGTCGCAAATGAAAAATGTAGAAATTACAAACAGAATGACAAACTTATATATACACTTGCCACTCATGGACAAGGGTATAATTAAACAAGTATTCAGCAACTGTTCAGAATATCAAGATCCATTGAAAACCTGGTGTTCAAAGCATATTGATAGATTTGCACAAATTAAGAAATCATTAAAAAAACAATATATATGGATATCGATAAAGGAAAAAACAATGGATGAGAAAGGAAGAATCATAGGAAATGTCATGGAATTTTCAGTCCCAATGTTAAAACTACAACTAGATGTTAATATACATACATGCTGAATGCTCCAAAATCAATAGCAATTTTTTACCAAAAAATTATACACGATCTCCATCGAGTTTTTCAAACATTATTCAAATGATAAAGAATTGATTCAAATTTATCCTATAAATATTGTGGCACATGAATTCAGAATGTAAAATATTATGCTACCAACCAACATAGGGACATCGTTGGATTGACTCAGAAAGGTATGCTGAGCAAATAGCTGGGTGTTGGGACAATATTTTTGCACGTTATAATCATCAGCACTAACTCAATATACCTTTCACACTGAGGTAATGCTGATGCGTTTAATGACTACGTCTACAAATTCTGGTACATTTTCGCCCAATAATTTGGTAATCTCCCCAATGTCTTTTTATACTATGAAACCATGATGCGATGATGCAAAGTTCTACTTTTTTACCAAACCCTACACTGATGTCACCATCAGCTAGTCGCAAAAATACTACGATACCATAAGCTGTAACGATTACCGTTAACGTTTGCTCTCCTCTATGATAAAATGGCATAGACTGACGTTTCAAAGAATGAACGAATTTCAAAGCCTACGTCACTCCTATTCGACATAAGTTCAAAACAAAATACATCGCACGAAATGCCAATGTAATATATTCTGTTTAAATATGAAGGCTATTTGAATAAAATAATAAAATTAATCTTTATTCATTAATGAAAATATTAAAAATAGTTTTTGTTATAAGATCTTGTAGGCATAAGATTTGTTAATGTAAAATGTATGTATGACACCGAAGATCACCATTAGAAAAGTCTGTAACAATTTCTTTAAAATTTTAAATGTTTCAATATACATATTAGTAGTTTTAAGGAAATTGACAGATTCTGCATCTACATTATAAGACATATGATAGCCAAACTAATAAATGCAGATTAATGATTTGACTAACAATACAAAGGAGTCAGATCTTTCAATCGAAATTTAAAAAAATCAGACAAAAATTAAGTCATTGGCCCAAAACCTAGTTATTATTATCACATAGTATCTGAATCTTTACATATGATAGTTATACAAAATTTATTTACGCAATTTTAAACATCAGACTTCTCTCCTAAGAAACTTTGGTAAACAGGTATGTTATACATTAATTTATACAGTAATGAATCTCTACCTTATCTAAAATTAATTAGTTAAAAAATATTTTCAAGAAATGTCCGATAACCTGAGGAATCTATTGAAATTGCATACCCTCGACCCGACAACAAACATAGCAGAACTTATTGTATAAAACTCTTATCAGTTCATATGTTTTCCAAATAAACTGCAGCAACATAAATATAAAAACATAATAAAAAATGTTTTGATTGTTAAACACAAACTAAAAACAAACAAACGGATTTGTATAAAAACCTCAAAGAATTTTAGAAATATCAGCAGTCTTTAGGTATTGGATCTGATCGTTGCATCACACTCTAATCCGTGGACAGTTTGGTTTTGAAATATTTCGAGTTCGATTGAAGGACAAAACAATGAAAATCGCCATTGTTTTATTGGCCATCATTGGCCTTGTTGCTGCCAGCAGCATCCCTAAGCATGAAGTTAAAATTGCCGATAAGGAGTTTTTGGCCAAACAAAAGTTCCTTTTCGAAATTGTTTACCGTGTCGAAGATCCCTTGATGTTCGAGGAATGGATCAAAATGGGAAAATCCTTCACTTTTGACAAGGCTGACTACACTGTAAGTTTATTAACAATATCCTTTAACTAAAACACTTTTTCAACAATAATTCTTTACAAATTCCAGCACTTTGACATGTACATGGAGAAATTCTACGAAGCCTACAAACATGATGCCATCTTACCCAAGGGCGAATTCTTCGGTGCCTTGGTACAGACCCACCTTAAACAAGCCTATGGTTTGTTCGAATTCTTCTACTATGCCAAGAACTGGGAAGTCTTCCAAAGCAATGTTGCCTGGGCTCGTATGCACTGCAACGAAGGCATGTTTGTTTATGCTTTGACTTTGGCCGTCATCCACCGTGATGATTTCCATGGCTTGATCTTGCCCTCCATCTACGAAATCTTCCCTCAATACTTCTTCAACAGCAAATTCGTTTACGAAGCTGAGAAATTCGATTATGATGTCTGGAGCAAATACATCATGTACGAAAAGGAATACAAGGATATCCTCTACAAGGACTACTCTACCTTCTACAAGAACCATGACAACCATCACTACTACTACTTCACCAAGGACTTCAAGACCTACCAATGGTGGAAGATGATGGGTTTGGGTGAACACTGGTACTCTGAGGACCGTTTCATGTTGCGCGATAACATGGACAAATACAACAAGGACTCCAAATACTTGGAAATCTTCGAAGGCACCAAGATGTTCTTCATGCCTGTTGACTACACTCGTGACATTGAATTCTTCAACAAGGAATCTGCCTTGTCTTACTTCACCGAGGATGTTGGTTTCAACGCCTACTGGTATTACCTCAACATGGACTACGCTTTCTTCTTGGACGGCAAGACCTACGGTTTAAACAAGGATCGTCGTGGTGAATACTGGTTGTACAATGTCCGCCAACTTTTGTCTCGTTACTACATGGAACGTTTGTCTCATGGTTTTGGTGAAATTCCCGCCTTCTCCTTCATTGACAGTATCGAATACGGTTACAACCCTCAATTGGTTTACCACAACGGTGTTGGTTTCTCTTACCGCAAGAACTACTACGAAGTCGAAAGCTTTGGCAAATTCGATTACTTCTACAAGGTTTTGGACTTCTTCAATCGCATGGATGAAATCATCACCAAGGGTGTTTATGTAACTTATGATGGCAAGACCATTGATATGCGCAAACCCGAATCCATTGAATACATTGGCAGCATCATGCAAGGCAATGTTGATACTTTCGACAGCTACTTCTTCAAATACTGGTACATGTTCGCCCATATGTACTTCGGTGATGTCAACACCCACGATTTCGAAGTATTCCCCCACATTTTCTTGAACTACGAGACCATGATGCGTGATCCTATGTTCTACATGTTCTACAAGAAGATTGCTTCCGTCTACTTCCAATTCTTCAACTATGTCAAGCCTTACACTCACGAAGAGTTGTTGTTCCCTGGTGTCACCATCAAGGACGTTAAGGTTTCTGAATTGGTTACCTACTTCGATTTGGTCGACTTTGATGTCACCAACTTGATGAACGACAAAATGACTTTCGTTGATGGACAATTCGTTTGGGATAAGACCTTGTTGGCTCGTCAAATGCGCCTCAACCACAAGCCTTTCGACTTCGATTTCGTTATTGAATCTGACAAAGCCCAAAAGGTTGTTATCCGCACCTACTTGGGTCCCAAATACGATGAATTCGGCCGTGTTATTTCCTTGACTGAAAACCGTGAAAACTTCATGGAACTTGATAGCTTCGTCTACACTCTTAAATCGGGTGTCAATGAATTCAAGCGTTACTCCAAGGACTTCTACTGGACCGTTGAGGACCGCACCACCTACACTGAATTGTACAAGTATGTTATGCTTGCCTTCGAAGGCAAATACGACTTCCCCTTGGACATCAGCGAACCCCACTGTGGTTTCCCCGATCGTTTGGTCTTGCCCCATGGTTGGTACAAGGGTATGCCCATGCAATTCTTCTTCTATGTCACTCCCTTCACCGCTGAATACGAACAATTCTCCACCTACGACTACTCTTACTCTTGCGGTATTGGTTCTGGTGTTCGTTACATCGATGAAATGCCTTTCGGCTATCCCTTCGATCGTGAAATCGACGAATACGAATTCTTTGTGCCCAACATGTACTTCAAGGATGTTAAGATCTTCCACAAGGATACCTTCGAAAAGTACTTTGAACACAAATACGAAAAGTTCGGTCACTTTGATTACCACTACCATCATTAAGTATTACTTATTGATTCAATTATTATTGTTAAAATAGTTAAATGAATTGCTTGTAGTAATGTAAAAATAAATATTTTTCTAAAATAAAAAATAAATACTTTAAACTTATGAGTACTAAAATGTTACTACATATGTGAAGCTAATTATTTGGAGCTTATTACAAAATTTTATGGTGAAAAATAATATTTAAATATATTTTAATTTATTGTTTTACTATAGGAGAAAAATCTGTCACATACGGCATGTCACGTTCGATATTAAATTTTATTTATTATTAAATCATCCAAAGATTGTTTTTATTGAAATATGACGGATTGTAAAGGAACAATATGTAAGAAATTAAAACAAAACATAACGCCTCTCACGATTCGAATATTTTCGCATTTTTCTACATGTATCTCAAAATTACTTCCGCTTTATGTCACGTATGATATACCCTTATTTCGCTCGAAATTTTTGGACAACAATGTTTTGAAAGAACTAATTATTTTTTTTAAAATATAGTACCATCTGAATGAAACATAAAGACCGAATTATTTTTCAGATACACTTATTTTTGCAAAATCTATTCCACTCTATAGGCGTACAAATGTCACCTACGATGACATGGAATTGCCCATATGTAGTTGGTAAATATGGTTTTGATTAGTAAAAGATATTGATCGGACAAAAGAAATTGATAGAATTGATCTTCGAAGCAAAGCAGATAGCATTAAATTACTGACGAACTTTTCAATGCCTACTTCATGGTATCTGCTTTACTTCGAAGAAGTTTGGTTATTGCTGACATATAATCTGATATATAAGTACTTGTTAATGTAATTCAGAATTTTTTGTAAAAGGGAATTTGGCGCACACATATTGGGCATTTATGGAAAAATTTAAAAAGCTAAACAAAAAGTTGTCGAATAATTTTTTTAGGGTAATTATGACCCAATACACTCAGAGCAGCTATTGGAAACTAATTTGCAAATTAAGTTTAGGAAATCGTATCATAATTATTGTTTAAAAAACAATAATTATGATACGATTTTATTGAAAAATTAATTACAACGAACTAAGGAGTGAGATCGAAAAATTCTTAACACACGTTTTTCATTACATTTTTTAACCCAAGTATTATTTGAATTTTTTTTTGATCAAGTTACCTTTGAAAAACATGTCAGTTATTATGTGTAATGTCAATTATATTAATTTTTTTGTTAATCTGATTAAAATGAGTGACCAGAAAAAAGTGCGTACTGAAATTATTAAATATTTTCAACAAAACCCAACTTGGTCTTACAAAAAGTTGGCCAAGCATACAAAGGTCTGCCGTCAAACTGTTTCCAATGTTATTAAACAGTACCGGGAGAACTTGTCAGTTGATAGAAAACCTGGTTCAGGTAGAAGGAATGGTCCACATGATGTTTCTAAAGCCAAAAAAATAGAACGCATTTTCAAAAGAGCTCCCAACACATCCGGTAGGAAAGCAGCCCGGTTAGCTCAGTGCTCGGACTATTTGGTACGAAAAGTTAAAGCTAATGCAGGTTTAAAAACATACAAGGCTCAAAAAGTTCCTGACAGGAACGCTACTAAAAATTTAGAGGCCAAAAACAGAGCACGGAAATTGAAGTCAAGTTTTATAAAAAAATATTCTTGCTGCATAATGGATGACGAAACGTATGTTCTGGCAGATTTTTCGCAACTTCCAGGTCAAAAATTTTATGTTGCTGATGCTCGAGGGAATGTTGAAGAAAAGTTTAGGACCCAAAAGCAGACAAAATTTCCCAGAAAGTTCTTGGTATGGCAAGCAATATGCAGTTGCGGCAAAAGAAGCCACTCATTTGTTACAACGGGCTCTATAAATACCGAAATTTACATCAAGGAATGTTTACAAAAAATGCTGCTTCCATTCATAAGACTTCATAATGTGTCCACTTATTTTTGGCCTGACTTGGCATCCTGTCACTATGGCAAACAAGCCCTTGAGTGGTACAAGAACAATAATGTGGTATTTGTACCAAGAGAGGCAAATCCTCCAAACTGCCCGGAGCTAAGGCCAGTGGAGAGATATTGGGCTCTTGTTAAAAGAGAATTGAAGAGTACAAAAAAGGTGTCCAAAAGTGTGGTAGATTTTAAACGGAGATGGACTACATGTTCGAGCAAAGTGACAGAAAGCACTATAAAAACGTTAATGGAAGGGTTTCCGAAAAAGGTTCAAAATTTCATCACTAGTGATTAAAACTATAAAAATAATTTTTTTTGTAAATTGTAATAATAATTTCAATCAAATAAAAAAAAAATTAAAGCTGTAAGTTTAGTGGTTTCTTTTTTATAAACATATATGTATGTTAAGAATTTTTCGATCTCACTCCTTAATAAAAAATATTTCGAATAGATCGGGCGTCTAAATGTGAGTAAAACTTTGATTAAAAACAAGTAAGAAAGTATGGTCGGTCAAGCCCGACCATATAATACCCAGCACTAAGTAAAAGAACAAAAACATTTTTATTTTAAAATTTCAATAAATTATATTTTTGAGCGATTTTCGGAAGTGGGCCTTATATGGGGGCTATGACCAATTATGGACCGATCACCATTAAATTAGGTAGTGTGATTTATGTCTATATGAGAGTTTACTATGTTGAATTTTGTGTGTTTACCAATATTTTTAAGCGATTTATGCACGTTAAAGTGATTTTCGGAAGCGGGTCAATATGGGAGCTAAGACTTATTATGGACTGATCGTAACAAAATTTGGTGACATGAATTTTGTATATATAAAACTTATTTGGAGCGCAATTTGTGGAGATACATTTATAAATTAAACATTTATGACCGATAAAGTCCAATTTCGGAAGGACATTTGTATGGAGGCTAGGTGAAATAATGGACCGATTTCAATCACTTTCAATAGGCTAGGTCCTTGGGCCGAAAAAATAATATGTACCAAATTTGATCGAAATATCTTCAAAATTGCGACCTGTATTCTGCGCACAAGGTTTACATGGACAGCCAGTCAGCCAGCCAACCAGACGGACGGACGGACATCGTTTAATCGACTCAGAAAGTGATTCTAAGTCGATCGGTATACTTTAAGGTCTGTGTTAACTAATATTTTTGGGCGTTACAAACATCTGCACAAACGCATTATACCCTCCCCACTATGGTGGTGTAGGGTATAAAAAATAACACACAAAATTTAAAGCGCTAAAATTATGACGTCACTCACAAAACAGCTGACAGCAAAAACTAAAAGTCAGAATGCATTTCGACCTAAGTTAACAAATCTGTAAAAAAATATAATTTCTTTTTGAGATAATTGGTGTTTTGTAAAGCATGCCTTGAGGCACTCTTGCGGGTTATAGGGTTAACAAGTACAGTAATATGCATAACATGATATGTGCATGAGTAGCTGTTTCCACAAAAGCTAAAAGTGATTTGAAAAGTTTATAGACTATCAAAGGAACTTCTACGTAATTCCCAACTTGTAAAACGATGTTGTGATTTTATAAACACCTTAGTGTAACTTTAAATAGAACAACTGATCGGAAAAATTAATGAAAACAATAAAAAATCTTTCAATAGAGGGTTTTTAATACAAAATATTGAGTGGGAGGAAAATAATTTTTTCGACAAGGTATAGTAATTTACCACTTTAATATTTTTTGAAATGGTTCGAATGCTATCGAACTTCAAATCTTATATAAGAATAGTGTAAAATTGTGCAGTTACAATAGTACACAGAGAAAACAGATTCGTGATAGCAACCGAATTTGTTGCCAATCGAATGATTCGGTTGCACACATAGAATTTTTCGGTTCTATCAACAGAAAGTCAGTTGATAAAGAAGAATTTCGGTTGAAGCAACCAATCTTTTGTTACCCCTTCTAAAATTGTGTAGCCACGACTGTAAAATTCGGTTACTAAGATAGAATCATTCGATTGGCAACAAATTCGGTTGCTATCACGTATCTGTTTTCTATGTGTATGTATACAAATTTTTAACAGCTTAGAAATATTTTTCATCCTTAACTTTTATACGAAATTTTAATACCCACCATCAAAAATGGTCGCAGAACCAAAAAGTGTATATATTCTGGATCCTCATAAGATTCCAAGGCTTATAGACTTATTGAGAGTGATTTTAGGAGATGCGGCACAGCCGATTTTTATGCTATATCCTGTTTTGATGAGAAACGGATTTCTTGAAAAAAAAACTTTAAACTCTACGTTTCATCTTATTAACCCCCAGTAACACAAAGTCTGGTTAACTAATAGTTATACTGACAGTTTTCATACAAACATAATTTTAACCGACAGTATAACTAATAGTTAACGTATAACCAGGCTTCGTGTTAATGGGGGTAACAAATCAAAAATTATAAACAGTTTAATTTTAGGTATTTTCAAAATATATACTTGAGACCTATAGAAAAACCAAACTAAATCGAATTTCCAAATTTTGGAGAACTTGAAATTATATATCGCCATGGAGTAATAATAACACTGTGCTCAAATTTTACACTTTTTATACCCTTCACCTTCGTGAGAAGGGTATATATAAGTTTGTCATTCCGTTTATAATTTCTACATTTTTCATTTTCGACCCTATAAAATATATATATTCTGGATTGTTATAGATAGGAGTCGATAAAGCCATGTCTGTCAGTCTGTCCGTCTGTTGAAATCAATTTTCTGAAGACCCTGATATCTTCTGGAACCAAATATTCAATAATTCTATCAGACATGCTTTCGGAGAAGTTTGCTATTTAAAATCAGCAAAATCGGTCCACAAATGGCTGAGATATGAGGAAAAAACCAGGACAACATCGATTTTTTACCTATATCTGGATTACTAAGTCATTAATATAGGCAACGACGTACATATATAAGACCATACAATGGGTAAAAATCGGAAAAAATATTTTTTAACCCAATTAAAAAACTATTTTTTTTTTAAATTTAAAAACATAATTTTAAAATTTAAAAACAAAATAAAAATTTGAAATATTTTTAGGTGAACAAATTATTTATTTTTAAATTTTAAATTTTTTTTTTTATTTAAAATTTTTTTTTTGAAATATAATTTGGTGAAGTAAGTATATAAGATTCGGCACAGTCGAATATTGCTCCCTTACTTGTTTTCTGTCAAGCAGGTCACCTGGCGGGTTAACCTAATTCGAGTATGCCGAATCCATTGAAGGAGGCTGCACACCATATATTCGCATAACTCAAAAACTGTTTCGCTTATTGAATAACCTATAAAAACCGAAATTACGCAATAAACTTAAAATTAATCTTGCGAGTCGTTTTAGAAATATAATTTTTTGTTAACCAAATTTCGAATTTTTTTTAAACGACATAAAAAATTGCAAAATGCCGCTATGCTGTTAATTTTTTCTAAGCGTATAGAAGACAAAGTTCCAAACAAAACTAATTTTGATTTTATAAACAAAAGAAATTTTGCTAAAAAAATATTTTTTTTTTTCAAAAAAATTAAATCGACAGAGCAGATTAAAAAAAATTTCAGTCTTACTTATAGGTAATTTTATTGCGGAATTTCGGATTTATTGTTTTGGATTTTGTTGACTTAACTCAAATATTAGATAAAATAAACCTTTACGAATTTAACTTTCCATTGAACAAATATCTGTTTTTTGTTTTAATTTTATAAATTTGTCGGTAATTATTTTATTTTATATAACTCGAAAGTAAATTTTTAATTAGGCTCATTTATTGTAATAATTCTGTAATAATTCAAAAAAACATCACTGAATATTAATTTTTAGACAATTTGCAAATTGCAATACATTTTCTTTGAATTATTACAGATTAACTATAATAAATGAATTTAAGCCTAATTAAAAATTTACTTTCAAATAATATTTGCTTTATATGATGAAAGTCGTATTGAACACACCAAACATTATACAATTCTGCTACAGAATACTAAATATTGGCTGAATTGCTCCAAGATCAAGGATTTTTTAATCCCTGTAAATATAACAAATATTCAGCAATAAACAGTAAAACAACAACTCTATTGCTAATACATAAGAAAGTGTGCCATATCAAAGATTTTTAAAACATAAGATCACTAATAAAGCCAATTGCTTGCTTAAAACCGAAAAACAACACTAAAATAAAGACCACGAAATACAAGCCACGGAACACAAAATTTTAGTTCAGATTTCCAGAACTAAATAAATCAATGAAAATGCAATTAAACTTATCAAAAAAGATTAAGACAATCAAAGAAATTTTCGCAAATATTTCAAATCTTCATAGACACAGTGGTTCCGTATTAGTGATAACCAGGGAAACCGGAAATATGCTCTAAAAAAAGCGTTTTAGGCGCTTTAAATATGCAGTAAAAACTTTAAAATATGCTCTTAAAATTTAAAAAATATGCTCTTAAAAAAACAAACTTTTACATAATTTTTAACCAAAAAAAATTTACTTAAATTTTCAAATAAAAATCGTTGTCTATTGAAAACATTTTTAAACATAGAAACTGTTCTTTCGACATCAATTGATGTTACAGGAGCAAATTTAAAAGACAATATTTCTTTAACACTTGGACGGTTAAGTTTGAATTAGAACTAAAATTTGATATTTAGATGGAGCTATTATTAAAATAGTGCTTATTTTATATTAAAACAAGTAAGAGAGCTATATTCGGCTGTGCCGAATCTTATATACCCTTCACCTAATTATACTTCAAAATAAAAAATTTAAATATTTTTAGGTGAACAAATTTTTTTTTCAGTTTTTTCATTTTTTGGATAAAAAAATTTTTCGAATTGTTATTTTAAATTTTAAAAAAAATTTCTGTTTTTAAAATTTTTTTTTTGGTGAAATTTTTCAATTTTGAATTTTAAACAAAGGAAGTAAAAACCTGTAACACAACAGCGAAAAATAAGTAAGACAAAATTTGTTTTTGATAAACTCAAAATATGCTATTAAACAGTAAAATATGCTCTAAAACGCAAAATATGACATAAATATGCTCTTAAAACCAATATATGCAAAAATATGTATTTAAGGGTAAAATATGCAAAAATATGCACTAACAAATCGATGCCAAAATTCTTAAATAGTTCTGAAACGTGTAAATATCTTATCCATGTGCTCATTAGACTCACCAGAAAAAACATGCATTTGCATATTTTGGTTTCCCTGGTGATAACAAACATATCTATAAAAGGTCTCAAATTAAACGATAAAATTTTCCATTAACTGCTGAAGCCGGCAAACATTAAAAATTCATACAATTGGATTACATTAAATGCAACCAATTAATAATAATCTAAAACTAAAAATAAACAAATAACATCATAGCATCATAACAAAAATATTGATAATAAAACAATTAATAAAAACTAATTAAATTCTTATCATTTATATGTGTTAAAGGTAAAAAAGTGCAGCATACAACGTGCAAAATTAAAAGCTGCTGATTTCATGCAGCTGAGCGATAAGCTCAAACGAAAGTGCACAATTTGTATAAAAACCGGTGAAAATCTTGCAAACATCAGCAGTCTTTAGGTGTTGGATCTGATCGTTGCATCACACTCTAATCCGTGGACAGTTTGGTTTTGGAATTCACGCGCTCTCTTGAAGGACTAAACAATGAAAATCGCCATTGTTTTATTGGCCATTGTTGGCCTAGTTGCTGCCAGCAGCATCTCTAAACATGAAGTTAAAATTGCCGATAAGGAATTTTTGGCCAAACAAAAGTTCCTTTTCGAAATTGTTTACCGTGTCGAGGATCCCTTGATGTTCGAGGAATGGATCAAAATAGGCAAATCTTTCACTTTTAACAAAGCTGACTACACTGTAAGTTTATTAACAATCTCCTTTAACGAAAATTCCTTTTTAACAATAATTCATTTCAAATTTCAGCACTTCGACATGTACATGGAGAAATTCTACGAAGCCTACAAATATGGTGCCATCTTACCAAAGGGCGAATTCTTCGGTGCTTTGGTACAGACCCACCTTAAACAAGCCTATGGTTTGTTCGAATTCTTCTACTATGCCAAGAACTGGGAAGTCTTCCAAAACAATGTTGCCTGGGCTCGTATGCACTGCAACGAAGGCATGTTTGTCTATGCTTTGACTTTGGCCGTCATCCACCGTGATGATTTCCATGGCTTGATCTTGCCTTCCATCTATGAAATCTTCCCTCAATACTTCTTCAACAGCAAATTCGTTTATGAAGCTGAGAAATTCGATTACAATGTCTGGAGCAAATACATCATGTACGAAAAGGAATACAAGGATATCCTCTACAAGGACTACGCTACCTTCTACAAGAACCACGACAACCAATACTACTACTACTTCACCAAGGACTTCAAGACCTACCAATGGTGGAAGATGATGGGTTTGGGTGAATACTGGTACTCTGAGGACCGTTTCATGTTGCGCGATAACATGGACAAATACAACAAGGACTCTAAATACTTGGAAATCTTCGAAGGCACCAAGATGTTCTTCATGCCTGTTGACTACACTCGTGACATTGAATTCTTCAACAAGGAATCTGCTTTATCTTACTTCACTGAAGATGTTGGTTTCAACGCCTACTGGTACTACCTCAACATGGACTACGCTTTCTTCTTGGATGGCGAAACCTATGGTTTGAACAAGGATCGTCGTGGTGAATACTGGTTGTACAATGTCCGTCAACTTTTGTCTCGTTACTACATGGAACGTTTGTCTCATGGTTTTGGTGAAATTCCCGCATTCTCCTTCTTGGACACCATCGAATACGGTTACAACCCTCAATTGGTTTACCACAATGGTGTTGGTTTCTCTTACCGCAAGAACTACTACGAAGTCGAAAGCTTTGGCAAATTCGACTACTACTACAAGGTTTTGGACTTCTTCAACCGCTTGGATGAAATCATCACCAAGGGTGTCTATGTCACTTATGAAGGCAAGACCATTGATTTGCGCAAACCCGAATCCATTGAATACATTGGCAGCATCATGCAAGGCAATGTTGATACTTTCGACAACTACTTCTTCAAATACTGGTACATGTTCGCCCATATGTACTTCGGTGATGTCAACACTCACGATTTCGAGGTATTCCCCCACATTTTCTTGAACTACGAGACCATGATGCGTGATCCTATGTTCTACATGTTCTACAAGAAGATTGCTTCCGTCTACTTCCAATTCTTCAACTATGTTAAGCCTTACACTCACGAAGAATTGTTGTTCCCTGGTGTCACCATCAAGGACGTTAAGGTTTCTGAATTGGTTACCTACTTTGATTTGGTCGACTTTGATGTCACCAACTTGATGAACGACAAGATGACTTTCGTTGATGGTCAATTCGTTTGGGATAAGACCTTGTTGGCTCGCCAAATGCGCCTTAACCACAAGCCTTTCGACTTCGATTTCGTTATTGAATCTGACAAAGCCCAAAAGGTTGTTATCCGCACCTACTTGGGTCCAAAGTACGATGAATTTGGCCGTGTTATTACCTTGACTGAGAACCGTGAAAACTTCATGGAACTTGACAGCTTCCTTTACACTCTTAAATCTGGTGTCAATGAATTCAAACGCTACTCCAAGGACTTCTACTGGACCGTTGAGGACCGCACCACCTACACTGAATTGTACAAATACGTAATGCTTGCTTTCGAAGGCAAATACGACTTCCCCTTGGACATCAGCGAACCCCACTGTGGCTTCCCCGATCGTTTGGTCTTGCCCCATGGTTGGTACAAGGGTATGCCCATGCAATTCTTCTTCTACGTCACTCCCTTCACCGCTGAATACGAACAATTCGCCACCTACGACTACACCTACTCTTGCGGTATTGGCTCTGGTGTTCGTTACATCGATGAAATGCCTTTCGGCTATCCCTTCGATCGTGAAATCGATGAATACGAATTCTTCGTTCCCAACATGTACTTCAAGGATGTTAAGATCTACCACCAAGACACTTTTGAAAAGTACTTTGAACACAAATACGAAAAGATCGGTCATTTTGATTACAACTACATTCACTAGGTATTACTTATTGATGTCATTATTATTAAATAGTTGATTAATTGTTAATAGTAATGTAGAAAACAAATGTTGCTAAAAAAAATAATTATTAAAAAATATATATATATAATTATTTTAAATTTTTGTGTTTTCTTTTTTTGTAATATAAGGTAAGCAGTAAGTTTTAGAGTGACTGCATAACTACGTTTATGTTAAGGTAGGCTAGTTAAAGTGTTTTTAATTTATGCCACAATATTTAACATTTTCTTCACAGTTATCTACAAAACTATAATATTCGAATCCGATATAGGTTTCTAAAACATTTAATATTAAACAGAATAAAACTTTTCATTTTAGCGCATTAAATTAAAGATGTAAGATTGGGAAAGAATAATAGTCCATAATTAGTTGGTTTTTTAAAAATAACTGTTTTTGAAAAACTGTTTCTCGCCACATATTTCTCATAACGATAGATTTATTAAAATGCTAATGTATTCCCTTATAAATTTATTACCAAAATCTAATAACTAAAGCTTAAGATCCAAAGCTAAAGCTTAAGTTTCCAAAAGGAAACTTATTCCAGGAGAGATTAGAAAAAACATATTGGATTATTTTATTAAAATAACCTAGGATCGACACTCAATTCGAAAGATTTTTCAGCAGATCGTTACTTTGCCCTTCGTTTAATGATATAGTTCTTTCTTTAAAACGTATTGTATTCTCATTTAATTTAATATCACTACCAATAATATTATGAATGCTAGAATGTACCATATTACGGAAAAATTTGATCCGTAGTTTAGAAGTTTTTATTTTGTTTTCGAATTGTGATATTTGCCTTATTACACTATGCAACAAATTTCGGGTCATCACCACTAGCCTCATCAACTCCAATGGGAAATGAAAGTTCACCATTAACTTGACAAAACTGCCAAAGGGTTTTGAAAAGTTAGCTCGAATTTCATTTTTATGGCCTCTTGAAGTTGGGCCATTTTTTGTACCATAAATATATAAAAATATTTAATGGAATGTAATTGTGCGTAATTATTGTTGCATTGAATACAATGTGTAAAAAAATATTTTTTCCTTTATTTCAACAAATGGTTGGCGGTATTGACCACGCCTAGTCAACTATAAAAACATAATCAATTTTGGATTAAAATGCACTACATGACATTCACTGTCATTTTCAGAAAAATTTAAAACAATTCTTAAATTCTATTGAATACTAAAATTTATTTTCAGAATGTAATCTGAATATTTTGAAGATTTTTTTGTTTCATTAAAAAAATGTATTTAAAAAGTTTTATTGCAATAACAAGCTCAGAGTTGCCATTTTGTTCAATGGAACTAATACAAATATTTTAAACTATATGGTTCAAAGTCTTTTTGATGTTGATGGAAGCTGTAAATTCTGGGTATCGTCACTCTCATCTTTCGAGGCCGAAACCATTTCTGCTTCACTTTCTAAATTAGTTCCATTATCAACTTCATTTATTTGTTCTTGGTCTATAAATAAGTTTTTACTCCACCAACAAATTTTCGCTAGAACGGAGTCCGGCGACTTTTTCACTCGGTATATGTAATTTGTTTCACAATTATTTATATGTCATCAATAGAAACAATTTTACTTGATTTCAAATGGAATAGCAATTTGGTGGTAGCATGCACCTTGTTCGTCTGACTCAGTAGCTAACTGCCCACTAAAATAGTCAAGATAATGGTGCAAAAAGTAAATTTTTAAGGACATGTTAAGACCAATTTTAGAGAACGCAGCCATCATTGTCTATACGGAAATTCTTTAATTGACTAAACTAAATGTTTATTAACCCGTTAAAAACGGATTTCTAAAAATTGCCCATGATTATTTCACTATTCGCTGGTCCATTTAAAACAATTTCAGATTCATTTGATTTAGAATAGTTTTAAATTGCATTTTAACCCAAAATTGATCATTTCTTTACATTTAACTAGTCGTGGTCAATACCGTCACCATTTGTTGAAATAAAGCAAAAAATATATTTTTCCACATTGGATTCAATGCAACAATAAGTACGCACAATTACATTCCATTAAATATTTTTATTTTTTTTTTTCAATCATAGTGCAAAAAATTGTAAAAAAATGGTAAATTCGAGCTAACTTTTCATTTCCCATTGGAATTGTTGAGGATGGTTTTTCTTGTCGCACAGTGTTTTTAGTTCGTTTTCAATAAAATGTTTGCAATATATTCGTATTAAGATACCTAGTTTCCTGTTGGTTTATATTAGCATCTGACAGCATTCATCGGTAATGATTCATTGGAATGATATTTAGCACACAATTTAATAACTTAATTTAAGAATCAACTATCAACTACAAGCATATTGTAACCATAATTGCAGCTTTTATTAAGTATTTATTATTCAGGATGTATGGACGATAGGTACTCAGTATACAACGTTTCGAGTCCGCACTTTTTATCGAACTTATTTGGAAATCAAATCGAAAATATGGATTTATTTTGATAATCATTGGTATCATCCATTTTATAGTATAGCTTGTTTTATTATTTTGTGGAAAAGAAGAAAAAATGTCGAGACCCAGTTCTTAGTTTTTCTTTTATACACAATTTTATTATACCCTACACCACCATAGTGGGGAGGCTATTATGCCTTTGTGCAGATGTTTGTAACGCCCAAAAATATTAGTCTAACACCCACCTAAAAGTATACCGATCGACTTAGAATCACTTTCTGAGTATATTAAGCGATGTCCGTCCGTCCGTCCGTCCGTCTGGTTGGCTGGCTGGCTGTCCATGTAAACCTTGTGCGCAGAGTACAGGTCGCAATTTTGAAGATATTTCTATGAAATTTGATACATATTATTTTTTCGGCTCAAGGACCAAGCCTATTGAAACTGGCTGAAATCGGTCCATTATTTCACCTAGCCCCCATACAAATGTCCTCTCGAAATTGGACTTTATCGGTCATAAATGTTTAATTTATATATGTATCTCCACAAATTCCGCTCCAAATATGTTTTATATACACAAAATTCATGTCACCAAATTTTGTTACGATCGGTCCATAATTAGTCATAGCTCCCATATAGACCCGCTTCCGAAAATCACTTTAACGTTCATAAATCGCTTAAAAATTTTGGTAAACACACAAAATTCAACATAGTTAACTTTAATATACACATAAATCACACGACCTAATTTTATGGTGATCGGTCCATAATTGGTCATAGCCCCCATATAAGGCCCACTTCCGAAAATCACTCAAAAATATAAATTATTGAAATTTTAAAAGAAACATTTTTTTTGCTCTTTTACTTAGTGTAGGGTATTATATGGTCGGGCTTGACCGACCATACTTTCTTACTTGTTTTTCCTATGAGTAGCTTTGAATCTACCTTAATTTTTCAATTATCTTAAATGTATATTTCTATAAATAAATTAAATATGTTCTCATCGAGAAAAAGTTGACGTAATAATCGAAATGTGTGAATAACCGAAATGTGTTTTGTAATATTTGTGGTGAATACACGGTCAACATGTTTAGAAAATTTATAACAGATGCCTACTTATGGGTTAGCAAAGTTGAAATTTTATGGGAAGTAAAATAAAATATTAAAACAAATTGTTTTAATTTATTTTTAAATTTTTTATAAATTATTCCAGAAAATATTAAAAAAATAGTTTTTAAATCTATTGCTATTTTTTTTGTAAAATATTGCTCAAAGCCTTAAAAGAAGGTATATCTAATGGACTTTAACGGTTATATGTCATAAATTGACCGAAAATGCATGCAACACATTTTTGGAAATATGTCTTTTTTCAAAGTTTTACCTCTAGCTAAAAATTAAAAAATGGATAGTTGTTAAATATCGATTTACCTGGACAAACACAAATCAAACAGTACAATTTGCTTTTATTCTTTGCTTAATAAATAGATCTATCGACAGAATCAGAAAAATGTTCAGTTTTTTTGAACACTGAAAAAAGTTGACTTTGAAGGTCTATATCTTTTGAACCAAAAATCTGATTGTAATAAGAGTAACATACTTGAAATCGTTGAAACAGTTTCCTGTAAAATGGATTTATTCAATATATTTTAGGGACACAAGAAATTTTTGATTTTTGCAACCTCACCTCCTATGAATCTATCCGATTTGTCGGATACAGAATAGCCTCATTTACACATTAAATTGGGACTTAAATAAACTTTTCCATATTTTGCCTTATTTAGATGCAATATGAGCATAAAAAAGTACACTATCTGAACAGTCAAATTTCCTGCAAATTTTAGATCGTATAGCGAAGAACAAGGAGAACGTTTACATCACGACTTATAAGTAATGAAGATAGATATCAATGTCTCTGGGATGAACAAATGATATCAGATATCACATGGGTTTGTACCACCGACCTCCATTGTAGAAAATATAAATAAATAAGCTTCTAACCTGTAAAATAGTTTAATACAATGTTGCAAATTTAGGTTATTATGTCCAATTTCACAGCGATATTAATTATTATAAGACAATTATGAATGTTCAAGTCATTTTCTGAGGGGGACCTTGTATGGGGATTAGGGACAAATGTTGCCCGACTTTCACCACACTTTAGAATATAATGTCAGAGTACTTAGAACTAATTTGTAAAAAATTGTATACGTATTTCCGCATAATCAAAATATTTATGACTGATCAAAAAGGGGGACTTTTGTATGGAGGCTAGGTGAAATCATGGACTGATATTGAACATTTTCACTACCAACCAGACATTATTTATAGTTTTTGACTCGTTATCACTCTACACTCCACATAGGAAACACGCACATTCTCGGTATTATATCGAATTCTTTATCGATTAAATTTTGCGAAAATCTTATCGATACAACTTTGAATTACTTTGCATACTGGGATAGAATAAACTGGAGATTGAATAGCAATAATTATCAAAACTGCAGTATGAACATAAACAAAGTGAATCAGACTTATAAAATAGCGGCGAATTAAGTACGCCTTATATATCAGAACCAATAAATTTTCATATTATTCCATTTTCTACCAATATTCAAAAGCAGTATCATGTTCATAAATTAAACTCAAAACATGTTACAACATGTTTGTTAAAGACCGAAATAATAGGGCTTTTCAGAAAGAGGCGCTGTTACTCATTGACCCATTTTTAGAGAAATTCCATGAATTTTTCATTAACACCAGGAAACACAACTCAACATTTTCTTACACCATATGGTTCTTTCGCATTAGTGCTAACTCATATATGAATAAAACGTGCCACAATTAAAAAAACACAAAAATATCCATTAAATACACAAACCTACAAACATTTAAAAATCCCAAATATTGCATTAAATTAAATGCAAACTAGTCTTAATCATCTTAAACCAACCAATAAACAAATAACATCACAGAATTATCACAAAAATATTAATAATAAATCAACTTAAAAAAAACTAATTAACATCTTATCAATTTTATAACTTAAGGGTAAAAAAGAGCAACATGCTACGTGCAAAAGTAAAAGCTGCTGATATCATGCAGCTCAAAGACAAAACTAATTTGTATAAAAACCGGTGAAAATCTTGCAAACATCAGCAGTCTTTAGGTATTGGATCTGATCGTTGCATCACACTCTAATCCGTGGACAGTTTGGTTTTGGAATTTACGCGCTCTCTTGAAGGACTAAACAATGAAAATCGCCATTGTTTTATTGGCCATCGTTGGCCTAGTTGCTGCCAGCAGCATCTCTAAACATGAAGTTAAAATTGCCGATAAGGAATTTTTGGCCAAACAAAAGTTCCTTTTCGAAATTGTTTACCGTGTCGAGGATCCCTTGATGTTCGAGGAATGGATCAAAATGGGCAAATCTTTCACTTTTAACAAAGCTGACTACACTGTAAGTTTATTAACAATCTTCTTTAACGAAAATTCCTTTTTAACACCAATTCTTTTTACATTCCAGCACTTTGACATGTACATGGAGAAATTCTACGAAGCCTACAAACATGATGCCATTTTACCCAAGGGCGAATTCTTCGGTGCTTTGGTACAGACCCACCTTAAACAAGCCTATGGTTTGTTCGAATTCTTCTACTATGCCAAGAACTGGGAAGTCTTCCAAAGCAATGTTGCCTGGGCTCGTATGCACTGCAACGAAGGCATGTTTGTCTATGCTTTGACTTTGGCCGTCATCCACCGTGATGATTTCCATGGCTTGATCTTGCCTTCCATCTATGAAATCTTCCCTCAATACTTCTTCAACAGCAAATTCGTCTTCGAAGCTGAGAAATTCGATTACAATGTCTGGAGCAAATACATCATGTACGAAAAGGAATACAAGGATATCCTCTACAAGGACTACGCTACCTTCTACAAAAACCACGACAACCAATACTACTACTACTTCACCAAGGACTTCAAGACCTACCAATGGTGGAAGATGATGGGTTTGGGTGAACACTGGTACTCTGAGGACCGTTTCATGTTGCGCGATAACATGGACAAATACAACAAGGACTCTAAATACTTGGAAATCTTCGAAGGCACCAAGATGTTCTTCATGCCTGTTGACTACACTCGTGACATTGAATTCTTCAACAAGGAATCTGCTTTGTCTTACTTCACTGAAGATGTTGGTTTCAACGCCTACTGGTACTACCTCAACATGGACTACGCTTTCTTCTTGGATGGCGAAACCTATGGTTTGAACAAGGATCGTCGTGGTGAATACTGGTTGTACAATGTCCGTCAACTTTTGTCTCGTTACTACATGGAACGTTTGTCTCATGGTTTTGGTGAAATTCCCGCATTCTCCTTCTTGGACACCATCGAATACGGTTACAACCCTCAATTGGTTTACCACAATGGTGTTGGTTTCTCTTACCGCAAGAACTACTACGAAGTCGAAAGCTTTGGCAAATTCGACTACTACTACAAGGTTTTGGACTTCTTCAACCGCTTGGATGAAATCATCACCAAGGGTGTCTATGTCACTTATGAAGGCAAGACCATTGATTTGCGCAAACCCGAATCCATTGAATACATTGGCAGCATCATGCAAGGCAATGTTGATACTTTCGACAACTACTTCTTCAAATACTGGTACATGTTCGCCCATATGTACTTCGGTGATGTCAACACTCACGATTTCGAAGTTTTCCCCCACATTTTCTTGAACTACGAGACCATGATGCGTGATCCTATGTTCTACATGTTCTACAAGAAGATTGCCTCCGTCTACTTCCAATTCTTCAACTATGTCAAACCTTACACTCACGAAGAATTGTTGTTCCCTGGTGTCACCATCAAGGACGTTAAGGTTTCTGAATTGGTTACCTACTTCGATTTGGTCGACTTTGATGTCACCAACTTGATGAACGACAAGATGACTTTCGTTGATGGTCAATTCGTTTGGGACAAGACCTTGTTGGCTCGTCAAATGCGCCTTAACCACAAGCCTTTCGACTTCGATTTCGTTATTGAATCTGACAAAGCCCAAAAGGTTGTTATCCGCACCTACTTGGGTCCCAAATACGACGAATTCGGCCGTGTTATTACCTTGACTGAAAACCGTGAAAACTTCATGGAACTTGATAGCTTCCTTTACACTCTTAAATCTGGTGTCAATGAATTCAAGCGCTACTCCAAGGACTTCTACTGGACCGTTGAGGACCGCACCACCTACACTGAATTGTACAAATACGTCATGCTTGCCTTCGAAGGCAAATACGATTTCCCCTTGGACATCAGCGAACCCCACTGTGGTTTCCCCGATCGTTTGGTCTTGCCCCATGGTTGGTACAAGGGTATGCCCATGCAATTCTTCTTCTACGTCACTCCCTTCACCGCTGAATACGAACAATTCGCCACCTACGACTACACCTACTCTTGCGGTATTGGCTCTGGTGTTCGTTACATCGATGAAATGCCTTTCGGTTATCCCTTCGATCGTGAAATTGATGAATACGAATTCTTCGTACCCAACATGTACTTCAAGGATGTTAAGATCTTCCACCAAGACACTTTTGAAAAGTACTTTGAACACAAATACGAAAAGATCGGTCATTTTGATTACAACTACATTCACTAGGTATTACTTATTGATGTCATTATTATTAAATTGTTGTTTAATTGTTAATAGTAATGTAGAAAACAAATGTTGCTAAATGTATAAAAAAAATAATTATTAAAAAAATATATATAATTGTTTTAAATGATTGAGTTTTTTTTTTTTTGTAATATAAGATAAGTAGTAATTTTTAGAATGATTTGCATAACGACAGTTTGGTTAAGGTAGGCTGTTTAAATTTATGCCTTTGTTTATGGGGAGCCATTATGAAACCTAGATTTTAGATGGGTTCGGAGATAAGTAAGTATCTAATATTTGTTGACTACAAATTTTGCAATTTCTTAAAATCTGTGAACGTCAATAGTTAAAGCTGTTCTGCCAAATTTCTCGTACGTTGATGTTGGAAGCCTTAAGTAAATACCTAAAAACTTTATTGTTGAACAATATATCAAAAATAACGAATGCTTGGCAGTCACAGTTTGATCAAAATCATCATCAGCTATGAAAGATATTTTCAATTTAATGGTCCAATAACAGTCTGCTACAAAATGACACTTTTTGTCAGAGCTTGAAAAGCGACCTAATGGAGGTTGTAGGCCTAGGTGAGGACATACTAAAACCGTTTTCAAAGATTTTGAAACACCCTCAAAATTTTGAGTTATTTTGAAAAAACTGATTTAGGGTAGGTCGTAGTACTTTAGTACCTCTAATTCACACATTTTTTGACCGATTTCAAAATTTTAAACAATTATGGATAGGTAAAGAATTAAGCTTTCATAAAATGTATGCAAGGAATCTATATTCCAAGAAATTGTGTAAGTTTTTATAAATAGTTTCGCTTCCTTTTTTATTTTTTTTTGTAATTTTTCAAATTCAACAACAGTTATTTTAATTTTTTTTATGAAACCCTATTCGATTTTGCACAGTGTTTTAAATACAATTTTATGTAGACAAAAACGAGACATTAGTTGTTAAAATCGGTTTATACTTGTCAAAGTTATGAAACTTTTTCGAAAAAAGTTCGATAAAATTTACCTTGTAAATTAAAAATTGTACAAATATTTTTTTTGTATAGTTTTTTGTTTTTTTTTTATTCATATGGGTTGGGACAGAAAGTAATAAAAAATGTGTTAATGAAAAGTTGAAAAACTTTTACAATTTTGATCAGATTTGAATAATTAGAACCATGTTTTGTTAAGAACTAAATTTGTTTTATATGTATATTAGTATAACATTTTATAAGCAATTAAAAGCGACTAAAATCAAAAAAGTTGATAAATTTTGTTTTTCTTTTAGATGTTCTTAACAAAAACAATACTTATGACTTACAAATGTATCAAAAAATGCGTAAACAGTTTTCTTTCCAAACCCCTTAACAAATTTAAAGTCGGACAAAAACTGACTGAGTTACAGATCGATAAGTTGACGAACATCACTGAAAACGGTTTTTTGTGAATAACTTCTGAATTTGAGGGTGCTTCTGTCATTTTTTGACACAATTTGTAATGTACTCAGCAAGGCCTATACCCACGCTGGGTAATTTTCCAAGTTTTTTTCCATCGTAGCACCGTGTAATTATTTAAACAAGCAGCTCTGTAAGGGATAACAGCAAGCTTTTCATTTATTTTCATTTACATTAATACAAAAAATCTTTCGATTATCTGCTTAGAGCGCTTACAAGACAATTATATCCCTTTTAAAGTGTTTTTGAGAGTTTTAACAAAAAGTACTAAAAAGAGATTAAAACGTGAAAATATGTACCTTACCTAGCCAATTTAAAATTTTAGACATTGTTTCCTCCGGCCATACAAAACTAAAAGCACCGTTTGGTGCTTTTTTAAAGCATATATTTTTCTTGAGCATATGGACACAGATTTGATTCGTGTACAACATATCTGCGTCACAAAAAAAATCAGCAAATTGGAGGATTTTGAAATTCTAAAATTGATGGGTATTCAAGAGGGCACAACGAAATCGGTACTTTTTCTTCCAATGGTACTTTATTAGTTTCCTAAATTCTTTAAGTTATCAACATAAAAGCTAACTGATGTTCAAATGATTAAAAAAGATAAAAATGTTTCGTTCTTCCAATGGTACTTTTTAAATTTTCTCTGATGGACCTAGAAACATAAAATCCAAAGGGGGCAATTATTTGTTTTGCTTTATTTCAATGGTACTTTTTGGATATTTTGTAATAATTAATATAAAGTCATGAAATTAAATATACACGATCCTGAAGGAGTTAGACTCTTTCATTTTTCTAGTGGTACTTTTTGAATTTTCTATAATAATATGAAATTAACGATGCACAAATGCAATCAACATTTTTTGGAAATATCGGGATAAAATTTGACGTGAGCATAGACAAGGAAGATTTTTATATTTTTGGAAAGCTCTCGACTAGGCCATGAAAAAACATGCTTGCGTGTGCTATATGTTTCTTATAATTTCAGAGTTATAGGCATTTCAAAATTGAAATTTTAAAATTTTGCCTTACCTTGATCCGTTTTTTTAAAAATATAGGCCGTACTTTTGGACCGAATGGACTCGAAGTTTTTTTATTGTTAGTTAGACAACTAAATTACCAATAACATACAAAACATTTCACAGCAATATCAATTATGGATCCAAAAATAAACGATTTTCAATTTAAACATTAAAAAATAGTAAATTTTTACTGTTTTTTGGGCGAAAAGGTGACCTAACTCTTTTTTTATTAAAAAAAAAACTTTCCTTAAGAACATATAACAATTTTATGTGCTTCTATAAAGTATCTTTATGGAGAACATCTTGCTATAAAAAACATGTCCTATCTTTGGAATATGTCGCCCCAACGCCCTTCAAAATTTGACCTGTTTTTAATCGAAATTTCATCTTTGTGCCACATGTTCTAAATTCCCAAAGATGGGATCAGAAAACGGAGACCAGATTTGGAAACATTGATGTGTTCCCTATTTACCACCAAAGTATTTTCTCAGCCCCGAGGGAAATATGGACCCTATGAGCAAAATTGTAAAAAATACCATTTTTGGGATTTTCGCTCCAATTTTTCCCTTTTACCTTTTGAAAAGTTTTTTTTTTACATCTTTTTTGTTTAAAATGACAAATTTAAAAACCATTGAAAACTTCATTGAGTTTTGTTAATAAATAAAGATTTTATTACATATCACATATTTATTGAGTTTCTAAAACTAAAATCTGTATCAAAATTTTAATAGGATTGCAAATATTAGGAACAATTTGATCAACATTTATTCCGAACTATAATTTTTTTGGTTTTTTGGTCTTACTCCGTCCTTCAAAAAAATCGGAAGTGAAACAAAAAACGTCTTTAAAAATTGTCGAAGGTACCCTACTTTGAACCACCATTTTAATATCTTCTTTTTTTAAAAAAAAAGAAGTTAGTAACACTCAGGCAATTAATATGCCTATATATATTTGTGTTACTTTCTTTGGAAAGGGGATAGAGTGTAGAAGAAAAGGTGGTGAAAGGAGGAGAAAAGCTTTTAATTGACAACTCTGCAATTGCGCGTTATGTTTGTTATTAGTGCAGGTTGCAGCGCCTCTGGTGGTGAGATGGCGCATTAGTCAAGCCAACAACCTTTATTTAATTATTTTACTTCGGTGGCGTTTTAGTGTTATACCACCGAAGGAGGGCGCTGTGATAAATATTAGTTATTAGTAAACTAATAATTATTATAAACTGATGCTGTTGATTGGCAGCGGCTGGGAATCGAACCCAGGCCACAAATACCATATCATGCTTAATGATCAAACGCGCTAACCAATTAAGCCACCGCTCCAACAAAACTAGAATACTCCTCGGCTACGCCTGCGTCAAATTCTATTCCCGATCGGAATGCATTGTGTGATACCCTAAAGACGACCTAAACAAAACTAAGATAATTGTAAGGCTTAGTCCAATCATAAACAGAAATACAAATAAATAAAAACCGAATTCAAAATGTTTACATATGTTAAAAATATATGAATTTTGTTGAAAAATTAATAGAAATCAACGAAAATACTTTTAAGAAAAAATCTGTTATAGCAGTTATAGCCCTTTTGATATTTTCCTAAACACCATTTACTATGAATGTTGCACTCATATCAACAAAATATACCTTAGAAACTTTCCACATGAAATTGACCTTGAATCTAGCATAGACTGCACACTTGCACTTGTGTTATTTTTGCAGATATTTAGCTACTACAATTCATCGAAAAACAAAAATAATCAAATTTGCAAGCATCCAAACAAATAAATAAAAAGCAATAAAAACTAATGCGTTCTTATCAATATTTATGCTCATCAAAAGGTAAGAAAGTGCAACAGCAATTAAAATACTAGAAGCTATTATTGTACAGGCGCAAATGATAACAGCATTACCTCAAACCTGCTGATTACTAAACAACAATAAAACATAGGAAACTTTGGCGATCGAAATTCGTATAAAAGCTGAAGCAAATTTTGCAAACATCAGCAGTCTTTAGGTATTGGAACTGATCGTTGCATCACACTCTAATCCGTGGACAGTTTGGTTTTGAATTCTACGCGCTCTGTTTGAAGGACTAAACAATGAAAATCGTTATTGCTTTATTGGCCATTGTTGGCCTAGTTGCTGGCAGCGGCATCGCTAAGCATGAAGTTAAAATTGCCGACAAGGACTTTTTGGCCAAACAAAAGTTCCTTTTCGAAATTGTTTACCGTGTTGAGGATCCCTTGATGTTCGAGGAATGGATCAAGTTGGGCAAGACCTTCACTTTTGACAAGGCTGACTACACTGTAAGTTACTAAAGAAACTCCAGTAACTAAAATTCCTTTCTAACAATTTTTTTTAATTATAGCACTTCGACATGTACATGGAGAAATTCTACGAAGCCTACAAATATGGTGCCATCTTACCCAAGGGCGAATTCTTCGGTGCTTTGGTACAGACCCACCTTAAACAAGCCTATGGTTTGTTCGAATTCTTCTACTACGCCAAGAACTGGGAAGTCTTCCAACGCAACGTTGCCTTTGCTCGTATGCACTGCAACGAAGGCATGTTTGTCTATGCTTTGACTTTGGCCGTCATCCACCGTGATGATTTCCATGGCTTGATCTTGCCCTCCATCTACGAAATCTTCCCTCAATACTTCTTCAACAGCAAATTCGTTTACGAAGCTGAGAAATTCGATTACGATGTCTGGAGCAAATACATCATGTACGAAAAGGAATACAAGGACATCCTCTACAAGGACTACTCTACCTTCTACAAGAACCATGACAACCATCACTACTACTACTTCACCAAGGACTTCAAGACCTACCAATGGTGGAAGATGATGGGTTTGGGTGAACACTGGTACTCTGAGGACCGTTTCATGTTGCGCGATAACATGGACAAATACAACAAGGACTCTAAATACTTGGAAATCTTCGAAGGCACCAAGATGTTCTTCATGCCTGTTGACTACACTCGTGACATTGAATTCTTCAACAAGGAATCTGCTTTGTCTTACTTCACTGAAGATGTTGGTTTCAACGCCTACTGGTACTACCTCAACATGGACTACGCTTTCTTTTTGGACGGCAAGACCTACGGTTTGAACAAGGATCGTCGTGGTGAATATTGGTTATACAATGTCCGCCAACTTTTGTCTCGTTACTATATGGAACGTTTGTCTCATGGTTTCGGTGAAATTCCCGCCTTCTCCTTCATTGACAGTATCGAATATGGTTACAACCCACAATTGGTTTACCATAACGGTGTTGGTTTCTCTTACCGCAAGAACTACTACGAAGTCGAAAGCTTTGGCAAATTCGATTATTTCTACAAGGTTTTGGACTTCTTCAACCGCTTAGATGAAATCATCACCAAGGGTGTCTATGTCACTTATGAAGGCAAGACCATTGATTTGCGCAAACCCGAATCCATTGAATACATTGGCAGCATCATGCAAGGCAATGTTGATACTTTCGACAAATACTTCTTCAAGTACTGGTACATGTTCGCCCATATGTACTTCGGTGATGTCAACTCTCACGATTTCGAAGTATTCCCCCACATTTTCTTGAACTACGAGACCATGATGCGTGATCCTATGTTCTACATGTTCTACAAGAAGATTGCCTCCGTCTACTTCCAATTCTTCAACTATGTCAAGCCCTACACTCACGAAGAACTCTTGTTCCCTGGTGTTACCATCAAGGACGTTAAGGTTTCTGAATTGGTTACCTACTTCGATTTGGTCGACTTTGATGTCACCAACTTGATGAACGACAAGATGACTTTCGTTGAAGGTCAATTCGTTTGGGACAAGACCTTGTTGGCTCGTCAAATGCGCCTTAACCACAAGCCTTTCGACTTCGATTTCGTTATTGAATCTGACAAAGCTCAAAAGGTTGTTATCCGCACCTACTTGGGTCCCAAATACGATGAATTCGGCCGTGTCATCTCTTTGACTGAAAACCGTGAAAACTTCATGGAACTTGATAGCTTCATTTACACTCTTAAATCTGGTGTCAATGAATTCAAGCGCTACTCCAAGGACTTCTACTGGACCGTTGAGGACCGCACCACCTACACTGAATTGTACAAATACGTCATGCTTGCCTTCGAAGGCAAATACGACTTCCCCTTGGACATCAGCGAACCCCACTGTGGTTTCCCCGATCGTTTGGTCTTGCCCCGTGGTTGGTACAAGGGTATGCCCATGCAATTCTTCTTCTACGTCACTCCCTTCACCGCCGATTACGAACAATTCTCCACCTACGACTACTCTTACTCTTGCGGTATTGGCTCTGGTGTTCGTTACATCGATGAAATGCCTTTCGGCTATCCCTTCGATCGTCAAATCGATGAATACGAATTCTTCGTACCCAACATGTACTTCAAGGATGTTAAGATCTTCCACCAAGATACTTTTGAAAAGTACTTTGAACACAAATACGAAAAGATCGGTCACTTTGATTACAACTACAATCATTAAGCAAGCGGAAAATATTAGGGATATTTTAAGGTTAATGATATAAGGAAAGGAATGTAGAAATAAAATAAACAAGGAAAATAAAGAAAGCAATTAAAAGAAAATTTAAGCAAATAAGCGTTTTATTTTACATTTGTGAAAAATAATATATAAAATGTAAAGTTTTGTAACAAAAATGTATTCTTTAGTTTAAATTTAATAACTGATTTTAGTTTTATAGCATTTTCATCAATATTTTTTTCGCATAAATACTCATCCCTTACGTGCAATTTCCACGTATATATCTAGCATTGTATACCACAAAATGTGGCAATGCACCATTGATTGCATTTTGATCGAAATCAACCACAAAAACTAATAACAAAAATCTGATACAAAAGTGAACAACAAAAAATGCATTTTATATGCATAAAAAATTTATTTTTGAAATAAAAATCTATGTACTACATCTCTTTGCAACTGACCGGTTATAAATGCAGGCATATCCTACAATATTCTCATCATTAAAATGCTAGGAAAAGAGGGAGCAGGGTTGGATTCAACAAAAGTGTATATAAAACAGATGGAAAATATAAAAAAAATAAATATTAAAATGATTGTTTTGTTTAAAAATTTTATAGAAAATATTTCTTTTATTTTCAAAAATTGTAATTTTGTAAACAGGTGACTTTTATTAATAAAATGGGATTTGATTGCTTTTCAGTACATTAGTTTGATAAAAAAAAGTAGCGATAAAATGTGTAACATTTTCTAGCCTATATTCATAAAGACTTTTATGAAACTGAGCGATAAATGTCAACTGAATTTGGAAAATTTTGGACTAACATGTCAGTCAAAATATTTATGTCCCTAGAATGTATCTTAGCTGACAATACTATTGATTTGAATCGATCAGAAATCTTATGGTAAGTTCTATTTAATGTTAAGGTCCTCATCCAGTTTAAGCTCCAATAATACAGTGTAACTAGCACTTCTTCTAGGAAGATATTCTCAGTCTTAGTTGTAGTAGCCATTTTGTTCAATTCTGTATTTTGAACATTCATTGCTTAATTTCTAAAAAAAAATCTTTGTAATTTATCGGATCACCTTTTTCCAATATTTTTATTCACCGAACCACTTACTAATGCTGACTTTTTGAGGTTTTTAGCTGAAAATGCGCAAATTATTGCACAATATATAGCTGACCTTTTGTTATGTTATTCAACGAAATTAATTTGATTGACAGTTGTTGCTTACCTGCAAAGAGAAAACAAAAAAATAGGAATTAGAATTATGGCGGTAAGATAATATTTTGTGAAAATTTAATGTATTTTAGCTATAAAAATTTTTTTGTAAAATTTTGTTAAATAAATTTAGACAAATTAAGGTTTCCTTTAAGGACATTACAAAGTATTAAAAAAACAAGTAAGAGTGCTATATTGTATATACCCTTCACCAAATTATACTTCAAAATACAAATTTTAAATATTTTTAGGTAAACAAAATTTATTTTTTCCAAAGTTGTTTTTTTTTAATTTTTTGGAAAAAAAAATTTTCAATTTTTTTTTTTTTTAAATTTTCATTTTTAAATTTAATTTTTTTTTTTAATTTTAAGCTAAAAAAAAAACTTTTGGTAAAAAAAATTTGTGTTGAAAAATATTTCCGATTTTGACCCATTGTAAGTCAAACTTAGGTCAAAAATCGAGGATGTCCTAGTTTTTTTCTTATATGTCAGCCATTTGTGGACCGATTTTATTGAGATATTCCAAAGATGTTGATGTATGAATCGTGTATGTAAGTTATTTGAGGATCCATCTATAAGGATCCAGAATATATATACTTTATAGGGTCGGAAAATTATATTGTGGAAATTACAAACGGAATGACAAACTTATACAGTGACGGACAATACAATAGAATCACTACATATGAATTCGATTAAAGCGGTAAAACTACAAAATTTGATTTCAAAATTTAAAATTTGTTCATTATATATTAATGCTCATAACGTAAACAATAAATAGAAAAAAATAAAATAAAAAAATAACACATTCTTATGTTAAAAACGATGTCAAATCTAAAAGACTAAATAAAATATGCGACATTCAAATAGAATCAATCAGTCTTAAAATGATTAAAAATAAAAAATCATCATAAGAATTCGTTGTTTTCTTAATATTTTGTTGCATATCAATTATTTCTAATAACAGCATCAAATCTTTTGGGGATTGAATTTAACAAACTTTCGCATGTAGATCGGGAAATTGCATACCATATTTCCTGAATTTTCAGCCAAAGTTCTTCCTTGTTTTTCAATTTTTCAGGTCCGAGTTTGTCTTTTACTATTTTCCATAGGATTTAAGTCTGGTTATTGGGACGGCCATTCCATAACATGAATTTTGTTATATAAAAACCATTTTTTGGCAAGACCTGACGTGTGCTTTGGGTAATTTTCTTGCTGGAAGAGCCATTTTAAGGGCATATTCCATTCTGCATGTGGCTTTATAACATTATCCAAAATATTTACATACAGGTGTTATCCATATTTTCTTTAATCCAATAAATTGGACCAACGCAATACCAAGAAAAGCATCCCCATATAATAATATTTCCCCAACCATGTTTAAACGTTTTTGGTTTTTGCCATTTGTTGGACGTCTAACCCATGTCTTATCATCACTACCAATTTCGTAGTTTCGTCCGTCCACTACACATTTTGCCACTTCTTTATATTTTCTGGCCACTCCAATCCTTATGATTGCTCCTGGTTTTAAATGAAATATTGGTAGTGATTCTATTGTAATGTGCCTTCTCACGACGGTGAAGGGTATAATAAAAATTCAAAAAGGCTATCATTTTGAAAATGTATTTGAAATACTTTGTTAACATGTTTCAGTCATTTATGGTCCGTTATTGCTGCACATACTAATACAAGATTTGGATCCTGTCATGTTTTTTATTATTGAAGGCGTTTCTTTTCTTTGTCCAAGCATTGATTTACTGAAGAGAGTTAAAATATTCCTCAGTATGGTTAGACCCAAAAGTCTATAAAGATTAATCTGTATACTCTAGGCTATATGATACAAATTTTAGAGTGAATATTATCTAAACTTCTGGCTCGAAAACAGATATTCCCGAATGCCATCCAATGATCAATGATTTACTTGGAAAAAATAAAAATATTTTACTAACTTTTCAAATATTTATCACTTACCCCCATTAACACGCAGTCTGGTTATGTTTTAACTAATAGTTATACTGACAGTTTTCATACAAAAATAATTTTAACCGACAGTATAACTATTAGTTAAGGCTTAACCAGACTTCGTGTTAATGGGGGTTAGAACATAAAAATAGGCACTCGCAGTTGAAATAATTCTGCAACAACTTCACTTTATTGGGAAAGTGGAGTCATTCTTGATGGCACTAAGACTTTGGCTTCGATACTTATTTGCTTTTGGTGTCTCCAATAACTTTACTTTTTCGGAAGAATGTAGTCGTTTTATTCCTGGTTTTGTGTAAAGTAGAGGCTTTAAGATAGTTGAAGGAGAATGGCATCGATACTTATCTTTATTGGGAAATATTCATTGCTTTGGATATAGTAAAGGGGTGGCTTTAAGGCATTCGCAAGAGTGAGTTTGGATACATATTGGAATCGTTTTTGATGGCTCTAAGGTATTCGCAAGAGTTTGTCTTCGATACTTAGTGCTTTTGGTGTTTCCAATAACTTTAATTTATTCAGAAGACTGATATCGATCTATTCCTGGTTTTCAGTAAAGTAGAGGCTCTAGATGGCATCGAAGGAGAATGGCATCGATATTTATCTTTATTGGATTTGTTTTATTCTTTTTTTTATATACAGTAGCCCAATAAAGTCTACACACAGGAATTCAAATTAAATTTATTTCGTTGAAAGCTGTATTTGTAAGTTAAAAGTAATGAAATATATTTGTTAAAAAAATAAATTCACACTAAAAAAAATTAAAACAACATCACTTAAGTCGGGTTTAGCAACATTTCCTATCACGTCCAAAATTTCACCGTTATTAGAATTTTTGATTCTGAGTCAAATAACGAAATTTGTTTCGGGTTTTTTGGGATTTAATGTTCAAAATATTATGAAACTTAATAGCCCCGCCCACCCAAAAGTAGGCGTGACCGAGAATAAATTTTTCGTTATTTTACTCAGAATCAATAACTCTAATAACGGTGAACTTTTAGGGCGTTATTTGAATTTTGTTTGCTAAAATCGACGTAAGAGATGTATTATTATATATCTCATAAAAAAAAACTGCTTTAAATTAAAGTAACATAATAATTTTTCCTGTATGTAGACTTTCTGGGGCTACTGTAAAGGAGTGGCTCTAAGGCATTCGCAAGAGTTCGTTTCGATACTTAATGATTTTGGTATCTGCAATAACTTTCCTTTGTTCGGCAAGATGGAACGGTTCTATTTTGACGCTGAGTAAAGGAAAATTGTGACTAAGACATTCGATAAACTGAGGAATCGTAACTAATTACTTTTGGTAATGATTTTCATGAATCATATCGATCTATCTAAGAAAAACCAAGATACGCTGTAAATGAGATCTTATTACCAAGCTCAAATTAATTAAAGTTTACCTTCCGTTAGACATAATTTCTCTTCTCTTCCTCAATTAACATTGCTCATCAAAACCTACATATTTTTAGACCAAACGCTGAGAAGATTGGAATCTTGTAGCAATTTCTGAATATCTTTATGAAATGGAGAACCTTCTTTCTGTGCCCTAGATTGTGGAAGAATAACACTAATGGTTCCTGACAATGTCCAGTGCAATCCGACGGTATAGTAATCTAGAGACCGGAACTAAACATCGATCTTAACAACTCAACATTTAACGCACTGAACTACTAAGAATTTTATGCAAAGATCTCTGATTATTCATCAACGAAATGTTTTACACGTCTGTTATATATTGGAATCGAAAAAAATCGCAAGTGATTGTCGTGAGGAGTCAAATTGCTTGCGAATTTGATCCAACAAATATATGTAAATAAACATTCGCAAAGATATTCAGATATTGCTACAAGATTCCAATCCTCTTAGAGTTTGGTCCATAAGTGGATTTAAAATGCGAAGAGAATTGAAATGGAGAAGAGGAATTATGCCCAAAGGATAGAGTCATCTTCAGGGAAAATTATATTCGTCAAAATGCATTATATTCCAAAATATATTCCCACTGATGAATAACATTTATCAGCAGGGCAAATTACGTTGGATACCATTTAATAAAACTTTGGAGTCTGGATATATCAAGAGATTAGGAGAAGGGAAGAGATATTATGGGAAAGGTGCCGCTAGATTAATATGAGGAAAGGGAATGATGAGAGCGAAGGAGAAAAACAAATTTGGGAAAGATAAATGGAATGAGAATATGCTTTAAGCTGCAGCGAATAATTATGGGAGAGGACGAAACAACTGAATTGTTGTAAAGAGGAAGAGTGGATGTGCAAAGCGACAACTACAAAATTTAGTTTATAAAAGGTTGGCTGGCTACAGATAATGGCTCTTCTGGGGTGTGACATCGAGGTGGTAAGATGTGGCAACAAGCACATTATTCTAATGGTTCAGTAGTACATATATTGTACCGGTTCACAATTATTAAAATATACATAGGGAATATGCCGGATAAAATATGTTAAAATCTGTAGGTTTATATTCAATATAACAAGAGGTTGGAAAGAACTTTAAGGAGTACAGGAGCTTCCACGATAACATTCAAGAAATTCAGGGGTTTAGATTAACATCCGTACTGAAATCTACAACAATCAAAATACATTCGATTTGGTGGGTAGAAGGTAGCTGTAGGATTATATCCAACAGAACTGGTTAAAAGATTCATTAAAGATTCAAACACAGTGGAAAAGGAATTTCGAGGATAAGATCCAGGGAATTAAGGAATTTGGATTAACATCCAAAGGAGCTAGCGGTGAGGAATGATAAGTAAGAAAAGCTTGTGGCCACGGATATACAGGTTTTTTATTGACATAAGAAGAACTATTTATGAAAAAAGGAAAAGAATAAATATAAATAAAACGAAAAACCGGACTTGATCATTTTAAAGAGGACATGTTGTGCCTGACTAATACTCCGGCATCAAACTCGGAATCTACCGTGGGTCCGTAGCATTGAACTTTAGAGTGGTGTCACCATCGACCTACTTTTGCATAATTATCGACTTTTTTCGGCTACAGTTCAATATATGAACTTCAGTTATATTCGGTTTCAGCAAAATGTCACACAGACTATCAACAATAGTTTTGACAATGCCAATTGACCTCCTCATAACTGAAATTGGGATACGTTAGTAATTTTCGTCAATGTAATGCAAATAATCTACAAACTTTCCTAGATAAAAGAGCCAGAAAATACCAGCAAGGTCTTTGGAATTATATTGGTAGGATGTTATACTGTGAAGCCAAGCGAGTCAGTCTTATCAATAAAGTCGGTTCTTATCAAAACTTAAAGAGATCAGATTAAGTCAACTTTATAAGTCAATTTACATACTGCATAATTTCTCCAAGTGTAATAAAAACATCAACAATTCAATTAATCTTCTATTGTTTATCGTATACTGGTAGCTACAGTTTTTTGTTTTAGGATATAGATAAAATTAATTTTAAAAGCTGACTGCAGTACAGAACAAAGTCCTCAGCTTAATGACTAATTTCTTTTTATGAGCGTGTTTTTTTTTCTTCTTTTTTGTCCAGCTAACTATTCCCATAATACGTTGGAAGTATTAATTATATATGATGTACACAGCTATAGCAGAGATATTGTGTATATATTTTTATCTCATCTCATGTTGTATTAAAAACATCAATTGATTATTGGTGGCATAGAGTTTATAGTATTAACATTATTATTATTTTTATCAACATTGTCAACAACAACGACAGCAATAATGAAAATACAGCTTAAATTTACTATAACGAACAATTTTTTCAGGAACTATTTTTTAAAACACTTGACAAAGTTTTCCCACAAATTTATACATTCAAAAGAAATGTAGCTTATAACGAATAAATTTGTTTATTCCTGACAAGTTCATTAAAGCCAGACATTGCTGTATAATGTATTTATCCCTGCTTTGAACTACAATCTCTATATATTCCCTAGTATTATGTTGTATTTTGCGGCGTTAATACAACACAATACAATTCATAAAGTAAAGTAAAGTAAAGCGGTACAAAGAACTGAAAAAAATGTGCTGTATAAATATCATCCCTATAATGTTGATGTTGTATGGGATGCTATACACTCGGTTTATTTAATGATACTCAATTAGTACAATGATAAATGGTCTGTCAAATGCAGCCCATCCAATGACAGAATCAGTAGAAAAAGCGACATTACATAGAAACGAAAAATATACAAAAGAAAACAACTAGAATGTGAACCTTTTCCTTGTTGCCTTGTATAGCAGTAACAAATTAATGGCGGAAAAGCAACATAACGAGGGCTGCAGCAAGGACTGGACAAATAATTTGAATATGGATATTAAAGTTAATTAGAAACTTCTTTATTAAAGATAGATTGTAAGGATAGCTTGTAACGGGGATAGAGATAGATAGAGCTAACAACCAATTGATGTACTAATCCGAATATTTTTATTAATCCAAACTTGTTTTGAGGTTATTTATTTGTAAACAACACCCATGTCAACGAAGTTCATAAAAATGATCAAATACGAAACAAGAATCAGAATGTGGATAACATATTATTATAATCCGCTTTCCATGTTCTCTTTATGCCGACCACTGGTCATTTGTTTCCCTTGCTCTCACTCCTACGTACACTTATGTATTGGACTGAACTATTCAGTCTCACTAAAGCATTCAGCGCCACACAAGACCCTGGTACCGAAAATTAATCGGCTTTTTGCATATACACAACACGAGCCGAAAAAATTCTCCCCCCCTATGCACTCGCTAATAAAGCTTCTCTGACTCTGTCGAAGAGGGTAAAGTTGGAGTTCGTGCATTGGCCAGATCTATCATAGGACAATGTGGTGTCGCCGATACGTTTGCACTGAATGAAATGTTTAATGAAAATTTTGTAACAAATTGTTCCTGGTAGACTGATAAGTTTTGAATAATAAGTGAAGTTTTGAATACCTGTCATTAGTGTTTACTGGATGAATGAATTAGTATATCTACCGTTTAGAAATACCTCTGCAATGATCATTGGGTCTAGAACCTTATCGCTGTCAACTAATATATCTCTGATTAGGAAAGAGTAATTACAGGCAGCAATGAATGCTTGATGCGACTCTAAAAGCATATTAGGGGGAAATTTCCTAGAATCTTGAAGATGTTCATATGAGTTTTGAAAAAAACTAACTTCTTACTTTAATTTTTTTAGAGTTCTGTCCCTGATTTTTAGATTATTCTCCACAATTTTACAATATTTAAATACCTACCAATATACAAATCAATGCCTTGCCATCAATGGTTGTAGAAATATATCGCGCCATATACTGGTTGAATGTTGCATTTCAGTCTAATACACTTTAGCACTTCTGCACTTATCTTTGCGTGCCCTGAGAGTAAATCATTAGGTTGTAGTCACTTCTCTGTTTAGGGAAGAGGAACTGTGGGAGATATGATACTCAAAGACAAGCGATATAATATTGTTGTTAGCAGACCTACTATCCTTTTACAATTTGACAAGAGAAACTTCTGGCTGCGTACAGCTCTTAGTTCTATTCTCAATGTTGTAATGAACTCCTGGCTGTGGTAAATATTATTCTCAAAGACACGCAACTAAATAGTCTCATAGTTGACTGATCTACTGAATCATTTGCAATTACGGAGAAAGGAACATACTGCGTTTCTCAACGTATTAGCTTCCAGAACCTCATTGTGGTACTAACGGGTCGACTGTCACATCTCAAATTACGGAAGAGGAACATCTAATATTCTCAAAGACTTGCGACTGGAAAAATCTCATTGCTAATTGATCTGCGATTAGAGGGAAGCAGCTTCCGACTACGAAGAGTACTTGGTGCGATTTGCATAATACTTTAATGCTTTCAGAACATAATTTTGGTACAAACATATCAGCTATCGTATCTTTGATTAAAGACTCATTTCCGACAAGATAATTTACTCTACGGGAATCTTACTGGCCATCTTATCGATAATATAGTGACGATCCATTCTCCGTTTTGTAAAACTAAACTAAATATTTCCATGGCATCTGAGACTGAGACATGGTTCACTTTTATTGAAACTAATTGCTTTTGGAGTTGGTGATAACTTCTGTCAGTTTATATCGAGCATTTTCTATAGATCGCACTTTACGAGTTGAATCCGACGTGTTAAAGGTTGAATCAGAGGTACTGTAATACTGTTCCCATCTTGGTCCTACATTATTTCTTATGATAGCAACATCTACCATTTATATTCATTCAAATATAGGGCAAGTCTGTCGGAGGCTGGACAAAGATGCAAAATATATGTATAATATCCTTGACCTTTTCCCAATCTCCGAATGGGGCTGTTTAAATTTATGTAGAATACAATGATGTTGTAAATATTAAATAATCACAAGGTCTTGATGTCTTAACCATGAGACTAAACACATTTCTCAAGTGTCGCAAGAAATATTCAAGTGCCTCAGATTTTTAAAACGGTATAGGAAATACTTCACTCCATCCGATGTCCTTACTAACTGAAGTTCCAAAAGGGACTTCAAAACTTTGACAGTTGATAGCTGTAATATTGTTGAAGCTACATTTGTCGGATTCGCAGTAATTTATTAATTTTGTTTTGCCAAATCACGAAGGATTTGGGTGTTCTGTTCGAACAAATTTCCGTGTGTTTCGCCTCTTTTATGGTAAGGCTCATTTCTGGATGAAAAGGTCGTCAACAAATATAATTGTCGAATTTGGGTCGATACCAATCCACATGAGATCCAAGAGCTTACAATAAATCCCGAAAAAGTCATTTTTGGTGTGGATTTTGGTCCTTATTTCTTTGAGGACGACGTTGGTCAAGCCATCACTGTCAATGCCGAGCGCTATATGTCGCTGATTACCATATTGTTATGGCCTGATTTGGATGATATTGTTACGAAATTGTACTTGAATTCAAATGTAACGATTTTAACGGCTGATTTAAAAGTAGCATAATACTTTCAAATACCAGTGCTGTAATAGCAAACTGTAACATATCTGTGGGCATTATTAACATTGAATAAAAGCTTTCAGTTGACCATTGATCGTAAGTTGGCAACGCTGTTTGCTGCGACCGTATATTCGAATTCGAATATTCAGTTAAAGAACACTGTAGAAAGTACATCACAGATGGAGTATGTGTTAGAAAGCTCCAGACAGTTAAAGAGCAATCTAGTGTGCAGATGGCAGTGTTATAAATAGTGGCTGAGGTTGCAGTCGTGAGTGAGTTTATCAGAGACGCTTTTCGAATAAACATCAACTTAGTGCTGTGTTTTTCAAGTGAATTCGTGTACATTATAAAGTGTGTCTGTATTTCTGCGAATTTATAAACGTGTATAAAAAACATTGAGTGACTATTTAATTCTGTTGTTGTACATTTTAAATAAATAAAGAGTTGTTACAATTTTCAAACTACTAAACGGCTTTTATTTGCAATCAAAAGTATCCGGTTTATTTAAAGGAAATAAACCAATGTTTTGAAAAGGTTAAAACATAACAATATGAACACCAACAACATGTGGTTTCAACAGAACTGCGCAACGTGCCAAACAGCTCATACCACATTGAACATTCTGAACAAGCGATTTGAGGGCACGGTCATCTCACGTGGTGGTGAGGTGATCGTGCGATTTGATCTCGCTAGACTTCTTCTTGTGGGATTTTCTTAAGTCGCAGGTCTATGCGAATAAGCCACAAACCAAAGCGGCCCTTAAAGGCAACATAACTCATGCCATCAGTAAAATTCAGCCAGATTTATATGCCAGAGTCAAGGAAAATTGGACATTTCGGATGCACACCGCCCATCGAAGCGTCGGCCAATAAAAAATGTTGATGATATCTCAAATAAACTTTGTTATATTTAAGTTTAAAAATATGAAGCGCTTAATTAAATTCCCTATATTGACGCCACTTATATAACTCTCATGTCTGGGTCGGGGGTTCAAATTCTATTTTGGAGTTACAGGAGTGACAGTAGGGTATTCAACTATATTGATTCACTGGAGCATCATCGCTCTTCAGCAAGAGCTCATTTATTCGTGGTCAACTAGACAGTGGATCGCACAACACATTACAGGGAAATTTCAGTTTAAGACAAATTGAAATTTGTTTATATATAGTTTTATTTTTAATCACCAAGTGACTAGGATCAATGTTATTTCAATCACTTCAAACATTCATAGAAATTTTACTCGAAAATATGTTTTTCGAATTTTGATTGCCATGTCGCAAATCATATCAGATTCTCAAAAGCATGTGACAGACAAAATCTTTAAATTAAATAGTTGTGAAAAAGAAAATTTACTCTTTAGATTTCGAATGTTCTGGACATAATCTGTATGAAGTTCCCTCCAAAGTGTCTTCAGAGTTCAGAACAATAACCACTAGAGGAGCTTAGTGACCCTCGTATAGGATAGTAACGGCAGCAGAAACCATTAATTTTTTTCCTTGCAATAGTTTATGGAAGCTTCTGTGTACATTGCGAATTTGTTTCATTGTTAAATTTTTCTCTCCCCCATGCTAACAGTGTAAGTTTAATTTATATTTTTTTTATTTCAGTTTTTATAGTCTTTACAAAATTTAATCCCAACGCTTTTTGTGTTGTCTTTCGTATTTCAATATTTTCTATAATTTCATTGTATCGATTATAAGTTTTTCTTGCTGGTTTTTTTTTTGAACAAGTTACAAAATGGAATATCAATTTATATGCTACACAATATTTTACAAACCAACATAGAAAAAGAAAGGAAGAAGAGATAAAAGAGGGCGGTATATAGCAGATATAAAAAGGCATATTTAACAAGAGTTAAAACAGAAGGACCATTTATAAAGGTTACAAAAATCTGCAATTGAAAAGAGGAAATTGTATGTTTTAATATTATTCACTCGGTAAATCCTTAAACAATAACATTCGTTGTTGTCTTCTTTTGTTGGTTCTCTCATTTTTCTCTGTATTTATTTGCTAAAGCATAATATCTTTTACATATATAAAATTCAATCTTGTGAATAAAGCTTAAACCAAAAAAAAAAAAAAACTAATGAAGAGCAGCCAAAGAAGCTGTGTTTTTGCAGTGTTACAGATACAGCATCATTGTATCTGTAACTATTCTATAGATAGAAAAATTAATTGTTACATGCTGTATAACAGTTGTATCATCCAATTCGTTATGTTTTTAAATTTTTTTTCGTTTTTCCAGTTTCATTCTCATGTTGAGTTTTGATAATCTCATGTGAGTATGGATAAAACAAAATATCAAAAAAAAAACTAATTATTTTAAGAGAATTATTTGTTGTTGTTAATTTTGATTATTAAAAATACAATTGTATAATTTGTAAGAATAACTATAATTGAAAATGCTATTTTTTGGCATAACATTGGATTGGATTTAAAATCTTTAACCGAAAAATGGACAAACTGGGACAATTTCATGTTTATTTAGACATTAACTCCCACTAGAATTTTTACTTAACAAAATTTAGTGATCGCCGGAAATATTTTTCATATTTGAGATCACCACTGTGGTCCACTCTAGTTCTGTCTAGTCTTAAAATTCAACCTTCAGAGACAATATTCTAAAAGTTCTACACCACCTCTATTGAGGTTTCAAGTTTCAAAGAAATATGATCAGTAGCAGTAGACATATGATCAGTAGTTTAAAAGTGATATATAGGAGGTGATAGGCCCCCCGGACCCGAGACGTAATCTGTTAAGTTAAGTATACATTTCACTCAACATTCTATAACTAAATTTAACAACAATTTCGATATATTTCACCCTCAATCCCATTAACTTATTTAAATAGCCTACATTGCAACATTCTCTATTAACTAATGAATAAAAATTCTATATTTCCATGAGAAATTGATATATTTCACCCCTCTAAGCCTTTTTAAACTGACACCAATTCAAGGCTCATACTCCAACAAGCAAGGACTAAATTAAAAAAAACGAAAAAATTTTACTAATCACAAGATGAATGAATAAATGACTCAATGAATGAATGAGTGTGGCCCAGTAAGCGATTGTGTAAGTATGTGAGTAAGTGACTGATGGTTACCAATGATTACAAATATAAAATTGTCTATCACTGTGCTCTGCACAGAAAATAATACATAAAATTTCTCTTTAGTCAACTAATTAAACAAGTCAAACATAAAAACAAAACAACAGCAGCAAAAAAAAAATAGAACTTTTTACATAAAATGTCATATAGTCATTTGTTGACATTTGTATAGTTGTAGTCATTGTCATCATCATCATCACTATTCATTATTACGAAAATTATCTTCAACGGCAGCAGCATTATTTCGTATTCAAACATTAAACAATTGTCAGCCAGTATACCGCAAATATACACTCTTAGTGGTGGCAAGTTGAATGAAACATGAAACTTTTCATTTCAATCAAAGTTGTATGTACTTGTGCAGCTATCACTCACTGGTGTTGGGATGAAGGACAATGTAGAGGAAATTGGAAATACCAGTAGATGTTGGAGAGTGAAGTGCTTCACTATAATGTTGGATGGGGTTGTATACTAGACAGCTGCAAAATTCATAAAGAATTTTGTAAAATTTTGAACGGAACTTGCACTCTACGTTCGAAATTTGCCAGCATAAAATAACCGTACTATAGTATAATAGCATAATAGTACAACAGTATAATAGTATCAAAGTATAATAGTATAACAATATAATAGTATAACAGTATAATAGTATAATAGTATAATAGTATAATAGTATAATATTATAATAGTATAATAGTATAATAGTATAATAGTATAATAGTATAATAGTTTAATAGTATAATAGTATAATAGTATAATAGTATAATAGTATAAAAGCATACTAGTATAACAGAATAATAGTATAATAGTGTAATAGTATAATAGTATAACATTATAATAGTATACTAGTATACTAGTATAATATTCTAATAGTATAACAGTATAATAGTATATAAGTATAATAGTATGATAATATAATAGTATAATATTCTAATAGTATAACAGTATAATAGTATAAGAGTGTAATAGTATAATAGTATAATAGTATAATAGTATAATAGTATAATAGTATAATAGTATAATAGTATAATAGTATAATAGTATAATAATATCATAGTATAATAGTATAAAAGCATACTAGTATAACAGAATAATAGTATAATAGTGTAATAGTATAATAGTATAACATTATAATAGTATACTAGTATAATAGTCTAATAGTATAACAGTATAATAGTATATAAGTATAATAGTATGATAATATAATAGTATAATATTCTAATAGTATAACAGTATAATAGTATAAGAGTGTAATAGTATAATAGTATAATAGTATAATAGTATAATAGTATAATAGTATAATATTCTAATAGTATAACAGTATAATAGTATAATAGTATAATAGTATAATAGTATAATAGTATAATAGTATAATAGTATAATAGTATAATAGTATAATAGTATAATAGTATAATAGTATAATAGTATAATAGTATAATAGTATAATAGTATAATAGTATAATAGTATAATAGTATAATAGTATAATAGTATAATAGTATAATAGTATAATAGTATAATAGTATAATAGTATAATAGTATAATAGTATAATAGTATAATTGTATAATAGTATAATAATATCATAGTATAATAGTATTGGTTGCATAAATTAAAAATGCGGGATTTTTTCAAAGGTTTACTTATTACTTTGAAATATTTGTACAATATGAATTTATTCAAAGTATTGGTCATTATTAGCTATGACCTTTTCCCAACTTTCTGGAAACATATATATTCCAAAGCAAAAGAACTGCTCATCTTTTGAGGCCAAGAACGAATCAAGCCAATATCAGATACTCTGTTCTAAAGTGAAACATATCCCAGCGAGAACGTTCTCTATCTATCGAAACAAATAGTAGTCAGACGGGCAACGGTCTGGGGTATAATGCTGGGGAGGCAAAACTTTCCAACCACTTCATTCTAATTACTTTTTAACAGATATTGCAAATTATTGCTGAGCATTGTCATGATGGAATATTGCTTTTTCATATATGTCCGCATATTCAGGGAATTTTTCGGATAATGATCGCTTCAAACGAATCAGTTGCATTCGGCAGAGGTACCCTGTGATGGTCTGGCCAGATTTAAGCAATTCATAATAGGTAGGACCCTTTTGCTTCCACCAAATACAGATCATTACCTTTGCGTCATGTACAGTGGGGCAGATAAATTTTTTTTGGAAATAAATCTGACATTTCTAAACGGTTGATCCAATCGGGATAAAATCTGACGTGGGCTTAGCCAAGGAGTATTCGAGTTTTAAAATGGGCCCTACAAATGCTCCAGGGGCGGCGCTATAGGGGCTCAAAGTAGGGTATCTTAGACATGTGCAATTTTTAAACACGTTCCATTTTTTTGGTTTCCCAGATTTCAAAGATTTTTATATTAATGGAAAGCGCTCGGCTAGGTCTTGTGATATTTATAATTTTATAATTTGGGAGTTATAGGCATTTCGAAATTGAAATTTTAAAATTTTGCTTTACCTTGGTCCGCTTTTTTTTAAATATAGTGCGGACTTTTGAATCAAATGAACGCCTTTCGGTATTTGACCTATTTTTTATCAAAATTTCAACTTTGTTATACATGTTCTAAAATCCCAAAGCTGGGATCAGAAAACGGATAGCAGGTTTGGAAACCTTGACGTGTTCCCTATTTATCCCCAAAGTATTTTCCCAGCACCGAAGCAAATGTGGACCCTATGGACAAAATTGTAAAGAATACCATTTGGATTTTCGCTCCAATTTTTAGGAATTGCGGGATTCCCTTTGACCATTGTACAAGTTATTTTTACTATTTGCTATTTAGAAGGACAAGTTTAAAAAATTTTGAAAATTTCATTGAGTTTTGTAAAAAAATAAATGGCATATATGGTTTTAAAACAAAAATCGCGTTCTCAAATATTTTCTTAAATTCAAGCTTATTTTCTGATTTGAGAACGATTTCGATATAGCAGTTAATATTTAATTGAGAAACCTTCATTTATCCCAACATTTGCTAAATTTATGTTTCTCAAATCAGCCTCAAATGGAATGCAAATTTAAAACTAAAAACTTTGTGTAGGTTTGAATATGGTTGGAGAAGCATGTTTGATATCAAACATTAAAATCATCATCATATTTCAATCCTTTAACTTAGAGTTTGCTGAATAATCTCAACATGCCCATTGCCACAAAATGATAAAAGTTAAGATAGATTGAAAGCACTGGAAAAAATCTGACTAAGTGATAAACTAAAAAGAGGCAGTAATCGAGGAAAATCCAATACATCATCTTATAACAAAGTATGAGTATTTATTGTATAGAACTAAATGGTATGTAGGTATATGAAAAACCTTTTTATAGCTGCCTATGAAACATCATATTTCCAACAATAATTACTAAATTATAACTATCACAAGTTGCCACTCACTAGCTAAATTGCTTCCGGAAAATACACCATTTCGCACAGTAATGGAAGAAACATGAACTTTTATGTCATAGAACAAAATTTTCTCTAGATGAATTTCTAGAGTTTCAGCTAAAAATTTTCATTGGAATTTGTTGGATTTAAATTTCAATTTCTTTTTATTATTAATTTTAAAGGGAAATGGTGTTTTCCATTTGTTCCTTTTTAATGATGATGTAGGCAATTTATTGTAATAACTCTATTATCCTTAATAGTTTTCTATAGAAAATGATGAAAGACCACGTTTAACAAAATCATCATTTATCGTTTCATTAATACTAGACACACATTCATCACAAATTAGAAGGAACCTCCACACTCTTTTCCTCCTTCTTGCTATATCCATATTATTCCTGAAATAAAGTGTAAATTAATCGATTTATATAACAAAAACTATGCAGTAGTTATAGCTAGTATTACCATCAGCCCTATTAATATGTAACTTTATATTGTTTATTAATCATTTCCTGTCAGTTTCTCTTTAATACTCCTACATGTTTGCTATTTTTCTCCCCTACATTCTTTTTAATACATTTTTTCTACAAATTTTCTGTTAAATCATTATGTTAAGTTAATGAATATTGTGTACTGTGCTTTCTCTTTTTCCCCCCCTGAAATGACTGAAATTGTTAAAAAAGAAATAAAACGAAAAATAATAATAATTATAAAATAATTGAGAAGCATTATTTGGTGTGTGTCTGTTTTCTACTGTGCTCCCCTTTATGTTAATTTGTAATTAAACAGGCCTCCTGGACATGACCACTTTTGTGTTGTGCTATTTTTTTTTTGATTAAAAGGGAATTGGGTCATTAGTAATTAAAAACGTTATAGGAAGAGGGCAACAGAAAATAAATAAAAAATAAAAAAATAATGTGAAAATAATATTGTTAATATATAATGGAATTTTAAATGGCAGAAATAAGGTAACAGCTGAGTGGTAAGTTGTTATATATGTATGTATTTACACCCACTGAATATGTATTTCTTAAAAAAAGATTTCAACATTTATATTTGCTTCATTCCTAGGTTACAGATTGAATAAATTCTCCAAATGGACATACAACTGCTTTGCTCTCGAATAACATTTCTGGTTATATTACTGAACAGTGGAACAGAATGAAAACATTTTGGAAATAAATCTAAAGGCCTGATCTGATTGACTTGAAATTTCACACAAGTGTAGGAGAGTACTATAGGAGTTAAAGTTTTGACGACACCCATCAGGAGCTCTGCAGTGTATTCTCAAATAGGGCATCATATATTAAAACTATCTCAAAAAAATTGTTAAAACTAACATATCGTCAGAAATGAATCCTGGATTTACAATAAATGTCGTATATTTTGAATGTGGTTTTTGTTTCTAACAACTTATATGCTATTTTAAAGGGTATATCTATCATTTATTCTCAATTATTTATTGAAGATTCCAGTATACACAATAAAGTTTTTTTTTTTGCTTATTTTGAGCGAAAAAAGCATCATATGCGGAAGTTTTCCTTTACTTCTTTAATTTTCAAAAAAATGCCGCTAAACCACACCGATTGCTCATCAAAGCTTATGGTGAATGTGTCCCATCGGAGAGATAGTTTGTGCGGTTCAGGTGATTTTGACACGAAAAATAAAGATCGCCTAGACCAGCCAAAAAAGTTTGAACACCAAGAATGAAAGCATTACTTCATGTAGATTGTTGTCAAACTCAACAAAAGCTTGAAAGATCACTGGGAGCTACTCATGCAGCAATATCAAAACGTTTGCGAGCAGCAAGACTCATCCAAAAGCAGCGGAATTGGGTAACACACGAATTGAACTGAGAGACCTTGACGATTTTGTATGTCTCAAATGCTGCTTGCACGCTATATAGTAGAAAATCATTGTTGCACCGAATCATTACTTGCGATGAAAAATTTATCCATTACGATAACCCTAAGCGTAAGAGATCGTATGTGAAGCCGGCCAACCAACCGAATCGACACCAAAGCGAAATATCCATGGCGCTAAGGTAATGCTCTGTATTTGGTGGGAGCAAAAGTGTCCTATCTATTCTGAGCTGCTGAAATCTGACCAGAAATGGAAACTGTACCGAATGCAACAGATTCGTTTGAAGCGAGCAAAGCCCGGCCAACCAACCAAATCGATACCAAAGCCAAAGGGGAGCAAAAGGGACCTATCTAGTCTGAGCTGCTGAAATCTGACCAAGCCGTCACATGGAACCAGTACCGAATGAAGCTGATTCGTTTAAAGCGAGCATTGACCGAAAAACGCCCATAATATGCGGCCAGACATGAAACCGTAATAGTCCATCATGACAACGCTCGGCCACACGTTGCAAGACCTGTGCAAGACTATTTAGAAAGAAGTGGTTGGGAAGTTTTTCCTCCCCTGGCTTATAGTTCAGATATTGCCCCGTCCGACTACTATTTATTTCGATCGATGCAGAACACTCTCTTTGGGATACGCTTCACTTTGGAACAGAGTATCCAATATTGGCTTGATTAGTTTTTGGCCTAAAAAAATGAGCAGTTCTTTTGGCTCGGAATCCATAAGTTGCCAGAAAGATGGAAAAAGATCATAACTAACAATAGCCAATACTTTGCATAAATTTATACTGTACAAGTGTTTCAAAATAAAAGCTAGAAATTTGAAAAAATCCCACATTTTTAAATCATAAACCCAATATTAAAAAATAGATAGTTAAACTCGAGTTGACTGTAGTAAACCTCTAGCTGACTGCCTAGTCAACCTCATGTTGACTCTCTAGTCAACATCTAGTTGACACTCTGGTTAACATCTTGTTTACTCTCTAGTCAACCTCTAGTTGACACTCTGCTTAACATCTTGTTGACTCTCTCGTCCACTGATAGTTGCTTCTCTAGTTTACCTCTAGTTGACTCACTAGTCAATCTTTAGTTGACTCTCTATTCAACCTCTAGGAGACTCTCTAGGTTGACTCTATTGTCAACCTCTAATTTACTCTCTCGTCAACTTCTAGTTGCAACTCTAGTCAACATCTAGTTAAGCCTGTAGTCAACTTCTAATTGCCTATCTAGTCAAACTCTTGTTGACTCTGTAGTCTACTTCTGGTTGACTCACTAATCAACCTCTAGTTGACTTTCTGTTTAATCTCTAGGTTGATTCTATTGCCTACCTCTAGATGTCTATCTTGTCAAACTCTCTCTAGTCAACCGTTAGTTGACTCTCTAGTAACCTTTAGGAGACACTATGTTCAATCTCTAGGTTGACTCTATTGTCAACCTCTAATTTACTCTCTTGTCAACTTCTAGTTGAACTTTTAGTCAACATCTAGTTAAGCCTCTAGTCAACTTCTAATTGCCTATCTAGTCAAACTCTAGTTGACTCTCTATTCTACTTATAGTTGACTCACTAATCAACCTCTAGATGTCTATCTGGTCAAACTCTAGTCGTCTCTCTAGTCAAATTCTAGGAGACTCTCTGTTTAAACTAGAGATTGAACAGAGAGTCAGTTCAATCTCTAGGTTGACTCTATTGTCTACCTCTAGTTGACTCACTAATCAACCTCTAGATGTCTATCAAACTCTAGGAGACTCTCTGTTTAATCTCTAGGTTGACTCTATTGTCAACCTCTAATTTACTCTCTTGTCAACCTCTAGTTGACCCTTTAGTCAACATATAGTTAAGCCTGTAGTTGGCTGTCTAGTCAACTTCTAGTTGCCTATCTAGTTAAACTCTAGTTGACTCACTAGTCAACCCTTAGTTGACTCACTAGTCAACCTCTAGCAGACTCTCTGTTTAATCTCTAGGTTGACTCTATTGTCAACCTATAATTTGCTCTCTTGTCAACCGCTAGTTTAACCACTAATCAATTTCTAGTTGACTCTCTAGTCTACCTCTAGTTGACTCAATAATCAACCTTTAGCTGACTCTCTAGTCAACCTCTAGTTGACTCTCTGTTCAATCCCAATGCTTAGGTTGACTCTATTGTCAACCTATACTTTACTCTCTTGTCTTCTAGTTGACTCACTAAGCAACCTCTAGTTGACTCGCCATATCTGATAAAAGTTATCGCTAAAAGAAAATATATCGGGAAATATTATACGGAATATTATTTAGGATAATTTGTGTTAATTACTTACAAAAATACATTATTAATCTCAGCTCCCACATAAGAATTATAAAACGATTACAACTGAGACCTTACTTTCCCAAAAATAATCATCTACCCTTACCTGCCCCAAAACATTTTCATTGTGCAAGCTGTCTTTTCATAAAATAATCTCTACTAGATTGTTTAAAGCTTTTTCAGGGTAATTGAATTTGATTTATTTCCCACAACAATTAAGTTTTTACACTTATCAGCTAAATCTTTCACAATTTTATTTAGTTTTTTTTGTGTATTAAACAAATTGTGCACAATCGTACAGTCTAAACTAATTACAGATGTTATAAATTTTAATGTTATTAAGACAATTAGCATAATTGCTGTGTTTAGCTTTAATTTATATTATTTTAGTATATTTGCTGTAATTTACAACAATACTTTTAAAATAACAATAGCAATATTAAAAAGGAACAATAACATAAAATAACAATAAATTCTATTGATACTAAATAAGTATTATTTAGTTGAGTTTTGCATAAACAACATTGATACACTTTTAGGAAGATTTGCCCTAGACAATGGAAATTTAAAGCCGGGCTGGTTGATAGCTAGTGGTTATGGTTCAGGGATCACAAGAGAGGGGAGTGGAAACAGCCAACCATTAGATGATTAAGCATAATAAATGAGAACCACAAAATTATAGGGGATTAAAGATTTTGAATGTTTTAGACGAATAAGTAGATTTGTTATTAAATAAGATGAAATATAAGAAAATATTGGGTGTAAATATATGATTTGGATAGTATTTCTCATTCAGAAATAATTGGAGGTAGTAAATCACTCTCTAGGATTTAGTCTTGTAATATTCAACTTAAAAATATTATAAAACTAGAAATCAGTACACAGAGAATAAAGATTCGTGATAGCAACCGAATTTGTTGTCAATCTAATGATTCGGTTGTACACATAGAATTTTTCGGTTCTGGAAACCGAAAGTCAGTTGATAAAGAAGAATTTCGATTGAAGGAACCAAACTTTTGTTACCCCTTCCAAAATGTTGTATCCACAACTGTAAAATTCGGTCACCAAGTTAGAGTCATTCGATTGACAACAAATTCGGTCTCAGGAATCTGTTTTCTCCGTGTAAGAATAAGGCTCTTAATGTACCGAAATGTTTGGGGTAATCAGCTCTCTCTTACATAAAGCACTTCCTAAGTGATATGCTTGCAAAAAAAGCAATTTCAGTGACCTAGGTCAAAGGTCATTTAAGTCTAATTACAATAAATATGACTTTATATAAGTATTTTTAAACTTAGTTTCAAATGTCAAAATTAAGCTCAATTTGTTTTGTACCAAGAAAAGAACATTCAAGAATATTTTAAATATTTTGATACATATCTGAATGAATCCATGGAAACTTCGGAATAAGGAAATCTTTTATTTTTGTAATGAAACAAATTGATTCCCTTATATTAATAGTTACACCCAATACTTCTAAAAACATATTAGATTTCATAAAACAATTGTGTTTACTGCCACAATATGAAATTAAAGACAGCATGACAATTATAAAGCTAAAGATGATAAGAGGTCAAGAGACCCGGAGTGTGTGTGTGTGTTTTTCAAATGATAAGATAAGAGATTCACAATTTCAAATATAAATATATGTAGGTATGTCTGTTTAAATGCTATAGAAACTCATCGAAGTGTTGATGGCATTACAAACACTCGCACAATACTGAAACAATTTGAAATCCATTACCACAAAATTCTATGGGATATTGTGTAACAATAACAATTATTTTAAGTAGATCAAAATCCCTGAAAAGTGAGTGAGTGAGTGAATGAGGATGTGAAGGAGAGTGTATGTTAAAATATATGGTCAGCATGTGTAAATTTAGTACGAATTTGTCTGTCGTCGTCTGTATTTAAAGGTGTTCTGCGTGAGGTTTGTGTACCGTACGCCAGAAAGGTTATAAACTTATAATTACACAATTTTGCCAACCACCTACAAATACATATGAATTTGATGCTGGTACGTACAGAGGTGTACATTAAGGCTGCTCCATAGCACTTTGGATTAGTGAATTTCTTCTCTATAACTCCAATAGCATTGTAAATTTTATTACAAAAATTTATAATGAGCGGATCGACGATCCAAGAGTTTTAAATTCCAAAGTATTCGAGAAAAATCCCAAATTAGATATCTATAGGAAAATATTTTTTATACTCCTGCTTAGTTTTAATATTAGACGTATTACATAAAAATGCGGGATTCTTTTCTAATTTTTAGCTTTTCTTTTGAAACATCTGTACAATATAAATTTATTTAAAGTATTGACCATCTTTCTGGCAACATTTGGATTCCGAGCCAAAAGAACTCCTCATCATTTGAGGCCAAGATCGAATCAATCCAATTTAGGATACTCTGTTTCAAAGTAAAGCGTATCCAAAAGTGAAGGTTCTGCATCGATCTAAACAAAAAGTAGTCGAACGATGCACGGTCTGGACTATAAGTGGGTGAAGCAAAACGAATCAAGGATACTATGTTCCGAAGTGAAGCGTATCCCAGACCAAGCGTTCTGCGTCGATCGAAGCAAATAGTAGTCGGACGGGACAAGTTCGGAACAATACACCAGGTGTGGCAAAACCATCCAACCACTTCACTCTAAATAGATTTTAGCAGGTATTGCAACATGTAGCCGAGTGTTGCCATGATGACCGCATATTCTGGGAGGTTTTCGGCCAGTGTTCGAATCAATTACATTCGGTACAGGTTCCATGTGATGGTCTGCTCAGATTTCAGCAGCTTATAATAGATAGGACCCTTTTGTTTACACCAAATACAGAGAAATACTTAGCACAATGGATATTTGGCTTTGGTGTCGATCCGTCTGGTTGGCCGGGCTTCTCATATGATGTCTTATGCTTCAAGTTATCGTAATGGATCCATTTTTCATCGCAAGTACTGATTCGTTGCTAAAATTAGTTTCTTTTATAGCGATCAAGCATCATTTCGGACATACAAAATAGTCTTTCAAGGTCTCTCGACTTCAATTCGTATGGTATCCAATTTCCTTGATTTTTGATGAATCATGCTGCTCGCAAGCATTTTGAAATTGCCGGGTGAGTAGATCCCAATGATTTTACAATCTTTTGTTGAGTTTTACAACAATGTTCATGGAGTATTTCCTCCAATTCTTGGTCTTCAAACTGTTTTTGGATGGCATGGGCGATCTTTGTCTTCGGTGTTAAAATCACCACTTCTGAACCGCACAAACCATCTCGCACTAGTTGAAATCGATGGAAAACTTCCCGCATATGACGGGTAAAAAAACAACAATCATAGGCTTCCTATGATGCCAATTCGCCTATTTCGTAAGAGATCAAGAAAACCCTTCCGATATATTAGGCTTATCATGACTAAACTGTAGGGCAGTTTCAAAGCTCTGAGGTCTCATCGTGTATCCCGCAAAATCTGCTCTATTTTTTAATCAACATTACCCACAATAAATTGATGGTATCTAAGACCATAGTGTCCGGTAAATAGTTCCGTAAATAGAACGCAAAAATAAACACTCTCTCTCTCTCTCTAACATAGCCCCCTTAATTCATCAAATATCATTTATCTAATATGATTTGGTTTTAGTTTGAACTTGTTATGTCGGAACAAATTAAATGGACGGACACGCTACGTAGCCAATACGAATTAGTAATTTATTCAATGATTTTTTTACTTCTATAAAAATATTCTTCAATTGACAACACTTTCGTTTGTATGTTTTCCCAAACTGATTAAGTTTGGAATAGATTCCGAGCAGCTGTTGAAGAACATTAGTTTTTTCTTGATTCTATTATGAAATAGGTTTGGAAAAATTTGCTTAGCGATTCATAAATTCAAATAATCGCCTTTTAATTAAATTTTAATCATCACTCCATAGAGTCGGCTCTTAAATTGATTTTTAAAGAAGAAGAATAAACACAATTTTGTTTTTAAAATAGAGAGAGAGATAGAGAGGCACCATTTTTATTAATTTCCCAAATGATATTCAATTAGATGAAATAAGATCATGTAATGATAAAAATAGTATCCAAATTGATATTCAGATTGACATTTGGAAAAAGCCAGTCAACACACTTCCAATCCATTGTCCACACCGAATTCGTTAAGAGATGATCAACACCTGTACAACATCCTTCTACGGAACAGCGAAGTTTACAAAATACTTGATCTTTTAGTATCTTTTAATATGTATGGCGTTCATTCCTTGCTCTAGATCCATGGTAGTCGTTCATATTGTTCAGGTTACGATGATTTTCGTCAAACAACCCGAATGTGAACAAAAGAGCGTAAAAATACACACAATTCATTCAGTTTCTTGATGTTGTTGTGGATATTTTATTTTTTACCTAAAAGAGCACACAAATTAAATGCCTCTTTTTGCCTACCAATGCTCTAGATCAGCGAGCTCTCAAATGAGCTCTCTTGTTTTTATTTTCACATGTACGCAAGCACACACATTGTATAAAAACAGTCAGTCTCGCATGAGCATTGATAGAAGCAGGTTGTATTACGCTTTTATGTTTGTTTATTTCATTATTTCAGCTTTTTGTTTTTGCCAGAGAATAATTCTCAACTCATACAACTACAAGATCTAAAAACTGTAGTGGTGTGAGTTTGCATTTCGCTGCTCTAGATAGAGCTTAAGACGAGTTTCGGTCTGCACGCAAAGAAAAAATATAGTTGTGTATGTTTACTGTAACCATTTCAACATTTCTACATGTTTTTTAACAATATTATAGTCACTGTAATTATTTACATGATTGTGGTAACCATAATATGGTTAATTTACGATTCACATGATTGTATGAACCATATATATGGTTACAGTAAACAAGTATATGTTTGTGAAAACACATATTTATAATGAATAATTTTATCATAATATGTTCTCAGATTATGATATCCATAGGCCGAGAGCAACATAATATCGTAAGTCCTCCATCATATAAATGGTTGTCACAAACATATACCTATTTACTGTAACAATATATATATGGTTCATACAATCATGTGAATCGTAATTTAACCATATTATGGTTACCACAATCATGTAAATAATTACAGTGACTATAATATTGTTAAAAAACATGTAGCAATGTTGAAATGGTTACAGTAAACATATACTGTGTGTGTATTCACATATTTTTTATGGATATTAAGAGATGTTGAGGGTTGCGTTAACCGTTTATTCGAATAGCGCATTTTCTTCATCCATAGGGATAGATACCTCAGATTTTCCATAATCATAGCCATGCTTTTTTCTGCTCATTTTCCCGTTCCTTGAGCTTTTTTGCTTGCTTATTTTAAATTTTATATTTCAAGGCTGTACTTAAACATAGCCTGCAGCTAGTATTCTTTATAACTGACACATTAAAAAAGTTTAGTTACAATGACACAGCTTGACAATGTATTTTGTGCTGACATAGCAGAGAACGACACTTCTAAATATAAAATGTGTAAAGTTTTCTCATTCTCCATTAAATTTTGGAGCAGCCTACTTCATATATATACGATTTGAGTATGTTTACTTGAGTTTAAGCATATGTTAGTCCAATTCTAGGTACCTTAGCATGTGTGTGTAGTTAAACTTAATCATTGAGATTAACCATACATACCCTTTCCATAAGGACCTTGGTTTCTTGATACTATTTTCATTTTATTGTTGTTTCTTACTTGGATCTTAATGGGTCACATGTAACACTTACATTTATGTACATTAACAAATGACAAAGGTTTACATTCTTAATATACATGTCTTGTACGTATACATACAATATATGGACACAAACCAGCACAACTTAGAGCATACATGTGTAATAGGATGGCTCCATTTATAAAAGTAACAACACTTTTTCCCTTTTAATAATAAAATGAAAAAAAAATCGGGTAAAATTCGACTGGTTGAGACATGTTAATTTTACCGTATGATGGGTCTTTCAAACTCTTTCAAACAACGTCCAAAGTTACAATAAACTCCCAGCATGCTAATAAACTACTTCCAAGGAAGTGAAAAATAAGCAAGATCTGCTAGGAAGCATTTCAGTACAATTTCTCTGGGATTATAAAACGTTAATTTTAGTTTGTAGCTGCAACAACCCCATCTAGCATATAGATTCATACGAATTCATTACTTTTTGCAAGAAAATATTTCCATATCTTTTGAAGATTTGTAACAGAATCATTTTTCCAATTTATTTGAAGATCAAGATTTCCATACCTATTTGGAATAATTTACTAATAACTGAGGCGAAACCAAGGAGAACGACTATACGAAATTTAGTAAGAATTGGGAGAAATTTCAATATTTTTTTTGCTGGCATTTGAAAGTTTGATTTAAGTTCGAAACCTTAACCCCTTTTTTGGGACCCCATCCTAATATTTTCACGAATGTACATATCTACATGTGTTGATACCACATAATAACTATGTATGTTAAAGTATTTTTATAATTTTTCCTTCGTCAAAATGAACCAAAAAAAAAATTTAAGAAAGGATCGATATAAATTACTTGTAGTATTCTTTATTTTGTTTATAGCCTTCTTACAAGTATTATACAAATGGTTTTCATGTAACCTTTCACTCGTTACTCTAGTAAGGCAAATATCTGTATAATATTTTATTTTTTTCGAGGGTGGGCGATTTTATTGGGTTAGGGTAAAGTTAGTTAATTATTTTAATGGTATAATTATTTAATGTTAGATATATGTGAGATAAAAATAGAAGATAATGGTTGCTTAAGGTTATAAATAAACAATTTTACATGTTCTTCATGTTCATGATATATGTATATTGATTCCTATGGTTTCAAGATGGAACAAAGGGTCACAACAATGTTTCTCCATTATGATCTATCCTGTGCTATCAGCTTCACTTCGGCCCAGAACTTTCCAGTTGAGTTTTTTTCAGTTTCGATTTGTCTCCTACAGGTGTTACGGTGTCTGTCTCTCATTTTACTGCCTTGGGGGTTCCATTTAATTGCCATCTAGGCTGCGGTTCTGCATCTGAGTATATGGCCAATCCAACTCCATTTACGATTGATGATCTGGATACGTATTTCACCCTATCTTTCCCACAGGTCTCTGTTTGAGATAACATTCGGCAATTAATGAATACCTGCAAGGATTGCAAGTCGCTAACTGTGGCGTTCCTGGCTTAAGAGCAATACAAAACGATAGATGAAAAGGGCTGAATTTGATGTGATTTTCATACTTTTTTGCTGCGATTTATAAAACCTTCTCGCGAGCCGCCTGATGCTGATGATTGGACATCTTCAAGATCTACATTGTCTATTTGGAACTTTTGAGAGTTAGTGTTATTTAAACGCTTTTGGGCGTCTGAGTACATGACCAATCCAACTTCATTTGCGATTGATGATTTGGATACGTATTTTTGTTTCACCTGCTCTTTCCCACATGTCTCTGTTTGAGATAACATTCGGCCAAAGTATCATGAGCAGCTTTCGTAATGAGTGATTAATGAATACATGCAAGGATTGCAAGTCGCTAGCTGCGATGTTCCAGGATTCACAGCCATACAACAGAACGGAATGCACGTTAGATGAAAAGAGATGGAGCCTGGTCCTGAGATGAATGCTTGTTTAGCCTTTTTGACGTGATTTATAATACCGTCTTGCGAGCCGCCTGATGCTGATGATACTAACCAGATATATAAACGATTGGACATCTTCAAGATCTACGTTGACTATTTGGAACTTTAGAAAGCATCACTTGCTGTAGCCTGTATTTTCCATAGGTTGGCTGTCATATCGTTGAATGTGTGTTCTAGGAGAGATAAGTATGTCGTCGGCATAATCGAGATCTTCGAGGAGTCCAGTTACGCCCCAAGTGATACCTCTTCTATTGGTTATTGCCTTAAGCAAATATTATATTGACCAGCAATAGAGATAAAATATAGCCTTGTCGTACACCTGCCTTAACTCTAATGCATCTTTCCAGATTTCGTTCATATAGAACCATACATGTTGAATCATTGTATAAAGCACGGATCGATTAAAAAGTCATGTAAACCTCCTTGCACTAATAACTGAGGCGAATAACCTGCTGGTGAAGGGTATCGAGGCTTTAGCAAAGTCTATAAATATGCAATATACTTAGAGGAAATCGCCACTTCACGGATTGTTCGATTGTTGTTCACTGTTCACGTGATCTGTGCATGAGAGATGTGCTCTAAAATTAGTATGCTCAGATCAAAGTTGGAAAGACAGTGAGGAGGATATGCACCATTACTTTGTTAATCATTGGCAATAGGGTTATGCCTCTCCAATTCTATCAGGTCAATCTTTTTTGGATGTGTGTGAAGATAAATTTAAATTTATTTAGCACAGACATAAACCACATATTTTAGCTCAGCCCATTTTAAAGTTAACAGACCACTGTTAATCACTTAACAGTCATAATACTTGAATTATAATAAACAAATTTATATCTACAATATCTGAAATAATTTCAGAATAAGAAAAAAAATGGAAAAAAAAACTATCCATCTGAAATAATAGATGGATAAATTTGAGTTTTTTGAAAAAATAAATCTGGAGAGGATTTTTGACCATTATGGAAATTGGGAAAAGGGCTCGGATATGATACTATATAGAAATGGTAGTCCTAGGGTCACTGAATGGAACTGTGGTAGTGGGATATTATTACCCCAATATTTAGCTCAGAGGGAATTGCATGTGATGTTCAGATGTTTTCGATAATGGGCCGTATTATCCTAGCACCGAGAAGGGAAGCGGCAACAAGTAAGTAATTCTGGGTTGTCCACTCCAGGTTCTTTACCATTCTTGAGTGCTTTTATAGCATTAACTATTTCCGCCTCTTCTGGGCAGACCGTATTTATGTCAACTGCAGTATGTGGAGTTACACATTGACATTGCAGCGTTGTGGTGGGTTCCGGTATTGACAATATGTCAGCGAAGTATTCGAAGTATTTTAGGTGATAAGCTGTGGATCGGTTGTTACTAGAGATCTCCTTCGCCAGTCTATATAGATCCCGAGTATTGTGCGTATTCGCCGCAGCTTGAGTGGCCCTGTTTTCCGCCCAAGATCGCTTATACTGTCGAGCACTGCGTTTAACCATGCGCTCCATAGACGAATATAAGATCTGCAAGCGTGTCCTCGATGCTCTTGTTCTTGCCGCATTTATATCATTCTTAAGTCATCGTCTCTTATCAATGAGTCGCCAGGTTCCTAATGACTGACTTCAAACTTGTTTAAGTCTGATTCAAAATTAACCGATCCACCGACCAAAAATACCAACTTTTAGATAAGACAGAGAAAGGAGGAGAGAAAGGAGTACTTACGAAGTTTGGATCTATATTGAGAACCGCTATTCCTTGGAGTTAATTACGAGCCTTCTCTTTATGTTCTCAATGTTCTTTAGATAGAGCTTAAAATAGCTAATAGTTTCACTAGTGAATTCTTAGGCAGAAGGTATCAACTGACCATTTCGCAATAGCATGAGTTTGACAAATTCGGCAGTTGGAAGCCTTGCAATTAGGTGGTTGGATAGCCGGTACATACATTTTACAGCTAATTCATTCATAAATGTGAAACAGACTCCAAGCGCAGAAGGGTAGTTATATTTTTACATGTGAGTACTTTCATTGATTAGATTTTTATTCCAGTTTTTATTAAAACATTACACGTGCTTATATTGTATTGTATTTTATATTTTTTTTTTTACTTTTTCTTTTACTCTCATGATTTTTTCTCAATCTACATACATATATTCGAGTATTTGCAAGCTGCTGGATGTGTGTTATCAGCAAAAAAAAATAAGTATTCAAATTTATAAATGTATTTTATGAATATGTTTTTGGAAGGGGGGGGTGTATGTAAGTCGGTGTTGAAACAGGGGAGGGATATAGATATGAAGCAGGAGTTTGAGTGCTATCTCTATTAAATCATATATAGTTTTATTTGTTTTGGTTTGATTTTAATAAGAAAAAGCATACAGGAAATGCATTATATTATAACCGTAATCAAAATCAATATAGATTTTTCATTGTTTTCCTTTAAATTTCCCTTTGTTTCTTCAAGTTTTTATACAAAATGCAGTAAAGTTAACAAGCAGTTATTCACTGAGGCATATACAAATTAAAATTCAAAAGAATTTTAAATCTCTTTCAAGACTTTTTCCCCAAAATGTGAGTACTTGAAATTTAGTTTAATTAAGAAATATCAGAAATATTTTGCAGAATTTTCATTTTAGCAATGTTTATGATTATATCGATTTCAATAGCAGTTTGTTTTTCTGTTTACCAAATTTCCATAAATTCTTAAAACTGTTTAGATTCTAAGTAAATCTGTTTTATTTGTATATAACTTAGTAGAAAATCGAATGTATAATCGCAAATCCTTGTTAGCTGGTATATGAAAATAATTCTATTGAAACTGTTTTACATGTATCCATGTATGCTGATTTGTACATTTGCAATCATCCTTGAACAAAAAATTCTCAGTAATGGTGCCAAAATTAGAACGAGGACATTTACAGTTTATAAATTAAACTACAATATATTGATTTTTGTAACATTAATGGAAATGTGCATGGAAAATAAACTTTAAGATTGTGAACATAATTTCCGCTGTTCTTTAAAAAGGAAAAATGTATCTTGAAAGCTTTTAAAGCTAATGAATAATGTTTAGTTGAAATAACTAAGTATTTCAAGTGATACTAATACAGCTGAAGCATGAACTTTGTGTTTAATAGTTATCAATCCACAACAAAATGGATGATAACGTGAAAATATGCGAGTATAAAGAACTAGATCCCTAATCTCATCAGATCGATTGTAATTACTAAAGTAGACCTTCTGTCACCGATAAGTCTCTACTTTATGCAGTCGATAAGCTCAAAAATAGACTTTGAAAAAATACTGGCCCATATTCGGTCGAAAATTAACTGTGAGAAACATAGATAGAGAGAAAAAATCTCTTAAACAATTTAAAAGATACCCAAACTCTTCAGCACAATGTACGTTTCATGAGATAACGTAAACCTCTTAAGTATTGCCAATAAGTTTCGCTGGATAACCATATCCAGCACTACTCAGACTGTAGCTCAAGAGAACTTAGCTCCACCACTGTCAGATCAAGGGAGGGCAAATCAGCAAAAAGGAGAAAGTTCCTAAGGATCGATATTCTGGATTAGAGAGATGGGCAACCTGTAGGTTGGTCCTGCTATCGTAAATGACTGATTTATACTCCTGTAGTAGCGAAATGTCGTGCCATCGAATCCACATTGGCTAAGGTGTAATATGGATCACGTACTCACCAGTAGGGATAGTCGGGCTCTGGAAATTCCTATGAGACTTCGGCCAAGCATTTGGTTACATAAAATGGAGTGTCTAAGCTTCAGAATGAATTTCTAGTCTCTGTACTGTAGAAGGCATGTTTTAAATTGTTTTTCCTCATGAGGGTTGCAATTCATAAAGAGATGATTACATGAAGTTGAAGCTGCGAACAATCTGCTCATAGATATAAGGCTTTTTGAACCCTATAAAGGACATGCAAAGCCCAACGGTAAGCCAAATTATTGACTTTTCAATCAGCATAGTTCAGCAAATATTACAGTCTCGGAGTAAGAACTATCACAAAGAAGTTTCATAATCGCATCCAGTTTCGTGGCTCCTGATAAACCTGCACCATGAAGTGATTGCTCTCGTGGCCAACTCAAGGCATACTATCAGGGGCAGCAATGAAATAAACGATATAGGTGCTTGATTTCAGTAACCATGACAATATGATGATGCTAAAGCGAAATTTGGTTTTCCAAGTTTTGAAAATTTTAATGGTTGGGAAGAGATTCTGGATATTACACTTGTAAATGACAAGTCTAATTTATCAGTCGACAGGAATGAAGTTAACGGTAATGGTGCGTATATCCTTGACTTCATTGATCTTCATAATATGTTCATTTGTAACTAAAGTTCTAAACCGACATTTATCTATCCAAGTTCGGAACATTTTAATGGATGGGAAAAGCTTTTAGACAATAAACTGCGCGAATGGTGTATGACTTATAATGCGGGATTTTTTAAATTTTATTTTGAAACATTTGCACAATATTAATTTATTCAAAGTATTGGCCATTGTTACCTATGACCATTTCCCATCTTTCTGGCAACATATGGATTCCAAAATAATTGAGCATTTTTTGAGTCCAAGAACGAATCAAACTCCCTCTGCGAGCATTTTGCATCGGTCAACATACATAGTAGTCGAACGGGGCATGGTCAGGACTATAAAGCGAGTAAAGCAAACCTTCCCAACCACATCATTCTAAATACTTTTTAACGGTTTCATGTCTGACCGCATATTCTGGGAGTTTTTCGGCAAATGCCCTCTTCAAGAGAATCAGTTGTGTTCGGTACAGGTTTCCTGGTCAGATTTCAGCAGAGGTAATATATATGACCCTCTAGCTCCCACTAAATACAGAGCATTACCTAAGTGCCATGGATATTTGGCTTTGGTGTCAATTCGGCCTCATTTACGATCTCTTACGCTTTGGCTTATCGTAATGTATCCATTTTTCATCGCATGTGCATTCAATGCATTCATGCATCATTTCGGACATTCACAATCGTATTTCAATATCTCTCAGCTTCAATTCTTATGGTGCCCAATTTTCCTATCTTTGGATGAATCCTGCTGCTCTCAAACGTTTTGAAATTGCTGCTTGAGTAGCTCCTAATGATTTTGCAAGATTTTGTTGAGTTTTATAACAATCTTCATGAAGTAATGCCTCCAATTCTTGATCTTCAAACTTTTTTCTCTGGCCTGGGCGGCGATCTTTATCTTCGGCGTCAAAATAATCACTTCTGAACCGAACAAAACGTCTCTCGCACGTCGAAACCAATGGAGCGAATTCACAATAAGTTTTCAAATTAAAGAAGTAAAGCAAAACTTCTTTGCTGGTACAAAATTCGACATTTTCGGAGGAAAAAAACTTTATTGTTTTCACTATAATGTTCAATAACTAAGTGAGAATAAATGACAGATATGTACCCTTCAAAATGACATATAAGTTGTAAAGATACGCCAACTATTGTAAATTATTAATTTTTAAGTCATACACCCAATATATTCGACAACCCCGACATATTTGCCAGCAAGCGCCATAGAACTCAAGTGACCAAATTTTAGCTTGGTCAACAGGATCAGTGAACACTTGGAGTTGCTTCAATGAGCAGCAGCTAGAAGAATAATGGAGACGCTGCTTGTCTCTAGTCTGCGTAACGTGTAAATAAGTATTAGCATTTTTGGTATTATAATTATTTCATAATTTGAATGCAGATCCTTTCAGGATCTAAGACTTTTTTCAAGATTTTATTGAAATTGTCTGTGATGGAATAAAGGTTTATTTTCCCAACATAATTTTAAACCATCTCCGTCATAGTTTTGTCATTATTGTCTAGCAAAAAAGTTTACAATTAAAACTTCGATCGAAACCCTTTGTTTCGTAGCTGTTCGTGTAACGAAGCGATGTTCAGAGAACAAAAAGGTGTCGTAAAAGCAGTTACAGGGAGGGGCAAGAACATTGAATTTGAACGGTTTGGGAGTGTGAATTAAGAAAAAGGTGGAGAGTGTTCCTTTCATGTCTTTAAATCATTAATTTACTCCTAACTTTGCCAGTATTTACTTTAAATGAAAGTAGAAACTTTAAAGAAATTTCGATTTTAATAAAATTATTCTTTTTTCCATTTTTCCTTTAAAAATATTTACAAATTTTTCATACAATTTGCCAAAGTTATTTAAAATTCTATACATGAGCGTAATGTGCACATTTAGCACATAATTTTTACAAACACACTTTCTCTCCTACAAAATGAGAAAAAAAAGGACGAGCATGGCATTTTATGTTTTAAATTTACAACATTATTTTGCCAAATTTACTTATTTTAAATGCTATCCCAGCCACATTATGGAACTCAATAAAAATCACTTTGCACGTTTCAATTTGTGTTACAGCTATGATGAATATTTGATATATTTTTGCTTAAGCAAAATAATTTATTTTTGGAAGAATATAAATAAAAAACAGCTCAAGGGAATTTTTAGAGAAAACAGAGGCAAAACGATAGAATATATTAAATGAGTAGTGGCCTACATATTAGAAATTGTCTGTCTAATCCTAAATTGTCTAAATCCCAAGACAGTTGTCAAATAAACGTTTGTAGAGAAATTGATTTAATTAATAAAACAATTTGTTTAAGTTTTTCCAAGAAAATTTGTGAGAAATGCTTGTAATTGATGAGTAAGTTATTATTCTCTAATAATTCTCAAACGTTTGACTTTTGAGAATGGTTTTGTAATTTAAATTATACAAAATTTGGGATTAAACCAGTCAATTTGCTGGCTATTTGTTATTGCTGCGTTTCCCCAAAAAATACAGCAACACTCCCACCAACAACAACAATCATAACTACAACAACATGCTGATTTCCATGAACTCAAATACACATTACAACAACAAACTAAGCATTAACATCAATGTTAAAAAAAAGGTTTTCACTAGAAATATAAAATTCTGTTCGATGTTGTCTCGTATTTACGTTTATAATTTTTTTTCTACAAAACCAATTTTGCTGATTTTCAATACCAAACAGCCTACGACATTGATAAACATTCTACTGGAATCTTATCAATTTCGGCTGGGTATTTTAGAGGTGAGCGTGATTTACACTAACAATTTGCTTAAAATTTCACAATGACCATGAATATGCTTTGTGAGGTGTTGTATACATAATTCAATTGAATCAAATCTAAATGTAACCTTTAACTTTAAGATCAAATAACCACATCTCTCATCTTTTAAGTGTCAAGTGAATTTAATGTGCAAAAAGAGAAGTAAAGAGCAGAAAATAAAATCTTATTAAATTCTGTATACCTGGTTATTTGATGTTGTTTTTGTTTCAATACTTATTCAATATCAAGGCAATAGCAATGACTATCTTTAGTATGTCTGTACAATATTTCTTATAAGTTGAAATACGTATCTTAAATATTAATGTATGACCCCTTTGCAGGGCCCAAACCCAACATCTCTTTTTGCTACTATGTATGTGTGACGATTTCCAACAATGTTTTCCATCAATGATTTTTTCCTCTTTTGTTGTTTCTTTTTTATCTTAAGAAAAACAAAATGTTTTATCAATATATAAGTCAAGGAGGGAGAGAGGTAGGAATGATGTTTTTTTTATATTTCTATGAATATTTTTTCTTTTGTTATTATTGTTACAATTTGCTTTACTTTTTTTTTTTGTTTTTCATTTTATTGTTGCTGTTGTTATTGTGTTACTTATTTTCTTCAGTTATTGGTTTATCTTTCAAGTAAACAGTTTTCCAAAGTTGTCGAAACCAAGCGAAAAAAGAATAAGTTTTCCTCACATGTGGCAAGTAACAAAATGTGTAGAGAAAAAAAAAACGTAAAAAAATGCTGCTTAGAAGCACGTTTAAATTTGTTGTTTTGAGTTTGAAGAAAAGCAAATAAATTTTACACATTTTACACATTAAATTTGTGCAAAGTAATGTAAAAGAGTGAAATGTATTAGAACTAAAATTAAACTCGTCTCAACATTGAGGGCCTTTTACACACATTAGCAAGAACAATATATGTTACTTTTGTTGTTATTATTTTTTTCTAATGATGCACCACAAACAAAACTACAACAACATACACATAAAACTTACAAGGTAAGCAACTACAACAATTTTGAATCTAATTTTTGTTAAACTCTTTAATTTTGTTAAATGTTAAAGCGGTATAGAGTTTAAGTGAATCTCATCAATATTAATTTAGTATTTTTGACTTGAGCATGTTTTACACACACCTACAGACGGCTGTTTATTCCTAAGATTTTGTTTTGTGAAAACATTACTTTAAAATCCTGTTTATCACATTTATTTATCGTATAAAATATTCCAAAGACGATGATGCTAGATAAGGAGAGTGTGAGTGAAAGATGTGGAGTTGAATGCTTAATGTGAAGGAAAAAACTCAAGAAAGTCTATACAAACATATTTGTAAAACTGTGTATTAGGGTACTACAATTAAATGAATTTAAGAATATGGAACACAAGTCTAGAGATATATAGCTTTATTAAGTCCATATTTCTATCGCAAATTCTTAGGAAATAAGAGAAATAATATGGTAGAACTTAAATAAAAAATATTAAAACGATATCAGAAAGTCTCAATAAAGGAGTGTAATTGCTGGACTAGTATTTGTCGATCCAAACAATTCTGAAGCAGTCTACTGCGTGTTATCCCTTAATATGTATTGTTGTATAAGGAATAAAAAATAACAAACATACGCACCGAAGTAAGAACCAGAAAATATACATAAATTCGTGCATACTTTTCATAAATAAACAAACACTCATATACAGACATTCAGCAACAAGGACACCCAGCCACATTCAATAATATTTCGGTTGGTTTTACAGCAACCAAGAAAATATATGAAAAACAGTAGCAACCCAAAAAAACTCAGCAGTCCTTTAAACTGTCTGTCTATAAAACATTTAAACACATCCTTACCAAGTTTACAAATGTGCGTAAGTGTTTAAGTATGTATCTGTGTGATTGCTTATATGAGTATCTATGTGAGTTCATGAGATCTAGATTATAAAAATGTTTACGAGAGAGAGTGTGTGTCGAAGTAGTGGTTGTTTTTAAAAGTTTTCTCAATCGAAAGTATCAAATTGCCCACAATAACACTTAAGTCAACACATACTCGTTTACAGCAACAAACAGAAAGAAAAACATAAGAAGTGACATATGTTGGCTAGGAGAAAAGGCATATACGAGGAACTTAACTAGAACAGAACTAGAACAGAACTAGAACAGAACTGGAACAGAACTAGAACAGAACTAGAACAGAACTAGAACAGAACTAGAACTAGAACAGAACAGAACTAGAACAGAACTAGAACAGAACTAGAACAGAACTAGAACAGAACTAGAACAGAACTAGAACAGAACTAGAACAGAACTAGAACAGAACTAGAACAGAACTAGAACAGAACAGAACTAGAACAGAACAGAACTAGAACAGAACTAGAACAGAACTAGAACAGAACTAGAACAGAACTAGAACAGAACTAGAACAGAACTAGAACAGAACTAGAACAGAACTAGAACAGAACTAGAACAGAACTAGAACAGAACTAGAACAGAACTAGAACAGAACTAGAACAGAACTAGAACAGAACTAGAACAGAACTAGAACAGAACTAGAACAGAACTAGAACAGAACTAGAACAGAACTAGAACAGAACTAGAACAGAACTAGAACAGAACTAGAACAGAACTAGAACAGAACTAGAACAGAACTAGAACAGAACTAGAACAGAACTAGAACAGAACTAGAACAGAACTAGAACAGAACTAGAACAGAACTAGAACAGAACTAGAACAGAACTAGAACAGAACTAGAACAGAACTAGAACAGAACTAGAACAGAACTAGAACAGAACTAGAACAGAACTAGAACAGAACTAGAACAGAACTAGAACAGAACTAGAACAGAACTAGAACAGAACTAGAACAGAACTAGAACAGAACTAGAACAGAACTAGAACAGAACTAGAACAGAACTAGAACAGAACTAGAACAGAACTAGAACAAAACAAGAACACAACAAAAAGAGAAACGCTTATTTAAAAAAAAAAAAACAGATATTCCGCAATAAAATTACATTTAAGAAAGACTGAAACTATTTTTTAATTGAGCAGTCGTTTTAAAAATATATATTTTTTTTTTATAAAACGGCTTTGGTGGTGTAGTGTATTAAAAACGAATAGCACCACTAGATTCAACGTACTCGAATTAGTTTTCTGATAGAAAATTTATAAACTTTTCAGAAATAGCTTTTACCCCTATTAATTTTCTCATACATTTACAAATAACACACATTTTTTTAAGTATCCCTCATAAAACAACTTAAAAATTTTAAAAAGAACAAAAACCCTAAAACTCACATTAAATTCACTTAAAGGAAAAACTAGTTTTTCCCTAATTTTTTTCTAACGGAAGGAATGGTATCATGTCAGTCTCCCATATACATCAATGTGACCTCAACTGAAAACCTCAAATAACAAAAACTCCTGTTACCAACGTCGCTAGCTAACAACATGATTTAAATGATTTCTACGTTCAGATAAGACAAATAACTGGGAAAATCATTAATATTTTCGTTTTGTGGTAACACCCATTTATTTAGTTTTTGTTGAGTTTTATTAAAAATTTTGTATTTTTTTTTTGAAATGAACAAAAATTGGTTTAAACAACAAATGATTGGTTTTCTTATCTATGTATTTGATAAATGGCAAAATGATAGGTAAATAAAAAGAAAATAAATAAATAATTTGGCAAACTATGGCGTGTTTTAGTATTATTTTTTTAAAAGACAAAATAAATGAAATTCTTTTGTTTTTAGGTGAAAAATAAAAAGGGACACTAAGTGACAATTGACTCTAGAATAGATTAAGTTGGAAGGTTCAAATAAAAACTTTCATAAGTTCAGTACAAAAAAGTTTAAAGTGACTACATGGTAGATTACTTAGAGACACTAAAGTGACAATTGGCTTCACACCAGATTATGGGTGAAGTATAAAGTAACCAGTTAATTTCATTACAACAAAGAGCACAAATATCAAATGACCCAAAATCATATAAACTAGAGTCAGCCAAAAAAGCTGAGACGATATTTAGCTAAGACACATGTAAGCGAAGACACAATACAGAGTTGCATAAACAATTGAAAACATGATTGGAATATAAAAAAATTATAAAGTTATAGGTATTTGACTATAGATTTGGATAGTATATTATAAGTAATTACATTTTACATTCAATTTCCAAGGTATCTGCTGCTATTATCATTTTCTATATTAATCTGTTTGTCATATAGATTACAAATTAAATTTTTGGTATATTTCTTTCCTTTTTTACTATCCTTAATGTTTATTTGTTTAATTTAACAACATTTATATTCATTTGCTGAATTTTGTTTGCGTGTAAATCGAAAATTATGACAGTTAAATTTAACTTTAGCATATTCAAATTAAGCATACAACAATGATAACAAAGAAACGTAACAAAAATTTAATGGCTTAGTAAACTGAATTATAATTGAAGTTAAATTGGCAATTTATTTAAATTTATGCTAAATTCTTAATGTAAATATGAGTTTTATTAGATATTTTGAATGCTTGGCAGCGAAAAAATGTATAATGGCAACAATTTTTAATAATTTGTTATTATTACAAAGTGTTTTTTATGTTCGCTTTAAAGGACACATAAAATTTTATTAGATTTTCATGTTATAAGAGAGAGAGAGAGGGAGAGAGAGATTGTGAGAGAGTTCAGAGACACATACAATTCGTTATATGACAACTAACCTATAAAGGTAATGATATGACATTACTAATGAAGATACTGAGTAATGACTAATACTTACTACCTGCATTACTTAGAAGTACTTAGGTAATGGCTGGCCTATAATATATAATTTAGTAGTTATGTTAAATACGGAGGAACAGTTTAACTTAAAGATTGGATATAGCCTTTTCTGAAGTAAAACAAAACTGTACGTTATCAATTCCATGCAACATATGTAACCAGATATTCCAATTTTACTGAGGACTACTTCTGTAAGGTCTTACTAGCTATCGCTTAACTTGTAACTAGTTCCTTAGTAGCTTTAAAGTAATGTATTACTAAAGTCTTTATTTGTAATACAGCTTGGTAACTATATGAAAATATTCTTCTATATTTTCTAAAAACTTTTTTATATTTAATGATTTACAGAATGCTGCTAAAGATTTTAATTAAACACGTTTCTTTTTACTTCACTTTAAGCCAACTCAAGGACTTAGTAAATGAATTAAGAATTTGGTATTGTTTGTTCAAGTTTTAGAACTTACAAGTAGAGCTCCTTCAGCTCAGCAAATGCTTAGAAAATTTTGTATATTTCAGCAAAAACAAAAAAAAAAGAAAGAAATATTTCACATTAATCAAAAAATGAAGCAGTAGTTGAAATATTGCCAAAAAAAATAATAAACACTTGACCCCCTCTTCCAAAAAACAAAATAAAATACAATAGAACAAATGGCCCAGACTTATTCAATAACTTTACAATGGATTTTTAATGTTACCTCATAAATTTGTTTCTAATAGCCAACGAAATCTCTCCCTTTAACCGGGTACTTAATAACATGCAACAACCATCAATATGGGCAAAAGGTACTCCACTCGTTAATATTTCTGCTCAAGTATCACCAGCCACCACTTACTCCACCCCTGGCATCAGAAACTAATCAATTATTATAATCAAAAAAACGTAGAAAAATAAACCCTTAAAATCTTCACTATTGTTTTTGCTTCTTTTCTTTCCAAAAAAAAAAAAAAAAAAACATAAACATGAGCAGATTTTCTTCCTGTTTAGAAAAACAAATATCGTTTTGAAAAGAGCAGAATGAAAACCACCCCAGTTTTTGAAAACTATACTTGTTTGGGACCTCAACAGGGTTGGGAAATTTAATACTATTGTTTTTGTTTTGACGTCAGAATATAAATATAAATTTGTTTAATAATGTTTTTTCAATAGTCGAAAAATCTGAAGTTTAAAGAATCAGTCTGACTTGAATTATTAATAAAATATATAAAAACAAGTAAGAGCTCAATATTCGGCTTCACCAAAGTATACCTTAAGAAGTATATTAACATAAAAATTTTGGTGAAATACAAAAAAACATTTCGTGAACAAAATTTTGTTAAAAAACATTTTTTTTAAATGAAATTGGGTGAAAAATGGAGGTAGTCGCAGTATTTTGCTTCTATCTAATCCATTTATGGGCCGAATTTTTCAATTTTAAATAGCACTCTAAGTTGGACTACAGCGCATATACATGTGTATCAAGCTTGTATGTAAATTATTTGGCGGCTTCGGAAAGTTGATTTCAACATACAGATGAATAGACAGGCACGGCGAATATACACTTCATGGGGTTGCAAATAAAAATGTGTAATTAACAATCGGAATGACGATCGTATAATTACCCTTGAAACTCATGATGAAGGGTATAAATAATAATAAGTTGACAAAGGTGGATTTAAATAAACTCAATTAACCTTCATTAGGTCTTAGGGTCAAATTTTACCCATTTTAAAGTTTAAATTTAATTTTTTCTAAAAATGAGTGGTTGATATTTTTGATATTTTATGACTTTTATTTAATTTCAAATGTCAGGTTTTTAGAAGAAAAAAAATCAATTTTATATTTGGGTCAAATTTAACCCAATACACATTCACATTAGCGTTATAATTTTTTCTTTGCCGACATCCTGCAGTTCCATAAACTGCGATTTCACTCTTTCGCGATCATGAAAAAAGTTCATGAACCATAGTTTTGAATATACGATTTGTTATACCCTACACCACCATAGTGGGGAGGGTATAATGCGTTTGTGCAGATGTTTGTAACGCCCAAAAATATTAGTCTAACTTCTGATTAAACGAAGTCCGTCCGTCCGTCTGGTCGGCTGGCTGACTGGCTGTCCATGTAAACCTTGTGCGCAGAGTACAGGCCACAATTTTTAAGATATTTCGATGAAATTTGGTACATATTATTTTTTCGGCTCAAGGACCAAGCCCATTGAAACTGGCTGAAATCGGTCCATTATTTCACCTAGCCCCCATACAAATGTCCTCCCGAAATTGGACTTTATCGGTCATAAATGTTTAATTTATATATGTATCTCCACAAATTCCGCTCTAAATAAGTTTTATATATACAAAATTCATGTCACCAAATTTTGTTACGATCGGTACATAATTAGTCATAGCTCCCATATAGACCCGCTTCCGAAAATCACTTTAACGTGGATAAATCGCTTAAAAATGTTGGTATTCACACAAAATTCAACATAAATCACACGACCTAATTTCATGGTGATCGGTCCATAATTGGTCATAGCCCCCATATAAGGCCCACTTCCGAAAATCACTCAAAAATATAAGTTATTGAAATTTTAAAATAAAAATGCTTTTACTTAGTGTAGGGTATTATATGGTCGGGCTTGACCGATCATACTTTCTTACTTGTTTTTAATTAAAAAAGTGATATTTTACTCCTACATTTACCTATTACTTTCTTAATTAGTTATAGACACGCAATTGACAATTGTCGTCACTGTAGATTACCTGGGAGTTGTGATCCAGTTATTGTTTCCATCCAGGGTATGCTTAGTCTGTCCAGGTTCTTCAAAGGCCAGCTTCCTTTGAAATCATCTTTACCACAGAGTTGTCTTGTATCTTTGGAATATGTTTGTTAATAAATGCTTCGGCTGTCGGTCGGCAAATGACTAATTATTGGTAGATACAGCTTATGGATGCAATCCGAGGTGATAAATTATTCAGCTCTCATCGGCAAACTATGCACAAATTATTGCTAGTCATAGTTAATGAGTACGATCCGACTAGATAAATGCTTCGGCTTTCGGTCGGCTAACTACGGTATTAGTACAAAGTAAGAATTTAAATCTCGTCTAATTATGCTTTGTTACCCGGGAGAAAAATATAAGTAGATCGGGACATCGATTCTTGCCTCCCCTGTTCATGTTTTTCTTAGATGTCTTGTATTAAAATTTACATAAACTCTTAAAACAACTTGGAAGCCTTTCTACATAATTCACTCAAAAAGAACTTGTTTTGATCATAGTGAAGGCGCATTATTCAAAAGCAAACATTTAAAAACACTGTATTGTGTCTTCGCTTATATGTGTCTTGGCTAAATATCTTCGGAGACGAAGAACATATTCGAACAAAAACAATAGGCGGAATTTGTCAGTTGAATGTCATCAGTGAATGCAAATTTAACAGGATGATACTACTTGCTCAGCAAATTTTATGTATACAAACAAAATAGGCAGTATCTGACAGTTAAGTGTCAGTTTACAAAACAAAATGTCGCTTGCTTTGCTTCTGTAATTCATATTTAACCCTCTAATGCTTAAGCATGCCTCAAGGCACTCATTCCAAAATGCCAATAAATGCAAATATAACTTTAAGTATGCCAATAAATGCGAATATAACTTTAAGTAAGTTTTTAACTGTTACATGAGTTTTTGAAATTAAAAATCAGTTATATTTGCAATTTATTGTAATTTTTGCGATGAGTGCTTAAGCATTAGAGCATTGGTAGGCAAAAAGAGGCATTTAATTTGTGTGCTCTTTTGGGTAAAAAATAAAATATCCACAACAACATCAAGAAACTGAATGAATTGTGTGTATTTTTACGCTCTATTACGCTCTTTTGTTCACATTCGGGTTGTTTGACGAAAATCATCATAACCTGAACAATATGAATGCCTACCATGGCATTAGAGGGTTAAGGAATGTGAAACTGAATTCCAAAATTCAACTAAAAAAATTCTTAGTACATTTGTATAAAACTTGAAATATTTGTTGACAGTTGAGGAATACTAAATCAATGTCTGGACTTTCAGTGTGATATTAAGAATCTAAAAACTGTGTATTAAAGCAAGAATGAGGAATTTGAATTCATAGAATTGAATAACCGAATAAATTCTACGCAAAAACTTTAATTGCCAAGTAATGAGTAATAATTTTTTATATTTTGACTCTAAATTACTTATTCATTGGCATTTTATTTTATTGATATCAATGGAGGAAAGTTCTTACTTTAATATCACTACAACTGCTTACAAGTAACGACTTTAGTAACTCATTGATGGTAAGAAGAGACAAAAACAGAAACTGCGAAAATAGAATGTACTCAAGCAAATGAATAGTAAATAAATAATTTTATAACTAAAAAAATAAGTTATTATTCAAGTACTTCTAAGTAATGCAGACTGTAATGTAGTAGTAATTGAAAAGTATAATATTCAGTAATTAATTATATTAACAGTTTTGCCACAGTAAAAAAAGTACTCTTCTAATTCTAATTTATTAGCATTAATATTTCAATGTTATCCAGCTCTGTTGTACATACTTCTAAGCAAAATGTATGATTAAGCAATGAAAATTATATTGAAACATTGATGAACAACATGTTTTTCTTTTGTTTCCTTTTTTTCGGAGAAAAACTTTTGTTAGTTACAGGAGTTTTGATGCTGTTTGAAGAAACAGCAGAAAAAACACAATAATGTTTGCTAAAGTATAAAGGACAGCTGCTACCAATGAATATTAGTTGCAAACACAGAAATTTTGTGGCACAAGAATATTAGCAAAACTTGAGTATAAATAAAAATGAACAGGCAAAACAAAACGAATTTAGTTTATATTAAATATTTAGAGAAATTTTAATAAAATAAATCGGGTATTAAGAAATTAGTAAAAAGGTAGATTGTAGATTATTAAATAAGAATTTTAAATGATTGTTGTATTATATAGAAAACACTTAATTAAACTGCTTTAAAAATTAACCTTTTAACAAATTGTATGCTAAACTTTCGAACAAACTGAAAGTACTTTCCATTTTATTATAGGGTTGGCAAGAGCCGAAGATGTTATAAAAACAACCACCTTCAAAAACTCATTTATATTGAAAATATTCAAGTACAACTGAGAAATGAACAAAAATCTCATAAACATCACAGTTGCACGTAATAAACGAATAGTGAGTGGACCCTTAAAATAAAAATTGAAATCAGATGCTAACATTATGAAAACCAAGGTTTTTCAGCAAACTTGCAAACTGAAAAATAAAAGCAATCTACAAAAATATTTGCAGAAATTAAAAACAAAAAACTTTTAATAATTTCAAATGAGTATTTTCTGTTTATTTGACAAAAAAAAAACACTTTAAAATCATTATAACCCACTTTTAATATTTACTCATTGAGCACATATAGTTTGTATTTTATGGTTTTTAATATAAAAATCAATTACATTGTTTTACAAAAAAATAATAAAAATCATCAAACATTACACTGCACAGTGGTTTAGAAATATTTCGGGAACTATTGTAAATATTACTACGAAAATCACATGGTTCGAGTTGAGATGTTTTCGAGTTTACATGAAATATATGAAACAAGTAAGAGAGCTATATTCGGCTGTGCCGAATCTTATATACCCTTCACCAAATTATACTTTAAAATAAATTTTTTTAAACAAAATTTAATTTTTTTTTTAATTGTTTTTTTTCGAAATTGTTTTTTAATTTTTTTTTAAAAAAGTTTTGTTTCAAATTTTTTAAAAAATTTTTTTTTTAAATAATTTTTTTTTTGGGAAAAAAATTTATGACAAAAAAAATTTTTTGATGAAAAAAAAATTCGGGTCAAAAAATATTTTTCCGGATTTTGACCCATTGCAGGTCCAACTTACTATAGCCTTATCTACATCGTTGCAATGGACTTTGAAATATCTATCATTAGATATCCATATTGTCTATATTAATGACTTAGTAATCCATATATAGATCAAAAATAGGTCAAAAACCGAGGTTGTCCCGGTTTTTTGCTCATATCTCCGTTATTTATGGACGGATTTTGCTGATTATAAATAGCAAACTTCTCGAAAGCATGTCTGACAGAATTATTGAAGATTTGGATCCCGAAGATATCTGGGGTCTTCAGAAAATTGATTTCAACTAATAGACGGACAGACGGACATGGCTTAATCGACTCCGCTGTCTATAAGGATCCAGAATATATATATATAGGGTCGGAAATGAAAAATTAGAAATCACAAACGGAATGACAAACTTATATATACCTTTCTCACGAAGATGAAGGGTATAAAAAGTACAAAGTTTGTCAAAGGGGACAAGGTTAAGGGAACTTCTAAGGAGTAAAAAAAGGCTTTTTATATAATTAATTGATATTGGTGAAAACCTTAGGACTTGAGGATTGATATTTTAGTAAAATTAAAAAAATTTATAAGTTTTTGGGTCATTCACTTTAAAAACTAAAAAACTATAATATGGTGGTTTTCCACAAAGAAACATATAAAATTTGAATTAACATAAAATTTTAACGCTTTAAGATATGATAACAAAATTTGGAACTAATATAGACTCAAATGTCCTTAAATCAATGACATTATAATTTTTGACATTTTTTATTTTCAAATACCGAAATTCGTAAAACGGGGAAAATGTGTTCCAAAAACTGAGTTTTTTTTAGAAAACCTCCTACTGTGACGTTATTTAACGTGTGATAGTAAAAAACTTTAAAAGTATTTAGGAAACATATAGGGTTATGTAAATATGGAGGTTTTTCGTAGATCGGTGCTTTGCCATTTTAGAATTTTTTATTCAAACCGATTTTTTTTTTTAATTAACCAAGTTTGAATAGGTCTGGGGGGTGTTATGTCAGATTAAGTGAGCCAAATTTGACTTTACACGCTTTTGCATTAAGTTATCTTTCCGGATCATATAAAAATTGTATATAGTTTCAAAGAAAGAAAAATTATATGGGCTTTTTTGGAAAAAAGGCCCTTTTTACAAGTTCCAAATTTGGATGTGTATAACAGTTTATAGGGATGAGATAACTGCTAGCAAGTGTTTTATTTTATTTAGAATTTTATCGCCAATATAGCCGATATTTTAAAAATAAATTTCGACCCTCCGTAGGCTCACCATATATAAAAAACCATAAAAAAATCGAACAAAATTAAAAAAAAAACAAGTAAGAATACTATATTCGGCCATGCCGAATCTTAAATACCCTCCACCTAAAAGACTAGTTTACGCAGAAGATATTTTATTTAAAATTTTTAAAAAAATGTATCTAATTCAGCAATTTGTAATTGAAATAAATACAGATTATTAACAATTTAAATATTTGTCATTTATTTCTATAATAAAGTATGAAATTTAACATTTTATTTGGTCAACATTGTATTTTTTCACCACGAGTGAAAAAAAAGAGTATAAACAAGTAAGAGAGCTATATTCGGCTGTGCTGAATCTTAAATACCCTTCAGCTAATTATATACATTAAAATACAAATGTTAAATATTTTTAGGTAAACAAAATACATTTTTTTTCCAAAGTTGTTTTTTTTCGAATTTTTAAATTTTTAATATCTTTTTTTAATTTAAAATTTTTTTAATATTCTAAATTAATTTTTTTTCCAGTTGTTTTTTTTCTAATTTTTAATTTTTTTTTTAAATTTTTAAAAAATTTTTTTTTGATTTTTTTGAAATTTTTAAAATTTTAAAATTTTTTTTTAAATTTAAAAAAAAAAATTTTTTTTTGGTGAAATAAAAATTCGGGCTAAAAAATATCTTTCCCGATTTTGACCCATTATAGGTCCAAATTACTATGACAGAATTATTAAAGATTTGGATCCCGAAGATATCTGGGGTCTTCAGAAAATTGATTTCAACAAACAGACGGACAGAGAGACAGACAGACGGACGGACATGGCTTAATCGACTCCGCTATCTATAAGGGTCCAAATATATATATACATTATAGGGTTTTAGAGACCCTAGGTGACCAATTTTGAGGGGCTACACACTGGTCCCCATTAGCCCATGGAAGCTGAACAAACGTAAGTCAACTCGAAAACACCTCAGTTCGAACCATGTGAAATTTCGTAACAATATCTGCAATAGTTCCCGATATACCGAATTATTTCGGAAAACCACTGTGCACTGTGATGCAAAACTGATCGTAAACAAGTTAGAGAGCTATAATTTGGCTGTACCGAAGCTCATATACTCTTCATCAAAATATTCTTTAAGTTAAAGATTCAAAATATTTTTTAGTAACCAAACTTTTTTTGATGAAAAAAAAACTCGAGTTAAAAAATATCTTTCCCGAATTTGAGCCACTGTAGGTCTGAATGGGGTCGCAAATTAAATTTGTGAAAATTACAAACTTGTAACTCGCTGTGAAGGGTATAAAAAGTATTAACCAAAGTAATCGAGAACTCGTGCATATTTTTGTGGTGTAGCATAGTGTTATTTAAATAATGTTCAATATATTTTATTGGGCCAAACTTTACAACAGGGTAGGAAGTGCAAAAAAAAAATGTTCCCATATTAAATTGCTCTGACTCTCATTTTCAAAATTATTACGTATCCTTATCACAAGAATGTATGTTTAACGTACAAAAACATACATATTCACAAAATGTTTCCAGTATTGATAATAAATGGCATGTGAAAATAAACAATTTTGTAGTTTTTTCCACAATGTTGTTCTTTCTCTTTTTTTTTTTGGGTGATTTTTCATTAAACCATAAACAGCAACAACAGAAACAACAGCAACTGACAGGGGTTGTAGGAAAGGGGTTTATTTTGTTACATTTCTTGGTCAGTTTTTGGCAGGTCATATTCACAACAGCTACAGCTAGCTACAGCAGCATTAGTTCTGGCTATGGTAGCTGTTGTAGAAATATTGGCAAATATGTAGACTTTGGCATTGGATGGCTAACTGGTGGCAAGCAGGAGGAAGGCCAACTATACAACACAGGACACATCATAACATATTAACCCATTTCATTGGGGAGCAAATGTGTTTTTGATGGCTTTAATGAATGTGCCATGACACGGCGCAATACTCCTCATATCACATACATAAAATGTATGCATGTTGCCTCTCAAAAAAGCTACACAAAAAAAAGGCTAAAAATATCTAAAGGAACATGTGATATTGTACATGAAATCGATAAGTTGATGCTTTTTGTTTGCTGTTCTTTTTTTTTGTAGGTGGGAGGAAGAATTGTATAATTTAGGTCTTAAAATAGCTACTCTTTAAAATTTGTATTTTTAAAGGAGAAACAGAAAACAGTTTAGGAATATTAAATATGTGTTTTACTTTTCTGTAAATCTAAGCAATAAAAAGGAAATTTGCTTGTCAAAATTTAAAAACCAAAGAAATTGCCAAAAAAAAAACTTCCATTACCAAGTAATGAGTTAAAATGCTAATATTCTGACACTTCACTACTTTCCCATTGCTATTTTAACTCATTATTTTAACACGTTTATACAAGTAACGACTTCAATAACTCATTGATAGCAGGAAATCACAGAATGTGCCCATGGAAATGACTGGTAAATAAGTAGTTATACAACAGCTAATAAATAAGTCATTACTAGACTACTTATAAGTAATTTAGAGGGTTTAAAGTAGCCATTAAAAAGTATAATATTCAGTAATTGCAAGACATTGACAAGGTTTTGCTATTTTAGTATAAGTTCTTTCCCATTCGCTCTCTTTTCTAAGAGAAATGTAGCTGACAAGATTGAGAAGTTTTTGGACCTCTCTGAACTGTCATTAACATTGATTATGTTAAGATTATTTGCTTGTAAAGGTTCACAATTCTGCATGCTGCCCAGCATTTAGGTTCGGAAAAAACCGGCAGCCAGTCTGTGCAACTTGGTTCACTTGTGTCATACTGATCGCTTTCTGATACCCGAAAAAGAGTATGTAGGGGTTTTCGCGTAAAATATGTATGTAATTTTTTACCCGCAGAGAATGGAGCAGAGACAGAAAAGGAGTCTCAATGATTTTTCATCGTCATGATTATAACAACTTCTACTATAATGATTATAATAATGATTCGGCGGCAGCTTTAAAGAGGCCATAAAAGACTCGATGTCATGCATGTGGCTCAGCTGACTATACAGACCTGGAAAATACCAGCCAAAAACTCACAGCAGTCTTTAAGGAATCATAGAAACCTCGATGTCTGGTCATACACTCCTGAATAGAGGCTCCCCATTCTAATAACAGAAATTAGTTATAGTCAGTTAGCCACGTTATTTGTTAATCTGGATGTACACTGGTACATATTCCTATAAACGCACACTTTTTTTTAAAAAAAATTAAAAAAAAAACAAGAACATATTTAGGGGGCTACAAATTTGTTTATTAAATTAGTTAAGACTTCACTTAAAATTCACTTGTACTTTATTTATTTTTTTTTTACTTAATTTTCGAGAATAACAGCCATTTTTAAGGGTATTTTCCTATAAACGCACTTTAATTTATGGGCCACTGTAGCATTATTAATAATGCGTGGATGATCCTTTGTTATGGATTGTTTCAAAAATACGGTCTGGCATTGATTCCACTAATTTTTTAAGCAGATCGGAATCAATTTCCTCCCAGACTTGTTTAATTTTTAGTTTCAGATCTGTCACAGTCATTATGCTTTCATTCTGGGCATTAATTGCATAAACTTTACGGGCCATGTATCCCCACAAGTTCTCCATTGGGTTTAAGTTCGGACTACAAGCCGGCCAGTCCAACAGAGGAATGCTATGTTCATTAAACCAAGATTTCGATTGCTTAGAAAAATGGATTGCAGCATTATCTTGTTGGAATATGCAATCTTCATCCATTTTTTCATCCATAAATGTGAGAAGAGCATCTTCCAACAGTTCGTTATAAATCGCACTATTAATTTTTGTCGGAACAAAACATATTTTCGACTTGGCAACTGCAGAAAACGCTGCCCAAACCATAACACTGCCACCACCGAAATTACGTTTTGACATCCCAACATCGTTTGATCTCAAATCGTGCCAATAGCATGAGTTTTAGTCAGGACCCTCTAAATTATTTTTTTTTGTCAGAGAAAATTACTTTTTTCCACTCATCTGTCTATTTCATATATTTTCTTGCGAATTTTAGACGATTTTCTTTATGGTGCTTTTTTAGCATTGGTTTACATTTCGGCTTTTTCCATTTTATGTTTTCATCGTTTCGTAAAATGTGTGCAACGTGTTTGGAAGTCACATTGTTTCTTGTTTTATTAGATTAAGTTGTCTTCTTGTTACACAGAGAAAACAGATTCGTAATGGCAACCGAATTTGTTGCCAATCGAATGATTCTGCCTTGGTGACCAAATTTTACAGTTGTGGATACAAAATTTTAGAACTTGTAACAAAAATTTGGTTGCTTCAACTGAAATTCTTCTTTATCAATTGATTTTCAATTGCTAAAACCGAAAAATTCTATATATGCAACCAAATCATTCGATTGGCAACAAATTCGGTTGCCATTACGAATCTGTTTTCTCTGTGTAGTTTTGTATTTCCCTTTGTAGGTTTGCGGACTCCATAATTTTGATCTTTCTTCAAGAAATTTCGCACCACACTTTCCGAACGATCGATTTTACGTCCAATTTCTCTATTGGAACAACCTTGATCGTGAAAAAATTTAATTTGAATCTTTTCTTGATCGGACAAAAAAGTTCCCTTGGGCATCTTTAAAAGTGATGAAATTTATTAATTGAGATGTTACTATTAGAAATGTACCTTTGGTTGAAAAAAACACTAAAATTGATATTTTATTTTTGGTAACTTTTTTAAAAACCAATTTCACGTCTGCGCTTATACGAATCTTCCACTTAAAATAGCACCAAGAACATTTGATCGCACAATTAAGGCAAATAACAAGAATAAGAAAAAAAAAAACTTGTTTACTTTCAAAAAGTACCGTTATGTTGTCTCTCATTAAAAAAGTTAAATTTTGCTTCTGGATGAGAACAACAAAGATATAACAAAAATACAGAAACAAAATTAAGTGCGTTTATAGGAATATGCACCAGTATTATACTATAGGTTAGAATGACTCGCCACCTTGTCAAGAGATGTTCAACATTCGTGAATCAACTTGAATGTAGAAAAACGAAAGAAATTTGTTTCTAATCAATAATCTGAGACAGAGGTAAAAGGGATTGCCGCAATTCCTAAAAATTGGAGCGAAAATCCCAAAAATGGTATTTTTTACAATTCTTCCCATAGGATCCACATTTCCATCGAGGCTGGGAAAATACTTTGGGAATAAATAGGGATCACATCAGGGTATCCAAGGCTGCTTACCATTTTCTGATACCAGCTTCGGAATTTTAGAATATGTGGCCCAAAATTTAAATTTTGATAAGAAAATAGGTCACATTCCGAAGAGCGTAAGGGCGACATATTTCAATAATAGGACATGGTTTTTACACTAAAATATTCTCCATAAAGATACCTTACAGAAAAACATAAAACTGATATATGTTATTAAAGAAAGTTTATTTTTAACAAAGAAAGAGTTAAGTCACCCAAAAAAAAAACAACCAAAATCAACTATTTTTTTAATTTATAAATTAAAAATTGTATATAATTTGTATTTAATTGTATAAATTAAAAATTGTTTAGTTTTGGATCCATATTTCCTATTGCTCTGAAATCTTTTGTATATATTATTAGTAAATCAGTTGCCTAACTAACACTTTTGCACCGAGTTCATTCGGTGCAAAAGTGCGACCTATATTTTTAAAAAGGCAGACCAAGGTATGGCAAAATTTTGAAATTTCAATTGTGAAATCCCTATTACTTGGAAATTATAAGAGATAAGATCAAGCTGAGCGCTTTCCAAAAGTATAAAAGTCTTTGAAGTCGGATGGGAAACAAACAAATTGCACATGTTTAAACATTTTATATGTCGAAGGTACCATACTTTGAGCCGCCATAGCAACGCCCCTTGAGCATTAATAGGGCTTATTTTAATAACTTAAACTCGTGTACTCCTTGGCTATACCCGTGTCAAATTTTATTCCGATCGCACCAGCCGTTTAGAAATGATAGATTTATTTCCAAAAACAATTTATTCTGCCCCACTGTGCTCTGTATGATTTACTAGTGAGTTAAGCGCTATCCCGGTTTATTTTCTGGTATTTCCTGGTCTAAGGATTCTCTCTAGAGTCTTAAAAAACTTAGGAGGAGATGTAATAGGTCTATAGTATTTAACTTCCTTCATTTCTTTCTTTGAAAGCTGCAGGCATACTTAAACCATTAATACTCCATATATTTTCTTAACTCTTGAAGGTGTAGTTAGTTACCTTAATGATAACACCTCGTGCATGTGTCTTTGAAAAAATATCCACTCTATTACAGAATTTCCTCCAGCAGTACGGTTTATTTTTCCTATTGAATTTGTTTCTTTGTAGGAGGAAAACTAGTGGCCAGCACATTTGAATTTCTCACTTGGCCTTATTTAATGGGTTAGATTTATATAAATATTAGAAGTGTCTTTAAATATATTAAATTTTTGAAATATAACTCCACATTTGAAATAAATATTAATTTAAAATTAAAATAAAAATTCCTGTTAAAAATAAAACCAAAACTCAATAGCAGAAATGGACAAAAATGCAGCAGCACTTTTCAAATCTATGACGATCTAAATAAAGTTTGTTGACCATTATAACTGCATTAGAAAGATATAGAGATTCGAATGCTGCAAGACTTGCGTTACCTTATCACGTCTTCAGCAGAAGTTGTCAGAATAAGGAAGAGGAAGAAACCATCCTTCACTTCTTCTGTAATTGTCCGGTGCCAGGCTTTTAGGTGAGCGATCCTTTGGTGCCCTCTCCGGGTTATCTGTGAAGGAACTAAGGTGCATAGAGGTCTTTATTAGGGAAAGCAGGTGGTTGATACGACCGAACATGCAAATTGCACCTCATGATGACCCAGCAACTGTTCTATGATGGTCTGCGTTAGTTGTCTTCTTTGAATTCTTAAGCTCCACCCATTTCTATCTATAGCCTACTCTTGCAACTTTCACTCTTATTCAATCTATATATTTCCCTTTTCTTCTACTTATATTTCTCTCTTCTTAGTGTTTTCATTTTCTCTTCAGGTACCACAAAGGGAACGATCATTGGACCCAAGTGAGCTGTACGAGATGAAGGTTTTGGACGGCTGTCTGATTACCTAGCCTAACCTTAAGATATAGTATGCAATAAAATGATTTGTAAAGGAGGGTTTTAGGTAAGAATAATGAATTAATGCCCGTAACTTCAACAAATAGATATCTACGGTGTAAAATACTCAGCAGATAAATTTACCTAAAAGTTAACTTGACATTAATTTCAAATCAATATCCACGGGTAAAAATTACCAAATATTTTTACTCCATAAGTAACTAAGCTCTGATAGATATCTATTTGTTGAAATTACGGGCATAAACAGAGAAAGAAGCCCTTAAAGTTGGCAAAGAAATTCTCTTCTACTCCATACGCAACTATATAATTTAGTATATCAAAAATACTAGACAAGGTAAAAGAGCCTTGGATTCCAATTAACATCAAATGTGCTCTTTATTCCAGCTAGTCTGTTTCCATATACCCATCTGCACATACTAGTCTAAGGCAATAAAAGTCAATTTCCCGTTTTTTTCCCGTATTATTTTTCCTTCTATTTTTGGTCCATAAACTATTATCAAATTACGTTTTAATTACTTTTTGATAATAAAAACATACAGCAGCAGCAGCAGAAACACATAGATGTTGAGAGAGTGAGGCAAAAAACAAAGAATTAAAATATTCCCAGTGACCTGTTTTATTCCAAAAAAAAAAAAAAACAGAAATGCAAAAAAAGTTGTTTATTTTTATAGGACTTTTTTTGGTATGTTTTAAACTGGCATCATCAAATGGATGTAGTATGAATTCACACCCACCAAACATACGAACAGCTTCACATTAGGATGGTGCTAATTGTGATGAAAACAGCCTAACTACAAATAAGCTTTTTTTGAATCACACTCAACAAAAATCTTAGTTTCAAATAATAAAACAAAATTTTGAATTCAATTTGAAGTTGTTTTCGTAATGATTTAAATGATAGTAGAATTTAAGGATTTAAAATCGATTTTTCGGTTTTTGTATTTAGGCTGAATTTGTATCTCGTTGGAGGACTTATGCAAATGAGCCCAATTTTAATATTAAGTTAATGTGGGTATGGCTAAACTTACTCAAATATGTCTTGTATAACTTTTAAACTCTTTCACTCTTATCAATCTCTTTCTTTGACGCCTAACGTTAAGACAAATATTTGTAACAATAAAACTTTCATTTCCCTTCAGATAACTTATTTTAGGTCCATCCTACTGCACTCACATATCTACATACATGCGAGGACATTTTACAATATGTTATAGTTAAATTAATAAACTGGCTCAATTAGTGTGCGAGCGTTTGGATTTATGAGTGAGTGAATATAGAAAAACATTTGTGCCACCGATGGGCTTTTGTGTGACAGGAGTGTAACATGATTTTGCTTGCAGTTCTATGTTGATGTTGTTGTGGATGTGTTGCAGCTAATGGATGCTACGAACTGCGGCAACAACCTCAACCAAAAATTCAATTAAAAATAACCAACTAAACTTGATTATGTCAACTGTATGCACTAGGTTGGTCCTCATTAAGCACTTATTCCATTTTCAGTATAAAATCGGATAACATTTAGAGGTTGCATACTTTATTTGAAGTTTAAACTTTTTGGTTAAAGTAGCAATATTTTAATAAATAACATTTTGGAAAAAAAAATCCGAAAAAAATAATGTTTATCCCCTACACCATAGTGGGGATAGCGTTGGTGCCGGTGTGGGAACGCCCAAAAATATCAGTCTAACACCCATCTTAAAGTACCGATCGTAAGAAAATGTCATATTGATCGTATAATAAGTAATATTCATCAGACACGCAAGTTAATGCAATTGCATTTTTTAAGTGCATTTTTCGTTCAATGTGGCTCCTTAAATTTTTTTTATCATATGAATGCGGGTCAATAAATCCGTGACTTTTTGAATGATACACTGGTTTTTGGCTAAAAAATCATTTTATTTTTCAACAATGTCTCCCTTGAGCTCTATAGAGTTTGTTCAACGTTTCTCCAATTTGTTTAGGTATTTGCTTGTGAGATGATTTCATCGTTGGAGTCAAATCTCTTTCCGCCTAACCATTTCTTCAGGTTTGGAAACTAGAGATAGTCACTCGCGGCTAAATCCGGAGAATAGGGCGTAATAGGGAACATTTCGTAGCCTAATTCATGGATTTTTGGAATGGAAACTATATATGTGTGCACGATTGTATTTGTGGTCGATTGTAGCCAAATGCGGTACCCATCTTGCGAAAAGCTCGCTTATACCCAAGTGATCATTCAAAATTGAAACCACTCAGCCATATGAGATGAATATGGCTTCCACAATCTCTCCCACTTTCAAACTCCGATCGTCAAAAACCATATCGTGAATTTGTTAAATTTTTTCGGGTGCAAAGACCTCAATTAGTCGTCCAGAACGTTCTTACGTGCTTGTACGGCAACAACGAAATTCAGTAAACCACTATTTTACCCTTGAAATTGATGGTGCAGAGTTCCCATAGTATTTATCAAGCTTAGCCTTGGTTTCAGTGATGGTTTATTTCCACAAAAAATAATGCTTAATGAGCAGACGAAATACACTATTTTCCAAGTCACTTGGTCACTTGGTAATCTCCTATCAATAACTGTCAAACACCAACTAAATTTGTACAAACTGCGTAATTTTGACAGGATTCAACTGGCAGATGCGGGTTAAATTTCGTGAGAATAAATTTGGGGGTAAAATTGATAGAAAAAGGTTCGTAACTACTCAGGACTCACCTCCATTTTTTTCTATCCCCAATATTTCTCTAGAACAAATTTACCCTCAATCCCCATACAAAAAAAAAAAACTGAATTTTCTCGAAATTTTTCAAAATTTGGACATTTTTTGCGATAATCACAGACAACTTGTTGTTGTTGTAGTCCTCCATCATTTCCACGCCCCTTTCCCGTTTAGAACTTTAATTTTCTCGATAATTTTCAATGCTTGCTAATAACGCAGGGCAACAAAATCGAATAAATTTTATAGGCTTTTTAAACCACAACACAATTTTGATGTATTGTAGTTCTAGTAGTACAAATATATGGTCCAAATTTTAAATTCTATGGAGAAGTTTTTTTTTAATTCTTTTTTTGTAAAATTGTGAATTTTTTTAGACGTTTCTCCACATAATTTAACAATAACTCAAAAAGGTTAGTCCGATGTTATTAAAATAAACTGAGCAAAGTTGAGATTTACATCAGTTTAAATATATTGCATTTTAATCAACTCAGTAGTTTAGGAGTTATAATAACAAATTGAAGCATACAAATTTATTTTTTACGTTAATAGCTATTTTTTGTTTAAAAAAATCATGAAAAATAGAAAACGTCAAAAATTGTTTAGATTTATTACTTTATCGCAAAGCCAAATGTAATAAAAACAAAACAAGATATCTATCATAAAAATCGATTGATTCTTATCAAATTTATTCACAATTAAGTGAAATCGCTCATTTTCACAAAATTTTAGTTTTTTTATTTGATATACATAAAATTTAGTAGTTAATGTTCTACTTTCGATTGATTGAATTTTGAAAACATTTTCCCAATGCTATGTACAAATTTTCACGTATATATTGCGTTTCAATCGGTTCAGTAGTTTCGGAGTTATAATAAAAAATTGAAGCAAAAATAATATTTTGTATGTGAAAATATTAAATTTTTTGTTTTAAAAAAATCATGAAAAATAGAAAACGCCAAAAACTTTTTAGACTTATTACTTTATCGCAAAGCCACATGTAATAAAAACAAAATGAGATATCTATCATAAAAATCGATTGATTCTTATCGAATTTATTCACAATTAAGTGAATTCGCTCATTTTCACAAAATAAAGCTGTAAGCGAGTGAAAATCATGTTAAAGCTGTTTCGACGACGCATCAGCGGCAGCGATATAAATTTGACTATAGCTACTGTAAAATTGTGCGATTATGACCAAACTAAATACCAAAATTAGGGTCCAATAGAATACAGAAATTGTTCTTAAAAAAACAAATTGCTTGTATTATATATATTTAAAATTATGTTTAGTATAGAGGTCTAAGTTTGCTGTTTTAAACAATTTTGACCCCAGATATAAAAGGGTTCATAATGTTGTAGATATATAAAATTACGATCACTTAAATTAGCAAATTAGCAAAGAAAAAAACTGAAATAATATGTTAGAAAATAGGCTACGAAATTAATTTTTAAGAAATAATTTTAACAAAACTTCCCCGAAATCCGTAAATTTCAAATCGGTCTCTACGCTAGCCTCTAAAATAGATACAACGTTTAAATTTGCATTTTTAATACTCATTTAAAGGGGGGTCAGACGGCATGTATTGCTTGTGTTTTGTGCCATGTATTGGGACATTTTTCCACATGTAAACATATACATACCGTGTGATCCATATGAAACTTTGTGTATGTAAAATACATGTGTATTACTCGTGACATTTTTGGCAATTAGAGCATGTTCTATTGTCGTGTGTATAACAGTGTTGTATTTTGAAATACAACACTGTGTGAGTGCAAAATAAAAAAACAAAACAAAAGCGAGTAAAGAAAAATCATAATAAAATAAGTTTCATTGCATTAAATATATTTATTGTGATTTGAAAATGTTTTAAATAAATATATTGTTAAAAACAATAAACATATAAACTTATAGAGGTTATTTCACATGCAATTACATATGTACGTTTGAACGTGGAAATTATGAATCGTATGTATAACGTGAATTTTGACATACACATGGAATTCCATATGTATCGAATACATGTCCCAATACACAAGCAGTACATGCCGTCTGACCCCCCCTTTAGTGTTTAGTAGAAAGGAAAACAAATTAATTAGGGAAAACTTAACAACTCGTAGATAATTTCCTAATTAATTTGCCAAGTAAAAAAAATAAGGTAGACATGTTATATACATATATCAATGGATAAATGATTTTGTCTACTTTTCAATAATGTATATAACTTTTACAATTAAAAATTCATGCAATACAAATATGACAAAAAATGCTTTTTATTGAATTTTTGCATAGATAAAAAATTTTCAAATTGAAATAAAATTGTTATTTATAAATATTTTTTAATGAAATTTTACACTTATATAGAAAATGAAGAAATAAAAACTAATTTTGAAATTTGTAATCAGGAATCCCGAAATTCCCAAAAAAAAGTATTGAAAAATTCCAAAAATGGGATATTTTCGTTTTTTGGCTATAATATCCATAATAGGGGCGGGGTTATCGGAACCCTTTAGAAAATAATTAAGAACATATTGGGCCATTTAAGAACATATTTTGATATCAACTATGCGATTTGAGAATTTTTTCCCTAAATTTGAATTTTACATAAAAAGTAGGCGTTTTTTGAATGGACCTGGTCCCCTCGGTATCAAAAATAATATCTTTTTCATTTAAATTATTTGATGTAAAGTGAGCTTTTCAAAAAGTACAAATTCATTATGCAGCCCCTTAGAAATTTTTTAGATAACTTAAAAAGAATAAAAGTAAATTTTTCCCAAAAAAATAGCGAAAAATCGCATTATTTAATTTTTTTTAATTCAAATGCATGTCACTTTGGACTCAGTCATGATTTTTAAACAATTCTTCCTTTATTTTATATATACATCTGTTGTCAATCGGGAAATATTTGGAACCGCGGTCATCAAAAAACTGGAGTAGGGTGGGTAAAAATGTTGAAAATTTAATTTTAAAATGCGGATATCTCCTAAGCTATAAGAGATAATTGATAGCTATAGTAGTGCTCGATAAGAAGATTCTACATATGTAATTTTTTTGAAATCGGAACACAAACGAAGAAATAGGATAATTTTTAAAATTGACCATACCCGAGGTGGGTTCATGAGGTCCAGATTCAAAACTTAAACAGATTCAAGACTTCCCCTTTGCGCATTTGAAATTTCATTAAAATCAGACTAAGGGTTTAAAAAAAAATTAAAAAAACAAACAAACAATTTTTAAAATTAAAAAAGAAAATTTAAAATTTAAAAAAAAATTTAAAATTTAAAAAATTTAAAAAAAATTAAATAATAATTGGAAATCAAAAAATTAAAAAAAACAACTTTGGAAAAAAAATTTTTTTGTTTATCTAAAAATATTTAAAATTTGTATTTTGAAGTATAATTTGGTGAAGGGTATATAAGATTCGGCACAGCCGAATATAGCTCTCTTACTTGTTTTTTTTTACTTTAAACTTTAACAACCAAAATCATGGCCTATAGAAATATCATATTTTTTTTGCTTGTATCAGCACTCACTGGATGACCGCTATTCCTGCAATCCATTGTGTTGGAACTGAGAAAATAGGTTATGGGAGGAATGATAGAGGGAGTGTACCAACTAAAATCGGGGACCCACAAACAACATGACTTCTATGGACTTAAGATTAATTTTAACAAAAACTATTCATAGATATTCAAATTTAATTCCCGGTTTGTATCAGTTCTGCTTGAATTGTAAATGAAATTTTGCATTTTTCCACTGACTGCTGTCAAATTGCCTGCATTCGGAAAAAAAAACTGTTCTTAACACAAGAAGCAAACTTACAGAAGTTACCTTAGCTTTTAAACTCATTTCCACAACATTTACTCCACCGCCTGCCTTTATGTGTGATCTCTCAGTAGCCAATGGTATTACAATGCAACTCTTGTCCCAAAATCCCCAAGTCCCTGATAAATGTTGGCGCCACGCAGCCACACATACAATAACAGGGCCAGTTATAACATTTATGTTTGTTTTTTTTTGTTTGCCAACAAAATGGACAAAATGTATGCGACATGACTGAGGAGCAGAGCAGAGGGGTGGGTGTAAAGTAAAGTGATGCATATAGATTTTTCTAATTTCAAATTCCCAGTGGTTGGGCTGACGACACACAACATACAAACAATATTTTGCATTCAACAGCACATTTGCAGGCAAATGGAAAGTGTGTGAGTAACAAAAAATCATAACTTTGCATATGTTGGTAGTTGAAAATGCAGCACACAGATTCTGGTATCTCGTAAGTAAACAGGTAAGAGTTTTTTATAGATACGAGTATCTACTATATGCAACATAACGTGACATGACATGAACCCACCCTTTTGCTGTAACAACGTTTTTCATACAGAAAACTACTGTCACAGCAGCAAAAACTTTATTTGCTTATGCAAAACACCAACAGAAAAAGAATCCAAACTGACATTCTTTATGTATGTGCTCTCAAAATAAAAATCAGCTTAGATCCTTAGCGACAGGTGTTAGATGCTGCTACATACGATAGAGGGTAATACTTAGATATTTGCCAACTCTTCTTGACCATCTCTAACACCTTAAGAACTCTTACATTTCCAGGTGATGCTGGCAACACAGATTTGCATACGTTAGCTAAAGAATCCATTCCCCTTCAACCCAGCAGCATCATTTATTCATCAGCATGTATCTACAAATTGTATTAGAATTTGGGACGGCAGAGGTAGAAGGCAAAACTTTGATAAATGTTTGAAAAATGTTTTTCATTTCTATTTTAGCACTGTCGTTTTTTTTTTGCTCCCTTTAGCTGAACTATGAGTTTGCATTAAAATTTTGAGCTGGCTGGATGACTGGTTGAATAGTTGGTTAAATAAGTTTCATAATCATATACTCAGTAAAATCTCAAGAATTTTTTTATATGTCTGGTCTAACTAGGTGACTGACTGGCTGTTTTAGTAACTAAAAGTCAAGCATTAAGCATAACTTTACAAACCAAAAAAAGAAAAAATGAAAATGGCAAAAGTTAGTCAAGTTTTAAACACATTAGTACTAGAAACTCATGGGAATTTCGTATGAGTATGAAAATGGAAATGAAAATCATAAAAAATGGTAATAATATTAAATTTGAAAAATGTTATAAAAACTTATAGCAAAGTTTTTGGCTGGAATGGCTGGAATTTAGGTGAGATGAGGGAAAATTAAACTAAGGAAATCTTTGATTTATAACAAAAGAGTAAACAAATGATTGCATTAAACATTACACCGAGATTATGAGCCAATTGACTTCATTGGTGTTTAGATTTGAATTATGCAGAAATTAAACAATTAAAATGAATCGAAGCTATTCCTGAGCTGCCGTAGATATGAGAGTGGGTCAATAAATTTGCGACTTTTTCAATTTCCCGGCTCTTAACTGAAAGGTCTACACTGCTCCTGTTAGCAGGCTGATGTCAGTTGACTTCTGTCAAAATTTAAAAAAACTGCGTTTGACAGCCATTGACAGCAGACTAAATCGTGACTTGAGGATAAATTGTAAAAAAAATGAATTTCGTCTCCTCATTAAGCATTATTTTTTGATGAAAAAACTATCACTTATACCATGGCTAAGCTTGATAAATACTATGGGAGCTCTGCACCATCAATTTCAATGGTAAAAAAGTGGTTTACTGAATTTCGTTGTGGCCGTAGATGCCGAACGATCTGGACGCCTAAACAAATCACGATATGGAGTTGGCCGATCGGAGATTGAAAGTGCAAGAGATTGTGGAAGCCGTATGAATCTCACATAGCTAAGTGGTTTCAATTTTGAATGATCACTTCTGTATGATAAAGCTTTCCGCAAGATGGCTGCGGCGATTTCTCACAATCGGGAGTATACATTTCAGTTTCCCTGGCAAAAATTCATGCATTAGGCTACGAAATGCTCCCTCTTCCGCCCTATTCTCGGGCTCTAACCCCGAGTGACTATTTCTTGAAATAATTCAGTAGATAGAGATTTGACTCCAGCGATGAAATCATCTCACAAAAAAAAAATACCTATTTTGATGACCTCGACAAATCTTATTTTTTGGAATGGATAAAAAAATTTGCGAAACATTGGACAAAGTGCAAAGAGCCCAAAGGAGACTATGTTCAAAAATAAAATAATTATTTATCCAAAAACCTGAGTTTCATTCAAAAACGCACGAATTTTTACCCATCCTAGTACCAAGATCAACCCACAACAAATCGCAATATCAAGTTATGAGTTCAAATGCTAATATTCTGACACTTTATTACTTAAGCTGTGTATCCAATAGCAAGTTACTTGCGGAAGACATTCTGTAAGTATTTGCTGAAGTGTTTTGCACTCAAACCGAAACTTGCGGAAGTCTGCTTCCAGAAGTAAATTGTAGAAGTTGCAGACGCTTGTAGTAGAGTTTGCCTTTTTTACGAATTACAATATAGAAATTGCAGCATATTTAAGATTCCATGTAGCTGAAAAAAATTTCCTGAGAATGTTTAATTATGATTTAGAATACATATTATCTTTAATTCAAACAAATATTCAAAAGCAGGATACTAAAATAAGATTGCTTATACCTCCAACAGACCGGTTTTTAGTTACTCTTCCAAAAACACAAAACTTAACTGGAAACAGAAGAGAATACTACAAACCCGACTTCTTCTGCAAGTCTTGAAAACACTTGCAGTTCACAGCAAGTCGTCGAAGTTACTTCCAGCAAGCACCAAACACGTGTTTCTAGATAATTGCTGCAAGTAAATTCTATAAGCCATGACTTCTGGAAGTCGACTTCTAATACGATAAAAACTTCTGGAAGCAATTTTCACAAGAAAACTTGGTAGTGGATACACGGCTTTACACAATAGCATTTTAATTCATTACTTTAACATGGCCAAGTCATTGGAGACAAGTTCTAATCACAACCGCCTATAAATAAGTCTTTACCAAGTTTTTGCTGCGAAGTTTTTGAAAAATTGTTATGACAGGCCAATTTGAAGCCTCACGAAATAGACACATGAATGAAATCATATTGTATTAATAAGGGAAATATTTCTAAGAATCTCAATTTTTCGAAACAGCATTTGATAATTTAATACATATCCGCCTTCAGCATTCCGGAGATTACAACAATGCCTGGATGCTTTTGCCTAGGTTTTTATTACTCCTATATTCATCTTAATTTTAGTTTTTTAAATTTATGAATTGTATCAACTTACATAATCTTCCTTTGAATTTTTTTTAATGTTAATAAATAAGGATTATCAAACATACCTGCAAATAAAAGAAAAATACAAAATTCATTAGAATTAATATGAAATAAATTGGTTGTATGATATAAATATTTTGAAATATTTGTGCAAAATAAATTTATTTAAAGTATTGGCCATTGTTAGCTATGACTTCTTCCCATCTTTCTGGCAACATATGGATTCCGAGCCCAAAATAACTGCTCATCTTTTGAGGGCAAAAACGAATCAAGCCAAAGGCGGATACTTCAACATAAAGCGATGCAATAAGAGCGTCCTGCATCGATAGGAACAAATAGTATTCGGACGGGGCATGGTCTGGACTATTAAAAGGCGGGTGAGGCAGAACTTCCCAGCCTCATCATTCTAAATATTTATTAACAGGTATTGCAACATGTGGCCGAGTGTTGTCATGATGGAATATTACGGTTTCATGTCTGGCAGCATATTCTGAGCGGTTTTGAGTTCGGTGCTCTGTCTTTGACCTCTAAATTTTTTACAGAGTTCATGTCAGGAACTTTTTGAGTTTTGTATGTTTTTAAACCTTTTTTGGCGTACTGAGCTAACCGGATTGCTTTCCTACCGGATGTGTTGACAATTTTTTGAAAATGCTTTCTTTTTATTGGCTTTAGAAACCAGGTTTTCTATCAGCGGACAAATTCTCCCGATACTGTTTAATAACATTGGAATCAGTTTGACGGCAGACTTTTGATTGTTTGGTCATTCGATATTAATCATTGATCATGAACAAAAATTTAAAAAAAAAAAACAAGTAAGAAAGTATGGTCGGTCAAGCCCGACCATATAATACCCTACACTAAGTAAAAGAGCAAAAACATTTTTCTTTTAAAATTTCAATAATTTATATTTTTGAGTGATTTTCGGAAGTGGGCCTTATATGGGGGCTATGACCAATTATGGACCGATCACCATGAAATTAGGTCGTGTGATTTGTGTCTATATGAAAGTTTACTATGTTGAATTTTGTGAGTATACCAACATTTTTAAGCGATTTATGCACGTTAAAGTGATTTTCGGAAGCGGGTCTATATGGAAGCTATGACTAATTATGGACCGATCGTAACAAAATTTGGTGACATGAATTTTGTATATCTAACACTTATTTGGAGCGCAATTTGTGAAGATACATTTATAAATTAAACATTTATGACCGATAAAGTCCAATTTCGGAAGGACATTTGAATTGGGGCTAGGTGAAATAATGGACCGATTTGAGCCAGTTTCAATAAGCCGAAAAAATAATATGTACCAAATTTGATCGAAATATCTTCCAAATTGCGACCTGTACTCTGCGCACAAGGTTTACATAGACAGCCAGCCAGCCAACCGACCAGACGGACGGACATCGTTTAATCGACTTAGAAAGTGATTCTAAGTCGATCGGTATACTTTAAGGTGGGTGTTAGACTAATATTTTTGGGCGTTACAAACATCTGCACAAACGCATTATACCCTCCCCACTATGGTGGTGTAGGGTATAAAAATAGCAATACAACCGCTTAGCGTGTGCATTCGTCGCTGTCTCAGAGACTACTAAACAAAAGAGAATAAGAATATGTGTGTTGTTAGTCAGCGCGAAAGTACAATGAAATGGGCATCAGTGATCTAATGAATACTGGAAGTATGATTGTTTGTTTATTGTGTTTCTTTGATTTCTTGTTTTTCGAAGTGTAGGATTTCTCTCAAACTCATACCACCGCAAATTAAGAGTATATGTGTGAGCTTAGATTGGCTTTAGATCAGGGGTGACCAAAACTTAAATTCCTGTTGTATTGGTGAGCGAGTTCGGTACTCGTACGCTCGAAAGCCCAATGGGAGTTAAATTTTCAAGAGTTTGAATACAGAATTGTTAATGAAACATTTGAAGAACATGATTATGTTGAAATAGAAAATTGATTTCACTTCCAAAAAAATAGTGTTAACCATTATTAAGTCAAACACTTTTCAATTCACGAACATACTACATACCTCTAGCATAATGCTTTCCTATATATTTGTATGCTGTAAAACTTAACTATCAAACTTAGTATATGATGTGTCATGTTTAAATTGAATAAACTCTTAATTGTGTACATGTTTCCTACTCATTCATTCATTTATTTTATTCAAGTTTTTGCCTTTTATAATTCAGTTGCGAAATTCAGTACGTGAGTTAGGGTATGGGAATGCATTGATGGGTTGGCTGTATGTCTGTGTGAATAATAATGGTGATACAAAACAGCAGGATTTAATTAATAAGTGTCAAATATTCATAATTTCTAAGGAATTTCTAAATACACAACACATTTTATATATATGAGTATGTTTAAATATGACATACTTCATACATAAGTCTCCAGTTTACAGACAACAGTCTCTGTTGTATATTCAATATTTGTCAGATTTTATGAGCGAAACCGAGTATGGAAAAGATTAAATTAATTTAATACTACATTGGGAGTTTATTTAATAGTTGGCAAATAACTAAAAGCTGTTATTATTTAACTTGACAATAACAATAATAGGATAATTATGAAATTATTATTAAATTACAAATGTCAAGTTAGGGCTGCAGCAAGGGAGTTAGGCGGTTATGGGAAACATTGTTGATATTTAATAAAATAAAAGTTTAGGAATTGTTTATATAAAAACTGTATATTTTAAGGATGAAGAATGATTCTTTATATTGAGCCAAACAACCTCAACATGTGATGAAATTGTAGTTCATCTCTAATGGAAGGGGTTAGCTCTTGATAATAAAAAATAATTTATGAAAACAAATGAGTTTCATGTTTTAGAAAAATCTATTTTCTAAACAATTTATCTTATACATCTTAAATACATTGTCGAAATATCTCAGTTATTATCACACGTTCTGTGAAGTATGAAAAAAAACAACCCAAAACCAGGTATGAATGTTTACATTTTTCTACATATTATAGCTACGTTTTCAAAATAATTATACACATTATTTATCTTTAATTATAAAATTAAATTAAAATTCTATTCATTACAATAAGCGAAACGAAAAAAAAGTCCAAAAAATACACAATGATAAAAATTATGAAATAAAACACAGAACAAAACACACTCGTGCCCATAATAAACTCTAAAAGGAAAAAAACAAGATTTTTTTTAAAGATAATTTTTGTTAATCCTTCAAATATTATGCCACCACACACTACTTTGTTTTTTTTTTCTCACAAAACACACACTCTCATACCAAGATTGCTATCTGTGAGTGTTTTCTTTTGCTATACAACTTTTAACTGACTCATCATTTGTTTAAGGCTCTAAAGAGAGCAAAATGCAGCTGAACACGTTTTTCCTTTATGTTTAAATACACAAAAATAATACAATCCCAGCCCAAGCAGCACACACAGCCAACCAATCCATTCAACCATTTTAGCCAACCAGCCAGCCAGTCCATGCTTCAAGTCTGCCAGTTAGTTACTTGCTGTATGAAACTTTCAAGTCAGTTTGATTTCTTTTTTTTTTCTGTTTCGTTTCGCAAATTTTTTGTCTTTCTTTTTGTATTTCAAACAAACGCTCATTAAAATTTTCAATTGTTTGAGTTTTATAAACGTGCTCTGCAATACGCCAAAGACGTCTCTACATGACTACAAATACAATTGGAGCAGCAGCTGAGACAGGATAGATAAACAGCCGGTCATAGTGTTGTGAATAAGTCCATGAATAAAGGATGTACAAAGGCTAATGTAACGGGCTTGAACAAATTCTATATATTTGGTCAAATGTACCCTTTACTACCCCAAAGAGGTCACTTTATACACCAGTATCCATCCATTATCTGTAAATAGTGAGATCTAAGTCTTGCATCAATATATTTGATACGTTCCAGATCAGCAAAATCGGTCCATAAATGGCTGAGATATGATCCAAAAACACGACTAAGTCAATTTTGGCAACAAATTAGGATAGATTTTGGATGCCAAGTTCTATATATAGACAATTGGTCAATTCACAAGGTCTCTTATCATGTCATATTGTTAGCTTTTCAAGCTAAATATATCCTAAAATAATACTAATAGCATAGACACCGAATACATATGAGTCGGTTAAACGAGCCGTCGAGTCTTGATATATTAGGACATTGTGACAATATGACTGATAAGAGTCCATGTGAATTGAGCAAATATGTATATCATATGATGGGACTTTTAAAGGCCAAAGCGAGTGTTATGGAAAAATTTCGCCAATATGTATTTCTTTTGAAGGTAATAGGTGAAATCTGAATGAACACAGTCGCTTACATCACTCTTACTTTTCTCTTTATGTCTCCTTTTCAATACATTTCTTCAATGACGAAAGCAAAGTGAGTCAAAATAATTTGTATGGAAAATATTCGTAAATGTTTTTAAAAATGAGTTTTTCTTATATGCGGGAACTTGACCGATCTTGTTGGAAAATTGTGTCTGAATTACTATACAATAGAACTAAACTTGGTGCAAATTTCATCCCGATCGGAAGACATCAATTTCAAAAGTTGGTTCACTTGAAATACCCCATATAATTTTTTTTTGGCTGGCCTTTCTTTCATAGTTAAACATAGTTAAAGAACAGTTTGTTGTTTAGATTTTCATCTTACTTAAATTTTCTTTAGTATCTTTTTAATAATTTAACAAAAAGAAAGCGAGGTCATATTTCTTCGATAACTAAACTTAAAAAAGAAAGACTTCACTTTTATTTTAGATCGATCAAACGGAATTTGTGCCTTTAAAAGCCATTATATACGATAAAAAATATATCTAATGTGAACAGCAATCATCAGAGAAGATATAATTATCTACGAATAACGTATTAAAATCATTCAAAATATTGTCGATTGACAGTTCTTCCATGAGAAAGTCACCATAAAGGGAGACTTAAATAATATAATCACAAGAATCCAACTGTCTCCAAATATCTAAACAGAGAGAGTAGCATCCGAATTTGTACACAATCGAATGATTCTGTCTTAGTGATCGAATTTTACAGTTGCAGCTACAAAATTTTAGAAATAGTATCAAAATTTTGTATGCTTTAACAGAAATTCTTCTTTATCAACTGATTTTCTCTTGATAGAACCGAAAATTTCTATATCTGCAACCGAATCATTCGATTGCCAACAAAATCGAATATGTTTTCTCTTTGTATAGTTCGAATAAAGCTGAGAGTAATAATTCCTGGATGAAGCAGCATTCCCACGACAGTCGTTTGTACGCACCGGAATAACTCGAGTTCACACGAAGGCCTCCCAACTCAGCAACCAAAGCTGTTACAACAACAATGTACTAAATGACATCGATCGTATCTTAGCATAATAAAGCTCAACCTTGCTAACAGCAGATTTGACGAATTGAAAGCTATATTTAGGATAGGGAAATTTGTGACTCACTGTCCGGACCTTTACTACTCCGGGGAACAAATATGTTTAAGGCTGCTAACACCAGCAGATACGAATTAACGATGTCCGCTTAATTTTAGCCTACATTTTATTGAGCCCCCATGAACAGACAAGAGGAAATGCTTTTTCAAACTTCTAAATGTTCGCGTCTCGAAGCCTCCACAGTTTCCTCTAGGTGTTTCAATACCTTGGTGAACAGAATAAAAAATAAACAAGTAAGAGTTTTATATTCGGCTATGTCGAATATTGTATACCCACCATGATATAGGGGTTATTTGACGGTAAGGTCAATTATGGACCAATCCTCACGAAGGTTGGTAGAAAGATTTAGCTTCATATCTGTTCATTTTCTGAGAGGGATCTTGTATGGGGACTAGGAATTTTCGCCATATTTTACAGTATAATTTCTGAGTACTTAAAACTAATTTGTGCAAAATTTTATCTCTTTAGCTCTTCGTTTGCCCCGTATCGTGTTTTGTATATAGACAGACAGACAGATGGACGGATATATGTAGATCGTCTTAGAATTTTATAAGGACCAAATGGTTAGAGAGTGATAACATTTTTGATTCCCAAGAGAAACATCAGTCATCTCTCAACTATCAATAGCCACAAAGACACTCCCATTCTCGTGAAAGTAAAGTCTTTATTTCGCTAGACGTTTCGAATGACCTTGATAGTGTCAGTCATGTCACTGTTCTGCGGGACGTAGGCATTCCGCAATTTTCATCAAAATAAAAAGATGGATGTAAAAAGTTGTATAAACAAAAATATCATTAGTGTTGGGCTCATCCGTTCTTCCATTTAACTTCAAACCATTTGAAATTGCCAGTAGCTTCATGGGTTTTAAAAGTTATTTCCTATGAGGTCTATTGGACATAAGGTCGATGACATATGCAAGTAAGGTCTTCCGCAACTCCCTTCACCAATTATATGTAGGAGTTTAAAGCTGAATCCAAGCATAGAAATCGATAGAACAAATATCGCTTAAGACAAACTCAAAATCATTTAATGTAACCTTGAACGCCTGTGTAAGCCACCACACCTGTCACAACTCACAAATTCCAATGTGGAAACTCAGAAGCTTGCCCCAGTTCCGCATTAGGACTAAAGATAAAAACGTTTGGTGAGCTCCTAAAATAAATTTTAGATCAATTAATGTGCTTATATGGTACTGTTCTCTGGAACACAACCATTAGAGAAATATTTAATTTCGTTTGGGATGTTATCTGTTGGGTCTCAGGGTAGCATCTCTTCCCAGCGGGAAAAAGAAACTCAAAAAAGGGGTTCCTAAAGGCCTTATTTTGCACACACAAGAACACCCACCACATTGCAAAATCGTGTCAATTTTACATACTAACTTCTATTACAGCGCTGATAGAAGGCCCACTCAAGAAGGCCTTAAGGTCTCCGTCTGTAAGGAGACCTTCCACGTAATGCGTCACGGAATGTCTACATAGGAGCCTAATTGAAGGTCTGATGACGCAAGCCATTAAATATGGTTATTAGGGAAAATATTCTTAATGAATTCAGCATAAAACCTACTTCACGCGAACGTCACAACATCAAATATTATAAAATACTAAATTTTGTAGAAGATTTGAGTCCTTCTTCTGGTGTCATGTAAAGGTTTATAATAAAGAGAGCAAAAAAAATTTATTATGGAGATACAATATATAGGAATAATTGCAAAATCAAGCATGTCTTAATTTTAAATAAATGTTTGTTAGAACTGATTTTGTAATGCAAGTTTGAATGTGTATGAATGTTTTTAGAAGGAGACATAAAGGCCTTCTAGAACATCTTCTGAGAGAAGGCAGAGTGGAATGGGTAGCGGATCTTGTAGAATGTGTAAAAAGGTATTTTTGGAAGGCCTAGAAAGTAAAACCTTAGTAAAGCCTTATGTATCCATAGAAAAGTCTGCGTATTTACAAGGATAGAATAAAAACGATTGTCCACATACCAGCTAAAGCTAAAGGACCGGCTGTGGATAGCAAGAGTCCATCTTTTTAGCATAATCCAGGTTGGAATTAAGCAGCATTCTTAAATTGAGCTTGTAATAGCATTATGAATCTTAAATTCTACAGTCAGTCGAACTCTACCCTCTACTCTACCTACAATAGTTTTTTCAGAATCCAAGGACTGATGATGCTGTTACATCACTAAAAGAAGACTGCTTCTCCAGGCCTATATTAAACAATTAAATAAAAAATTGTCGACTAATTGTCAGTTAATAAATTAACAAAATTTGTTTGTGTATTTCTCAGCAGCTTTAAGAGAACCAGTCACTATACCTACTTTGCGTTGACATTGAAGGAGATTAATTGATACCATTTCGACATTTATTGGATCTAAAATCGAAATACGTTCAATGTTGGTTGCTACAAAACTTGGTCTAGATATTCCAGCCAGAAAAGCTTAATTTTTTCAATAAATTGTCTAATTTTTTTATACATTTGAATCAGTTATATGATGTGTCCTTTTTCATGTCAAGGGACGTGAACGTTTTGCTCAGTTGCTCGTAGGCATTCGGCGTATGTTCACATCAACATAAGTAGAATGGGGCAACATTTGGAAATTTCACTTACAATTGCATTCGGGGATGTCCTTCCTTGTTAAAGTGAGGAATAGCTAAAGAGGGATTATTCATAGCTCTCATGTATGTATGGATCGATGATTTTGGAGTTTCTTGACCGAGTACAGCAGAGGGCGAAGGTACTTGGTGATGGTAGGGTATCTAACCCAGTTGGCAGTTTTATTGCAACATGGAATGTGTTTCATTGTCACATCAGTACAAAATGAAATTTTTCAGTTAAATTGTTCACTATACAAAAACTTGCCAAAGTTTCCCTTGAGTCTTTCTTGCTACCATGATCCCAATGTATTTTTGCTTCAGTAGAGAGTTTAGCTCTATCATACATTAACTTAAATGTCAGCAGGACATTATCAGCATATCGTTCCGCAAGATGTAGTACCAAAACTGACATGAAAATCTCAGTTCCATACTTCTTATTGAAGCTGCGACCAGTCAAAATCCTGCTGATACCTTTTTGAAAGCCTAATACTTTTGTCAAATGTCAAAAGTACCAAAAAATTTATTAGGTTTTTGTGCTACAAAGTTTCAACTCCATAGAAAATTTGCCTTTTTGGGGGACATTTAGCCAAAATTATAAGAATTTCAGTGATTATCAGCGGATTTTTATAAGGATCTGAAATTCTTCGCAAAACCTTATAAAATCAATATTTCTATTGTAATTTCTCCGAGTACACTTTTTTACTTTTACATTTGATGTTGCCACACAGCAAGAGGGATTAAATTGAAACACTATAAAATTATTTTCAAAAAAATGGTGAGTTACAGTTTTAATTTTTCATATGGCATTTAATAATCACCCAATAAAAAAAGGACGTCTATTTAGACAAAACTAAAGAACTCAATAGTTTACATTTAATACACGCTAACAACTGACAAGACAAAACGGTTCTAAGCTACATCTTATACAACCCCCTTTCCCCCACCAATTTGTTTTAAAAAAATTCCCCTGGGGTTTACAGTGTAAAACTTTGTAGTCAGTGTTGAGTTTGAAATAATTTTATCGTGTCCTTTTTTTTTGTTGGTTTAACTGACTGAATGTCTGTCCGTCCGTCCTTCCCTCTGTCTGTATCTGCGTAGTAGTTTTATTTATTTTGAGAAGGATGACTTGGCACTGACTGGTGGCGTGTATTTATTTGGCCAGAGTCTTTCGTCTGATTGTATTTATATGCAGTGTTTATCTATGTTTTTGTTTTAGTTGGAATTCTTATATTCTTTATTACCAGGAATACTTGCTGGCTGGCTGTTCCAGTGGTTGTAGTGTTGCTGTGTGTTTGGAAAGTTTAGCGCGTGTTAAGCATATTTTAGTTCATTTATATTAAATTAGATTTGAGCATTTATTTTATATTCATGTTTTTTTTTTTTGCTTTGTTTTTTGAAACAAATATAAAATTTGTAATATTTAAGATTTTTTGATTAGATACAAGAAATTGTTAAAGGCGTGAGGAGACAGTGGTTTAAAATAGATGTAATAACAATCAAGGATTACACTAGGTTGCAACAAAAATATACTGGGGTTTTCAAGAAGCAATTCTGTTTTATTGGAAAATTTCATCTAATGAACTTTGGTATTTATAAGTAGTTCTGCTCTTTGGTAAGATAATCATAAAAAATTGTTTAAATTTCAACAAAAACATTTGTTAAATAAAGCAATTTTGCCTTTCTAATATGTATATGTTTCACAAGCTGCCATAATATTTTCATATCCCTTCCATAAGCGCTTCCAAAAAAGCCATTAAATATTCATTACAGAAATAACAATTTCACGAAAACAAAAAATTAACTTAATGCCTACAACTCACCATTAATTTCTCATTTAAAGCGTTTAGCAAGCAGCAACATTTTGCATTTATAGAAAATTTCAAGAAAATTTAGACAAAATATATTTGCATGCAAAATGATACCAGCTCAAAGGCATATTTAAATTTTATAATCATAATAAAAAAAATTCATACATACGAGTATAATAAAAATTTACATACAAGCATTATTATACAAAGAAAGCAAAAAATATACATATATGAAAATATTAAATAAATGTATGTAAATAAAATGTTTAAATGTTTGTTTGTCTGTCTGTAGATACAAGTATAATATGGCCTGACTGCCTTTAAAATTATGCAATAAAATAATTTGAATTCAATTTTCATTTTAAAATATTTAACTAACTCAAACATACACACTTACGCCTGCCAATACACCATACATATATACAAACACACACCGGAAACATTTGAAAATTGAATTATTTAAAAATGCAATAACAGCAAATACATACATATTTATTAAGAAAAACAAGAACAACAATAATATGTTGGTAAGTGACTCTATGTATGTATATTAGGGTGGTGGAAAAATATAGTTACGATGTTCCCAACTAAAATGAAAGTTTAGTTTGTTTGAGGACACCATTTCTCAAAGTGTTTCACCTACCTTCAGTATATCGTGAGCTGGATCAAAGTATAACAAAATAATAATAAACAAATAAGAGAGCGATAGTCGGCTGTGCCGAATCTTATATACCCTTCACCAAATTATACTTCAAAATACAGATTTTAAATAATTTAAGGTAAACAAAATTAATTTGTTTTTCCAAAGTTGTTTTTTTTAATTTTTTGTAAAAAAATTTTTTTTATTTATTTATTTTAAATTTAATTTTTTTTTTTTAAATTTTAAAAATTTTAAATTTTTTTTTGTTTTTTCAATTTTTTTAATTTTTTTTTGGTGAAACAAAAATTCGGGTTACAATTTTTTTTTTTCGATTTTGACCCAATGTAGGTCCTACTTACTATGATTTTATGTATATACGTTGTTGCAAAGGTTTGAATATCTATCATTCATATTTCCATATTTTCTGTATTAGTAATCCAGATATATGTAGGTCAAACATTGGTAAAACATCGAGGTTGTCTTGGTTTTTTCCTCAAATCTCAACCATTTGTGGACTGATTTTGCTGATTTTAAATAGGAAACTTCTCGAAAACATGTCTGCCAGAATTATTGAAGATTTGGATCCCGAAGATATCTGGGGTCTTCAGAAAATTTATTTCAACAGACAGACCGACAGATGGACATGGCTTAATCGAACCCGCTATTTATAAAGATCCAGAATTTATTTACTTTATAGTGTCGGAAAATTATATTGTGAAAATTACGAACAGAATGACAAACTTATATATACCCTTCTCACGAAGGTGAAGGGTATAAAAACCATAACCAAACTTCTGCTTATAAACAATGTTGACTACAAGCTGTTGTTAACATTGATTATGAGTAATACAACATTAACTGTGAAGCATCTTTAATAGCTCAGGGTGATCATTATAGTAATAGATAATACTGGTATTTGCTAGAAGATGGCTCTGTGTATATAAATAGTAACAGTGCTGAGGTGTCAGTATATCGTTTTATACCTTGCACCATGAGTGGAAAGGATAAATATAAGTTTGTTTTATTATTACTTTATTTTCTTCTTTTTAGAGCTCCTTGAATAATTCGAAATTAATTTCGAATTTTTGAACATATTTTAAAAAGCTTATATTCTGATACTATATTGAAAATACTTTAAAATTCATGAACATTTTGATTTATTTTTTAAATTTGTAAGTTTAAAATTGAAAAATTATTTTTCTTCAGAATCCTCATGGTAAAATGATTATTTAAACAGATTTAAAATATCTTCAAACATAAATTCGAAAACCGTTTTCAAGATTTTTTTAAAATAACTTTCATTATTAATATTGCATTGTCTTCAGGTATATAAGCATTAACACAAAATTTCAGCCTATTCGTATTCAAAATATAAAAAACTGAATTTTTTTTCCAAAATTTACAAAACTTTGAATATTTTTGGACGGCATTAAAAGCGACTCTCAAAGACCTTTTATATTATATCAATATTTCGTATGTTTCCTTTGCGAGAATTCTAAAAACCTTCAAATGGGACCCTTTTATTTTTTGATCCAGCTCACCAAATGTTCAACTTTGGACAACAAATTAGACACCTAACTTTTCCTCCATATAAACGGGCGACCCTAATGTACATATCTCTGAACGCATACCAAAACATTGTAACAATATGTTCAGAAAATGTTTTGCATACAGCTATAGATAAAAGTAGGCAGACACTTTTTGGATTTTTGCTGCTCCCAAGGTCCAAAATTGTTCTCCGTTATCCAGAAACGAAATATTGAAAATTTCAGAAAAATCGTATAAATTAAAAGTTTTCTTTTCTTGCCAATAAAAGTTGAAAGGCAAATACTTAAATTAAGCTTTTACAGAAGATTAAATATTGAAAGAATGACTCAAAATTAAAGGTAAAGAGATTTTAATACAACACAGTGGGTCCAAAAGCTAAATATAATGGCCCATAATCATAGTCAAACACTAAAGTCGGTTCCTTTTAAAAACAACTTTAAAATAAAAACCAGCTTTTTATTAATTTGCAACCATAGTCAAAATTAAAGTATGTTTTAAATTGAACCGACTTTAACTGGGTGCCACCGCAAATGTAGAAAATGTTTTCATACAATATACAACAAAAAACAGACAAGTTAAAAAAATTAAAAAAAAAATCCAAAAAACGTAAACAATAAAAGTAACCGGGACATCTAAAGAAAGAATGTTGTTTGTTGTGAAAAAATGGTAAACGATTAATATCATAATTACGATATTTTGGTACTAATTTTATTGATAACTGTTCAATAATTGCAAAATCTCTACCAATATCTTGTAACTTAAACATTTTTTACTTTGTGACGAACTTTTTTACTCGGCGAAGAACAGCTGATGCTGTTGTTAAATCAGTTAAAAACAACTTCAGCTAGTTTTATATTTAGAGTTGACCTCAGCGTCAGAAGTATACTTTAACTTGTCTATGATAGATCTAAAGTCCACTCTTAAATAAAGTCGAGTTTAATTCGCTTAAAATGTACTTTATTTTTGACTATGATTATGGGCCAATATGATTATAAATAGTAGAATGGTACAGTTTTGATTCTGGTCACAAATTTGTTAAAACTATTTCCTCAAATTCAAGTTTTCGGATTTTTTAAAATATGATCAAAAATCGTAAAATCGCTAAATTAAGTGCAGGAACAGATATAGATGTCTCCATGCTTTCTACATAAATTAGATGATGTTTTGATGAATCCAATATACGGTTTCCAATTTGCTTACCAACCTGGTAAATCTACGGTGACTGTCATTTATCATGTGACGACGCTAATCGAGAACGCCATAGCTATGGCATAGGTGCCAATTACATATCGGTATGTGCGTTTATTGACATTCAGAGATGTCCACAATTGGCGTATTATCGCCTCTAATGTGCACTCGGGTTATCGATGAACTACTGGAAGAACTACATATGTTTACGCCGTCAACTTATTAATTTCTGTTCTTGGGTGGGATGACGTTACGATATCGGATGCAGACTGCTCTGAAAATAGCCACCAAGTGGTGCTTGGAAATCAACCCAGCTGAGACAATTCTTGTTTACCAAATGGAGAGTTATTAGACTCATAGAGCCGACATTGAATGACCCATCTATAGGATTTTCTAAAGGGTTGAAATATATTGGGGTTACACTTGTTAGGACTGTCATTTGGAATTATCACTTATCCAACACTATTAAAAAAGCGACTTTTTGTGTAAAACGTGTGGGTTAAACCTGAAATTCATTCACTAGTCATTTATTGCAGTGATAAGGCCACTACGAGATCATTATTTGATAAGTTCTATCGCCTCATCTGTGTTTCTATAACTGTGTCATTGAGGACCTGTCCCACTCATGCTCCTATAGAAGTGCATCCAGATAACAGGGGATATCCCGTGTAATGCAGGGTGATCTGTTTGGGCAAATGCGCATTTTAGGCATCTTTGGGAATGATCCTATTATTTTAATATCAGACTAAATGTCACCAACTTTGGCGTTACATAGAAAATTTATGGTCATAATACATGAAAGGGATAAGTGGATAAATCAGACATGGTGGCAGGATAATGCCGATCAAGTGTGGTTTACAGATGGTTCCAAAACAGGCTAATGGTAACAATGGGGCCAATTTTCAAAGCGGTATCCCAATGGGCTCTAATGAATGTCTAAGAAGGAGAATAAGGAACACTAGGATATTTGTTATGTCGAATAGCCAGCCAGGCTGCTCTTATCATCTTATGAATGGGGTCTGATGTTGTTATGGGCTGCTGGACATCCTTGAGTGAACTCGGTGCGCACAATGCTGTTACTGAACATGCTAATTGTCTGGCCAACAGGGGAGTCCGATGCTCGTTCAACGATCCGATACCGTTCTTTAGGATCCTACGTGGATACACTATGGAACGAATTCGTTCTTGGGTTGAATCCAAGACTTAGACAGTTCAAGCGGTTCATTACTCTAACCAAACGTATAACTCAGTTGTTGCAATCGCTCGGAAAGGGTGAATTGAGAATACTTAATGGATTATTCACCGGTCACTGTGGTTTAAGGTATCACCAACATTCATGCCGAAACCTCTGAATATTTTCTATGTGACCGGCCAATGTTGAAAATGTGCAAAACTAAATGGCTCGGAATTGATCTCTGATCAAATTGAGTTGACTTCAACGTAGCCTAAATCGGTTGTGATGAAACATTTAAGGCTGCACAAAAGATCCTACGAATCGCAGTGCGTAAAGCATCACTAATAATAATAAGAACATAGTCAAGGTTATAAAAATAACAGCTTAAACTTAAATATCATACTTAGTTTATATTTTAATATACACAGCCGATTTTTCTGTTTTTCAACAGCAAAATTCCCGATAGTATGCTCAATATATTGATAATTCATATACATACAGACACATGACTGTAAGTAATTTATGTACTTCATAGAGTTTATTTTAATAGACATAACTCGTGAATATTTATTTTCCTGACTGTATTAGCAACCATAAATTAAATCATTTATTTAAATTTTTAACTAATACATGCATAAATATTGGAAAAGCACACGCACACACACACACTCTTAATCAAAAAACACATACAGACATTTATTTTCTACTTTATAGGTTGTCTATGGAAAATTTTATAACGAAGAATTATATTTGTTTCCTATAAAATGTAGTCGAAACCAAATAAAAACTGTTAAAGAAGCCACCACGGATGTACTAGGTTCGTTCTCATTCCTAAAATTTCCAGAAAAGTGTTTATTTGTAAGAATGTGTGTGTGTGTGCGCTCTCCATCCTTATAGAAAATTGATAATATTTTTTTCTCGACATTTTACTTTTATTCTAGGAAAACGATTTATCATGAAAATGTTACAATTTTCCAAACACACACATACACTCAAATTTCAGTTTTTAAGTTTGTATTTTTTTTACATTTTGGCAATATTCTCTTCTCTATGCTGTTTGAAAACTTTAGGTATGATAAAATGTTGAAAAAAAAAGAACCAGGGAATTTGAAGGTTTAGAATATACAAATGTGCTTATATGTAGTATATACAAATGTTTTGAAAGTATGTAAAAAAATAGTAAAGTAGAAACTATCGATATCATTGAAAATTCATTTAATTTAATAGAAATGTTACCATGAAGTTATGTTAAGGGCGTAGACAAAGGAAGAGCTAATACACCCTAATTGAAACTAAACGCTTTTTCAATCTAATAATCGAAATACAAGAATAATTCGTTTAACTCTTTCAGCCACAGTTTTATAATCAAAACAATTGCATTTTTACTTTAATTTAAAAAATAAAAATACAGCTAAAGGTTTTTATGGAATAAGATGGTTAGTTTATTAACCACCATGGCGGTTGGCATTAAAAATAATTATGATGAAAATTTTCTGCACAAAACAACCGAAATAGCTGTGTGGATGAGACATCATCCAATTTTTTTACATCGTTTGGTATTCCCCCACCTTTTGTGTAATCAACCGGCCCTTCCAATCGACAATTTGTTCACCATTTTGGTTCCACCACAGTACACGATACATTTTTTTCAATTCAACCATTTATATTTAACACTTTGAAACACTCAAATATTAAAAAATTAAAGTCAGGTGGCAATTCATGACGAAAAACCATCTCCTGCCATCTACGCTATCTGGAAAAATTTATTTCCATATTTATATCCTAAACCTCCATAGTGGGGAGGGTATATTGGGTTAGTGCTGATGTTTATAACGTGCAAAAATATTGTCCCAACACCCACCTTATGGTATACCAATCTGCTCAGGATAACTTTTTGAGTCGATTAAGCGATGTCCGTCCGTCCGTCCGCCTGTCCTTCTGTCAATGTAAACCTTGTAATCAAACTACAGGTTGCAATTTTAAAGATAATTCGACAAAATTTGGTACAAGCATTTCTCTTGTCGCAGGGACAAAGCCTATTGAATTTGGTTAGACTCGGTCCATTATTTCTCCTAGCCCCCATACGATTGCCCTATCTGAAAATAGTTAAGCTCTCATAAAAATCTTAGTTATATAGATATCCAAACCAAATTCACCACAAATAAGTTTTATATAAACCGAAATCGCACCACCGAATTTTGTGACGATCAGTCCTTAATTAGTCATAGCTCCCATATAAGGCCCACTTCCGAAAATCATTTTAACCAGCATATATCTCTTAAAAATGTGGGTATTCCATTAAAATTCAATGCAAATAAGTTATATAGATACAAAATTCATGTCACCAAATGTTATAACGATCGGTCCATAATTAATCATAGCTCCCATATAAGGTCCACTTCCAAAAATCATTTTAACGAGCTTAGATTTCTTATAGATGTTCGTATTAAGTTTCATATACACAGAAAACATACCACCTAATTTTAGGGCGATTTGTCCATAAATAGTAATAGCTCCACACTTAATTTCAAGATCCGCCTATCGCCATGCATATATTTCCTGTCACTAGATGTGGGTGTGGCAGTAGGCGGATTGACTTGTAATGATTACTAAAGTCTTTGGTGATGCGAACTAATTGAAAGTCAGAAGCTTATTATTTTCCAGTGATATTCATCCGCAGTTGCACTTTAATCCACTTACTGGAAATAGGCGTGGCACTGCCCGATAGACTTCAATTTTTTACTGAAGATTTAGAAACTTATTATTATCATCTGTACGAAGTCTTAAAGGTCTAGCTGTTTCCTGTGATTTATTGCCTCAAAACTGGTCGTTGGCCCCATCGTGCAGCAGTTTGGGAAGATAAGTCACTAACAGAAGTATTAGCCAAATTTTATAGAGGTATTCATGTCATCATAGAAATCTCCATCATATTTTAACTGGAGCCCAGAAGGTATGTCACCGAGCACCATCATCACATCGACTTGCTCCTAATAATTCTCTTCTTCTTCGGGTTCAATGCTGCAGGCACATTCCCATCGAACAATATATCTTCAGTTTAATGTTCATTGAGTACACGCGGCATCCTTACAAAAGAGAAACACATTATATAAAACCTATTTCAGTCACAGTGGTTAGTAATCTAACCACTCTATTACTTACGTTATTTATCACAGAGTATAGTATAAAATATTACTTTGTTAGCACAAGCCAAACAAACACTAAATAACAAAGTACTTAACACTGAATTTTATGAACATTTTATGCCTTTTTTTATTGAATGCGGGAGAACACCTTTCAATAAAAATCTAACCAGAGCAACCTGACGGCAAAGTTTTGCAAAAAATCATAAGCGATGACTTCCAAAAATATAATTGTTTAGCAAAATGGAAATAGAGAACAATAAACTATGTTTTAAAGACTATAGAAAATGTGGTTAGTAAACTAACCACCAAACCGCAAAGAGTTAAAATGTGTAAAACACGTAAAACATTCAATAAATTCATGAGATCATACAGAAATAAATAATCCTCTTCTACTAAACACCAAGATTTTGACAGACTAGACAACTTTATAGCGGATATTAATCTTCTCAATCTTTTAATGATTTTTTCTCTACTTTTCAATTTTGAAGAATTACAGCATGCCTTTTACCAGCATTTAAAATTTTGTCGGTATGTGTAATAATTCATTTATCATAGTCTGAAAAGCCTAATTAATTTCCCCTTAGGGTACTGTGACCCCTTAAACCCCACCTCCCTGTTAAATTCCTTTATTTTCTTATTGTTGCAGCTTTGTTCGTTACACAAAATTTATCATTTTACAAAATTTCGTTGTATATAAAGTCTAAAACACAATCTAAACTTTAGCCAGAGCATTGATCCATAACTTTTGTTGGCATTCAATATTGTAAACTCACACACTCTCATACAAATACTCTCTCATACACACAAACACATGCATCTGCATGCATAATACTTATTCATTTATTTTATAATGCATAGTTTTAGGGGACATTGATTTTCAATTGTTGGATTTATACAATAAACTAAACTGAATTAGAGTTGTAAAAAGGAGCACCTAAAGAGCAGAGAGGAGATATAAAAGTTTGTTATACAGCTGAAGCTGTAGCTGCTGCTGCTACTGATATGGTTGATGTTGTAGGTTATTATTATGATGTTGTTGTTGCTGTTTTTTTTTTAGGAAACAAATGTTACCAGTTTTCATATCTTCCAACATTTTACACATACATGGCCAGTTGCCAATTTTATGTCTAAAACTAATGTTGTTGGGCACCAAAAAAAAAAAAGTGAAAAAGCACCAACAACAAACTTGTAGTTGGAAATTTGTTTTGTTGTTACTACTACTAAGCTGTTGTTGTTAAAATAGCAGTAATAACAACAAAAACAATAAAAATTATTGTAATACAATTTTGTTTTATTTTTATTCACTCTTCTCTCTGGATTCTTCCTCTTCTTGTGTTGTTCATCTGTTAGTTGATTTTATGCAAAAAACACACACAAAAGAAGAGCAAGAGTATGGAATGAAAAACAAAGAGAAAGAGAGAAAATGTTTAGCCAGATATGGGAAATTTAGTAGCTTTAAGTTAATTACTAAAGGTAAGAAACTATATATTTCCATGCATCTCTCATTAGACGAGACTATCCCTCTTTATGAATGCAGGTGGAGAACCTCATCACGCTTTTCATACCAAAATCCCGTTTTTTGCTGATTCAGACATCTAACTAAATTTTTGAAAATTTTGTGATAAAACATAAAATGCAGGGACCGTAAAAAAAATTAGACTCAAAAACTCTCCATGTTAGGGTCAAAGGAGTCCTCTACTGTCCAATAGATTCGTATTGAAGTGTTATTTTAGAATCTATAGTGATATTTTTCAACGCAAAAATAAAAGTTCGGAAGAAACTGTTAAAAAAAGAGTTTTAATTAGTCATCTAAAATAAAACTCATTAGAGGAGTTTTATTTTTCCCGTCTAAACTAAATCGTTTCAGGAGTTTTACTTTTCCTGTCATAAAATAAATTTAATTTTAGGAGTTTTATTTTACCCATCAGAAAATAAATTCATTTCGTTTACTTTCTTTTTTTCAGTAGACCCTTTATTTATTGAGTCTATATGATAAGGAGTGAGATCGAAAAATTCTTAACACACGTTTTTCATTACATTTTTTAACCCAAGTATTATTTGAATTTTTTTTTGATCAAGTTACCTTTGAAAAACATGTCAGTTATTATGTGTAATGTCAATTATATTAATTTTTTTGTTAATCTGATTAAAATGAGTGACCAGAAAAAAGTGCGTACTGAAATTATTAAATATTTTCAACAAAACCCAACTTGGTCTTACAAAAAGTTGGCCAAGCATACAAAGGTCTGCCGTCAAACTGTTTCCAATGTTATTAAACAGTACCGGGAGAACTTGTCAGTTGATAGAAAACCTGGTTCAGGTAGAAGGAATGGTCCACATGATGTTTCTAAAGCCAAAAAAATAGAACGCATTTTCAAAAGAGCTCCCAACACATCCGGTAGGAAAGCAGCCCGGTTAGCTCAGTGCTCGGACTATTTGGTACGAAAAGTTAAAGCTAATGCAGGTTTAAAAACATACAAGGCTCAAAAAGTTCCTGACAGGAACGCTACTAAAAATTTAGAGGCCAAAAACAGAGCACGGAAATTGAAGTCAAGTTTTATAAAAAAATATTCTTGCTGCATAATGGATGACGAAACGTATGTTCTGGCAGATTTTTCGCAACTTCCAGGTCAAAAATTGTATGTTGCTGATGCTCGAGGGAATGTTGAAGAAAAGTTTAGGACCCAAAAGCAGACAAAATTTCCCAGAAACTTCTTGGTATGGCAAGCAATATGCAGTTGCGGCAAAAGAAGCCACTCATTTGTTACAACGGGCTCTATAAATACCGAAATTTACATCAAGGAATGTTTACAAAAAAGGCTGCTTCCATTCATAAGACTTCATAATGTGTCCACTTATTTTTGGCCTGACTTGGCATCCTGTCACTATGGCAAACAAGCCCTTGAGTGGTACAAGAACAATAATGTGGTATTTGTACCAAGAGAGGCAAATCCTCCAAACTGCCCGGAGCTAAGGCCAGTGGAGAGATATTGGGCTCTTGTTAAAAGAGAATTGAAGAGTACAAAAAAGGTGTCCAAAAGTGTGGTAGATTTTAAACGGAGATGGACTACATGTTCGAGCAAAGTGACAGAAAGCACTATAAAAACGTTAATGGAAGGGTTTCCGAAAAAGGTTCAAAATTTCATCACTAGTGATTAAAACTATAAAAATAATTTTTTTTGTAAATTGTAATAATAATTTCAATCAAATAAAAAAAAAATTAAAGCTGTAAGTTTAGTGGTTTCTTTTTTATAAACATATATGTATGTTAAGAATTTTTCGATCTCACTCCTTAATAACAATTTAATAATAGGAATCAAATAGTAACATATTTAAATCCCACTTGTTTTTATTTTAAGGACTATTAATTCAAAATCGCAATTTTTTTAATTTTTAATTTCAAATGCATATAACATTGTGTCTAAACCTAAGTTTAGACAATAAACTTAATAGAAGATTTTTATATTTAACCTATTTAAACATGGATTTGAAAATTGTATTATTATATGTATATGAATTCCAAATGTACGATTAATTTAAATTTGAATTGTTAACAGACAAATATGTATTACCTTAATTTAATTAATGTATTTGAAGTTGCTAGCAACATATAGTAACGGGAATGTTCCAAAAATGATTCGTATTTGTTGCGAACAGAAAATGTTGAAACATAAAAATATAATTATAAATCTTTCTCTTCTCACTTAGCAACAGGCTGAACAACTTCAAATTCGGAACATCAAATTTATCTCAATTTTTACTGTATTTATATATTTCAGTTTTAAATACTTACCGTAAATCTAAATCATTTACATACATATTGTATACTTACCGTAACCCTAAAATATATACTTACCGTAACCCTAAATCATATACTTACCATAATATTGAATTATACTTACCACAATTGAAGTTCTTCACCTACATATAACCCAAAAGAAAAGGTAACAAAAAACCTAAAATAAAATACTTTTATAACGTTTTTGAAAAAAAAACTATTAATCTCTTTTTTATTTTCTCTTAACAAAACCCTATATAATTTTAATCACTAACTTTGAGTGATTAAAATTATAATCTTCCTTTAAAGCTTCAGCTCCCAAAATCCCAAAGGCTTGGAAGATTTAAAGTAATCTGTCCCCATCAGATTATTTCACATTGGATTCAGTCAAGATTTTTAAACAATGCTTTTTTTATTTGACACATATATTTTGTTGTTAGCCAAACAAAGGAAAACAAATGGAGCAAATCGGGAAATACTTGGACCGGCTGTTATCAAAAAACTGGAGTAGGAAAGTTGAAAATTTAATTTTCAAATGCGAATATCTCCTAAGTTATAAGATATAATAGATAGCTACGACGAAATCGGAACACAGCCGAAGAAATAGGATCGTTTTAAATATTGAACATACGCGAGGTGTCCTAGTTTGGAGAACCCTGGACGCAACTGTTGTGAGCCCATGTGGTCAAAACTTAAACTCGACCACTTTTCTTTACGCATGTCAAATTTCGGACTAAGGGTTAAGAAGTTACAGATTTATTTCCCTTTTTTTCTCATACCACTGTGCGACAGTGAAATTGATCCTTAAATATGTAAAATTTTATTCGAGTTTTGTATGCCGTTAGAACCATATATAGTCCAGTCCCAATTCATCAATTTCCTCAATAAAAACTATTTTATTATGGTACTGTATAGCTTATCAGTCACGAAACCACGATGACACCATCGACATAAGCAGCGAAACATGCTACGATTCTCAGAATGGGTGTAATTCTCAGTAGCCCTGAAACGTATTTTTTTATCTGCGTGTCCGTTCCGATAAAAATGGAACAAAATCATTGACGACTTATTTCGTAAACAAATTTACAATTATTCCACGATCTTAAGAAGAATATTCAGTGATTCTTGGAGAACATCGATCTCAGTGAACGTGATTTATAAATCACTTTTCTTTTCATCAGTGACCGTGATCATGTTTTGTCTATGTTAAGCAAAATAACAACAATGTTCAGTGCGATGACCGATGGACAAAACACATTTTTCAAGTGTCAAAAGAAGCAATTAAGTGACTGTAGGTGTAGGAAATAATTCACTACTTCTGATCTCCTTACTATTTACACTACTTATATCCGACCCCAAAAAAACTCTCATATATGGGTCGGTGCTTTGAAGTCTATTTTGGAGTTACTCGACCGCATGCAGGAGAGGGCGAAGGTGATTATCGGTGACAGTAGGATATCCAGCTCTATTGACTCACGGGAACATAGTCGCAATGTGGGTTACGTTTCACTGTTCTACAATGGAATGTGCTTTGCAGAAATTAGGGAACTTGTTCCCGAAACCCGTAGCTTTTTACGCAACACACGGTCTTCGTTGACTAGAAAGTGGATCGCACAACACATTACAGGGCATATTCGTTCTTTAGCCGTAATGTCCGTATAAGAAATAAGCTTCCTCCTGAAGTCTTTCCTGTTACTTTCAATATAGGAAAATTCAAATCAAATGTCCACTGCCTATTTTCCTGGTTCCAACACAATGCTTTGCATGAGTAGGGGTCATCCCCTGAGTGCTAGTCCAAAAATAAAAAATGAGTAATTAATATCTAAGAGCATACAAAATATAAATCTATACAAAAAGAAATGGTTTTACTTTCAACTCCACTTACTCCAGTCATGTTTTATTCAACTATTAACATGTTATATTTTTTGATTGGATCACTCCTTAACACTTTAAACACACACTTTACCATTCCTGGTATTATTACAGTTTTAGGGAGAGTGGGTGTGAGTGAATGAATGAACGAATGAATGAATGAGTATGTGCTCCATTCAAACACACATAAAAAGTTATTTACTTAATTAGCATAAATTTGTAGTTTTGTTACAAAATTTTACAAAATAAAACTTTTTCATTATTGATGATGCTATTACTACTATTACTATACAACAACAGCAACTACAGCATTTTCAATACAACATTTTCTATACATCTACAACTTTTACTGCTTACTTTTCTCTCTGCCATTGTTGACATTCGTAATAATGATGTTGGTGTGCTCGCTCTCTCTTTCTTTCTTTCTGGCCATAAATAATGTAGATAATAATGATCATTATCATTATTATTATTACTATTACTATAATACAGTAATGATAAAGAGAAATTTTGATTATATTTTAACAATATTTCATTTTCCCTTTATTATTGTTAATGTAATTTTCTATATATATTGTTGTACAATCCATACAATACAATACATTACATTCAAACTTTCATTGAGTGTATGTATTACTGTGTTTATGTAAATTATTATGCTGTCTCTTACATAGAATTGTATGTACGTATGTTTATTAGTGTGACACTTTTCTCGAAATCAGTAAATTTTTAAGCAGTCCCCAGACTAAACCATAACACAACAAAATCAAAAAAATTTTAAAGGTTTTTTCAAAAACTACACAATTTTGATGTATTGTGGTTCCAGTAGTACAAATATGGTCCAAATTTTAAATTCTATGGAGAGATTTTTTTTAAAAAAAATGTTTAAGTAAAATTATGAATTTTTTTTAGACATTTCTCCACATAATTAATGATAACTCAAAAATGGCTAGTTCGATATTATTGAAGTAAACTAAGAAAACTTAAAATTTGCACAACCTTTCATCCGCTTATATATTGGGTTTTAATCGGCTCAGTAATTTCGGAGTTATAATAACAAATTGAAGCCAAAAATATATTTTTTATGTGAAAATATCCAATATTTTTGTTTTAAAAAAAGCATGAAAAATGGAAATCGCCAGAAATTGTTCAGATCTATTGCCTTATCGCAAAGCCACATTTAATAGGAACAAAATGAGTTATGGACCATAAAAATCTATGGATTCTTTTTGAATTTCTTCACAATTAAGTGAATTCGCTCATTTTCACAAAATTTTAGTTTTTTGTTTGATATACATTCAATTGAGTAGTTAAGGTCCTTCTTTCAATTGATTGAATTATGGAAACATATTCCTCGTGCTATGTACAAATTTTCATATATATATTGCGTTTTAATCGGCTGAGTAGTTTCGGAGTTATAATAACAAATTGAAGCAAAAAATATATTTTTTATGTGAAATTAGCAATTTTTTTTGTTTTAAAAAAATCATGAAAAATCGAAAACGGCAGAAATTATTCAGGTTTATTGCTTGATAGCAAAGCCACATTTAATAGCAACAAAATGAGATATCAATCATAAAAAGGTATTGATTCTTTTCGAATTCGTTCACAATTAACTGAATTCGCTCATTTTCACAAAATTCTATTTTTTTATTTGATATATATAAAATTGAGTGTTAAGGTTCTTCTTTCCATTGATTTAATTTTGAAAACATTTTCCCCATGCCATATACAAAATTTTCACACATACATAGCGTTTTAATCGGCTCAGTATTTTCGCAGTTATAATAACAAATTGAAGCAAAAAATATATTTTTTACGTGAAGAGATCAAATTATTTTCTTTTAAAAAATCATGAAAAATCGAAAACGGCAGAAATTGTTCAGATTTATTGCTTTATCGCAAAGACACATTTAATAGGAATAAAACGAAATATCGATCATAAAAATCGACTGACTCCTTACGAATTTATTCACAATTTAGTGAATTCGCTCATTTTCACAAAATTTTAGTTTTTTGTTTGATATACATAAAATTGAGTAGTTAAACCTCTTCTTTGTAATGATTGAATTTTGAAAATATTTTCCCCTTGCTATGTACAAATTTTCATGTATACATTACATTTCAATCGGATCAGTAGTTTCGGAGTAATAATAACAAATTGAAGCAAAAAATATATTTTTTACGTGAAAATAGCAAATTATTTTGTTTTAAAAAAATCATGAAAAATTAAAACACACAGAAATTGTTCAGATTTATTGGTTTATCAAAAAGCCACATTTAGTAGGAATAAAACGAAATATCGATCATAAAAATCGACTGACTCCTTACGAATTTATTCAAAATTTGGTAAATTCTCTCATTTCCACAAAAGTTTTGTTTTTTATTTGATATATGTATATAAAATTGAGTGTTAAGGTTCTTCTTTCCATTGATTTAATTTTGAAAGCATTTTCTCCATGCTATGTACAAATTTCCGCCTATATATAGCTCACTAGTTTCGGAGTTATAACAACAAATTTAAGCCAAAAATTATTTTCATTTAAAAAATCATGAAAAATAGAAAACGGCATAAATTGTTCAGATTTATTACTCTATCACAAATCCACATTTAATAGCAACAAAATGAGATATCGATCATAAAATTCTATTGATTCTTTTCGAATTTATTTGTGCTATCGCCACCCTAATGTTTATGCAATACATATGTATGTTTTCATGTAAATCGTATTGTAGTTAGAGACAAATATTAAATTATAACAATTTATAAACTTCCATTCAAGTTTATTTTGTGTAATAATTTTACAATTGTTTAAAATTATTAATACATGTGTTTTTGTGTTTGTGTTTTTACTTATTTATTGTATTTATTCTTGTACAGACATAGTACATATTTCGAGTATTGTTTTAATAGTCTCATATCAATCATTTATGGCTGTTTAGTTGTTAGAGAGATAAATTATTTGCAGCTTGTTGGGGGCATAGTTACAAAATTTTAAGGAATATTAGAATTAAATTATTTTCATTGTCTTCAAATAATAGATAGAAGTTGTACATTTGTGTAACAAAATTGATTAAACGATTAATTAATATGTATAAGGGTCTACGGGTGGTATGAGTAATGTTAATGTTAAATAATAACAATAATACTACAATATTATGAAAGGTTCAAGGTTCATGATGCAATGCATATGGATTTATGAACTCTTACCTCTTCCCAAGACCCCACTTCAGAAAAACATCATCACTTACCTAAAAAGACACAAAACAAATAAATATTTATTATTAAAAAGTTATAAATAACCATGATTATATGTATTGTATAATAAAAAACAACTTTCCAAAATAAAATTACAATCTTTTAGTCTAACACAAAATAAATCAATTGCTGTGGTAACTTTTAATAACTTAAACAACAAAAAACAAAATTTTTAAGCCAAGAAACAAAATTTGTGCGCATACATTTAATCAATGTTTTATGAAAACGTTGCCAAAAATATAATTTATATTTAAACAAACAACAAAAAAAAACACAATTCTTTGAAAAAAAACCATTTATTTCTTTGTTAAAGGTTTTATATACAAAACCGAAATATTTATAAATTCTTTAAACAAAAAAAAAGCAATACAAACCGTCCTGCTTTTAGGACATTTTTCTTAAGAAAAAACCAAGAGAACAAAAAAATAATTGTGAAACAGGAACAAACAAATGAATGAAAATAAAACTTTATGGTTTTTATAACCCCTGGGGGGTTAAATAAAAATAAACAGCAAAGACAGCAACACACAGACATTTTTACAAACAAAAGACATATTATTTTTCTTTTTTTTAAAGATTAAAAGGAAAAAAAGAATTCTTTATAGTCAAAAGGAAAGGGTTGGTAGAGAAAGTAAGGGAATTTACTACAAAACAGTTTAACACATAAACAATTTTTAAAAGTTCGGGGTTTAATTGAGTTGCAAGGAACCTAGAAAGCAACAATAAAGGCTTCTTACCAACGCGATTTGGCAAGTTGTTCAAAAAAATCCACAAATTCGTGATGAATTCTTAAAGCAGACACCTCTAAATTAATACACAACACTAATATTGCTGTATTACTTTTGCAATTCAATAAACACACACAGATCAATGTAAATGAAAAAAGAATTTCAGATATATTGATGTATCTTAAGTCTCTAAGATATTCTGAATTACTATAGACAGGCGGACGGACAGACTTGCATACACCACCAAATCGTCTCTAAATGAACATTGTAAAAATTACAAAGTCAAGGACATTATCATTAGCAGAAGCATAAATATGTTTAAGTTATTTATGGTTGAGAATTGGAGAGAAGGATGGAGAGACAAACATCACCATATCTTGCCCATATGAATACTATAGAAATTACAAAGAGAATCACGATATTCTCTAAATACGAGTTGTTGATAAAAGCATGATTTCATTAATTTCAGCAAGCTTTTGAACTAGAGACTAATGTGTACAATATTTATAGTATCGTGTCTATATGTCTCGCCAAATTAAATTTATTTTATGCAAATGGCATTCAATGAAGAAGAAATTATGGATATTTGAATTATAATTTCAACACTATCATCAAAAGGTACTTTATCAAAGCATATTTTAACATCGAATGGTACTTATTCATCAAAATATACTTTATGAACCAAATACTTTCTATTCGAAAGTTACTTTATCATTAAAATAAACTTTATTAACAATGGATTCTGCATCACCAAAAATGTCTTTCTGAAATGAGCTGAATCAACAAAAAAATCCAAATTAACAAATGGTACTTCATCTTCAAATAGTACTTAATCTTCAAATAGTACTTATTATTAAAATATATTTTGTCATAAAAATTCACTTTACCATAAAAAGGTACTTTAGCATCAAAAGGTACTTTAGCGTCAAAAGGTACTTAAGCGTCAAAAGGTACTTTAGCATCAAAAAGTAATTTTTCATCAAAAGGTACTTTAGCGTCAAAAGGTAATTTTGGATCAAAAGGTAGTTTAGCATCAAAAGGTACTTTAGCATCAAAAGGTACATTAGCGTCAAAAGGTACTTTAGCGTCAAAAGGTAATTTAGCATCAAAAGGTACTTTAGCATCAAAAAGTAATTTTGCATCAAAAGGTACTTTAGCCTCAAAAGGTAATTTTGGATCAAAAGATACTTTAGCCTCAAAAGGTACTTTAGCATCAAAAGGTAATTTTGGATCAAAAGGTACTTTAGCATCAAAAGGTAATTTAGCATCAAAAGGTAATTTTGCATCAAAAAGTAATTTTGGATCAAAAGGTACTTTAGCATCAAAAGGTACTTTAGCATCAAAAAGTAATTTTGGATCAAAGGTACTTTAGCATCAAAAGGTACTTTAGCATCAAAAGGTAATTTTGCATCAAAAGGTACTTTAGCACCAAAAAGTAATTTTGCATGAAAAGGTACTTTAGCATCAAAAAGTAATTTTGCATCAAAAGGTACTTTAGCGTCAAAATGTAATTTACCATCAAAAGCTACTTCAGCATCAAAAGGTACTTTAGCATCAAAAGGTATTTTGCATCAAAATTTACTTTACCATAAAAAGCAAATTTAGCATCAGAAGGAATTTTAGCATTAAAAGCTACTTCAGCATCAAAAGGTACTTTAGCATCAAAAGGTACTTTAGCATCAAAAGTTATTTTTACATCATAAGGTACTTTATAGTCAAAATGCACTTTGTCGATTAAATGCTTCATATTTAAAAGGAAATTTATCAATGAAATCTTTATATTCAAAAGGTACTTTATCATAAAATGACTTTTATCCAAAAAAATGCGTCTTATCTAAAGGTATTTTTACATCATAAGGTACTTTGTAGTCAAGAGATACTTTATCAATTAAATGTTTTATATTCAAAAGGTACTTTATCATAAGAGGAGCCGCAGAACAAAAGGTACTTTTTTGAAAATTTTGAGAAACTGATTTTTTTGAAGATTTTAACCCAAATATTATAAAAATATCAAAAAATCTATTTGTAAAAAAATTCGTAAAAGTACGAAAAAGTACCTTTTGTTCTGCGGCTCCTCATAACACGACTTTTATCCAAAAAAAATGCGTTTTATCCAAAGGTATTTTTACATCCTAAGGTAATACAAAGTACCTTAGGATGTAAAAATAAAAAGGTACTTTATATCCAAAAGGTACTTTATCACCACAAGGTAGTTTATTATCAAAAGGTACTAAGTATATCATAAAAAGAAACTTCAAACGATACGTTAATGAACAGCTCATCCTTTGAAACCATGAACGAATCAAGCCAATATCGGATACTCTGTTTCAAAATGAAGCGTATCCCAGAGACAGCGTTTAGCATCGATCGAAACAAATAATAGTCGGAGGGGCCACGGTCTGGACAACAAAGCGGGTGAAGCAAAATATCCCAACCACTTCATTCTAAATACTTTTTAATAGGTATTGCAATATGAGGCCGAGCGTTGTCATGATGGAATAATACGGTTTCATGTCTGGCCGCATATTCTGGGAATTTTGCAGCCAATGCTCGCTTTAAACGTTTTAGTTGCGTTCGGTACAAGTTCCCTGTGATGGTCTGGTCAGATTTCAGCAGTTCATAATATATAGAACCTATTTGCTTCCACCAAATACGAAGAATTACCTTAGCGCCATGGATATTTGGATTTGGTTTCGATTCGGCTGGTTGGCCGGGTATCACATGGATCCATGTTGCATCGTAAGTAATAATTCGGTACATAAATTATTGTCTTTTATAGCGTTCAAGCAGCATTTCGGACATGCAAAATTATCTTTCAAGGTCTTTCGGCATTAATTCGATTGGTACCGAATTTCCCTGCTTTGTGATAAATCCTGCTTTTCGCAAACATTTTGAAATTGTTGCTTGAGTTTGAAAGCTCTTGTATAGTTTTACAACAATCTTCATGGAGTGAAGCCTTCAATTCTTGTCTTCAAACTTTTTTGGTTGACCTGGGCGATCTTTGTATTCTGTGTCAAAATTATCACTTCTGAAGCGCACAGACCATATCTCGCACGTTGCAAAATTTCCCACATATGACGTTTATTTGGCACAAAATTCGGCATTTTCGAAGCAAAAAAAAAACGTTGTTGTTTACACTATAATGTATAACGCCATCTATTGTAAACCACACATTTTGAAGTAATACACCCAATACAACAGAACTAAAAAGCTGTAAAAATTTAGTCTCGAAGGAAAATCTTCTATAATGAAAACTAAAACACATTGAGAAGATTCAGGAAACTCCAACGAGTTACTTTCCAACGTTTCAAGTCTTTTCTAATGGATATAATTGTAATTAATTTGAGATGTTGATCCTGATCGTCTAATTCTGTCATCATTTGAAATGGCCGTATTGAGAAAATGCTGGAAATTCTATTTAGTTCGGGTTGGTACCAAACTTTAGCAGTCTAATTCTATGGGGTACATAAGTAGATTGCATAAATTCTTCTTATGAAGCTTACTATATCCTTAATTGTTTCATTATTGAGAAATATTTCGAGGATTTTGAGTTTTTCTTCATTTTGATTGTCAAGCCTTTTGTGTAGCAGACATTAGAAATATGATAGGTTTTTCACATAGGAAAGATCTGATAATTCTCCTTCATCCAATTCCTTTAATTAAATTTTCATTTTTTGAAAAAACTGAAAAGAGAAAAGAATTGTAGGTGTCAAAGAATATTCCATTAGGAAATTAATCGCGTCGATTACATCTTTGAAACCCCGATTAGTTTGAGTTGTTAGCAAGCCTTCCAAGTATATTTCTATTGGACATATTATTAGCTTGAGAAATGGAAGTTGTTTAATAAAGAAATATTAAGAAAATTTAGGTAATTCCAACGAGTTTAAGGTCCTTTCCAACATTCCAAGTTTTTTCTATAGGATACTTGAGCAACTTTTCACATAGAAATAATTTGTAAATTGTCTTCGATCCTGCTGCTCTAATTCGAAATCTCCTCTTAAATTAACAATATCCGAAAAGCATTACCAGTCCAAATGGCAAAGAGGAGTTCAAAATTTAGTTCATATACAAAACTCTTTCAAAAATCATAAAAGTTTAAGTTCTGATGACTTTGAAAATGTATAATTGTCTTTAGTCATATCCCTTCACTAAGTCAAATATTTTCCTTTGTCTTGCCTACCAGAAATCTTTGCTTTGGGTGCCTTTCTAAAATCTTTGAACAGCCTATTGCATTTGTTAATTAAAAAGCTCTTTATTTTACATACTGCGTATTTATTTATGCAAATAATTATATATACGAAATCACATAATTATAAGTATTCAACATTTTCATAAAAATATCTTAAAAAAAACACACACAATAGCAAAACGTCTACATAAAATGGCTAAAATTGTATTTTATAACCACCATAAAACAAAACCCACTTGAAAAACTTTGTTAAACAATCCAAATAGAAAAAATAAATTCAATGCCAAAAGTTACAGCCCTAAAATTTTGTAGCAAAAAAAAATACAAAATAACAAAACCCCAAAGTGAAGTGAAGTAAATGAGAATGATACTCGAGAGCATTATTTTTAATGGATGAGTTAAGGACAAAGAAATAAAAAGAACTTTCTAACCTTTAAAGCAATCATAATACTCTCTCTCTCCTGCTTTTAAAACTTTATTTTTATATTCCATCACTGTTATTTCTTTTTTGGCAACAACTCCTAGAATTATGCTTTAAAATTGTATTTTTTTAGTTGTATTTAGATAAAAAAAAATAAAACCCAACAATATGTTGTAAAATGTCGTTAAAATTTTTAGTTATAAACGTTATTTTTTACATTGTTATTTGTATAACAAAGTAGCGGTACCCAAGCTACATATAAGTTAATATGTGAATGTCTGGTTATGTTAACATCTTTATATCCTTTTATGTTAAAAACTCTAGTTGAGGTATGTATTAAAATTTAACTTATTTCCTGTTTCCTGTCGAGTCATGTAGAAACATGATATACCATCACCATCAAGTCACATTTAAACCTTTCACTGCTCCGCTCTAAATCCCCTAAAGATAGACAATCATCCATAACATGTTTATAGTACATGCATATGCTCCTAAAAGTATGCAAGCCAATTTATTGATATGAATATTTAAAAGTATAAAGTTGCCGGAAAACATTTAATTTTATCTGTAACTTTATTAAAGGTAATAAAGAAATGTTCCTTTAATACTTTCATTTTAGCTGACAGACAAAGAACTTTTGATAGTCAATGTTAAAACTAGAAAATGCACCATCTAAATTTTGAACTTTGTAGAGTAAGTATAAATTGAAGGAAGGAAACCCCATATAAAGTGTTATAAGAAGCAACAGACGTCAATTTGGATTCTAAAAAATCGACATTTCTTAAGAGAAAATTATCGATTAAGTAAAACACATCGAGAACATTCAGGAAATCAAACTTTCCTGAATAGTTTGAGTTCTTTCAGAAATTTCCAAGTTCATTTCAATAGTGATTATAATTAGTTTGAGAAATTTATTCTTACGATTGGGCAACCTATTATTATTAATTCTTATAATTCTTACTACAGCTGTAAATTATCCTTGTTGCTATTCCAATTCGCCCAATTCTAGTTCTAATTAAATAATAAGGAAATAAAGAATGTTCCTTATAGAACATCCAGGAGATTCCCATTAGATTGCGTTCATACCAAACAAAGTAATTTAAGAAATGTCTCCTTAGGAAGCTTATTAGTAATAAAGTAGAATGTTCCGTAATGAAACTAAAACAATTGTACTTGAATTCAAATATCACGATTTTAAGGGCTGATTTAAAGGTAGCATAATGCTTTCAAATAACAGTGCTGTAATAGCAAACTGTAACATATCTGTGGGCATTATTAAATAAAAGCTTTCAGTTGACTATTGATCGTAAGTTGGCAACGCTGTTTGAATAAGAATATTTAGTTAAAGAACATTGTAGAAAGTACACTACTGATGGCGTATGTATTAGTAAGATCTAGAATATTCGAACTTTGACAGTTAAAGAGCAATCTAGAGTGCAGATGGCAGTGTTATAAATAGTGGCAGAGGTTGCAGTCGTTAGTGAGTTTATCAGAGACGCTTTTCGAATAAACATCAACTGAGTGCCTTAAAGTGTGTTGTGTTTTTCAAGTAAATTCGTGTACATTATAAATTGTGTCTGTATTTCTAAGAATTTATAATCGTGTATAAAAAACATTGAGTGACTATTTAATTATGTTGTTGTACATTTTGAATAAAAAAAGAGTTGTTACAATTTTTAAACTACTAAACGGCTTTTATTTGCAATCAAAAGTATCCGATTTATTTGAAGGAAATAAACCAACGATTTGAAAAGGTTAAAACGTAACAATATATTGAGAAATTAAGGAAATTCCGATGATTTTGAATTCCTCTCGAACTTTTCAAGTTTTTTATGGGAAAGGAGGGATCTGCAAATTATCCTTGATATTAAATAGGGAACCTAATAATATTGCTTAATCAAATTAACCCCATCTAGAACATCCAATCTTTTCAAGTTTATTCCTATAGCGAACATAATAAGTTTGAGTATCTTAGTTTGTTAGGAAGTACCTAGCTAAAAGCATATTCAAAGAAAATATTTCTTAATCAAATGTAACCCATCTGGAACAGATAGGAATTTCCAATTAGTTCGAGTTCTTATGATTTTCAAGTATATTTCTATAGAAAAATAATATGAGAGAGAAAACTCTCCTTAGGAAGTACTTATTCCAAACAAAAAGTTCCAAAAGGCAACCTAACACACATTGAAGATATTAAGGAAACTTCGATGAGTATGAGTTCCGCTTCAACTTTTCGAATTTTTCCTAAGGTATACACAAAAAATTTTGATCGTTTTTCAATTTACTTGATTCCGCTTCTCAAATTCTATTCTCATTTGAAATGGCTTTATACTGAAATAGCAAGGCACTAAAGAATATTGCTTCATCAAATTAAACGCATCTAGAATACAGTTTGAGATCTTCTTAAGTTTTTAAGAATATTTCTATAGCGAATACATTTTATTGGAGCGAATGCTTCTTGGGAAACATCTGCCAATTATTATTAAATTTGATAGTTCTTATTCCAGACAACTAAAAAACTGTCAAATATTTATTCACAAAGGAGAACCCTCCCAAAATGAACCCAAAACAAATTGAGCAGATTAAGGAACTATCGATGAGTTTGAGCTCATCTACAACTTTCTTAGTCTATTCTATAGGATACACAATAAATTTTACAAGTTTTTCATATAGAAATGATCTACCAATTCTCCTCGATCTTGCTCCTCTAATTATATCCTTATTTTAAATGACTTTAACCTGAAATAACAAAACTATTCAGGAACTAAAGAATATGGCTTAATCAAATTAAATCCTTCAAGAACTTCCAGGAACTCAACATAGAAAGCTTCTACCAATTATCGTCGATACTGATATTTCTCATTGCAAACACCAAAAAAAAAACTGACAAATATTAGACACTAAGGAGAAGGTTCTGGAATGAAACCTAAAACGTTAAATGGTTATTCGGGAATACAAAATTAGTATTTTAGTAAAATAGTTTTATGCTAAATTCCCAATTTTTAATTTGATAAATTCACTGAAATTTATTGTTGGGGGATAAGCTAGTTCCTTTGATGAAAATTGCGATATATTTTAGTTCTTCTCTTTCCTAGAGAATACATAATTAACTTAAGCAATTTTTCACAAAGAAAAAAGTCATATTCCAGACAGCTAAAAAATATTAGTCTCAAAGAAGAAAGTTAAATAGTGAAACCTAAAACGCATTGAGGATATTGAGAAAATTTCGTTAATTTTGAGTTCGTCTCCAACTTTTCAAGTCTTCTCTATAGGATACATAAGAAATTTTAAACATAGTTGGAATCTTCCCTGATTATCCTTGATCCTATGCCTCTAATTCAATCCTCATTTGCAATGGTTTAAAGGAGAAATAACTAAACTAAAGAGGAACCAAATAATATCTAATCGGAATAATCGAATAGTTTTAACTTCTCCCAAGCCTTTCATGTTCAAGGAAACATCAGCGAATTATCATTGATTTTGATAGTTCCTATTCCATTAAGAAAATCCCCATTAGTTTCAGTTTCTCCTAAGTTTTTCAAGTTCAGTGAAGCATCTCAGAATTATCATTGATTCTTATAGTGGTTATTACAAACAGTAAAATATTAGTCTCAAATCAGAAAGTTCCATAACGAAACCTAAAAAAAACATTAAATATATTAAGGAAATTTCGTTAAGTTTGAGCTCCTCTTAGAAGTTTTAAGCATAGGAAGAATCTTCTCTGATTTTTCATGATCCTATTCCTCTAATTCTATCCTCATTTGAAATGGTTTAACCCTCCGTTACTCGCAACTGATCTGGTAGAGACAGGCAAAGATTTTTTTATTGCAAATTTTTTTAAACACCCTAAACTTTAAGCTATTTTTTGATAAAATAATATCTTTACAGCAATTTTTTTGTTTTACTCTTTTAAATACATTGCAATTAATATTGATTTTATGTGTTTGAAATAAAAATTGAAGAGATTGTTTTTGAAACGCGCCTTTTTTATTGATATCAATTTGATTCATTGCGACTAGTCTCGATTGAAAATGATTCCGACCAACGGAGGATTAAAGGAGAAATAACTAAAATAATAAGGAACCAAATAATATTGGTTAATTACATCTAGAACTAATCAGCGAATTGTAATTGATTCTGATAGTCACAAAGCAGTATTTTTCATAATGAAACCTAATAAAAATTGAGGAGATTATGGAAATTTCGACTGTCCAATTTTTCAATTCCTTTCTTAAGGGTTACATAATAAATTTAAGAAGTTGTTCACATAGATAAGATCAGGCAATTCTACGTGGCTCTGTTCTTATAATTCAAAGCTTTATTTTCAGATTTTCAGTAGCAACTTTCTCGTGACCATACATGATATATTCTTCATATGAATAGAAGGAAAAAAACTAATCAACTTTCCAATTTATAAGTCTCCAGAATATATACTTTAAGATGTCGGACACTAAAGCTGTGGAAATTTCAAACTGAATTCCAATATATACACTCCTACGACAAAACTATAGAAGTTTGTAAAAGGCAAGAGGAAAATGTAGGTGAAGTTGAAGTAAGAGACACAAAAAATAAAAAAATCATAATTCTAAGGAAGAAGTTAAAGCTGAAAGGTTAGGAAGATTATAAGAAAATGATAAGTAAGATCAAAATTAGAAAAATTTAAGAAGAAATTAAAAGTGGAAGAAAAGGCTATAGAATGGCATGAGCAAGACTATTTATAGGAGAAGACTGCAATGATGAGTAAGATGAAGACGAAAACGGCGAACGATTTCATCATATATTCTTTATATACATATTACAGATACACTTTAATATTGATTAAACATGAGTACCTTTTCCAATTCTACTATCTTTTAGCTTGTATCAAGCACTTTCCCTTGAACTACTTTCACTTGCAACCACTAACTACTTTCAACATTTAACAAAATTTTCTCATTACGTTTCAAACAAATTTTAATTTCGCCATACAATAAACTTCCACGAACTGAGGCAGAAATTGTCATAAAAACAACTATTCAATGAAATCAAAAAAAGAAAAGGGAAATTCTCTTTTGTTTCTTGGCGAAAAATAAAATGAAAATTTCAAGTTAAACATGACCTTGTGTTTGCATTAATTAACAAGCTGAAAAATATGATTTTCAGAATGCTTATTCTTGTAGAAACATTCATGCAGAAATTCAGCTTGTAGACTATAAATATTTGTTTAATTTTAAAATACTTAAAAAGAGAGAAGTGAGCGAAAATGAAAATGAACGAACGAATGGATGGATGGATGAATTTTCTTGAACACAGCAAATATTTGTTTAAAGTTAATTTTTATTTTTATGATAATTTTATTTTATTATGACTATAAGATGGTTTTATATACATTATAATGGAGTAAAAGGTAATGAATTAATGACAAACAGCATTAACAACAATAAAAAATAATGCTAGAGTTTTAAGGTATTATTAAGGAGATGCAGCACATTGACACACAGCAACAATTAGGAGCATAAAATATAAATAATTTGTTAGGTTGTAAAATTAAGTGAATAGCCTTATTATAAATAAGTGCTGTTAATACTCGAGGCCATTTGCCACTGCCACAGCACTGCATTGCACTGTACTGACTAACTGCTTTTGGCCTCAATCTTCTTAAGGAATGAGTGTCGTCTATATGTATTTCTCATTATGGCTTTTAGCGTTTCATTAAAAAGTCAAGTATGTGTTTAATGAGGTTTCTTGGTATTTTTGGTTTTATTCGTTTTTTTTTTTTTGCAAACCAGCCCAAAAAATCTCTTAAACAAGGGATTTTCTGCAACATTTTTATCTTTTGCTTAAAATAATGTGAACAAAATGCTGTATATGTGGGCGTTTTTATTTTTAAGGTAAAGGTGTTGTTAATTAAATTAAATATACAAAATACACAGACTCTAAGGATATTACGTAGGAGAAGCTGAAAACTGGCTATAAATCTCTATTTATGGCCAGCCTTAAAAATAAGGAAAGTGTAGATTTTTATTATCGACAAAGGCAAATTGAAATGGTTTTAATAAGGCAGGCTGAAAGGTTTAAGATATTAAGGGAAATCATGTAAGTGTTTTAAATTGTTTAACGTTTTTAAAAGAATCAATGATTTATAAAGAAAAGCACATAGATAAAGTCATTAACATACAAGAAACTTCAAATTGATATTCTGTTACTTGAACTATCTTGACGTGACTAACTTCGGGAGTCTGACCGCTAGCACCCAATCCAACTACGAACCCATGTAAATACAAATCATCTCAGATATGCCTCAGCTCTGAATGTGTAAAATTTAATTTCAATAGTTCTCGAGCAACCGAATTATTTCAAAATAAAATGTTTTAAACCACTATGCCAGTGGTCACCATTAAGAGAACATTGAATATGGAATATCATAACATGTATTTCCATTCTTCGATCTGACCAGCTATTTCGTAATGAACTTTTCTGGATATTTTACTACTTAATAACTGATCATATAAGACCTCTGGTAGCTTCAAATGCCGACCACTGAACTATACATATTGGATTCGCCCATATATTGCACTTTTTATACTCTTCACCATGAGTTGCAAGTTTGTCATTCTGGATCGTTATAGAGAGCATATAGCCATGTCCTTCTGTCCGTTTATTTGTTGAAATCAACATTCCGAAGCCACCAAATAACTTACGAGGTTGGATATTAACTGAAAGGGCAACAGTGCTTCTATCAACAGGCATCTTTCAGTTGACTCCTATCAAAATTTGGACAAGCTGCATCATTTAGTTTGTGGTTAAATGCCATTGATAACAGACTACCTCGTGACTTGAGGAGAAATTGGAAAAAAAGTCAATTTCGTCTGCTCATTGAGCATAAAAAACCATCAAATAACCCAAGCTTAAGCTTGATAAATACTATAAGAACTCTGCACCATCAATTTGCATGGTAAAAAAGCACCGAAGATGCTGAACGTTCAAGGCGACCAGTTGAGGTCTCTCCACCCGAAACAATTGCAAATACTCTCGATATGGTGTTGGCCGATCGGAGATTGAAAGTGCCAGAGATTGTGGAAGCCTAAGGCATCTCACGTGGCTTATTGGTTTGCACTTTCAATGATCACTTGAGTATGAGAAAGCTTTCCGCGAGATGGCGTTCACAATCGATCACAAACGCAATCGTGTGACAACTTAGCACGAGTGTTTGGAGTTGCACAGTGGTATGAGAATAATAAAAGATGGAAATAAATCTGTAACTTCTAAACCCTTACGCCGAAATGTATAAAATCGGGGAATATTTGGAACCGCGGTCACCAAAAAAACTGGAGTAGGGTGGGTAAAAATGTTGAAAATTAAATTTTCAAATGCGAATATCTCCTAAGCTATAAGAGATAATTGATAATTGTAGCTCGACGAGGAGATTCTGTAAGTGTAATTTTTTTCAAATCGGAACACAAACGAAGAAATAGGATCATTTTAAAAATTGAACATACCCGAGGTTCCTACTTTGGGAACCTCGGGGTCCAAATTCAAAACTTAAACTCGAATACACTTCCTCTTTGCGCATGTGGAATTTCATTCAAATCGGCGTAAGGGTTTAGAAGTTACAGATTTATTTCCCTCTTTTTTTATTCTCATACCACTGTGCGTTGTTTAACATCAATATGAACGAGATTTTGCCAATTCGTAACCGTGGATCCACCACAACACACCATAGACCCAACAGCAGTCAAAACAGTGGGTTTTTTGAGGTGAATTGGCGCTAAAGAAGTCTTATAGTCCATATAGCCTACCTTCAAAAGCGATAAAACAATCAATGGCGAATATTATGCCAACTTATTATTGTGTCGATTTAATGAGGATTACAAAAAAAAATACCGTATGTGGATAAGTTAAAATTTTTTTTTTTACTAGGACAAAGCCAGGGTGAAAAAATCCATAAACTAGGCTACAAATTGCTATCTTATCTGCCCTATTCCAAATTAATCCCGGAATGACTAATTCTTGATTCCAAACCAGAATAAATGGCTTGGCGGAAAGAGATTTGATTCCAACAATGGAATCATCTCACATACCAATAACTATGTTGACGACCTCGACAAATCTTATTATTTGGAAGGAATACAAAAATGGGAGCAACGTTGGACAAAGCGTTTAGAGCTCAAAGGACATAATGTTGAAAAATAAAATGATTTTTTTTATCCAAAAATCTGTGCTTCATTCAAAAAGTCAAGGACTTATTGACCCGTCCTTCTATTTCTACCACATTTTCCTAAAAAAATACATTTTATAGGCAGAATTATTGTCCATTGACGACTAAAATTTTATTTTTATTAAAAACTAGTTGAGCGCCCGGCTTTGCCCGGTAGCATTTACTAATGTTAGTTCGTCAAGTTTCTCCAACCCACATATACCTGCCTGTTCTTATTTATTTGCAAATAAAATATCTAAATTTGTACTGCATATTTTAAGGAGCTTTTTTATTACAGTTGACTATACTCAAAAAAAAAATTCCGAGTTTTACCGGGAACTTTTGAATTTTTTTTCTTTACAAACCAAGTCCTGAAAATTTCGAAACGAATAAAAAAAAAACTGCCAAATCGCTCCAGCCGTTCTCACGTGATGCCATTACATATATGGACCATTTCATTTTTATATATATAGAAAGACAGGGATAATGTGCATATGCATTTTGAAGTAAAATATGATAAAATATGCAAAAATATGCCCTAAAAAATCTATATCATTTTACAGCAAAATGTGTGATTCGACGGGATAACAGCGCTGTAAATGAATAATTTATTTTTGAATTAAATCGCGAATTATGAATTAGTAAATTTTGAATTAATTCTTTTCAAACAAAAAAAATTAATTGAATGAAATTTTAGTCAATTTAAATGAATTGCAAAATAAATTCAATTCAAACGAATTGAAAATGAATTGCAAATCAAACGAATTGGAAATGAATTGCAATTCAAACAAATTGGAAATGAATTGCAATTCTCTTAGACAAATTCATTTGAATTGCAAACGAATTGTTATTCATTTTACTGATTCATTTGAATTGAAAATGAATTGCAACCCATTTTTACAAATTCATTTGAATTGGAAATGAATTGAAATTAATTTCTGCCTAATTCGTTTGAATTGATTCAAATTTCATTCAATACTTTTTTGTTGTGAAAAGAGTTAATTCAAAATTTAGCTAATTAGTAACGAATTCAAATCAAAAAAATTATATGATTCATTTACATCTCTATTAGATAATTAGTCTATATTGTACTATTTCGACGTTTGAGAATCATGTATTTGCATATAAATCCGCCCCCTATTTATAACCATAGGCTTTTAAACCATATATGTCTCATCAAAATTGGTGGACAATAACATACTTAAAATTATATTTAGCTTTTTGATCCACTGTGTTATATTCAAATCTCTAGAACTTTAATTCTGAGCCATTCTTTCAATATTTAAACTTCTGTAGAAATTTAATTTAAATATTTTCCTTGCAATTGTAATGACTTTAAATTCTGAGACGTTGTACTTTCATTTTATTGGCAATTTTACAGAAAACCAAAATAATATTCGCAAAAAAAATAAAAATAAATGAAACTTTACTTGTAAAATTTTCCAATTAAAAACTGTTTAATCAGCCTTTTCTGTATTATTTTTATTATATGTATGTATGTTTCTTAATATACATACGAGTGCATTTGTATGGCAATATATTAACTGTTTTATAACCAATATTTTAAATGATCATGTAAGAATATATACATATGTACCAACCAATGTACATATGTATGTATATTTAACTTCATAAAATTTTAATTTTCAAGTCAATGTGACTTGTCCACCACTACATATGGAAGTACCCAGTAGTCAGGCAAGTAGTCAAAGTATCCTTTATAGACTTGACTAACTCCAATTGATATATTTTGGGTAACATATGTGCTCACTGTAGTACAGAATACATTTATACATTCCGGGTAATCTAGCGAGTAGTCAATTGTCACTTAAGTATCTCTAAGTAATCAAGAGTGTAGCCACTTTAAACGTTTAGTTGGTACTGCACTTCAGAAACTATTTATTTTACCCACCAGAAGTTGTTAAAATAACTAGTTATGTATCTTATAAAGTAATCAGTTAGGCAGCTAGTAACGTAGCTGACTCCATGTAACCAGTATCTTCATCCGTGAAATACTTTGGACCAGCTTTTTAACAGTTTCCTTGTAATCAAAAAGGGTCTTGACCCTTTGTTAAAATAACTAGTTGTCACCCTAAATGATAGGTAAAATCACTAGTTCGCGACAGTCTCCTAGAACAGCAGGACTCACACAATATTTTGTTGCTACAGTGCATGCTAGAATTAAGACAACACTTGTAAGTTTAACTTTATACACAATATTGTGACAGCTAGTTAAAAAATAAATAAATTTCATTAAGTAGATTACAATATTTTGGCTGTAATTTCAACCTTAACTGTAGATTTTTATAGATATTGAACATTTATTGACATTATAATTTTGTATGTGGCTCTGTCTCTGTGTCAGCATTAAAAGGATAATTTTACTTTTACAATATTAATACGTGCAATGGACATGTCTGTGTGTGCATATTAATTGAAGGAATTCTTAAACTACAGTTGTATTTTTGTATAATTATACAATTAAAAATAAATATTAGGGTGTTGTGAAGCAGTATGATGATACAGCAGGGGGCGGTGTATTGCTCTATAATTTGGTTCGAAAGAAAACATTAAAGAATTACAATTATAACCTTTTTCTTTTCAATTCTTATTAAAGAATGACAGAAGACTTTCACCATTATTATTTAATAACTGGAATATGAAAGCAATTTGAATTTTGACTAAAAGATATTTCTTCCGCAAAAAAACTTTTAATTTCGTTACATAGCTTGATATATTTAGTCCACCGTTCTTCCGCTACTTTGTTTTATTCCTTCCAAATAATAGGTTTTCTCAAGGTCCTCAAAATACTCACTTGTTTCAGAGATAACCTCATTATTAGACAAAAACCTCTTACAGCAAATAAAAAAAAATCTCGGAATTTCACTTTTTAAGATATCTTGGACTTTAAAGACCTGAAAAAAAATTAGCAACTAGTGTTAACATTTTGAATACACACAGCTTTTCATTGAGAATTGGAAAGAAATCTCCCAAATCACGATCGTGAAAGTTCATATTGGTTTTACCTTTTAAAAACGGTGGTTTATTTCCCTTAAATAAACTGAATACTTTTGATAGCAAATAAAAGCAGTTTAGTTGTTTAGAATTTGTAATAACTCTTAATTTATATAATTTATACAACAATTTAAATAGTCACTATTTTAATACACACTTATATTATACACTTTATAATGTACAAGAATATACAGCATACTTTAAGACAGTTAATTTGTCTTTACTTAACGATGCTTCAAATTAGATGCTGGATTACCATCTAGATGCTTCTTGAAAGCTCTATTTCTACAATAATCTTAACGGACAAAACTAGTATATTCAAATTCTAGAGCTTTCAATGCTAATGTTAGCAGCTTAAACATTTAGTGTTGCCATACATACAAACAGTGATAATAACTACGTACTTATCAACAATGTTGATGGACATGTTTTTTTACACAGTTTTATAATGAAATATATCAATTCTCGCAATACTCAAGTCTGTATATTAAACGTAGATTGTTACTTAAAAGATTGTCGGAATAAGAAATCTCCTTTAAGATTATCTAAAGAATGAATTTTCTTTTTCCAAGAATGACAATATTGTCTCTAACAAAAACGATATGTAGAAAAATTATTGCAATTGCAAATTCCTTATAAAAACTCAATATGAATGCTATCGACATTATTCCACAGAAACTTAAGTAATATTGAAAAATTTAATGTCAATTAAACATATTTCTCCTTAAGTGCTTGATTTTTAATTAAAATTTTCCACAGAAACTTAATTGCTTTTAAAATTTGTTGATAAAATCATATTTTAATATTTAGTATTGAAAACAGTCAAAGAGAACTTAATGAATGAAGAAAGAAATACCATTTAAAACAAAAATTTCAACAGAATCTATTAGAAATTTTTATGGAAATGTAATTGCTATTGAAATTGTATAAGAGATATTGAAACATTCCAGGAAAATAATCAGTTATAGAACGCATAGCCAGTAATCGTTTTGATTTGACTTTGAAAATGCTTGAATACGTTATTTGGAATAGCTCTAGAACTAGTTATTTAGTTAATGATTTTTGTTCGAAATTGTCACCCAGTAGCTTTACAGAGGCAACACACATTTTTAGCAACCGTTTAGATCGTTTATTATCAATTTTTTTTTGATATTTTCAAGCATGAAATAGCAATTAATAAATTCTTATTTGTTCTTGGAGTAACAAGACCTATGTTTTTATTATTTGTATCTTTATTATTCATTTAACCTTTATGTCAACAGCAGAACTGCTTTACGCACGTCTACAGCAACATACCTGGGTATGTTCATACGTTTTGTATGGTGAATGGCATGCCGTAATCATAAAAATGCTAATATCTAACTCTGTTGGAATATCTGTATTATTTTTTTATTTTCTTAGAAATAGATAAAAGGTTAAAAAATTTTATGATAACCAGTTTTACCCTTAAATTTAGTCATTGTTTTTTGAAAAAATTTGTTGTGTGGGTATGTCAAAAAATGCCCTTTATTGAGTTTTTGCAAACATAACAATTTTTTAAATTAAAATTAATTTTTTATTTATTAATAGTTTTTAATGAAATTTTACAGTTATATAGACTTTTCTATTAGATATAGAAAAATAAAAACAAATTTTGAAATTTATAATCTCAAATCCAGTAATTCCCAAAAATGGGATTTTTTAGTTTTTTTGCTATAATATCCACACCAGGAGGGGGTTTAATGGAACCCTTTACAAAATATTTAAGAACATATTTGGCCATCTAAAATAGGTTACTTTATTTTGATATCGACTACTCGATTTGAGAATTTTTTGCCCTAAAATTGAATTTTACATAAAAAAAGGCGTTATTTGGATGTACATGGTCGCCTCGGTATCAACAATTTTTAAATTTATTTTCATTTAAAATATTTAGTGTAATTTTGGCTTTTCAAAAAGTATAAATTCCTAATACATCTTCTTTGAAATTTTTTAGATAACTTAAAAATAAAAAAGTACTTTTTTCCCAAAAACTAGAGAAAAATCGCCTTTTTATTTTTTTTTTTAAATTCAAATACATACATATAACTTTGGAGTCAGTCACGATTTTTAAATAACTCTTTTTTTGTTTGACATATACAGAAAAATGGAGAAAATCGGGATATATTTGGTTCCGCTGTTATCAAAAATGTGGAGTAGGCTGGGTAAAAACGTTGAAAAAATACTTGGGACGATTGTGGAAAACAGTTTTGGCTAGGACATCAAGAAATTTCAAGTCGATCCGAAAATCCAATTCAGAGATAGAGCATTTTGAATATACATAAAGGTTAAAAAAAATTGTTTCGAACTAATAGTATTACAATAAATTGTGACATAACTAGTTCCAAAACTGTCATTAAAATATGTGAAAGGGGTTTGATTACACTCGTTCAAAGCTGATTATTTTAGAACATATTTTAAAAATGATCCTGGATTTTATAGAAATTTGATTCCAATTAAATCTTTGGGATAAAATCCTACACTGCTTTCCAGGAAAATACTGCTATCAAACGCTCATCCAACTGGCTTAGGTATTATCGAATATCTGGGAATATTTGTATATTTACTTATAGCAAGGCAGTAGTTATTGGAATAGCGGGTGTCTCCACGACATCTAGGTTAACCGAAGAATATCGGGTGTCCCTAAATGTGTTAGCAAGACATTCTGATATCGGTCCCTGGACATGGCGCAAATCGGAGTAATATTATAGCAGACGATCGACCCATTTTATTTCACTTGCAAACTGCATGGCGACTATTTAGAAGAAACTATATGATACTGCACAGAACAGGTGGACCAATGAAGAAGTTGTCCAAACAATCAAAGGTCTGCCGTCAAACTGATTCCAATGTTATAAACAGTATGGAGAGAACTTGTCCGTGGATAGAAAACCTAGTTCAGGTAGAAGGAATGGTCCACATGATGTTTCTAAACCAATAACTAGAAAGCAGTTTCAAAAAAGCTCCCAACACATCCGATAGGAAAGCAGTCCGGTTAGATCAGTATTCGGACTATTTGGTACAAAAAGTTAAAGCCAATGCAGGTTTAACAATATACAAGACGCAAAAAGTTCCTGACAGGAACTTTGCTAAAAATTTAGAGACCAAAGGCAGAGAGTGGAAATTGAAGTCAAATGTTATACAAAAAATATACCTGCTGCATAAGTCCCGGTCCACACAGTGAAACATTTGCTGCAACACATTTTTAAATTCTCTTTTGAAACTGCATTCGTGTCCACACAGTGAAGTTTTTGCTTTTCAGTTTTTGACATTTCTGTACAGTACGAATAAGAACGAATAAATGTGGATGACATACTCAACAAAAACTTCATGTACATGAAACAAAGTTCCCTTTTTCATTCCTCTTTCCCCTTTCATCAACAAACTCAAATGTTTTGCAGCAAATGTTTCACAGTGTGGACCGGGACTAATGGATGACGAAACGTATGTTCTGGAAAATTTTTCTCAGCTTCCGGGTCAATATTTTTATGTTGCTCGAGGGAATGTTGTAGAAAAGTTTAGGACCCAAAAGCAGAAAATTTCCCCAACAAATTCTTGGTATGCAGTTGCGGCAAAAGCAGCCAAACATTTGTTATAAAGGGCTCCATAAATACCGAAATTTACATCATGGAATGTTTACAAAAGAGTATGCTTCCATACATAAAACTTCTTAATGTTTCCAATTATTTTTGGCCTGATTTGGCAAGCTGTCACTATGATAAACAAGGTCTTGAGTGGTAAAAGAACAATAATGTGGTATTTGTACCAAGAGAGGCAAATCCTCCAAACAACCTGGAAGTAAGACTCATGGAGAGATATTGGGCTCTTGTTAAAAGAGAATTGAAGAGCACAAAAATGGTGTCCAAGTGTGGTCGACTTTAAACGGGGATGGACTACCTGTTCGAACAAAGTGACAGAAAGCTCTATAAAAACCTTAACAACAACTGTGACAAATGAAGAAATGTTACGAAATTACATTATCAATTTGTATGCAACGGTATCTTAAGAGTGCTTTTAGCATTAATCATGTTTATAAACATTTCCAGCAGTGAACAGTGCTACTTATCAACAATGTTATAAGTATGTGAACATTAACTTGAAAGCAGCTTTAAAAGCTCTTGGTGATCATTGTGAAAATAGAACATTCTAGTATTTCCTTTAGTGGTGATTCACACACATCAAGTTTATTTAAGCAAGTCTTGAGTTTATAGAAGAGAGTGGTAGAAAAAGAGGAAAATCTTTCCAATCTCCTCTACTATATCATCTGCAAACTCAAGACTTCCGCAAGTAAACTTGACGTGTATGAATCAGCACTTAGATTATTCGTGAGACTTCCAGAAGGTGGCGCTGTGTATATATGTAAATTGTAACAGCGAGTTGTGAGTGTTTTAGTGAATCGTAGGAACAGTGTGTTTTTAAAGTGCATATTAAAAGAGAGTGGCTATTTAAATTTTAGTGTTAATTTAAATAAATAAAGAGTTGTTACAGTTTCAAATCACCGTTTTTAAAAGGCAAAAACGTAACAAAATGACTACATTCTTTCATATAACTACTTAGTGTATAATTAAAAAGTTATATACAAAATTTTATTTTTGGAATGTGACATATTTGAACTCATTATGGTCTCAATGTTTGTCAGTGGCAACAAACACAACAAAAACAACAACACCAACAGCAATCAATAACCAGAGTAAAGAGGTGGTTAAGTGAAGCATATAAAAGCAACACACACGAATAAAAAAAATCAACATAAATTAATTACGAAATATTAAGTATTGGCAATGCACACCAACAGCCAACAACATCACAAATAAGGAGTGAGATCGAAAAATTCTTAACACACGTTTTTCATTACATTTTTTAACCCAAGTATTATTTGAATTTTTTTTTGATCAAGTTACCTTTGAAAAACATGTCAGTTATTATGTGTAATGTCAATTATATTAATTTTTTTGTTAATCTGATTAAAATGAGTGACCAGAAAAAAGTGCGTACTGAAATTATTAAATATTTTCAACAAAACCCAACTTGGTCTTACAAAAAGTTGGCCAAGCATACAAAGGTCTGCCGTCAAACTGTTTCCAATGTTATTAAACAGTACCGGGAGAACTTGTCAGTTGATAGAAAACCTGGTTCAGGTAGAAGGAATGGTCCACATGATGTTTCTAAAGCCAAAAAAATAGAACGCATTTTCAAAAGAGCTCCCAACACATCCGGTAGGAAAGCAGCCCGGTTAGCTCAGTGCTCGGACTATTTGGTACGAAAAGTTAAAGCTAATGCAGGTTTAAAAACATACAAGGCTCAAAAAGTTCCTGACAGGAACGCTACTAAAAATTTAGAGGCCAAAAACAGAGCACGGAAATTGAAGTCAAGTTTTATAAAAAAATATTCTTGCTGCATAATGGATGACGAAACGTATGTTCTGGCAGATTTTTCGCAACTTCCAGGTCAAAAATTTTATGTTGCTGATGCTCGAGGGAATGTTGAAGAAAAGTTTAGGACCCAAAAGCAGACAAAATTTCCCAGAAAGTTCTTGGTATGGCAAGCAATATGCAGTTGCGGCAAAAGAAGCCACTCATTTGTTACAACGGGCTCTATAAATACCGAAATTTACATCAAGGAATGTTTACAAAAAAGGCTGCTTCCATTCATAAGACTTCATAATGTGTCCACTTATTTTTGGCCTGACTTGGCATCCTGTCACTATGGCAAACAAGCCCTTGAGTGGTACAAGAACAATAATGTGGTATTTGTACCAAGAGAGGCAAATCCTCCAAACTGCCCGGAGCTAAGGCCAGTGGAGAGATATTGGGCTCTTGTTAAAAGAGAATTGAAGAGTACAAAAAAGGTGTCCAAAAGTGTGGTAGATTTTAAACGGAGATGGACTACATGTTCGAGCAAAGTGACAGAAAGCACTATAAAAACGTTAATGGAAGGGTTTCCGAAAAAGGTTCAAAATTTCATCACTAGTGATTAAAACTATAAAAATAATTTTTTTTGTAAATTGTAATAATAATTTCAATCAAATAAAAAAAAAATTAAAGCTGTAAGTTTAGTGGTTTCTTTTTTATAAACATATATGTATGTTAAGAATTTTTCGATCTCACTCCTTAATAGCAATTGTAAATACTCACACAATTGTAAAAAGTCCTTACAGCAGGATATACAATTGTCCTTGCAACACACGCGTGTTTGTGTTCACATATAAGTTTGCATTTGTCAAGTGGCAAATGAAGGCAACCAATATGAAAAAAATTCATATAAAACGAGAGAAAAATGAACATAATTTTCTCTCTTTTATAAAATTTTTATAACAATTATAAATAATATTTGCATTTTGTATTCAACATACAAATTTGTGGTGGCAATTGTATGGACGTGTGCATAAATGTGGCATTAACACATACATACACGCGAGCGTTTTTTAAATACAATGTGTATGTTTGAGTTAACTGCATTGTTAAAATTGTACAATAAGGACCACAAATCAATGCAACACTTTAGTTGCATGTGTAATAGTCAAACTAAAATGACAACTTAACATTTTTTTTAAAACACAATCACACACCCCGTTACCACGTTTATATATGACTGTTTTTTTTTTTTTTTGAATACAGATGCAATTATGCAACCACATACACACACACAACAATTAAACAGGTTTCTACTCACATACATACATCCGTATGTACGTGAGTATCCTTGCTACATGATTTTATCAAGGTGTTATTAACCTTGTTGTTTGAGCTCACAGTTTGGGAAATAATTAAATGGATGCCAGCTTTAGTGTTAGTTAAAACATATTAGAATAATATGCAGAAAATTTCGATTTCATGGGTGATGTTTAAAATAAATATTGGAAGAAGGAAAAATTTGATGAAATGTTCATATTACTTCATTTGGGATTAAACAAATTATGGACACTGCTAAACCAAATTATTCTATTTCAAACGGAATTGACTCTAGACTCTCTAGACTGGTCAAAATAATTGTGTTTGACTCAAGGATTGATGATTGAATATAACCGCACTGACACTGTCGGACAGAGTGATTTATCTGCTCTAATATCATTTCGTTGTATATCGTTGTACGTTAGGTAAAGTTCCATGAGCTCACTTGGATCCATTCAAAACTGATCACATTGTGATACCCAAGAAGTAAACAGCAGTATACCTATACTACATCCGTTGTTTCCAAGGTGAACCAAAAAGATGCTCTGATCAAGTAGTGAATGCATATCTGATTCACCCTTAATATCTTATCTAAACACGAGAGGAAAGGGCGTTCCAAAAATACGTTCCTTTAAGTTTGTGAGAGCCGAACATTGACAGAATAGTTGAGATACAGTCTTCTCCTCTTCTTCATTTTAACAGCTTCTACAGTGGTCCTAGGCTCATTCTTCCAGCATGTGTTCGAATTATAGAGTGTCCTGTAATAAAATAAACAATTGGCCAGTATCGTACACGGGCCAGTTCGACCTCATGATAAGATAGAAGGATTCATTAGTCCACCTGTTCTGTGCAGTCTCATGTAGTTTCTAACATTTTGCAATTGAATTAACAAAAATTGAATCAGCCATCAGCATTCGCTTTTTGGTCAAGTCGTCTTTTATATAATTACCCTGATTTCAAGCGTTATCCCACAATGTTTCGCTATCTCATATAGTGGTACCCGACATTCCAGTATCTTAGAGTGCCCAAGGTCCTTAGCAGACCACGAGCAGCCAGCATTCAGTCTCACAGCAGAGTTAACAGCCATTTGCACCACTATCAAATCAACTGGTATCCAGTTTAATATAGTAATATGTGTTCATTGGGCTTCCGGTGAGAATCATTCTCCAAGGCATGCCACACAGTGCTTTGTTTTCATATAGGCAATGGACAAAAATAGAAGGAGTTATTGCAGACAAATAAAAATTAGTAGAATATTACCTTTTGGTAAGATTAAGAAAAAATATAATTCTTGAAAAAATCCGTGCAAGGACACGGGTACCTCCCATATATCCTGAACATATAATTTTGAATAAAATTCACAGTTATACTCCTAACATTTTAAAATTTGGTTATAATCATTTTAATAAAGTTATTGTTATTTGTGAAAATTTTTATTACAATCGCAGCAAGGATTCGTGTAGCTGCCATACATCCTTTTCTTTAAAAAACCTATAAACCTGTATAAAATTATTAATTTTAAGAAATTATTGTTCTCTTAGAATACTAGATGCAAAATTATGAAAATTTTATCGGAAGGATATTCATAATTCCAAGACATCAAGATTTCAATATCCTGTATAACATTAAATTTTTTTTAAAAAAATTCGTAAAAATCGTTTCTTATTTTGGAACCAATTTGGTTATAATCATTCTAATAAAGTTATTGTTGTTTGTGAAAATTTTTATTTCAATCGCAGCAAGGATTCGGGTGGCTGCCATACATCCTTTTCCTTGAAAACCTATAAACCTGATTAAAATTATTAATTTTCAGAAATTATTGTTCTCTTATAATATCAGATTAATTTAAATATTAACATTTCATTTCTAGCAAGGATTTACATAACTGCCATATATCCTTTTTTTAAAAAAAATACTGAAATATTGTATATATTTTCTAAATTCGGAAGGACGGATGGACGGACATTTTCAAATGTTGATAGCCTTATGGTTCAGCTGTAATATTAGAAACTGGATGTTGGATTATACTTTAAGTGTTCCTTATATCAGCAGAAGCTCATATTACTGTCTCAACCTAAGGATATGTAGGTTATATTCAATTATTGAGTTACTTATATTTACGGTAAAAATGTATTATTTATGGGTGCCATCAAAAACAAATTTTTTTAAAAGTTCTAGTCAAAACGGAGAAATAATGATTTCACATTATAATAAATAAGAGATAGGCATTAGCTAAAATTAAATAAAAATTAAAATTGATTAACATGTTTTTTTTTTCAAAATTAAATCAAACTTTGGAATTTTTTTGATCTCCGCAAAAAAAAACATACAATATCAAGAACCAAATAAAGACCTATTAATACACTTTATGCCATTAAACTACTTTTGTTAAATAACGCAATATTTCTTAGTTATTTAAAAGAAAAAAAGGTATTATTTTATAAAAAACAAAAAATCTGGAGCTATTTCCGCAAACCATCAAATTGAAAATTTACGAAATGGTAATTTATACATTTAAACAAAAACAAAATTTTAATAGTTTTCATACGAATGGACAACTAATGATTACATTTTCTTATAGATAATACTTAAGGCTATTCTATAGTAAAACATAATCAAAATAGATTAACATATATTTTACTAATATGCCAACAAAGTTTTAGAATTTCAGGCTTACAATAAAAAAAATGGTAATTATTAAAAATTGCGCAGATTAAACTGTTAAACCTTTTTTGACAAAAACAGTAATTTGCCATAATTCCGCATTAATATTCTTTCATTTGCAGCCAATCGCGAGTTTATATATTTTAAAACGAACTTTTAACAATGATTTTAGCTAACCTTAAAAAAAAATATATTTTTCTCCATAAAATTTATGTTGAAAATGTGCTAACTTTAGCGACCTATAGTGACGATAAAAAGAGATATTTATAAAAAAGTATTTTTTACACGAATGAGTTATTTAGTTGTCTATTGAAAAATATAAATTTCATTAACATCAAAGACATGATCTTGTTTTTGATTTTTGTCCATTGAACAAAGCACTGTGTGCCACCACTCCAATACTCCATAAAACAAAATGAGTTTACTATCCAGTTTAATATAGTAAAATGTGCTTTAGAAGAAGTAGACTTTACACCGCCTGTTATCAGTATTGCAATAGCCATTAGAACCCGTTCATTCCGGTGAGAATCATTCTCCAAGGCATACCACCACTCCAATACTCCATACAACAAAATGGGTTTAGCAACTGCTTTAAATATCCAATTGAAACCATTCGGCCCAATACCCCAGTTAGTTAATCATGTTCTTTATATTCAGATTCCAGGATAATGCCAAGGTACTTTGCACTATCCCTTATTTCAAGGGGGACTAAATTTAACGATTTTGTACCACCTTGTGAAGAGCACCAGTTCCGTCTTTTGGGTGTTCATACTCATTCAGTGTACTTAGTGCAGATTCCATACAGCTAGATATTGTATCCAGAAAATTACCAGATATAAATACAGCAACGTCGTCAGTGTAAGCGATTGTTTTGATCCTTCTGCTATCAATTTCGAGCAGCAGGGTATTCATAGACATATTCCACAGAAGTGGAGGTAGTACCCCTCCCTGCAGGGTTCCACAATTTGCCACTTTTGAGACACTGACGCAACCTAACATAGCACATATGACACATGACAAAGGTCAATCCCAATTTCTTCCATCGCAGATAGGATAGCATTGGGCCTGACTTTATTTAAATCACCTTCTATATCCAGGAAGGCAACAAGATCCTTATACGATAGTAACACTTCAATGGAGCCAACTAGCGAATGTAAAGTTCCGTTGGCATAGTTATTCTCAAGTGTACGTCAATAACCCCCTCACTAGGGTTTTCAGCATAGAGGGTGCAAGAATAATAGGTCTATAATATTTCCTTGTAACTACCATATATGTTGCATTTCAAACGATTCAGCCTTAATGGGGAAATTCTCAAGTTACGGCTTCAAACTTCTAGATGAGATGACAAATATTCGGTTGTTTCAATTGTAGGTCTGTAGGATGTTTATATAAAGCAAGTTTCCTTTTGACAATCTTGAGTTCGTAAAAAAGTAACGAAATATGAAGAGACTTAAAAGAAAACATGCTCAATGTAAACTCGCACTAAATTGTCTTTTTCAACCGACTTTCCTTTAGTAACACAAAAACGATAAAATAATTCGATTGCCAGATAATACGGTTAACAAAACGATTCAGTTTGTTTTTGTTTTAGCTGCGACTAAAAACAGCGGAACATGAAACCGCGAAGCTATGCCAGCATAATATTATTTCACTCAAAGACCCCTCTTTCAAATAAACTCCAACTTTTCAATGTCGAAAGAACCTAGAAACATGGAGAGACTCTCCTTTTCAGCGAAGATCCATAGTTTCATTGAAAGAGTACTACGAAGAAAGGAGATCCTCATCACGGGACCTCTGTAAATGACTCTACACAGGAAAACAGATTCGTGATAGCAACCGAATTTGTTGCCAATCGAATGCTTCGGTTGCACACATAGAATTTTTCGGTTCTATTAACAGAAAGTCAGTTAATAAAGAAGAATTTCGGATAAAGCAACCAAACTTTTGTTAGAACTTCCAAAATTTTGTAGCCAAAACTGTAAAATTCGGTCACTAAGGTAGAATCATTCGATTGGAAACAAATTCGGTTGCTATCACGAATCTGTTTTCTCTGTGTAAGGAATGAATTTTCATGAACGACTCTAACAAAATAGTTTTTTCCATGCTTAAAATAATTCCCATTGATAATTCCATTCTTCTGGAGAAACTTTAGCTTCTTGAATTTGAATAATACGGAAATTGGTATGGTCCTCTTAATTTCAGCCTTTCTGTTAATACGAATTGAAAATAAACTTTAGATTCACGATCCCGGATGATAAAAAACTTAGAGGGTACCTCCTTTTTAACTTGAATGGTTATAAGAGGAAAGAACGTGTTGGTTTTTTTATATACATTGATTTGTAATTGGATGTCTATAAAAGAAGAAGTCTCTTTGTCTCTCTCCTGCCGTTGTGTTTAAACAGATGGTTCGTTCTTTTCAGTTTAAGGATATTGACTTCCTAAAATATCTATCCTGCCATTGTGTTTACACAGATCGTTCTTAAATGGGTAAAGCGAATGGTAATGTTGTCTTCAGCGAAGAATTTGTATTAGGATATCTCCTGGCTGGCTTAGATATCAACGAAAATCTGGCTTGAATATTCGTAGATATGAAAACATTACAGGCAATTGTACTGGGGGTGAACTAGCGAAGAAGGGTTATCAATGTGGATATCGATGATTTTTGCACAATTATTTGGGTGATATGGCCTTAGTTGGATAGAAATCATCTAAAAAGTTGGGCTACCATTACCAGATAAGAGATTTAATTATCACTTCTCTGATATTGGACTGCACTAGAAAAATCTTCCAAAATGCTCTTAGGACTTCAATCGTTCACCAGCATGGGCGATTTGATGATTGTTGTTAAACTCAACAAGTGCTTACAAAAGCATTGGGAGAAGCAAGCAGCAATTTCAAAACGTTTGCAAGCAGCATGATTCATCCAAAACTAGGAAAATTGGGTACCATACGAATTTAAGCCGAGAGGCCTTGAAAGAGGATTTTTCATGTCCGAAATGATGCTTGAACACTATAAAATTAAATTATCATTGCACAGAATCATTACTTGGGATAAAAAATGGATTCATTACGATAACCCGAAGCGTAAGAGATCGTAGGTGAAGCTCGAACAACCAGTCAAATCGGCATCAAAGCCAAATATCTACGGCGCTAAGGTAATTCTATGTATTTGGTTGGAGTAAAAGGGTCATAAATCTGAACAGATCATAACAGGGAACCGTTTGAAGTGAGTACTGGCCAAAAAAATGCCCACAATATGCGGCCAATACCTGTTAACCGTTTCGATAGATGCAGATCGCTCTCTCTGGGATATGCTTCACGTTGGAACAGAGTATCTGATATTGGCTTGATTCAAAGTTAGGAGAAAAATATCAATGGTCAAATGTTGACACCTCCTAACCAACAAGTTACTTTCAAATTGAGATAATGATATCACACAACATCTATATGAAGGAAGAATCATTTGGCATATTATCCCGGAATACATTTTTAGTAACGAGACGTCAACATGTGGCTAACGATATATGTCATCTAAGTTACTACCCAGCAGTTAAGCAAGTAGTCAATGTATCCCTTAAAGATAGTAATTGTCACAAATGTCTTATCACTTGGCTGACTCCATTTTATATATTTTGGTCATTTGACACGTGTATGCACTTTGTAGTGCAGAGAGAAGACAATTGGTTACTTTATGCATCCCAAGTAGTCTAGCGTGAAGACAATTGTCACTTAAGTGTCTCAAAGTAATCTAGCGTGTAGTCACTTTAAACGTTTTGTGAGTAATTCGTACTGGTTTTATACAAATTGTGTTGATATAATTCTCATACAGTTTATTTTTATTTTTGCTTAAGTATACTGATATCCCATGTAACAGCATGAAGTCATTAGTCATTTTAGTGTCTCTTAGTAACCTATGGTGAAGTCACTTCAAACTTTTTTTTGTACAGCACTTTATTATACCCACCAGAAGCGTTGACTACTTTCGATCAGCTATCAGATAGTCACATTGTAATCAAAAGGGTGAATTGACCCCCTGCTTATGATAAGCACGTGTTAAAATAACTAGTCAAGTAGCTGATCAAGTAACCAGTTACAAAGCTAGCAAGGTAACTGACGCTATGTAACCAGTATGTGAATCCAATGCGTTGCCTACTTTGGACCAGCTATTAGACAGTCCCATTGTAATCAAAAAGAGACAATTGACCCCTTGCCTAGGACATGCCCGTATTAAAAAGACTAGTCACGTGGCTATTGAAGTAACTAGCTCCCACCCTAAATGATGGGTAAAATCACTAGTTCGGTACTGTCTCCTAGAACTGCTGGGTAGTTGCAAATCATTTTTAATTGTAATAGGATTTAAATCTCCCTGCATTTCTATCAAAAATGTATTTCAAATGTCATTCATATAAAAAATCTCCTGAAAAATTGCTAAAAAGACACATAGGACTTATTGTTGGGCCATCGAATATATATAAAATGTCGCTTGTTCATTACTTTATGTAAGTTAATCTATCGTTCGGCGATACAAAATTGGCATGGTGATAACATTGACATTTTTTGAATTCCCCTATTAAATACATACATTAACTTGTTTTTTTTTACAATATTCAGCATGTGTAAGAAACATGTACCAAACCAAACACTCATGTGTACGGGAAAGAAGAAACTTTTTTGCAGGCTGTTAAATAAATTTAAATTTTCATAATATTTTGTCACTTGCATACATGACAAAAACATTTATGTCCATGTCGTCGCAATATGTGTAAGGATTTTTGTTTATAAACACATTTTACTAGGGCCGTTACTACCATAACATTCTCATATATCATTATTAACACTATTAAAGTCATCACATCATCATCATCTTTATCACAATAATAATTATGATGATCATTATCTGCTTGATAATTTTTTTTTTCTCGATACAACATATAACATTCTTGTATTACTTAACATGCCATAGACAGACAGACGGACAGACGGACAGACAGGACGACTGACTCATTTTGATATCATTTATTTTGTATATATTCTCATTTTAATGATATAAAAATACTTTATAAATTGTATATTTATAATATATAATACAATACAAAATTTTATTATTATTAAGATACTTAACAATTTTAACATTAAATCTCTCATACAGATACTCACAGCTACAGCTACAGTGACAAAAACAATCTCTGACACTTACATTTATTCATTAAATTCACATTGAAAAATAGTATATTCATTTCAAAGTACATATTGTATCTGTATGTTGGTTGGTATGTCTTTTTTACAGTTTAATGTATTTAAGTCAAGTTTATAATTTATGTTAATAATACTTGTTATTGTTATTAATACATTTATCATAATTATTGTTTTATAAATTATATTTTGTTTTTCGTTAAATAGTTGAAGATGAAATGACGATAAATATCAATGTGAGCAGGAGACAGACATTTTAAACAGTGGAGTGAGGACAGACAATTTAATTTGTAAAGATTTTGGAAGGAAATTTAAACGAATAGTAATTTTTCATTCTTTACCGAAATGCTCGATTTTCACTTTAACAGTGACTATGCAATACAATTACAAAAATGTACTTTTCTACTACTATTTATAAAAAATTAAATTTGTAAATGTTAATATCACATCTTTTTTATACAGTTTTTGAATTTTGTTAAAAAATATTACATTTCTCAAAAAGGTACTTTTCTACTACTATTAAAAATATTATGTATTTTAAAGAAAAAATTTATGTAACATTTTTCCTTTTTGATTATTTTATTTTTTGGTAAAAAAAAATATTTTTTTAATACATTTCCATTAATTTTTCAAAATAGTACTTTTCTACTACTATTTAAAAAGTTAAGTTTTTTAACTAAAAAATTATATCTTACGTTTTTACCCTTTTGAGTTTCAAATTTTCTGTTACAAAAATACTTTTTTTAATACATTTTCAAAAAAGTACTTTTTTGCTACTATTTTAAAAAACATCTAATTTAATGAAAAAAGTGTATCTAGCTTAGTTTTTGTTATAAAAATAATTTTTTTTAATACATTTTCAAAAAGTACTTTTTTGCTACTATTTAAAAAAAATGTAATTTAATGAAAAAAAGTGTATCCAGCATATTACTTATTCAGTTTTAGTTTTTTTTATTGGTACTTTTCTACTACTATCTAAAAAGTTACGTTTTTAACGAAATATATATATCTTAGGTTTCCCCTTTTTTGAGTTTTAAATTTTCCGTTAAAAAATACTTTTTTAAACATTTTTAAAAAAGTACTTTTTTGCTAGTATTTTCAAAAAAACATCTAATTTAATGAAAAAAGTGTATCTAGCTTAGTTTTTTATACATTTTTTAATTTTATGTTGAAAATACCACTTTTAATTCAATTTTCAAAATGCCACTTTTCTACTACTATTAAAAAAGGTACGTTTTTTAACGAAAAAATTATGTCTGACGTTGTTGCCATTTGGAGTTCTAAATTTTCTGTTATAAAACTACTTTTTTAATACATTTTCAAAAAAGTACTTTTCTGCTATTTAAAAAAAAAAATGTAATTTAATGAAAAAAAGTGTATCCAGCATCTTTACTTAATCAGTTTTAGTTTTTTTTGTTGAGTACTTTTAATTCATTTTTCAATATGGTACTTTTCTACTACTATCTAAAAATTTACGTTTTTAACGAAAAATTTATATCTTAGGTTTCCCCTTTTTTGAGTTTTAAATTTTGCGTTAAAAAAAAGCTTTTTTTAAACATTTTTAAAAAAGTACTTTTCTGTTACTATTTTAAAAAACCTGGAAATATTGCATCTAGCTTATTTTCTTATACATATTTTGATTTTCTGTTGAAAATACTACTTTTAATTCATTATGCAATATGGTAATTTTCTACTACTATTTAAAAGTTACGTTTCTAAAGAAAAAATTATATCTATAATTTTTTTCCTTTTGGATTATTTAACATTTTTGGTAAAAAATCTCTTTTTAATACATTTTCAAAAAAGTACTTTTTTGCTACTATTTTAAAAAATACTAATTTAATGAAAAAACATATTCATCTTTACAGATACAGTCAGTTTGAAATTTTCTGTTAAACAATACTTTTTCAAAAAAGTACTTTTCTGCTAGTACTTTTCTGCTACTATAACTCACAATTTAATGAAAAAAGAGTATCTAGTTACTTTCCTTATACAGTTTTATATATACTGTTGGAAATAATTCTTTATATTAATTTTTCAAAATGGTACTTTTCCACTACTATTTTCAAAGTTATATTTTTTAACGTTTTACCTTTAACCCCCAGTAACACGAAGTCTGGTTATGTATTAACTAATGGTTAAACTGACAGTTTTCATACAAAAATATTTTTAACCGACAGTATAACTATTAGTTAGGCCATAACCAGGCTTCGTGTTAATGGGGGTAAGAGTTTTAAATTTTCTGTTAAAAAATACTTTTTTTAATACATTTTCAAAACAGTAATTTTCTGTTATTATTTTTGAAAAATTAGCAAAATAGTACTTTCCTATTACTATTTAAAAAACTAAATTTTTAGTGAAACTATTGTATCTGTTGTATTTTCATCAATTTGGTAAAAGTGTTTCCAACATTTCTCCTCCCACCATTTTTGATTTGCTGTTGAGAAATACAATTTTCGAGACATTTGGAAAAAGATTAATTTCTACTACTACTTCAAAAAAACACGTTCTTTATAGAAAAAAATATCTATTGTTACATCGTTCCTTATTTAGTTATCGATTTTCTGTTGAGAAATACTATTTTCTTTATATTTGCAAAAAGGTACTTTTTACTACTATTTTAAAAAATACGATATTTAATAAAAATTCTGTATCTAACATCATACTTTGATTTTTATTGTAAAAACTACTATTTTTAATACATTTTAAAAAAGGTACTTTTCCACTACTATTTCAAGAAAATATTTTTTCTTTTTGTTAAAAAATACAACATTTAATACATTTTTTAAAGAAGGTACATTTCTACTACTATTTTAAATTACAAACTTTTTAAAGAAAAAATTACATCTTTTCTCTTTTGAGTTTAAAACTTTCTGTTAAAAAAAACTTGTTTAAGACATTTTCAATAAATACTTTTCTACTACTATTTTGAAAATAAATATTTAAGAAAACCTATATTTGATTTCAGTTTTGCTAAGAAAAATACTATTTTTAGTAAAAGACCATGTATATAGTCTTTCATATATGACAGTGCATTTGGTATAAGACAGTTGGTCAATTGACAAGGTTGTCAATTCACAATAGTTTTTATTGTTTTTCAAGCTAAAAATGTCCTAAAATAATACTACTCTGAATGCTATGTTTATTGTGTTATCGAAACCTACCAGCAGAGTCGGTTAAGCCAAGCTGTCGAGTTGAGATATATTAGGACATTATGACAACATGACTGATAAGAGACCTTGTGAATTGACCAAGTGTCTCTGGTATAAGACAGTATATTTTGTATAAGACAATGTCTTAAGTATATGATAGTGTATTTCGTATATGTCAGTATATTTCGTATAAGGCATTGTCCTTATAAATTTTTAAATTAATTTATCCTGCAGAAGAAAATACTTAATTTAAATGCCTCAAAACCTCTTCATCTCCTCTCCCCAACCAAAACTATAAGATATACTTGCCAACAAATTTTCCATCTTAATTATATTAATAGTCTTGACAATTTTTGCATTGCGTTAACAAAAATATTGTGTGTAGATCTTAATAATTCATGAATTTGAATACATTTAATTTCATACAACTCTACCAACAATATTAATTATTCAAATTATAATTTTGTCCTAAAGACAAGAGGAAAATGAAAAAGTGAACAATCAGCAAAAAATATGAAAACAAAAAAAAAAATAGAAAATGGAAATTTTTGAAAATAAAGGAGCAGCAATCAGTTGGCAAGTAAAAGGAATATATTAAAAAGACACACAATTTAAGAGTAGAAAGGATATACTAAACTTATGCATAAATATTTTACTTACTTCTCTTAAATAATAAAATAAAAAATTTAAATGAAAATTTCATATTTTTCTGTATTGTCATCAAACATACCTGCAATTAAACAAAAGAGAGAAAAATAAGAAATGCATTAGTTTAGTTTGGAATAAAATTTAATTTTTTTAGATTTCAAGAAAATTTTATAAAAATAAAAACCCATCACTTATAAATGTATCTTTATTAAAAAATATAAACTAAATAAATCACTAAAATATATTAAAAAAAACCAACCTAAAATTATAGAAATATATGAAGTGAAAATTGTAGTTTGCTTTTTATTTTGAAATGTATCTTTTTCTCCAGATAAATTCATCTTATAATATACAGTTTTTTATTTAATATGATTTATAGTACTTTATATAGCCTTCTTTCTCTATACAAAAAATATAAATATAAATATTTTGTATGTTTTATTGTTCCTTAAGCATAAATCTACTAATGTTTGTTTTGCTACGCGCCCCTTGTAGCAAAGAGTTTGGGGCAAGTTATGTATAAAGCAGGGGGTTTTTGTATTTATTTGTATAAATTGCAAAAAATGAGAAAAAAGAACTTTATGCATTTTAAATCCTCTACTTGTCTTTTTGCCGTTAAGGCTGCTAAAAGCAACAAAGTCAGCGAGTGGGACAAAGAGAGAGAGCGAAGAAAAATTCTGTGAGTGGCGACGTGCATAGAAACAGCAATCCGTGGCTCTGCATTTAAAGTACGTTTTATTTTGAGGTTTATTTTTTTTTTATACAACAATATTATTTATTTTTTTGTTATTGTTTAATTCTAGGAAAAAATGCTGACAAAAAGGATTCTTTTTTAATAAAAAATAAGTGAGAGAATATATAACTACAAATACTAAAGACAGTGTCTTTATACTAAAGACAGTTGTCTTTATACTAAAGACAGTAGTTGTCTTTATACTAAAGACAGTGTGTCTTTATACTAAAGACAGTGTGTCTTTATACTAAAGACAGTGGGTCTTTATACTAAAGACAGTGTGTCTTTATACTAAAGACAGTGTGTCTTTATACTAAAGACAGTGTGTCTTTATACTAAAGACAGTGTGTCTTTATACTAAAGACAGTGTGTCTTTATATGTAGTTGTCTTTATACTAAAGACAGTAGTTGTCTTTATACTAAAGACAGTGTGTCTTTATACTAAAGACAGTAGTTGTCTTTATACTAAAGACAGTAGTTGTCTTTATACTAAAGACAGTAGTTGTCTTTATACTAAAGACAGTAGTTGTCTTTATACTAAAGACAGTAGTTGTCTTTATACTAAAGACAGTAGTTGTCTTTATACTAAAGACAGTAGTTGTCTTTATACTAAAGACAGTAGTTGTCTTTATACTAAAGACAGTAGTTGTCTTTATACTAAAGACAGTAGTTGTTTTTATTATACTAAAGACAGTAGTTGTCTTTATACTAAAGACAGTAGTTGTCTTTATACTAAAGACAGTAGTTGTCTTTATACTAAAGACAGTAGTTGTCTTTATACTAAAGACAGTAGTTGTCTTTATACTAATGACAGTAGTTGTCTTTATACTAAAGACAGTGTGTCTTTATACTAAAGACTCAGTGTCTTTATACTAAAGACTCAGTGTCGTTATACTAAAGACTCAGTGTCTTTATACTAAAGACAGTGTGTCTTTATACTAAAGACAGTGTGTCTTTAAACTAAAGACAGTGTGTCTTTATACTAAAGAGAGTAGTTGTCTTTATACTAAAGACAGTGTGTCTTTATACTAAAGACAGTGTGTCTTTAAACTAAAGACAGTGTGTCTTTATACTAAAGAGAGTAGTTGTCTTTATACTAAAGACAGTGTGTCTTTATACTAAAGACAGTGTGTCTTTAAACTAAAGACAGTGTGTCTTTATACTAAAGACATTGTGTCTTTATACTAAAGACATTGTGTCTTTATACTAAAGACAGTGTGTCTTTATACTAAAGACAGTGTGTCTTTATACTAAAGACAGTATGTCTTTATACTAAAGACAGTGTGTCTTTATACTAAAGACATTGAGTCTTTATACTAAAGACAGTGTGTCTTTATACTAAAGATAGTGTGTCTTTAAACTAAAGACAGTGTGTCTTTAAACTAAAGACAGTGTGTCTTTAAACTAAAGACAGTGTGTCTTTATACTAAAGAGAGTAGTTGTCTTTATACTAAAGACAGTGTGTCTTTATACTAAAGACAGTGTGTCTTTATACTAAAGACAGTGTGTCTTTATACTAAAGACAGTGTGTCTTTATACTAAAGACAGTGTGTCTTTATACTAAAGACAGTGTGTCTTTATACTAAAGACAGTGTGTCTTTATACTAAAGACAGTGTGTCTTTATACTAAAGACAGTGTGTCTTTATACTAAAGACAGTGTGTCTTTATACTAAAGACAGTGTGTCTTTATACTAAAGACAGTGGGTCTTTATACTAAAGACAGTGGGTCTTTATACTAAAGACAGTGTGTCTTTATACTAAAGACAGTGTGTCTTTATACTAAAGACAGTGTGTCTTTATACTAAAGACAGTGTGTCTTTATACTAAAGACAGTGTGTCTTTATACTAAAGACAGTGTGTCTTTATACTAAAGACAGTGTGTCTTTATACTAAAGACAGTGTGTCTTTATACTAAAGACAGTGGGTCTTTATACTAAAGACAGTGGGTCTTTATACTAAAGACAGTGTGTCTTTATACTAAAGACAGTGTGTCTTTATACTAAAGACAGTGTGTCTTTATACTAAAGACAGTGTGTCTTTATACTAAAGACAGTGGGTCTTTATACTAAAGACAGTGTGTCTTTATACTAAAGACAGTGGGTCTTTATACTAAAGACAGTGTGTCTTTATACTAAAGACAGTGTGTCTTTATACTAAAGACAGTGTGTCTTTATACTAAAGACAGTGTGTCTTTATACTAAAGAGAGTAGTTGTCTTTATACTAAAGACATTGTGTCTTTATACTAAAGACAGTGTGTCTTTATACTAAAGAGAGTGTGTCTTTATACTAAAGACATTGTGTCTTTATACTAAAGACAGTGTGTCTTTAAATTAAAGACAGTGTGTCTTTATACTAAAGAGAGTAGTTGTCTTTATACTAAAGACATTGTGTCTTTATACTAAAGACAGTGTGTCTTTATACTAAAGACTCAGTGTCTTTATACTAAAGACTCAGTGTCTTTATACTAAAGACTCAGTGTCTTTATACTAAAGACTCAGTGTCGTTATTCTAAAGACAGTGTGTCTTTATACTAAAGACAGTGTGTCTTTATACTAAAGACAGTGTGTCTTTATACTAAAGACAGTGTGTCTTTATACTAAAGACAGTGTGTCTTTATACTAAAGACAGTGTGTCTTTATACTAAAGACGCAGTGTCTTTATACTAAAGACAGTGTGTCTTTATACTAAAGACGCAGTGTCTTTATACTAAAGACAGTGTGTCTTTATACTAAAGACAGTGTGTCTTTATACTAAAGACAGTGTGTCTTTATACTAAAGACAGTGTGTCTTTATACTAAAGACAGTGTGTCTTTATACTAAAGACAGTGTGTCTTTATACTAAAGACAGTTGACTTTATACTAAAAACAGTATCATTATACTTCAGGTAAAGTCTTTCGTAGAAATTTGAATATTTAAACATAAATAAAGCCACCTTACATATTATTTAATGTTTTAGTGATAAGTTATTAACATTTTATTGATTTATTTATAGTTTTCATTAAAAATTATGTTATTTTCTTTAAAACATTTTACATCAATCAATTTATGTTAAAACTCACTCACATAGTAATTCTATTTGAATATTAATTTATATTTCATGTAAAATATTAACAATTTTTTTCTGATTTTTACTTAGCGAACATCCTGTTTGTTGTATTTTCTTTATTAATATGTTATAGATAGTTATAATGAAATGTATTAATAATTTATGTTTTTTATTATTTAACCTACTTTTGTTTTAATTTGATTTTATTATTCATAATCATTTGATTAATTATATTCAGCCGGCTGCTTAATTATTTAATGAAAATATTTTAAATTAATTATAAATTTAAATGTATTAAAAGATTTTTTTGTGCGGCTGCTGCTGTTGTTAAATGCAACTTTTATAATTTATACTTAAATAGTGAAAAAAATAGTAATAATAAAATCCCTTTCAATAATTAAGGACTTTAGTTTTTTCACTGATTTGTGTGAGTGCATGTTTCAGTTTTTTTTTTATTGAAAACCAATCAGCTTTTTTGTGCAGTTGTCTGTTATAAATTTAATAAAGTATGCTTATTTTGTACAATTACAATATTTATTAACACTTAAATGCAATATTTAAGTAATGCAAAAAATAAACAGAAATAATTTAAAATAAAAAAATAAATTATAATCATCATACTTCATCAACAGAAAGAGCCAATATGTAACAATTCAATTGCAAAAGGTTTAAAAAAAAATCAATAATAAATGTATTAAATTTAATTATAAAAACAAATTTGCTTTTGAGTGTTGTTGGCAAATTGTTATAAATGTTTTAAAATTAACAATTTATCTGTCACAATCAGTGAACACATTTAAATTAGCTCTAAACAAACATTCTACAGTTTCTATATAATTCTCAGTTAGTTAAGCATAAAAAAAAGATAAATAACAGAATCGAAAAGGCTTTAAAGAGCCTGATATCCTATAAATAAAGAATATTTATAGGTCTTTTTAAAATACTTAAGACCTAGCTTCATACATTATTTTAAATGTCTGTTACCAAATTTAAATTCTATAATTTATTTTGTTTGTCTGGTTTTAATATCCTTTTTATTACACTCCTCTTGTTAAGGATACCAGGCAATTTCCCATTATAATTCATTTTAATATTGCTCGTCTCTCACTATCTCCCTCTCCATATGTTTTTCAATAAAATTTATTTTTATTACCAGCATTACTGGGAGGATTTCCTTTAATGTCTAATTTAAATGTTTGCAACTCTAATTTACATGCAAAAAAAAATATTTTGTAAATCAATTTGTATAATTTATGGTTGTTAAGCATTTCAATTTTATTTATTTGTACAAAGTTTTTTTTTGTTTTTATGTATTTTACTTAAAAGTTTTTGTGGAATATTGTTTGTTCAACATAAATTTTATGCAATATTTGCAGGATAGTATTTTTTTTTTTTTTTTGTTGATTTGTTTGTAATTTGTCATAGTTTTTTCTCTTTACAATATTTATGTCAATATGTCATTCAATTAAAAAAAAATATACAAAAATTTACATGTAGTTTTTTTTTCTTTTCTATTTTAATTTAATGTAATTTAAATGTTTTAGTAAAACAATTTATGGATTTATTAATAGCAAATTGTTTTGTATTAATTTTGTTAAAGTGCCTTTATTAAAAAGAACAAGTAAGAGAGCTATATTCGGCTGTGCCGAATCTTATATACCCTTCACCAAATTATACTTCAAAATAAAATACAAATTTTAAATATTTTTAGGTACACAAAATTAATATAGTTTTTAGTTGTTTTTTTAATTTTTATGGAAAAAAAAATTTTTCCAATTGTTATTTAATTTTTTTTTTAGATTTTAAAAAAAAAATTGTTTTTGTGAAAAAAAAATTCGGGTTACAAGGTCTTTGAAATATCTATCATTAGATATCCATATTCTCTATATTAATGACTTAGTAATCCAGATATAGATCAAAAATCGAGGTTGTCCTGGTTTTTTCCTCATATCTCAGCCATTTGTAGACCGATTTTGGTGATTTTAAATAGGAAACATCTCGAAAGCATGTCTGACAGAATTATTGAAGATTTGGATCCCGAAGATATCTGGGGTCTTCAGAAAATTGATTTCAACAGACAGGCAGACGGACATGGCTTAATCGACTCCGCTATCTATAAGGATCCAGAATATATATACTTTATACAGTCGGAAAATTATATTGTGGAAATTACAAACGGAATGACAAACTTATATGTATATACCCTTCTCATGAAGGTGAAGGGTATAAAAACGAATAACAATTAGTTTCAACGTTGATTAGATTGTAAACCATTCAAATTTCTGGAAACTGTTTATAATTCCCATTTAGTTTAAAATAAAAAGAAGGTATTTGTTGAGTTCTTTGAAAAATTCTATATTATTTAGGGATTTTTATAAAATCCACCAGCTTTCAGGGAATTATTTAAAATTCATATGGTTTTTAGAGAATTTTAAAAAATTCTCCAATTTTTTTTTAATTCATATATTTCGAAAAATGTTTGTTATTTGAGGTATTCTTTTTTTAATTCTTTATTATTTTATTTTATTTATTAGTTTGTTGTTCTATACAAAATACTTAAAAGTCTTATATTCCAGTACAGAACTGAGGAATTGTAAAATACATTATATAAAATGTTGCATAGTATAACTAAATTTTTACAAAATAATCAAATAGATCAAAAATTGAGAGCATATAGGTAATTATTACAATATAACATATAAATACAATAATAATAACTAAAAATTACATTTATACATTCAATCACATTACATTAAACAGATTTGTTTTTTTAATTTGAAAATAATTTAATAATGTTTCTTTTAAATTTAAACGCGTTGCTGATGGTTTCAGAACTATGGGGGAGTGAGTTCCAGAGAGGTATTGCGAATGTAAAAAATTGCCATTTAGAGATGCGGCTACGAGATTTAAATATAATTAATCTTTTTCCTCTGTTTGATCTGCAAAAGAGTAGTCGTTCATAAAGGTGGTTAGGTTGTCGCGTATATATTATTTTATGAAGGAAAATCAATACTCGTGTTTTAAGTAAATTATCAAAACTAATTCCATATATTTTATGCGAAAATGCTGAGATGTGGTCGTATCTTTTTAATCCGTACACATAGCGAACAATATTATTAAATGTTATGTTTAGTTTTCTCATACTTCGTGAGTCACTGCTGGCAAATAGCTCACAACCATACAGTAGTATTGGCGGTAGGTACGTTTTAGCAAGCATTATACGAATATTTAACGGAGTACAGTGTTGAGTGTGCCAAAGAGACCGGAGCATGGAGAATGTGCGCCCACAAACATAATCAATATGATCTGACCACGTCAGAGTGTTGTTGAACATAATACCAAGATTCTTAGCATGGTTTACAATTTCAATTGCTTGATTGTTTACAGTTAACATTAGATGTTAAATAGTTGGTTTTTAAGTTTTTCCCGATAATGATGCATTTAGATTTATTTGGATTAATACTCAGTCCATATAGCCAGTCGATATAGCCATGTCCGTCTGTGTTGAAATCAACTTTCTGAAGCCCCCAAATAACTTACATACACGAATGATACATCAATATCTCCGAAATTCTTCCGGCTCGGTTGCTATTTAAAGTCGAGAAAATCGGTCCACAAATGGCTGAGATATAAGGAAAAAACCAGGACAACCTCGATTTTTGACCTATTTTTGACCCATATCTGGATTACTAAATCATTAATATAGACAATATGGATATCTAATGATAGATATTTCAAAGACCTGTGCAACGACGTATATAGTGATGATTTTGACACGGAAGACACAGATTGCCCAGGCCAGTCAAAAAAGTTTGAAGACAAAGAATTGCAGGCATTATTCCATGAAGATTATTGTAAAACTCAGTTTTGGTCTTGAAACATTTTTAGCTGGCCTGGGCGATCGGTGTCATCGTCAGCTTTTGTGAGCAAACTGTGTGCTTTCGCGGCTCTTTTTTATACCCTTCACCATGAGTGAGCAGTAGTTTCTATATTTTTCATTTCCGACCCAACAAAGTTTGGATTTTTATAGCGGAGTCCGTCTGAATATTGAAATAAACTTTCCGTAGCCCCCAAATAACATACAATCATGATTCATACATCAATATATCGGGAATTCTCCACAATCGGTTGCTATTTGAAATCGAGACAATGGGCTACCTAAGTTTGGATTACTACACAGAGAAAACAGATTCGTGATAGCAACCGAATTTGTTGTCAATCGAATGATTCGGTTGCACACATCGAATTTTTCAGTTCTATCAACAGAAAGTCAGTTGATAAAGAAGAATTTCGGTTGAAGCAACCAAACTTTTGTTACCCTTTCCAAAATTCTGTAGCCACAACTGTAAAATTCGATCACTAAGGTAGAATCATTCGATTGTCAACAAATTCGGTTGCTATCACGAATCTGTTTTCTCTGTGTAAGTCATTAATATAGACAATATGGATATCTTCTTCAATTTTTGGAAGATCAGGAATGTTCCAGAGAAGGAAAATGTACCATCATCATCTTCTGCGTTGATTGTCAATTCTTTTAGAAGTTTAGTATGTTCTAGTTCCCCTTTGTTTTCTATTCATTTCTTCATCCAAACACGATTTTTTTTGCTCATTTTTCGTTTTAGGATAATTGCAACAATAAGTGCACCACAAATTTTATCATTATTCATTATAACCGTACCAGCATGCTAGTGTATTGTGTGCTTCAAGCTTAATTGCACAATCAATTGATTGCTAAATATTTAAATTTTTTTATTTTAAAGTATAGTTTGGTGATGGGTATATATGATTGTCCGCAGCCGAATATAGCACTCTTACTTATTTAAAATTAAAGATGTAAAGCAAAACTTCCTGCATATGACGATTTGTTGGCACAAAATTCGACATTTTCGAAGTAAAAAAACGTTGTTTAAACTATAATGTTCAATAATTAAGTGAGAATAAATGATAGATATTTAGCCTTTAAAATGACATATAATTTATTAAAAACAAAAACCTGGTTCAAAAGTTACGTCATCTAATGTAAAAACAATATAAAATTTTTGATAAAAAAATATTCATAAAAATAGACAATTTTCGAAATTGGCTAAAAAATATTGAAACTATTTTATAAAATTCCCTAAAGAATGAAAAAAAATAGAAAATTCTTTGTAAAATTTTTCATAATAGAGATTCTTTTTAATTCCTTAAATATTAACAAATTCTCGAACAGTTCATTCAAAAATTCCCTATAAAACTGAAAAGTTTTCCAAATATAAAAAATTCCATTTTTTTTATATAATTTTTTTAATTTCAAAATATTTTAACTATTCATTTCTTGTTCCAAAAAAACTGCACATGCTGCATAATCTAAATGCATAAGTTGCACAAATTGCAACTCAATAAAATAAATTTAAAATAGCAGCGACCAAAAAAAAACTAAATTACCATTAACTTAAGCTACTGCAGCAAATTCTCCCCCAGGTTCTATAAATGTTATTTTTCTTGTTAATTTATCCAGACGCACTTGACTTGATATTATTTTAAACAAATATCGGATCAATATAGCGAAGCTGTGCTGCTAAAGTTACTCTTGCTGCTGTTTTGTTGTATTTAATCAAATTAATTTTCTACTTTAAATGAATCGAAATAGAAAAAGGAATAATAATAAAAAAAAAATGACAACAAACAAAAAATAAAAAGGGGGAACGAAGAAAACAGTAACGAAAACATGATGCAATTCATTAAGAGCAGCAGGGTTGTAAAAAACGAAAGAAATATAAAATTGCAAATAAATTGCATGTTGAGAATTTTTAAAAACATCATACCCCCCCAATATTAAAACATCCTTAAGAGTATATTTACTATATATACAAGTATAGTACATATACAACAGACAATACTACTTACATACATCTGTTTATATATATATGTATATAATCCCAACTGGCATGGCATTTTAAAATTTTCCAAATACAAATATATATATGTATATAAAAAAATGTTATAGAAAAGTATTGTAGATACGATGAAATCAAATACTTTATAAATAAATTAAAATGCAACACAACAGCACATTATCAATGTATACGAACAGCATTTGTTGCTGGTTGTATTTTTTTTTTTTTTGTACTTCCATTTATATTTTACTGGTCTGGAGTTTTTGAATCCTTGTCTTTATTTCTTTTTTTTATATTTTTTTCCATCTTTTCCTTGTTCTCTTTGGTATATGCAACAAATATGCAAGTTGTTGTTGCTTTCTCTTGTGTTGCATTTACTGCTGCAGCCCCGCTGAAGCAACAACAAATCCCGCATTTTAAATGTTTTGTTCTGTAACAAGAGTTAAGAGAGAGGGTTAGAGGCAGACTGGTCACTCTGGGTATGAGCAGGGAAGCATGGATTATTTAAATGGAATGCATTTTCCATTATCTAAAAACAAGTGAGACAATTATTGGTTTTGGTGTGTCGAGACAACCAGCAGGGGCACGCTACATTTGGGAAGGAAAAATTAAAATTTGGTTATCAGAGTGAACATTTCTTAATAATAATTAGATTAAATTTTCTAAATATATCTACATTTGTTACAGTTTAATAATACTGAAAGCAGTTTAATGGCCGAAAATGGGCATGATTGTAAAAAGGACATGGCACCAGTACCTTTTCAAAAGTCTACCTATCGGGGGGGTAAAAACGGGTAAAATTAAGAATTTTGTGTTTATCCATATTTATGTCTGTTTATTTGTTTGTTTGTACCTTATAGAAGGCTAAACAACTGGTCAGTTCCTCTAGAAATTTTTTGAAATGATCAGTAGACTATGTTTTAATTTAAAATTTTAAGTGGGCGTGGCAACTCCCATACAAAGTAAATAGTTAATATGGAAAATCTAGTGAACTATCATTGTGAAAGTCGCAAAACTTCGCGGAATTTGCTTCGGTACCATTGTGCAGTGCTTGCCTCAAAATGGGCGGGATTGTATAAATGGGCGTGGCACCACTCATACCAAGTAAATATATACTTTCGAATATCTGCAGACCAATTTATTATCACTGTATGAAGTTTAACCAAAAATAGGGCGGATAGCAACAGGGGGTGTGGCACCTTCCATACAAAGTAAATAGTTATTTTCGAATACCTAAAGAACTATTATTGCTACAGTATTTTAAGCTTGCTTAAATTACTTTTCTATCATTGAAAGCAGTTTAAAGATCTTTCCAGATACATTAATTTCACGGTTTTTGTCTAATTTTGATCTAATCCTCTGATCTCTAACGATTGAAGAGGCTTATAATAAAAGAGTCCTTCGGTTTCAAATTTCTTAAATAATTAAATATATCGCAGATAATTCAGAGTAGAGTATAACTGAATGCATGCAACACCTACTCAAATAAAAAAACTGGAATATTTTAACAACAAATGAGTTCAAGATAAGAGTATAAATATTCTGTTGTCTATAGAGTAAAAAAAACTAAATTCACTTTTAGTTCCCTTTTTAATGAGAAGAGATGGGGAAAGATACAATTTCTATATTTGTGTTTAAAAGTGTTGCTTGATTGTTTATGCAATTTGTAGCCACAGTTTGGAAAAAAAACAAGTTAGTGGCTAAAACGGCAGAGTCGTAGGCATTAGAGGATAGAAAAAAATAAATATCTCATTTTATAGCAGTGGTCGGCAAAATGCAAAACATGCTACATTAGTAAATGTGTTGTAATGTTGCAAAAAAAAAATGATTCTGACGATGCTTTTTATGCATAATGTCCAATTTGTTTTATCATTGACTATTTTGTAAATAAGAATGCTGACCACTTTTCTATTCACATCGTAGAACCAGCTCCTTTAGAAATTTGTTTAAAATTATCCGATCCCAATAACCGTTTTTACTGAAATTCAAGTTGAAAGCAAGTGCAATTCAAGCCTTGAATTATAGTCAAGCAATTGAATTGCAGTCGTATTATACTTTATTTCAATAGCATTCTCCAGCAAAAAGGAAACATAAGTTTAAAACATAATTACATTTGCATTCATGTCAAATTCCATCAAAATGTTCAAGTGCTTGAATTCTCGGGGCTTTGGTGCTTATTGGGATTATAGTGGCCTTAGTTTTCCATCAAAATACGGAGCACTAAAAGAGAAGGTATTTAAAATTGTTCTTCTCATTATCGTATTCTTATATATAACAGAAACCTTTAATCAAATCGGTCCGGTTTCTCGTAGACCATGAAGCCTTAATCTTGACTGCAGGTCTTATTAGCAAATCGATAAGCCAATTGCTTTGATTTAGTAATAAAATATTTAGATTCGTCCCAAAGTTTAACATTACAAGAGACTACAAGAATGCTGAGATATTCAAAATATGAAACAAAAACCATCTTTACCCGAAATCTATTTCCATTGCTTTCCTGCTAAATTATAGGCGGTATTTGAGAAATTTTCCTATTGTGGATAACGAAGAATTTACACTTGACAGTAGAAGTAAATATTTACAATAATTTGCAGATCAAAGTAAACATTATCCGAAATCTGCATATGTTTTTTGTTAAACTTCTTAGTTTTAATGCTAAAATGAAAGGCATTTGAGTATTGTTTCTATTTTGAGAAACAAATAGAAGCTTAACTGTTCCAGTTAATATTTAATTCACTATTGTTTTGAATAAAATTTCACTTGCGCAAAGAAGAAGTGTTGTCGAGTTTAAGTTTTCAACGTGGACCTCATGGGCCCACCAGGGGCACGACCAAGGGCCTTCAAAGAAGGACACCTCGGGTATGTTACATTTTTAAAACGATATTATTTTTTGATTTGAGTTCCGATTTCAAAAAAAATACACACATATAATCCTCTCATCGAACACTACATCGAGCTATCAATTATCTCTTAAAGCTTATGAGATATTCGCATTTGAAAACTAAATTTTCAAAATTTTTACCCACCCTACTCCAGTTTTTTGATAACAGCGTATCCAAATATTTCCCGATTTTCTCCAGTTTTCCTTTATTGGACTAACAACACATGTATGTATCAAATAGAAAAATAATTGTTTAAAAATAATGACTAAGTCCAAAGTTATATGTATTTGAATTTAAAATAGGCGATTTTTCGCAAATTTTTTAGGAAAAAAGAACTTTTTTCTTTTTAAGTTATCACAAAAAATTTCTAAGAGGATGTTTAAGGAATTTCTATTTTCTGAAAGCTAAGTTTCCATAAAATATTTTAAAGGAAAACAAATTTCAAATTGATGTTACCGAGGGGACCAGGTCCTATCAAAAAACACCTATTTTTTATGTAAAATAAAACTTTAGAGCAAAAAAAATTCTTAAATCGCATATTCGATATCAAAATATAGTAACCGATTTTAGGTGGCTCAATATGTTTCTAATTATTTTGTAAAGAGTCCCGATAACCTCAACCCTGGTATGGATATTATAGTCAAAAAACTAAAAATTCCCATTTTTGGAATTTTTCAACACTTTTTTGGGAATTGCGGGATTGCTGATGATAAATTTCATAATTCGTTTTTATCTTTCCATTTTAAATAGAAAAATCTACAGAACTGTGAAATTTCATTAAAAACTACTTATAAATACAAATTTAATTTCAATTCAAAAAATGTTTATCTATGCAAAAATTCAATAGAAAACTTTTTTTTTTGTCATAAATTTCAATATTTTTCAAGTATTCCACGAATTTTTAATTGTAAAAAGTTATATATATTTTTGAAAAATAGACAAATAGCTTGAACGAAATTGTATTATATCCCATCATAACATTTTTAATTCTATGTATAAATGTCAAAATAATCAAAACAAACCTTCTCCTGCAAAATTTGTGTTTTGTCGCTTACGATAATTTGGCGCTAAGGGCTCGATATGTTCGCCAACATGATGCATGAAACCCTCTCAAAGAAAATCATTAACTCATGCAATCGGGCTGTTTTCAGCTGTCTATTTAACCTCCTCGGCGTGCAGCCAGGACCAAACTTCTGCAGACCTGCTTAAAAAAATAAATTTTCGTCTTACGAAAACTAAAATCTTATTATTTATTTTTGTGATCAGTTGTTCGTAATTGAGCACTTAGCCATTCCAATTTAAAGTTGTGAAGTATAAAAACTAAAAGAAATATATAATTTTACTGTTAACAACTCAATAATCCAGGGAAGGTAAATACATTTTCATTAAATTTATTGCCCTTATTTTAGCATTATTTCCAGCTGACTGCTGGAATCCTCTCAGAATCCTTTCGTCCTTTATGTCCTTGAACAAATTTTATTGTTTCTATTGTTTCTTCCAGATGCATAAAAAAACAAGTAAGAAAATATCTTCGGTCAAGCCCGACCATATAATACCCTACACCAAGTAAATGAGTGAAAATATTATTCTTTTAAAATTTCAATAATTTATATTCGTGAGTGATTTTCGGAAGTGGGCCTTATATGGGAGCTATGACCAATTATGGACCGATCACCATTAGGTCGTGTGATTTATATCTATATGAAAGTTATTGATAGATACATATATAAATTAAACATTTATGACCGATAAAGTCCAATTTCGAGAGGACATTTGTATGGGGGCTAGGTGAAATAATGTACCGATTTCAGCCAGTTTCAATAGGATTCGTCATTGGGCCGAAAAAATTATATGTACCAAATTTGATCGAAATATCTTCAAAATTGCGACCTGTACTCTGCTCACAAGGTTTACATGGACAGCCAGCCAACCAGCCAGACGGACGGACGGACATCGTTTAGTCGACTCAGAAAGTGATTCTAAGTGATTCTAACGCATTATACCCTCCCCACTATGGTGGTGTAGGGTATAATAATGTTGAAGACTTCCGACGCTTGGTTTTTCCTTGGGACTGAGGAGGTTAAATTGATATTCATCGCTGCCAAGTCTAGGAGTCCCCGAAAAAATTTATTCAAACAGGGTTTTCCTTTTCAAATTAAATTACGTTATATCCTTAGTGAAGTCCCAAGTTAAGATCATTGATGTGTAGTGACAGTCATGATCACGATCAATACCACATATACTCTATTAAGGGACAGATGTGTTCCTGTTCTATTTGAGTACCTGTCGCGTAGACCTAATCTCACGTTGCTCTCAACACCAAGTAGCAACAATGCGTCCACCAACGCCCCCTTGCCTGACAAATACAACATTTGCAGATAAGAGGTTGCAACTTAATGACATGTATTTGGGCATGACCTACATTTGGTTTTCTGTGGAGCAGATCTATGGGAAACTACTACCAGTTGAACTTCCAATAGTTGAGATTAACGTTCCCGTCCGTTCCACCGCATCTGAATATCTTGCAAATATCACACAAGTTTCAACTCATTGTACTTGAATGGACCAATGCACACCTTGTACAAACAGCTCAAGCTATCTAATAGCTTACTATCCATAGCTTTGTCAATCAACTAAAACCGAAAGTAATTACCGAAAAGAATCCAAGCTGCACAGCACATCGCTGCCAATAGCACAATCTAGTCAGCTTGAATTGTGGCCTCTTGTCAACGTCCGGAAGCCAGCGGCTTTGTTGAGTAACAACATCACCTATAGATATTCTAGGTCTGAATTTTCCCATCAGTAACTTAACCAACAATTTCTTTCGTTTGGTTTAAACCACAGCCACCACGTGATTCCCGAATGGTTTTTAGTGGGGTCACCGTAGAACCAGATGTGTGCCGTGAGTATAACACTCCTTCAATTTGAAGGCCTGAGGTATGATTCGCACCTCCTTACCTAGGAATACAGGATGATTGAATTTCTTTCGTTTGGTTTAAACCACAGCCACCACGTGATCCCTGAATAGTTCTTGGTGAGGACACCGTAGTACAGATGGGTGCCGTGAGTACAACACTCCTTCAATTTGAAGGCACTTGAAGCCTGAGGTATGATTCGCACCTCTTTATATAGGAATGCAAGATGATTCAATTCCAACTCTTTAAATGGAGAATTCAAGATAACGTTCAGAGTAGGGTATCCAACTCTATGGATGTATGCGCGATTCAGTGTTGCATTGATAACACAATGGAATTTGTTTCGATAGCAGATAATATTCGTTACTCCATATGATAACATATCCTTGTGGTCGATTGGTCAATGAATAGCATAACATTTTCGTTCCTTAGTAAAACTCTATTTATGTGGAATAAACTCTCAGCTAAATATTTCCATGTCACTTACAACCTTCTTCTCCTCAATCTTTCTTACTATAACCTATTTTCGTAACACCAACACAAGACGCTACATGAGCAGGAGCAATCATCTATGTAAGTGTAGTTTTTGCTATTAAAAAAGTATCAGTTATTCCAAAGAAATTTGCAAAATATATCAAGTTTTTGTTCATTTAGCATCCCTTTTATTACCGGTATTCTAAGATAAGCCAGTACCTCTAATCCTTTACATCTTCTTCGTTTTTGAACCTTTCATACAAATTAACCAGAAAAATATAAGAATGTCTGGCTTGTTCCTACTACATAATGCAATTTTGATTTGTATGATCAAAATCATTGAAAAAAAGCTCTTTAAAGCAAATTAAATTTCCAAAGAACTTTTCTTGTTGTTGATTTGCTGCTGACATGAGAAATGCTGTTTTGCTGGTAAGGAAGTCGAGGAAGAATATGGATTTTGTGTGTGAGTGTACAAATTTTCTTTATGTAAATTCTCAATTATAGATTTTACAAGACATATAAACATGTCAAAATACCACAAAAACCAGAAAACGTTAACCATACAGGCAAAACCTTAAAACATGCCATAAAAGACAATAATTACACATAAGATAAGAATGTGGCAAATAATTAGGGTGGCGTTGAAGAAAGTAAGTAAAAAAGTTGTGTGAAAAATTCATAATAAACTAAGAATTAGCAATATAATATCAAGAATCTCCTAAGCTTTTCAAGGACTTATTGGAGATAAAGGTAGTCAATACCTATCAAGTATTCCAAATAAGCCATTACAAATATCACCGATTCGGTTGTATTTCCATGGAAAGCTATCGATTAATTCCTTTTTGAATGCTAATTGAATAATGTTGCTGGATTTAAACTATCCCAGCCAGATTAAACAATCTAAGATCATCTATGTGTAATACAATGTGGCGCAAAAGTAAACTTCCGATGTTTTTTGGCTGTAATTAAAAAAAAATTAAAAACTTTGATTCTTCTTGTGGATTATTTTTATATGATGCCATGTAAATGGCCGCCTCCACAGTTGATTGTCATTTGAGCCCTTTTTATGGCATTTTCCATCACTTTGGCCAAAACTTCCGGCGATAGGTCCTCACATTCTTGACAGATATTGTCTTTAAGACCTGCAGGAGTCTGAGGCTTGTTGACATAAACCCGCGACTTCAAAAGACCCCACAAAAAGAAGTCTGGAGCGGTCAAATCAGGCGATCTTGCTGGCTAATATTTTTGGGCGTTACAAACATCTGCACAAACGCATAGTACCCTCCCCACTATGGTGGTGTAGGGTATAAAAACTGGAATATTTTTACAACAAATGAGTTAAAGATAAGTGTGTAAATATTCTGTTGCCTATAGAGTAAAAAAAAACTAAATTCACTTTTAGTTCCCTTTCTAATGAGAAGAGATGGGGAAAGATACAATTTCTAGATTTGTGTTTAAAGGTGTTGCTTGATTGTTTATGCAATTTGTAGCCACAGTTTGGAAAAAAAAACAAAGTGAGTGGCTAAAAAGTCAGAGTCGTTCAAAAAACTCCACAAAAAGAAGTTTGGAGCGTCAAATCAGGCGATCTTGCTGGCCAGTACAAATCGCCAAAACGGGAGATTAGGCGACCGGGAAATGCATCCTTCAGCATATCGGTTGTGGCACGTGCAGTGTGTGCCGTTGCACCGTCCTGTTGGAACCACATGTTTTCCAATCCCAATTCATCAAGTTGCGACAAAAAGAACTCATTGATCATTGCTCTGTAGCGCTCACTATTCACAGTAACCGTTTGGCCAGCGATGTCTTCGAAAAAAAAGGTACGATGACTCTTCCACCGAAAACAGCACACCATACAGTAACCCACGAAGAGCCATTACTTCGTTGGTTACACGCGGATTTTCAGTGCACCAGAAGCGTAAATTTTGCTTATTTACGTACCCGCTAAGATGGAAATGGGCCTCATCACTCATGATTATTTTTGATGAAAAAACTGACCGTGTATTTCGCATGTGTTTGCATGACACAAATGTCAAAACAGAACTGACATCAGGGGTCAATCGCAAAATTTATAGCATTTTCTGATAGGAGGATTACTTTTGCGCTACCTTGTACATTTTCATTATCTTCTGTTTTTCTTACACTTCCATCAGTATCCTACATCTGCTACATCATGTGGAGGACACCCCTACTATTTCCATTGAGCATGTTTGCTTTAAATTATGTTTGCTTATAAATATCTTCTCTGTTCATTCGTTCGTTCGTTGGCTTGTTTGTTGTTTGTTTATTTGTTTGTTTGCTGTATGGTTTACACATATGCTTCACGATTCAATTATTTATCTAGCCTACACAATATCAATCTCTTCATGCCATTCCCAACAGCCAACCATCAATTCATCCAGACCTTCCACACCAACCAAAACAAACCAAACCAACCCACCATCAATCCATTCATTCATCTCTAGTCATTGTACATTTAAGTACTCGAAATCAGTAGAATTATAAAGATGTGTGAGATCTAAAGTAGATGTTTTTCTTTTTCCTTCATCATTTTCTGCTGTGAAAAGTAGAAGCTGCATTCAATTTAAATAGAAACCTACCAGTAGCAGCAGCACAGATTCACATTTAAGTGCAATTTATGTTTGCGGTTTTTAAAAGCTGTTTTTAGGTTGCATTATTATTGCTTCCAGAAAACAAAACATAGCATTTGTTAAGGGGGAAATAGAGTGGCAAGAGAAGGTACTGTTGTGCAGCTAAAAGGTAACATGTTTGGTTGTAACAGCTTTAAACACTTTAAAATGAAAGTATTTGGTGAATGTAATGCTTTTAAAGTTTTTATTCCAAAGTGTTTTACTTGATTCGTATATGGTCCTTCGAACTCAAATTTCATTTGAATGTTGCGATCCAAATAGAAAAAATGTTGAAGAAACATTGACTGAATTATTGTCTAGTAATTTAAGATATTTTACTAGATGTTTCCAGTTGTTCAGATAAATTTAACAAAAACTTAAAATACTTCTAGGAAAATTACCAATTTGCATTAACCCATGACGACACCTCTATGCAGAAACTGGAAATATCACACTCTTCCCGTCGTAGTTCTAACATAAGATTTTAATGGAGCTTAGTACATTATCCATAAGCTCCCTCGATAAATTTGGGAGATCATTCAAGAATACTGGTCCCAAATAGTCATATTTTTCCCAAAAAAAAGCAATGAAGTTCAATGATATTTTGTCGCGTAATCCTATTTATCCACCATATCAGTTCTCAGAATGTAACAGTAGTCCAGAAACCACATGATTTCAATGTGGACTTGGTAATGTTCTTAGGAGCTACGATTGAGGGTTTTCAGTTTGAAATTTGTAAGATCCACTTTGTGTTTTAATTCTTGAAGATATCCGTACATTTCTTTTATTCGAAAGTATAAAAATCAGTAGTGGTTCTTCGAAGCATGTCGTTGCTCGTTGATACCTTGTAGAAGTTGATGTTTTTCAAATGTTAGATGTTGATGTCAAACGATTCCTCCACCTTATTGATGTTGTTGAGTTTAGGGACAGATATAAATGTTCAGTTAAGATGATGTTGACACCTAAGAGCAATCATTGGAATCGCTGTCTTATGACAGCCAGGAAAATTCCAAATCTCGATACTTTGGAGAAATCTTCGCGTAAAAATCTATTATATGATGATGACGCTGTGCTCTTTACTGAAGAAGTCTACCCTTGGAATACTACTTTTATTTGCCAGGGAATACTGTATGAGGGTCTACCGGATGAAGACCTAATTGGTACAATTTACCAGAAGATATAAAATTACTGAATTCAGACCACCACCATCCAACTTGAACTTTCGTGGAAAGTCAAATATATTACCAAAATTTTGTGATATAATCTCTGGTGGAAACGATATGATGATAGTCGAGAAGAACTGTGTTCCTTTTTTACTTGTAAGAAATTCCTCTCCAGTCTGTAAGAGCTGAAGAAACAAACTAGCCTGTCTTTCTATTGCAGGTTCCATGGAATTCTAATAGTCAGGCCAGTCTAGAGATGAAAGTGTTTCAACCTCTTCTCGATATCAACATCAAATATATCTCTGGTAAGTCAGCTCTAAAGCTCAAAGAATAAGAAGAACTGAAGATGTCGCTCCATCTCTATTTATGGGTGATGTAAATATTGTAGAATCAGACGCTCTTGATGTTCTGGGCATGATAATACTAGGTGTGTCGGCTGATCTAAACACGATTCTCAAGCGTCGACAGAAGCATTTAATGTCTTGGTTTTCGGAAACGGTGAAGTAATTACTTCACTTTGTCTGATCTCCTCACTGTTTACACCACCTATATCCGACCAAAAATGGAATACATCTCCCATGTATGTCCCGGTGCTTTAAAGTCTATTTTGAAGCTTCTCTACCGCGTAATTGGAGATTATTGGTGACAGTTAAGAGCACCGACGCAATGTGGGCTACGTTTCACTGTTCCATCGGTAGTACAATTGAATGTGTTCTGTTGAAATTCAGAAACTTGTTCCTGATACCCATTTTTCACCAAGAACACATCCCTTTATGGTCGATTGGCAATTGAACCGCACAACACACTACTAAGAAAATTCGTTTTTTAGCCGTACTGTCCGTATGTGGAACAATCATCCCGCTTAAAGTCTTTCCTGTCACTTTCAATGTGGTAAAGTTCAAATCGAATGTTCACAAACACTAATCCCTCTTTCGTCCCTTCCATAACATATTTTCCTAGTTCCAACACAATGCTCTGCATGAGTAGGGCTCATCTTGTTGCAGCAGACACATTACATATTACCTACTTCGAACATTGATATGACATTTAGGATCAGAATACCGACAAAAGATGAATGGGATGCTAGATTCTGTCCTCCGGGGGGACACAGTAGAACACTGATTGTGTAAAGAATAAAATGGTGACTGGCTCGGGTTTGTCCGATACCTACACTATATTCTAGAAGAAGTCGAGAAATATATCTCAAGATGTTGATCATTGATATCTACGTGGACTGCTTTTCATCAATTAGGACTCTCAACTCCAATGTAATAAGGTCTTATCAATAGCATTTATACACAGAGAAAACAGATTCGTGATAGCAACCGAATTTGTTGACAATCAAATGATTCTACCTTAGTGACCGAGTTTTACAGTTCTGGCTACCAAATTTTAGAACGTGTAACAAAAGTTTGGTTGCTTCAAACGAAATTCTTTTTTTATCAACTGACTTTCTGTTGATGGAACCGAACAATTTTATGTGTGCAACCGAATCATTCGATTGCCAACAAATTCGGTTGCTATTACGAATCCGTTTTCTCTGTGTAGTCAATACTTTGTCGTGTTAGTTTCAGTTCCAGAACATTGGGACAGCCGGAGAAATTAAATGTTCAGCGTTCTTGGATGAAATTATGAGGACACTCTGCCATGAAAAGAATTGGACTACTAAATATCGAGACTTCGACTACTGATAGTGACATACACAGCTTTTCATCAATCAAGGTTCTCAACTCTAAAGTAATAAGGTCGAACTTTCGTCTGAATTTCATTTATTCTCCGACTCAAATTAGTCAACACCTTGTCGTGTTAGTATTGGTTCCAGAACATGAGGGCAGCTAGGGCAATGAAACGATCAACAAGCTGATCGATCTTGGACGAAACTATGCCGTGAAACGAATTTTTCGAACAAAATCCGCATTATGAGGGCAAGCGGTCGTTCTGGAACTCTGATGCAAAAGGACATTCATATCCCTTTGGCTGCAATATCAAATATGATTGATGAATGGGCGTTGAAAGAGATGGAACTCTGGTGGTTCATCATTAATACTTGTCGAATATCCAGTATGATAAGGCATTATTTGCCACGGTAGACTCCTTTGGCTGGATTGTAGTTATATCGCAATGTATTGATTACCCAATTTCACATGCGGAGCTAGACAAATTTGCCAGAAGTACCGGTTGGTTCTCACTGTAAACATGAGCGACGCTTGTATCCTAATCTTAAACATATCATCACTTGTTTCCTTACATGTAACTAGTTACTGTACTAAAATCAAACTAATGACTTAATTAAAAGTCCCAATGTGGTCAATGCTCCCATCAACCATAACACCCAGCTAGAATAATGAATTGAAATGTCAATAAAAAAAAAGTATGGAAGGGTCATTATATTAGCATTTGCTGCCTTTATTTGCTGGGTATCTTTGAAATTAGTTTTATCCTATAAATTTAATAAACATATTTCTGCTTTCAATACTGAGACATATTTTTGTGTCATGTTACAACTTAATTCTAACTTATTTTTAAATATAAACAGATCCTACATTTTCTTTTAAGCTCCTTTATTAATCACATACCCTTCCTTTCTCTCTCTCTCTCTCTCTGTCTATCTCTTGCATACTTATTTTCTCATTCCCATTTTGACTCGAACCCATAAGATTTCGGTAAAATTTCAAAGTTAGACAGACAGTAAAAAACAAAAACGAGTAGTAGCAGTAGAAGAAACATAGGAAAGAAAAAGAAATTAAGTAGACTTTTTGAAATCTGTCACAACAGTATGTTGTCTGCATGCAGCAACGAAGCAAGCGGGCTGCACTTAATCCAAATACAAAAGGAATGTTGCGACAAATAACTTTCCTTCCGACACAGACTGCTAGCCAAACATACAAACGCCGAAGAAAGCAGAGATAAAAGTAAAGAGAAGATGCAGTAACAAACAAAAAAAAAATTAAATCACTTCTAACAGAAGTTGTCCTGCTTGCAAAATATATGAAGACAAAAAAAAACACATAAACTACCAGCTACAACTGATGACGAAGTAAGAACATCATACACATGTTTGCCAGCAAGAACAAAGTTGTAGCAGTAAAGTAGTAGAGAGTAAGGTGACAACCAGCCAGGCAGGCAGTCGGGCGGTTGGTTACACTGAACGAAGAGTTGAGGTGTTAAGACTGCTTGCAACTGCAATTGTCAGTGACAATTGCTTGACAGTGGGTTAAAGAAGAAGAAAAATAAGTGGTGTAAATAGATATTCATACATATAATAGACTAAACTCACATGTGTGTCTCTGATTCTATCTAAGGATGTGTGTGTGTGTCTGTTTGTATCTCTGTCTACTTGTTAAAGGATGTACAATGATGATGAACACTGTTGAGACAGGATAAATGTTATAATTTTATCTGCTTGAATTGCTGTTGTTGTTAGAGTAGTAGTTGTCGTTGTATATTTTTTTTGTCTTGCCTTTTCCTTTCCTTGTTGTTATTTGGTGTTGCATGTTGCATATAATATGTATGCTACATACATACATACATATTTACTGCTAATATACATATGTATTTATAAATATATGTACTGAGATATGTATGTATGTTTAGTTGAAAATATTTCAACAGAAACATGTGTTTTTTAAATGTTTTTTGTACTGTTGGAAATTCGTGCAAACTAATGTTTGTCACTATGGGTTAGTTATGTTGTTTCATGGGAAAAATGAGGGATTTTTTTTTTCAAATTTTTAGCTTTTATTTTGAAACATTTATACAATATAAATTTATTCAAAGTATTGGCCATTGTTAGCTATGAACTTTTCCCATCTTTATGGCAACATATGGATTCCGAGCCAAAAGAACTGCTCATCTTTTGAGACCAAGAACAAATCAAGCCAATTTCGGATACCCTGTTCTGAAGTGAAGCGTATCCCAGAGAGAGAATTCTGCATTGATCGAAATAAATAGCAGTCGGACGGGGCCATGTCTGGACTATAAAGCTGATGAGGCAAAACTTCACAACCACTTCATTCTAAATACTTTTAAGAGGTATTGTCATGATGGAATATTGGGGTTTCATGTCTGATCGCATATTCTGGGTGTTTTTTGGCACTGCTCGCTTCAAACGAACCAGTAGCCTTCGGTACATGTTCCCTGTGATGGTCTGGTCAGATTTCAGCAGCTCATGGGACCTTTTGCTCTTATCAAATACGGAGAATTACCTTAGCACCATGAATATTTCGCTTTGGTGGCGATTCGGCTGGTTAGCCGGGCTTCACATACGATCTCTTACGCTTCGTGATATCGTCGGTGCAAACATGATTTTCTTTTATAGCGTTCAAGCATTATTTCGGACATACAAAATCGTCTTTCAAGGTCTCACGGCTTCAATTCGTATGGTTACCAATTTTCCTGCTTTTGGATGAATGCTGTTGCTCACAAACGTTTTGAAATTGAAACTGTTTGAGTAGCTCCCAATGATTTTTCAAGCTCTTGTTGAGTTTGACAACATTCTTCATGTAGTTATGCCTCCAACTGTCTTTAAACTTTTTTGGCTGACTTGAGCAATCTTTGTCTTCCATGTCAAAATCAGAACAAACCATATCTCGCACGATAAACCCGATGGAACACCTTAACCATAAGCTTTGGTGAGCATTCGGTGTGCTATATTCTGGAAAATCTTTATAAATATATTGACGCTTGAACAGCTTTACCAAATTATCATTCATTATAGACAACATTGTTATCGCATAATTTAATTCAGCGATGAGGTTAATATTTGGCTTAAAAGTTTTGTTAATAATCAAATTTACCGCATATGAAGTGAGTCCAATTCAAAATACACCATACAGACTCCATTACATCTACAAAAATGCATCGTTTGGTGAGGTTTTCACGCTGGTAACATTATCAGACCTTATAACTTAAAAAATTAAGCCGGAGCACGTGTTACGGTCAATGGAGATCGTTACCGCACCATGATCAATGATTTTTTGTTTGAAAATATGGATGACATTGATCAGGGTCGGCTTATGGCGCAACCATCAATTTATTGAAATCAAAATATGGCGATAACTTGATTTCGAAAAATTAATCTGTCAATTGGCTGGCGGTCGATTATATTTCCTGTGGAGCCACGTGAAACTAGTAATATATCTCACTGGCGTTTACTTACTATTGACGTTCATAGTCCACACCTTGGGGCACGTATATGCATCTTGCTGAGCACCACACCTTGATGTTGTGCTTCGAGGAGAAATATGGAGCGGAACCGGGGCTCCGAGGCGTACGGACCACATTCCTGATAAGAACTTAATTTATTAAATTCGCAGCTGACTAGAGTCTTATCTAGTACCACGGAGATCCTATGGCCCCTGGACTCCGGTCCTGTAGGATCATTGGTGAGCTCCACATCTTGATGTAGCGCTTCGAGGGGAAATATGGAGTGGTACCGGAGCTCCGAGGTGCACGGACCTCATTTCTGGTAAGAATTTAATTTATTAAATTCGCTGCTGACTAGAGTCTCATTTAATACCGCGGGGATCCTATGGTCCCAGGACTCCGCTCCTGTATGTTCATTGGTGAGGTTCAGCGAGCACGTGGTGGCTGTAGTTTAAAACCCAAAGCGGTTAGAAGATCGTTGGTTAAAAGACTGATATTTGGACTAGTGGCAAATTTCGGGTCACCAATTGTATCTTACTAGGTGCTGTTGCCGATACAACAGAGCCATTGAAAGTAGCAGATAACAACTGGCGTTGTTCTCAGGGAACGTATTGGGGTAGTAGCATTTGAAGTCAGAGACCATACATCGAACTGGATTACCAGACCGGATGTTGCTGCTTTGATAATTGTCTGATGGCAGGGATTGATAGCCCGAGATCTAGAGCAAGGGGTTTGTGCCTTGATCTGTCAATGTACAAGTATTTGTCAATTGAGCATTATTTGCATGTCACTCAAAGGATTGAATGCAAAAGCGTGTAAAGTAAAGTCTGGCTCACTTAAGCTCACTTAACAAATAGCATTATGATCATTCGGATCATAATAATGGAATTTTGTCGGTTTTTTTTTAAAAAATTTGAGACCCTAAAAAAATTAAATCAATTCCAACCATGTGAAATTTCGTAACAATATCTCTAACAGTTACCGAGATACCGGATTGTTTCCAAAAAAAACTTTTCTAAACCACTGTGTGGCGGTGATAGACGCATTGTTTCTATATGGTGTTAAGACCACCGTGCGGTTTAGGCCTATGCGGCAGGTACCCACATAAATCATAGACACATCTGACGTCCAGTTCAACGTCCTGTATATTTTCGCATAAGATAGCAGAGACAGAGATTTTTTACCAGAAAAGTAATTGTTATTAGTCAAAAGGCAAGACAATAGTTCTAAACCATTTTGCCTCCTATTAATAACACCGTACGACACTCAATATTAGACACTAACCGGATGATATACGTTTGAAACAATAAATTAAATGGAGAAAAACTGTGTTTTCAGTTTTTCCTTTTAAAATGACTTAACATTTTCAGAGGAGTACATTTTTAAAAAAATGTTTTAAAATACTTCTGATCATCCTACTATGTCAAATTTGGTGTCAAATGATCAAGAAGAGTTGTAAAGTATTTCGTTTTATTTTATCCTGCCAGGATCAAAAGATGTCAAAAATTTCCTTTAAAATTATTATCCTTGAATATCTTTTTAGATTTCCAATAATTTTGTTCTAAATAAATAGTGAGTTAAATATTCAAATATTGAATACCACATGCCAAAATTTCATCCCTCTATTTTAGCTACTTAAGTGTTAAAAAATATTTTAAATTTGAATTATTTAATTATCTATATTTTATTTTAATATTTCATTCGAAAAAAATATAACAAAATCCGTTGTGAAAAGCAACGAAGAAGACTTTTTAATGAACAAGTAAAATGGTATAGTCGGGCAAGCACGACCTTATGATACCCTACACCGGGTATATGATTATAAAGAGTTTTCTTTTGATATGAAACTTATTTGTGTTGAATCTTATTTGAATACACACATTTGCGGTAGTGGGCCTTATATGGGAGCTATGACTAATTATGGACCAATCGTCACAAAGTTTGGTGGCATGAATTGCGAATATATGAAACATATTTGTGTTGAATTTTGTTTGGATACTGACATATTTCAGAGATTTTTGTATATTAATGACATTTTCGAGAATGTTGCTTATATGGGAGCTATGGAATATTGCTGACCGATCGTTACAAAATTTGGTCGTGAGAGTTCGGCTTACATAAAACTTAATTGTGCTGAATTTGGTTTGAATATGTTTATAATTAAGATATTTATGAGAGCTTAACTATTTTCAAATAGGACAATTCTATGGGGGCTAGGATAAATAATGGGCTGATTCTAACCAAATTCAATAGCCTTTGTCCTTGACATCGCTTAGTCGACTCAGAAAGTGATCCTGACCAGATTGGTATACTTTAAGGTGGGTGTTGGGACAATATTTTTGTATATTGCAAACAACATCCCTAAGCCATTCTACCTCCCCCACTATGTTGGTGTAGTTTATAAACATGAACTTTTCTTAATAAAACTTTTTTGTATAGTAATAAATTTTATTTTTATTTTGACCTTTATATATATAAAGGATGAAATTTTGATATTTAGTAGAGAATATTTGGGTCTTTAACGTACTATTTTTTTTAAAGGTATTTATTGGCAATCTTAAAGGATATTAAAGGACATTTTTGACATATTTTTATCCTTACAGGATAAAATAAAGATAATACAAAATATTTTACAACTCTTCTTGTTCTTTTGACATACAATTTGTCATTGTTGGAATAGCAGGAGTATTTTAAAATAATTTTTGAAAAATGTACTTCTTTGAAACTTTGAAGTCCTTAGAAAAAGGACACAGGATCACGAAATGAAAAACTGAAAACAAAGTTTTTCTCCATTAAATTTATAGTTTCAGACGTATATCATCCGGTTCGTGTCTAACGATTTTTTTCTCTATTTGTCGGACGGTGTAATAATTGAAATGTTGTCCAACTAACATTATCCATACTTCGCTTCCCATTTAAGGAACACGAATAGTTCAGCCATCTTTGACCCATAGTGCAACAACTAACTACAGATTAGTAGCAGCACATTTATACCATACATACAATACATTGACTTAATACTTAGTATGGTGATGTGAGATTTTGTCACTTGTATCTACAAGATACTTAACACACTACTTTTAAGCAGTTTCAAACAAAATCAAACAAAAAACAAAAATCTCACAAGGGAACAAGGAATCTAAATACCTACATTCCAGCCAGACTGGTGGCACAATGAAAATATGTAATGGAAATCAAAAAAAAAAAAAGATGAAAAAGAAAAAGAAAGCACTGAATTAAGTCTTTACTCTAACTATAAGAGAAAATAAAAACTAAATACTGTGAGTGAATATGTTAGGACGTGCATTTCAAATGTAAAATATAGGGATGACTATAAGGATTTTTTGGGGAAGATAATGATGATGTCTTATGTATGACTTGGATTTTGAATAGAAATTTATTTATACGCTGGTATTTTGTATTATTAATTTCATTCTTTGGCAATTTTGAAAAATGTATCATGAAAAAATTGTAAAAGAAATGTAGTTTCGGGAAAGTCTACAACTTGCAGCAGTAATGTCCATGAATCTTTGTATGCTTGCATTTTATTGTATATGAATGAGTATTAAAAAATTGTTAACAAAATATCTGCTTTCTTAAAATACAGACAGCATCTCCTCCTCCTCCTTCTTCTCCACCACCTTGTTATCATTTCTTAGCTGAGTTTTCTTAAGTGTCTTGAATTTCAGTTTTATTTTATTTATTTTTTTTTTATTTTCATTGTTTGTCCTCCTCTTTCTACTTATTTCCTTTGGATTTGTTAGCATTTTACTTTGTAAGTATTGGTTGCAAAACAAATACAAACAAATATATCGTCATCTAAAATGCAAAATAACGTAACATCATTTCAAAAATGTTTCTGATATAAACTTAATATCTCATATTTAATCTTTAAACAGAACGACATACATATTTCGAAATTAAGATTTAGTTTTCTTTTATGTTATTCATCAGTAGCTATCAAACATTAAATTTTTGATTTTTTGTTGTTACATTGTTTTGCATTTTAGGTGACGATATGTATCTGTGGAAAAACCAACAAACAAAACCAGCTCTTGTGATTTCTTTACTTTTGGTTTTCGTTTTTATTCCTGGCTTCCTTCCTAGCTATTTACTTACTACAATTCTTTGGTAGCTTTTATCTCCATTGTATTGTGAAGGCACTTAACACACATTGTGATAATGATAAAATTAGATTCTTTTTCTATAAAATTGCATTTCAAATTTATCCACTCCACTCATATAAGGTGTGAGTGGAATCTTTGTGAGATTTCGTTCATTCTTTCTTTAAAAGCAAAACTATTCAAACTGACAATATTCAAACAAATGAATAAAAAGAAAATACAAGAAATACTAAAGCAACTATAGAAAGTTTTTAAAATATCTCTATAGAAAAGTTATGGGAGGAGGTGGGATTTGCCAAGGATTATGGTGGGTGTAACTTTATAAGCACTGGCATATTAACTTACTTTAGTTGAGTAGTTTAAGAAGAGTTTTTAAAAACAGATCCCAGAAAACCGTAAATAGGATTTCAAAAGAATACAAAAATCCAAATTTCTTAGCAATCTTATTAAAAGCTAATTCAAAGCTTGCTTAAATCTTAAAAAAAAACTAAATAGTTCTCACACTTGGTAATTTGTTTATGAATCCATTAAATTTTAACATTAACAGATAACAGCTGGTTTTGTTTGACAGCTCTCTAAGAGTCAATGAATTGACCCCGAAACTATTAATTTCATAGCAATTAGTTTGTTTATAGTTTATTTATTTTTATGTGTCTGTTATACACAATTAAACATATTTGAAATAATATTGTAGAAAAACATTTGCTGTTTGTAGATTAAGTGTCTGTTTAATGTATATTAATCCTAAAAGCGTTATCACCACCAGCTGATAGTAGCTGTTGTTATTTTAATAAATTCTGGTACAATATAATTTAAATTAATCAAAATAAATAGTTTATTTATTAATATTAATAATATAAAAAAACTAATTATATTAATTGACGATAATTTAAAAACTGGAATGTGTTTGAAGATTTAAAAACAAATTGTGGAAATCGAGAGTTTAACATTATTGCTCAAACTGTTTTTTTTATAGAGATAACGATGTCAATATGTTTATTTATATAACGAAATAATTTTTCGCAGCAGAAATACATAAACAATTTCAATACTATTTATTATGTTCATTCAAGATGGTTTAATATACAAATTGAATCAAAATTTACCCTCAAAAACACACCTAAGCTATTATTAAGTTATTTAACAGGTCGAGCATTTAAACTTAAAAAAGGATACTTTTTAAGTTCCAATGGGGTTCTCCATTGAAGCTGGAGTCCCCCAAGGCAGTATCCCTGAAGATGCATCTCGGTACTAGCAATGTACAGTGGAAATTACAGAATCAAGGATTTTTGTAAGATTTGTTTTGTTGAAGAGGTGGGACTTTAAGCATTAATATGTATTTTGAATCATAAAAATCAAACTATTAGAAAAAAGTTATGAACTGTTAAAATACATTTTTGATATTTTTTAGTTTTTATACAAAAGTAATAGTACTATAGTACTTCTAAGTCACATATTTTTAGACCGTTTTAAAAATTTTAAACAATTATGGAGAGTCATCGAATTAATCTTTCATAAATGTCTGCATATTTCATGAAAGTTTCACATTTTTTTATTTTAATTTTTTTCTATAAAAACCTATTTTTTTGCACAGTGTTTTAAAGATAATTTTATATAGTCTGAGATAATGAGACTTTTCTTGTTGAAATCGATTTATATTTGCAAAAGTTATTAAACTTTTTCGAAAAAATTTACCTTGTAAATTAAAAATTGTACAAAAATTTCTTTTTAAACTTGGTTTTTTGGTTTTTTTATTCATATGCGTTAAGGGAGAAAATACTATAAAAGGTGTTAATGAAAAGTTGAATAACTTTTAAAATTTTCATCCGATTAAAAAAATGAAAACACTGTTTTGTTAAGAACTAAATTTACTTTATATATAGTTATAAATTTTTATAAGCTATCATAGCAAAATAAGCAATAAAAAGCAACTAAAATCAAAAAAAGTTGATCATTTTTTTTTTAAATTTCTGAGTTGCTCTACATTTTTGCATGCCATTTGTTTATAGGCACAAAAAGGCAGCTAATTTTCATATATCTTTTAGATAATAAGACAAGCGTTAATTCTATGTTAAAACTAGATAGGCGGCAAACGGCGCCAATAATTAAAATCCTAGTCAAAGTTACGTAGGTAAGCCAAAACACATTATACATTTTAAATGAATAAATTTCAAATCTGCTAACAATATATGCAAAACTCATTACAATGATAGAATCTGGACAAGATACCCTTTCCAACAAGGTATAACAATCCCAAAAAAAAATAATTATAAATATTAAAAATACGCCTTTGAATATGGTATAATTTTAACTCATTAAATCTTTAAAGTTGAAAGTTGTGTGTTCTGTCGCCATTTTCGAATACTTCTGTTGACATAATAATTATAATTTCTGCAAATAATTATTGCTTGACATCTTAACTTTACGATAGAACTTGTTTTATGGTTAATTTCAATCATTTGCAAAAATCAATTATGAGATGCATTCACCTTATATAATCCACTGTGGGGCGTAGGGGCGACATATTCGAAAAATAGGAAATATTTTTTATACCAAAATGTTCTCCGTAAAGATACCTTACAGAAAAACATAAAATTGTTATATGTCCTTAAAGATATTTTTTTTTTAATACAAAAAAGAGTTAAGTCACCTTTTCGCCCTAAAACCGCAAAACTACTATTTTTTTAATTTTTTAAATCGAAAATCGTTTATTTTTGGATTCATAATTGATATTGCTCTGAAATCTTTTGTATATTAATAATAATTTAGTTGTCTAACTAATAGGGTATTCAATCGATTAACCGTTAATCGGTTAACAGATTAATTTTTGACGGTTAACTGTTCGAATAATTTAAAATTGCCGATTTTCGAATAACAAATAAACCGATTAATTTGTGTCGATTAACCGATTAACCGAAATTCCTTTTTTTGCACATTAACATACATATTTTTTTGTATTTATTTTTCCGTTTCAATTAAGAAACAAATTTCAAATTAAAATTACATATTTTTTCGATCATTCAAGAAACATGTTTAGTGAGTATAAAAATTGACATATTTAATTTACATGTATTTTAAACTTTGTTTGTATTTTCATGTATAGACGAAATTTTTTTGGAAAAGACTTTTTTTATCAGAACTTAACTAAACTATTAAAAGTATTCAATATATAAAACAATCCAAAAAGGACTCAAATGGTATAACTAAAAAAAGAACTGATATATTGTATATTCTTTATCATGATTTCGATTTCTCCAACAATACATCAGCGAGAGAGTTTTTTCCAAGTCAAGTTTTATTAAATCTAAAGAAAAAAATAGTTTTAAAGGAAAATATTTAAATTATATTGTTTTTTTTTTAAAGATTATTTCAGAAGTTTTCAATAAAAACCTAAAAAACTTACATGTGTATACAAAAAGGATCTCAAATACAATATTTACTATTATTTTTTGGTTGAATTGTTGTTTTGTTTTTTTATGTATTTGTACACAAAATTTGTTGTTGTATTTTCAATTTAAAATTAAAATAGAAATTATTCGGTTAATCGAATAATTTTAAATTAACCGATTATTAACCGAATAAATCTAAACCCCGATTAATTATTTGCTCGATTAACCGATTAAACCAGAAACCCGATTAATTGAATACCCTACTAACTAACAAAACAAATTCGGTCCAAAAGTACGCCCTATATTTTTAAAAAAGCTGACTAAGGTTTTCCTGCCTTTTACATTTTCAAATGCCTACAACTCGGAAATTATAAGAGATAAATAGCACACGGAAGCATGTTTTTTCAAGCCTAGTCTAGCCAAAAATATAAAAATCTTTCAATTCGGATGGGAAACAGAAAAACGTCACATGTTTAAAAATGGTACATGTCGAACGTACTCTAATTTCAGCCCCCATAGCGCCGCCCCTGCAGCATTTGTTGGGCCCTGTTTGATCGGACCAGCAATACCAGATTTATTTCAAAAATTTTGATTCTGACCCACTGTGTGCTGTAAGTCGCTTGTAGAGCAAGAGCTTTATGAGTCTTTTTTGACTTCAAGTTAGATATCGAAGCTTACATGGCCCCTACATGACCACCATTACTCTGAGACTTTCACGGGATCGATGTAACGTTCTGGTAGCCATGTTGACAGAATTTCTGCAGAAATTGTCATGGGGAGGCCGAGGATGCTACGGTGCAACGGATTTTATATCTTTGCTGGCTCTAACGGAAAAAGGATTGCGAAATTTTTGCACGACCTGACGGATCTGTAGGATGAATTTGTTTATTGGTTGCTCGCATTGTTTTGGTATCGAACTGTACACATACCTGCAAAGTTCCTGATTGGGGACCAAAACATGATCATTTTAAGGTAGCTTTTATAACCTTACCTAAATTATTGAATCTCCAAACACAATAAGACTTGTATTTTTCATAGTTTGTGTTTAAGCAGTACAAGGATAAATCTTAATTTAAATATAAACTGATATACAACCCGATATCTCCAGATGTTGTCGTGATGATGGCGAGGAGGAGAAAGAGCAACACTGGATAAGTACTGCGCCATTGGGCAGTCTATTTTTGTACGACCTCACGGATGAATCAAGAGTGGATATTTGGAAGATAGATTCAGTCTGATGTTCAAACTTTCTTTAAATTCTTTTCAACATCCTTTACAAATAATCCTTTTAAACAACTGATTTCATAATACACACGTTCATGACTGCTACGTAAAAATGTATGAATGCATTAAATGTATTTGAAGAGCACAAACTCACGTGTGTGAGTTTGTGCTCGTATTGCAATGCACTTAAGAAAACTGTCAATAAAATGTCGATATTTGTATGGGAATATGTTACTCTTTCGGTTTCAGTTTATTTTTTTTTTCTTTCCTTTTTAGTTCATTTTTATTTGTAGTTTTTGGAATCATATTGTGCATACATGAACAGTTCTATATAATACATACAAAAAGAGTATAATCCGGCAGTTCTGAAGAGAATTAAGGTAGCATTTAGGTTCGCCACAGGTTAAAGAATTACTTTGATTATAATGTTCATGCTCTGCATAAGCAAAGTATATCTGGTGAGTAAAATAGCTAGCTTTTAAAGTAAAATGTAACAGAATGTATTAAACAGACAGATTACTTAGGGAATGTTAATTATAAATTGACCCTACGATTGATTACTTGGGATATGTAAAGTAATCTATTGAATTATCTTTTCATTATCAAGAATCCATATGTATCGTATGACTAAAACTTTAGAAATTACAGTCAATAAAATAACTGGATACTAGTGAAAAATTCTTTCAAAAATGTATACATTTTCCCTACTTGCTTAAACTACTTTGATTATAAAGACAGTTAACGTATATGGATTCAGCAAAGGACTACTACTTCTGAGTAAAATAGCTACATTCTTAAGTAAAAAAAAAAATTTAAAATGTTGAATTAAACAGATTACTTAGGGACACCAAAACGTTAATTGAAAATAATGTATTATATAACTTGATATAAATAAATAGTAGTCAGCCAAGTAACTAGTCACTCGTGAATGATACTGTCCAAAAAACGATACATTGCAGCAGCGTGCATATCCTAGGAAGAAATCAATAAAACCTACATTTATTAAAAATATCACAAAAAATATTTTTACTCTAGATTACTTAAGGACTCTAAAGTATCAATTGACAATGCGCAAGATTACTTGGAATGTGTAAAGTACTCTAATGAGTACCTAGATCAAAAGGACGCTACATTTACCCCGGCTTCGCCCGGTAGCATTTACTAATGTTAGTTCGTCAAGTTTCTCCAACCCTGCCTGTTCTTATTTATTTGCAAATAAAATATCTAAATTTGTACTGCATACTTTAGGGGCTTTTTTTATTACAGTTAACTGGACTTAAAAAACCGGTTTTAGCCGTAATTTTTTAATTTTTTTTTCTTTACAAACCATCTCCTGAAAATTTCGAATAAAAAAAAATCAGCCAAATCGCTCCAGCCGTTCTCACGTGATGACATTACATACATGGACCATTTCATTTTTATATATATAGATACTATGACCTAGGGCAATTGATTCTGGAATATATATTAATCAAAAGGGAAGACATTGTCACTGTCAAAACCGCAGGGCAACACCAGAACATTGGGGAAAGCAGCAAAACTATAGTAAGGAGTGCGTTCGAAAAAAATTGTGCTCTTTTGATGGCCGTAGCCGTTATGATAATTTTCTTAGGTCAGCAGAAGGTTCAAAAATACGGGGAATTGGTTATAGATTTTTTAATTAGCTTTAAGAATCTTGGATGTAAAATGAGCAGGCTCAGTATTTTAGACAAGTTTCCTGAAAATCTTGGAAGATAGATAAACAGGTCGCAGGAATGAATATATGATGGCAAATTATTGGTACTATCACACTGCAGTGTCCCATTTTTAGATAGTAGATAGTCTAAAAAAAGAAGCCTCTAGTCTGTAAAATATTAAAAAAAAAAAATCGTAAAATCGATTATTTTAGTGTTTTACCCCAGCAATTTATCGAAAACTACACGCAGCATTAAACGTTAGGATCAGGGTATCAAATATACGAGAGTGTGTTAATAAGTCCACGACTTTTTTAATTTTCAAGCTCTTAACACTGCCAGTTGACTCCTGTCAAAATTTAAACAAGCTGCGTCATTTAGTTTGTGTTAGACAGCCATTGATAGCAGACTATCTCGTGACTTGAGGAGAAATTGGAAAATAGTTAATTTCGTCTGGTAATTGCATTAATTTTTGCGGAAAAAAATCATCATCACTCAAATAAACGCTAAGCTTTATATATGGGAACTCTGCACCATCAATTTCAATGGTAAAAAAGTGATATACTTTATTTCGCTGTGGCCGTACAAGCACGGAAGATGCCGAAAATTCTGAAACACCAACTGGGAGTTGGACGATCGGAGACTGAAAGTGTGAGAGATTGCGGAAGACATTGACATCTTACCATGGTTCAGTGATTTCAATTTTGAATGATCAATTGGGTATGAGAAAGCTTTCCGCAAGATGGCTATCGCATTGCTCACAATCGAGTGCACAAAAGGTTACACACATGAACCGTTTCCATGGTAAAAATCCATAAATTAGGCTACGAAATGCTCCCTCATTCGCCCTATTCTCCGGATTTAGCACGGAGTGACTATTGTTTCAAAACCTGATGAAATATATTGGCGGAAAGAGATGACATCTACAAATCTTATTTTTTGGAAGGGATACAAAAATTGGAGAAACTTTCGATAAAGTGCATAGAGCTCATAGGAGACTAGGTTGAAGAATTTATTTTTTATTCAAAAACATTATGCAGACACGGACTTTTTGACTTACTCTCGTACTTAAGATTGTAGACCTATGAATTAGATTAGAAAGATATTAAATGGTTCCATAGAAATAGGATTGTGATTTTTTAAATTTCACCATACTCCGTCCAACTTAACAATCTGTAAATCACTTAATTGTCAGTTAAAATTGTGAAGGAGATTTCAAATATTTTTGCAACTTCAATTCAATCCTTAAAATTAGTAATAATGACTTTTGCTTTAAAATGTTTATAGAAACAACAAATAAAATTTTAGAGATTTGTTAATTACTTATTAACTTGTACATAACTGTTATTAATTACACAGTGCAACACGAAAAATATAACCATATACGGACACCACTACGTGATAAAAGACTCTAAGTTTTGCCCAAAGTCATGCACTTTTTTGTATGGGCCCCCAAAGATTTGCGTCCTCGATGTCATTTTTGCAAAAAAAATGATAATTTTCTCAGGCTCATATCTTGCAAATAGTTCGAAATTTTTATTTACTCTCTGTGGCAAAGTTGTAACCCTTGTCATAAAGAACAAAAATTTTAAACAAAAAATCTTTATCTTCAAGATCAAAATCGCAAAAAACTTTAAAAAATTAGATTTTTTACCATTTTCCCCCTGTTCAGGTCCATAGGTAGCCAACCGTTCAAAATTCAAGGAAACGATCAACTTCAAAAATGTACATAAGATCTCAATAAACAACTTTCTAGAACATATGATTTTCCTAGGAATGATTCTTAACAGCGTTTAGGTATATTTATATTTTTACGATTTTTGTTCTTTATGACAAAGGCTACAACTTTGCCTCAGAGAGTAAATTAAAATTCCAAAGTGTTTGCAAGATATGCGTCTGAGAAAATTATCACCTTTTTGCAAAAATTACACCGAGGACCCATAAAAAAAAGTGCATGACTTTGTGCAAAACTGGGAGACTCGGTTTTTTTTAGTCTTTTATCATGTAGTTGTGTCCGTATTTGGTTATATTTCCATGACTCTAATGACTAATTTTTTTGAGTCCCGAGTCTCGCTGTTTTGCCCAAAGTCATGTATAAAATAATTCACTTATTAGTTTAAATTTTATTACGATAAGCATAAACACCACTTTTTCGAGCGCACTCCTTAGTTGCAGCACAAAATTTACACTTGAGTGCCTTTTTATAGTGTAAAATTTATACGTACATAGTTTTTTTATTTTTTTATTGTAGTTTTTCAGTTTAAATAACTATAATTGTTTGCAACATATAAATATTGTTATTGCTGTGTTGCTGTTGCTGTTGGTGGTAGTTGTTGCTGTATGTACGCGTTGTTGCTAAAAGAGCTGCCGTTGGTGTCGTAGTTGCTGCTGTTATTGCTGTATTTGTTGTTAGTTTATTTATACATATTATAATGTTTTTTATTTATATTTTATTTCTTTGCTATTTGTATTTTGTGGATCAGTTAACAATGAACTTTTATTTGAACTTAAATGAACTTTATCGACAAATTACTCATAATGAAAGCACAGAAGAGAGAGGGAGACACAGGATAAACAGAGATTATGGTTAAAAAACTTTATTAAAATATATTAGATATTTATAAATTTTAATCATTATGTTCTGAATGACATGATATTTTACATGGATGTAGCAGAGGAATGTCAAAGATTTCACCCAAATATTTGGCAGGAATCGAACCCGCAGCACTCAGGTTGAGAGTCTAGAAGATTGTAGAACTCTCAGGAGCGACGATGTTGGGGCTCAAAGTGGAGCAATTTTTAAACGCCTGAAACTTGTGTGTTCATCCGATTCCAAATATTTGAATATATTCTTAACGTTCTTGTTTAAAAAGCATGCTCATGTTGCTCATTTTTTTACAGTTGGAGTGTCATAAGCATCCTTACCCTAACATCCTTAACCAAATGTCCTTTTGCCACCAAAATAAATTGTAAAACATTCCATTACCTAAATTAACTGTCATTTATACTCTCCCCTCTTTAATAATTTAGTTTAATTAAATAATTATCATAAATTTTAATAACAATATTTCCAACTATTTTTTTTATATTTTTGTTTGGAATTTTGCTCTCACAACACGTTATAAAATTCTAATTATCGTTAATGGTTGTTATATTTTTGAAATATTTACACAAAAACTGTTTTCCTGTTTAATTTCTATTTTTTTTTTGCTGATGTACATAATTTATTATTATTGAAAGTAGTAATTCTATTTATACATATTTATTTTCAAATAAATAAATAAATAATTGTAACCCACATAGAAAAAACAAAAACAGTTGTGTGTATTTATTAGATGTAAAACATTCATTATGAAGTGCAAACTGACCTCAACCTTTTTGGCTTAATTGCGAAATGGGTGAAAAAGAGTGATAGAGAGTTTGGTCAACAAAATTGATGTAAAATTTAATACGTGTATAATAAATTTGATGGGGGGAAAAACCAGAGAGGCAAATGTTAAATTTAGAGGAAATGCAGTGAAAAACAATAGAAGTAACCAAATTATAAAGGTAAAAAAGGAAAAGGTAAACAAGTTTTGGATATTAAATTTGACATTTATTAAAAACTATATATTTGTTAGAAATACTAGAGAGTCTTATTGATTGCCCCATAATGGTCAGTGTAACTTAAGGTATTTGCAGACGACGATTATTTGTATTAACACATATTCTCAAAATCAGTCGCTATGTCAAGAAATCGTTTCGAAAAATACATTACTTCTTTACATGATAGTATTATTGGGTATGACTTAAAAATGGCGGATTTTTTTTTTCAATTTTTTAGCTTTTATTTTGAAACATTGCACAGTGGTTTAGAAATTTTTTTTGGAAATAATTCGGTATCTTGGGAATTATTGGAGGTATTGTTAAGAAATTTCACATGGTTTGAGCTGAGGAGTTTTCGAGTTTATTTTCGTTTGTTCAGCTTCCTACCGCTAATAGGGGGCCCCTCAAATTTGGTCACCTAGGGTATTAATTTTTTTAAAAAAATAGTCCTTGAGAAGATCTACAAAAAATACGCTTACAAGTGTAGGTTATCTCTATTAGTTGAAGAGATATTCAGGTTTATTGATTTATTTTTTTTAATTTTGCTCGATCTTTTTATGGCTTTTTAGATATGACGGGCCTACGGAGAGTCGAAATTTATTTTTAAAATATCAGCTATATTGGCGATAAAATCTAAATAAAATAAAAGAAACTTGCTAACAGTTATCTCTTCCATGTAAAAAGTTATACGCATTCAAAGTTGGAACCGTATTTTTTACGTTTTGACCCAAAACAGCCCATATATTTTTTCTTTTGTAGAACAAAATTTTCTTCGGGACTATATAGATTTTTTATATGATCCGGAAAGATATTTTTAGAAATTTTTAGTACAATTTGTCAAAGGGGGCAAGGTTAGTGGAAATATCTAAGGAGTAAATAAAGGCTTTTTATACAAGTATTTGATATTGTTGAAAACCTTGGGACTTGTGGATTGATATTTTAGTAAAATTAAATAATTTCATTAAATTTTGGGACGTCATTTACCTTAAAAACTAAAAAAAATTATAATATAGTCATTTTATACGAATAAAAATATAAAATTTGAATTAATGTAAAATTTTAATGGTTAAAGACATCATAACAAAATTTGCGACAAATCTAGATCCAAGTGACCTGAAATCAATGGCGTTATAATTTTTGACAGTTTTTATTTTCCAATACCAAAATTCTTAAAACGGGGAAAATGTGTTCCAAAAACTGATTTTTTTTTAGAAAAGTGACTACTCTGACGTTATCTAACGTGTGATAAGAAAAAAAAACTTTGTATATATTTAAACCTTCTTTGAGAATCGGAGCTTTAAGTTTTTAAAATTTTTTACTTAAACCTAACATTTTTTTTTTTTAAATTGACCAAATTTAGATAGGTCTTGTGAGGACTACGTCCGCTTAAATAAGCCATATTTTACTTTACACGCTTTTGCATTAAGTTCTCTTTCCGAATCATATACAATATTTTTACAGTCCCGAAGAACATTTTTTTCTAAAAAGAAAAAATATAGGACATTTTTTGGGAAAACAAGTAAGAGAGCTTTATTCGGCTGTGCCGAATTTTATATACCCTTCACCAAAATATACTTTAAAATAAAAATTTTAAATATTTTTAGGAAAACAAAATTTAATTTTTTTTCCAATTGTTTTTTCGAAATTTTTTTTTTAAATTTTAAAATTTTTTTTTTTAATTTTAAAATAAATTTTTTAAATGTTCGAAATTTGGATGCGTGTAAGTTTTTATAGGGAGAGAAGAGATAACTGTTAGTAAGTTGTTTTTATTTTATTTAGAATTTTATCGCCAATATAGCCGATTTTTTTTTTTTAAAAATTTCGACTATCAATATCTAAAAAAAACAAAAAAAATAAGTCTAATTATCTCTTGAACTAATAAAGATAACCTACACATTTAAGAATAGAGTAGATCTTTTTAAGGACTATTTATATTTTAAATTTCAGCTCATTCGGATCATAAATGGATTTTTGGCGATTTTTTTAAAACATTTGAGGTGACAAACTTTGAGGGACTACGCACGTTTCTAAATAAAACTTAAAAATTTTTAAAAAAAAATCCAGCATTTCTAAATCATACACCCAATATAAAGATAAAGAAAAAGAAAGGTAAATAATTTTTGGATCTTAAGGTATTTTCAGACGACAGTTCTGTGTACTAACAAATTTTTAAATTAAAAGTTTAGCATTGGAATTTAAATTATAACAAGGTACCCCTCAGAACCCTCTGGAGCGACATTAATTGGTCTCAAAGTAGGACATCATCTCAGTCGTTAAGAAGGAAAATTTTACAAGAATTTTTGACCTTCACTGTAAAATTGCAAACTGTAATTGTGTAAATAAGTGTATTTGTTATATTTAAGTTTCATTTCAATATTGTATGTATATTTAAGGTTTATTCAACCACAAATACATTTAACACAAAACTCATACAAGCACAGCAAAAACAAATACACCATTATAAACAAATACATACATACCCACACACACAAAAACAAAGTCATAAATATACACTAGGGTTGCCCTTAGGTTGCACTTTTGCGATTTTCGATGCTCCCAAGTACTAGAATTGTTCTTCGATTTCTAGAAACCAAATGCTGAACATTTTAGCAATACACAGAGGATAAGAAAGTTTTTATTTTCAAATAATTCAGTAGCTCGTGAACGATTGATGATATCTTACTGAAGGGTCGTAGTTGGAATGGAGAGCATCGCAAAAGCCTAACGAGTAAAATAAGGGCCACTCTAATATACACTCCCATACATAGAAGGCAAAACTATGTTTCTATTTATGGCCAGAAATAGGACTCTCTCTTCAACTCATCATTATGGCTTTAACACTAAAACAAATACAAAATTTTACACTAAAACAAATACATGCGTATTCAAACGTACACACTCAAATTCAAACAAACATTTCATTTGCAAACAAATATTAATTAAATGCGTAATTTATTGTCAAAGGCATTGTGGAGAATTAAATTACAAATATACATATGGCCTCTAAATACAATTTTGTGAGGGGAGGGGCTACGCCCCTTATAGTAATTTGGCACGAAAATAAAATACATGCTTAACTGTTTGCTATTTGCTATTTCTATTGTATTTATTTATGAGTGTATGTATTAAAATAAATTTAGTTAAACATGCTAATTTTCAATAAATAATTTTAAATGTAACATATTTATTTAGTTTCCTTCTCTTTTGTTGTTGTTGTTGACTGTAGTTTAACAGTGTTTAAAAGGTATGAAATGTTTGTTGAGAATTAAAAAAATTAATTGTATTCAAGTAAGAGTTGGTGATCAGTAACTGAGCGAACAATTTTCTATAGAAAATTTGGCGATCAGTAACTGAACGAACAATTTTCTATAGAAAATTTGGTGATCAGTAACTGAGCGACCAATATTCTATAGAAAATTTGGAAATCAGTAACTGAGCGACCAATTTTCTATAGGAAATTTTGGAGATCAGTAACTGTGCGACCAATTTTCTATAGAAAATTTGGAGATCAGTAACTGAGCGACCAATTTTCTATAGAAAATTTGGTGATCAGTAACTGAGCGACCAATTTTCTATAGAACATTTGGTGACCAGTAACTGAGCGACCAATTTTCTATAGAAAATTTGGTGATCAGTAACTGAGCGACCAATTTTCTATAGAAAATTTGGTGATCAGTAACTGAGCGACCAATTTTCTATAGAAAATTTGGTGATCAGTAACTGAGCGACCAATTTTCTATAGAAAATTTGGTGATCAGTAACTGAGCGACCAATTTTCTATAGAAAATTTGGTGATCAGTAACTGAGCGACCAATTTTCTATAGAAAATTTGGTGATCAGTAACTGAGCGACCAATTTTCTATAGAAAATTTGGTGATCAGTAACTGAGCGACCAATTTTCTATAGAAAATTTGGTGATCAGTAAGAGGGCGACCAATTTTTTAACCTTTTGGAAAGTTCGTCATACATTTCTCGAATTTTAGATGTAAAATACACCTATATTCATCGGAAAAATCAACTAAATCTGAACAGCAGCAAAAAAATAGCAAAACCCATATGGGGTACTTCAAGAAATTCCACAAGACAAGGAGGTTGCACTTGATGAATTCAAAAATGTTGCACTGAGCAATGTAAACATTTTTCAAAACGAAAATAAGTTAAAATTTCTCCATTACATAAAATTGTATTTTCCTTAAAGTTCCCTTACATCCTTCTTACACAATCCCCCCGGAACTACCACCGCTCTTTGCAACAAAAATTTCCTTCATAATTAACACACATTTCATGTAGTTAATTATGATTTATTTCCTATTAGTTTATGATCTTTAACTAATTACAATTAAAATTTCTGTTGGTTTTGTGTGGCTGAGAGCTGCGGAGAGGGTCACAACTACCCTCATTAAGTTCACAATTTATAAGTTACATACCGCATAAACCACACTAGCTAGAAACCATCATAAACAGCAGCACAGTTTTATGGATTGTCAGCAATTAAATGATTTTTAGTTTTAATGTTTACTGCTTTATTAGCTCAAAATTTAAGTATGATGGATAAGAAATTGGATTTTAATGCATTAAAATATATTGCGAGAGCTGTTAAAGTTACGAAAGTAAAGTTTAAATGGCGATTGCTAGGACTATTATTAATAGCAGTATAAAAATGTTAGTCATGATTAAAATTGATTTTTCTTTGGGTATGTAGAAGTCCATTTATGTCGACCCCATTTGAAAATTATAGAAATTATTATAAAAAATTACAGAATTATCAGTAACTTTAGCAGCTCTTTTGATCCCACCAAATACAGAGAATTGTTTGTAATTTACTTGATTTAAAGAAGGAAAGCATTTTGAAGGAAGATAATTCTTCATATGGAAAGCAAAACTAAATCTATTTTTCCGGTAATTCTAGAAACGTTAGAAACAACAATAGATGATTTTTCTAAACTAGATTGGAAGCATAGAAGATTTCTTCAGCATAAAAATACTTCTTTTAGGTCTCTTCTTACAATCCCTTTCAAAATACATTTCTATGGCCATTTCTAACTAAAACTTAACATAAATCTTAACTTTTTCCATAAATCTTCAAAAAAAAAAAGTCACATAAATTCTTTAACAAACTCTAAGATGCCATCAAAATGTTTATCAAAGAATGCCAAAAGCAAATGAAATTGTATAACAAATGTTTGAAAATAATTTCCTTAAAGTCGTCATCTATCTGTAACTTGAACTACATCAAATGGGCAACATTTTACAAATACAAAACTACATAGAAACAAGTCTTAAGCTAAAAAGAAGAAATGTGTGGGAAAATTTCATTTAATATAAACAGCTGTTAAATGTCTGTGTTATATTTATATCCGCCTGTCAAAAAAATAAATAAAAGTTTCCTTTTATTTTCACAAAAAACCAATGACCTTGTCAAGAGTTACTGGCACATTACACAATATATTATTTAATTACTGATATTAGCAACAAATTTGGGAAATTTCCTTTACAATTTCTGAACATTAAATAAGGGGTCATAAGTTCATCAGTTTTAGTTTAATTTAATTGAATTAAATAATCTTACGTTGTTCTTATTTATTTATATTGTAAGTTTTCCTTAACTGTGTGTAACTAAGTATTAAATGATTTTGTTGATTAAGATCTAGAGAAAAAAAAGAAGCAGAAGTTTTCTTTTAAACATTCATTCTTCACATTATCATCATCATCACTTCATTGTAGATGAGTGTGTAGATAGTTTGCGTTTTAAAACTATTTTACATTTTTCAAGTACATCAACTTAATTTAACGAAACAATTCAACAAAAAAACTTGACATCCATACAGAACAGAACAGATGCTCTGTGATGAAACATCCAAACACCCGGACTTACTAAAGTATGAAGAATTTGAGATACTAGTGCACTTACACCCTCGTAAAAATACTATATTTAACAGCAACAAAATCCATAAGAGAGAAGAACCCAATAGACAATTGAAAGAACGTTTTCTTTAAAAGATACGAATTATTTAATATCAAATTTCCATTGGCAGAAATCGTTCTGTTTTATACTTGTAGCGATTCGTCCTAATAATTTAAAAAAAAATCGATCGCGGTGCTAGAAGAGATTAATTTAGAATCGTTACAGATCGACGTATAACTGATCAATGAACATATCATTCCGAATCTAGCCAAAAATGGCTTTACATTGCCTCTTCATAGAATTTTTGCTGGAAAAGAAGCAAAAACAGTTAAACGAGTTCATAAATTTCATTCTTAAATCTGCTCCATGCTGGCAAACATTTGTGATCTCCTAGGTACACTTTCTTTTTATAGAATTTTAGTCACCGAAAAGTAGCAAATATCATTTTATCAAATCCATATATCTCAATTTCAAATCCGCCCCATTCAGGCAAACATTTATGTTTTTCTTAGCCATTGGATTACTCTTCATTACATTTATAAATGTGTCCCAATCAGGCAAACATTTATGGGCTTCTTGCTTAAACTTCATCATTATAGAAGTTTTGGTGGAAAAGAAGCAAAAACAGTTTAACGAGTCCATAAATTTCATTCTTAAATCTGCCCCATTCTGGCAAATATTTGTGATCTCCTAGGTAGTCGACTTACACTTTCTTTTTATAGAATTTTAGTCATCGAAAAGTAGCAAATATCATTTTATCAAATCCATATATCTCAATTTCAAATCAGCCCCATTCAGGCAAACATTACTCTTTATTACATTCATAAATGTGTCCCAATCAGGCAAACATTTATGGGCTTCTTGCCTTAAACTTCATCATTATAGAAGTTTTTTTTTTTTTTTTTTCTTGGAGCAGCACCCACGGGATGACCCCTGAGTGCTGGGGTCATGCAAAGCATTGTGTTGGAACTAGGAAAATAGGTTATGGGAGGGAGGATAGATGGGTAGTGTTTGTGGACATTTGATTTGAATTTTCCTATTTTGAAAGTGACTGGAAAGACTTCAGGAGGAAGCTTATTCCACATACGGATAGTACGGCTAAAGAACGAATTTTCCCTGTAATGTGTTGTGCGATCTACTGTCCATTCGACAACGAATTGATGAGCCCTTGCCAAAGAGCGTGTGTTGCGGAAAAATCTACGGGTTTCGGGAACAAGTTCCCTAATTTCAGCAGAGCACATACCATTGTAGTATCGGTAGAACAGTGAAACACAACCCACATTGCGACGATGTTAAAGTGAGTCAATAGAGCTGGATACCCTACTGTCACCGATAAGCATCTTCGCCCTATCCTGTATGCGGTCGAGTAACTCCCAAATAGACTTCGAAATACCGGCCCACACATGAGAGTTGTATTCCATTTTAGGTCGGATATAAGTGGTGTAAATAGTAAGGAGATCAGATGGAGTGAAGTATTTCTTACACCGTTTTAGAAAACCAAGGCACTTGAATGCTTCTTTCGGCACTCGAAAAATGTGTTTTGTCCAGCGGAAATCGCACTGAATACTCATGCCTACAACATCAAGAGCTTCTGATTCCTTAATATTTACACCACCCATAAAAACAGATGGAGCAACATGATCTGTTGTGCGTTTGTGGGTTAATATACAACATTGAGTCTTGCGTGCATTGAAATCGACTCTATTCGCACAACCCCATTCAGAGATTGTCACAAGATCTTGGTTGAGCGTATCATTCACATTTTGCCTCATTGCCCCAATCTCCGACAGGCTTGGTCTATAATTGAATGCATATGAATGGCAAATGTTGCTGTCATCTGCAAAAGAGTAGATAGGGTTGGAAGTTTGACATAGAAGGTCGTTTATAAAGATAAGAAATAGAGTAGGAGAAAGGACGGAGCCTTGCGGTACCCCTGAATTGATCTTGAACTCGTTTGATGAAATTCCATCTATAACAATTCGTATAGTGCGATCTCTGAGAAAGATCGATAAAAATCGAGAGAAGTTATTACCGAAGTTATGCAAACATTATAAGCAGCTTTCACATCATAAAATTTTAGATACACAAACAAGACCCATACAGCCTAATTTCTAATCTCAACCATTCTTGCTAACATTTATTTATGGGTCTTTCAGGACGACTTACAATCAATCAAAGTTGTTCCCGATTGGCTCGATCGCGATATTTAATGAGCTCAACAAATCATTGATTTAAAAACAAGTAAGAGTCCAAAGATTGGAATTCTACTCTACTGGGTTATTCTCCCCAAACTTAACACATCTATTTCTTTTCATCTTACGGATATCTATATGTATAATAATGTCATGTTTAAAAGAAAGTCATTTGTAAAGCTCATACACTCAAAGAAAAAGACAAGAACTTATATAAAAATACAAAAAAAAACTCAAAAGACTTTACAAAAATTCCTTTTTCCAGCAATGACATTCAATTTGTATGATTATTTCATTACAAAACAACCAGAATTAAAAAAAATTAAGACAAAAATAATAAAAAAAATCTTACAATAAAGACAATAGAATGGCGTAAATCAGGGAGCATCACAAAAAAAAACTCCAAAACTCGTACAACAATTTATGTACAACTGAAATAAACTAAATTAAGAAAAAAAATGTGGAAAATAGTTTTTTTCTCTTTTCCAGCAAACATAATGATTTGTGTGTAAAGAGATTTTGATGACATAAATAGTTGAACTTTGACGAAAGAAAATTTATTAAAAATGTGAGAGAAAAATTGTTCCAACATTGAACAAGTTGATGGTGGCGTTAATGATGATGTTGGAAAATAAGAAGAAAAAATAAAATAAAAAAAAACAAACATGTAGCACATTCTTGAGTGTCTGGCTTTAGAGCGTTAAAATTATATGCATTTTTGGAAAATAATGTAGCTGGCAACAGCATCTGCCTCAACACTTGGAGTAGTAGTTTTTTTTTGAAGTGGTTCAACTCTTGTTGGAACATGTTGTTAATTTCTAATTAATTTTATTATCATGTGTAAATAGTTAAATAGAAAATAATAAGGTAGCCATTCTCAAGATTTAATTTTTAAATCTGCCCTATTCATGCTTTCATTATTGGTCTCTTAATCACTTAACTTACATTTCTACTTAATAGAATTTATGAAAGAAAATCCTCTTATAATTTTTTTAAGAAGAGAAGCATAACAACATAACCTGTTTAAAAACTTAATTTAAACATTGGTGGTTTCGTAAGTAGTTGATTTGCTCTTCTCTTCTTATAACTTTTGCACGAAAATTTGCAAATATCATTGAAATCTGCCCCATTCATGCAAAATGTGTAGATTTTATAGAATGTCAAATAAATATTTATGACCTCTTAAAACGATTTATTTAATTTTCTTTCCACTTCATAGAGCTTTTTTGCAAGAAAATTTTGAATTTGCAAGAAAATTAACAAAAAGTTTTACTTTTAAAATCTTCCCCATTCTGGTTAATAACACAGTGCAACAGTGAAAAAAACACACGATCATGACTATATAGGTTCGACTCTACTACCAAAGGGTAGTAAAACCCTATACTCAGTTTGTCCATTTTGGTGACCGATTTTTTTTTATGGGCCCACAAAGTTTCTGAAAATCAGTTGGGCCTCTAAAAAAGGTGTCATCAGTTTTTGGTTAACAGCTAATTCAGACTTTGTGATACGGCTTAACTTTATATGGCAATAATATAACTAAGATTCCGCCAAATAAGTTTTGTTACAATTTTCTTCCAAAAAATAGCTTTTTCGTGCACTTTTGTTGAAAAAATATAGGAAAAAAAATTTTTTTTTTTACTTTTTTTAGAATTACTTCCAGGTTCTCCTAATTTTTCATTAACACTATTTAGGAAAGTTGTAGCTACGGTAAGGTTGAACAACACTTGAGAACATATCAATGCATTCTGAACGTGTCTAGTCACTCTAAATAGCACATAAAGATCACTTTGTACCTTAACAATTTTCGTTTTTACTATTTTTTTACGCTAAAACAAAGATTTTTTATTAAAATAGTATGATCAAGTCCACACTTCTATGTTGTGCTGTATTATTTTCTCGGCTGAGGTGTTCGGAATGGGGATCAGTGAGTGGACCCTCAATGTCACACATTTAAAAAAAAATCGCCAAAAAGCCATTTATGATCTGAATGAGCTGAAATTTAAAATGTAGATAGTCCTTGAGAAGATCTTCAAAAATATGCTTTTAGCTGTAGGTATCTCTTTTAGTTCAAGAGATATTTAAGTTTAATTTTTTTTTTAAATTTTGCTCGATCTTTTTTTTTGTATTTTATATATGATGGGCCTACGAAAGGTCGAAATTTGTTTTTTATATACGACGTATATTTGCGATAAAATTCTAAAGAAAATAAAATCAACCTGATAACAATTATTTCGTCCCTATAAAAAGTTACACGCATCCAAAGTTGAAGCATCTTTTTATATTTCAACTTTGTAGGCGTGTGTTTTTTAAGTTTTTTCCCAAAAAAGTCCCCATATTTTTTCTTTTATAAAAAACTAATTTTCTTCGTGGCTATACACATTTTTTTATGATCTGGAAAGAGAACTTAATGCAAAAACGTATAAAGTAAAATTTGACTAACTTAAGCGGACATTGTACCCCCCAGCCCTATCCAAACTTGGCAAATTTTGAAACAAAATTTTAGGTTTGAGTAAAAAATTCTAAAACGCATAGCACCGATCCTCAAAAGCTCGTCATATTTGTATAGCCATATATATTGTTTATATACTTACAAAACGTTTTTACTATCTTACTGTAAATAACGTCAAAGTGGGCTATTTTTAAAAAAAACTCAGTTTTTGGAACACATTTCCCCGTTTTGGTAATTTCGATGTTTGAAAACAAAGAATGGCAACAGTAGTGATGCCATTGACTTAAGATCATTTAGATCTACATTACTTCCAAATTTTATTGTGATGTCTGTAACTGTTCAAATTTTACATTAATTCAATGTTTTTATTTTTCTTGATGGAAAATCACTATTTTATAATATAGTTAGTTTTTAAGGTAAAATACGTCCGAAAAAACTCAAACTTAATTCATTTCACTAAAATGTCAATCTCCAAGTCACAAGGTTTCCACCGATATCAAAAACTTATATAAAAAGCATATAATTACTCTTCAGAAGCTCCACAAACCATGCCCACTTTAAAAATGTTTAATGTTTTTTCATATCTTGTATCAAGCCGGTCTTGCGTGATCAAGATTGGATAAAGTGATGCGCCCGAATTATACCGATAATGATTTACCCATTCTTCGTTATTCCAGCACAATAGAGAAGTATACACTCGAGCATACATTTTTAACAAAAAATTTTAGTTTTAGAGTCGAAAAATAGTAAAAAACTAAAATTTTTAAGCTACAAAGTGATTTTTGACAGCTATTTAGAATTCCTAGATATGTTCGGATTGCATTAATATGTTCACAAGAGTTATTCAGATTTACCAGAGCTACAACTTTGCAAAATATTGTTATTGAAAAATTAATAGTCCCTGGAAGTTATTCTAAAAAAAGTAAAAAAAAAATTTTTCTTCCTATATTTTTTCAACAAAAGTGCACGAAAAAGCTATTTTTTGGAAACAGATTTTAACAAAATTTATTTGGCGGACTCTTAGCTATATTATTGGCATATAAAGTTAAGCCGTAACACAAAGTCTGAATTAGCTGTTAACCCAAAACTGATGACACCTTTTTTAGAGGGCCCACTGATTTTCAGAAACTTTGGGGGCCCATAAAAAAAAATCGGTCACCAAAATGGACAAACTGAGTATAGGGTTTTACTACCCTTTGGTAGTAGAGTCGAACCTATACTATAATGATCTTGTGTTTTTCCAAAAGTCTTCATTTGTTGCATAGTGTAATTTGTGCCCTCTTAGCAGTTTCCTTTCCTCTTCGAAGAATTTTTGATTGAAAATCAGCATATCAGGTGTCCTCTTAAGCATTTGCGTTAATATTTATTTTAATGGATTGTTTTTGGCACCTAGGCTTCAAATATTAAGCAATTTCACAAATCTAAGACCCCTTTCACACCAGGCAATTTAGTTGCGAAAATCTCTTGTGTTTGTAGATGCAAGAGGTAATGTCGGGTTAAGGAGCAGGAAATTTTGCATGCTGTTTTGTTGACTTGCACAACTAAATTGCCTAGTGTGAAAGGGGACTTATTATAACCTTCACCTTCGTGAGAAGGGTATATGTAAGGTTGTCATTCCGTTTGTAATTTCTACATTCTTCATTTCCGACCCTATAAAGTATATATATTCTGGATCCTTATAGATAGCGGAGTCGATTAAGCCATGTCCGTCTGTCTGTCTGTCCGTCTGTCTGTTGAAATCAATTTTCTGAAGACCCCAGATATCTTCGGGATCCAAATCTTCAATAATTCTGTCAAACATGCTTTCGAGAATTTTGCTATTTAAAATCGGTCCACAAATGGCTGAGATATAAGGAAAAAACCAAGACAACCTCGATTTTTGACCTATTTTTGACCAATATCAGGATTACTAAGACATTAATATAGACAATATGGACATCTAATGATAGATATTTCAAAGACATTTGCAACGACGTATATAAGACCATAGTAAGTTGGACCTACAATGGGTCAAAATCGGAAAAAAAATTTTTAAACCGAATTTTTTTTTAACAAAAAAAAATTGAAATTTATAAAAAAAAAATTTAAAATTTAAAAAAAAAAAATTTTAAATAACAATCGAAAAAATTTTTTTCCAAAAAATAAAAAAACAACTGGAAAAAAAATTAAATTTTGTTTACCTAAAAATATTTAAAATTTTGAAGTATTATGTGAAGGGTATATAAGATTCGGCACAGCTGAATATAGCACTCTTACTTGTTTTTAAATCAGCCCTATTTCTAAAGACATTGTAGCTCATCTAAGCAGCTAATCTACTCTTCGTCTTTATATAATTATAGCATTTAAATCAGCCGTATTCATAAAGAACAGTGTAAATACGATTTCATAGAATTCCTTTAAAAATCTGCCCCACTCTGGTAAACATTCTTTCACTCTTAAGCGGTTTTCCTCATCTTTCTCTTCGTAGAATCTTTGGCAGAAACTCATTATATCAAATCAAACTTTCTGTTTCTAATTCTGGCCCATTTTGCAAACATTTAAGGCCTTTTAAGTTGTTTCTTTAGTTGTTCTCTTTGAAAATTCACTAAACAACACTGTAATGATTTCAAATATTTAGTTCTAAAATCTGCCTAATCCGTCTGGATCATCTACCAAAAATCTAGTTTTTTAAATCTGCGCTATTCATGCAACCATTTTTATTTCTGTATCTTCCTCTTGAAGTTCATAGCATTTCTGAGAGAAAAATACTCAACAGCATTGAAATGATTCCAAATGTCTTACTTTTGAAATCTGACCCATTCAGGGTATTTTGGACACTTGCCTTTAGTAATTTTCTTCATAGAATTTTTGACATAAAATTAGCTTTAATCAAAGGTATTTATATAAACCGAAATTAGATTTAAGCGTTGGTCTTTGTAGTCTCAAATTAGCTTTGGGTGTCTCGATAGACCAGTCGATAGTATGCTGAACTATTAATCTGAGGGTAGCGGGTTCGATTCCCGCCGGAGACTCTGGCTGTATCTGCAGGCAAAACACTTCGCAGTTTGTGTTTGTTTTAAAAATTTTAAGATAAAAGGATTAAGCTCTAATCAGTCTCCAAATAGCTTCAATCGTAGGTAGTGGTGTTTTAGACACGGAAGACAATGATCGCCCAGGCCAGCAAAAAAGTTTGAAGACTAAGAATTGGAGGCACTACTCCAAGAATATTGTTGTCAAACTCAACAAAGCCTGCAAAATCATTGGTAGCTACTTAAACAGAAATTTCAAAACGTTTGCGAGCAGCAGGATTCATCCAAAAACAGGGAAAGTGGGTACTATACGAATTGCAGCCGTGAGACCTTGAAAGATGATTTTGCATGCTCGAAATGATGTTTGAACTCTATAAAAGAAAATAATTTTTGCACCGAATCATTACTTGCGATGAAAAATGCAAAATATCCATGGCGCTAAGGTAATGCTCTGTACTTGGTGTGACCAGGACCCTTTTAGCTACTAAAATATGAGCAAACTATCAAAGGGAACCTGTACCGAAAACAACTGATTCGTTTGAAGCGAACCTTGACCAAAAACCCCCAGAATATGCGGCCAAACATGAAACTGTAATATTCCACAACACTCTGTCACATGTTGCAATACCTGTTAACAACTATTTAGAATGAAGTGGTTGGGAAGTTTTGCCTCTTCCGCTTTATAGTCCAGACCTAGCCCCATCCGAGTACTACTTCTATCGATCGAAGCAGAAAGCTCTCTGAGGGTCAAGCTTTACTTTGGAACAGAGTATCGGATATTGGCTTGATTCGTTATTGGCCTCAAAAAAAGAGCTGATTTTTTTGGCGCGGAATCCATTTGTTGCCAGAAAGATGGGAAAAGGTCATAGCTAACAATGTTCAATACTTTCAATAAATTTATATATAAGAAATCCCGAATTATTAAGTCATACACACCAAATATAATCCCAGATTAGTTTCAATCTAAGGCCTTCAGATAGTCTCAATTTTTTTTCAAACGTGAGTGTTTATATAATTTCAAATTATCTTTAGTCGTAGGTCTAATCGTGGGTCTAAATATAGTCTTACTTACTTTAAATTTTTGGTTTTTAAGCAGTTTCAAATAAGCTTCTATCTGTGCTCTTTATATAATCACAGATAAGTTTCAATCATAGGCCTTTAGATAGTCTAAAACTAGGTCATTCAACTGTCTCTAATTAGCTTCAATTTTTTGTTATAAATAGAGTCCTGTTAAATCACAGATTAGCTTCAATCTGAGGTCTTCATATATCCACAGATTATCTTCAATCTTAGGTCTTTGTACAATTTCTACTGTATTTTTATAGTTTCAAATTAGTTACAATCTAAGATGTTTTTAAATGGTTTCAAATTATCCTCAGTCATAATTATCTTCAATCATAGGTCTCTATGTAGGTTGCAATTAGCTTTAACTCTTTGCGGTTTGGTGGTTAGTTTACTAACCACATTTTCTAAAGTCTTTAAAACATAGTTTATTGGCATATATTGCCATTTTGCTAAACAATTATATTTTTTGAAGTCATCGTTTACGATTTTTTGCAAAACTTTGCGTGGCTGAAAGAGTTAACCGCAGCTTTTTATATAGTCTTAGTTTAGCTTCAATAATAGATCTCATATAAGATCTATGATTACATTTACATAGTCGTTGTTTGACTCTGATCGTAGGTCTTTAAACTGTCTTAGTTTAGCTTCAATCATAGATCTCATATAAGATCTATGATTACATTTACATTGTCGTTGTAGGTCTTTAAATTGTCTTAGTTTATCTTCAATCGTAGATTTTTATGAATCTTAGTTTAACTGCAATCGTAGTATGTTATACCGTTTTAGTTTAGTTTTAAACTTCAGCACCATTCATGCAAATATTGATAATCCTTCCAGCAGTTGTCCTTCTCTAACAATTCATAGATGTTTTACATCGAATTACACTGTTTCTATCTCAAGTTCTATAATTTATATATAAATCTGTCCCATTCAAGAGCACTTAAAGGGACACAAAGGGAAACAGGCTATTGATTACTAGCTTTTCTTCTCTTTTAAATTATTTTATTAGAAAACAAAATCAATATTAATTTTCTAATTAAATAATAAGGACACTTTCAAGTCTTTAGTGCTCCTCTAGAAATCTAGTTTTTTTTTTTGATTTTACTTTTTACCAAAACAAAAATTGTCCTAAAAAAGAGCACGCACTCATATCAAATGTCAAATAAGGTCTTACTCAGTCATCTATGAATGTTTTAAATTCTTCAAGTTAATAAATGAAAACTTCTTAGAAATATCTAGGTTTATTTGTGTAAGTAATTTGCTTTTATTTGAATTTTATTTTTTTGTTTTGTAAATATATATGACATTTTATGTCTGGGGTAGAGAAATATGTATCGAGCTCAAATTGTTTACTTATAAAACTCTAAGAAAATACTCATAACTTTGTAACTATACAGGCTTTGAATGTGTGATTTAAATGTCATAAAAGTTCAGACAACCTGTCAAAAGTCTTTGCATTTATTCGTATATATTTGACTATGTGTTTGGGAGTTTTGTTTTTAACAGTAATAATATAAATATACAAAAGAAAATGTATGAGTGTAAATGGTTTTGTAGTGGTTAGATGTTTTTTAAATTAAATTTATTTAAAATGTAAAGAATAAAAGCAATTACACTATGCAACAAATGAAGACTTTTGGAAACACACATGTTCATGACAGTATAGGTTCGACTCTCCAAGTAAAGGGAAGTAAAACCCTATACTCAGTTTGTCGATTTTGGTGACCAATTTTTTTTTATGGGCCCCCAAAGTTTCTGAAAATCAGTGGGGCCTCTAAAAAAGGTGTCATCAGTTTTTGGTTAGCAGCCAATTCAGACTTTGTGATACGGCTTAACTTTATATGGCAATAATATAGCTAATAGGCTGCCAAACAAATTTTGTTAAACAATTTTCCCAAAAAATAGCTTTTTCGTGCCCTTTTTTGGAAGAAATATTTTTTCACTTTTTTTGCAATAACTTCAAGCGAATCCTAATTTCGCACTAACAATATTTAGCAAAGTTGTAGCTACGGTAAAGCTGAACAACTCTTGTGAACATATCAATACATTCTGAATGTGTCTAGGCACCCTAAATAGCTCACAAAAATCACTTTGTACAAGGTGGCGCAAAAGTAATCCTCCTATCAGAAAATGCTATAAATTTTACGATTGGCCCCTAATGTCAGTTCTGTTTTGACATTTGTGTAGTAAACACATGCGAAATACACGTTAATAAACAGTGTTACGCTACACTGCTCCAGAACGCGGAATATTGCTCACTATTTATTTGACCTTAATCACCACCAAGAGGAAGATGATTTTTCATCAAAAATAATCATGTAAATAAGCAAAATTTACGCTTCTGGGGCACTGAAAATCCGCGTATAACCCACGATGAGCCATTACACCCGTTCAAAGTCACTGTATGGTGTGCTGTTTTCGCTGGAGGAGTCATCGGACCTTTTTTCACCGAAGACGTCGCGGGCCAAACTGTTACTGTGAATGGTGAGCGCTACAGAGCAATGATCAACAAGTTCTTTTTGCCGCAACTTGATGAATTGGGATTGGAAAACATTTGGTTCCAACAGGACGGTACAACGGCACACACTGCACGTGCCACAACCGATATGCTGAAGGATGCATTTCCCGGGCGCCTAATCTCCCGTTTTGGCGATTTGCACTGGCCAGCAAGATCGCCTGATTTGACCGCTCCAGACTTCTTTTTGTGGGGCTTTTTGAAGTCGCGGGTTTATGTCAACAAGCCTCAGACTCTTGCAGCTCTCAAAGACAATATCCGTCAAGAATGTGAGGACCTATCGCAGGAAGTTTTGGCTAAAGTGATGGAAAATGCCATATAAAGGGCTCAAATGACAATCAACTGTGGCGGCGGCCATTTACATGACATCATATTCTCGACTTGATGTAAACAAAATTAAGAGACCAAATAAATATAATCCACAAGAAGAATCAAAGTTTTTAATTTTTTTTTTAATTACTGCCAAAAAAAACATCGGAAGTTTACTTTTGCGCAACCTTGTACCTTAAAAATTTTCGATTTTTACTATTATTTGACGCTAAAACAAAGATTTTTTATTAAAAAAGTATGTTCGAGTGTATACTTCTTTATTGTGCTGCAATAACGAAGAATGGGCAAATCATTGTCGGTATGATCCGGGCCGATCGCGTTACCCAATCTTGATCACGCCAGACCAGCATGATGCAAGATATGATAAAACGTTAAAATTTTTTAAAGTGGGCAAGATTTGTTGAGCTTCTGAAGAGTAAATATAAGCTGTTTATAGAAGTTTTTGATATTGGTGGAAATTGATATTTTAGTGAAATGCAAAAAATTTTGTGGAAGTACTTCCCAATAAAGAATAAGGTATAAGTAACGATGTGCCTTCGTCCCGCATTCGCCGTAGGTTTTCCGAAAGTACGACCTATTACCTAAACTGATTTTACAGATATAAACTTCTGTAAGTTGTAAGCATCAATGATTTATTACATTCCTTATAAAATACTTGCATACATACCCAAAAATTGTATCAATTTTTTTGCAAAGCATTTTAAAATCGGTGGACTTACCTGTAAAGAAAAATAAAAAAATATTTGTTAAATCAATATTAAAGTATGATCAATGATATCAGTATATATTTATATAGATATGGGTGCCCGGTAGTCTAGACTATAGTGTATTAGACTATTAATCTAAGGGTTGCGGGTTTGACACCTCGTAACGGTCGAAACCTTGTAACTAAATTTAATTAGCATGTTTTGATGACAATCCATATCTCCATCATACTGTTACGAAATCTTACTTGAATTCAAATATAACAATTTTAACGGCTGAATTAAAAGTAGCCTAATGCTTTCAAATAACAGTGCTGTAATAGCAAACTGTAACATATCTGTGGGCTTTATTAACATTGAATAAAAGCTTTCAGTTGACCATTGATCGTAAGTTGGCAACGCTGTTTGCTGCGACCGTATATTCGAATTCGAATATTCAGTTAAAGAACATTGTAGAAAGTACACCACAGATGGCGTATGTATTAGAAACCTCTAGACAGTTAAAGAGAAATCTAGAGTGCAGATGGCAGTGTTATAAATAGCAGAGGTTGCAGTAGTTAGTGAGTTTATCAGAGACGCTATTCGAATAAACATCAACTGAGTGCCTTAAAGTGTGCTGTATTTTTCAAGTGAATTCGTGTACATTATAAAGTGTCTGTATTTCTGAGAATTTATAAAAGTGTATAAAAAAACATTGAGTGACTATTTAATTCTGTGGTTGTTGTACATTTTAAATAAATAAAGAGTTGTTACAATTTTTAAACTACTAAACGGCTTTTATTTGCAATCAAAAGTATCCGGTTTATTTAAAGGAAATAAACCAACGTTTTGAAAAGGTTAAAACGTAACAATACAAATATTGTTGGGTACCACAACCTATTTATTACTACTTTACAAATTAGTAATCTTTTATAAATTCAAAATCAAACAATCAAAGTTATTTAACCAGATTCTCTTTGGTAACTCTCCCTAGCACAATTAACAAATCACAATATTATGGCCAACAAACTACCCCACTACTAATTCATGTCATTAAATCTTCATCGTTTTTAATGAATTTCCTGTCAAATCTCCAGCCAGCCACCTCTATTGTCCTCATTTTCACTAAATCTCAATTATTCATTTAAAATTGCAAGCAACTTTTATACTAATGCTGTTGCTGTTATTTTTCCTTTTGTTCCTAAATATCCAATCTATTATAAACGTATCTATCAGTATGTACAGATAAACTGCATTTCCTTGTTTCCAGCATTATAATTCCCAAAAGTATAAAACAATTTATAGAAAATTTAACTGAATATTTAACATCAATTCATCAATTAAACGTATCCGAGAGATGCATAAATTGCAAGAAGAAAAAACAAATTTACTAAATAAAACAACAACAACAACGACCAGAAAAAAGTAACAACATTTGCAACAATAACAAAAAAAATTCTGTCATTATGTCGAACAAGGTACTGGGTAAAAACAGCAACAATAAAAAGATAGAGGAGAAATTTAAACGAAATGAAAACAACTTTTGAAATACTTACTACACCATTTTCAAAAATAGTTCAGAATCAAATTCGATTCAATCTCAGAAATCTCGAGTTAAATCACGACAAAACGATAAGGCTCAAGTTCATTAATTTGTTATAATTCTTAGGGCACTGCTACACGTTCAATATATATTGTGATATTTGAATCGCGATCCATTGTAGTGGATCACGAAAAATTAGGTTATTCTGCGATTTGGATCGCAATCCATCAATGCTACACGTTCAATAAATATCGCGATACTGGATCGCGGTCAATATATATTGTGCCCTTATAAAAACATTAAGCTCCATTAACACGAAGTCAGGTTATGTGTTAACTTTTTCCGGTTTAGTGGTCACTTTGCTAACCACCCCTTTTCTACAGTCTTTAAACAATTTTTAGTGACATCTATTGCAATTTTGATAAACAATTCCATATTTGTAAGTCGTCGTTTAAGTTTTTTATCATAACTTGGTCTGGTTAGATTAATATATAAATTTGAAAATATTGTAAACCGCAGTTTTTCTAAGGTGTTTTCCCGTATTCAATAAAAAAAGGTCAGAGTGTTTATTGTTCATCAATTCAGCGTTACTTTGTAATATTTTATACTTTACTCTTTGAGAAATAATGTAAGTAATAAGGTGGTTAGATTACTAACCACCGTGATTGAAATAGGTTTTATATAATGTGTTTCTCTACATATTATGTTATTTTGTAAGGATTAAATTGAAGATATTTTGTTCGAGAACCTTTGGATTCGAATGTGTCTGCAGTCTTGAATCTGATAAAGAAGTGAATTATTAGCAGAAAGTCGATTTGAAAATGGTGCTCGGTGACATACCTTCGGGGCTATAGTTAAAATATGATGCAGATTTGGATGATGACATACCTCAATAAAATTTGGCTAATACTACCGCTGTGGTGGACCAAAAATGGCGAAAAAATTGTCGATTGGAAGAGCCGGTTGATTATACAGAAGGTGGCGGTATACCAAATGATATGTATTTCTCAGAACATTTAGTCAAACTGATAAGTTTTCAAACAAATTTATTCGAAAAAGTTTATCATAATTATTTTTGGTGGTTAATAAACTAACCACCATATTCCATAAAAACCTTTAGCTGTATTTTTATTTTTTCTTATTTTCCCTAATTAAAGTAAAAATGCAATTGTTTTGAGTACAAGCTTCTGCATAAGGCTTAAAGAGTTAACCGACAGTTTAACTATCAGTTAACATATAACCAGACTTCGTATTAATAGGGCTAAGCAGGACTAGAATACATTTTCTGTACTGCTACGGACGTTATCCAAGATATCTTGCAACGTATCTCACTAATGTATGAAATAGTATTCAGATTTTCTAAATATATTTCAGAAATATCACTCTTGAATTTCAGAAACTTTAGCAAATTTTTAGTTGAATTTTGTAATCAGATATGGTGTATTAAACAGAATGTATGTATATGTGAAAATATTGAGGCAAAAATATACAATTTCAAAATAAACATAATTTCGTTTAGGAATATATATATTTTTTTTGAGGGTTGAAGGGGGAGAAAATGCATACAATATATCCATGTGAATAGTGTTTGAACATACATGTAGGCAAACATGAAATACATGCACGTATAGTCAAACAAACATATATATACTTGCATAAATATCGTATAGATATTTGCATTATATTGCACGAGAGTGTGCAATAACATGAGAAGAGAATGTATTTTACTAGCATATAAATATTGTGTAAGTAAAAGACACGTTTCTGATAAAAATTATGAAAGATCTGATTTTACGACTGCCAAAATCGTATAAAAAATATATCACCTGCACTGAATTTCGATAAAACTTTTTTGGTTAAGATTTCGACGAGGGATGACTAAGCCGCTTACTGTGTCCTTCGGGATCAAGCGCTCTCTGTCTTCAATGCCGTCTCAAAGACGGATGCAAGTAGAGACTCTGAAATTTTATCTGATGAACTTGGCTTTAAGGTTTCCATTAGGCGGACTAACGACTTTCGTTAAACTTTTAGGGTTAGTATTTCGACGAGGGAGAACTGGACCACGAACTGTGCCCTTCGGTATAATGCGCTTTCAGTATTTACTGGCGGATCAAAGACGGATGCAGGTAAAGACTCGGAAATTTTCTCAGATGAAATTGGCTTTAAGGTTTCCATCAGGCTGACAAATGGCTGTACCATTTTCCTCCCACTTGGGGCATGTTTGGACATCTTGGTGATGGTGGCTCCGTGGTGCACGGACCTCATTCCTGGTAAGAATTGAATCATTTTAAATTCGCAGCTGACTAGAGCCTTTATCTAGTATTACGGGAAACCATTGGCCCCAGGACTTGTCCTGTTGAATCTATGGTGAAGTCACTTAAGTGAGCATGTAGGTGCTGTGGTTTATAACCCAAAGCGGGTAGAATATCGTTGGTTTAAGTACTGATATTTGTACTAATGGCAAATTTCGGGACACCAATAGTATCTTACTAGGTACTGTTTGCCGAAGCAACAGAGCCATTGAAAGTAACACAAAGCAATTGGAATTGTGCTCAGGAAACGTGTTGGGCTGGTGGCATGCACGATATACTGATCGTTGTGCTTGGTTTCGGTCAAGGTCTTTTGTGTGTAGTGTCAGAATACAGACTTTGAGGTTTCGAATTCAGAGAGGTGGGATGTTACTGCTTTGCTAATTGTCATGGGCTTGCTAATTGACTAGCAAGCTAAGGATGGCAGGGATTAGATAGACCGAGCTCTCGAGCAAGTGGTTTGTGAATTGATCAATGTACAAGAAGTTGCCAACTGTGTGGTCCTTGTCCAAGTCATACAGTGGCGATGATAGACGCATAGCGTGTTTGTCCATCCATTTAAGCTGGCCAAACATGGAATGATTTGTTCGCCAGATTTGTGATAGAAAAATTTCAATTACTTTTGATTTTGTACGCGCACAGCCCCATTAACAAGTCGAACACGAACAAATTGCACTCACAAATCACCCGTGTGTGAGCTTTAGTCGTCAAGGCAAGTACTCATGTAAATCTCAGACAAGTTGTACTATTTTCCAGGAGGAGATTTACGCCAACGGCTGCAAGAATTATTCGAAATTTTAAACTTGAGGACTTGTTTCCATCAAGGTCCTCCATTCCAACGCAATAAGGTCGAATTTTCTTCTCGGTTGTACTCATTATCTGTCCCAGTTAAGACATCACCACGTCGAGTTAATAAGGGTTTAAGGACAGTATGTCATCCGTGTTAACGAAATTGCTAACTAGTGCTCGTCAAACGGGTAATTTCAGGATGAATTTGTCGAACTTGGTCGACGAATGGGAACTCAAAGAGGGGGAACTCAACAAGTCCGCAATTAACACTCGTTAAGTTTCTAGAATGCTCCAGTATCGATAGTACGAAGAATTTCGTTCAACTCGCCCAATAAAGGTCATCAATTCAAATACAAAATAAAATGAATGAAATAAGATGAATAAAATCTGGAGAATGAAAGTGCGTGAGCTATCAGAGGCTGTAGGCATCTCAACTGAGCAATTGCATCACATTTAACATGAATATTTGGACATGAAAAAGCTAGTGGGTGCCGCGATTAATCACAATCGATTATGAGCTCAATCAAATGAACACTTGAGGGGGAATGTTCGGCGATGTTCAAAAGCAATTTGAAGGAGATTTTGTTCCGTAAAAAACATGGATTCTTCATAACACACCAGAGACTAAGAAATATTTAAAGCAATGGATTCTATAGGAAGAGGCCATCACTGCACAAATTCCTATTTTGCGAACTTAAAGGAAGTCTATTATTTGGAAGGAATATGATAATTAGAAAAACGATGGACTAAATTTTATCAAGCTAAAAGGAGACCATGTTAAGAAATAAAACGCTTTTTTCACGAAATAATAACTTTTATTTAAAATGTCACGGTTTTCAAATTGCAATTGTATATCAGATTCAATGCTGCAGTTTTTGGGAACTCATGGTCAGATTATTTTCAAATATAGAAGAAATCTTGAAGGATCCTAATAAGGCCTTCCTTGTGCCTTAGTATTGATTGAGTGTTGCCGGTTAGGAGACTCTTGTTCTTTCAAATATTTCAAGTTTCATTCCATCAGGTAGTCTTTAATAAGTAGTAACCGATAACATGGTTCAGCATACAAAAGGGGCATAGAATATACTAATAAGACAAAACAAATGAGGGTGCTAAACACTTCTGCATCTCGAACAGCTACATATTCGTAGTGTTTTGTGTACCTATCCAAAACTGTTTTACTATAAAGTTCAGATTGCAAGAGACTGATGATTAAATTCGGAACATATTCGCAACTTCGGGGTCATGTTTCATATATTATAGAAGCCCACAGAAGAGTGAATTGAGGCAAACTATTTGCAATTAAGGTAAAAGAAGCCAAAATATCTCAAGAAGCAGCTGTTGTCTTTCATAATTGTACAGTATATGTAATCCCAAATATCGAGAAGTTTGACAACATGTTAATGCTTATAAAATTGTATTATATTTCATTAAGAATTTTCCACAACATGTTTTTTTCTGACCCACTCCTTGCTAAAACGTATTTGTGATATATTAACCGAAATTGCCTTTTCATTAACCGAGTATCCCCGGACACATACAAATAAAATATTACTGGTAGAAAATTTTAAACATGAAGTTTGTTTGGCAGTAACTTTTGCTTTTAAATGATGCTTATATGCAACCACAAACACATTAAAATTTTAGTTGTTGGTATTATAGTTGTTATAGTAGGTCCACATACATGACCCAGCAGTTAAGCAAGAAGTCAATGTATCCGTGCCTTATATAAAATAATTGTCGCTGATGTCTGATCCCTTGGCTAACTCTAATTGATATATTTTGGTCTATTTGTAGTGCACAGATAAATCAATTGGTTACTTTTAATATCCCTGGTAATCTAGCGTGAAGTCAATTGTCACATAAGTGTATCAAAGTAATCTAGAGTGTAGTCACTTTAAAGGTTTTGTGTGTATTTCGTACAAACTGGTTTTATACAAATTGTTTTGATATAATTCTCATACAGTTTATTTTTTATTTTTGCTTAAGTATACTGACATCCCTAGGAACTAGAGTGAAGTCATTTGTCACTTAGGTGTCTCTAAGTAATCTAGAGTGTAGTCACTTTAAAAGTTTATTTTGTACTGCACTTTAAAAATTAGTTATTTTGCCCACCAGAAGTAATCTATTGGAGAGTTGTCGGAGGAAGCAATCGGTTATTGGACTGTCTGTGAGATGCGCTACCACATGTTTACATTAAAATAACTTGTTATGCAGCTGATCAAGTAACCAGTTAGATAGCTAGTGAGGGAACTAGTATGTGAATCCAATGTCTTGACTTCTTTGGACCAGCTATCAGGCAGCATCATTGTAATCCAAAAGGGTTGACCCCCTGCTAAGGACATGTTTGTGTTAAAATAACTAGTTATGTAACCAGTCACTAGTTCGGGACAGTCTCCCAGAACTGCTGGGGTATGAGTAACAACTACAAACAAATAATCGTACATGGATATGGATAAACAGGACATTTTACTCCTATGTATATGTATACACTTGCATACTTAAACACAATAGATTTGTGGTTTTAATGTTTGGGTTAAATTTGATATGTATGTGAGTCCCTGTATATGTATATAATAAATTCATATGTGTGTGTGTGTATGTATGTATTTTATATATTTTCATTAAAGCCCATTTTCCTTGATACCATACATTAGAGCAACACACTGATGAGCAGGACCAACGATGATGACTGTAATGTGTATGCGAATGAGGATGATGATGTTCCATTTTAATGTATTGAGAATATCCATACAAAATGTCCATTTTTTTCCTACTTTATGCAATTGCAACATTTGTCTTTCAACTCTTCAGAGGAATATACAACAAAATGCATTTCATTTTGTACAACTATTATAAACAGCAATAAGAACATTGGGCAAATGCGACAACTGCCATTAAGATTCTCCTTCCGAAATACACAAACAAGTATGTAAATATTTTACGAAAAGTATGTATTTGTGTCGTCGTCATCAGTATCATCATCATTATTATAGGTATTATTGTCATTGTAAGGCCAGTGACGTTGTTTATTTGAAACGATTTTAGGGCCTGAGGAATCACTCGAAATGGAGAGAGAGGGAGTGAGGATAAGAAAACTATTTGACAATTCAATTAAGCTTCTAATAGCTGGAGTATATGTTTTGAAAAAAGGAAATTAATTTGATAGACAAATTAACATAAAGAGACGTATTAAACTAAATGCTTTTAAGAGATTTAAATTCCGATGTAAGTGAAATAAATCAAAAATCTATCAATTGCTTTGGTGTGCTTAAGGACCATGCCCAATTCCATTGCATGGTGGGCTTAGTCGCTCTTATTTTGATACCAAAACTCCAGAAATGAATGCAATCATTCAGTCTCGCTTGAATCGATCCTCCAAAGTCAATATAAACCAGGCGATCACTCAAATTCAGTTGGATCAATGAGATAAAGTCATTGAAAATTTGACCTCTGCGACGGAGAATTGAAAGATGAGATACTACTTACATTGGCATTTCTTATGAAAAATCAATTTCCTTAATACCCCACAAAGACCTTGGAATACTTTTACAAATTTGGATTGTATGTGATTACTGATCAGAACTGAAAAGTTGTATACTAAGAGTTGGGTGTTTTCTAAACACCACTATCTTCTAACTGCAGACTTGATTTTTGGCCGTGGCGAGTCGTTTAATAATCTTCCACACATCCACAATGTTTAATAGACTCTTAAGAAAACATTTCTGGTTTTGAGAATTACTCTTTCGACTTTTGTTTCCAGAAATGTGGAAAATTATCTCTGTAAAAGCAAAAAATATTAATTGTCTTGGAAATAACTCCTTGAAATTGTAGTATAGGATTATCGTTGAGCTTGAAATACCAAAGCAAAATTTAAATGTTCACATTTAAGGATGATTTTTAGAGCGATCATCCAAATTAGTTTGGCCTTTCGCACGATTAATTCAAGAGGTTTGACGAGTCGAAACAATACTATATCGAAAAGTGCTCTGGAAAAGCTAAAAAGATTAATTTTCTGAGCTATAATTCCTGGAAATTGTAGTGTGAGATGATTGTTGATTTATAACTCCCAAAACAAAGTAAAAATTTGATCATTCAGGCCAAGACAAGTTGTAAAATAATCTTCCACACATCATCAATGTTTAATAGACTCTTAAGAAAACATTTCTTGTTTTGAAAACTACTCTTTCGAGAGTTAATTTTCCAGAAATGTGGAAAATTTTCCCAGTTAAAGATAAAAGTATTAATTTCCTTGGAAATAACTCCTTGAAATTATAGTATAGATTAGCGTTGAGCCTTAAAATGAAAATTCTCACATTTAAGGATGATTTTTTGAGCGATCATCCAAAATAGTTTAGCCTTTCGCAAGATTAATTCAAGATTATTGTACATTATTCACGACACTGTTGCTAGTTAGTTTGACGAGCGGTTTTACATTCAAGTATAGAGTATTCTCTTCCTCTAGCAGTCTGTTGCTGAAGAATCGCAACACTCCTGGATCGAAAATTTCTCTGATAAAGCTAAAAAGATTAATTGTCTGGGCTATAATTCCTGGAAATTGTAGTGTGGATTGATCGTGGTTTTATAACTCCCAAAACAAAATCAAAATTTTATCATTCAGGCTGATTGTGGGATGAGACAATTCGTAGAATAATCCTCCACATATCCACAATGTTTAATAGACTCTTAAGAAACCATTTCTGGTTTTGAAAATTACTCTTTCGACTTCTGTTTCCAGAAATGTGGAAAATTAACTCTGTAAAAGCAACAAAACATTAATTTTCTTGGAAAAAACTTCGTGAAATTATAGTATAGGATTATTGTTGAGCTTTAGCTGCTAAAGTAAAATGAAAATGTTCTCATTTAATGGTGATTTTTTTTGTGAATCATCCAAAATAGTTTGGTCTTCGTTCGATTAATTCAAGATTCACGAAAGTATTGCTAGTTAGTGCAGAGGTTTAAGGAGAGCTTTACATTCAAGTACAATGTCTGCTCTTAATCCAGCAGTTTGTTGCTGAAGACTCGCAACACTCCTGAAAGTTGGCTCTGGAAAAGCTAAAGAGATGAATCTGGGAATAGTAGTGTGGGATGATCGTTGATCTATAACTCTTAAACCAATATGAACATTTGATCCAAAATAGTTCAGTCTTTCACACGATTAAACTAAGAATTCCCACCAGTTGCAAGTTAGTCCAGATGTTGGAGGAGCGTTTTTTTTTCAAGTAAATTCTTTTCGTATTCCTAGTTTCTACTGCTAAAAGCTCGAGAAAATTCCTTCAAATGGATATCAAACTTGATTGAATGTTCGAGAGGATATATATTGTGATGGGTTAAATGTACCGGAGCAAACAATAATTACCCCAAGTGAAAATTTTCTGAAAGACAGTGCGTCATTTGCCCAAGTGTTTACTATTATTTCATTCCAAGATGCTGGCGTTCACGCCACTTTCATCTACCTAAAACTTTGAAGAGCTGGTACAACATTTTCTTTCTTTCCAAGGATTAAGATGAACTCATAATTGCTTCGATCTGTGACAAAGATATTCTTTGTAGCTAAATTTTTTACCGGACCTTAGCCATTTGTTGGAAAATAATTCGTGATGTTCATCCAGCAAGTAGATCCAATTAACCTTCATATAAGTCGAAGATGATCTTGTGATGCGATAAAACGTGTATTCAAAGGAAAATGGGATTTTCGAGTAAAATTGTTTTCATATTAAGAAGCGACAATGAAGTAAACAGCCGGTGACTAACTTTTCAAGCAAAATAGTCATGAGTAGAAGAAATTTTAACCAAATGATTGACCTCTCCAAAATGAAAATTATATAATTTACAGATGCTTAAAAAAGCAGTACTAAAGCGATCGTATGATAACTTTTAATGTCAACATAATTTGTTCATTTGAAATTAATACTTTAAAACAATTGTAAAGAACTTCAGTTCTCAGTTGCTTCGTTCTAAGTAAAACTACGGTTTAGAAGAAAAGCTTCAGTTCTAAGTGCATAGCACGGGATGTTTGTCCACAAACAAACTTCGATGCGTCTCGTAGATGATCTTTTGATCCAATTTTGTGTTAAAAATGCAGATACGAGGTAGTTAGAAATTAGACAAGATGCTGTCGACGAAATACCCATTCACTTTCACTTCAAGTCTTTTTTGGATTGTGTAGCAAGCGAAAACTTTGAGACTTGTTAACATACCACCCTGTAATTATATACATTTTGGCCAACTTTATGTTTCTTTAAAAGAAAACCCTTGAAAATGATATATACTTAAAACATTGACAAGTCCTTTAAACATTTTCTCATCAATCAAATATCCTCTACATATCTTTCGTATTGCTCAACTCTTTACTTGCTAACTCCTCCATGTCATTTTAAAAGTTAAGACAAACACTTCACCATAAAAAAGCTCATAAAACATCACATTGACAATAGCTATAAGTAGCAGAATGTGAGTGCAATTGGGCCTTTCTCAATATTGGGTTACTACTCACGTACGTTAAGAAAACTTAAGCGGCTGCTGTCAAACTCATCATCATCATCATCACCAACGTCTTCTGGTAAAGGCACAAGAAGGAAGACGATGACAACAGTAGCATTTTAACGGAGGCATAAACAGTAATTGAGGACCAAATAACATACTCGCATACAACAGGCCAAAACTTAAACATAAAATGGACTTTAACATTATATCGCAGAGAGAGATACAAGCAAACATGCAACTACATACATGTTGCACATAAATGTATATAGTGGCCGGCCAATGATGCATTAAACTACTTATGTATATGTGGCAAATGTTGGTAATTTTGCAGGGTTAAATTGTGTTTGTATGCAAGTATCTACATACAGATATACTATATTAGTACAATTTTACATTAGATTTGTCCAGTGGCCATCAGTTGTTGCAACTAACCAAACCTATCATTCATCTAAAAATGCCGCAATTTTCAAATGTTTCTCGTCTCCTATTTTTTTTTTATTTATTTTGTTTCTACTTTCTATATGTATAGAGTTTGTCTGTTGTTGTTTGTTTTGTAATCATATGTTGTATAAATGTTTGCCTTTTCCAGATACTAGTTCGGTACATTATACCACTATTAGAACAGCTCTTGCTGGGGCTTTTGTTTTTCCTGCATATTTTTTTTTTTATTCCTATTTTGAAGATTTCTCTGTGGATTTTCAAATTGTACAATAATAATGTAGATTAAGGAATGTTTACCTAACAACAGACAATGCATAAAATGAATTACACTCAGAGAAATTGTGCTGCTTACCAATCAAATAATCCATATCCGATCTATTTGTATGAACTGAAATCTAGGGGATCCGGCACTCTGTCTTTAGTATAAAGACACTGTCTTTAGTATAAAGACACTGTCTTTAGTATAAAGACACTGTCTTTAGCATAAAGACACTGAGTCTTTAGTATAAAGACACTGAGTCTTTAGTATAAAGACACTGAGTCTTTAGTATAAAGACACTGAGTCTTTAGTATAAAGACACTGAGTCTTTAGTATAAAGACACTGAGTCTTTAGTATAAAGACACTGAGTCTTTAGTATAAAGACACTGAGTCTTTAGTATAAAGACACTGAGTCTTTAGTATAAAGACACTGAGTCTTTAGTATAAAGACACTGAGTCTTTAGTATAAAGACACTGAGTCTTTAGTATAAAGACACTGAGTCTTTAGTATAAAGACACTGAGTCTTTAGTATAAAGACACTGAGTCTTTAGTACAAAGACACTGAGTCTGTAGTATAAAGACACTGAGTCTTTAGTATAAAGACACTGAGTCTTTAGTATAAAGACACTGAGTCTGTAGTATAAAGACACTGAGTCTTTAGTATAAAGACACTGAGTCTTTAGTATAAAGACACTGAGTCTTTAGTATAAAGACACTGAGTCTTTAGTATAAAGACACTGAGTCTTTAGTATAAAGACACTGAGTCTTTAGTATAAAGACACTGAGTCTTTAGTATAAAGACACTGAGTCTTTAGTATAAAGACACTGAGTCTTTAGTATAAAGACACTGAGTCTTTAGTATAAAGACACTGAGTCTTTAGTATAAAGACACTGAGTCTTTAGTATAAAGACACTGAGTCTTTAGTATAAAGACACTGAGTCTTTAGTATAAAGACACTGAGTCTTTAGTATAAAGACACTGAGTCTTTAGTATAAAGACACTGAGTCTTTAGTATAAAGACACTGAGTCTTTAGTATAAAGACACTGAGTCTTTAGTATAAAGACACTGAGTCTTTAGTATAAAGACACTGAGTCTTTAGTATAAAGACACTGAGTCTTTAGTATAAAGACACTGAGTCTTTTGTATAAAGACACTGAGTCTTTTGTATAAAGACACTGAGTCTTTTGTATAAAGACACTGAGTCTTTTGTATAAAGACACTGAGTCTTTTGTATAAAGACACTGAGTCTTTTGTATAAAGACACTGAGTCTTTAGTATAAAGACACTGAGTCTTTAGTATAAAAGTCCAGCGTCTTTATACTAAAGACTAGTATAAAGACGCTGGACTTTAGTATAAAGACACTGTTTTTTGTATAAAGACACTGGAGTTTAGTATAAAGACACTGTTTTTTGTATAAAGACACTGTCTTTAGCACAAAGACACTGTTTAGTATAAAGACACTGTCTTTAGTATAAAGACAACTCTCTTTAGTATAAAGACAACTTTAGGACTTTAGTATAAATACAGCTGTCTTTAGTATAAATACAGCTGTCTTTAGCACAAAGACACTGTTTAGTATAAAGACAACTGTCTTTAGTATAAAGACAACTTTCTTTAGTATAAAGACAACTGGACTTTAGTATAAAGACACTGGACTTTAGTATAAATACAGCTGTCTCTAGTATAAAGACAACTGTCTTTAGTATAAAGACAACTGTCCATATATATTTGGATGTTTCTCGTTCAGCCCTTCGATAACCTTGTTCCTGGATTGGGAAGATGGTCAAAAGTGAACCCAAAAGTTTTGAAGTGTGTGCGGTTTTGGCATCTAAATAGCATTATTCACTAACATTTCTCTTTTAGTGTCTAATTTGTTGCCTGTACTGGAATGCATAGACATACATAGAGTATCTAGATATTTGTTCATGCCTCAATCCTGTTGTTGTCGATGTTAATGTTGCCATTGCTGTAATATGTTGTACGTATTACTATGGCTACTACGCAACGAGTCATACTGCTACTACATACTCTAGAGTACAATTAGACTTTGTCTACGTTGATTGTATACTAAACTAAGAAACGCACACTCTACTGCTTCTTTAATATGTTTAAAAGGGGGCAGCATTTGGAAACAACAAAAGAAAAATACTTAAAACTAAAAGTATATTTTCAGTCAGCTTTTTTGCTGATGGTTAATGCGGTTGTTGCTATTGTTGTTTAGTTTTTCTAATACCATAATTTTCTTTAAGGTCTAAGTAAAAATACTGTAGGTGCCATAAGTAAGGACAGTTTTTCATATTAACGTATTTAGAAGTATCATACTCCAACAGGCATTAACATCATGATATAAGGCCGTGTATGCATCATGCATGTAGACATGGTAAATGTCTTACAGTGGCTGCAACACACATGAAAGTATACACATAAATGCCTGCAACTATTTAATAAGATTATCGCAAGAAGACAAATGTCATTTTATATTATTATGCAACAACACCAACAATACTAGATAGAAAAAAAAGCCAGCCAAAGTCCTCAACCTCATTTAAAGGGGTGAGAGAAAGGGGAGAGAGAGAGAAAGCCAAGTAGCAGGGTTAAAGAATTTGTTTGAAAAAATATGACATATTTCTTTTGTGTGGCAACATCTGTGTGGCAAATGCTCCCAACTGGGTGGTAGTTTGGCAAATTATACATTTCACATTTGTGTGTTCACAATGTTTTTTTTTTCCTAAATATCCTATTTAGACATTATTTCTTTATTTTATACTAAAGTACAGTATACATCTCTTTAGAAAGGTTTCAATACTCGTACGATTGTTGTTGGAGTTAGAAGTGATGCCCTGTTGTTTGTAGCATTTTACAATTTGAAGTGTTCAAGCAGAATATTGTTTATGGTTTTGAAATAAAGATTAGAATAATTTAAGAGGGTATTATATTGTGGTCATGTAGAACAATGACAACAAGAAATTTCCAAAAAAAAAAAAATTATTTATAACTTGTATCATTTTATACAAGGACATTTAAATCTATGAATTAAATGTTTTTTAAAAGCCAAGAACAGGATATTTCAAGAGAAAATTTAAAATTGTTTTATTTTTTCGATGGTTGGAGATCACAAGAATTTAGAGGAGGCTCATGTACATCATTTTAGTTGAATTTGGAGAAAAGAAACCAATTGAAAATAATATTCACCAGTCACCATGATTGAACATTGGAAGACTTTACTGCACGTAAACAGCAGCGAAGTCATTAGCAACATAGAGGTACAACTCAACTTAAGCACCTTAGTCAAAAGCGTACAGATAACAATCTACAATATAGGGGGTTCAGTTTTGATTCTCACTAAAATCATACACAAATTGCCAAATAGGAACAAGGTTGTCACAGCTCTAGCTGGCAGCAGATTAAGACCACTAAAATGATTGATCAGTTAGTGGTCAGTGTGATCACATTCGTTAAGTGCTTGTAGCTTGGTGAATATTTAACGATGTCAAAATACAGCCAAGAACAGTCACTTCAAATACCCTCCGGAACCCTTCTTAATGAGGAAACAAAGGTACTACTGTTCAATTAAGACAACCTCATGTTGAACCAACAGTTCCTTCCGTGATGTCATCGAAGAAATCATCCAAATTGTGACTTCCTACAATTGGAGACTCCCCGAGACTTGTCAGACAGGAAATATGTTTGCACAAGGAGATCATGCTGAGGTATTGGGATGATCCATTTCATAGCAGCATGTGCCTTAGATCTAAGGAAACTTTGTTGGTTACCTATAAAACGATTGGTCGGTCAGCGATCAATTTGGCTGCTTCAGTGTAAATACATTCACAACCAAGGACTGTCACATGCTGACTTCAGATACCTTCCGAAAACTATCTTAACGAGGAAATGAAGGTTCAATAGTTCAATTAACACAATTTGACGCAACTGTTCCTTCTGTGATGTCATCGAAGAAGTCATCCAAACTGTGACTTCACACAGTTGGAGACTAACCGAGACTTGTCAGACAGGCAAGTATGGTATTGGGACGATCCATTTCATCGCAGCACGTAGCTTAGAGCTTACTTACAAAATCATTGGTCGTTCAGCGATAAATTAGGCTGCTTCGGTGTAATCACATTCTGACTTCAAATACCCTCCGAAAACTATCTTAATGAGAAAACAAAGGTTCTGCTGTTCAATTAACACAATCTCTCAGTTACTTCTGTGATCTCATAGAAGAAATCATCCAAATTGTGACTTCACACAGTTGGAGGCTCCCAGAGGCTTGTCAGACAGGACATACATTTGCTTAGGGACCATATCAAAGGATTACTTTAAACAGGACTACCGAATACTATCTTAATGAAAGAAATCAAAGGTTCAACAGTGCAAAAAAACCAGCGATATGCTGACACGTCATTTGCTTCTAGGATGCATCGTAGAAGTCATCCAAAGATATATCAGAGAGGAACCACATATGAACGAGAAGATCATGCAGAGGCAAGTGTACGATCCATTTGAGCACATTTAGTACTTGACAGATTAGAAAAACGTTCATACTGACCGATGTGTTTGAAGGTCTCCCAGTGCGCAAAACAGGTGTCGTTCTATTAAAACAGAGATCAATATGGAGCAACAGTCCCCAGCTGTCCAAACCTACTTCACTTCTAATGAATTTATGGACTAATAAAATTGCTACCTGTACAACAACAACATTAAACATACGAAAAATTATCGAATGTCTGACATAAAGTGAACAGCTCTCTTTAGCATGCAGAAGGTCATAAATTATGGAGAATTTTTAAAGATATGAACGTTGCCAATAGTGAATCAAACTGTTTTTATTAAATTATCCAGCTATTTTAAAAATATGAAAGCTTTTTTTGAAATTATTAAGAGACTTTTAAAACATAATAAACTGAATGATTGTCGAACTCAATTCATTCGCGATCAGTTTTCAATAGAGAGCAAATGCTCTTACTCTGACCAGGTTCTTCGAAAGTAAGTCTTTAGGATACGATTGGAGTTTGAAGTCGTTATTGTGGATGTGTTTGATTTTCGTCTAGAAAGGAGAACAAATTTGTTATGACAACGACTAAAAGAGATATATTTTATTTACTAAGATAACCCAATAACTTTAAACCAACGAGAAAAATACGGCGGAGGCAAACCGCCACTCATTTGACAAACTACGATTTGTTGCTAAAGATAAGCTAATAAATATAATCAGATGACCAGCAATGGGTCGGTTGGAAGAATAACTGATGCATGCAATTCGATAAGAGAAATTCCTCGACTTGCTGGGATAATTTTCTTCATATATCGGGATTGAATTTTTTAACAACAAAATTATGGATCTTTGATCCTAATTTTTTTTTCCAATCATACTCCAATCATTTATTTGCCATTTAATAAGAATATTTACTGAAAATTTAATTTTCAAGAGTTCGTAGGACCAAAATATATGAGTTGTAATACTTAAGCTACTGCTCTATAATGACAGTATCTAACTAATTTCATTATACATGAATTTATGCTGCCATGTTCCACCTCAACTTCTTTGGAAACTTTTCTTTATTATGTAGTATTGAATTTCAATTTCAAAGGAAAAAAGTTTAACTCCTGATATTAGAAAGTTATTAAAACTGCAGAATTCAATTTTAAGGGGTTCGAAGGACCAACAAAATCTTTGCCTTTGAACTCTTGATCTTATTTTCTATTATAACAGTTTCAAAATTACTCTTTATAAGGAAATTATAACTGTATTTAACGTCCGTAGAAGCTTCTATTTATTGCTCGAATGAATTGAAAGGAGTTCGTAGGACCAGAACTATATTTTTTGTATCTACTTATTTTTCTTTAACTATACTGTTACTAATGCAATCATCAACTATCTAAAGGAACTAGTAAATCGTATCTTACACTTGCACTTATGATACTTTCAAATTATTATAATATCAAACATTTTCCTTTATAACCCCCATTAACACGAAGCTTGGTTAGGCGTTAACTAACAGTTATACTGTCGGTGAAAATTATTTTTGTATGAAAACTGTCAGTTTTCATACAAAAACCAGACTTCGTGTTACTGGGGGTAAGTGACTTAACCTTATTATTCTCTTTCTTTACATATGTATATTGGACCTTATTTTTATTCATTCATAGGATTTCAAAATGTTCGAAGGACCAAAACCATATTTTTATACCCTTCACCTTCCTGAGAAGGGTATATATAAGTTTGTCATTCTGTTTGTAATTTCTACAATATAATTTTCCGACCCTATAAAGTATATATATTACGGTTCCTTAAAGATAGCGGAGTCGATTAAGCCGTGTCAGTCGAGAAAATCGGTCCACAAATGGTTGAGATATAAAGAAAAAACCAGGACACCTAGATTTTGGACCTATTTTTGACCTATATCTGGATTACTAAGTCATTAATATAGACAATTTGGATATCTAATGATAGATATTTCAAAGACCTTTGCATCGACATTTATAGTACCATAGTAAGTTGGACCTACAATGGGTCAAAATCGGAAAAAAATATTATTTAACCCGAATTTTTTTTTTCGCCAAAATTTTTTTTCGCTAAATATTAAAAAAAAAATTGAAAAAACAAAAAAAAAATTTTTGAAATTTAAAAAAAAAATAAAAAAATTAAATTTAAAAAATTAAAAAAAAAAATTTTAACAAAACAATTCCAAAAAAATGAAAACACAACTTTGGAAAAAAAATAAATTTATTTTACCCAAAAATATTTAAAATTTTAATTTTGAAGTATAATTTGGTGAAGGGTATATAAGATTCGGCACAGACGTTAATTACAAATAACAATCTACCAATGCCACCATCAAATATCTAAAAGAACTAATAAATTGTATCTTAAGGGGTACGAAGGACCAAAACATATGCATTTTCCTTTATAAGTGATTTAATATTATTGAGCTTTTTCTTTACTTATTCTGCAACTTCTTTTTATTGATGCATAGGATTTGAGAAGTTCGAAGGACCAAAACTTTATTTTTCTGATTAGCTGATTAAAGTACTCATTAGCAAATATGAAAAAGAACTGCTAAGCTGTATTTCAAACAGCTCGAAGAACCAAAATATATGTTTACGAGCAATTGAGATACTTATCTGCCTTTATAATAAAAGTCCATCTTGATATTTAAAAGGACCTTTACTTCCTTGGAATCTTCTGTCTTTGTCAGCATTGAATTAAGTTTGAAGAAGCAAAACTATAATATTGTAATCTACTTCAATTTATTTAAATGTACTGTAATTAATGCCGCAAATTACACATAACAGTCGACTAATGACAACTTCAAATATCAAAAAGTACCCAGTGAAACAATTACTATTTAATAAAATCAAAAAAATACAGTAAAAGCTAACAAAAAAGGATAATTTCAAAGCAAAACAATGTTAATATAACAACATTTTTTACAATTTTCCTATTATAAATGAATTCACTGTATTTTTTTCTTTTAATTCTCCATTGACTACCAATCAATCACTCAATCAATCAAGACTCGTTAAAATAATTATTACAATTTTCGAAATATTTGGCTTTAAAACAAATGATACAATTGGAAAATTAAAAATTCCGAGCATATTTATTAAAAACATTTTATTGAAACATGTTAAATCAAAATAATGCAACTGAAAGAAATTAAATAAATAAATTGTTTTGTATTGTAAATGTATTCCCCAAAATCATTAAATGTTTTGCCCATAAAACACAAAAAAATACATCAAATTGCTAAATTAAAGCAAAATATATTACAAAAACAAAAAAGAGCTTAAACAAATGGAGCATACAAAATCAAATCAGTAGTCAGTCAGCCTGCTATGCTGCTTGGCTGTCACTACAGCAGCAGTCACACTGTGTCAATCAATTAGTCCGACACAGAGTCAGAGTCAGTGCTAGCTGTCCAAAAGTTGGGTCGTCATCAGCTGTGAACAACTAACGTTTTCACTATTGCATTGTGCATTTTAACGATAATAATGTTAATCAAAAAGTTATTTGGCCCAACACAATAACAACAACAAAAATATAGTAGAAATAGAAAGATTGCAACTTGCAAGTTGCTAGCTAGCTAGATACAGCAGTTATAACATCACTGGCAAAAGTTGCAATTGATTGCAAATGAGTATAAATTTCATGCACAATATGTTCAAGAAAAGTTATTGCAACTCAAAAAAAAAAAAAAACTTTATGGTCACTACTGCAATAATTGTATAGACAAACTTTTTTGTTCTTTTGGAAAACGTTAGTTTTAGAAAATCTGCAATTTCATGAAAGTGTGTCGAAGTGAAAGAGAGTCTAACTGATTGTGTGTTTGCTAATGACAGCCATCAAATGCTACAGACATTTGGTCATGAGACTTTAATGAGATTCACTGGGGAAATTATTTAAAGTTTTTGAGCGCAAATGTTCCATTTGACAATGCAACCAAAATTTGTAATACGTGTTGTAGTTTGCCAGCCAGCCATCTAACCAACCAACCATTCATCCATCCATCTTGCAAATGATAAAGGAAAGTACCATACACAACCATCCACATCTAATAGAGCTGGGCCAATGATTTTTCCTGTCTTTTGTCTTTTTGTTTCTTCATCATTCTTTCTCTATTTTAGTCATGTCATTATATCTCTACCTTACCTCTGCAACCGTACACAAATTTACAAAATAAAGTAGTGGTGGCTGCTGGTGGCTTTGGTGGTAGTTGTTGCATTTTATCTAGTCCCTGGTGTATAGACTGAGTCTGCGAGTCATCTTTTGAGTTTTTTTTTTGTTATCGTCGCCAAAACAAATAATTCGCTGGCTGTTGTTTTACGTGCCTGAATTGGGGGTTATTTTTGTGTATTCACTTTTGTTGCACTCTGTGCAGTTGTTCGGTCCTAAGCTGCAGTTGCTACTGCATTTCGCTTTAATTGAAATGGCGTTAAGCATGTAAGGATGGTAACAAATTGCAGGAATTATTGTTGTTTAAGGATAAAAGTTAAGGATACACTAGCACAAGTATACGAACACAAGCGCTTTATTTTCAACAGCAGGAATATGAAATGGTAGGACAGCCGAAGCCATCCACAGAATTGGGTGGAACGAAGAGTTCTGTTCATTAACCGTAGACTCCATATATTCATTCTCCACCGAACCAGGATGAGACAAACTCAAAAGGAATTCCAACTATAACTAATCGTATCTAGCCAATGAAAAATAACTCAAACAGATCCCAAAACCTGACTTGGACTGCACATACAATTTCATTGGTTTCCTTCGATCCAATTCACAATTCACCAAACCAGGATAGGACAAACTCAAAAGGAATACCAATTCTAACTAATCGGATCTAGCCAATGAAAATTATCGCTAACAGATCCCAAAACCAGACTTTGACTGCACAATTTCATTGGTTTCCTTCGATCCAATTTACTGCAGTTTTAATTAGTTCTTGATCACTGTTGTCTTGTGAAATATCCTCAAAGTCTGACTTGCCTTCTCCAAATGTTTGCACATTTGGGGCAAATGGTCGGGCTTGACCGACTATATGTTCTCATCTGTTTGGAGTGCCTTAGGGTCTTCCACATTTTTGGATTTTCTTAAGTTTGCTTGCCAATCTCCTGCGATATTCTTAAATCTCTCTTTTATGCAACATTATATTGTTGTAAACTACGAACTTCTGCAGGGTCTAATCTAAGATAGTTTAATGTAGCCAATGTTCTTCAACTATTTCGAAGGAACTTATTTTAAACAGAAATTATTTATACATTTTAACTTCATATGGAAAATGTTCCTCGAGAATTTCGAAGGAACTTTACTAACTTTACTATTATTACAACTTACAAAAAATATTACTTTTATAATTGCAATCAATAGTGATGAATTTTTGAAACTTTTCCGGAAACCCTTCCATTAAGGTTTTTAAAATTTACCACACTTTTGGACACCTTTTTTCACTCTTCAATTCTCTTTAGCAAGAGCACAAAATCTCTCCACTGGCCTTAGCTCCAAGCAGTTTGGAGGATTTGTCTCTCTTGGTATAAATATAACATTATTGTTCTTGAACGACTCAATACCTTGCTAATATAATGACAAGGTGGCACAAATCAGGCCAAAAATAAATGGACACATTAAGAAGTCTTATCAATGGAAGCCTCCTCTTTTGTAAACATTCCTTGATGTAAATTTCGGTATTTATAGAGCCCTTTGGGAAAATTTTCTGCTTTTGGGTCCTAAACTTTTCTACAACATTCCCTCAAACATCAGCAACATAAAAATATTGACCCAGAAGATGCAAACAAATTTCCAGAACATACGTTTCGTCATCCATTTCTTTTATACAATTTTACTTCAATTTTCGTGGTCTGTCTTTGGTCTCTAAATTTTCAGCACAGGTCATGTCTGGAACTTTTTGAGCCTTGTATGTTTTGTAAACATGTATTGGCTTTAACTTTTCGTAACAAAAGGTCCGAGCATCAGCAACATAAAAATGTTCACCCGGAAGCTGCGAAAAATATTACCTCAATTTCCGTACTCTGTCTTTGGCCTCTAAATTTTTAGCAGAGTTTTTGTGAAGAACTTTTTGTGCCTTGTATGTTTTTAAACCTGCATTTGCTTTAACTTTTCGTAACAAATAGTCCGAGTACTGAGCTAACCGGACTGCTTTCCTACCGGATGTGTTGAGAGCTCTTTTGAAAATGCTTTCTATTTATTGGCTTTAGAAACATCATGTGGACCATTCCTTCTACCTCAGCCAGGTTTTCTATCAACGAACAAGTTCTCCCGATAATGTTTAATAACATTGGCAACAGTTTGACGACATACCTTTGATTGTTTGGCCAACTTTTTGTAGGACAAAGTTGAGTTTTGTTGAAAATATTTAATAATTTTAGTACGCACTTTTTTCTCGTCTCTCATTTTAATCAGATTAACAACATATGAACATAATTGACATTAAACATAATAACTGACAAGCTTTACAAAAGAAACTTGATCAAAAAAAATTAAATAATACTTGGGTTAAAAGTTTTAAGGAAAAACGTGTGTTAAGGTTTTTCGATCTCACTCCATATTATTCCGACATCATCTCTAACTTTATCTAATGGAAGCTATAAAACTATTTTCAATGTTGATAATCCAGAAACGCAGTCATAACTCAAAAGTCACTGAATAAGTTGAATTCGAAATTTTCAGGGAAAAAGTGTGAAGAACTCTCATTCCTCGATGCTGTATATATGTTGCTGATAAGAAGGGTACAGGTTTCAACAAAGTGAAGATAGTATACGATTCTTCACATCGTTCAGACAGCTTCCATTTGATAGCATAGAATACTCAAAGTTTTTCCTTGATACAACAATAATATTCTAGCACGAATCAAAATGATGGACTATGGAAACTTGGAATGTTGAGTATCCCTGATGCTTTCATATTAAACATATTTGCATTCTAGACACAGAATTATGCTTAAAGACACTTGATCAAAAACAATTACATGATTGAAATCTTTATTCCTGATTACAGAATGTGTTAGATGTATTCTGAGATCTCCATATATGTTTTAGGATACTGTTTAGGAGATTTCTTTTGTGATTAAACAAGGATTACTATAAGCTGACTAACTTGGAGAATACAGCAAATATAACAGATATTTGTAGTAAAAATTTAAAAACTATCGTTATATAGACTTTCTTCCTTTATTGATAATGTGTTGGATGTAGTCTTTTATGTTTTCAGATCCTGTTTAGGAGATTTCTCTTGGGATTAAACATTAAGAGCTGAATAAAAATCCAATAAAACATATGTACATTTGATGTAACAAACTTATTATGGGAACTTGAAAACTTAAGAGAAATAAAGACGAGATAGATGGTTTTGAATATTATAGGTTTTAGATCCGTCATACACTTTAGGATTATAAATGTTGGCATTCTAGACATAAAATAACACTCAAATAAAAACTTGAACAGGAACACGTTTTATCGATAATGTGCAGGATGGACTACGTTTTGAGATAATATCTAGGATATTAAAACTTGGATTGAACAAATTTCACTTTCCTCATTTAATTAGGTGTTTCTTTGGAATAGAACGAATTTGGAGTAGAAGAAATGTTAAACGAACTTTGTTTAGAGATTTTGTCTGAATCGTTTTGCCAGTTGGCAGTGTAGAAAAAGCATACAATTTCATCGCAAATGAATAGTTTCGAATAATACAAGGAGTTCTAGAATTATGGATTAAAGGAGAGCCAATGAATTTCTTAGATTTGCCCAGTTGGAATGTTAAACAAAGTTAGTATGTAGATCTTTTTGCACTCTTTCTTAGATTTATTAGTAGGCAGTTGTTAGAAAATGCATTCAGTTTTGCTTGTAATAGTATTTCATTAAGAAATGCCTGTTTTTTTAAACAAATTTCATTGTGTCAGACTAGTTGAGTATAAGATGAGAAATTCCTTAAGGTTATAGCTCATGAATTGAAGGAAAACCAAGGAATGTTAAACAAAGTTTGTATAAAGATCCTTGTGGTCCATTTCCTAAATTTCCCTAGTTTGCAGGGTAGGATATGCATTTGGTTTCACTGCCTATTATTTTTCGTTAAGGAATTTATGTCTCATTACATACCAAAAGACATGTTTAAAGTAAAGAAAGGGAAACAAATAACAAAGTTGTTTTATTTTTACTATTTCTAAGCAAACAACAAGATTTTGGAGACTCGATACAAGTGCATTGTAATTGTGATCCCTAAATAGTTGACTATAATAGCGAAAATCTTGAGATAATATGAGGCCCAAGCCAGTAGGTGCACAAAGCTATTTTTGGACCATTTCCTGGATTTCCCTAGTTCTCAGGGTAGGAAATGCACTTCGTTTTACTGCCAACTATTTTTTATTCAGGAATTTCTGTCTTATTAAACCAATTTCATTGAAATAAAGAAAGGGAAACAAATGACAATGTTGTTTTATTTTACAATTTGTAAGCGCACAACAAGATTTTGGAGACACGATCTAAGCGCATCGTAATTGTGATCTTGAGATACTATGAGTCCCAAGCCAGTAGGGTCATATGCTATCTAGGATGGGATCACGTATGGATACCGTGTATCTGGGAAATACCAAATCCTTTCCAAGGTTTAAGGAGGAACTAAAGAAGTGGCCGATTAACTAATATATCCGAGACTGACAGAACTCTACAGTCTACAGAACGGCCAATATACATTGGGAAACCCAAACCTAAAGAGAACAAAGGAGATTCTGAACCTACTCAGAATACTAGTTAATGTCGGTCTATCCGAAAATACGATCTTCAAAGCGTATGAGGTAGAGCACAAAACACTGGAAAAATGATTTAAAAAAACTCTTTATGTCAGAAAATTCTTATTTATTACAAACTACCTATATTTGAGAAAAGTTTCTAAACAATACATCATTTCCAAATGTTGGGCCAGATTGGGATATTCCAGCTTTACGCTGATATTCCAGCAGTTGGTGGAATGAGATTTTTGATTTTCAATAGCCAAACACTCGATAGAATATCAAATATTAAGAAGCTTCAAATGAGTAAAAAAGCTGATCGCAAGGCTTTGGAAAGTTGAGGTTGAGCAGCACGGTTATTTTGTAACTCGTTTCAAAAAGAAAATCTTTCGAATTTGTATGTTTAATACATTGTATTTGGAAAATGTTTCCTGAAAGACCTGAAAGTATAAACAAAGGATACAGCAATTCAATCCCTGCATTATTTTCCTTCACTCCAATAGCAACCGAATATATTTAATGCACCGAATAGTTATAATAGTGAGAGTCCTGTTTTATACATATAACTAACTATAAATGTATATGTGTAAAAGTGTAAGTAATGGTGTCCTGGTAAGAGTATCCATCCTGGCATTAAATGAAGATGATTGTGGTTTCACTTAAGTAGCTTTTTAAAGTTTCTTTCACTTTTATGTTGTATTTTTTTCTTATTTTCTTTTGTAATACAAAACTTTTTTTCATTAATGTTTTTAGCAGTTTTATTTAGTTTTTTTTTTTTTTTGTTTCCGACATTGCTGCATATGTGTGTGAAAGTCCGCAAGTGTGAGGGCGTGTGTTTTTGAAACAAAAAAAATAGAATAACACTTAAGTGAAAATGGAAAGTTTCTGTTTCAGTTTTTCCCTCCATATACATACATATTTTGATAGTGTGATTAGCCTTAAATGAAGTCTATTATAGCTTTTAATTGGGTTTATGACAAGCTGGTAACAGCAACAACAAAATTGTATACGAAAAGTTTTCTTTAACTTACAAAAAGCATAAGGAGCAAGAATAAAGAAACTTTTGCGTATTACAAGCTTGACATAACCATACTCTATTCTAATTAAAATGTGTTTAATTGAAATAGTTTTTGGGTAAGAAAAGAGAATGAAAGAACAAGCTTAAAAGCCAAATTAAATATCAAATAAAAATATATGTATTTCAGAAGAGCTTAATTTAACAAAAAAGCTTTTAAATCAAACGGAATTAAGAATTTTCTTCACCATTCATGGCAAAAATCCATTCCTCTAAAACTCCTTACCCTCTTTATATTTCTTTATGCTTTATCTCTCCCTGTTTAATTTAACATAAATCAAAATTCCCATTAATCCCCTTTTAATTCAAACTCAATTCTTTTAAACCATATCACTCGCCTTTACTTATAAATTTTCTTAGAAATAACTACATAAATAATCTGTGAAATTATAAACAAAAACTAAAAGTGTTAAAATCAAACTTATTAAATTCTCATAAATCATTATAAATTCCCATAAATTCCCTGTTGAAAAAAAAAATAAAAATATTAAACGCACAAGGCGCCACAAATTTGTTTATGGTTGCAAACAGAAAACCAAAGCGGCTCTATAACAGCAACAACAACAACATCAATAATAACAGCATTATGCAACATGCATATACAACAAATAAAGAAGGAAAAAAAACTCAAAAACTTCATAATATTTCAACCACAGTTTGCAACACATTCAATGAAACGCGTGAATTTATGGCATTTAAACATAATCACAGTTGAAGGAGAATTAGTAGGGTGATTCAAAGTATAGGGATTATGTAGAGAGGAAACTTTAAATGTTAATAAAACAAAGCAGATGATTTTGTTATAGATATGGAATCTTTTTTGAATGAAAATTGGACGACGCATATGTACTGTTTCACATCAGCTTCAGCTAAGACAAACTATCTAGGATGGGATCACGTATTGATACCGTCAATCTAGGAAATACCAAACCCCTCCCAAGGTTTAAGGATTAACTAAACGAGTGGCCGATAAACCAAAATGTCAGAGACTGACAGAACTCTACGGTCCACAGAACGACCAATATACTTGGGAAACCCAAACTTAAAGAGAACAAAGGAGATTCTAAATATAGTTAATACTAGTTAATGTGAAAACTGGACACACAGAGTTTAGATCTATGGAACCATTATTTTTGAGTTAAATTGAAAAAAACAAGGACTCGTTATATTAAAGGTCGAAGTTCATATAAATACGATGATATGAACTGTATCACATCAGCCCCTGCTAAGAAGAAAGCAAAGAAGAGGAAACTTTAATTATTAATAAAAAGATACATGCGATTTTGTTATAGATATGAAATCCTTTTTCCAGGAATATTATAAAAACAAGGATTAAACCTTCGAATAGAAGACATCCATAATTTCATGTCCCATACTCAAGAAATTGAAGGTCGAAGTTTATACAAATACATTGATATGAACTGTATCACATCAGCCTCTGCTACAAAGACACCAGTCAAGACTCATAATAAGCATTAAAAATTCGAATATCCATAGCGATCTCAATGTCTAAAACTACTGAACATCAACATTTCTTTGCAAGGGATTTGCTATATTATTCTATCATGTAAGGGTATTAATATTTGAGGTTAAAGTATTAAAATTAAAGAAAAATAATAAAATATTTTCAAAGTATAAGAGCAGCATAAATCGACAGGTATAATAAGAGATGACCGTTAGTCCAGTATATAAAGATCAAAATTATGATATGCTCTGATCAAATTTTGCAAATCTGCTACTTCCCTATCATTAACATATTTTTTGGTAGCACCACTACGATTCGCTCCCAATATTTGGTTATGAAACTATTCAATCACAAGAAAATGCACTGAGTCCTTACAAATATTAACATTAAATAAAGTTCTCATAAGATTACTTTTCCTTCAATCCATGAGTTAATATCCATCAGAACTTCATGTCTTATAACCATCTAATCAAAGACATGAAAACTAGTTTAACAAAACAAATGGAATACATCAAGACCTAAACCTTTTTCTGGCCTGCAAACTAAGAAAATCTAAGAAATAGTTGAAAAATATCCTTCTACAAACGCATCTGAATTCTAACAAATAATAAAATGAAATAAAGTTGTCAAGAGATTAAATTTCCTTCTTTTATTTTATTTTACTTCTTGCCTTATTTCCATCTATTTACAGTTGTTTAACAAGACAGATAAAACACATTTAGAGGGAAATTTACATGCATTTGTTTACCCTTTAACGAGAAAAATCTAAGAAATAGTCCAAAAGGATCTTTGTACATACTGATTTCAACTTCCGTTGACTTGCAGTATCATCTTTGATCAATTCCAAATAAACACAAAAAATAATGTGAGATTTGTTCAATCTAAAGTGGAAATCTCCTGGATATGATCTTAAAACACATTCCCCGAAACAGCTGAAGTTATTGCTGACAATGAAATCTTTTTTTTTTTAGTCATATTAGGAGATCAATGACGTTTCCGTAATGAATTTTTATAATTTTTTTTACTACAAATGTCTCTTTGTATCACGTTCTTTGTACGATGATCATAGGCCAGTATCAATATACCGTGAGCTCCTCTATATATTATCTCCAGAGTCAAAATCAGTATCTAAATCGCACTTATTGATTAAACCCCGATAAATTAACCCCAAGAAGCACACAGTTTTGACTACCGTGATGCAAATATTAAATGGATTAACCATCCGTATAAGTAAGAAACAAATAAATAGGATTTCGTATGCATAGCATAGCGTAAAAATAAGAAAAGTGATGCACTTCATGGGGAATATATGATTACAGAGGACCTGATGATTGCTGACAACTGTCGCGTGAAAAATGCCAGCCACATAAGATGGAGTAAATCTAACTGATAGCTATTGTTACAAGCAATTGAACACCAGACAGTACTCAGTGTCATTTAGCCTGGATAATGTTAATATCACCACTATATGTCAACTAAAGTCAAGGAAGTCTGCAGGTGCTGATGGTATCTTTCCAAAATTTGTTATACATTATGATATTAACGTCCGGAAATGAATACAATTCTACACCAATGTTATGCTCACAGGGAATATTCCGACCTCTTCGAAGAGATCGAAAACATAGCACTTCTAAGGAATCAGTTCTTTGGTTGAATTGAAACAATTTAGGAAATATTTTTCTGAAAAGGTTTATATTGAACCAAATCGAAGTTACCATAGATAGGATTATACTACTATATTGCAATTCTGATCGGGACTCAGCTATAGCGACAAGTAACTCTATTAACCACTGCACTATGGCCGAAAAACCCCAAGTGGCGGCAAAAAGTATTTCCCGACAAGCTAAACTCACCAAATTTGCTATGCAGTCTTCTACTGTAGTGGGTCACCCATAAGTGGTATTTTCGAAAAAAAAATAATGCTTACTTACTAAATCTTCCCCTTTATAATTTGATAGAGACATTTATATAAACCTTTAGACACAATTATGAAAGTCGTGTCAGTTTTTTCGCAGGGCTCCCATATGAACTTACCTTTTGCAAAGCAGCTTTAAGTGTTGAGTTTGCAAAAATATTACATGGCATTAAACCTTAGTCTCCCACGAACAACTACATGTAGGATGCTCCTTTATCGGTTGTTATTCACGGGAGTTCTACTCCACAAAAACTGATAACACTATTCACAATTTCCCAAAAAGATGACTCAGTAAAAACATAAAAATAAGTGCTAAATACAAAAATTTACAAAAGTTATAATTATACACCTCAAGTAGTAGTAGCCACATTCAAAGATTTATTTTATTCAAAGTATATTTTGAAAAACAACGATTTAATTAATAAAAATTATATTGCTTCACACGAATTAGAATAAATATACACATTATCAGCATTTTATGTCTAGTTATGGGTTGTCAACTTTTATTATTTGTATCTATTATTTCTTTCCAATATTTTGTCATTGTGCACTGTTTGGAATTATATTTTGATATACAAGTTTTTAGATATTATATCCAGTATCAAACTGTTACGCTACTTAAAAATATTTTGAGTGACAGATTTTTTAGTTTATTTTAAAGATAAATATAGTCGCTCATGCAAACGAAACAACTGTCTCCCATTAGCAGAGTTTCAAAATAATTAGCTAATGATGACGTCATTTCCATACAACACAATCTGTTTAAATTAAATTTTGTCTATGTCCCAACTATACCAAGACTGAAGTCCCACGATTTAATTTAAATACAACCAATCTGTTGCTAATCTGATGGTGAATTTGTGTACAAAACTTTAAATCAAAATCCAATTACATTGGAGAGGACATCGTCTGTTAAAAGATATATAGAAAATTTACAGATTTTGAGAATTTTAATCACGAAACAATATAATCCAAAAGCTTGCATCAACATCATGGGGAACCACTGCCTGTAATCTCTGATATGCATGTCTTGGCAAATTCCATAGTTCCAATTCCTTGAAGCAAAGACGTTTTAATACCCAAACATAAGATGTCTCAAAGAATAGTGGAACACGGTATCTCCCGATAATCTTGGAATTGGAATTCCAAGACCTAGAATTCATTCAGGATAAAATCTTGCTAGACTTCTTAATATCTGGTTGAATCGTTCAAGTCTCGCAACCCTATTTAAATGGGGAACTTCCCACAATCCTCTGATGACACACAATCCTCTCTCAAATCTTGTTTTTATGCTATCATTTCAATATGTTCATATTTGTGCATCCTTACAAGAACCCCCCTAACTTTCAATCAAATCTTATAGTTTATACGTTTTAACACACAATTTCTTAACGCCAATTTTAACGTTAAAACTCAAACAACAAATAACACAGACACAAAACTCTAGAAAATCAAAGCGAAAAGTAAACAACAAAGACAGTGATGATGATGATGACGATAAATAGCAAAACTGAAATGAAAACAAAAATCAAAGTTTGCCGATACAATATGTTTTTACTCAATGCGTTAAACAAACGGATTTATTGACAAGAAAAAAAACCTCTAACTCCTAGAAGAAAAATACACAAACAACCCACTCTTTCTGTAATACACTCCTTCCTTTCAGCCTTTAGTAACTCACTTCTAGGCAATTGCACAACTAAAGCTTTAAATCGTTTTTGCAGGCAAAAAAAAAAACAAACGACAGCCATCCATCAGTTAAGAATTTTAAAGAACCAGGGAACAGGGGAAAAAGTCGTTGAAAATATTACTTGCCGCTTTTTGCTATTATTTGTTTATTTTTTTTTTCAACTACACTTCATTTGTTTCATTGCTCACACACCATGATGTTGGGTGTCTAGCACTGACTTCTTTTGACATTTAGTTGTCGTTAAGAGATTTTTACACTCTTTGTCTAAGCAGAATTGTTATATAAATGTAGTTGCTGTTTAAGTGCTGACTGTCTAAGATGTTGCTGACTTAGAAAGCCCACGCACAAATACATTAGCAACCACACCAAACATTTAAACAACATATATTTTTTATTTTTCTTGCTTTCCCTGGTTTTTAGCAGCATCAGCTTTAGGAGTCTGGCAGTTGCAAGAGAATAGAAATTGAAATATAACACATCCATAATCAATATTTTCACAAGTGTTTGTTTGGGAAAATCTGCCATAAAACCTGCTAAAGGGGTTTTGTGTCTTTATAATCCCTTTTGCCACCACCACTACTTTTCCGTACTGTAGTATTTCTTGTTGCTGCTGTCACAACAAACCAAAACAAAACTGAAAAGTGAAGAAGATTTTGTTTTATTTCAGTTTTCTCTTTGCCCTGGGTTACTTATTGCATGTAGTGTAGTCAGATGGAGTCAGCCGCTTTTCCTTGTATTTCCCTAAGTATGGTTATATCCTGTTGGCGGTGTTTCCCTACAAGATTTATCGACTTGCATTTATCATTGTTATTACGTGGGGCCTGAGATGATGATGATGTTGCTGTTTGTTATTGTTGTTGGCGCTGTTTTATGTTGTTGTCATCTTAAACTGTGTTGTGTTGGTTTTAGTCGACGTTGTCGCCAATAACCCAGCCGACCAAATAATCGAAAATTTCGCAAAAGCGAATAATTCTAGATAATTTTTCGATTGTAAATCCGAGAAATTGTAGAGAGTTTTTAAAATAACGTATCTGTATAATATTGTAGAAAACAAATCTCGATCGCTATTGCTATGGATTCGTTATTGATATCATTCTCGAATCTTCGGGAATGAAGATTTTTTCTGAGTCGTTCTCAAGAGAAACTTTTTCATTTTGAAGGTGATAAAATTTTTGAATTCTGATCAGTTGGGATATTGTATGGTTGATTATTAGTGCATGTGTGAAGTGCTAGAAGTACTGGAGAAAATATAAAATATTACAGAATGTTTCCCAGTGAACGAAATCAATATTAATCAAAATAAAAAAAAAAAAAAACTTCATAAGAATAGATCGTTTTGGCACACTAATATCCTTAACCAACTTCAAGGAAACAATTCAATTCGAAATTAACAACTTCTTGTTCTGACTTAGTAATTGCTGGTGATTTTAACTCAGATTTATTGGAATCTACTGATCTGTCTGATTCAATGCTACAAATTGGTCTTTCACCTGTTAATTATAACTTACCTACTCATTTTACAAACACTGCTAGTACTCTACTTGATCTATTCTTTGTTAATGATGTTTCCAAGGTGCTGTTATATGATCAACTGTCGGCATCGTGTTTTTCTAGACATGATTTAATTTTTATAACTTATGATTTTCATTTGAAACATAATGTCGAAACTTTTTCATATCGTGATCTTAAAAATATCAATATTCAATTTTTGGCTGAAATTTTTCATAATATTGACTGGGATTCTATTTTTTACATGCCTTCTGTTAATGACCAGTTGAGCTTTTTTGAAACCAATCTCCTTCATATATATGACCTTGTTGTCCCGATAAAAACAAGAATAACAAGGAAAACTACTAGACCCTGGTTTACTGTGACTATTAAACTTTTAATTGATAAAAGAGATAGAGCTTACTCGCGTTGGAAACGATTTAGGACACCTGAGCTCAAAGAAGAATTTTGTAGAGATAGAATGGAAGTAAATCGTCAAATTAGAAAGGCTAAATCTGAATATTATACCAAACGTTTTGGTAACGCAATTGATGGAAAAGGTAAATGGAAAACCATACGTGAAATTGGTATTGGGAAGATAAAAAATAATAACATTGTCAGTAAATATAGTGCAGATGAACTTAATGATGTTTTTACAAGAATACCAGTTCCTACTCTTGGACAGCACAACTATAACTTTGATAATAACAATAACCGTCGTGACATTTTTGAATTTTGCTGTGTTAATGAATCTGAGGTTTTACTAAATATTACTTCTATTAAATCTAATGCTACTGGCTATGATAACATCAGCCCTAAATTTCTTAAAATCCTACTTCCTCAGCTGTTGCCTCATATCACTCATATTTTTAATACCATCCTCATGACTAGTGTTTTTCCAACTAACTGGAAACATGCGAAAATAATACCAGTTTCTAAGTCTAACTCTGAGTTCAGGCCGATAGCTATTCTACCATTTTTATCTAAAGTTCTTGAGAAAATATTACATAAACAGATAAGCGATCATTTAGCCCAATATAATCTGCTCACCAACAGGCAATCCGGATTTCGTCAGAAACACAGTTGCATCACAGCCTTAATAGATGTTACTGAAGATATACGTTGTTCAATTGATGGTGGGAATTTAACACTTTTGGTTCTGCTAGATCACTCGAAAGCTTTTGATTCTGTTGATCATTCCTTACTTTGTTCAAAACTGTATCATCAATTCGCGTTCAGTGACACATCAGTTTCATTAATTAAATCGTACCTTGATAATCGTTCTCAATCTGTGTTCTTAAATGACACTTACTCTGGAGCTCTGTCTGTTACCCGAGGAGTACCACAAGGTTCAATTTTGGGTCCACTTTTATTTTCTTTGTATGTTAATGACTTGCCTAATAATGTATCCTACAGTAAAATTCATTTATATGCTGATGACGTGAAGCTATACATTAACACTTCGCTTAAGACCATAAATGAAAATGTATGTAAGCTTAATTCGGATCTTGACAATATTTATTGCTGGGCATCAAGAAATGGTCTATGCCTGAACCCCCAAAAAACAAAATGTTTAATAATCCGTAAGAAATCCTTAAAACAAAATATTAACGTTGACATTTGTATTAACAATGAAAAAATTGAAATCGTTACTTCAGCAAAGAATTTAGGCGTTACATTTAATAGCACGCTCAGCTGGGATAATCACGTTAATATTGTAGTAGGTAAAACGTACTCAATGCTTCGTAATCTGTGGGCAACACAATTTTACACCCCAGTTAACATTAGAATGCTAATTGCTAAAACCTATTTAATGCCAGTACTACTTTATGGTTGCGAAGTTTATGCTAACTGTGATTCCGCTAGTAAGCGGAAGTTAAATACTCTTTTTAACAATATTGCCAGATATGTATTTGGTCTTCATACTCATGATGGTATTGCAACCTTAAGTAAAAGGCTTTACAACGTGACCTTCAATAATCTGGTCAACATCAGGACACTTACGCTACTACACAAAATCGTTTACACTAAAGTGCCGTCATATTTATATAATCGGATAACTTTTGCAAGGTCTAATAGAGGGAATAAGGTCATACCTATTGCACACCGAAGTAAGATAACGGAATGGCAATTTTACTATAACGCAATCCATCTATGGAACAGACTTCCGAATAAAGCACAAACAAACAGCAACGTAAACTCTTTTAAATCAGAAATAACGAAACATTTGAATAATGATATAACGTAACTTTACACTTTAAACTTGATATTGTATTTATGATAAGTATTTTTGTTAATTAGTAACTTGCACTTTTGTTAAGTTTCGTTATTTTTATTTTTAAATTGATTCTTAACTATTTTAATTTTTGATTTTTAAAATGTTTAAATTTTTCACACTTAATAAATTATTATGTTAAACTAAATTGTATTACAATAACTTCCCCTAGTTCCACACTATAATTAAAAGATGTATGTCTTGTTGTATGGAAAAACAGATAAATAAATAAATAAATAAATAAATAAATAAATAAATAAATAAATAAATAAATAAATAAATAAATAAATAAATAAATAAATAAATAAATAAATAAATAAAAAAAAAATAAAATTCAGGGATTTTTAATTAAATACCATGATACCAGCTAGAAACATTAAACCCTGTAGGATTTCCAGTAAGATCCCAGGTTGATTATTGTTTCCCTAATACGATAATGTGCAGACGATAGCTGAGAAATACCAACATTATTACCAACCTCATTATCAAAAATCCCCATGCCGTAGTTCCGTACGAACAGTATGTCAATAGACTTTGGGTTTTTTCTATAAAATCTTTTACTTCCAATTGACAGTTGGATACTGCCAATTTCTTGAGCTTCTTCATATCATATGGACAGCCTTCTAGATTGCCGTAAGAGCACATCGGCTGAAAAGCCAAAAAATCTCATCTTTTCTTATGCAGTGAAGGTATTTAACACAATATTAACAATATTATACAAAAATAAAATAAAATTTATTATTAAATTTGTAAAAGTTAAGGAAATATTACAAAAAAATAATTTTTATTTTTTTAATTTTAATAAAAAATCTGTTTAGATGTTTATATTAGTTCATATTGTATGCAATTTATAATAAAAATCTATCAAGATCAATAAATTTTATTTTTAATTTTTCTTACTTTTGAAATTTTGGGAAATAAAAATTCTGATTTTTATCAAATTTCCAAAAAAAAAAAATCAAAAATTTTAGAAAAAATTTAAATTTTTGTTTTTTAAAAAATAGTAATAAATCGTACGATTCATATTGAAAAAGAAAATTTAAAAAAAAATTATTTGGAACTCAAGATATGGATTTTTAAAGTTTCGGAAAACAAAACTGGCGGGGAAGTTGTGTTCAACTTTTGCTTCTTAACGTTTAAATAACACACTAGTGCATCACTTGTTTATAAAAATTAAATATATAAAAATTTTATTTTTAATTTCTCTTACTTTTGAAATTTTGGGAAATAAAAATTTTGATTTTTATCAAATTTCCAAAAAAAAAATCCTCAATTTTAGAAAAAATTAAAATTTTTTTTTTTTTTAAAAAATAGTAATAAATCGTACGATTCATAATGAAAAAGAAAATTAAAAAAAAAAATTATTTTGAACTCAAGATATGGATTTTTAAAGTTTCGGAAAACAAAACTGGCGGGGAAGTTGTGTTCAACTTTTGCTTCTTAACGTTTAAATAACACACTAGTGCATCACTTGTTTATAAAAATTAAATATATAAAAATTAAATTTTTAATTTCTCTTACTTTTGAAATTTTGGGAAATAGAATTTTTGATTTTATCAAATTTCAAAAAAAAAAAATTACAATTTTAGAAAAAATTTAAATTTTTGTTTTTTAAAAAATAGTAATAAATCGTACGATTCCTATTGAAAAATAAAATTTAAAAAAAAAAATTCGGAACTCAAAATATGGATTTTTAAAGTTTCGGAAAACAAAACTGGCGGGGAAGTTGTGTTCAACTTTAGCTTCTTAACATTTAAATAACACACTGGTTCATCCCAGGTTTATAACATTTTTTTATAAGGAGTGAGATCGAAAAATTCTTAACATACATATATGTTTATAAAAAAGAAACCACTAAACTTACAGCTTTAATTTTTTTTTTATTTGATTGAAATTATTATTACAATTTACAAAAAAAATTATTTTTATAGTTTTAATCACTAGTGATGAAATTTTGAACCTTTTTCGGAAACCCTTCCATTAACGTTTTTATAGTGCTTTCTGTCACTTTGCTCGAACATGTAGTCCATCTCCGTTTAAAATCTACCACACTTTTGGACACCTTTTTTGTACTCTTCAATTCTCTTTTAACAAGAGCCCAATATCTCTCCACTGGCCTTAGCTCCGGGCAGTTTGGAGGATTTGCCTCTCTTGGTACAAATACCACATTATTGTTCTTGTACCACTCAAGGGCTTGTTTGCCATAGTGACAGGATGCCAAGTCAGGCCAAAAATAAGTGGACACATTATGAAGTCTTATGAATGGAAGCAGCCTTTTTTGTAAACATTCCTTGATGTAAATTTCGGTATTTATAGAGCCCGTTGTAACAAATGAGTGGCTTCTTTTGCCGCAACTGCATATTGCTTGCCATACCAAGAACTTTCTGGGAAATTTTGTCTGCTTTTGGGTCCTAAACTTTTCTTCAACATTCCCTCGAGCATCAGCAACATAAAATTTTTGACCTGGAAGTTGCGAAAAATCTGCCAGAACATACGTTTCGTCATCCATTATGCAGCAAGAATATTTTTTTATAAAACTTGACTTCAATTTCCGTGCTCTGTTTTTGGCCTCTAAATTTTTAGTAGCGTTCCTGTCAGGAACTTTTTGAGCCTTGTATGTTTTTAAACCTGCATTAGCTTTAACTTTTCGTACCAAATAGTCCGAGCACTGAGCTAACCGGGCTGCTTTCCTACCGGATGTGTTGGGAGCTCTTTTGAAAATGCGTTCTATTTGTTTGGCTTTAGAAACATCATGTGGACCATTCCTTCTACCTGAACCAGGTTTTCTATCAACTGACAAGTTCTCCCGGTACTGTTTAATAACATTGGAAACAGTTTGACGGCAGACCTTTGTATGCTTGGCCAACTTTTTGTAAGACCAAGTTGGGTTTTGTTGAAAATATTTAATAATTTCAGTACGCACTTTTTTCTGGTCACTCATTTTAATCAGATTAACAAAAAAATTAATATAATTGACATTACACATAATAACTGACATGTTTTTCAAAGGTAACTTGATCAAAAAAAAATTCAAATAATACTTGGGTTAAAAAATGTAATGAAAAACGTGTGTTAAGAATTTTTCGATCTCACTCCTTAGGTCAACCTTTAAATACGAAAACAGTGGAATATAGGGCTTTACAGACGATTATATTATTTAAATTAAAAGGAAACTCTAAGAGAAATCAGATCCGTTGAGGCAACCGTATTTAATGACAATCGAAGAATTTTTTTTCGCATGTAGCTAATGATACTTAGTTCGTAAAGATGAATGATGATTAGCTAATATTTGTCACACCATCTAAAATTTTACAGCCACAACTGGAGAATTTGGTCATGAAAACTGAATTATTCAATTGGGGAAAATTTCGATTGTCACAATGAAACTATTTTCTCTATATCGTGGATATGAATTTAATTTGGCATACTTTGAAAAGAGTACAGTATCTTTCCGCTATAATAACCAAATACATTACATTCACTGGGTTAACATTTATCTTCTCTCATTCCTCATTTCATAACATTCGTCAAGTTGGGAAAACAAACAAAAAAAAAACGTCATATACAATCATAATAAGAAACAGAAAACAAAAGAAAAATTATTGCAAAAAAGATATGAAGAAACCATGAAACAAAATGAAAAATACACAATATTTCCAGTGATAAATGGTTAAACAACGTTTAAAAACAAGCGGCACGCTAAGAATAAACAAAGACACAACACAAAGTCTTCAAACAATCATTCATTCAAACATTCATTTTTAAATCAATGAAGTGACAACCCGGGAAAATAACGCCACCAAACTAGTAAACACACATCTCAACCAAATAAAAAAAAAAGAAAAAGAAAGTCCGCAACAAAAACAACGGATGTGTCACATTAGTAGATGGCTTGTGTAGGAAATCTAGTTAATGAACCTTTTTTTTGGTTAGAATTCAATGACAACAACCAACTCACAATAGATTTATACAAGGAGTGGAAAAAACATCCTAAAGAAAAACTGCTTTATGTTATCGGCAAATTAGATTGATTGTCTATTGAATATTAAAAAGGTTACAATGAAATTGGAAAAAACGGAAAAATAATGATGTAAGAAGTTATATTTTTATCTCGATTTATTGTTGTTGCTTGGGCTAATATTGAATATTTATTAAATATTATTAATCATTTAGATAAAACTAAACATTTGTAATGAAATGGTTAAAACAAATTTATCATAAGATATGGGGATTTTCTTAAGGAAATGAAGTTAGATTCCAAACAACAAAGTTTAAGATACACTAATGTTTGACAAGATGTTTATCACTGCATGTATTACATTCTTTTATTCTTTAATTTGTAATATAATTCTTACCTCGATTGCAACTTATTTTTCCTAGTAAGAGTCATAATCCTATTTGCATCCGTAATTTATTTTCAATATTGATTGACTTACCTGAAAGAAAATGAAGTAAAAAAACATGTTAAAAATTAAAAGAATATAACAAAAACAATACAAATTTCATTTCAACATGTTGGAGTTTGTCTTTACTAAGGAAGCCTTTCTTTATTACTCAAGTTTACGAAATTTTTTGTTATGAAATTCCCATCCTTAGATATTGATTCATACATATATTTAGAACCTTTTCTCAACATATATTCTAGTAGCAGAACCATGACAATATTAATCCTAATATTGACAAAGTACTGGACATCAAATTACTGAAGAAACCAAGTGTGAAGTAAATTCTTGAGAGAAAATGCTCCTGGATCATTATTAACCTCCCACCTCACTGTTATGAAAAATCGAATTCGAGTATCGATTTCATTTTTATAACGTAAATTCAATCACTGTAAATTGTTCTGAAAATTCAATCACATTGATTTACTCATTTGTAAACAAACCTGTTTAAATGTACAAAACATTGCAATTTGAAGACCATCAGTTTGTCAAGCATTAGTTTTTGAAAATCACTAGTTTTTTAAATCACTCGATATCACTGAACAAATATTGAATGGTTTTATGAATTGAAGGCAATTTTGAACCTCGATTTATAATCATAGATGTGACAAGGATCGAGAAACCTCTAAAAGGATCGAACCGTCAAGAAAAGTGAGTCGGACAAAGGCACAGAGAAGACAACAACAGTTACTTCTTCATTCAAGCTTATGAATTCTCTCACATTATAGGTCAAACTCGAATATATGCGAACTCATCGCTTATATGTCTTTAATAATAGATTTTTCTAACATTCCAAATTTTTCAGTCAAACAAAATAGTATGAAATGGCTATCGATAACAGCAGATTATTTCTAACTGATTTTTTTAGTCGTAGTTTAAATTTAGATTTACAAAACTTGAAATTAGAATTGCAGCTCACAAGATTTCATATGAATTAAGATTGAATATTGAAAGCTTGCATTTTACAATGTCCAGTGTCACAATATCCTAGGAGGTTCACAGATAGTTCACGAGAGTCATAAAGTTCATGAGTTACAATTCCAAAATTAAAGCAAATACAACCTGATAAAAGAGCTAAATATAACTCACTTCTATGAAGAGACTCTGAAAGATTTAAATGTTGGATAATTTAGCGAGTCTGGTATGCAGTAGAACTCTAACAAATGCAATTCTCTTCATTAGATCCAAGAAGAGCGAACTGAAAGTTCATGGTGGGTGTTTCAGTAGTTCACAACTGAGACTAAGCAGCGGCAAATACTCCTACAAAGAAGTTTTAGTAAAATGTTTGATCGATGTCAGCCTCGATTCATAATCGTAAATGAAACAATAGCCAGTTCCTTCTCTCCTAAAGAAAATCAACATTCAGAACAGTGAATCAAGAAGCGCAACATAGTCTGAAAGGCAGTTCCATTTTTAGGTCATCACAGTCTCGCTGAAACTCAACTGACCATATCCAATGTTCCCGCTTATATCCAATTGAATGACATCAATATTTATACACGAAACGTTCTCTGTACATGGAAACCGCAAAAAGGAGAATTCAATTCGAAAGGCACATGATTTTAGTTGTTTACAACAGAAACAAAGCAGCAGTAAATACTTAGAAGTTTCAATCAAATGTTTTATGAGTGAAAACTACAATTCATAATCGTGGATGAAAGAAGAGTACTTCTCTTCCCAATCACTTAAAAATAGTAAATTGGACCAAACATTGCAAAGACTATTTATAGGAAAGGTCATGAAGTCTCTGATAGTTTCGCTCAAATACGAATATACCCAAAGTCCTGGCTTATATCCAACAGGAGAGACATTTTCTTCGATGTTTCCTGCAACCCATAGAATCTGCACTATCTCATCGCAGAGCTTGCTGATTCAAGACTAACAAAAGTTGACGAATAATTTTTTTTAGTGTAATTATGACCCAATAAACTCAGAACAACCATCAAAAACAAATTTCCAACTTAATTTTAGGAATCAGGTGCAAAAAGGTGAAGAGTGCCTCAGGACATTGTTGCCGGTATAGGTGTAAAAAACAATAATTATGATACGATTTTATTGAAAAACTAATGAAAAAGAACTAATAAAATATATTTCGAATAGATAGGGCGACTAAAAGTTAGCAAAACTTGGATTTAAAAAAAAATGACACACAAAATTTCACGTGTTAAAATTATGACATCACTCACAAAACAGCTGACAGAACAAAAACTAAAAGTCAGAATGCATTTCGACCTTCGACGGAAATGTTAACAAATCTGTTACTAAAGTCACAGTTAAGTTTAAAACAAAATATATAGTGTACTCTCTCATAAACGGACACCTAAGGGACTGACAAATTTGTCCGGTTTTGAGAGGTGTCCGCTATTGAGAGTAGAAAATAATTCAAAAGAATTTGTTTGGCACTGAAAAAAGTGTCCGTTTATGGGACGTGTCCGCTTAAGAGAGGTGTCCGCAAAGAGAGAGTACACTGTAATTACTTTTGAGATAATTGGTGTTTTGTAATGCAGGCACTCTTGCGGGTTAGAGGGTTAAAATTCTGGGATTTTTCTACTAATCACCATGATAAATCATTTTGTATGAGTCCAAATATGATTCACCAGTGGCGAACAAACTCCAGGTCAATGCGGGAAAATGACTTTTCTCTGACATATCCATAAGTGATGCCAAAAGAAGGTATCGATCCCACGAATATTTGTCAAGCTCTCCATGCTAGTCAAACAACATAGTGACCTTCATGGCCTGACATCCAGCACAATGTCAGTTCAGTGTTCCTCAATTGTTAGTTCAGAAATGTAATACGCTCCATGACAACTCCTTACAACGAGTCATTCTCAAACATAACAATAAGAATTATGACTCATCAAGTTCCCGACAATTTCTGTTAAGTGAGTTGGGGATATGCAACCTGTCCCTAATACAGGCGCGGATCCAGGTCAATCATTTGGGAGGGGGGGTGTAAAATTAAAATTTGTTCTACATTTTTCTTTTTATTCCTTTTTCATATGAAAACTTTTCGGTTTTGGGGAGGGGAAATTTCCTATTTCACTCCCTCTGGATCGCGCCAGCCCTAATATGTACAAAGGTGAAATATGCAAAATAGGACCCTTGACAATTATAGAACATGTTCTTATTCTCCCAGTAATGGATATGCAAATGAGGCGACAAACTCTAACCTGTAAAGCCCTAGCAGTGACCTTTTGCAACTTTTCCCACACCCACAAGGCTGCGTAGTACAATTCGAGCTTTAGGATTATCCGCAAAAGCACCAAAACCCCAAAAATTCAAGTACTTGAACACTTTGTTGGAATTTGACTTGAATTCAATTTGAAAAATTTAATATTTTTCAAACAAAAACACATGGCTTGAATTTATGTTTCCAGTAAGAATGCTATTGATATAAAGTGTATTACAACTATAATTCAATTGCTTGGCTATAATTCAAGGCTTGAATTACACTTGCTTACAACTTGAATTCCAGTAAAAATGATTCTAAGGTGTAGATCTCATGTTAAACCAAAGAACGGTTGGCAAAACTTAAGTGCATTGATGGAATTTCTGATATTAATAGAAAAGTGAGTCCAGTTAAACCATTTCAGAGAACCCGAAGATCTATCTGTCCAAGATCGCTCTAGAAATTGTTAGAGATCTGAAAGAAACTTAGTTTGTCAAAATAGGAGTTCACAGTACTGGATGATCCAGCTGTTCAAGATTCACTTATAAAATCTCATAGATTTGGAAGAAAGCATTCGAATAGAGCTGACAATACTTATGTCCAGCTAAAAACGTATGTATTGTGCACTTGTGACTTAAGTGGTTGAGGTTTTGGAGTAACCATATTTAAAAAAGCTCACCAAAGTACTGAAGATTAAGAACATTTTGCAAACTCCATCAAAGTCAAAGAAAGTTTATTTCGTTTCTAGAAACTGATCACAATTTCTCTCCTAACAAGTTCAGTGTGTTTCAAATCTATATCTTATTTTTTAAATTCTCTTATTTCCCCTAAAAAAAACTTCAATTGCAATTACTTCAATGCAACATATCAAATTTACATAACAACGATTATTTTACAACATTTGACTTGCAATACTTGCACAAGCATGCTATATCATTTAAATACCATTCATTATGAATCACCTCGATATTTAAAGACAAGCACATGTGCCAGTAACTGCGTGTATTAACCAGTAAAATATACAGTAAAATATAGTTCGAGAAAAAGAACATATTAACTAATGTTACCAAGGAAAATCATAGCATGGGAGTGCCATTCTATATGTATGCGACTGATGATATGTTGTCGTACATGGATTGAAGATTGACACGCAAAAATATGAAGGAATTGTAAAAATGTGTCACCTAAAATAAATAAAAAACAAACAAAATAGAAAATAGAAGGGAAAGCAAGAAAAGTGAAAAAGAAATTGAAAAACCTAAATGGAAATCACTCTGTAGAAAGGAAAAGGAAGTAATTGTAACAGTTTTTCAAATTTGCTCGCTCAACGTTCAACACAGTGTTTAAGTAAAAATTGTTACAACTAAATTGTCTTACGAGTATAGCTCGTATTTCATGTACATATGTGTACGCATGTTGCAACTAGAAATGTTTAAGCATATGTGTGTTTATCTGTATGGGAATTTTCCTTATTTTGTTGCAAATGAGACTTTAGTGCTGTGTGCTTCCACATCTTTGCCCCTAAAGATAACAAAATGCATTATGCCAATAGTAAAACATTTTTAAGGTTTTTTTCGTCATCCTCGTCGATGTCGTCATCATTTGACAAAATGTTTAATGCATTTATGTCACTTTGCTTTTATGCATGCAAGAGCATGCAGATGATGTTCATATGAAGAGCTGTTACTTCATCGTACATAGTGAAAATTTACTTTTCTTTACAATTTAATGAACTCATATCACCCACTCTTTTCTTTATCATTATAACCCAAACCAGCCTCCCTGTTCCAGCTACGTTTCTACTATTATTGCTTACACCTTTTAAATTTTGCATTTCCTGCTGCAATTGATGTCAAGAATGTAACAGTTACTGCTGCCATGTGGCATTTGTACGCTCGCTCCCAGGGAATTGTTGATGATAATGATGATTGCACATTTCAATGGTCACATGTAACTACTTAAGGCTGTCATCTATATATTTGTAGAATATTGAAAGCACTTTACTGCCATTCATTGTAAAACACATGAATATTGTTAAGATTTCATCATACATATTTACACAAAATACTAAAATGCGTTTACAAGTAAATGGTTTTATAATGTGAGTTATTCTACAAAGCAACAATATTATGATTTTTATGATCAGATAGGATATCTTAAGAACATTTCATTACTTTTAGTGCATTTGTTATATATATGATTTAAAAATCATAAGTCAAGACCAAACCGCTTCTTTAACTAGTCAGATTTTATGTGTCGAACAGTTTTGAAGAGGAGATTTATTTCATCGAGCTTAATTTCTTATTTAAGACAAGGTTCATTGACGTTCAAATCAGTGCTCCAAATAATAGAGTATAACATATTTCAACATATTTTACATGCCAAAAAATTTGGATTTCTCCTCTGCTGGATGGAGTAGAGTTTTCAAATACAGGTTTTCTTTAGATTTTAAATTTTCCACAAATCCATTCCCCATTTCAAGCCATTTGGAATGAAGATAACCTAACAAAAAAGATCACAAACCAAGAGCCAAGCCGCTTCTTTAACTAGTCAGATTTAATAAGTTGAAACGTTTTGAAGACAATTTGAAGAGAAGATTTATTTTATCGAGCTTAGTTTTTTTATTTAAGACGAAGTCTGTTTTTCAGTACATTCGAAATTTATTGAGGAACAAATAAGTGCTCTAAACCCCTGAGAATAACATATTTCAACTTCTTTTGCATGCCAAAAAATGTGGGTTTCTCCTATGCTGGATGGAATAGACAGTTTAACACTGATTCAGGTTTTCTTGGGATTTTTAATTTTCCACTAAATTTCATCCCATTTGGAATAAAGATAACCTAACAAAAATTATCTTTTCGATTTTTTGTTTTTTACAAAGCCGAGCTGCATTTTATTCCATTTGTAATGGAGACAAGCAAGAAAGTGGCAGTGGTTTCAAAATGTTTTTCAAAACTGAAACTTCATCAGTTTCAAAAGCGTTTAATACAAATCCGACCTGCATTATTTTATTGTTTATTTATTATCCATTAATATCTGCAAATCAAAAATGATCTTACAGAAACCCTAAGCCAGAGCAAGGAAGTGGCAATGGTTTCAAAATGTTTCTCAGATGATCTTTAAACTTTTTAGTTTCAAAACTGAAACTTCATCAGTTTCAAAAGCATTTTAATTCATCAATAGTTCAAAATCTTATTTTACACCATGTAAACAACGTAATTATATAGAATTCCTGTGAAGATCTCACTCGCAAAATCCTAATATTCATCAAAGAATCGACTTTACTTTCGTAGTTGAGCACATCTATCATGTATTTAATAAATACTTCGATCTCCTTACCAAAGAGTATATAATTAGGTTTTACACTGGCATAAATCAAGAAGCTTTTATCACAGATGATCTTATAAAAACCTTAGAAAGTTTCTACTCACAATATGAACTTCGAAATCAAGATCAAATTCTACAATGGATCAAATTTTCAGTCTGATAATCTTATAAAAGCTTTACAATGGTTGCAAGTTAAACTAGGAACTGAAAAGCTATCACTCTCCAATGAATATAATGTTCAGTCTTACTCTCAAATATAAATCTAAAAGGCGTTCAATAGGATTTAGAATGTTTTGGCAGCGGATGTTGACCAAATCTATCCATTGCTTAACGAACATTGAGTGTTCCTTTCCAAAGAGAACCTAATTAGGTTTTACACTGGCATTATGGAGGATCCTAAAGTCGCAGATGATCTTATCTAAAGGTTTTACTCACAACATAAACTTGGAACTCAATATCAAGCACTCCCCAATGCAACAAAATTTTCGGTCTTTCTCTAAAATATAAATTTTCAAAGCGCTAAGGTTAAGAAAGGTTCTGCAGCGGATATTGACTGCACCTACTCTCATCTTAATAAACTGTCTGTGAAAAAGCATACTTTTGTAAAATCTTCCAGATGAAGCTAATTTTCCCTCTGCAAAGAGTTTCACATTATTCTGAAGTTGCAGGTGATCTTTTAAAAAACTTAGAAAGCTAAATCCCAAGTTATAGTGGAAACTCAAAGGCATCCAAAGAAAAACAATCTCTAATGAATTGAGTTCATCTCAAATTTAAAAATATTCAAGTCGTTATATTACAAAGACCTCCTTCCTAGTCCATTGAAAAGATCTAAGAATAGGTTTTATGAAATTTTATTAACTGTCAGTATCAAGTTATTGTGACGCCCATCTACACACTATCTTCTTCAAAATGTTCCGGAGTATAATATTGGTCTGCCTAGAAAGAGTCCCTCTAATGAAACAGGCCGGATTGAGAAAGAAGCATAGCAAATTGGTAATAAATAGATTCCTATGATTTGAGAAAATACGATACAGGATGATCACCTTGTCGTCACAGTTTGACTACCACGAGTGTAGCTTTAACAACTAGTAACGTTTACATTTGACAGCCTCGAATTGAGTGTGTTGCTAAAGAATGTTGGGAGATTACAGTGGTATTTATTCCCACAGAAGCAAACGATCATAGACCAACGAGTAGGACAAATATAGATAGAGAAAGAATGTTAAGTAAAGTGAATATTACCTCCACTCAAGGCCCTTAGGGCTTAGTCAACGAATAACCAACAGGACGTGGAACATGCTCAAGGGCAGGTTCATAAATTAGAAATAGGCACCAATATCGGCAATAACATGTGAAATTTTGTTCCCATGAAATATACTTTTCCCTCGAAGAGAAAATTGTTATTGTGATATTCCCCTGAACTTTTCATTCACAATAGTTAATTTTGTTCGTAACAGCTGTTTATTGTTTACAAAATTCCATCTAAAAATTTCACAACAAGGGGAATTTTTTCATGTGAACAAAGTTGATGAACGAAAAAAGGAAAATGGAAAATATTTCATGTGGAATATTGATTCGCGATAGGGGTGAGAATGATTGTGACAAGGGGTATTAATATAATTAAGTTCAGATTCAGTAGAAAAAAAGTTTCGGCCCAGAGCAAAAAGCACCAAATTAGATGGAGATGTAGACTAAACATTAAAGACGAGAATACTCTACAAGACTGAAGATGAAGACTGGTCTTTAAACTCTGTACTTCGGGATCTTACGATCTCATACTACACTGATGGATCAAACGGTTTGTGATTTTCATCAGATGATCTTGATTTCCAGGTATCTCACAGACTACCTCATATCTACATGGATTCCGGACGTCACCATGTATAGCTATGATCAGTACATGAAGGCATCCGTTGGTATGAGAATGCTGATGAATGTGAAATAAACGGAACGTCCTTAGAAAAACGGGTTGCCCTTGCTACGCCTGCCGTAGGAGTTCTTTGGACGAAGAAGCGTAAGAAGTCAATGCGACTGACCAGCATTATAAGAAAAAAATTAAGTACCGGTCCAGCGCGAAAGGCACCATCCTAAGTAAACTAAACTTTAAGGACGAGAATACTCAACAGAGAAGACTGGACCGAAAACTCTGTACTTCGGGATTTTACGATCTTATTCTAAGCTGATGAATCAAAGTCGGAAACGGATACAGGTTCGTGAATTTCCTCAGATGATCTTGATCGTCTGGTATCTCACTAACTACCTAATATCTACATGGTCCACGCTATGTTAGGAAATATATTCACCATGTAGAGCTATGTTGACTACAAGAAGGCATCCGTGTGTATGAGAATGCAGATGAATGTGAAATAAACGGAACATCTTTAGAAGAATCTCTGGGCACTGCATTATTGGACGTATGGGTGCCCATGTAACACCTACTGCGGGAGCTGTTTGGACGAACAAGCGGAAGAATTCAATGTAACTGTGAATTATAAGAGTGCTGATATCAAGAACTTTACTCTCTCAGAGATGTGATGCTCATGGATCTAATCAGATTCATTGAGAGTCGCATGAATTAAGGACCAACTTTCTATGTATTTAAGAGCTCAGGTCCTCCTTGTGTAATCGCTAATTGCGTGCGGCACATGCATTTAAATGTGACTTGAACTGACATATCCTCTATTTTGTTTAGAGGAAACAAAGATATTTAAATTATGTTTCTTATTAATGCCACTACAAACAAATCTTCAATAAAACCATTAATTATACATCTCTTGCTTTCCCTAATACCCATTATAAGCAAATTGCCAAAAATATTTTGCAACTAAACAATAAATCACTAAATATTTGCTCATTAAAAACACAGTACATATTTTCAAAATACCAACTAAAAAAAATTGCCAAAAATATCTGCAATAGAGCAGCTTATGAAGATTTGGTTGTATGTAGCACATTTGCTATTGTTAGCATTGCACCATAATGTTGTATATTGAAATGACAATTTAAGCCATCATCATTAAATTATTACTATTATTATCGTCAACAATAACAACAACCTCAGTGTTAGCGTTAGCATCATTATCATCATTTGGCATTTGTAGAGAATCATCATTATTGTCAGTCATTGTTGCTGCTCAGCTCTGCTCCATTGCTGCTAGCTGCATACAAAACATTGCAACATTTTGTGCAACATATGATAGTGACAACGAGTATTAAGTATTATATACTTTAGCTATTTATATAGTTATGTACATATGTACGTATGTATGTACCAGTACCAGTATATATTAATATACAATAATATTCATCAGAAATTCAATCATGTGTGTGGCAACATATTTATACCTAGATATGGTACATTGTACTCTATTTTATTGTATGCATTTCCATTAACAAAAACAAAATAAAAAAATAAATAAAAACAATTTATGAAATTTGATAATATTCATAAAGTTATTATTAGTTTATATCAACCATAACCATAACCATATACACATATTATTATGTTTATACGATTACATACAAACATATTTGATTATAAATTTTGCAACGAATTTAGGCAATCTTGTTATAATCATGTATAGAATTATAATGTTAGTCAAATGTTTCTAAATTCTATACACATTTTTTTTATAATTAATTATTTTATAAATGACATTCTAAACAGAATGCTGGTAGGTAGCTGGAATTGAAACAACCGTCATACAATAGCAGTATAGTTGATCATAGCCTACACTGTTTAATCAAGACGATTTTTAATATAAAAATCATAATATATAAAGACTAATATATAAATACAATTATGGGAAAGTGAAGCGCAAGCAAATTCTTTAGTTTGTCCACATAGCCACTCCTTTCTTAATTTCAACCTCACCCACTGTCTAAAATACTGGTGTTCCCTGTCGCGCTAACGAATCTCTGACCACCGACCTTGAGCGAGCTAAATACCTGCATACTTCGGCACGCCTGTTGGCGATGTTGGCAGCCCCAACTCCAGGATTGGACGCTATGGTCTAATAATGAATCCAGATGGCCCTATGCTCCCTCGACGACTGAAAGGAGCATATATATATGATTTAATTCAATGTCCTACAATTCAGACACTTCATAGAATAGAGCAGTTTCCATTAAGTTCCAAGGTCTTCTCACCTCTACGCCGTAGTAACATAGGAAGTCTTCCACTCTTTTCTCGTTATCACACTCTGCGAGCGACCCTGAAAATTGTTTGGCAAATAGAGAAGCTCATCGAATCTTTCTGGTACCAGAAACATTCGATCTCTTATGAGGCAAAAGTGTGGCCTGTTTGAGTCGAAGTTTGTTCCCCACTGCGGAGCCATGTCTGGGGTCATATAGACGAAGGGTTTCGTCATGCTGTCAAGTAGTTCCAGAAGCTAATATCGCTCTATTAGAATAATTTTAGGATACTTACGGGGTTTCTTGTTGAACATTGTGGTCGTAGTATTATCTGGTAATGCTGCGACGAGACTGTATAGATTATGTGGGTTTCAGGGACACCTCGGGTCATGTACTTTGTCAATTTCCACTGTGAGGGTCATGTAGATTCTAGGCGGTGCTCCGCGGAATATTCTTAAACTCTCATCAAACCAGATTTTTGGATTCATTTTATGCTGAACTAAAGAGCTACACAAAAGAACCTTCCGGTTATGGTACTAGATTAGACTAGATTAAAGAGTATCCAGATTACAGAAAGTTTAAAATCTCGAGAATCAGTCCCTTATCCATATTAGATGGATAACTCTCCAGTCTTGGAACAAATTCTAAGTTATGCAATATAGTAGTAGTATATCCACATATTTCAGATCTAGTGAAATCTGCAGGATATAGCCAAATCTAACAATGTATCCTAAAATTTGTCACAAATGTCCTTCTGTTCCAGGATCCAAATGATCCACAACATAAACTGCTCACACTTTGCATTGAGAAATGAACAATAGTCAATGTAAATGGTTTCTTTCAGAAACGGGGATTTGAATGATTCTCTCTAGTTAGCAGTTAAGGAAATTGTGTTTAATTATTGGGTGTATGAGTTATAAATGCGGGATTTACAGTAGATAGCGTTCGGACGCGGAAGACAAAGATCACACAGGCGAGCCAAAAATGAAGATTGTCGTAAAACTAACCAAGAGCTTGCAGGATAGAGCCAAATCTAAGAACGTATCCTAAAATTTGTCAGAATGCCCTTATGTTCCAGGACCCAAATGATCCACAACATAAACTGCTCATACATTGCATTCAGAGATTAACGATAGTCAAAGCCATTTAATTTTTAGAAACGAGGATTTTACAATAGATAGCGTTCAGACACGGAAGACAACGATCGCCCAGACCAGCCAAAAAAGTTTGAAGACAAGAATTGGAGGCATCACTCCACGAAGATTGTGGTAAAACTCAACCAGAGTTTGCAAAATAATTGGGTGCTAGTCAAGCAGCAATTTCAAAATACTTGCGAGCAACAGGATTGATCCAAAAGCATTGAAATTATGTACCATTCGAATTGAAGCCAACAGACCTTGAAAGACGATTTTTCATTTCCAAAATGATGCTTGAAAGCTATAAAAGAATATCATTTTTGCACCGAATCATTGTTTGCGATAAAAAAATGGATTAATTACGATAACCCGAAGCATAAGAGATCGTATGTAAAGCACGATCAACCAGGCATATCGATACCAAAGCCAAATATTCATAGCGCTAAGGCAATGCTCTGTATTTGGTGGAAGAAATAGGATCCTATCTATCATGAGTTGCTGAAATCTGACAACACCATCACAGAGAACATGTACCGAACGCAACTGATTTGTTTGAGGCGATCATTGGACGATGAACGCCCAGAATATGCGGCCAGACATGAAACTGTAGTATTCCATCATGACAAGTAATTAGAAAGAAGTGGTTGGGAAGCTTTTCCTCACACGCTTTATAGTCCAGACCGTACCCCGTCCGACTGTGTTAAAGTCATACACCCATTACAATCCCAAACTTCGGTAACTGGTATATTCTCCAAAGGATACTGCAGTAATACACCAGCTTTCTAAGCTTCCTGGAATTTAATCCATAAACCACATAATCGATCAACTTGGAAAGATCGATGCACTAATTCAACCTTCCTATTTTAACAGGAGTATAATATCTCGCCATTTCCTGGTAGTATTGTATAGAAGGTGATATTTTAGACCAATCAAAGAACAGGATTCATTTGTGAATATAACATAAAAGGGTGAAATAAAGGCTTGCATACAAATCTTTCATGTCGTCAATCTATGTCTCCAGGTCAGAGAAAGTAATAAAGTTATACGCCTCATCTTCAGTTTTGAGAAGAAGTCTGAGTTTGCAGTATATTCACACATGTCAGTTCGAGTTAAATCTGCAGGATAGTTCCAAATTTTACCATCTTATCCTAAAGCTTTCCTGAATCCCTTGTGTATCATGACCCAGATGTTCTGGAACTTAAACAGCCCAAACATTGCATTAACAGATGGAAACAAGCTGAAGCTATTTTCTGAAATGAAGGGTTTAATTACTCGCTTCGAAATTACTCGGGTCTCTGCCTGAAGGATACTACAGTAATACCCCAGCTTTCTACGATCTTCGAAACGAACCCAATAATCCACACAATCCTTTGACTTGGAAAAATCGATGTACAAAATTACATTTCTTCTCCTACCAGGAGTATATTCTTGGCAATCCAGTAGTTGGTTCCCGTAGTTTAGCATACAACCATAATTTGTGTTAATATGGGTCTAAAAGAACCTCTGAGAAACTTAAAGGAACAATAAGACAATTAACAAACAAATCTTCATACTTTTCTTTTGGTGTCAAAAAAGTAAGCCTTAATAGTTCTGTTCAATACATACAAATTCGTATGAGTGAAAGCAAAATGCAAATCGCCAACGTTTAAGGTAACTCTGCTTGAGATCTTTTGTAGCAGTCTATGTTTTCAGAGCAAACTATCAGAAAATAACTTTATACAGACAAATCGAATCTTCGCAATTTCCATAACATTTATTCAAAGGCTCAACTCACTTCCACAATGTTTGGTTTTCCTTATAGTGATATAGAGAGTCTTATTCATAGCCAAGGGGTCCAAGTTCTATTCACCAAAAGTAAGAGATCTCATCCTAATGAATACCAGCTCAAATAGAGCTGTTGCAGATGATATTCAATTGATTCTCACTTTCCATAACATTTGCTCAAAAGTTCAACTCACTTCCACAATATTTGGTTTTTCTTATAGTGAGATGTCATAGACTGCCTTCTTCATATCCAAGACGTCCAATTTGTATTCACCAAAAGAAAGATATTTCATCCGAAGCTGATATTCAAGATGATAAATTTTGATCAATAATTGTTCGGAGAAAATAGTCCTTAATCAATGCCAGTTATCGGTATTATGTTTTTCGTAGTAACAAAAGCTTCTTTTGGAATGAAAATAAATCTCATGTGTCTCTACATAGCAGGAATATACAATAATCTATAACAAGCGAGAAACTTGAACTCCCGAGATCTGATACTGTATATAGTTCCGTTGGTAGAATAAGAAACAATTTTCTAACTCTCTAAATTAGTTAAACAATTCCGTATTGGATTTATAACATATTGCACATCCCGATAAATTGCACTATCTTTAGTTTTGGTTATTCATTTTTAATTTTTTAATATAAAATTGTTGATATCATCAGTCTTAATTTTGTCATCATTATGGCTGTCATCTTTTTAATGTGTCTTTTTCCTTATACAATATTATGTTTTTCCCTTTTACTCGAGAGAATTTTGCTTGTCTTTTTTTGCACTTTTTTATTTGGAAAACAGAATTTCCATAAGAGTTGTAATATGTAAATATTTCTTCATTGTAATAATATAACAGAGCAAGTACGTACGTAAATATATTTTATATGACGTAGTTACCAAAAAGAAAACACACGCTTACATTTAATAATGTAATTTCTGAAGCGTATTTTGTAAATGATATTTTGAAAATTTCTTCGCAATTCATGTGTCTTTTGAATGCCTTGCTTGCTTGCATCTCTTTTACGCAAATGCCACCCCTTTTTTTTGAAAAATGAACATATTTTCGCGCCAAACATTTTAAATACATGTAACTTACAAAACTGTTAATGTAACCAAAAATATATATTTTCTCAGTTCGTTCGTACATGCAGCTTTTTCCAGATAAAAATTTGCATATGTGTTCTTGAAAGGAAAATGAACGAAAAAAAACCGAAAAAGAATTGTATAAATAAAAAAATCTTTATGTAAATTATTTTCTGATGTTAATGTTTTCCCGGAATTCAGTGTCTTCTTCATTCCTGGCATGTTCAAAAAAAAAAAAAAAAGAAGAAACCAGCTAAAGACATTTATTTTTTTGGTTTGTAGCAAAAATCGAGGCAATGTGTTAAAGTATTTTTAAGTGAAGAAAAAAGAAACTATTTCTTTATAGCAGGAGGTGTTTGTTGCCAAAGCTGTATCTATAAATGCATCATCAAAAATGTGTTTAACGATGGTGTTTAAGGTGTCATTTAGACACATTCCTTAAATAACTTTTTTTTTTTTGAGGGAAATTCATGGTTGTTGCATGAAAACTAGCTGATAATGAATATTTGTTTTTCTTTACACTTTAAATTTTGTTGGTAAATGTAAACAATTTACATTTTTGGTTTTTGCTGTAAGATTATAAAATTGGCTTAAAACTCTATTTGCATTACATTTAGCTTAAAATAAAGATGAATTCATGATATTTCAACATAATAATAATAAAGAAAATTGTGATTATTTACTGATCTTTGGTTTTAAGTACCTCAGCAGATAGAGAGATCATGATCAATGTAAAACCAAATTTACAAATTACTCTGACCCATACAATTCTTCGTTATATTGATTGTATCACTGATTGACATGTTTCCTTTTTTCTTGTCAGTGCTTTATAAGATCTGGGAACCTGTTATGCTCTCTATTAATTGAGAAAGAATCTCCTTTATGTACTCCCTCAACACCCTCCAAACCGGATCACGGTTGCTTAAGGGGAACCTTAAATATTTGTTTCAGATTGCTAGTCATCCTTCTGGCATCGACTTTCCGTAGCCCCCAAATAACTTAAATACATGATTCATACATCAATATGTAGGAAATTCTTCCAGCTCGGTTGCTATTTAAAATCGACAAAATCGGCCCATAAATGGCTGAGATATAAAACCGGGAGAACCTCGATTTTTACCCTAATTTTGATATATTGAAATGTACATCCGAGTTTTTTTAATTTTTCTTTTCCAAATTGTTTTTAATTTTTTTAAAAGTTTTGTTTGGAAAAATAATTTATGACAAAAAAAATTTGGAAAAAACTTTTTTTAAAAATAATTAAAAACAATTTGGAAAAAAAAAAATTTTAATTTTGTTTAAATAAAAATATTTTGATGTATAATTGGTGAAGGGTATAAAAAAAAAAATTTTTAAAAAACTTTTTAAAAAAAAATTTGGAAAAAACTTTTTAGAAAACAATTTGGAAAAAAAAATTAAAAAAAAATTTAATTTTGTTTAAATAAAAATATTTTAAAAAAAATATATTTTTATGTACATATAATTTGGTGAAGGGTATATAAGAATTCCTCCGGCTCGGTTGCTATTTAAAATCGACAAAATCGGTCCATAAATGGCTGAGATATAAAACAGGGACAACCTCGATTTTTACCCTAATTTTGATCTAGTATATCTGGATTACTAAGTCATTAATATAGACAATATGGATATCTAATGATAGATATTTCAAAGTCCATTGCAACTATATAAGGCTATAGTAAGTTGGACCTACAATGGGTCAAAATCGGGAACAACTTTTTTTTGTCATAAATTATTTTTTTAAAAAAAATTTTAAAACTTTAAAAAAAAATTTGGAAAAAACTTTTTTTAAAAATAATTAAAACAATTTGTAAAAAAATTTTAATTTTGTTTAAATAAAAATATTTTTATGTATAATTGGTGAAGGATAAAAAAAAATTTGGAAAAAACTTTTTTTAAAAACAATTTGGAAAAAAAAGTTTAAAACAATTAAAAAAAAATTTAAAACCTCAATTTTTGCCCTAATTTTTATTTAGTATATTTTTGGAAAAAAAACTTTAAAAAAAAATTGGAAAAAACTTTTAAAAAAAAATTTTTTAAAAAAATTAAAAACAATTTAGAAAAAAAAAATTTTTAATTTTGTTTAAATAAAAATATTTTTATGTATAATTGGTGAAGGGTATATAAAAAAAAAATTTTGGGAAAAATTTTAAAAAAAAAAATTTGGAAAAAACTTTTTAAAAAAAATTAAAAACAATTTGGGAAAAAAAATTAAAACCATTAAAAAAAATTTAATTTTTATAAATAAAATTATTTAAAAAAAATATATATTTTTATGTATAATTTGGTGAAGGGTATATAAGATTCGGAACGAATCTCTTACTTGTTTTGTCTCGCTTTGACTTGTGAGAATAACTGTATGACTCTTGATAGTCAGCCTATTGATTTGTAGAATATTTTCCAAGTTAATCATGTCAGGGTCTGCACAAAATAGACTTTGTTATGTCACTGAATATGATCTACTGACTTTAAATTACTAATCCCTTTTATGATTCCCATTTGAACTCCTTGGAACGTTGGGAACTGGACCACATAACTTCGATAGGGTAGTTTTGGACTGTCACAAATATGACGGATTTCGGAACATAGTTTATCAGATAATATACCATTGTGTTAGACAGTCTCATGCAAGCGAGTTGTAACTTCCTTTCCGTAATCTATTTAGTTCTATTCTGTCCCGAAAGTATCTCTGTTATTCTGTCGACAGTTGAGTTCCATCATCATTTAACATGTTTAATGCTAGATCATTCCATTCAGTTCTCTCTTGAACTTCTGGCAGACTAAGATAGGGTTAAGGAAGCATCACAATTTTTACGGTTTCTCAGCCTTACCATTTCTCAAAACACCGTAATGGTCGAGGACAGGAATGATCTACAAATCAAAAAAGTAGTTGCTTTCATTCCATCAATTCGACTGAATTTAGGACATGCACACAACGCTTACACTGTATCAAACAGTTTCATGCGAATGAAATTTAAACTCAGTTCAATATGATCGGTGATCGCCAATCAATCCTCTGAAAGTTTGTCTATTATCTTCACCCCTATCGGCAATAGCATGTGAAATTTTGTTCCCATAAAATATTCATTTCCTTTGAAGGGAAAATTGCTATCGTGATATTCTCATGAACTTTTCATTCACAATAGTTGATTTTGTTTGTAACAGCTGCTTATTGTTTACAAAATTCCTACCTACAAATTTCACAACAGGCGAAATTGTTTCACGTGAACAAAGTTGATGAACGAGAAATCGGAAACGGGAACATATTTCATGTGAAATATTGATTCGCGATAGGGTTGATTGTGAAATATTTTCCATACGAGTATCTTCCGTCAGTCTATCCACATAAATCTTAGTTATTCCAAAGACAGTGATCACCTTCAATACAATCCAATTCCTTCAATTACCTTTTGCTCTGGACCCAAATAATGTACGAATCTTTGAATTAAGTGAATTATTAAATGTATGTCCACAATTCTATTGATTTCAGGACATGAACACAGATAATGTTCCACTAGCAAGTCATTAGCAATGTGTTAGAGAGTCTTATCTGAGAGCAATTTGTATGACCGCGAAGCCATGAGGATTCTATCTAACTGCAGAGATTTAATATTATTAATTGCGGAATATTCCTCGGCTTACTTCAGTCAAGGTTTTGTCAAGGAATGTTTGTCATGCCCCATCAATATGTGACGTGCTAGGTCATTTCCTCAGTTCACTTTTCAACACCTAAAATGCCTTTGAGTTGTCAAGGTGCCCCGATAGACTAGACGATAGTGTGTTGGACTATCAATCCAGGGGTTGCGGGTTCGATTCCTGCCAGAGACTCTGGGTGTTTCTGCAGACAAGCAAAACGCTTCGCAGTTTGTGTTCTTTTTTTAAAAAAAAAAAAAAGGTTGACAAAAGCTTAAAGATCCGGAATCCATCCGAAGTTGCTAAATCCACCAGTCAAAAACAGTTTAACATTTGATGAATATTTTCACAGATTATGATCATTCAAAAAAACTTCTTATTACTCACAAAAGCTTAAAGATCCGGTATCCAAATGATCATCAAATTTCAGCGAAGTTGCTTAACTCCACCATGGTAAATGCTTATCTCAATGAAATCCACAATTTCTTCACTGCACGTAACCTGCAGTTATCACCAACGAAGTTATCGGCAGCACTCTTCACCACCTGGACGAAGGATGTAAAACTGAACTTAGGCATCATGGTCGACGGCTTACAAATTCCGACAGTGAAGCACCCGAAAATCTTGGGTGTCACTTTTGATAGCCTTTTTACCTCTTCAGCACACGCCACTGAAATCACGCATAAACTGTGAAATTAGAACAAGGTCCTCAAAGCACTAGCCGGCAGTACTTGGGTACGGACAAAGAAACCTCGCTAGCCATCTACAAGACGATTGGCCGGATATGCTGCTCCAGTGTGGTCGCCTTCGTTGTGTGATACCCAGTAGAGAAATATTCAAAGCTGTCAAAACGCAGCCTTAAGGACCGTCACAGACTGCCTTCAAATTACCTCCGAACACCACCTTCACGAGGAAACCAAGGTTCTACCGGTCAAGGAATACAACGTCATGTTGACGCAACAGTTCCTTCTGGGATGTCATCGGAGGAGTCATCCAAACTTCAACATCACATGGTTGGAGTCTCCCCCGAGGCATGTCAGACAGGACCTACGGAAATACAAGGAGAGCATACTGAGGTATGTGCAGGATCCATTTGATAGCCGCTCGTATTTGACAGCTTTGAACGACATTCACAGAGACGCCATGAATTACGCGGTAGCAGGATACCGTATGAATGTCGTACTTGGAGGTGGCCCACCACCGATAGCAGACTCCGAGAAGATTCTGCCGCGTGGAACAAGAGTCGTTCTGGCACAACTTAGATCAGGATGAAGCAATAGACTTAATGCCTTTTGGTCCCGCATAGACCGTGAAGTACTTAACTTATGCCCAGCATGTGGTCAGGGTCCTCATGACACCCTCCACATATTTAATTGTTCAGCCAACCCTACTTCACTCAGTCCTATGGATTTATGGACTCATTCTGTTGAAGTAGCACAATTTCTTGGACTTGAACAACATGCAGAACCACCAGAACATCCAGATTGATTATTGTAAAATTGTTCATGCTGCTACAACAACAACAACTCCACCACTCAAAAACCGTTTAACATTTGACGAATATTTTAGGGGAACTTATTTTCAAATACTTGAATTGAAGATCCCAAAATTCACACAATTTCATCATGCAAAGAAGGTACGAGGTTTGTCGAAATTTTGAGAAAAGTGAAATGGAATCCTCTGCTCTGGCAACAAAAGATAGCTCTCGTTTAGGTTAAAAACCGAATTTTTTGCCAATCGGAGTATTCGATTGAATTCACACAATTTTCTGGTAATAGGAATTCAAGGAAACCAAGATGCAAAACAATTTAGACAAACGATTTTTTGACTCTGCTATTGGAACTTTGCTGATCAAACTAAAAATTGTGATCTTTAACAACAGAATAACACGATTCATTTGAAACTACAAACGAAACTCTTGTCTTTAAGGAGAAATAAACAAATTGTGTAATAAGAAATGAGCAACCTTACATCAGCGATTATGGATTACAGCTGTGAGTGAAAGTTAGTTGAATGAAAATTGTCAAAATTGGTCTGGAGATACTAAAAACAAATTAAAAAAGTACATACCACCTAACTTATTTTATAAATGCGGATATCTATCGACAATAATTGACCGATTACTGCCCGCAATTTCTACAAATATATATCTATCAGTGCTTAGTTACTTATGGAGTAAAAATATTTAGTAATTTTGATCCGTAGATATGCATTTGAAATTAATGTCAAGTTACCTCTTAGGTAAATCTATCAGCTGGGTATTTCACACCATAGATATCTATTTGTTGAAATTATGGGCATTAATGTGGTTATTCAAACACCTGTGTTCTATCAAGGTGTTTGACAAATGAGGTCAAAGGTCACTAAAGCTGGAGCGTAGAGCTCAATTTCCATTTCAACCTTGGTCTTGGAATTCTAAACATTCGGTTAAGGAGTCACAAAGTACCAAACAACCAAAGGAGGTCAAAGGTCAACAAAACTTTAAACTTTCAAGTCATTCCCATTTTTATAGATCGTTTACTAGTATCATTATTAACTACATCTAATAACTTATCACACCGCCTGCTGAAGCTCCATACTAATACTCCACTAAATTATAAGATTAAGCCATTTTGTAACACTAAAGTAATTTCCTACACTTTAAGTTTTGGAACAGCCAAAAACTTTTTCTAGTTAACATTTTTTTTTTGTTCATTGGCTTTGGCAGCCACAAAAAATTGATTTCCCCTCAATGTGAAAAAAAGAAGAATAGTTCAGTTCTACAAAAGTTTTAAGGAAAAACTAATGGAACAACAACAATCATACATCTAAAGCCAACAAACAACAACAAAAAAAAAAGCAAACATAGACAACAAGAAACAAATAGGACTGATGAGGAAAAAATATCCCTTTTTAGGTTTGGCATTAGTGATGGAAGCAAAACCCCAGCAAAAAAAAAACACACAAAATAGAAATAGATGAAATCAGTATTCAATGAGGCAAAAGCCTGCTCATTCGTTGTTGCATCAAAACCAAAAATAAGAAAAAAAAAACGGCACAGGGAAAGACAGAGACCAGAGACCAGAAACCAGAACATACGAGATTTGCATTACACATTGCTATTATTCAATGCTCAATTTTCAATAGTCGTTGTACAACATTGTGATGTTTTTACCTCAAATAAAGTGGCATTAGAGGTTCAGAAACAAGCAACAACAACAACTAACTATCAAATCCAAAAAGACTGTTGATGATGATGATGTTGGCTAGTGTAGCTGGCATTAAGAGTAGGATTTAAAGGGGTAAGGATCGCCCCGGAGTTTGTACTCGTATCATCAATGTATTGACTGGGAGAAGTACAAAAAAAAATATTTGGAACACAAAAACTTATTTACTTGAATGTGTTTAGGAAAAATTCTTAGTTTTGTAAAACATTTTCATATTAGAAAGGAACACTTTAAATGCTACAAATATTGTAGGGCGCATGTCAGGAAATTCAAACAGTAAAATCTCTAACAACAGGGACATATTGCAGACAAACATTTCTCCTATCAATTTAGCTTTTACTGTCGCCACACCATGAGCCAGTTGCTGCAAGTAAAATGCTGAGGCACATTTAACTTACACACGTCCAACTTAGTTTTCAAAGCTGCAACTCCTATGCTCTTGTTGTATGTACGAAAATCATATTGCAACATCTGTTGTAGATGAGTTGAAGAAAACTGCAAAAAAAAACACAAAATAACTAAATAAAGAAGACAAAAAAACAAAAACTCAACACAAAATTGTTGTTTGTTGCATCAACATCAACATTAAGCTTCTCGGGCACGTGATATTCATTTGTATACAAGACACAATCAAACACTGCTCCAACAAATTGCTCCTTAAACAAAAATTTCCTAAAGAAAACCAGGGATGGATGATGATGCAAAAAGAAACGAAGAGAGTTTTTTTTTTATTTGATTTTCCAAAACCACTTTAAAAAATTGCCAACACAAGAAAGTAGTATTATAATATTTTATATACTTTTTATATACATTTTGATTGTAAATCAAAACCGTGGCAGGGGAGCTAGGGTAGAGAGGTGGTAGTAGTATAAGTCCATATGTTTGGAGTTGTATTGCTGCAAATAAATTGTTGTATTTAAATTTAAGCATATGGTTGTCACTGGAGGAAATGGAGTAATTTGAAATCTTTTGAGTTTTAGAAATAATGAAATTAAAAACAGTCTTAGTCTTTGTAGGATTTTTTGTAAATTAAAGAAATACAAATAAAAGTCCCGACAGGATATTCATTGTATAGTCCCTAAATTAGCCAATTTGGATGTCATCATGTTGTCTTACCAACAACTGCCTTCGCAGACTTCTTAAAATATACTGGCCTAATACAATCTCCAACTGTGTTCGGGAAACAACTCAACAAATTCCAATACAAACGGAAATATGTAAACGAAAATGGAAGTGGATAGGTCACACACTTCGTAAAGATGATAACGATTGGCTTCACCTTAAGCTTTGGTGAGCAATTGTTGTGTTTCAGCGGCACTTTTCGCAAAGGCGTTCCCGCGTTGAGACAAAATTCGGCAAACAACAATAACTTTGTTGTAAATCAATAAATCTAGTATCTAGCCGTTAAATATCGATTTCTCAATTACAGCCCAGCAAAAAACATTACTGATTTGGAAGCAGTAGTAATTGGTACATCATTATTTTTGGAAGGAGCTAGATCATCTTATTTTAGTTACAACGATTTCTACAAAAGTCATTATAGGGATGTTTAAACCTTTTTGCAGGCATATCAATAGTCGCCTGTATGAAGGAAGCAGTATCTTAGTTTATTGGACGATCTCGACATCGAACTGCCGAGTATCATTTCTAGCTTCCAAATGCCTATAAATCAGTAACTTCTTATCTGAATTTATGCTGTTCCTGGAAAACCAATCAATTGCAACGATGTTTGAACTTCGATAAAGTAGTCACATCTTCAACTAAAGTAGTTTCTTCTGTACGATATGGATGAGTCATGAAAACACTAGGTTCTGGAAATGATCACTCGGATCAGTTCAATTTATTTCTGAATTCATTGATCGACTATTTGGTTATGAAATCAAACATGTTGTCTTTGTAAACCATCAGTCCTATACAATGCAGAAACAGGTATTTTTGTTTACATCACACGATCTCTATCATTTCTAGCAACCAAATCTAAAACGAGAATGTTAAAGACAACATATTAATTCCTGTTGTTCCTATAAGGAGCATAGGGCCGTAACTAGTTCGTTCCATTCGGATCTGTCGTATGCAATGGCTTTAATTTCCCTCCAGCTTTTACGAACTCTCGACAATTCCAGCTCAATCTGCCTCTTCCATGTATGAGCATGTCGTCCTCTACGCCTGCTTCCCTGGGGATTCCATTCGATTGCCTGAAGGTGGGTCAATAAGTCCCCAACTTTTGGAATTTCCTGGCTCTTAACTGCTCCTGTCAACAGCTATCAGTAAGTTGACTCCTGTTAAAATTTGCACAAGATACGTCATTTAATTTGTGTTAGACAGCCATTGATGGCAAACTACCTCGTGATTTGAGGAAAAATTGGAAAAAAGTGAATTTCGTCATACCAAGGCTAAGCTTGAAAAATGCTATGGGGACTCTGCAATGGTAAAAATGTTCTTTACTGAAATTCGTTGTGGCCGTAAAAATATGAAGAACGTTCTGGACGCCCAGTTGAGGTCTCTACATGCGAAGCAATTGAAGAAAAAAACACGATAAGATGTTGGCCGATCGGAGATGGAAATTATGGATATAGATAGATTGTGGAAGTCATAAGCATGTTACATGGCTCAGTGGTTTCGATTTTAAATGATCACTTCGAAGAGAGTTGAGAAAGTTGTCACCACGATGGCTACAGCATTTGTAAACAATCGGGTGCTGTTTCCATAGCAAAAATCCATTAACTAGGATACGAACTGTTCCATCTTCGGCCCCATTCTCAGGATTTAGAACCGAGTAACTATTTCTTGTTTCCAAACCTGAAGAAATGTCTCGGCGGAGATATGACTCCAACGATGAAATCATCTCATAAAAAAAAAATACCTATGTTGATGACCTCGACAAATTCAATTTTTTGGAAGGGATAAAAAAACTTGCAGAAACGTCGGACAAAGTGTATAGAGCTCAAAGGAGACTATGTTGAAAAATAAAATGATTTTTTATCCAAAAACCTGTGTTTCATTCAAAAAGGCCCCTCCCTCGTATTATACAGGATTTTCTTTGCTGTTTTGTGAGTTCATAATCTGATATTCAGTTCAAATAATGGTAATGTGGAGTCACTGCAGTCTGATATTTCTAAGCATCATTTATCGTAAAACTCCTTTTATATTTCAAATAGTATTTTTAAGCAATTATACTTGTAAACAATAAAAGTAACCGGGACATCTAAACAAAGAAAGTTGTTTGTTGTGGAAAAATGGAAAAGATAAGATTAATATCATAATTACGATATTTTGGTACTAATTTTATTGATAACTCTTCAATAATTGCAAAATCTCTACCAATATCTTGTAACTTAAACATTTTTTACGTTGTGACGAACTTTTTCACTCGGCGAAGAACAGCTGATGCTGTTGTTAAACGAGTTAAAAACAACTTCAGCTAGTTTTATATTTAGAGTCGACTTCAGCGTCAGAAGTATACTTTAACTTGTCTATGATAGACCTTAAGTCCACTCTTAAGTAAAGTCGAGTTTAATTCTCTTAAAATGTACTTTATTTTTGACTATGATTATGGGCCATTATTTTTATAGGTTTAATCAATAGTTATGAATTTATGAACCTCTTTTGAAAACACTTCCTTTAAGGTTTTAATAGTGCTTTCGGTCACTTTGTTCGAACAATATCCGTTTAAAATCTACCACAATTTTCGACACCTTTTTTTGTGCTCTTCAATTCTCTTTCAACAAGAGCCAAATATCTCTCCACTGGCCTTAGCTCCAGGCATTTTGGAGGATTTGTCTCTCTTGGTACAAACACCACATTATTGTTCTTGTACCACTCATGATCTTTCTTACCATAGGATGCCAAATCAGGCCAAAAATAAGTGGACACATTAAGAAGTCTTATGAATGGAAGCATCCTCTTTTGTAAACATTCCTTGATGTAAATTTCGGTTTTATAGAGCCCTTTAAAACAAATGTTTGGCTTCTTTTGCCGCAACTGCATATTGTTTGATATACCAAGAAATTATTGGGAAAATTTTCTGCTTTTGGGTTCTAAAAATTTTCCAGAACATACGTTTCGTCATCTATTATACAGCAGTTATATTTTACGTATAAAATTTGACTTCAATTTCCGTGCTCTGTCTTTGGTCTCTAGATTTCTAGCTGAGTTCCTGTCAGGAATTTTGTGAGCCTTGTATGTTTTTAAACCTTTTTTGGCTTTAACTTTTCGTACCAAATAGTCCAAGTACTGAGCTAACCGGATGTGTTGGGAGCTCTTGAAAATGTTTTTTATTTATTTGCTTAAAAAACATCTTGTGGACCATTCCTTCTACCTGAATCAGGTTTTCTATCAACGGACAAGTTCTCCCGATACTGCTTAATAACATTGGAATCAGTTTTACGGCAGACCTTTGATTATTTGGCCAACTTTTTGTTGGACCAAGTTGGGATTAGTTGAAAATATTTAATAATTTTAGTACAAACTTTTTTCTCGTCACTCATTTTAATCAGATTAAATGAACAGAATTGGCATTAAACTTAATAACTGACATACATTTCAAAGGTAAATTGATCTCACTCCTTTCTCTATCACATGTGGTTGAATCGCTGGAGGATAGTGTTTTAAAATATTCTTAGAAAACATCAAAGTCAATAATTTCAGAATCTCTCCAATTGCCCTTAAGTTAATGGGTCGGTTTTTAGATTAAGCTTACTTTCATTTTAGTCCGACTTAATTTTATTAATAACGTTTAAAAGTTATTACAATTTATAGTTTAAATGGCATTTTGCTACTATTTTCTGAATAATTCTGTGGTCGTTTTGAAAAACTAGGTAACTCCACTTTTTGGGAAAATTGAAATTTTGATTTAGTTTCTAATTTAATAGTTATTTTCATATAAAAACTTGCTAACCCCATGCATTTTTTGAAAAAACAAGGTAACTCCATATTTTCTTAAAAAATTGAAAAATTACAAGTTTAAAACAACGTTGTTTCGGAAACTAACAGAGAAAGAGCGAAATAGAACAAAATATAAAAGAATACAATTTTTTTTTTTTTAAATGGGTAACTCATTTTTTCGTAAAAAATAACGGATAAATTAACTTACTGAGTTTAATAGTCAATGTTTTACCACAAATGATTATTAAAGTTGCCTTAATTCCGTAAAATATAAAAATAAATTAATTTTTTTTTTTGGAAAAACTAGGTAACTCCATTATTCGAAAGAACAAGGTAACTGACATCGATTTTCGGTTCTAATGTCCAAAAATGAGTTCAATGGATCCAGAAATCTTCAACATTATTTTAATATTGTGTTATGCATGCATAATAACATAAATTCATATTAAATAATTAGTGAAATATGTTTAAAACTTTAAATGTATTTTTCTCATGTTTTCAAAAAATGGAGTTACCTAGTTTTTCCAAACCACCACAGAATTATAGTTTCCTAAAAACAAAAAATGCATTTTATAGCCATTTTTATAGCCATTTTTCTTTATTAATAACACAAACATTTCCTAAATTCTCCAGGTTATTTTTAAAATTTTATTGCAAAACTCACTCATGCCACCATCATAATCTTTTAAATACTTTATTAAACATTTAAGTGTTTAATTTTTTTTTTACGTATTCAGTTGTCATAGCGCACAGCTGAACAATTTACATTCATGTAATACAAGACAACAAGTACGAGTACGAGTATCTAATAAATTCCATATGTTTAACACCTTAAACACATACAATAACGCTTAATTAAACTTGCACAGACACACATAGATACAGACATACATACATACACCTAACGAGGAGGCAGCCGCCTCTTTATAAGGAGCATGTTGAAATTATAAAAAAAAATATTTTTTTTTGTTCAACTCATCTTACAATTACAAGCAATTAAATGTTACAACGATCAATAAAGTAGAAAATTTACAATATATACACTCACACACATGATTTTAATTTGCAACGTGGATTTTTTTCAAGTTGCAGACAACTATCAGTGCTCGATGGATACCCACCCTACCGCTCAAAGTGTGGGCTGTAGGAAGCCAGGTGAGTTGTGTGTGTTGTGTTGATGATATTATTTCTTTTAGTGTATTTGCCACATTTGGATGTTGAAAGTTGTGTATATGGTAGATGGCTGGGTTGGTTGGTTGGTTTGTATGCATATTGCATACAACAGTCTATCTTTGCGTGCTGCCAGCCCGTCTGTCCGTACGTCCGTCCATCCTTCCTACCATCTATCTATCTGTACAATCATAATGAAATTTTCTGCACAATTTGTGCACATGGTGGTTTTTATTGGACAATGACAATGACTACTATTACCACTTCTACTAAGACTACAACTATAGCAACAACTCCAACTACAACTACAACTGCCACTATCATCCAGCTATTATGGCATAAAGTCTGCTTTTTATTTACGTGTTCCGAGGAGTACTAACATTCATAAAAAAACAAACCACATCTAATAAAAGAATGGATGAATGAATGAACCAACGAAAGAGTGGGTGGGTGGCTTGGCTACTCGTTATTTCTATATGTATAAATAAAACCTATAAAAAATATAAAACCAACCAAGTTGCAAGTTTACAACCAGAACTAGACAATTGACTAGAAAATTATGTGTACTTCCGTTAAATGTAATTATAGCTGGCCCAAAGTCGTAGGTAACAAAAAAAAAAGAACTACAGCAGTTTAAAGTTAATAGACACTCAACGCACAAAGGTAAGAAAGATAAAACGACAGACAATCCAACAGACAGTCCGTGCTTTAGTCATTCGTTTACTATTACAGCATTTAGAGTTTCACTATACAAAAGACAAAATGTGCTAAAACTTTCTTTATTTCTTTTTGGGGAAAACCACAAAAAATAACTCTCTATATATAAAATTCCCTCTTACATTCATGCCACATCCACACACACACACACTCACATTGTGTATGAAAGTGTGTGGCTTCTAAATAAAGAAACACGTAGCAATTGCTGCATTAAAATGCATTTCCTGCGGTTAAACATTTTTGTTGCTGTGTTCCTGTTGCCTGCCCGTTGTTGTAGGTACACGAAAATGGCAAATAACGTTTTTAAGCTTGTCTCCCCGAAATATCTGTGTGTATGGCTGCATTGAAAACTTAATGCCATTAAGTACTATGGAAAAAAGAAGATAACATACACTAAATACACATATATTCTTGCAAAGGTATGCCAGCAAATGAGGGGAGGTCAGAATTGGAGATGAAATTGTCGTTACTTTGGGTACTTTTTTTTGGTTTAAAAGTACTTTGTGGGAAGTACTTCTCACTTTTTATTCACAGTACTAATTCCAATTTCAAATGAAATATACAATCATTCTAGCTGCCCGCCCCGGCGGCACGATTACGGATATTATTTTCAAAGTTGCTCAAACAAACTTTGAAGACTACCACTATAATAGTACTTCAGATATGAAATAATAAATTTTTACTTCCTGTGGGAAGTGCCACGCCCATTGTACGAACCTATATAGTTCCCTTCCAGGGACACACTCAAACACACATAAACAATTTCATCGAAATCGGCCCAGCCATTAAGTAGGAGTTCCGTTACTATAATTATATATGTAAAGAAGAAGATTGCCATGATATGCAGATATCAGAAGGAGGATCCATGAAGGTACTAGTAGTAAAAGTGAATCTAGAAGCCCTTGTAGATTACACCTAGCTAAGGGATGCTTGGCGAAAACAAAACATAAAACTAACCTCAATTATCTGTAGGACGACTAACGTTAAGGAACATATCTAATACTTTCTGCCAAAATGTTTGCATAGCTCCTAATAAGAAACGTGAACTCCCCCAAAATTGCTCCTCTATCAATTAAATTAGACTTTGCAGGATCGTTGTCACAAGGAATATTCAGCTCGTGATATTTCTGACTCTAGTATTACAAATGTATTCAAACATCTAAGTTTCTGTAGAAATCTAAAACCGAGATAGTTGTATACGAGGATACAGTCCGATTGTATCTCTACAATGTGGTGCAACAACCTTAGTATCGGTTACAGATCTCATCGGAAACTTACAAAACAGCGATGTTTTAGAATTAGCAAACCGCACATGCCAATTGGGATCTACGAAAGCTTCAAAACTCTTCGAACCATCCAAAGGGCTTACGTAACAGACATTAATAGACACAAAAGTTTCACAAGGATACAGTCGATTGTGTTTCTCAAGGAACTTGAAAAATTAATTCCTAAATGTGTAAAACCAATGTTTGGCAATCTGCAGATAAACTTCTTCTTATCCCAATTAGACTCCACGAAAGCCTCACAACATTTCAAATATTCCAAAGGGCTTAGCTAACAAAGATTAAGAGCCACAGGTTATAGAGACGAATGTGTCACTCAACGAACTTAAAAAATCATTTCGGAAATAAGCGAAAACAAAGTTTGGTCATTAGAACACAAACATAACCTCACGTCTTAGGATTCTCCTAATTAAATAAGATTCAGGATATCCAATCTAGAAACCTACACGATAGATCCATCTTACATAGATTAACAAAAGCCGCAAAAGTTTCATAAAAAGAAATTCAATTATGTCACTCTTGTAGGAAGGAGAAACATATATGAAATGATCCAAAATAATGTTGGGTTTCTGAAAACAAACTCCCATCATGTCTCATTCTAAACTAAACTAAGAAAACCGCTAATAAGATTTTGGAATCCCAATGCAGGCATCCAGAAAGACTCACTATACTTAAAGCCTCAAAAGTTTTACAAGGATAAATTGGATTTCCTTCGAAGGAAGGAAAATAATATCTGAAATAAGCGAAAACTATGTTTAAGTATCTGAAAAAATAACTTTGCTTTAATTCTAAAGATTTCCCAAGACTTAACTAAGAAAACCACTAACAAGATTTGAGATTACTAATCCAGTCATCGAGAAAGCCTCACGATATTTAAAGCAACCCAATAGTTCCATCTTAAAGCCGTAAAATTTTCACAAGACGAAAGTCGACTCTGTCACTCTCGGAAGAAGGAAAAACATCTCCAAAATAGTCAAAAACATTGTTTGGGTTTCTGAAGACAAACTTTGTCTACTGTCTAAAGATTCTCCTATGATGAACTGCGAATTAAATATAGGATACCGATAGCCTTGTCAGTAGTTTGTTTAAAACCACCCAATAGATCCATATTTCACAGATTAACAGACGCAAAATGTTCATAAGGAGAAATACGATTTTGTCACTATCGGAGGAAATGATCCAAAATAATGTTTGAGTTTCTGAAAAGAAACTTGACTCATGTCTCATTTCCCTAATCGAAACTAAGACAACCGCTAATAAGATTAAGGAATCCCAATGCAGGCACCTAGAAAGCCTGAATATATTTAAAGCTACCCAATATATTTATCTTACTGAGATAAACAGCCGCTAAAGTTTCACAAGGATAAAGTAGATTTCCTTCGATTTCCTTCGAAAACAATGTTTAAGTATCTGAAACTGAAACTTAAATTGGAAAACCGATAATAAGATTAGAGATTACCAATCCAGGAAACGAGAAAGCCTCGAGATATTTAAAGCCACCCAATAGATCCATCATACAGAGATTAACAGCCGTAAACGTATAGCAAGGAGAAAGCCGATTGTGAAAATCTCGGAAGGAAAATCAATGTTTGGATATTTGAAGAAAAAACTTCAAATAATCCTTTAAACTAAACTTAGATAAATGAAAATATGATTTCGGATTCCGAAATTGCACTCTCCGCCGTTTAATGAGGGATCTGGAAAGTCTCGTGATACTTGAATTCATTTAGAAAGGTAATGTTCTTAGAGATTTAAGCTGCAAAAGTTTAAAATTAAAAAAATTGGTTGAATAAGATTACGAATTCCAAAAATGAACTTTCTACAACTTAGTAGGGCACCTAAAAAGCCATACAAAAGGCTCTTTTTAAAGGGATTTACTGCCGTAAATGTCAGAGAAACTCAGTTGAGTTTCCTACGGAGTATGACAAGACATTGCTTATATAACTAAAGAAAGATACCTTTATCCTCATCTCTAAGGACTATTTGAAACTAGTACGTTCTAAGAAGCAGCCACATCTGCAGAACGAAACAGCTTCGATAGCATCTTCAGAGGAGATGTCACTGTTACTGACAGGAACTCCTTGTTTACATCTAACTGAAATATGATATTGAATATGTTTTTACACAAAACCTTTAATCCTATGATAATTCGAAAGCTTCTTGATATCATACAAGATGTTTGGAATAGTGCTAAGCTTGGGGCTTCTTCGCACGTTTTTGAATCACATTGAACGAAGCGGTCTAGCTTGGAGTAAGTAATATTAGAAATTTTAAAGACCATTAATCCCATAATGGATGTTTGGAATAGTGCTAAGCTTAATGTTCTTACGTAGATCTAAATCTAGAGTTTAAGAAACCAATGACTGCCAAGGAACGAGGAAGTCTGTTGGTTAATTGGTGTCCGGCTTTCATGATGTAAGGGATCGAGTTCTGGTAGCTTTGCTATGTTTGATGGATGCACAAGCGACGATACCCTTAATGACGTCTGTCGATTTTTTTGGACGAATACGAGGAATAAGCGATGGAACACCTCATCTGCCTGTACCCTGCTCTATCGAGGATAAGGACTGCGACATAGGGCTGCCGTTTCAGCATAAACTAATGAGTATATTAGGGTGGATAATTGGAAAATGAATTCGTACATCGGGTTGGTTTAGCATCGGACATCTCTCGGACATGCAAAGCTCCTTAATGGACGACCGAGACATGATCCTTTTCGTGTTTCACAAAGGAATCACTGGCTGGTTGGCTTGGACAGCGATGGATAAATTTCGCATTCACAACTTTTAACATCACCTAATACCCATCATATTTAGTACCTTTAAGCTGAACAAAACCCCTTATTCCTTTTGCTAAAGTATCATTTCAAAATGCCAATCTACCATCCCTATTGCCAGACTATTAAACATACAAAGAGTGGGTGAGTTAAGTTTATATTCATACTCATATTAGAGTATGTTGATACTGAGGACGATGATGATGACAATGATCATGTGTGTGTTTTAGATGCATGAATATAAACAATTTTATTCATGCACTATAGAATTAAATTCGTCGTATGTGTGTTTGTGTGTGCGGTAAATGAGGTGACTAAATTTATAGACTCTCATCGTGACAGGCACAAAGGAGACAGAGACAGAGACAGAAACGGCAGCAGCAGCAGGTACATGTGGTAAGTAAACGTAGTAAGATGACAATAGTTTTGTAGCCAAAATACATGTTAATTAAAAATGGGGATGGGTAAAAGGAGTTGATGTAGGCCTTAACCAGTTGCCTGGTGGGTATGAAATTTTCAATTAAAAAGGTTTTAATGAAAATAGGGAACAGCAGATTGGAAGAGGCTTTAAGAAATATATGAAGTTAAGTTTATTAGAGAAATAAAGAAGATGAATCTTTTTAGTCTACTTTTTGTCAACTAATTTATAATTCAGTAAACTTTCAATAGTTTCGGGCAATATTAACTCCAAAATGTGGGGTTTATGATCCTAAAACCTTTGGAATGATGCGTATAATATCAATAGTTTAGGAGAACTCACAATTAAAACTTCAACGGCATAAATCGGAGATGAATTGACATCATACTATTGATAATTTAGCTCAAATTTTTGGGTGGTGTGTGAGTTGCGACATGATGCAGCAACTAAAGATATTGAAGGAGTATTTCAGACGTTTCCCAAACCATGAACTCAATTAATTTCCTATTTTGAAGGATATATTGGAAATAAATTTACGGTTTAATGTTTCAACATCTCAATGATCACTGTCTTTATTTCCACAATTCTCAATTTAAAAATCCAAATCTCTGAATTTTATAATCATTTAAACTGTGCACTAAAATTGCATCTACTGAACATTCAACATCCTTCATTCTCCCCTTTACATTTCGCGTTACAAATTCAAAATAAAAACATTTGTTATTTTAAATAATGTGTGCAATGTACTTGGAAAACTGAATTCCTTTTATTTAATACAAAATTAATTACATTAATTTCCTTTTTCGCTGAATCTTTGCAATCTCCTAGCAGATGTTTTAAGCATTTTAAAGTCATCGGAAATGACCTTATCGTAAATATAATAACTTTTTTTGGTTTGTTTTTTTTTTATTTTTGCTTGTCGTTTCTGTTACACGTGTCATTTATTTATGTTGAACATTATTTTATGTTCTGTTGCATAAACTTTTCATTATGCCACCAACCTTCCTGCTGTTTTGGCATTTAAATACACATTTCAGTTGCATTGAAATGGTTGGCACATAAGTTTTTGGAGAAGAGGAGAGCTGTCGCTTGCTACATTACAATTAACACTTGCAACACATTTCAAATACGACTCCTACAAATACTGGTGGCTGTATGGTTGTCCGTCATTGACACTACGCCTGGTATTTTTAGTTGTTTCTGGGCATGATTATGTGTCTACAATGCTTAATGAAATCACAATTAAATTGTAAATTTTGAAAAAGGCAATAACATACAACTACAGCTGCGAGAAATTAATATTTTAATGAACATTTTTGAAGCGAAGTATTTACACATGTATAAATTGCAGGACCAGAGTGTCTTAATGTTGAAGGAAGCACGATTTTCAGTTTCTAAACTTCACCAAAGTTGTCTGGAAGGACCAAATGTGGAAGAGCCAGTTTAGAGTGTGTAACTATGGATCCAGGATGTACGAAACCATATTTTTATTTGTCTAGGATAGACGACTCCATTGCGATGGCTGTGTTTGGTAAGAAAGCTCTCCTTTTGGATGTTCTATTTTGAAAACATGAAAGAGAATATCATAAAGTACCTTATTAGACATTGCTCCTCTATTTTAAGAAAACGAAAGGGACCGTCATTGCAAAATAAGCTTTCGGATTTATCATCAAGAAATCCACACGATATCTTAAGCTGTTTTTAAAGATATTTATTGCCGCAGTTTCACAAAGAGAAATTCAGCCACAGAGGCTGGAAAATCATATCTGAAATAAACGTCAGGCCTTCTACATACTAAAACTACACAGACAGTTCCTTCAAGTTAACTCGTCATAATAACCAAACATTAATAAATTTGTTAAAAACTAAATTTCAATTCCGATAGTCAATACTGAAAGAATTTTACGGTTTATCACCCAGAAAGCCTCATGAAACTATAAACCATTCAAAATGTTCTCTTTAAAAGGTTTATACTCGCAAAAAATTCACAAAGATAAGTCATCTCGTTTGGGTATCTGATAGATACCAAGGACTTCCCTAAACATCAAGGCACTGTTGACTAAAACAGTCTAGCCAGCTCCTTTAACTAAACTCTTCCCAATACTTAAGCATTGATGCATCTGATACCTACATATTCCTATTCCGATAGTCAGTATTGAATGTTGTATCACCCAGAAAGCCTTATGATACTTTAAGTCATTCGAAAGGCTCTCTCAAAAATATTCACAAGGCTGGAAAGTCATATCAAAAGCATAGTTTGGGTATTTGAAAGAAACACTTCCCCCATGTAGATGGACTTTGCTAAAAACGTAGAAGGACTTTATTAAACATGCTAATACTGGAACCGCCTAGGCTGGTTCTTTAACTAAACTCTTTGCTCTACCCAAACATTAAAGGATCTGGGACATATTAAAATCCTATTGACGAAAGCATTGCTTGGGTATCTAAAAGAAATACTTCGCCTTCCTAAACTTCAGGCATCTGCAGACAAAATCAGCCCAGATAAGAACATTCAGCGAAGATGACAATGCCATTCAATGTCTCCTTTTAAGTGAAACACACAGTGAATGTGATGCAGGCTGACCCAGATTCCGTTAAATTTCTTTTGAAATAGGCAGTCGCTATCATAATGTATGTTTGAGATAGAGCTAAGGTCTAGATCCACAAGATTACGATCTAATCAAATGCTTTTCTTTTCGATGTTAGTTCTAATGATAGTTATTGCTGCTCTTTTTCCAGACAACGGAGAGTTTATAAATTCTGTTTAATCACCTAGAAAGTCTCATGATAATTTAAGCTTGTGAAAGTGATTTAGGAGAAAGTACAATTTTACTAACGGAGAATCCAAGATCATCTCTGATCTATTAAATTGGTTTTAAAGTAGGTAGTCGTTATCTTAAAGAATATTTGGGATAGTGCTAAGCTTGAAGTTACAACACAAGTCTAGATCTACTAGTATTATTATAAATTCTGGTTGTATGTACTCCTTTGGGATGTATGTTCTAAAGAACTCTTTTTGGAAAAAGAGGAGAAATGATTACCCTCTTATTCATTAAATTCTGATTATTCACTTAGAAAATCTCATGATATTTTCAGATTTTTAAAGTAATTTAGCAGAAACTCCAAATTTCACTAATGGAGAATTAGAAATCATCCCCGAAATAAGCTAATGTATTGTGTTGACATCTGAAACATAAGCTACTTTCTCGCACAAAGAATTTCCTAAACGTCGGTGCATCATTAAAATAAAATAGTCCAGATAGATCTTTTGTCAAAGATAGCACAGCCATCGATTTATACATGACTTCTTCTAAGTGAATCACGATCTTTAAGGAACTAATGGTAGTCTTTTTGGAAGTCTCTAAACAAATTATTAATGATTTTTCCAATGCGACGGTGAAGGTTAATCCAAAGTTAGTAAAATTTCGTTCAAATTTTTAAGCAGGTCAGAATCTACAGGAGACTTAGAAGCTTAAGCGAGATATTTTTGAGAGCAGTTCTATCCTTTCAGAGAACGAATATTCTCAGTCTAAAAATTAAGATTTGTAAAGAGTGGATGTTGACAATCCGTGGCAATCCATGTTGCTTTGGCGGCGTTATTCTGTTACTAAAGCGAAATTACTACGTCAAGTCCAAAACATTACTTCCTAATGAGTGTTCGTTAATGCAAACGTCATCATTAATTGCCTTTTTATCTTTTGCGAGAATTAACCTCCAAACTGTTCCAATTTGAAGACTCTAGACAGTTTCTGAATTCACAGAACCGTGCTAAGCCAACTGTGTTGCTTATGATCTGGCGAAAATCAGGCGCCATGATGCCTGAGGGAGACATAGACTGTCTATGCGGGATTCTGTTATCTAAATGTCAGAAAATTAGTAACTTTACTATGAGCTCGCTCAAAAAAGTTGGAGGTGTGAACCCACCTGTATGATTATCAGAATGATATGGCCTCGACTAAACCGAGGGCTTACAACATATCTACTTGGCCTAATACACTCACAAATTTGGCAATCATGCAATGAGGCTTGGCCTGCCCTATTATGACTTCTGTAGAAGCAATCAGAATATAAAGAAGGATGAAACCATTTTTCATCTTCATTGTCCGGCATTAGGAGATCTATGTATCAGGTTTCTTGGACATCGTTCCATCTGAACACTCCGCCATGAAGTTAGAATGCATCAACGCCTTTATAAGTAATAGTAATTGGCTACTCTAGCTAAACACGAAAATCTCCTTGGGGTGTCATAGTATCCGTCAAATTACTGGATTTTACTAATCTTCATCTTTCCATCTTTCTCTTCACCTGACATCTTCCTCTATATTTCTTCTACTCCTTTACTCTATCTGACTTTCCTCTTCTCTTTTCAAATCTATCTGGCCCTCTTTAATTTTCTATTTCCAGATAACACAAAGGGACCTACTGTTTGGGTACAAGTGATGTTTTCTTTCCTGTTTCTACTAGACGGCTGCCTGATAACCTAACCTAAACTTGCTAAGACGTGGGAGACATTTAAAAATTTACCCCAAGTTTGGGAATCCCCACTGCTTCTATGCGTATGAGTTCAGTATCATTCTGATTACACACAAAATAAAACTACACTCCTACTATGGCACGTTAACAGCGGTGGAAAAAAAACAAACAGTAGCAACAACAAAAACTGTAATTAACAGTTATATCCTGCCTGTATGACTCCATACATGTGTATGAGCAACAGAGAAACTGACAGTCTGACTGGTGTTTAATGCATGTACAAAATATATGCTTTCAAGACATGTCACACCACTTGCCATTTCATCGTATTCATAGTCACAATAGCCGTCATCATCATCATCATCAGCGGCGTCATAATCATGTTGCAATTACAGCGAAACGACGGCACACTGCCTTACAATAAAATAAATAAATATTTTTGCAAGAAAACCATGACAACATTTGAAAAGTATACAGAATATTTATACAAAAATTGTTTGTTCAAAAAAAAATAAATAAAGAAACAGGATTTTTATAGTTAGCAATTTATGGTAGTTGCAGCAGTAAAAATTTCTACTTGGAAGAGCTGCTTGCAGTATAAAAATACCACTTTAACAAGCTACAACAATGTATGACTCTGTTAACAGCAAAAATAAATGTATAAAATGTATGCGTTCTAATTGGGAAATACAAGGAGGATGATTTTAATGATAAAATTCTATGGAATTTCACCTGTTAGGCGGATAGTTTACATGAAGGAAGAATATTTAAAGTGGGGGGAAACGTTTAGTATAGCTAAAGAGCTTTGATATAATTTAAAATGTTTCAAGACACTTAAAAGTAATCGGATTTAACTAGTCATTTGACTAGTTGATCTAATACTTTTCAAATAATAGGAGGGAAAGTTTTCTCTGTGAAAAAATTATGACGACAAGGCTAAATCAGAACAAGAACTTGGGTGCAAACATTAGGTCGCTCTGTATAACCTGAAAATAAAAATAGAGGAGGTCCAGTTAGAGATGAAAAGAGAATAAGGAACAGAAGAAATAAAGAAGAAGGTGGAGAGAAGAGGAGGAGTGAGGGAGATAGTATACACCAGTCTTTCGACGGATACTGGGTCACTCTGTGGATATGCCCATTTCTGGCTTGATTAGCCTATAGCTACTCCTGAGAAAAGCATTGATGCATTCTAACTTCATGTCCGATAGCTCAGAAAGACTATTTAAGGAACAATGTCCCCGAAACCTGATGCGTAGATCTCCTAATGCCGGACAATGATAAAGAAGATGAAAAATGCTCTCAACCTCCTCTTCATTTTGACAACTTCTACATAAGTTATTATAGGGCAGGCCAAGTCTCCTCGCAAGGTTGCCAAATGTGAAGTGTCCGGTTATAACTGCCACTACGTTGATTAATTGTAAGCGTGTCAGGCCAACACCCAGAGAAAAAACAACTTAAAATCAATAAAAACAATATTCAATCAATAAGAAACATTAACGAAAGTCTAGTAATGTTGAATTTTTTTATTTCAATATGGAAAAATAATAATTTAAAGTTAAAAATTACTGATTTATAGTATTTTAATATGATTTTTATATGGCTTTTCTATTATAATGAACATTATTGAATTAATATGACGCGTTCTTGTTTTTAAGTTGCAGTTTTTCCCTTAGTGAAGAAGATATGTTGGTCGCCCTCGGTTAAGTCGGGGTCATTTCACTCTGATAATCATACAGGTGGATTCAACTTCCCATCTTGTGTGCGCGAGCTCATCGTAAAAATTATTAATTTGCTGCTTGCAATTAGATAACGGAATCCCGCATAGGAAGTTTATGTCTCCGTCAGGCATCATGACGCCTTTTTTCGGCAGATCATCAGCTACATAGTTGCCCAAACCCGTGTCCAAGTACCCACATGAGAACGAATGTTGAATACCTCTCCATCCTCCTAAAGCCTAAGCTTAAACGATTTAAAAACGGGTATCCTTTCAGTTGAAATGTTAATCCGAAGGTTGTGACATCTTCATAAACCCGAATATCTGAAGATAAACTATGCATTTGAATTCATTAACCTTAAAAATTACTATTCTTAAATTGTAGACTTGTAAGTGGGATCTCATCTGGTTTAAAATTCGCCTTCTTCTAAGTGAATCACTATGGGAGTCTTTTTGTAAGTTCTTAAACAAAATTTTTAATGATTTTCCTTTGGTTAACCCAAAGTTAGTAAAATTTCCTTCAAATTAGGCAGTTGTTCTCAAAAAATTAGTTTGGAATAGTACTAAGCTTGATGTTATTACCCAGATCAAAATCTATAGGAGACTTAGAAGCTCATGAGTGATATTTTTGGAGACAGTTCTAACCTCTGGTATTTCTCAGTCTAAAAACTAAGATTTATAAAGGGTCAATGTTGACAATCCGTGGCAGCCTTGTTGCTTTGGTGTCATTTTTCAAATCTGTTGATTATTATCATGTTACTAAAGCCAAATTACTACGTCAAGTCCAAATGATTAAACATTACTTTCTAGTGAGTGTTCGTTAATGCAATTGTCATCATTAATTTCCTTATTATCTTTTGCGAGAATTGACCGCCATACTGGTTGACTTGAAGCCTCTAGACAGTTTCTTATAAACTGTAGATACAGAATGTCTGTGGCTTCCCAAAATGATTCTATTACAAATTCACAAGAAATTACAAATAAAGGAAAATAACATCCTTATATATAAACACTGATTTGAATCAACGATGTTGAACGATTATAAAAACACTGATTTGAATCAACAGAAGATATTAATGTTGAAAGAAGATCACTTAATTTACAATTGTGTGAATCATTTCTTCCAAGATATTACGAAGAAGAATAGGAGACTTCTCAATGTCTCCTATTGAGAAGTCTCCTATGTTATCTGTATATAAATTGCATACATACGAAAATCTTCTGTATTTAGAAGCAGATCCAAAATAACCACAAAATCTAGAATGCTCAACAAAGTCAAAGACAATGCCTACTGAAATGTTTTAGAATGTCCAGCACTACAGTAAGGATTTTTGACTCAGTCAATTATTCACCCAAAGTTACAGATTAGATAACCAAAGATGCGAAAAGATAGCAGATGAAACTACAGACTTCGAGTTTTCGAAATCACTTTGAATTGTTTAGACAAGCATGGAAAAGTTGATACGATCGTATTATATACATGACTTAAAAATTAGGGATTTTTATTACATTTTCAGCTTTTATTTTGAAACATTTGTACACTATAAATTTATTTAATCTTTCTAGCAACATATGGATTCCGCGCCTAAAGAACTGCTCATCTTTTGAGGCCAAGATGGAATCAAGCCAATATCAGATACACCGTTCCAAAGTGATGCATATCTTAGAGAGAGAAACAAATAGTAAGCGAACAAGGTCTGGACTATAAGGCGGGTGAGGCGAAACTTCCCAACCACTTCATTCTAAATACTTTTTAACAGGTATTGCAGCATGTGGCAGAGTGTTTTCATGATGGAATAATAAGGTTTTATGTCTGGTCGAATATGCTGGGCCTTTTTCGCATGCTCGTTTTAAACGAATCGGTACAGGTTCCATGTGATGATCTGGCCAGATTTCAGCAGCTCATAACAGATAGAACCCTTTTGCTCCCACCAAATACAAAGCATTAACTTAGTGCAATGGATATTTGGCTTTGGTGTCGATTCGGCTGGCTGGCCGGGTTTCACGTATGATCTCTTACGCTTCAGGTTGTCGTATCCATTACGACATTTTTCAGTACAAATAATGATTCGGTGCAAAAACTATGGCTTCAATTCGTATGGTACCCAATTTCCAAAGCTTTTGGATGAATCCTGCTGCTCGCAAACGTTTTGAAATTGCTGCAAAAGTTTTGAGTGGCTCCCAATGATTTTGCTAGCTCTTGTTGAGTTTCACAACAATCGTTATAAGCACGTCCGTATATGTCGTGTTAATATTTTATTCTTTCGTTTAATTTCGCCATATTAAAAAGAAGAGAGGCATGCAATCAGCAAAGCAGTCAGCAGATCAAGTTGAGTATGGTCTATTGGCCAACGTTATTTTATTTTCAAAGACATTTAGCTAAGACACACTAGGCAAGTAAGCGAAGACAATACTCTTTGGTATTGATCATTTTCGAGCCGATTTGTCGTAAATCAAGTTGTTTGCAGTGTTTAAAAAGCTACGATAACTAACAAATTTTTAACTGTTGCTACAACTACTGCTTCAAAAAAGTGTATGTAGCGGTAGCAATAGCATTTGTCTTTTTTCGTTTTCTTGTTTTTTTAAAACTACTGCTACCTTCAAAATATAAAACTCTTAACAGAGCAGTAGTAATAAAACATGAATTGTAAATGGAGTAGTAGCATAAAAATACAAATCATTGCTACTGCTCTATATCGAGTTTTAATTTTTGAGGTAACAGTAAAGTAGCAGTTGATGCAGCAGTTAAGGTAGCAATAAAAGTAGTCAAAAAAGAAAATCTTCAGTCATAACACCAAAATTGACATAATTAAACACTGTGTGTTGTTTTTGTTTTGAGAGAGTTTGAAAGAATTATTCGATTTTATTCGTCTCAGATGTTCGTCTTTCTAACAGAAAGATCGTGTTTTCTGTGTGTATAACAAAAAAGCCGAACTTTTGTTTACAACACGACCAACATACACAAATATACATTCACAACAACAACACATAATATAATTTTTTTTCTGAAGATTTTTATTTTTGACTTATTTTATTGCTACCTCAACTGCTACTTAGCTGCTACTTCAACTGCTACTTAACTGCTACTTCTTCTACTACCTCAACTGCTACTTCTATTACTACTAAATTTTAAAAGTAGCAGAATTAATAAAAAACTAATGACTGCTACATCAAAACATTTTCTTTTTTAAGGTAGCAATAGAAAATAAATTACTCTGCTACTTTTAAATTTTTCTTTTATTAGTACTACTACAACTACTGCTACCAAAATGTAAAGGTAGCAGTAGTAGTAGTAATTATTGACTCCGAGTTTTTATTAATTTTTTAACTAGACTACTTGTGTTTTTTCGTTGCTACTGCTACTTGTAGTCTAGTTTTTTAAACACTGGTTGTTTGTATGGGAAATCTTGGAGCAAATCACTCGATATTAACAAATCAAATGTTGGCTCCAAATCAAGATCTATAAGATGTATCATTTGAACGATGCTCTCAGTTCTAGTGATTGTGATAAACATGTCATTCAGGATGAAATATCTTGTGGAATATTTTGGTTCAATAGTTTTGTGTTCTAATAAAAAAGTATTTAATAAAAATTCACGATATTTTTTTTGTGTTTTTACAATGAAAGCAAGAATGCCTCAACATTATGACTAACTTTGCGAACACGTATTTTTTTACATATTTTGCTTATGACAAACTCCAATAAGCAAATTAATAAAAAAAATATCTTAATCATTAGCATATGAATGAAAAGAAAACAAGAAAAAACATTAAGATATTTGTACAACTTACCTAATTCCACATATAATTTTGGTCTTACATTCTCCTGCCAGGCACTTAAATTTCCAATCACGAATAGTGTCAATATAAGGAAGACTTGCATACTGCTACTTGTACATGCTGTACATAGATGATGAGAGGCCATTTTTAAACGTGAAAATTTTGACATTTTATTATGTCTGTTGCTTACTCTCGCTCGCTAGCTCGCTCACTCAAACTTTGGGTGTTTTAAGCACGTTTTAAATATTTTCTGTGGATTTGTTTATTCTCCTTCTATCTCTGTACAAAATATTACAGCCACAAATGAATTGATATTTGTATTCAATTTAATTTGTCTTGTTTGTAGCTGTTTGCCTATGGACGTATTTGTTGGTTAGGCAAAATTTCTTTGCGCCCAGCTGATATATTTTGATTATATGGGATGTGAGCGGGGGATTTTAAACAGCCATTTATTTGTTTATAGTAGTTGGAAACAAAAATAATGTTAAAATTATTATGATTTGTTAAGAACCGAAAAATGATTTTTTTTATATTCCGATTGTTGCCTTAATTCGATGAAAATTGGCAACGTTGCTGGTGGTTTAATGCTGTTAGAAAAACGCCATTTTTATACAGCTTTGTGGAGAGAAAGCCATTTAGAGTCTGGAAAGAGAGAGAGAGGAAAGGAAAATTATGATTTGTATAGGAGACAAAGGTTTTATAAAGAGTTAAATATTAGCTTAGCGCACAAACATGATAAGTCTACGTTTTATAAAAATTAAGATTTTAATACAAAACGCTAGAATAAGTAAAAATACAATGCTTGCTTAAACAAAGTTTACAATTAGTTCGTTTTTTCTTGCTGTCTTACCGATATATGCAAAAGAGCTAAGTCCCATTTGTTGTATGCAAACATTTAAGTCCATTTTATTTTCTTAAAAATGGTATTTTCTTAATATTAAAAAACCAATGATTTTAGAACGTTTTTTTGGCTCTCCTGTAAAATTTATGAAAAGGGACTTAGCGCTTTTGGTCACTAAGCTAACGATGTGGAGTTTTAAAGGGTTTAGGTTTACAGTTAAGTACGTGAATTGTAATGAACTTTTTCATTCAATTTTTTAATTAAATATTCAAATTAGAAGTCTTTCAAATCATTGTTAAACACCACTATTTTTGTGTTTTAAATATTTTAAAAGTTTTGCAAATGTTTAATGAAGTCTTTGTTATATTTTCACCTTCATACTTAAAATTTTAACCAAATTCTGTTCTCTACTTCAAGCTACAACCTCCATTTAACAATTTCGCATGTTTTTCAAACATTTAAATCCATCTTCCACCAAAACCTGACTGCACTTAAGCAACTCCCCAAAAACCCAAACAACACCACAGCAAAAGAATCAACAAAAAAAAAAAACCCAACACAAAGCAGAAACACTTAATTACATGTTGTAAATCTAATTTGATTGTTGTAGCTTAAAATAACTTAATTTTAGCTGCAATATTTATTAAAAAAATAGCAAAAAAACTAAATGAAATCAAACAAATTATCAAAACGGAACAACTTGACATGTAGGTAACAACAAAAGGAGGAGAACTATGGAGCCCTGTTTATTATAACTGCATTGCGTGTAAAAACTAAATTAAAATAAAAGAACTACAAGAAAGCATACAAAAAAAACTTTAATTCTTAATGAAAAACTTTGATTTCTAAGGGTTAAACAGCAAAAAGTTTCATAATACAGCTGGCAAAAACGTAGAAAACATACGGTAATATTTATGCAGTTTAATCTTTTTTTTTTTTGAACTCTTTTCTGCTTTTCTTGTGCTTTTGAACACTTAATTAGGAAGAAATAAACAAGTTAATGAATCTCCTCCTCATACTCATAGTCATTATATTTTTTTTTGGGAAAAATTTTTATTCATGTTTTAGTTTTTCTTTTGCAACACAAACACTCCGGGTGTGAGGAATACAAGTATGTATAAATACAATTTTATAATAACTTAAAAAAAAGTTTGTCTACACCTTTATTTGATTTGTTATATTTTTTTGTTTTCACAAACAACATAAACATCAAATGAAAATATTTTTCAAATAGAAAAAGTTGTTGAATAGAAACTGAAGATGGTAACAAGTTTGTAAGGGGTTGCCAAGAACTACAAATTAGAATAAAATATTAAGATTAGTTTTTATTTGGAACCGAAGGACCAATTTGAAGTACTTTGGTAAGACTTTGTATTTGAATAGTTACTTTGTAATGAGCTAGTTTATATAATCTATAATTCCTTAGTGAATAATTACACTGTGCACGAAATTGACACTTTTTTTGTCAAGCGGGGCACCCGACGGGTTAACCTAATTCAAGTATGCTGAATTCGAGATATACCGTTATTTCAAAAATGTAGAAGGTTGCACAATATAATTGTTTCCACAACAATTAGATCTTCGCTTCGGAATGACACAAGGCGAACAGCTGTATGAGCAGGACGTTTTTTTTTTCAATGGAGAACTTTCGACCACAGCCTGATCTGTTAGAACAACAATTTTTAGAAATCACAAACCATTTTTGGGGAATTTTCCCTTTAATCCTTGCAATAGGCAAAGTTAATTCAAAGCTTCTGACATCTTTACAAAGCCGAATAGAAATCAAAAGAAAAACTCTTCTTTTCTAAATATTACTTTTATTCTTCTCTCAGATACAGATCCTACCTGCAACAGATCTATCCTTCCAAGTGTCTTGGACTCTTCTAAAATACCTTTACAAATTTCAATGACTATTTGTCTCGTAATTCTTCTTGTACCATGAAGATCTTTCAAGCAAGCAAAGTTTAACTTTATTCTTTTTAATTCTAAAGTTCTTTTAGCGGAGTATAAACTCTCAAATTGCCAGGCTATCCCACATCGAATCAAGTACTTAGTCGATCTATATCTTCATATAGAAATTTGGAACTCTTAATCCTCTAACCCGCATGCATTACAAAACAACAATTATCTCAAAAAGTAATTTTTACCTTCGTGAGAAGGGTATATATAAGTTTGTCATTCCGTTTGTAATTTCTACATTTTTCATTTCCGACCCTATAAAGTATATATATTCTGGATCCTTATAGATAGCGGAGTCGATTAAGCCATGTCCGTCTGTCTGTCTGTCTGTCTGTCTGTTGAAATCTATTTTCTGAAGACCCCAGATATCTTCGGAATCCAAATCTTCAATAATTCTGTCAGACATGCTTTCGAGAAGTTTGCTATTTAAAATCAGCAAAATCGGTCCATAAATAACGGAGATATGAGCAAAAAACCGGGACAACTTCGATTTTTGACCTATTTTTGATCTATATCTGGATTACTAAGTCATCAATATAGACAATATGGATATCTAATGATAGATATTTCAAAGTCCATTGCAACTATGTAAATAAGGCTAAGTTGGACCTACAATGGGTCAAAATCGGGAAAAATATTTTTTAACCCGAATTTTTTTTTTTCATCAAAAAATTTTTTTGTCATACATTTTTTTTTTCAAAAAAAAAAAATTAAAAAACTAAAAAAAAAATTTTAAAAAAAATTAAAAAAAAAAATTTTGTTTGCCTAAAAATATTTAAAAAAAATTATTTTAAATTATAATTTGGTGAAGGGTATATAAAATTCGGCACAGCCGAATATAGCTCTCTTACTTGTTTTTTTTTTTAATTTAATCCTTTGAAGGTCGAAATGCATTCTGACTTTTAGTTTTTCTTCTGTCTTTTTTTAAAAAATCAAAGTTTTACTAACTTTTAGTCGCCCGATCTATTCGTTCTTTTTCATTAGTTTTTTAATAAAATCGTATGATAATTATTTTGTTTTACACCTAAACCAGCAACAATAACCTGAGGCACTCTTCACCATTTTGCTCCTGGTTCATAAATTTAATTTGCAAATCAGTTTCTTAGGCTGTTCTGAGTTTATTGGGTCATAATTACCCTAAAAAACATTATTCGACAAATTTTTTAGATTTTTTTTTAAAGTTTGCGGGTTGGAGGGTTAAATCATCTAATAAAATATTAGGTTATGAAAACAAACAAAATGTGGTCAATGAACTTCAACAAACTTAACGTGGTACAGTTGGACGACACCAAACATTAACAAATGCGAGAGAGAGCCACAAAACTCTTGAAGACAGCGCAAAAGGGATGTTTGATGTTTGATTACTCCTAAAGCTACGTTTCCGCATACACCGTAATCGGCATCGAAAACGAAATTCCATACATTTGCACCGAAAAAAAATTTCGTTTCAGAATTCAGCAACGAAAATTGGGAACGAAACGGCACCGAACAGTAACGAAAAACGTTGTTGGTTGTTTTCGGTGCTGTAGCAACGAAATTATTTTAATTATTTATTTTATTTCAAATTTAATGAAAATCAAAATGAATAAAAAAATAAATTTTCTTTATTGGTAGAGAAAAAAAATAATAGATTTCGTCAAAAATTATGAAATTCTATTTAATGTGCGACATACAAAATTAAAAAATTATTTCGTTTGTGAAACGAAAACATTTCAGAAACGAGACGGTGACGAATACCAACGTTTTTCAGATGCTGTTTTCGATATCGGCGTCGATTACGGTGTATGCGGAAACCCAGCTTAAGTAGTAATGGCAATGGAGCATGAGTTCTTTCACCACCCAGAGCTGAATAACGCCCGTAACGTTATTTATAATTTGAACGAATATTGAGATTTTGAAGTTCACAGTAAAGAATACCTTCATTAATTGAATGAAAAATGTGTTCCGAGAGACTGAAGTATTCAGTTTACAGAAGACCTAACCAAGTCTTACTCCATTATTAGGCATCTATTCCAGCGACTTCAGATGCCTAAAATCAAAGATCATTCTGCAATTCACTCAATAGTTTGGTTGTGGTTTCAAAAGATTATGAAAGCGTAAGTGTCGGGAAGGATCTCTGGAGATTGCACACTGCGAAGTTTTTAGTTTGCAGGAGATTTATTCCATCCTACTCCATTATAGAGCATATATCCCATTGATTTCAGATGCCTAAAATTAATGAGCATACTTCAATTAACTGAATAGTTTAGCTGTGTTCTTAGGAGATTTCGAGAATGACTTCATAAATTTCATTAACAATGTATTTTGCAGTTCTTCTTGTACCAAAAAGATCTTTTCAAGGTTTCACATTATTCATAAATTAATCCAACATTTAAAAAGAGTATTAATATTTTGAATTTTGCAGTGGAGATTACCATAGTAAATTTACTCTAAAGTGAAGGTCGAAATGAAATCAAATGCTTGACCACTCCAAAGTTTCTAGACTCCTTCAAGTTTAACTACATTATTAGACATGTATCCTAGCTACTTCGGATGACTAACATCAAGAAGCATTCTGTAATTGATCAATTGGTTAATTGATTCTCCATTTTTTTTTTTTTGAGCATTTTCATGGAAAGCGTGTATGAATGTCGAAAATAATCTGAATTGGTTGCTACTCCCAAAAAAATTCATGTATCTTTAGAATTCTACAAATAATCAAGGATTGGATTGGATTAATGCGGTCTAAACAATCTCTGTAAATGTTCAAAGTTACAAAAGGGATCATGAAAGTTTGAAATTTATTTCAAACTCTACTGATTTCATATTTATCAATTATATAGTGCGAAGTTTGTTGGAGTAAACCGCCTTAAATCTCCATAGTGAGGTTTGAAGGAAACTAAGAGAATATCGTCGAAGATTTCTAAGCTTATTTGAAGTTATATATAATTTAGTTATATCGTATATAGTTATCCCAATCAAAATGCTTAAATCTTTGAAATTATTGAGTGAGTTTGTGTAGAACTTAAGCGAATAACTGACGTCAAAATTACCAGACGACATTTGAAAACTCAAACCTTCCAAAGGGTAAGAAATAAAAGAATACCATGATAATTCATCTCTTTCACAGTTTCTTAATATACACATTCATTTTAGAGTTGACCTCAAAATAAAACTAAAAACCTTTACCTATCACTTTATACTTGGAATTCTAAAAACAATGATAAATGGGGAAGAAATATCATTGTCTATGTTTTCCTAATTTATTACTCCTTACAGGATTTTCTCATTAACTTTGGCAACTCTTTCATTTGTTAAATATCATACACCCACACACACACCCAGCAAGAACTGTTAGTCAAACAATCAGAAATAACTAGAAAAAAAAACTAGTATCAACAGCAATAAAAATATGTCAGTTTTGAAATGTAATAGAAGAGTGCAAAAATAGACAAATAGAAAATAAAGATGAAACAAATGGAAAGGAAAGAAAAAAAAGCCAAAAAGGAACGAACAAAGAATTACATACAAAATTTCCAACACTGACAACATAATTATGAGGGAATTCACACATAAAAACTAAAGCAGAGCACACACAGTTGAATGCAATCGCACACTAACACACCGGCACATAATGAAAGACAATACAAATACATTTGAACTATAAATTACAGCATACTGAGAGCATGTGAGGCATTTGAAAGCAGGTTAAATTAGTAAATAGATGATGCTACGAGGGCAAACTGAAAGGAATTGTGGAATAGAACTTGATAGAATCTCGATGTCTCATTATTCTTTGTCGGGTTCTGCAGAATCCATAATTTATATCGACAAAGAAGTCATCATCATGACTGACTTTGTTTTCTATGAACACATTAAGTCGGCATTCCTCTAATATCTGGCGGTTTTCGTATATTTTATTGTCTGTTGAGTTTTGATAATTTCATATATCATCACAAAAACTCATATCCTGTGACGATTTTCGTTCCCAACTTTTTGAAGTAACCCTAATTTTGCCATCTCTGGGTCAGTTTTGTACTTCGATTATTTCATGTTCTGGTGCATTGCAATGGATCCAGGTTTTGTGGATGAAGCCAAAGTTGATAGTTGTGGCTTAGTTTGCTTAGTTGGTCATTAAGTATAATCACATAGCTTGAATAATGCGCCTACTCACCACTAGAGACGCTATAACCTGTACTAATAACCAACATAAGACGCAATTTCAGAGTAGTCAAACAAAATGCTTGCATCCTCCTTTCACCACCTTTCCTTCTCCATCCTTCTCTATCCGTTTTCCAAACAAAGTAACATAATTAATATATGTGCTATAATTGCCTAAGTGTTATTTCCTTTAAAAAATTGGCTCCACTTAGTTGCGATGAATCCATATATTCAAATCGTCGAATGTTTTTCCTGATGGTTTTCCGTTCAATCTTCTCGAAGACAGTCTATAATTGAACTATTTGTAGTTCGAATCGTCGAATAATCCGAATCGTCGAAAAATCCTGCTGTCTATGATGGTTATCCGTTGAACCTACTCGAAGACAGTCTATAATTGAACTATTTATAGTTCGCTCTTGTGCTTATAATATTTTTTGTTCTGGTGCTTTGCATTGGATTCAAGTTTTGAGCAGGAAAGCAAAAGCTTAGCGATAGTATACGAGGATGAAGCCATAAATTCTTCTAATATCTAATAGTTTGCTTTATAAATTATGTGATTTGACAATTCTATCGTCTCTGTTGAGTTGTGATGGATCCTCTGCGAAACTCCCTCAGGAAGAACCAATAAGTTATATTTATTTTGAAAAATCTCGTCACCTATTAACTTTTTCGATCCAATCTACTCGAAAAAGCACTTTAATTGGAAAATTTTTGGGTTGCTCTTTACATTTTGTTCTCTGTAATGTTGCATTGCACCCAGCTGCTCAAAAGCAAGCAGAAGCTCGGTGATAATCCACATGAGGGAACTTGGAAGTTCAATTTAAGTTATTCAATAGTTTCTTAGTATATAATGACTTTGGACTATTCTTATGTCCCTGTTGAGTTATCATGGATAAATATTTCATTGACGGCGACAAATTTCGTCACCAAAAATATTCTTCGATCCTATATACTCCAAGAAACTCTCTAATAGGACTATTTCTGGTTCGCTCTTGTACTTGTGCAGGAAGCAAAAGCTAGTCCATAGTCCATTTCCAGACACCCGCAAGTTTGACATAATTAATTCCATAGTTTCCTCATATTCAATCGTCTCTGTAAAGTTGTGATGGATCCATCACTTATGATAATTTCTGGGTCGCTCTTATGATTACATAATTTATTTGTTCTCTGCTGCGTTCAGGAAGCAAATGCTCGGCAAAATCTGTCTAATAATCCACATGAAGGAGACAACAAGTTCGACTTAATTCAGAAGTTACTTAATATATAATGTGCTTCGACAGTTCGATCGTGGAGTTGTGGTGGATTAACAGCGAAAAATCTCGTCACCTATGATCTATTTCGGTCCCACCTACCCAAATAAACTATCGAATTCAATTATTCCTGAATCCTTCATCTAATTTGATTATTTTTTTATTCTTTGGTATGCTCAAAGGTTCCAAGTTTTGTCAAAAATCCAAAAGTTCTTCAAGGATTCACCTTGCGGAAATCAATAGTTCAAATCTTCTTGGTATCGTTATCTTAGATCCATGTTTCGTTAAAAATATCGCTCATACATACCCTTAGACTATTTTCAACAATATTGCAACAGCAATAGGATACAGTGTTTCAAATATTCCAACACAGCTTCGCATCGGAACTTGTCAACGAAAAAATTATTGCTAAACTTTCAGTGACATCTTCTAGATGTGAAAAGAACTTTTCAGATTGATTCGACTATTCTCAAGTCTCTGTAGAGTTGCAATGGATCAATATTTTGGAAAATCTCGTTTCCTATGATCTTTCGTGGTTCCATTTTCATAAAGAATCTTATTAATTCAATAGTTTCAGGAACCCTCATGTGGTTTGATTAATTTTTGTATATTTCTTTCGTGGAGTAGCCCACCAGTTCGACTCTTTTTTGTCATCGGTGTAATAGATCTAGAGTTCGTCCAAAATATCGCTCACACACATTTACAGAATTTTCAGCGATATTGCAACAGCAAAAGGATACACTGTTTCAAATATTCCAATATAGCATCGCATCGGAACTTGTCAACGGAAAACTTATTTAAAAACTTTGAATGATGTGGAAAGAACTTTTCTAGAAAGAACTTTTCAGATTAATTCGACTATTCTAAAGTGTATGTTGAGTTGCGTTGGATCTATGTTTTATTGACGTCTAAAAATCTCCTCTCTTATGATCTTTGTTGGTTATATTTTCACAAAGAATCTGGAACCCTCATGTGGTCTGATTAAATTTTGTTCGACTCTTCTTTGTCATCGGTGTGATATATCTAGAGTTCGTCCAAAATATCGCTCACACACCCAATTACAAAATTTCCAGTGATATTGCAACAGCAATAGGACTATTCTTTTTAACGGCGGAAAATCTCGTCTCCTATGATCTTTGTTGGTTACATTTTCACAAAGAAACTCTCTAATTCAATAGATCCTATATATTGATTTATAGTTCTTTCTTGTGTTGCAGTTGATCCAGGTTTTGTCCACTATCCAAAAGTTACGCAAAAATTCACCCGAAGTTCCGGTTGATTTCGGTGTGATAGATCTGGGGTTCCAATTATCAGCGATTTGCAACAACAACTTCATGCCATCTGTTTCCAATATTCCAACATATATAGTGGAACATGTCAATGAAGTTTTCACTCATAATACGACTAACCTAAAGTCTCCGTTGAATGGCGAATAATTTGATGAATCCATATTGCATTAATGGAGAAAATTCTCGTCACCTATGATATTTTTCGGGTTCATGTACTCGAAAAAAACTTTCTAGTTCAACAATTCCTCGCTCGCCCTTGAAATCTAATTATTTTTTATTCATTGAGGTACGACATTGGATCTAGATTTTGTCCAAGTACCAAAAGCTGGGCAATAATTCACCTGGAGGAACACATCAGTTTGACTCTTCTTAGATATCGGTATAGTAGATCCTGGTATTGAGGCTATGGATTGGTTTGTGATACCGATCAGGCGTTGTTAGTACGAATGGGAACATGCCAACGAAAAACTTATTTAAAAACCTTTGGATTTGAAAAGAACTTTTCGGATTCTCCTTTTATTTAAATGTAGCTGTTGTGAGGGTGTATGTCAGTAAGAAGGTTTTAATAATTGTTAAGTAAATGTATGTATGTGGGAGTGTGAGTCTGTGTACGTGTAAGAGAAAGTTTATGTGCATGTATGGTTAACACTCATTCACTCACTCATTTGCAGGCACAAATGTATTTATAAGTTGCTGTGCTGCAATTCAAATGGAAAAAATCTCAAATTGTTGCAATTTCCTTTGCTCCTAATAACTACCAGCCATGTTTAAAAACGCATACACATACAGATCTACATGCATGTGTAGGTGTATGTTTGAATTTACTGTTGATGTTACCTTTCCTTTGCCGTTAAAAGATGTCAGAAAACTCATTACACGTTTTTAGCACAGTTTATTCTCCAGCAGTTGTGTTGTTTTTTGTATCCTTCATAGCATTTTTTTTTTGTTTTGCTTTTATTTGTATTTTAGTCGTTTTGTTGCAGTTGAGTTGAGTTTTGGTTCACTTTTTTTTTGTTGCTTTTGCACGTTTATTTTTTTTTTTTTGTGTTTTATTTGTTGTGCAACTATTATTTGTTTTTATAGGCGAAGGCCATTGAGAAAAGGGTATTTACCTTTTGCTACCTTTAGTTTTTATTATTTTCCATTTCTGTTTTTGTTTGCCTTGCTGCTACTAAAGAGCTACAGCTACAGCTGCTGCTGTAGTTGTTCTTCTTGAAATGCAAACAAGTGTTGTGTCCTCTCACTACTTCTTAACAAGTGCATCATCATGAGATGTGGGCGGCAGTCAGGCTGACTGCCTGGCTGGCTGGCTGGCAGGGTTGGTTTGTTTGGTTTTTCATGTTTTCGTTTACTTTTAAACAATTACAAGTATGTATGTTGCACTTGCTTGTATCTCCTGTATCTGCTCTTGGTTTTCATCATCATCATCCTACTCATTTATTACTGGCATTTGCACATACTAGTTTTAACATGTTTTAACCGTAATCATACTTTGCATACACATTTATTCACATATATTTTGCCATATTTGCATCTTAGATAAAGATAGTTGCAAAATATGAATGCAAACAATGTTAATATGTTGTTACTAGTTAGAGGGAGGTTTGGTAAGTTTCAGGAAGCTTCTCAAACAACTAAACATTATAGTTTGGAAATGATTTCGTGAAGTAAAACTTAAACCAAGAGATTTTCCCGGAATAAAATCCAAGAATCTATATTTAGAAAGGATTTATTCGTATTGTTAACATTGTTGGGATTATCTCAAAATAATAATTCAAGAAATATCAATGCCTTCCTAAAAAAAAGCGACATACGTTTTTGGAATCACTAGGATGCCCTTTTGACATTCAGCTGAATTTTCTGTCAATCAAGTTTCTGGAAGCGAAATAAACACTTCCAGAAACACAAACATCTGGTAAATACTTCTTAAAGTAAAACTTACACACTAGGTTTCTTAGTATGAAATAAACTATTTTGAAAAAGGAAACAACAAGATATTTTCCAGGAAAATTCATTAAACTCAAGTAGATTGGATATTTAGAAAAGTTATATTCATGTTAATATTATTGAAATAATCTGAGAATTATGTTCAAAGAACATGTGGTAATAAAGTGAGGGAATTGGCAACACATTTTTTAAACAGTTTTGGAATCACATTCAATAAAAAAACAGTTCTATCATATAGCTTGGAAAAGTTTCATTATTGGTCAGTATTTATAAATTCCAAAGTCTTTGATGCTAATATTTCTCGAGGAATCGATTATTCCCTGAACGCTAGTGTATTTCGGATTTCAACGATATTTTTGTATTCAATTGTTAAACAATTAGCAAAATATCATATTATCAAACATTCTTGGAGTATTTTCCCAGCACATTTGCCATTCTCTAGAGTTTCAACAACCCTTACCGAACCAAACCTTTTGTCCATTAATATCTGGGCAAGAACTTATACAATTATTGTATTTTATATTCTTTGGGCGGATCCATTCAGGGGAATAAATGGGAGAAGAAGGAACTTCGCTCCGCAGTTCCTTCAAAGCTCATATTAACTCGAAAAGTTATATTGGGTTGTGTGGAAGCGGATCTCTTGGGTCCGTTAGTCCGCGATAACTTTCTCTGACGAAGGAGTATAATAACTTTGGGTTGATCCCAGATAAATTAACTAAGCAAAGCTGAGCCTGACCTTGTTCCCTGTCAGGGTCAGCCATTTTTAATATAAATGAAGTACAGTCTCTTCCTCCCATTCATCATTATAAGAAGTGAGATCGAAAAATCTTAACCTACAATTTTTTTCATTTGATTGAAATTATTATTACAACTTAAAAAAATATTATTTTTATAGTTCTAATCAATAGTGATGAATTTATGAACCTTTTCCGGAAACCCTTCCATTAAGGTTTTTATTGAGCTTTCTGTCACTTTGTTCGAACAGGTAGTCCATCTCCGTTTAAGATCTACCACACTTTTGGACACATTTTTTGTACTCTTCAATTCCCTTTTAACGAGAACCCAATATCTCTACACTGGCCTTCTCGTCAGGCAGTTTGGAGGATTTGAATCTCTTGGTACAAATCCCACATTATTGTTCTTGTGCCACTCAAGATCTTGCTTACCATAGTGACAGGATGCCAAATCAGGTCACATTAAGAAATCTTATGAATGGAAGCATCCTCTTTTGTAAACTTTCCTTGATGTAAATTTCTGTATTTATAGAGCTCTTTGTAACAAATGCTTGGCTTCTTTAGCAGCAACTGCATATTGCTTGCCTTACCAAGAAATTTTTTGGGAAAATTTTCTGCTTTTGGGTCCTAAACTTTTCTACAAAATTCCCTCGAGCATCAGCAACATAAAAATATTGACCAGGAAGCTGGGAAAAATATTCCAGAACATACGTTTCGTCATCCGTGCTCTGTGAGATTTTTATAAAATTTTACTTCAATTTCCGTGCTCTAAATTTTTAGCAGAGTTCTTATCAGGAAGTTTTTGAGCCTTGTATGTTTTTAAACCTGCATTGGCTTTAAATTTTCGTACCAAATAGTCCGAGTACTGAGCTAACCGGACTGCTTTCCTACCGGATGTGTTGGGAGCTCTTTTGAAAATGCTTTCTATTTATTGGCTTTAGAAACATCAACGGACAAGTTTTCCCGGTACTGTTTGATAACATTGAAATCAGCTTGACGACCTTTGATTGTTTGGCCAAATTTTTGTAGTACCAAGTTGGGTTTTGTTGAAAATATTTAATAATTTTAGTACGCACTTCTTCCTCGTTACTCATTTTAATCAGATTAACAACAACTGAACATAACTGACATACACATCTGCTCAAAATAATAGATACACCAAAATTTATTTTTTAAAAACGAAAAAAAATAATGGTATATTGTAAAATTATAAAAAAAATTCAGTCGATTTTTATTTATAGTTAAAAGGAGAGTAAAAAACAAAAACAAAATATTTCATAATTATATAAATATTATAAAGTAAATTAAATTTCTTAAATTTCGGAAAATTTGGTGCTCATAATAATAGATACATTTTTAAAAATTCTTATTAAACAAAAGCTAATAAATTTTATCTTAAAAAAATTAGTTTATTATTAAAGTAAAGCTAGTATCCAGTATATCCACCTTTGTTTTGTAAAACTTTCTCCACTCTTCTGGGCATACTGGATATCAAGTTCTGACACTTCTCCAATGGAATCTCGTACCATATTTTTTGCGTTTTCTCCCATAAATCGTCTTTATTTTTGAAAACTTCCTTCGAAAGCCTTATCTTTAATTCACTCCACAAGTTTTCTATTGGGTTTAAATCAGGGGATTGGCTGGGCCAGCTTAAAACAGGTACGTTATTCTCCAAGAAACAGTTTTTAACTAATCTTGAACTATGTTTTGGGTCGTTGTCCTGCTGGAATGTCCATATTAATGGCATATTTTCCGATGCATATGGAAGCATTACGTTTTCCAATATGTCTCTATACACACTAGCATTCATGGTATCTTCTATTCGGAATATCGGACCAACACCATTCCATGAAAAGCAACCCCAAACCATTATGTTTCCCCCGCCATGTTTTACCGTCTTTTTTGTAAATTTAACGTGGAATTCTTTTCCTTTTGGTCGGCGTACATTTCTTTGGCAGTCGTTTCCAAACAAATTTATTTTTGTTTCGTCGCTCCATAAAATATTTCTCCATTTTTTTTCGCCTTCACACCCGGACCATTGTAAGTGCTCTTTAGCAAATTCTAATCTTGTCTTGATATTTTTTTGGCGCATTAGTGGCACTTTTCTGGCAATTCTTCCCGGCAATTTAGCTTGTAAAAGACGACGACGAACTGTTTGTGGACTGATTTCGTTACATAGCTCCGCAGAAATAGCTTTCGATGATATGAAAGGGTCTTTTTTAACCATAAGGACGATCCGCCTATCTGTTTCTGGACTGGTTTTCTTTGGTCTACCGCGAGTTTCTCTTTTTTGTTTTTTAGATAAAGCATTTTGGACAAAATGTAAAGATCTTCCTATGCTCTTTGCTATTTCCCGTAATGATTTTCCTTGATTTCTCATCGTTTGAACAATTTTTTTTCTCATCTTCGGTACAATGATGATTTCGTCCCATTTTCTTCAAAAGAGTCCTATTTTTTATAAAATTGTTGCTAAAATTTAAATTATACGTACTGTTTCACGTAAATAGGAACAAAAAATTGTATATAAACAAATTACAAATTACTGATGTGTATCTATTTTTGTGAGCAAATAATTTTTTGTAATTCAAATAAATTCGTTTTTAAAAATCAACATGAAAGCAAATAGTTGCCAGATTTTTGACTGACATGACATTGCCAGATAGAAATTTTAATAATATGATGTATTCTTAACGCTTGCGAGGAAATTTTCAATGTTACCGCCATTTAAATTTTTTCCAATTAGGTGTATCTATTATTTTGAGCAGATGTGTACTTTTCAAAGGTAAGTTTCAGGAAGCTTAGCAGACACTTCAAAAAAAATCGAATAATTCTTGATTTTTAGGTTTTAAGTTTTAAGGAAAAACATGTGTAAGCCTTAACATGTCAATTGTCAGATGTCAATTCTTAACTCCTTCAATATTCATTGAAAGCAAGACGTATCTCTTGGCACTATGTCCTGTTATGACGGTCAATAGAGAAAATCTGAACAACAGCACCGTTCTTCGAAAGTCGAAAAAGCCCTTGCCACTCAGCTTGTTGTTTTATTGCCGCAGTTCTTCAAACCATGTTCAATTTGTACGAGTAGAATGACAATCAAGTGATCAATCTCCATTTATCTGGCGGGAGAATTGTCATTTTCCGAACAAGAATATTTAACCTTATTCATATAATTTTCATCAGTTATAATTGGATTCTGAGCAACCGGAAACCCAGACACTTACTACACTTCCTGCCGCCTTTTCAAAGAAGCTGACAGGTTTTAAAGAAATCACAATACACACCACCCTCGTTGTTTACATACGTTCTAATGTTTACATACATGAATGAGTATATTGACATAGAATGTTGCACCAGTAAAAGAAAAATACATATGCAGAGAAGAACTGCAGGAAAAAACAACATTAAGTACGAGTAAAAGAAGATGAAATAGATGATGAAACATGTTGGTAATTAAAAGAGTGTCATTGTAGTGCAGAGTTTTTAAGAGTTTTAGTACAAACATCATATGTATCTATGTGTACATCGTCATCATCATTGTCATCAACGTACGTACGTCAACATCATCTGGTGTATTCTTTGCCTTTATTGTTACTCTAGTTGTTATATTTATTATTGCTGAATTTTTTTTATACTGCAGATGCTGTTGCTACATTATACAGTGCGGGGAAATGTAAAAAAAGTGGGAAGAAATCTGTAACTTGTAAACGGCTAGTCCAATTTTAATAAAATTGTTCATGATTAAGTTATGAATTTTTGCTAATAAGGGATCCAAATCTATCCTGATTTCTTGGAAATATCTTGCTTTTAATTAACAATATCTCGTAAACTATAAACTATAAGCTATAGCAATGCTTTTTGTAGGTCCCTAGATATCCCACTTTGGTGCTTTGAGGCTCTGCCCCCTCTTAGTGCTTAAAGTCCGAATTCATTACTTAAACTCCGTTGGCATAGATCTTTGCCTGAAAATCCATGCAGGTATCGGGTAATCGAAGAGACAACAGAATGTCCAGTTCATCTAAGAAAATTCCAGAAAAAGGCACGGGCTCTTTGATTTTCTCAAATGAATTGGACCTTCTATTGGACAGCCTTGCATCAATCAAGGCTCTTAACTCCCCCCTTGGTCCCTTGGTAATCGTATCGAAATTGATAGATGAATGGTCTTTGAGTGAGACGGAACTCTGGCCCAGTCTGACAGAGGATAGGACTAGAACTCTTTTGTCTTTTGGAAGGAATTCGATCACTGAGCATTGTATGATAGGATATATGTCGAAACGTATGGGTTACCCACGTTATTGTAGAAGTTGTTTGGATGAAGAGGAGGAGGAATCGGTACAGCACCTTCTATGTGCATGACCAGCTTTACAAGATCATATACTACTATATCTTGGTAGAGCTCTTTGCCATGATCTGGACTGTCTCAGAGATGTGTCACAAGTAAATATGATCAGATTTATTAGAAGTACCGTCTGGTTCTCACGGGGACCACAGGAATCACATAGTCAACGAAATTAAGGAGGGAAATTATTCTCCCTTTATGTATGTATTCTCAGCATAAGGAAATAGGGTTTCTTAGGATACCACAATGGGTCACAAGGCCTCCGAGTGAACTCGCTAACTTGCAAGCAACCCAGGTAACCTAAATGCGTGGCGATATTCCAACTATCTTGAGACTAGGAAATATATATTTCCGCTGGTGTGTGCAATAACTGAACACTGTCTCATTGGTCGGCTTTCAAAGCGACTGGAGCTTGAATTCAATGATTTCTATAAAAGCTGCAGAGATGAAAAGGAGGTGGAAACCTCTGAGTACTTCTTTTGTCACTGTCCCGTGTTGGAGAGAAATTAAATGATCATCATACCATGACCGTCTTCGGTGGTATGATGAGGCCCATTTTATGGCTTTAAGGCTCCACCTCCTCTTATTGTTTAAAATCCAAATTAAATCCAAATAAATCCAAATTTAAACTCAGTTACTCCTCTATAACCCGAGATACTCCACTTTGAGGCCCAAATTCAAAACTTAAACTCAGTTACACCTCCTCTAAAGCCATGGACAGTACCTAATAATACAGGTTTGGCATTTGGTTAAACTGAATATTGAATGCTTGGCGATATTTCAACTCTCTTGCAAACATAGATATCAGTTTGTACTTTTGACAGGAGGCATATCTTTCCGCTGGTTTGTGCGATAACTGAACAATATTTCATTGGTTGTTGTTGTAACAGATCCGCTGTTGTTGGAAATTCTTCCCTGGGGAAAAAACATCAGGCTGATACAGCTGTTGCTGGGTTGTTTAACCGATTGGGAATCGGGTTGTTCCGGAACGTATTTGTAATTGTCGTGGGAACGTGTCTCATTGGTCGGCATTTGAAGCGACTGAGAGTTGAATTCAATGATTTCTATAAAAGCTGCGGAGATGAAAACGAGAAGGTAAACTCTTATGTAACTGTCCCTTGTTGAAGAGAACTTGAATGACCATCATACCGTAACTGACTCTCAGGCTCCGCCCCCCTCTTAGTGTTTAAAGTCCAAATTCAAAATTTGTACTTGAAGTTACATATTTATTTCCGCATTTTTTTTGGTCATTTCCCCCACTGTGCATTAGTTGCTGCAACAATAAGTAGAAGGGAGAAAAAAATACTAAAAACATTAAAAACACACATACGTTGCTTTTGCTTTTTGTAAGAAAAACCAAGTGTGAAATTAACAACATAAACAAGTGCCAAGAGGTATTCTTCCAATTGACTAAAGACTTTTTTTGTTTAATGGTAGTAAAAATAAAAGAGAAGATAAAGCAAACATGCACGTTATAATGCAGGTAAATGAGTCAATGGAATTAAACAAAGAAATTTGGAAAGGAACAGGAATTTCTCTTGAAGGAATCGTGGCAACGAAAGTTCCAATATCGAATATTAATTCATAATGCCTAACAAAAAATTGGAATAAAATCCCTTTGAAAAAAGACTCAGTTGTCCCACCATCTAAAATATGGGAGCTTGGCATTCCGTTTGTCCGTCCATCCGTCTGTCTGTTGTTGGGACCATAGGCCCTAGAGGAAAGCACGTACAGTGTTTAAAGTTTCCCAAATATATATGTTATTTTTGGGAATGAAAGAATCTTCTAATTGTGTTGGAAAGAGAAGACTTTTAAGCCGAACCAGATAAGTTAGTTTTCAGACTAGCATCCACTTCACATGAGATTATCAATATGATGGCAGAATTATTATTTCTAGCTTGTCATTATCGTTAATTACACTGTTTGCCCTTTGCATCATTCCACATTTATCTTCATCACCATTTGGAAATCATCATAAATTCTCCTCCTAAAACAGTTCAACTCATTAATATATGGTTCAGCTGAAAAGTGTTTAAATTGACTTTAAATCACATTTTTAGATTTTCATTTTGGGAGGTGCCACGCCACTTTACTCTACTCTACGCCACACACGCTCCACATCCTCTATCCTGCAGACCCAATTTCATGAGTAACTCTGGCTAAAAAGGATAAAGGATTGTTAGACGACAAACCACTAAACATGTTTTGCGGAAATAAAAATGTTGTTTGTTATTGTTGCTGGCACCATGTTATACACTAAATGAATGAATGAATTCATGTTTGAATGTATGTTTGGATGTGTGATGTTGCCACTAAATGTGGTAATGTATTATATTGTCGCTGTGTTATGTTGTTGTTTGCATTGTAACTATTTTAGCAGCTCTATGAATTTCCGTTGTATTTTAACTGTGATTCATTTTTATTTTTTTTTGTGTTCATCTTACATTCAGTTGTAGTAGTGTTGTTTCCTTTTTTAAGTAATTTTTTCGCTTTTATTTTTCTTTTTTGGCCAGCTTTGGATAGGAATACATATGAGCTCAACAACAATGGAAACAAACCCATTGATAGCAAAGTACTTAAAACATGTTAGTAACGACATAGCTGCTATCGCAAAACATAAAACCCCAACCCATATAAAGCCTAAAAGGGGGCCACTCTGCCCCGAGTATTCTGGGCGAGGGGTTGAGGCCGAAGAATGTTTTTATGGATTTTTAAATGAAAAATAAACCACAGTTTTAGCTTTTCATAACAAGGCATGTTGTAGTAGCAAATTTGAACAAAGAGATGAAAATATAAAAATAAAACGAAATAAGCTTTTTAAAGGAAATGAAAATGGAGAGATAGTAGTAATGAAATATTTATTTGTATGATGAAAACAAAAAAAAAAAACACAGATTTAATTTAGAATATAAAGTTAGAAAATAAACTAAGTCACTATTTATATTTGAGATAGGTAAACACCGCTTAAATTTGCCCTCGGCTTGATGGGTCACTTGGTCACAGCATATTGTCCAACGAAAGCAGCTAGCTCTCACATGAATAGAATCAACGGAAAATATCAAATAATATCGTTTAGATTTTTGGGGATAAACAACCATTTTAGTTCTAATTCATTCAAGGTTTTCCTTTGTAAACGTTCAAAATAGATTGTTTTCCTAAAAATATCAATATTACATGAGAATTGTTCTTGAATGATTTTCGTGTGACTAATCCTACAATTATACTTGGTTCTCAGATACACTAGACTTCAGAAACATTCACGAAGCAGTCATGTGAAAATGTAAATCCTTCTTTTCGAAACTCGCAACCCACCAACAGAAAGATTGCTTCCTGTTGACTTATTTCAACCAATTCGAATGTGGTGTAATTCAAAAGATGAATTAAAGATCGAAACTAGACATAAATAACCAGAATGGGTCTTTCGAACCCCATAGACTTTAGTCAACAGTTCAATAAAGTGGCGTTGATGACGTTGACAGAAAACATTGACTTCGATCAACTCTTCTTTGCTCGAATGATCAGATCTGAGACTTCGTAAAATGATTCACTACATTGACCTCAGTAGACTGTTATTTAGAGAGGTCTCGCAGCTTCCTCTGCACAGGGACGTCTGTCGAATTATAAATATAGAAACCTTGGTTGATCGTCTAGAACAGAGCGTTTGACTATCCAATGCAGATTATTCGCACTGCTAACTTCAACTGTGTGTTTAATTCCATGACTTTGAGCTGCCAACGGTTCACTGCATCAGCCTGATAAACTCATAGCTGCATTGAAAAGTCGTAGATTTAATTAATCGACAACCAACAATAAACTTGAACTGAACTAGAACTGAACTAGAACTGAACTAGAACTGAACTAGAACTGAACTAGAACTGAACTAGAACTGAACTAGAACTGAACTAGAACTGAACTAGAACTGAACTAGAACTGAACTAGAACTGAACTAGAACTGAACTAGAACTGAACTAGAACTGAACTAGAACTGAACTAGAACTGAACTAGAACTGAACTAGAACTGAACTAGAACTGAACTAGAACTGAACTAGAACTGAACTAGAACTGAACTAGAACTGAACTAGAACTGAACTAGAACTGAACTAGAACTGAACTGAACTAGAACTGAACTAGAACCGAACTAGAACTATTTCCTATTTCTCTCTGACTTTAAAATAAACATTTCTGCTTCTTCTAACCTGCCAGAAATCTGATGCAATTGATTTTTGTCTTATTTAATTACTTTTCGCACATTTTCATGGAGTATTAAATTATTAATGAAAGAAAATTCAATTAGTTTCTTTAAATTTTCTTTAATTTCCTTTTTTTGTGTAACAAAAACTTTCACAAGAGCTAAATTTAAGACTGTTATATGATTAAAAATATACAAAAAAAAACTCAAACACGAAACACTTTAAATAAAATTTTTGATCATTATTTTATGCCATCAAAAATGACGGAACAACTTTTTTTCTGGAGGATAAACTTACTTCTTGTGTTTTCAAGTAACAGCAGAAGAAAGTTGTTAGATTTTTTTGGTTAAATTTATATTTTAAAACTACAGTATGTAAAAGAGGTAAAGTAGACTGTAGTCTTAGATTTGTAACCGGAAACAAAAATTTAAAAATTTCCAAATATCCGTATCCCAACGAATATTCTTTCTTTCTTACCTCTGATCTGATCTTAAGCAGATCATGTTAAATATTGGCTTCGAGGTTTTTATATATATTTCTTTTAACGTATAACTGATATCCCTTTGAAATCTTGAGTAGTTTGCTTAAAATTCGTATTTGTACTGTTTTACTTAAAAGTAATTTGTTTCTCGTTCAATCTCTTGTAAAGCACAAGTTTTGGTAAATTTATTTATTTTTTAAGAAACTTTAAAGTTTTTTTTCGTTTGTTTGTTTTTTTGGGATAAATTATTTTCCTCACTTCTGTTCTTTAGTTATTTGCAGTAATTTTAATGAAACAAATAAAACATATTTCTTTTATATTATTTTCTTACTTTACAATGAAAAAAAAAACATAGTTTCTTGTTGTTTAAAGAAATCTTAATTTATTTACATTCAACACACAAAACAAAACAAAAAAAATACATGAAAAAGCAGCTGCATTTTAACACATGCAATTTCCAGGCTGTGGTTATTTACATGGTTGCAGTAAAGTGTAGTGTAACTAAGGGGCCAAAACCAAACATTTCCACGTACCTAAATAAGTACACATGAATATTTTCCTTCATTTTCTTTACATTAATGTTGTGATGTTGCCATTTACCAAAACGAAAATAACACACAACCGCATACTAAATAGAAAAACAAACACATTCTGAGAAAAAAAGTACATTTTAGGAGGAGGAGAAATAAAAGAGGGCTGGAAAAAGGACAAGTTTATAAGGGGTTTAGGCAGTCAAAGTGAGACAGAGAGCCAGATAGACAGATAGTTAAACGTACTTAGAGAGTAACAAAGTTCTTTGCAGTTTGTCTGTAGTATTATGGTGGAGCAAAAAAAATCTGAATATATATCCTTCTAATAAATAGTATTATTATGCTAATCCCGTTATAACAACCTTATTTAACACAAACACACATCCAGCAATATATAAACAATATATAGAGTTTCACATAAAAAACGCTAATATGGTTTCTGGTGTTAAGGATAGCGATTTTTAAATGTAAACTATGCAAAATGTTAAGTTTTTTATAGACAGAACAAGTAAGAGAGCTATATTCGGCCGTGCCGAATCTTATATACCCTTCACCAAATTATACATCAAAATACAAATTTTAAATATTTTTAGGTGAACAAACATTTTTTTTTTGCAGTTTTTTCATTTTTTTGGAAAACTAATTTTTCGAATTGTTTTTTTTAAATTTAAAATTTTTTTTTTTTTTAAATTTAAAAAAAAAAATTTTTGTGAAAAAAAATATCGGGTTAAAAAATATTTTTTCCGATTTTGACCAATTGTAGGTCCAACGTCATTGCAAAGGTCTTTGAAATATCTATCATTAGCTATCCATATTGTCTATATTAATGACTTAGTAATCCAGATATAGGTCAAAAATCGAGGTTGCCCTGGTTTTTTCCTCATATCTCAGCCATTTGTGGACCGATTTTGCTGATTTTAAATAGCAAACTTCTCGAAATCATGTCTGCCAGAATTATTGAAGATTTGGATCCCATAGATATCAGGGGTCTTCAGAAAATTGATTTCAACAGACGGATAGACAGACGGACATGGCTTAATCGACTCCGCTATCAATAAGGATCCAAGGATCCTCCGCTATCAATAATATCCAGAAAATTAAAAATGTAGAAATTACAAACGGAACCCATCTTCACCCCGTGGTTGGTTTTGTTACGATGTCTGACAGTCTAATTTATTCCAGTTTATCGAATGTCAATATTTATCCAAATATTTTGACATTGAAAGTCTAACGATTTATTCCAAATGGATAGTACTGCTTTGATCTAATGAAACTCCGACATTTTCTTTCCAAGAACTTATTGAACACAATCATCATTTGTTAGATTTCTCATCTCATGAGGAACATCAGTTTAATTTTGAACTGATAGATCCATGCTGCATCGCTTGTCGTGGTCATCGATGTGTTTGGAAGCATTGCAATCGAATTTATCGAAGGAATTTCCAAATTGTGTAGTTTCCAACACGGAAAAATCTTTTTAACCCTCAAATGATTAAGTAATGTTAAACGTATGTAAGAGGAACTTAAGCCCAAACAAGCCTAAATTTTACAATTACTCATTTGACTAACTTACAAACAATTTTGGACGACATAGATGAAAATCTTTGTGGAACGAAAGACGATCGCGATTGCATTGTAATCGGAAAACCAAAGTCACAGGACAAAGAGGTTTGATCGATACATAGAGGATCTCTTCAATCTGATTTAAAACAACGACCTCACTCAACATTCAAATGAAGTGACTTGGATCGAATATTCTAGTCTAAGACTTCAGTCAATGATTCGTATTGAATTGCACGAACTTTGTACTCAGTTTTGAGGAGACTATGGCCGACTTCAGTCAGCATTGCAATACAATGACTAATAATTGAATATGCAACTCTGAAAACAGAGACTGTGGTTGATTGTCTAATACAAAGTCTTCGAATCTTCCACGCAGCATTTTCGCATCGATTTGATGTTATTGTACAATAGAGAGGTTTGAACAAATCCTCTATACAGAGACCTCTACAGACAGTTTAATATAGAAACATTGGTAGAATGTCGGTTTTGAACTGCCAATGTTCAATACAGTTCAAAGAAGTGTCTGGGTTGAATTTTCAGCTCTGAGATTCAATACATCGACTTTGGGGAACCGTTCATTAGAGAGGTTTGGGCGATGGCTCTTAGGTTGAATGTGAAATACAGAGTCTTCGACTATTCCAAGCAGCATTTGCAAACTTCGACTTGATGTTAAATATATCGATATTGTAAAATAGAGAGGTTTGAGCGAATCCTCTATACAGAGACCTCTACAGACAGTTGAATATAGAAACATTGGTAGAATGTTAGTTTTTTTTTACAGTTTAATGAAATGTCTTTGGTCGAATTTTCAGCGAATTTGGGGAACGGTTCTTAGACATGTTTGGGTGATGGCTCTATACAGGGACCTCGGCTTGGTTGATTGTCTAATACAAAGTCTTCGACTATTCTACACGAACTTCGACTTTATGTTAAATTCAGCGACTTCGGCAAAGTTTGCAATACGGAGACTTTGCATGGTGAGTCAATACATCGACTTGTTCAATATATGGACTTCAGTCACCTGTGCACCGAATAGACTTCGGTCTAATGTTAGAAGTTTAACTTAATGACTGTTTTACTTTTCAATACATAGACTTTCGTTGACTGTCCAATTCAGTATTCGGTCGACTGATTAATACAGCCAATTAGGAAGACTGTTCAATTCAGCATCTTTGGCAGTTTTCGAAACAAATCAACTTCAATTCCTCGACCTTCGTCAACCGTTCTAAGCAGTGACTAAAGCCAACTATTTAACATAGAGACTTTCATCGACTTCGGTCCGCTCTAAAAGTCTGTAAATAATTTATCACACAATATTCTTCTTTTCCAACTCAGAGACTTTTGTCGACGGATTCTACAAATCTACTTTATTGAACAAATGTCTAACAGAGAGACTTTCGTTAACTGTCCAATACAGTATTCGGTCGACTGTTCAATGCAACAATTTTGGCCGACTATTTAGCAAAGGGACTTGGGCTTTCTGTTCAATTCCTCGACTTTTTATACAGTGACATCGTGACTATACTCAACAATGCAATATTTCGACTTCCATCGACTTTTAAACACCGAAAATTTGTAAATTCATTGGCAACTGTTCCACTTAGCGATGGCTCAATAGAATGGCTTCGGTAGACGATACAATAATTCGACCTCAATTTCAGTTTAATGCGGCTGTATTTTCCAATTGTTCAATACACTAACCTTGGTCAAAACTAACAATTTAGACGATGATTAAATATAGTAACAGTCGGTCGATTGTTCAATAAAGTGACTTCGTGTGATTGTTTATCATTAAAAATTCGGTCGATTTAATACATCAACTGAGGCGACAATTTAACTCAGACGCAATTCTAAAAGGTTTAATAAATCAACTTTAATCCACTGTTACATCGACTTCCTTCGACTATTCAATACATTTTGTCGATTATTCAAGTTAGCGACCTCGCTGAATAGTTTAACCCATGTTGTACCACTACCCGAAATCATTTACATTTTTTCCAATTTTTGGTTTCCATTAACCTCCTGATTACTGAAACCGAAAATGAAAAAAATCGGGTGGCCAAGTTGGGCGTGGTGAACTGTTGCGAAAACGCTTGTTCGCCTTAATGACACCAAGGAGGAATATCATTTTTAAAATCGGAAAAGTAAAGCCTCTAAACTAAGGATAGAAAGCTAAATGATTCAAATCGAAGGTTTAAAACCAGTTTTATTTGCATTTAAAGATGGTGTTGCGAAAACGCAACGGCGGTACAAAATGGGTTAATCAATTTGGTCAATAATTTAATCAATCGAGTCCATTCGAGTGTTTAGCACAGCGATTTTGGTCCGCAATGGCTTAGTTCGATAGTTTAAGTATGGAGCTTCGGTTAACGAGACTATACATCGACTTCCTCGGATTTCGTTGACTGTTATTTCTTTCACTTGTATTGATTCCCCAGAGACTTAGACGAATCAATACTTAGACTGTTTGTCTTCGATCGACCGACTGGACAACTCGGAGATGTTTATCGAAGGTTCAATGCATCGACTTCGATCGATCCTTCAACACATCGACTTCGATAAACAGATCAATATAGTGACTTCGGTCAACGGTAAAGTGAAGATTTGTTTAAACTGCGACTTTGGTTGACTGCATCACGGATTATCAATTTTTAAAAGGACATACCAGATAGTTTAACAATTTCAATTAAATATTTCTTCTTCTATATTTCCCTTCCAAAAAAAAAGAACAATCAAGAAAGTCAAAAAGTTTGCTTTTTGATTTCATAAAATAATAATTATTTGTTTTCTGCTTCGTATTAAGTACCACGAATGTTTTCTTTAAAAGTTTTAATAAAACATGCGGCAATAAACAGCTACAAAGTAAAGGTAAACAATTTTCTTATGATATAAAAAAAAACTGTAATAAAAGAAATTATTATTTAGAAGAAAGAAAAAAATAGTAGAAAAACTTTTACAACAAGTACAGAGACTACAAAATCTTTCCTAGTTTCCTTATTTGCTTTACAGAAACTAGACCATAATCTTTGTAGCCTGCTTGAAAAATATTATTGTCAAATCTTTTTTTTTTCCTCTGATTACTCGTACTTCTAAGCTCCGGCAAATAAAAACAGCAACCAAAAATAATCTGTTCTCTATCTTGTACTCTATTGTAATGTGAAAATATTAAGTTTTCTTAGATGAACTTATAAGAAACAAACAAAAAAAAAACTTTTTTTTTAACTTTAGCAAAATCACTGCATAGTTTATGTACTTGCACTCGTACTTGTACTGCATCCTCTTCAAATTGTTTGTTCAAATGCAGTTTTTTCGTGGTGCGACTGCTGCGAACATAAGAACTGACTCAAAATCAAAAATATATATGCGGAAGGAGAGAGAAAAAAAAAACGTGGAAAAGTTATGACTTTGCGTGATAGTTAAAGTGTTGCCGATTTGCGTAAGTTACTTGTTACAGTTTCTTTTCTAGTTTTGTATGGCATTGTTTTTAAGGTGGTGGTAAGTTGCTAAAAGGAAAAACTAACAATCTATATGCGGGAATTGTTTTTTTTTTTTTTTGTTTTTCTAAAAAGTTTTCTTTGGGTTTCTTTTTAAATGTTAAATTTTAGAAATTTAAAACTTTTAATTTGGTTCTATCGGGATTGAAAAATAAATATCAAAAAATAAATTGGTCTTTCATTAATAACTTTATTTATAATAAAGGTCGATTGCTCAATACTGAGGCGTCAGTCGTCGATTCAATGCAGCGAATTCGATCGACTATTTAAAACCTTTGGCTTTCGTCAAGTATTCGAAGTCGAAATCGATGTATTGAATCGACTACTGCTCAATAAAGTGACTTTGGACGACTTCAATTCAATGCATCTACCGACTGTTTAGTTCGAAGACAAATTCCTCGGATATGGTTTTTTACATCGAATCTCCTTAACAGCGACTTCGGTCGACTCTTCAAAACATTGAATTTCGCCACACATCCACTTCTTTTCGAATGTTCAAGAAAGTGACTTAGAAGATTTTCCAACATTGCGACTTCAATGTTGGTCTACTGTTCAACTCGAAGACTTTTTCCTCGGATACGGTTTTATACATCGACTCTTCATTACAGCGACTTCAGTCAACTATTCTAAACATTGAATTTCGCCACACATCGACTTCGTTCGAATTTTAAATAAAGTGAGTTAGATCCACTGTTCAACACGGAGACTTTCATTTATACATCGACTTCGGTCGAGTGTTTAAATCGAAGACTTTTGTCTCGGTATATATTTTTAGACATCGACTGTTCCTTACATCGACTTTGGTTTGGTCGACTGTTCGATATTTGTTAGAACGATTGTTCAATACATAGATTTCGGACGACTGTCTAATAACAGAATCTTCGGACGACTGATTGAAGCATATTTGGTAGACTATTCAACATTACGACTTCAGCTGTCTGTTTTATTTTAATCAACCAACTGTTTAAAATAGAGATTGAATGCATCGACTTCTGACGATTGTTCTCTAACGTCAACAACTGCCTGCTCATCTTGACATTTTCAAATTCAACACAGCGACTTCAGTCAACTAATCAACGCAGAGATTCTACGATTTTATACATCGGTTCAAGTCGAGGGTTCATTAAAGTGAATTGGAACAAAGATTTATTTTCAGATTCGGCAGAAGGTTTAACACATCGACTTTTTATTTCAGCAGTTTGGTCAATTGTTCAGTACAACGATTATGGTCTATTCAATTTTAGTCGATTATTCGATGCAGTGACTAAGGTCAACTGTATATGATTCAATATATTGGCTCAGGGATACTGTTCAATAAAAGGAAATTGGACTGTTCAAGACTTTGAACACAAACTGCGAAGCGTTTTGCTTGTCTGCAGATACACCCAGAGTCTAGAATGGGAATCGAGCCCGTAACCCTCAGATTAATAGACCAGCACACTATCTACTGGTCTATATGACGGCTGTTCTATGGGACGGCGTTTTGCTTGTCTGCAGATACACCCAGAGTCTCTGATGGGAATCGAGCCCGCAACCCTCAGATTAATAGACCAGCACACTATTGACTGGTATATGGGACGGCTGTTTAAAAGACTCTATTTATGGAGACTGCTGTCGATGATTCAATACTTCAGCTTCGGTAGACGACTCAATGCATTAGCTTCAGTCGCCTTTTTAATGCAGCATTTTTGCAGAATGTTCAATACAACCATTTCGGATGAATGTTTAACCCAGAGACTTGGTTGACTGTCATATGGAGAGTTTTCGGTTGACAAGTTTTTTGCCGAACATTCGGTCGACTATTAGGTACAGAAACTGTGGCTGCCTTTTAAATTTCAGTCGACTGTGGAGTACAAAGATTTTGCTCGATGATTTAATAATTCGACTTTTGTCCACTATTAAATATATGGACTTCGGTTGACTATAAAATACAGCAACTTCATTCGACTGTTCAGCATTGCAACTTCGGAAATCTGTTAAATTTCAGTCGGCGATTCAATACAGTGACTTTAATTAACTCTTCATCATAGAGACTTTGTTCAGCGTTTCAATACATCGGCTCAGATCGACTGTTTAGTACATTGACTAATACAGAGTATTTGTTCGACTGTTTATTGCCGTATTTTCCTCGGACTAAACAACAAATTGTCGCTGGATCACTACTTATTCTGCCTTGACGATTCAATACACAGAATTAAGTCAACTGTTCAAGTCATAGACTTCGGTGGACTATTCCACAAGATAGTGGAAAACATTGAATTTAAACGATGATTTAATACAGCGGCAATTGTTCAATGAAGTGACTCCGGTTGATTGTTCATCATTAACACTTCGGTAAACGATTCAATACATCAAGATTGTCAACAGTTTAGTAAATCAACTGTTTATGACATCTTTGTTCGACTATTGTTCGACATTTTAATACAACCAATTTGGATGACGTTTTAATCAATCGAGTTCATTCGACTATTTTGCACAGCGATTTCGATCAATAGTTCAACACATCGATTTCCTTCGACTGTTCAAATATGAAGAATGGGATAACGATTCAATGCACTGACTTTGGATATCTGTTCAATTTCAGTTTTTTTCAATACAGCGTCTTCGATTAACTCTATCGCACAATCCTTGATCGACTATTCTATGAAAATATGGCTATATACATCGGCTTCGTTAGACGTTTGAATTCATCGATTTTGATCTACTATTGAATAAAGCGGACCTGTGAAAAAATCAGCTTTTTAAAATGTTCAAACTCCAAAAAATTTAATAAGTAAAGAGTAAATTTTCATATAGTAATTCTCAAGCTATTTAAAATGTAAATTCATAAAACAAGGCTGCAATTTGAATTAAATGTTACTGTATTATTAAAGCAGAAAATACCAAAATATTGATTTACAATTGTTTCCCAACAGTTTTCACTAGAATCACTTTGATTCCAGGCTAAAACAAAATCACATTTTATTAGCTAAATAAACAATTTTAATTGAAATTTATAACAATGCTAGAGAAATTTACTCTATTGACATTTCTTTTATAACGATTGTTGGCATTTGCCTTTGTTGACAAATTAAGGGTGAGTTCGACTACCAAATAAAGACTTTCACTGGCAGCTGTCGTTTTTAGAAAACCAAAAAAAAAGAAGGAATTAAACTGTCTGTCTTTTAGTGGCAGGAAAATAACCATAGAAACATAAATTAAAGGATTATTTTTGCAAATAGCTAAAGTCAAAAATTGTTTACAGGCACGTTTAAATAGTAGTGTTTAACAATATTTTCAACTACAGCACGTTCCACAACAAAAAAATACTTCATACTGAATTAAGGAAAGGAAAGCTTTTAACTGCTTCAAATTTAATTTTTCTTTTTAAGGTGACTTCAAATAACTGTCTTTTTAATTTAATTTTTTATATCGTTTTATTATTTTATTCTTTCACAATTAATTAAATGTTTGATTTTTATTTGCTTTATTAATTTAGTGCCTTTTTAAAGAACACGCCCGGCCCTATTGACCAATAAAAGGTTAATGTTTTGTGACTGCTCATTTTATGGCCTTGACTTTTATTTCGCTCCATAAAAATCCCGCCACAAAACAACAGCAATAACGGCGTTATAAAGATTTAAATCATTCATGTCATTTCTCGCTTACGACTAAGATTTTTTTGTAATTTATTTATTTGGTTTTTTTTATACATCATCATTGTCATTATTTCCAACATCATGACAGTCGTGAATGTTGTATGAATTCATACATCAAACGAAATGGTCAGTAATTTCATTTAAGTTGGACATTTAAGTTTTATGTCATTTGTGCTTATTGAATATGGAGCGACTCTAAGTTGAGAAGTGTACGACAGGGTTGGTACGTTTTTGTTGGTACTATTGGAAGCTGGGAAGTGTAAAAGTACGTAATTAGTTTATTGGTACAATATAAAATTCCAATAAATCTCTGTAATTGTAAGCTACAGCAAGATTTTGATGATGTTGTTTGGAATTTTAATAAAAAAAAATTGATTTAAATGGAGACTCAATCAAACCTGCTGTGTATGGAAATTTGTGAAGAAGTTTTGGATGACAATGGACAACAGAAGCTGTCTCTGTTCTAAGTACTTCTATAACTTCTTTAAACCAGCTTCTATTCCCCAAAAAGTACTGAATTCTCTGTAAGTCCATTACCCTTTTCACCAACCCTGGCCAGTATTGTACAACTCTGTTTGTGCAGGAGAGTAAGAGGAAGTGTGTGTGTGTGAGAGCACGAGTATCACTCTCATCGCCATGATGTCATACAAGAGCATTAATTTTTGTTGTTTTTCTGTTATTTGGTTGTTTGTTTCAACATTTTTATTGTCATCTTTTTACGATTACTAAACGTGTGGTAAGTACCTTTCGTGACATTTATGATTGTTGTTGTTTTGTTGCTGTGTGTTTTTGTTATTGTTTTTATTTTTACAGTATTCCTTTACAAATATATACAGTGGAACACATATGATGAATAACATTTTATCAATGAAACCCATGAAAATATAGTGTATCCTACAATCTATATCACTCTGTTTGCATATTAAGATTTATACATTTTCCTTTACAAATATTAGACGTTTGTTTTTGCCAAGATTGTGTTTCTGTGCTATAAAAAAAACAGCAAAAAAATAAATAAATAAATCTGAAATGTATGTTTTCCATACCTCAAACTAACAGGATAATATTTTATATCCTTTTATTCTTTATATGTCAATGTGTGATTTGAGCTCTTGTATGTCTGCATATTTATTTAGCTAAAGTTTTAATATTTTTAAAAGGTTGTGCTATAAAATATTAAGGCAAATACATTTATTATGACATAATTCTTTAGAAGAAAAACTAAATTTTAATTTTTAAGTGATTGGAAATGTTTAAGAAAACTGTTATAAAATAAAAAGGGACAGAGACGACAGTTTTTCTATGATATAAATCTGGAAATGTAAGTCATTAACTGTCAAAGCAGATGATACAAAGCAAATTTTTAGTTTGACTTGTACAAGCGAGGAATGGGGATAAAAAGTAAGAAATACTGAGGAGGCAGAAAGTCCAGCCTTATATTTGAAGTTTTTAGTTCATAGAGTTAAACCAGTCTGGGTGTGTCATTCGTATCAATTATAATATAAACGACTTAAAATCTTTTAGATCGTTAAGTTACCGTTACCGATATGTGGGCCGATTTTTAGTGGGACCATTAGTGGTCCGATTTTCAGTAGCAATCTATGTTGGACTATAGCGGATATATTGATTTATCCATCATGTATGAAAGTTATTTGGGGGTCCGGGAAGTTGATTTCAAAAGACAGACAGGCTATATCGAATCCGCTATGTTTAATTACAAACGAAATGACAAATTTATATATACCCTTGCAAATACTTTAAAAGAACAAATTCAAATTAAAGCAAATAAAAATATGCAAATGAAATATTCGAATAAACAAATATATATTTCTATCAATTTAATCGAATAAAGAATTGTAATAATTTAATCGAATATTCATGCAATTTAACCAAATAAAATATTGGAATAATTTGAAAAATATTCGAGCGATTTAAGCGATATTTATTAAAACCTTCCAAAAATTTAATCGAATAAAATATCATAATTTTTTCAAATATATATATAAAATATTCGAATAATTTAATCGAATAAAATTTTCCAAAAACGAAGTTTTAAATGCTGAGTAAAAAACATTCGAATATTTAAAGGAACAGAATATTCCAACCAAAAACAAAAATATTCGAAAAATTTAATCGATATTTAAACTAACCGAATAAATAGTTTTAATAAAAATTTAAAATTTTTTTTCGAATTAAATTCAAATATTCCGAATTCCAATCCGAACAATGTTAAAAATTTGTTTTCTTTGTCAACTATTAAAGAAAGTATTCGAATAATTTAGTCGCATAAAATTTTGAAGTACATTTTCACCGAATAAAAAGTATTTTTATTATTCAATTGAATCAAAAATTCGAATAATATAACTCAACAAAACTTAAATAAAAAACAAACAAATAAGAAAATTCTCCAACAAATTTTTTTTTTAATGGAATATAGCATATATGGATTTGAAAAATTTAATCGAATAAAAAATTCTAATGACATTTTTATGATATATTTTATAAATAAACGGTTTTCCGTAAAAAAGATAAGAAAAATAAAATTTATTCGAAAAAAAAAATATTTGAAAAATTTAATCGAATAAACATTTGTGTTAAATTTTTCTTTTATTAAAATAACCAAAAAATTTCATAGGTTTTATTCAAATAAAAATACATACAAATATTAAACAAATAAAAGTTTAAACGAAATTTTAGACAAATTCCAAAAGAAAGTTTGAATCTTAAACATTTTTAAAAATCCAATGAAATCATTAGTTTTAATAGTATATTAAAAGTTTATTAAAAACAAAATAATGAAATGTATCCAAATAAAGAAATAAATTTATTGTTTATTTTATTATATTATGGTTAAAAATTGTTTTAATTTATTCAAATAAATCTAGTTAAAAATTCATTTGACTAAAATGTTTAATGGAAATTTAAAATATCTCAAATGTATGAGGAATTTCCATTTAATCATTAATTTGAAAAAGATTAATCAAATAAAAAAAAAAATAAAAAAGCTTTCAAAAATTAAATTTTTGAAACATTTTGAAAAAAAAAATATTTTAAAAATTTATTCGAATAAAATATTTCGAATAAAATAATCGAGAAAAATTTTTTTTTCTTTTATTAAAAATTATTGAAATTTATTCAAATAAATGTAGTTAAAATTTATAAAATCTCAAAATGTTTAAAGAATTTTAAAATTAAACTTTTATTTAAAAATTATTAATCGAATAAAAAATATTGAAAAAATCAAATTAAGAAAAAACATGAAATTAATTCGAATAAAATATTAATATTTATTTTTATACCCTTCACCATGAGTGGCAAGGGTATATGTATATAAGTTTGTCATTCCGTTTGTAATTTCCACATTTTTCATTTGCGACCCCATAAAGTATATATATTCTGGATCGTTATAGATAGCGGAATCGATATAGCCATGTCCGTCTGTCCGTCTGTCCGTCTGTGTGTTGAAATCAACTTTCCGAAGCTCCCAAATAACTTACATACACGATTCATACACCAATATCGCTATTTAAAATCGAGAAAATCGATCCACAAATGGCTGAGATATAAGGAAAAAACTAGGACAACATCGATTTTTGACCAATTTTTGACCTATATCTGGATTACTAAGTCATTAATATAGACAATATGGATATCTAATGATAGATATTTCAAAGACCTTTGCAACGACGTATATAATACCATAGTAAGTTGGACATACAATGGGTCAAAATCGGAAAAAAATATTTTTTAACCCGATTTTTTTTTCATCCAAAATTTTTTTTTGTCATAAATTCTTTTTCCAAAAAAATTAATTAATGAAATTTAAAAAAAAAATTTTTTTAAAAAAAATTAAAAAACAATTTGGAAAAAAAAATATTAAAACATTAAAAAAAAATTTTGATTTTCTTTAAATAAAAATATTTAAAAAAAAATTATTTTTAAGTATAATTTGGTGAAAAAGAAATTTAAAAAAAAAATTTTGAAAAAACTTTTTTAAAAAAAAATTAAAAAACAATTTGGAAAAAAAAAATTTTAAAACGTTAAAAAAAAATTTTGATTTTCTTTAAATAAAACTATTTAAAAAAAAAGTATTTTTAAGTATAATTTGGTGAAGGGTATATAAGATTCGAATAATAAATTAAAACTTTAATTTATAACAATCTAATCGAATAAAAAATTTATATTACTCAGTCGAATAAAACTTTTTTGGAAAATATTATCTAATAACATATTCGAATAGTATTATTGTTATAAAAAAGACTACGAAATTTATTCGAATAAAAAAAATATTTGAAAAATTTATTCGAATAAAATATTAATATTTTTCATTTATTAAATTAATGTTCGAAATTATAAAAGTTTATTTTAATAAATGTTTAAGGAATTTCAAAATTAAACTGCAATTCAAAAATTTTTAATCGAATAAAGTTAAGTCTTCAAAAAATAAATTAAAAATTATTGAAATTTAATCAAATTATATATTTATCTTTTATATATAAAATACAACTTGAACTTAAAAGCATTTAAGAAAATTATAAAAAGATAATAGATTAAAACATTATTGGAAAAACTAATCGAATCGAAAAAAAATTATTTGAAAAACTTATAAAATAAAAATAAGAATAAATTAAAAAATTAAAACTGTAATTTAAAACAATATAATCAAACAACAAATTTATATAACTTAATTGAACAAAACTTTTTTGGAAAAATTTATCTAATAACATATTCGAATTGTATTATTGTTATAAAAAAGTCTCCAGATTTTTCGAATAAAAAAATATTTGAAAAATGTATTCGAATAAAAAAATACTACTTTTCAATTATTAAATTAATGTTCGAAATTATAAAAATTTATTTTAATAAATATTTAAGGAATTTCAAAATTAAACTGAAATTCAATAATTATTAATCGAATAGAAAATATTGAAAAAATTAATCGAAAAAAATCAAATTATTGAAATTTAATCAAATTATACATTTATCTTTTATATATAAAATACAACTTGAACTTAAAAGCATTTAAGAAAATTATTAAACATAATAGATTAAAACGTTATTGGAAAAACTAATCGAATCGAAAAAAAAAAATATTTTAAAAATTTATTCGAATAAAACATTAATATTTATCTCTTATATTAAAATTCTTTCGAATAAAAAATTACAACTTGAATTAAAAACAACTTAATCGAATACAACTTTATTGGAAAAAATTATCTTACAAAATATACTAATAGCATTATTATTAATTTTTTAAAAACCATTTTCATTATAAAAGACTACGAAATTTATTCGAATAACAAAAATATATTTGAAAAATTTATTCGAATAAAATATTTTACATTTATTAAATTAATTTTCAAAATTATAAAAATTTATTTTAATACAAATTCTTTCAAAATTAAAACGAATAAAAGGCATAAATGAATACGATAAAATAATTGAAAATTTGTATTTACAACATCCGAATTCCTTAAGATGCCTGATTGATTATGTAATCGCGCTATAAATCGTAAAGCAGGCAGATTTTTCGATATCACTGAGGGAACCGAAATTGTTTCCGAATTTCATAGGCTTATACACTAGTTATTGAATAAAAAAAAATTATTAAATGTATTCGAATAAAAATATTTAATATTATTTAGTCGAATAAAATGTATTTAATTAAATAAAAATAACGTAAATAACTTAAAATAAATTTTTAATAATTGAAATGAAATTTATTCTTTATTTATATTTGATTAATCGAATAAAATAATATTACAAAAAATGTAATTGAATAAATTATTAAACAACTAATCCTATAAAAGTATTTGATTGATTTAAAATAAATGAAAGTTCCATAAGTTTAAGTTCTAAATAGTTTAATCGAATAAAATTTTAGTAATTTTTGGCGTTATTACGTAAATTTTTCGACAAATATCTTTCTGTTAAAAAGAAAACAGGAAACTAGATAGAAAACAAAAAATAAATTTATTCGAATAAAAAATTTTAATCGAATAAATAACAAGAAATTTTATTCGAAAAAGTATAGCATTGTATATTAATGTAATTTCAAAATTTTTTAAGACTAATTTTAGGGTTTAAAAAAAATGATTCAAGAAAAAATTTATTCGAATAAAAAATTTTAATCGAATAAATAACAACAAATTTTACACGAAAAAGTATATTATTATATTAAAATATTCTACTAATTTAAAAAAGATATATTTTGAAATTATTCGCTAGGAATTGTCCAACCCAAACAAACACATTTGTTTATTATAATGATTCCTTCGATTACACTAGAAAAAAATATTCCCTTAATTTTTACCTGAAATGTGTATTCCTTTTGAAAATATCCTTTAAATTGTGTGTTATGTTTTTAAACGAATAAAATACATGCGCTTAAATTCCACTGCTAGCACATATTATGTATTTTATTTGAAATCAACTTGGTTACACTTTCAAATTTCCTTTATGTATTATATATTTTATTGGTAAAATTTTGTATTTCTTTTGTAGCACACTTAACTATTATTTTTTTTCAATTTCATCAACAATGATTTGAACACACCGAACGAACCGCTTTATATGTTCGTTTTTTTATTTCTTTATTTCAAAATTAAGGGATGTTTTGCCGCGCGTCATTAAAAACTCAACCTCTCGCGATCATATACTTTATTCGACTGACTGGTGCAACTAGTTCCATGTGCAGCATAACCCAATTTACATCCCCCAAATATGTTGGTTGTTTACAAAATTTACCATCCACAGGGATGAAAACGGTGTTTGGAAGGCGATTTAAAAGTGAATGTTTAGAATTCGGGAGATAAGTGTACCTGTACTTTAAGTTGTACTGTGTTACGGAAACTTTATTAAGCAAATTAATAAAAGTTTTAATAAAGTGGTGAAATTTGTTTAGAAGTGGTCAGTGTGTAGAAAGAACATTTAACTATTTGCTGACTATTGTTTTAATTTAAGATTTGATAGCTTTTGCAGTTTTTGTTTCTCCTTCGCTCTATGGCTTTATTTGTATAATAGCTTAAGCTTTCCTTAAGCCTTTTGGGAAGAGGTATCCTGGCAACCTGTAAAATGCGCATAGGAACTAATTTATTCCCTATATTATCCAAATAATATTTACAACTGTAGAGAAAACACGTTGTTTAATAACGAAATCTTACTAAAATAAAAAATTTATTTCCAAAAATATTGTTTTAATGATAAACTACATTTAGAGTCGAAAAACCAACTAATTGTAGTAGGTATTTTTACAAACCAAACTTGACTGTCGCAGAATTCCATTCCGATAGAAAGTGGAATTAATTCCTCATTTCGCTTCTTCAGAAAAAGTAAAACGAAAAATTCTTTAGGAAATTCCACAGTTTTCAAAGTGAAATTGATATTTCTTTGTAATTATTTGTTTTTCTAAAAATTTTAATCGCTTTCTGTACCAAAAACATCACTTTTGTTTTAATATATTTTTAATGTATGACTTAAAAATGTTGGATTTTTTTTTAAATGTTTAGCTTTTATTTTGAAACATTTGTACAATATAAATTTATTCAAAGGATTGGCAATTGTTAGCTATGAACTTTTCTCATCATTCTGGCAACATATGGATTCCGAAACAAGAACGAGTCACGCCAATATCGGATACTCGGTTCTGAAGTGAAGATTATCCCAGAGAGACCGTTCTGCATCTATCGAAACAAATAGTAGTCGGACGGGCCAAAGTCTGAACTATAAGGCGGATGAGGTAAAGCTTCCCAAGGTTCCCTGTGATGGTCTGGTCATATTTCAACAGCTCATAATATATAGGATCCTTTTCCTCCCACCAAATACACAGCATTACCTTAGCTCCATGGATATTTGGCTTTGGTGTCAATTCGGCTGGTTGGTCGGGCTTCACGTACGATCTCTTGCGCTTCGGGTTATTGTAATGGATCCATTTTTCATCGCAAGTAATCATTCAGTGCAAAAATGATTGTCTTTTATAGCGTTCAAGCAGCTTTTCTGACATACAAAATCGTCTTTCAACGTCTGTCAACTTCAATTCGTATGTTACCGAATTTCCCTGCTTTTTGATAAACCCAGCTTCTTGCAAACGTTTTGAAATTGCTGCTTGATTTTGCATGCTCTTGTTGAGTTTGACAACAATCTTCATGGAGTAATTCCTCCAATTCATGGTCTTCAAACTGTTTTGGTTGACCTGGGCGATTTTTGTCTTCCGTGTGAAAACCACTTCACTTCTGAACCGCGCAAACCATCTGTCAAACATTGAAACCGATGAAACTCATTAAGCTTTGGTGAGCACAGCAGCACTTTTTTCAAGAAGTAAAGCAAAACTTCCCGCATATGACGCTTTGTTCGTAAATTGAGTTCCATACGAATTGAAGACGAGAGATCTTCAAAGACGATTTAGCATGTCCAAAATGATGTTCTCAAAAGATTCGTTGGAAGCGAGTATTGACGAGAAAACTCCCAGAATATGCGGCCAGACATGAAATCGTAATATTCCATCATGACATCGCTTGGAATCATGTTGCAATACCTGTTAAAAACTATTCAGAAAGAAGTGGTTGGGAAGATTTGCCTCACCTATTTCTTGATCGATGGGATACGCTTTACTTTGGATCAGAGTATCCGATATTATCTTGATTCATTCTTGGCCTCACAAGATGAGCAGTTTTTTTTTGGCTCGGAATCCATATTTGAAAAACTATATTTGGAATACAAGCACATACAATTTTGTGAAAATGGGCGAATTCACTTAATTATGAATAAATTCGAAAAAAATATCAATAGATTTTTATGACCGATATCTCATTTTGTTCCTATTATATGTGGCTTAGATCCATTCAATCCATTCCCCGCCGTCGGGAATGGATTGAGCAATGCACAAAAATGAGATCTATGGTCTTATTCAAGTGAGTTCATTCCACGACCTAAGGAAGCATAGCTGAATGTTACCGGGCGCGTCCAAAGGTTGCGGATAGTGGAAAGTTCCGTAGATATGCGGAGCAGCTGCCATGGCAGTCGCGGACAATCAGAGGTTCCGAGTGGAGGGTCTCAGAGGGCTTCCGGGTGGCGCCGGACTATTAGCAAGTTCTGAGTGCCTTTGATACTTGGAACGTCAAGGCGAGTGATTGGCGCCTTCAAATAACCAATAGCCAACAACTACCAGCGACTTTCTCATGTTAGAGGCGGCTGGAAGCGGGCGTCGGATCTTGTAACAAGCGGCTCGCTATATAAACGTGATGTAAGGCTTCTAGCCAGCCCGCCTGGAGGCCATGCTGGCAGCCCCAGTTTCAGGATCGGATGCAGAAGCCCAATCAGCTACTCATCTTAAACAAACCGATTACCGAAACTGCAAGAAATGAAAATAATACCCAATCAACCCCTTTGATGACAACCTTCAGCTTTAAACACCGGACTCGATTTGCAACTTGGAACGTCAGGACGCTTTTAGATTCATCAAAACTTGCACAGGTTTGTCGGGAGGCAAACAACTACAACCTCGGCTTTCTGGGTCTTTCAGAAACCCGATGGCCGGATTCTGGGGAGTTCTCAACATCTGATGGATTAACATTGATATACTCTGGCAAACCATCTGATCAACAACGCTCTAGTGGCGTGGGGATTCTACTAAACAGGGAAACGCGTAATGCGATGATAGACTGGCACCCACACTCCGACAGGATTATTGTGGCACGACTCCGTTCTCGTGCACGGAATATTGCATGTGTGCAATGCTATGCACCCACTGAAACTACGGACACACAGACGAAGGAAGAATTTTATAGCCAGCTAACCAGCGTAATCTCAAACGTTAACAAGGGCGACATACTATTAGTGATGGGTGATTTCAATGGGCGGCCATGGTATTGGAAGAATGACCGAAAATGGTGAGTTGTTCACCGAAATGTGCTTAGGCAATAAACTTGTAGTAGGTGGCACAATCTTTCCACACAAAACAGTCCACAAAGTCACGTGGGTATCACCGGATCATCGCACGGAGAACCAGATTGACCACATCGCCATCAGCAGGACATGGCGCGGCTCTCTACTGGATGTACGAAACAAACGTGGCGCTGATTGCTCCAGCGATCACCATTTGCTTGTGGGAACCATTAGATTAAGAGTTGCGGCGGTAAGGAAAGGACTTGGAACTCACAAAAGATTTGACGTCCAGAAGCTAAATGACACCCGTATTAAAACCGCTTACACATATGCCTGGAAGGATGCAGCTGAAACCAACCAAACTTTCCTAGCTGAATTTGAAAACGTTGGAAAGCTCATATGTGATGCAGCAGCGAATCATATTGGATACAAGATTCATGAAAGGAAACAGTGGATATCCGATGATACGTTGAATCTCATAACAATGAGAAAGAGGATAAAGACCCAACTAAACGTTGCCAGAACCCGTATGGAAAAATCCAGGCACCAGGAGCGCAGCGCTCGCAGGGACAAGCGGAAATGGACGGATGATCTGGCAACAGAAGCACAAACGGCAGCCGAATCAGGTAGAACCCGCGACTTATACAGGATAATGAAAAAGCTAGCTAATAAAAACTTTAATTCCTCAAAACCGTTGCGAAACAACAATGGAGATCTCATCACCTCAAAAAACAGCCAGCTAGATATCTGGGTACACCACTACTCCAACATGTTGTCAATGGACGTGCACATACCCTAACCAGACCACCCGGAGATGTAAGACCAACCGGAGATGTAAACCGCAATGCCATTGACTGGAATCCGCAAGGTAGTAGAAGGAGAGGACAGCCTGCCCACACTTGGAGAAGACAGACATAGAGGCTTCGCTAGCAGGAAAAAGCTGGAATAAAATCAAGAACTTAGCATCAAACAGAAACGATTGGAAATCTTTTGTTGAGGCCCTATGTTCCTTATAGGAACTAAAGGAATTAATAATAATAAAAATAATATGTGGCTTTACAATAAAGTAATAAATATGAACAATTTCTGCCTTTTTCGATTTTTCATGATTTTTTTAAAACAAAAAAATTTGCTAATTTCACATAAAAAATATAATTTTGGCTTCAATTTGTTATTATAACTCCGAAACTACTGGGCCTATTGAAACGCAATATATAAACAGATTAAAGGTTATGTAAATCTCAACTTTTCTAAGTTTATTTTAATAAAATCGGGCTAACCCTTTTAAAAAAAAATTTAAAAAAAAAATCGTTCTATAGAATTGAAAAATTTTACCATTTTTGTACTTAGATAGCCATGATCTATATAATGGCTAGTCCAGCATTTTTTGCTGTTGATCTGTGTTATGAGACTGTGGATATTTCTGGACTGGCCCAAAATGCACCAGAAAATCTAACTCTGGTAGGTTGTAAACAGTTCAGAAGATCCGATATATCTGTAAATTGTATCCATTTACGAGATCTGTCTCAACATTTAAACAGTTCGATCTTCTATTTGACTAATGAATTAGAGCTTTGTTACCCATACAATAGTGTTCTAAAAACCTTTTGACTTTTCCACTAGACTAACATTTTTCTATATGTAGCACCTCTAAAAAAATTTTGTGTTAAAATTTGTTTGGCAACATCAAACGTTAAAACGTTCTGTAGCATTCCTTTTTTTGTCTGTAGCCTCATCATTAAAAACATTTTATTTTACTTTGGCAGATTTTAAGCCGCATTTAATATGCATTTTACATTCAATACAGCGAAAGGATGTTAGCTGGCATCCTCCTTTATGCGCGAAGGTACCAGGGAATGAAGGACTTTTTTTTTGCCATTGCATTTATAATGAAGTTTTCGGTCTTTGGTTTTGACTCACATTTCGTTGAGTCTGAGTTAAAAACAAAAAAAAAAAAAAACTGAAAAAATGCAACAAAAATCAAAAGCGTATCGCATGTGTATTATTAATGTTTTGATGTTTATGAGCATGAGATGATGACGAGCACGACAATGATGTTGATGATGATGAAGGACTTTGCGCTGCTTTCCTTCTTTTGTAGGTACGAGTATAATGCAACAAATCCCGGTTTTTATTTTCTCCTATATTTTGTTGATGATGGTTTAATGGTTTGTTATACGTTGAGATTTTTTTTTCTTCTATATGCAACAATATTTTTTTTCTACGCTTTTTTTAAAGAGTTTTTTTGAAAAACATTTTTTGGTTGTATTTGAACGCTAGACAGTGTGTCAGACATGCAGCCAGCCATCCAGTCGTTTTTGTTTTGTTGTCTTTTACAGCATAATAATAAAAAAAAAACTTGCCGAAGCTTTAAAAATATGTTTGTAATGGGAAAAAAATGAAATACTATGAATGTTGACTGTCTGGCCACATGCCATAAATCAAATTTAATTCATTCTAATTGTGTGATTAAATGATTTATATGTTAGATGTGGTTAGATAACGTCTCTCTCTTACTATCTCTCTCCCCCACAGAGCCTACTCAGCTGGTTATAGCCATAACAAGCTAAGTGGAAGAGTCATTATATTTTTGATGACAGCGATAGACAAACATTATATTCAGAGTGTCATATAGGTTTTCAAATCGAGGGATTTCAAATATCGAATTTTGACATATTTATTGAACTTTGAACGCGGATTTTGAAGGGGCATTAACCCTTAATAGCACTTGGGATTAAAATTACCCCAAACTTTTAATCTCAAAAACATTTTCAGTATCATCATAATGGATTTTTAAAGGAAGCAAACTTAAACATTTTTGATAAATTTTGACCACACATTTTTATACGGCCAAACAATAGTGTTTATACCTGATTTATGCCTTAATAACTTAATTAATATTTGAGGGTTTTTGAAGAATAAAATTGATTTTAATCCTTTAGTGTGCTTTTTTTACTTTCAGTTTATTTTATTCCAAAAAAACATTAAAATTAGCACACTTCATATTGACTGTGTTTTTCATGATTTTAAAAGTTGAGTGTCATTTTAATCCCAAGTGCTATTAAGGGTTAATTTCCATTTTGAGCTGTTATTATAAATGCTAGACTTCATGTTATATTTTTCTTAAGTTTTATCAAAATCGGCTCAAAAGTATATAACATTTCGCTATCTTTCCATGAGAAATTCCAAATATTGAAAAATTTGACCTTTGACCTTCACGATTTAAGGAGTGGCATCTTCCGATTTTAGTAAACCTTTTAGAATATATTTAAAATTATTTGGATTATAATATTCTGAAAGGTTTCACTTAAAATTAATAACAGTAAGGAAATTGAGCTCATTCGCCAAAATATGGCCAAATAATTTATTTTTCTCGAAAATCGCAAAGTTTAAATCGCAGGTACGAAAAAACTATAGGATGTATTGTCATACTTTTTTCATAATTTTATTCCCTACTAGTTGACCACCCGGCTTCGCCCGGTAGCATTTACTAATTTTAGTTCGTCAAGTTTCTTCAACCCTGCCTGTTCTTATTTATTTGCAAATAAAATATCTAAATTTGTACTGCATAGTTTAGGGGCTTTTTTATTACAGTTTTTATTTTTGAAAATTTCGAATAGAATAAAAAAAAATCAGCCAAATCGCTCCAGCCGTTCTCACGTGATGACATTACATACATGAACCATTTCATTTTTATATATATAGATAGATTATATTCTTAATAAATCCCAAATTTGTTTTTAATTTCAATTTTGAAATCCGATGGGAAACAAAAAAATTCCACATGTTTAAAAATTTTACCCTGCGCCACGAATGCTCCTTGGCTACGCCCACGTCAAATTTATCCCAATCGGACCAGCCGTTTAGAAATTCCATATTTATTTCCAAAATTGAATTGAAGCCGAGATACCTTGAAAGACGATTTTGCATGTCCGAAATGATGCTTGATCGCTATAAAGGAAAATCATTTTTGCACCGAATCATTACATGCGATGAATAATGGATCCATTATAATAACCAGAAACGTAAGAGATCGTATGTGAAGCCAGGCCAACCAGCCGAATCTACACCAAAGCCAAATATCCATGGCGCTAATGTAATGTTCTGTATTTGGTGGGAGCAAATGAGTCCTATCTATTATAGGCTGCTAAAATATGGCCAGATTATACCGAATGCATCTGATTCGTTTGCAGCGACCATTTGCAGAAAAACGCTAATATGTGGTCAGACATGAAAACGTAATATTCCATCATGACAACGCTCGGCCACATGTTGTAATACCTATAAAAAAACTATATAGAAAGACGTGGTTGGGAAGTTTTGCCTCACCCGCCTTATAATCCAGACATTTCCCCATCCGAAAACTATTTGTTTCGATCGATGCAGATCGCTGAGAGCGCTTCACTTTGGAACAGAGTATCCGAAATTAGCTTGATTGTTCGTGGCCTCAAAAAATTAACAGTTGTTTTGCCTCGGAATTTATATGTTGCCAGAAAGATGGGAAAAGGTCATAGCTAACAATGGCCAATACTTTGAATATATTAATATTGTACAAATGTTTCAAAGTAAAAGCTTTTTTAAGTCATACAGCCAATAATATACAATAATTAATCATAAATGGGAGGGTTTAAAGCGTTTGTGTTGATGTTTGTAACGCCCAAAAATATTAGTCTGACACCCATCTTATACCGATCGGCTCAGAATCACTTTCTTAGTCGATTAAATCATGTCCGTCCGTCTGGCTGTCCATATAAAACTTGTACGAAAAATATTCAAGTTCCAGTTTTGACGACGCACCCCACTGACCCTATAAGAGTGTTGCTACGAGCTCTCTCAAATTAGAGCACCACAGACTACAAACATTTTGAACCCTTTCGATTTTGTTGTGGTTCCTCGAAAGATACCAATAACAAGTTTTACTGGTCAATAACATGACAACAGGCTATCTGCAAAAATGTAGCCTTTGTATTTTGTTTTAACGAATTTTGATTTAATTTGAATTGTGTATTTAGGATCTAATTGAAATCTTCAGAAGTAAAATATTTTTTTGTATGTAATGTATAAAATGTATTTTATAAAGAATTGAGAAATCCGAACCAGGGTTGTATTGGTTGGTTTACGTGGTAGCGGCATTATCATGACTTCTTTTGTCGATTTTGGGAATAAAAACTACCTTGATCCTCCCCCAGTTAGCCGGAATATGATTAAGAGAGAGACAGAACTTAAATATTCTTTGAAGCCAGGGAATGATATGCCTTTTTGTGCTTTGTAGTATCTTTGGCAAAACACCATCAGGCGCAGGTTACTTGAATGAGGAGAAACTATCAATCGCCCATGATAGCTATTATAGGAGATAATGTTATTGTCGATATTGAATAGAGTCCTACTTTTACAAGCAATATCCGAAGAACATCCTTGCAGCCTGGGAAATGAGTATTCAGTAGGATATCAACTAACTCTGCTGAGTATTCGGACCAGAAGTCATCCTTCCTTTTAATACAAAAATGCCCATATTTAGCAACTATTTTATGGAATAACCAATAGTTGACAATTTAAACCCCATTTTGAGGTCTTTTTAAATTTCCAGCCATATTATTTAACCTCATTCAAATCTTTTTTAAAAATGTCCTTTGATATTGCTCTCCTTTTAGACATAATTGCAAAAAAAAGAAGTCCCATTGTTATACAAGTACAGTATCATGTGCTTTTTATACAATTACACCAACTTGCAAAAGCACTTTTATTTATTTCCATATTTTCCAGACAAAGTATTATTAAAAATTTATGGGAATTTTTTTAATTTTCTTTTTTGGTTTATTTCATAACATTGTCTGTATGTTCAGCATAAAAAGTGTTCACACTATAGTTTCATATATTCACAAGCATTTGGTGATTTTCTATTAAAAAAGGGGTGGTACAGGGAGGCTGATATCATGCAATGTAAGTGTCTATCAAGTTTCTTGGCCATTTTAAGGTTATTGCGTCATAAATTTTCTATACAATATTTGATATTTTGTGTATGTAATTTTATTTATTTATTTATATGGGCGTTTATTTGTGTTTATTTTAACTTGATTTTTATTATTAGATTTATATTTAAACAGCACACTTCGAGTGAACAACTCAGACTCATACTCTCTTTGAACTTTTCGCCATAAGCTGATTATTATTGACCCACCTACTCTCAATGCTGTGCAAGAAATTTGCTACTTCTGATACTTTTCATTTCACAGTAGGGCTGAGTAAGTAGTAACACGTGTTGCAAGGTTATTTCATGTATTTTTTTTTTTTGTTACTTTTTTTCTTTAGCCCTCTTAAATACTTTTGATTGATTATGTGGCTTATCAAGGCCAAGAAAGGAGAAGTAATAGAGGGGAAACTGAATGGTTAGATTGCTTATAAGAAACACCATAAATTGCTTATTTTTTAATTAAATATATTGAAATTTTTGGGGCAGGGTTAACACATCGTATGATTATGAAATTAGTAACAAAAGTGTGTTTTGTAACAAGTTTAAATATGGTGGTTTGAATATTTTCCACTTCAAAGGAGATTGATTTCAATTATGGTTCGAAGGACCAAATCTTTTTGTTAAATTTTGTTAAATATATAGAGTGCTCTACATGTGAAATGTTTTTATTTTAAGTTTAAGTAAAAATAAAATAAGTTTTGTGAAGTTTACTGTATTTTTACTTAATTTCGGTTCGAAGTACCAAATCTTATTATTAATTATATGTCATTTTCTCTTAGTAAAACGTCTTTGTTTGAAGTTTAAACAAAAATAAAATATTGTCCTAAAGAAGCTTGATAAAGTTTAACGTTTTGCACTTAATTGCGTTTCAAAGGACCAAATCTTACTGTTAATAATTAAGAGGAAATGACTTTTTAAATTTCTATAACAAGAAAATATATCTTCTAAAGAGGTTTTATGATATTTGTTTAAATTCACTAAATTTCGGTTCGAAGGACCAAATCTTTTTGTTAATTATATATCATGCAAACATGCGAAATGTTTTTATTTTAAGTTGAAGTAAAAATTGATGTAGAGGAAACATCTTTTTAAATTTCTATAACAAGAAAATATATGTTCTAAAGAGGTTTTTAGATATTTATTTTAAATTCAGCAAATTTCGGTTCGAAGGACCAAATCTTATTATCGATTATATATCATTTTCTTTTAGCGGCATGTCTTCATTTGAAGTTTAAACAAAAATTAATTATTTTCCTAAAGAAGTTTGATGAATTTTAATATATTTTCACATAATTGCGGTTCGAAGGTCCAAATCTTTTTGTTAATTATATACCTTGCTCTACATGTGAAATGTTTTATTTTATGTTTAAATATAAATAATGAACAAAATTACATAAGTTTTATGAAGTTTAACGTATTTTCGTTTAATTTCGGCTCGAAGGACCAAATTTTATTATTAATTATATATTATTTTCATTTAGCAAAATGCCTTTATTTGAAGTTTCAACAAAAATAAAATATTTTCGTAAAGAAGCTGGAAGAAGTTTATCGTATTTTCTCTTAATTTCGGTTCGAAGGACCAAATTTTATAGTTAATAAATTGTAAATAACTCCAAGAGGAAGTCTTTTTAAATTTATATAACAAGAAAATAAATGTTCTAAAGAGGTTTTATGATATTTGTTCTAAATTCACAAAACTTCGGTTCGAAGGACCAAATCTTATTATTAATTATATATAAATTTCTTTAAGCAAAACGTCTTTATTTGAAGTTTAAACAAAAATCAAATATTTTCCTAAAGAAGTTTGATGAAGTTCAACGTATTTTCACTTAATTGCGGTTCGAAGGACCAAATCTTATTGTTAATAATTAAGGGGAAAGGACTTTTTAAATTTATATAACAAGAAAATATATGTTCTAAAGAGGTTTTATGATATGTGTTTAAATTCACTAAATTTTGGTTCGAAGACCAAATCTTTTTGTTAATTATATATCATGCAAACATGCGAAATCTTTTTATTTTAAGTTGAAGTAAAAATTTGTGTAACAATTAAATAAGTTTTATGAAGTTCAACGTATTTTCACTTAATTGCGGTTCGAAGTACCAAATCTTATTGTTAATAATTTGTCATAAAATGGAAGAGGAAACGTCTTTTTAAATTTCTATAACAAGAAAATATATGTTCTAAAGAGGTTTTATGATATTTATTTTAAATTCAGCAAATTTCGATTCGAAGGACCAAATCTTATTATCGATTATATATAATTTTCTTTTAGCAAAATATCTTTATTTTAAGTTTAAACAAAAAGTAATTATTTTCCTAAAGAAGTTTGATGAATTTTAATATATTTTCACATAATTGCGGTTCGAAGGACCAAATCTCTTTGTTAATTATATATCATGCTCTACATGTGAAATGTTTTTATTTTAAGTTTAAATATAAATAATGAAAAAAATTACATAAGTTTTATGAAGTTTAACGTATTTTCGTTTAATTTCGGTTCGAAGGACAAAATTTTATTATTAATTATATATAATTTTCTCTTTGCAAAACGGCTTTTGTTTGAAGTTTAAACAAAAATACAATATTTTCCCAAAGTTTGATGAAGTTCAACGTATTTTCACATAATTCCGGTTCGAAGGGCCAAATCTTATTGTTAATAATTTGTAATTTACTCTAAGAGGAAAAGATATTTTAAATATGTTCTACAGCGGTTCTATGAGATTTGTTTTAAATTCACAAAATTTCGGCTCGTAGGACCAATATCTTATTATTAATTATATATCATTTTCATTTATCAAAATGTCTTTATTTGAAGTTTAAACAAAAATAAAATATTTTCCTATAGAAGCTGGAAGAAGTTTAACGTATTTTCTCATAATTGCGGTTCGAAGGACCAAATCTTATTGTTAATAAATTGTCATTATCTCTAAAAGGAAGAGTTTTTTAAATTTCTATAACAAGAAAATATATGTTCTAAAGAGGTTTTATGATATTTATTTTAAATTCAGCAAATTTCGGTTCGAAGGACCAAATCTTATTATTAATTATATATAATTTTCTTTTTGCAAAACATCTTTATTTGAAGTTTAAACTACAATAAGAGTTTTATGAAGTTTAACGTATTTTGACATAATTGCGGTTCGAAGGACCAAATTTTGTTGTTAATAATTTGTCAATAAAGGTTAGGTTAGGTTACGTGGGTTGCTCGCAAGTTAGCGAGTTCACTCGGAGGCCTTGCGGCCCATTGTGGTACCCTTAGAAGTACTATTCCATTATGCTGAAAATGTTATACATAAAGTGAGAATAGTTTCCCTCCCTAGTTCGTCTATTATGTGATTTCTGTGGTCCCTATGGGAACCAGCCGGTACTTCTAATAATTTGTCAATAAAAAATTTTTCTAAAGCGGTTACATAAGTTTTATGGAGTTTAAAGTATTTTCACTTATTTTTGGTTCGAAGGACCAAATTTTATAATTAATAATTTGTCAATAACTCTAAGAGGAAGTCTTTTTAAATTTATATAACAAGAAAATGTATGTCCTAAAGAGGTTTTATGATGCTTTTTTAAATTCACTAAATTTCGGTTCGAAGGACCAATTCGTATTAATAATTATATATCATTTTCATTTAGCATAATGTCTTTATTTGAAGCTTAAACAAAAATAAAATATTTTTCTAAAGAAGCTGGAAGAAGTTTAACGTATTTTCTCTTAATTTCGGTTCGATGGACCAAATTTTATTGTTAATAATTTGTCAATAACTCTAAGAGGAAGTCTTTTTAAATTTATATAACAAAAAAATAAATGTGCTAAAGCAGTTTTATGAAGTTTAACGTATTTTCTCTTAATTTCGGTTCGAAGGACCAAATCTTTTTATTAATAATTTGACAATAACTCTAAGAGGAAAAGTCTTTTTAAATTTACATAACAAGAAAATATGTGTTCTAAAGAGGTTTTATAATGTTTTTTTAAATTGTTAAATATCGGTTCGAAGGACCAAATGTTTGTTATTAATAATTTAAAGGTATTGAAGGCCTACTTCCAACACTCTTTGTTTTTCTTCATAAAAATAATACTTAAACTTTTCTTACCTCCTTAAAAGAAAAACTTTGACAACTCTCTCTGCCATAATTTATAATAAAATATCTTGCTCACTGTCTCCAGCAATCAAATAAATATTTTGTTTTGTTTTAAAGTTGTTTTTAGTTTGAATTTTTCAGTATTTCTTCCCCAAATATCTTTAATTGAAATTTCAACAAAACTAGCAAAACTTGTCAAATACTTCCGAAAACTATCAAGCGTTAAAATATTGCTATATAAAACTAAGACAAGACAATTTTTAGTCTTTTGGAAAAAATCTATGCTTTCATTGCATCATATACGTAACGCATTCCTAAAGCATATAAAGAAATTTAGCAAAGATGAAGCAGCAAAAGTCATGAAAGAGAGCAACACAAAACAGTACAAACTTGAAGCAATAAAAGTTTTTACAAATTTTCCAGCAGTAAAACTTTCAAATATATAAAAATTTTAGAAATAATAAAAATCATAAATACAATTTGAAAGCAGGAAAAGCAAAATTATCTCAAAAAACAAATTGTTTAAAGCTCATCTATAAAATAGCAAAAATTAAACACAAAAAAAAATTCCCACTTAAATGAGCAACCACTTTAAAAACGCTTACATTATTGTTTAGAGCTTAGAAATCGTGAAAACAAAATATATATAAAAACAGACAAACATGGCAAAAATTTACCCCAAAAATTACCACAAAAGTTATCAATTTACAAACAGACAACCACAGGCAACAGCAGCAGCAGCAGCCTGGTGGAGAGGTTTGGTGGGCAAACATTTTTATAGCCTGTGTGTAGGCGTAGTATGGGAACAGAAATGTTTAAAAACTTTAGTTTTGTCTCTCTGTGTGCTGGCATGGCAAATTTAGTCGTCGTATGTAAGTAAAATATTACTTACATGGGAAAATGTGACATTAAGAAATAATTTAAAAGTATTAAATAGATTTGAAAGATCATTTTAAACCGCAATGGGATAAAACTACACGAGTTAGTTGGTAATATTTAATGGCAGGGAAAATATGGTTGAAAAAGTTGTGTTGAAATTGTGGTATTTAAACTGAACGTAACGACAGGGTAGAAGTTAATTGAGTAAAGGCTGTTCGAAATACAAGTATCTTTTTAAAAATTATATAAAATGAGAAAAACTTTTTCTCTATTAGAAAAAACAAGCTTTTGTAATAGTTATGAAATATGAGATCATTATGTAGCTGGCTTCGCAGCAGCATATTCTTTTAAACCAATTTTCCGAAACCTTATTGACAGATTTCAGCTCTATCTCGTAAATATCTCGGATGTTATTCGGTTTGTCAAACGAGTTCAAATTGCAGTTCTATTTTAGCTGATAATAAAAATACCAAAATTTGGATTCAAAATATCTATTGTTTGATGATCTATGTGACACAATTCGCAATCCTGCTAAAACGAAAGACATATCTTCAAAGACCTTCCTGGCACCTGGCAGTTTCTCGCTCTATCAATTTCACATTAGTAGCCTTTCTGGATATAGAAGGAGTTTTCAATAATGTAGAATCTGGCACTATAGGTTCAGCTCTACAAGATATTGGTGTGGACCAATCAACTGTAAGGTTTATCATGAACCCTCTACCATGCAGGATCATTCGTTCTGAATTGGGAAGGGCCATGATCACGAGAATGGCCAAGAAGGTGGCAGTCTCAGATATCCACTTTGGTACGACATCACAAAGGTTGGAAAATGCTCTCTGTATACTAAGTCCGTCGAGTACTGTCAGTGAACTGAGTGTAAACCCAAGCAAAACCGAGCTTGTACTGTTCACAAGGAATTACAAGATACCTCATATCCCGATAGTGTTGAACTAACTAACACTAACGGACAGCTCAAAATACTTGGAAGTTATTCTGGATAGTAAACTATCCTGGATACCCAATACCCTTTAAATGATATCCAAAGACTAAACGGCAACGTATGTCTGCAGGAAGACCATAGGTACGTAATGGGATATTAGACCCCAGTATGTAAATTGGTTATTCGATACGGTCACCAAGCCGATATTATTCTATGGAGTCTCTGTATGGTGAAAGGCACTAGATAGAGAGAGGATCAATTTGTATGCTATTCGAGAAGGTTTTAAGGAGAATGGTAATCCTGATAACAGGGTCCCTAAGAACGACTGCAACAAAGTCGCTCTTTAATATATTAAACTGGATCCCAGTGGATCTAATGACCAGAAAAATGGCATTCACTACGACATTCAGGTTAAATGCGATTGGTGCATGGAAACATGCTCCATATGGTCACGCCAGTATAATCGGTAGTATACAGAATCTTCCAGATAATACTGATTATTGCATATGCAGGCCCTTCCTATTGAGTAACTTCGGTTTCTCAATTCCGTGCAACACGGAACAAATGGACGGACATTTTCACAACATAAGGAGTCTCTCAGTCTATACGGACGGCTCTAGGAAGGGAGATCGAGTTGGCATAGGTATCTATATTCAGGAACTATGCTATCTTTAAGAATTCCGAATGAATGTAGCATTATTCAACTGGTTCAGTTATAAGAAGATATCAGGCAGGGATATTCGTATATATACTGACAGTCACCTCGTAATAAAATTTCTGACAGGTGTGTACACAACATCAAACTTAGTCCAGGAATGCCGGGCATCCTTAAATAGGATGGCGAGACATTTAACAGTCGTATTCATGTGGGTACGTGGACACGGAGATATTAAGGGCAAATGTGTTGCTGATGCTTGTCTATACCTGATGGAGACATAGACTTCCTATGAGGGATTCCGATATGTAGTTGCAAGCTACAAATTAGTAACTTTTACTATGAGCTCGTTGTCCGGCATTAGGAGATCTACGCACAAGTTTTTTGGGATATCGTTCCCTAAATAATCTTTCTGATCTTTCGGACATGAAGTTAGAGTACGTCAATACTTTTATCAGGAGTAGCTATTGGCTAATCAGGCCAGACACGGGAATCTCCACGGAGAGACCTAATATCCGTCAATTGACTGGTGCTTAATATTCTCCTCTACTCCATTTTTCTGACCTCCTTCCTATTCACTTCTTCTAATTCTTCATTCCTTCTGATTGTTGCCTTTTTTTATTTCTATATGTCCCACTTTTCTATCCTATCTACATAAGTGACCTGCCCACTTTCCTGTGTCCACTATGCGGCTTCCTTAAAAAAAGTTCAATTGTTTGGTAGGATGGGTGAAGGCAGTGATCAACGAAGATCATTTTTTCAAAAACCTTGTTTGCGATTTCTGCCTCTGTCTCACACATGACTCAGAGGATATTCGATTCATGGGTCTTGCTAGTTTCCGGATTATTTGCAAAGCAATGATATTTAATGGCGCCTTAAAAAAAGTCGACTGAGAACATGATTATCAAACATAGTGCACAGAAGATTCATGGTTTGAATCTTCAAAAAATGTAAAATGTGTTTAAATTACATTTCAAAAGTGTTTTCTAACGCGATTATCGAACTTAGTGCACTAAATTTCGATTATTTGATGTCATAAAGACAAATTGCTATTCTATTTCAAAAAAGATCGTCCAATATCCGAAGACCTTGTTTACAGTTCCTGGTTCTGTCTCACGAATGTGTCCGAAGATATTTGTTTTCCAGATCGTTGCTGGAACAGCTCTTATGTGGTTTTTAGCACGATGTAGATCACCGAGGTCAAAATTTCTATTGTTTGCTGGTCTGTATGAACGAATCTCAATTTTATTAAAACAAAGATCATTGAAGTTCATATTTTGAAAGATCTTGTAAAAAGTTCCTGGTTCTTATGAATGGCTTGATCGGTATACGTTTCAAGCGTATTGACTCTTCCTGGATTATACACAATTCATCAATCTTCAATGATACCTTCAAACTATGTCAAGCGAGGTCAAATCACACCTCCAATATGGTTGCACAAATGATCGATTGTACGCAACTCAACGATCTTTAACGACACTCTGAAACAATATTAAAGTCGCAACTCCAAAGTTGTAAGCAGGACTATTGAACAAGATCAATAGTTTGATGGTTTGTATGACAGTATTGCCATAATATTTGAAATAAAAATCGTCCAAGTTCCATGTCATTTCTATCTCACAAATTGGCCCAATCTCACGAAAAGCTCTAACGATAGTAATTTTAGGAATACTGATGGTTTCTGTAGTATCCACAATACAACAATTTCCAACGAAAGCTACAAAACGATGTCAATTCGCAGCTCAGAGGCAGATTACTAAAACTTTATGATCAAATTGAAGATCATAAGAAATGAAAACATCCACAGAGACCTAGAAGTGACATTGGTAAAGGAAGAGTTCAAGAAAGTCCGTGAGAAATATATTGTGAAGCTGCGAAACCATCCCAATACGCTTGCAAGACAACTTGTGCAGACCCAAACCCGATCCAGGCTCCGTAGAGCAGATCTACCACCCCGCTAAGATGAGTGACAATTTACCATTATAGCTCTCTTGTTGAAGAGCAAATAGTTTTAATTTTAGTTATAAGATTTAAATACTTATTGTAAGGACGAAACAGACAAATTCAATAAATCAATAAAGCGTTAAAAAAAAAATTGAAGAACTTACTCCTCGATAATTGGATGAATCATAAACTACATATTGACTTATGAAATTTTTAACTGAATTAAGAACTTTTCAAATGGAATCATTTTGATGAATTTATACTGTCTGATAGACCCTAAAACTTTGAATCGTCCCGATCGATTGCAATCAAAGGGGTTATTAAAAGATCATTTATAAAGTTGTCTTTACACTTACTATTGAAAATCAGTTAATACTTACTTGTAAGTGATAGAACTAATTGAGTATTTAAAAGCAAAGTTTAGAAGAACATACCTGTAAATAAAAGAACAAGAAAATATAAATTAGATTTGAATAGAATGAAAAACTTTATGAAATTAAAATCAAATATAAAAGAGTATACAAAATACACAATTTCTTTTAACCAGAAATTCCTTGAATTCTCCCAACATTTAATTCCAACCACAACACGCAACAATGAAACAACGGTTAAGGTCAAACACTTCCGTACAACAAATTTACAGTAACTTTACAAGGTTCTCAAATGAATCATTTTCGTTTTTTTTTAATCGTCTTTCTTTGTATTGACCAATAATTCATTGTAAAAAGAAAATAAATGCTTAAAAACTTTGAAAATTGTTATATAATCAAAACTACTTGTAACAAAACGTAAGAAATTAAAGGTTCCCTGACCTTTTTCCCTGCTTTATATTTATTAGGATGTGTGTCTTTGTTTGTATGTCTTTCGTCTCTCTGTACATGTTAGTTGTTTTTTTTTAAATTTTATTCATGTGCGGCACGCGTCTTTATCCAAAAAAAAGGGGATGGATCATGCATGAATAACTAACTAAAAATTAATACACACAATTAAAGATTATATCCGGCTGAGCCGAGATCAAGTATTGTTCATTTGTTTAAGGAAATATATATTTAATTATTTAAATGGAATTTACAATTGTGTATGTTGTATTTATAAAGTTGGGGAAGTACTTAATTCGATTGTTGAAATTTCCAAAATTTATCATTTGTTTTGCATACAGTAGATTAAATTACGAGATAAGATAGCGATAGCATTGGAAATTTCAATATTCGTTTACGTTTTAGTGGGAAGAATTTAAAGCCTTAATTTAATATTCAAATAAGGTTAGATTATATCCAATCGTCATCTTTATGTGAAAGGATTGATGTAGATAATCAATACAAACCCCTTTTACCAGGTCCAAGGAAATCAAGGTTGAATGATCTGACAGTACAAAGGCACAGGACAATTTACAATCATTCCCCACTTCTCTTTGTGACAAAATCTACAGCAGTCGTTGAAAGAAAATTAAAATCTCCTTGTATGCATTTGAAGGTGCACACCAAAACTTATAGAATCTCAATGGGAGCTTTCAATTACTTTCGTAATTTAACAAGAAGATTGGGAACATATGACGATTTTACGTTGGACCACTGATATTTTGTCTCCTACTTACTCAATAGTAACTGAAGTTTTTTAAGCCTGACAGAACTCACGGAAGGGTTAACTGTCAAACGAACTCTCATATTGCACTGACTTTTTGACATTTAGCAAATAATCATGAATAGATAACCCTAATTGGATATCGTCTAAGCAACAGATAAAGAAAATAAATATGAATATTTTTAATTCCTCAGCCACTTAAGTGGAAGAGCGAAATATCAGGCTGAGGATGGTAATTTTTCCTAACCTTGAACTGTACCCAGCTGATTTAGATTTTCTAAAATATAAAAATCAAAGGAGATCGATACATTAATTCGAATATTTTATAAATCTTCACACTCTTATTTAACGACGGAATCTAAACATCTAAGGACAAATTAATATTGCTAATAAACTTCACAGCAAGAGCCTGCCGTAAAGAATAAGCATCACTCAATTACAGATCGCTACAGCAAATAGCTTGTTAAAGAAATGAATTCATGTCGAAAAGTATTAAAAACACTTCATAACGAAAACATGCTCGTTATAACAAACGAATTTGTTGTGTTGCTCCAATAACCTGAATTTATATAACTTCGTTCAAAACCGTGAACTTTAAAGCTGTAGTTTTTTTTCAGAAAGATCACCTATTAAGGGATCAATACAGAAAAAGTAACTATCGCATGTTCGTAGTGACGACAAAGCGATTTACCGCCTAGATTTTCAAATCAATTCTCCACATTTTTGAGAGTTATTGGTTCATTTGAAATCGATACGTGGTCTGATCGAAAATAATGATCTGAAGTTCACAGTCTCTAGGATGCGTTGCACTTGTAACGTTGAGTCTGATTGTGTATTAAAGAGGTAAACTTTTGAGATAGATAAAACCGTTCCGTTCATTTGAGATCGATACAGAAAATTCGTTTTTTGAAAAAATTGTCGCATATCTATTTAGGATGCCATTCTCTTGTCTCGATAAGTCTTATCTTCTACTGGCTTTTGATCTTTCATTATCAGTTGACCTCATGATAAATAAAGCCCTGGTCGTTGAAGTTCAGAATTTAGAACAACCCTACAGTGGTGGAACTTTTAAAGTGCAGTCCACTACTTAAGTTCCAATATATCTATAAGTAAAAGTAAATATTTGTGAGTCATAACCCAGAACACAACTATGACATTGCGTTGTTATGGTTTCTGAATGTGCTATTTGAAGCAAAATAATAATACTGCGATCTTTGAGATAGTGTAACAGTCGATAATTAAAACTAAAGGTTTCAGAGGAATAGAGCATCTGAATGCTTTCGCGATTCTAAATAGATTTTATTTCACATCTAGTTCCTATTCATTAATAAATTAAAGTAAAAGGAGTAAGGAGTCATATCCCCGAACATACTAGTCTTTCTGGCAACATATGGATTCTGAGTTAAAAGAACTGCTCATCTTTTGAGGCCAAAAATGAATCAAGCCAATTTCGGATACTTTGTTCTGAAGTAAAGAGTATCCCAGAGAGAGCATTCTGCATCTATCGAAACAATAGTAGTCGAACGCGGCAAGGCCTGGACTATAAATCCGGTGAGGCAAATCTTTCCAACCACTCTATTCTGAATACTTTTTAACAGGTATTGCAACAGGTGGCCGAGCGTTCTCATGATGGAATGTTACGGTTTCATATCTGGCCACATATTCTGGGTACTTTTTGGCCAATGCTCGCTTCAAACGGATCAGTTGCGTTCCCTGTGATGATCTAATCATAATAGATAGGAACCTTTTTGTCCCACCAAATACAGAGCATTACCCTAGCGCCATGGATATTTAGCTTCGGTGTCGATTTGGCTGGTTGGCCGAACTTCACATACGATTTCGTACGAGTCTGGTTATCGTAATGGATCCATTATTCTCGGCTTTTATTAGTATGGCACCAATATTCTCTGCTTTTGGATGCTGTAGCTCGTTTTGAAATTGCTGCTTGAGTAGCTCCCAATGAGTTTGCAAGCTCTTGTTGAGTTTTACAACAATCTTCATGGAGTGATGCCTCCAAATCATGGTCTTCAAATTTTTTTTTGGCCGGCCTGGGCAATATTTGTCTTCCGTGTCAAAATCACACAAACCATCTCTCGCACGTTGAAACCGATGGAACACATTCACCATAAGCTTTGGTGAGCAATCGGTGTATTTCAGCGGCACTTTTTTATCAAATTAAAGAAGTAAAGCAAAACTTCCCGCATATGACGTTTTGTTGGCACAGAATTCGACATTTTGGAAGCAAAAAATCTTTGTTACACTATAATATCCAATAACTATGTGAGAAAAAAACAAGTAAGAGAGCTATATGCGGGTGTGCCGAATCTTATATAACCTTCACCAAATTATACTTTAAAATAAAAAATTTAAATATTTTTAAGTGTACAACATTTTTTTTTCAGTTTTTTTAATTTTTTGGAAAAAAAAAATTTCAAATTGTTTTTTTTAAAATTTAAAAATTTTTTTTTTAACCCTCCGTCTTGCACATGTATCTGGCCAGATATTTTACGAATTTAACTGTGATTTCAATATATTTCTAATTTGGCTAGGGGTTTGAGTCTCCAGGTACCCTCTACAAATATTGTTAGGTATCGTTTTATGAAAAAACGCATTAAAAAAAAAACAACAAACTAAATTTATGTGGATAGAAAATATATACCTGCCTGGGGTGATAACAATATAACAATGTAATATTATCACTAAAATAGCATATTTTTCATATAAATGTACTGAAATACATAGTGTATCTGGCCAGATACATGCGCTACGTACGTGACTATCGGAAAATGTGCGTGACTATCGAAAAATGTGTTAAAAAAAAAAAATTCGGGTTAAAAAATATTTTTTCCGATTTTGACCCATTGTAGGTCCAACTTACTATGGTCTTATATACGTCGTTGCAAATGTCTTTGAAATATCTATCATTAGATATCCATATTGTCTATATTAATGTCTTAGTAAGCCAGATATAGGTCAAAAATAGGTCAAAAATCGAGGTTGTCCTGGTTTTTTCCTCATATCTCAGCCATTTGTGGACCGATTTTGCTGATTTTAAATAGCAAACTTCTCGAAAGCATGTCTGACAGAATTATTGAAGATTTGGATCCCGAAGATATCAGGGGTCTTCAGAAAATTGATTTCAACAGACAGACGGACAAGGCTTAATCGACTCCGCTATCTATAAGGATCCAGAATATATATATTTTATAGAGTCGGAAATGAAAAATGTAGAAATTACAAACGGAATGCCAAACTTATATATACCCCTCACATGAAGGTGAAGGGTATAAAAATTACAGATATGTACCTTTCAAAACGACATTAAAAAGATACCCATTTTGAAGTCATACACCCAATATATAAATTATTTATTGACAATAAAATATTTTTCTGATATAGTGGTTAAATAGGGTCAATTGTGGACCGATCCGAATCATATAAAACATGTTTATGTCCAATTTTATTATGATACCAATTATTATAAGACAATTATGATTGTTCAAGTCATTTTCAGAGGCGGACCTTGTATGGGGAATAGAGCCAAATGTTGCCCGAATTTGGCCATACTTTACAGTATAATTTCAGAGTACTTAGAACTAATTGTATCAGGATTTCCGCCAAAACAACAAAATTATGACTGCTCAAACAGTAAAATCAGACAGACAGAAAGACATACGGACGGACATAGCTAGATCGTCTTAGAATCTCATGTGGACACAGATTATACATACTAATGTGGGTCTGCCTCAAACACTTTTGATTTGTTTCAAAGGGAATGACAAAATTAATATACCACACATCTTTTTTGTAATAGAAAAAAATCGCGATTGATATTGCTAATGATTTGTTATTGATATCGTTCTCAAACTGAGCTACAGGTGAAAAATTTTCGAATTCTTTGAGTCGTTCTCGAATTTCTGTATATGAAACGTTTGCATAAAGTTCGATGATTTTAAGATCTTCGAATCAGATGGGTAGAAGCAGAAATGTTTATTAATAAAAACAAATACTATTTTATGTTGCAATCTCAGCTTTAAGTTATCAGGTGTTTCGAAGGACCAATTTTCGAATTATTTCAGATAGTCGTACTCGAATGTTTCTAACAGAAACGTTCGCAAAAAGTTCGATGGTTTTAAAATCTTCGAATGAATTGGTTTGTTTGTTTATTAACAAAAAACAAAATAAAATTTATGTTCCAATCACAGCTTTAAGTTAGCAGGTGGTTCGAAGGACCATCACAATAATGCCACCACAATATATTTTCAATATTTATGTAAATCCAATTGGTTGCCTGCTTTAAGATCATATCAATGGTAAGTATTTATATAGATAATAAAAATCATTCCGATTATGTGGGTATGTAATTTGTTTTTTATCAATTTTAATCTTCCGTATCCCACTGTGAGCCTAATAAATAATACAACAAATTGATTGTAGTTTTAGAAAGATAAAATTATTGTAGCTACAACTTATTCACACTACACGCTCTTCTGTACACTACACTGAACCCCAAGCAATTGTAAATTAATTTTAATGTTTTTATTGTAGATTATTATAGAAATTATGCACTTAAGTCATGACGTATGCATTTTTATAAGCCTAGCAAACACATACTTGTGTTATTATATGTAGTTATTTTGGTGGCACTGGTAAAATGGTATCAGCATATAGAGGATTTTGGTGCAAGCACTTGAATGCCACACAAAAATAGGCCCAGCACCCCAACTTATAACGTCAATGATTGTCTATCTGTCTGCCTGTCAGTCAGTAATATTGTATTTTGGAATTGCTTAAACAAATTTTCTATGTTTATTTAAGGGTTTTCTGTTATTTAAAAAAAAAAAAAAAACATTTTAAAAAATCCAAATCCATACACTTTAAAAAGGGAAAATATAAAATGAAATTAAAATTGAAAATTATATTAAGCGCGTACATAGTATATGTTTTGGTTTCACACGCGTCTTGCACGCTATTTCAGCACAAATTGTAGACATTTAAAATGAAATTTTAAATTTCAATTCCAGTTGTTAAGGGTGGCTACATTAAAGTGTTGCTTGCTAAAGGGAGTAAAACATTGAATGCATGTGTGTAAATAAATATACTCTGCTGAAATAGCGCCACCATTTACAAGAATTTGTTGCATGCATGAATGACTGCCTGCCTGCAGTTGCATTCAGCAGCAGCAGGCTGCATTTTCTATGTAACATTATTGTGTGTTTAAAAACATAAATTATCAATAAAACTCGTCTGCTGGCTGCTTATTTATTTTTTTCTCCCAACACAAAGGGATATTTATTCTATGCAGAGTGTTTTTATCATCATGGTAAATGTGCAAGACGAATTTGTCATACTTTATTTAAAGAGCATTGCACTGTTTTAACAATTAAAGCATTTGAAAAGACTAAATTAAGCGGGGAAATTATTAGGAGATATTTTAATCGCTATATGAAATTAGTTACACATATTTAATTGAAATGAAATTTGGTATTGTCTTTTATGGAATTCATTGAACGAATCTATATTTTTGATTAATTTATTTTCTATTGTTTAAAGTCGTTTCCAAAATTTTTAAGTATCATGTGTGTTCCAGGCAAATTTTGCAAATATTTCAGAAGACCGACAGGTACCGCATAGAACCACTCAATTGCAAAATTATTGCTGTCATAGCCCTTGCAAAACTATGCACTAGGGTTCCTACGCTGGAAATTTTTCCACGAATTTCCGGGAATATTTGGTTGGAAATTTTACAGAAATGTTTTTCTGCAATTTTTTGGAATTTCTTTATAAGTTTTCTTCTTAATGTTACAATATTCAGATTCCTTGCTATGAATAAATTTGTTGCAAATTGAATGATTCTATTACTCCCTGGAATTCCATGGAACGAACCGATTTTTTTAAATTCCTCCCTGGAAAGGAAAATGTCCGGGAAATAACGAACCCTACTATTAACTCATTAATAGCAGTAAAAAAAGCATCAAAAGATTTCGTAACCTTCGATTACAAGATGTGAATAATCAACGAAAAAAAACTCATCTTAAACCATAGAAAACTTTTTTTATGAAGATTTCAAGCAAAAATTCAAGTATTGTTGGTTATGGAAAATTGTCATCCACCCGATCAAGGTTTTATGAGGAATATACTAGATATATTAGACATGACAACGGCAGACATCTTACGGAGAATATCATTCAAATATTCAAATATGGATCAAAATCATACGAACTTGTCTAATGTGGTATTTATTCGGACGAGTAGAGATTGTTCCTCGGACTACTGGATTTCGGTAGCGTAGGTCATGTCGAAATGATGGTCATAAAATTACCAGCGGAACAAATTCAAGGGATTTGCATTATTAGTGAGGATATTTAGTGCAGCCCTAAACGTTGCACAGTGGTTTAAACACTTTTTTGGAAATAATTCGATATCTAGGGAACTATTGAATATATTGTTACGAAATTTCACATGGTCGGAGCTGAGGTGTTTTCAAGTTGATATACGTTCGTTCACCCTCAAAGCTGATCACCTCGGGTCCCAAATTTTTAAAAAAAAAATCGCCAAAAATCCATTTATGAACTGAATGACCTGAAACTTAATATATAAATAGTCCTTGAGAAGATCTACTCTTAGTTGGAGAGATATTTAGGTTTATTGATTAATTTTTTTTTTAATTTTGCTCGATCTTTTTTTGTTTTTTTTGATATAGCGGGCCTATGGAGGTTCCAACTTTATTTTTAAAATATCAGCTATATTGGCAATAAAATTCTATAAAAAGTTACACTCATCCAAAGTTGGAACTTGTAGAAAGGGCCGTAGTTTTTAAGTTTTTTTTCCCAAAAAAGACAATATATTTTTTCTTTTGTAGAATAAAAACTTCTTCGGGACTATACACAATTTTTATATGATCCAGAAAGAGAACTTAATGCAAAAGCATGTAAAGTAAAATTTGGCTCCCTTAAGGGGACCTAGTCCCCATCAGGCCTATCCAAACTTGGCCAATTTAAAAAAAAATATTATGTTTGAATTAAAAATTCTAAAAAGGCAAAGCAGCGATCCTCGAAAAAGCTCCATATTTGTATAACTCCATATATTTCTTAAATACTTACAAAGTTTTTTTACTATCACACAGTATGCACTTTCCTAAAACTCAGTTTTTGGAACATATTTTCTCCGTTTTAGGAATTTCGGAATTTAAAAATACAAAATGTCAAAAATTAAAATGCCATTGATTTAAGGACACTTGGATCTACATTATTTCTAAATTTTGTTATAATATATTTAACCGTTAAAATTTTACATTAATTCAAATTTTATATTTTTCTTCGTGGAAAATAATCATATTAATTTTTTTTAGTTTTTAAGGTACATGACGTCCGAAAAATTCATAAAATTATTTAATTTTACTAAAATATCAATCTTCAAGTCCTATGGATTTCAACAATATCAAATACTTATATAAAGAGTGTTTATTTACTCCTAAGAAGTTCCACAAACCTTGCCCTCTTTGAAATTTGTACGTTTTTCGTAACAATAAAATATATCCAATAGTTCCACTGTGCGCCACCACAATAGATATAGGTTTCGCATGAAACCAGTTATCCTATTTGATTAGATACCAGAAACGTCCACAGCGGACAGAAAGCCCATCCGACCCACTTTGCTCTACATGACCCCAACATTGAAGAATGTGTTAAGAGGTCAGTCAATCAGCAAAATTTGTTTTGTTTTGCCCAAAAAATTTACAAAGCAAATTCGTGGTTTATAATACATACCATAATGTCTGACAAATAGAGAAATAGGTATTCTCCAGTCGCTCTTCCTGAGCGGTAGTAAATATTTGGGATTTTCACCTGAACGGAGTTACGTATCGTTTGGTATGCCTGAGCTCTGCTAAGTTACTCATTATATGGAGAATTCTAGTACAATCCAAGAACAAATTATTTCCCAAACTCATCCCCCGGGATGCCAAAGAAGAGTTTATCAGACATCCTTATATTTACTGATAATAAAATGTCAAATAGATCCCTAGATAAGGTGTTTATCACATCGAAACTGGCCATAAATAGTAGATGTCTATGGAGGTGATAGCAAGACATTTATAGGATACCTTCATATGGGTTCCTTGACATGGAAAAATTCATCGCAACTGCAAAGCCCAGAAAAAGCTCAACTGCTAGCTGAGCAGAAACATCATGGATATACAGAGCACACGAATTGCTATAAATCTGACTAGCTTCCTAGTCAGAGACCTATAGGTGCTCATACTCAAAGTCAGTGACTACTTTAAAAAGCCTCCTATAGAAATTCGAATGACGAAGGAGATAATGAAACAACTGAACATTTTCTCTACAATGTCCTGCATTTGGGGACTTAAGACAATGAATGTTTGGTCAACTTCTTTAAAACAATATGATGGATAGAAAGCGACAAGAAACATTGTTCTATGTTTCTTGGCTATCGTCGCTTGGTGCGATAAGCACAAGGTAATTTAAAGGAACCTATGCTGGGAATAAAGTGAGCTATGCTTCGGGCGGCTGCAAATGAGTTTTCTGTTGGTAATTAAATAATTCAGTTTCAAAGAAGAGAATGCTCAGGAAGAAAGGAATAATAACAGGTCATTCCTCGAAAATTATTGAGCCCTTAAAACCTTGTGTTTGTCACAATTTTAATTTACAATTAAAATCATTTTGAAAATTGGTTCAAATAATAAAGGTTGTTCCATTGAATATCGAAACAGGAAACCCCTTGTTAATGAAAGTTCACTTCTCTATTATCCCTAGGATAACATCCTCTAGTGATGTTGAACACTGATGATCAAGTTCACCACTTTTCATTTCCAAAAGTTCAACAGAAATTCCGGCAGCTGAGCAGAGTCTTATCTGGAACTATGACTTGTCCTGTATGGATCATTGGTGGGATATCTTCGGGGAGTACGCAGTGGTTTAAAATTCAAAGCGGGTACATGATTGTTGGTTAAATTGCTTGTGCCGATTTCAATCTGGTCAGTGCACGATGGTTGTTTAGCTTGGCTGTTGGTGGAGGTTAATTGTGTGTGTAGCCACACACGTTGACTTATATCGACTGAGGATGCTTGAAGTTGCAGATCACTGTTGTTTTGTTCGGTTCAGAATTGGTGATTCTGACACGGAAGACAAAGATCTCCCAGGCCAGCTAACGAAGTTTGAAGAATTGGAGGTATTACTCTATGAAGATTGTTGTCAAACTCAATAAGAGCTTGCAAAATTATTGGAAGCGACTCAAACTGAAATTTCAAAATGTTTGTGAGCAGCAGGATTCATCCAAAGTAGGGAATTTGGGTACCATACGGTGGAGATTAATTGTGTGTGTAGCCACACATGTTGACTTATATGGACTGAGGGTGCTTGAAGTTGCAGATCACATGTCGTACAGTTGTTTTGTTCGGTTCAGAATTGGTGATTTACGGAAGACAAAGATCTCCCAGGCCAGCTAACGAAGTTTGAAGACCAATAATTGGTGGCATTGCTCTATGAAGATTGCTGTCAAACTCGACAAGAGTTTGCTAAATTATTGGGAGCGACTCAAACTGAAATTTCAAAACGTTTGTGAGCAGCAGAATTCATCCAAAGTAGGGAATTTGGGTACTATACGAATTGAAGACAAAGGAACTTGAGAAAGATTTTACATGTCCGAAATTATGTTTGAAAGCTATAAAAGAAATTATTTTTTGCACCGAATCATTACTTGCGATAAAAAATGGATCCATTACTATAACCCGAAGCTTAAGAGAACGTACATGAAGCCCGGCCAACCAGCCAAATCGACACCAAAGCCAAATATCCATGGCGCTAATTTAATTATCTGTATTTGGTGGGAGCAAAAGGATCCTATATATTATGAGCTGCTGAAAACTGGCCAGGCCATCACAGGGAACCTATACCGTTTCGATCGTTGCAGAACGTTCTCTCTGGGATATGCTTCACTTTGAAACAGAGTATCCGAAATTGGATTGATTCGTTCTTGGCCTCAAAAGATAAGCAGTTCTTTTGGCTCGGAATCCATATGTTGCCAGAAAAATAGGAAAATATCATAGCTAACAATGGCCAACACTTTGAATAAATTTATATTCCACAAATGTTTCAAAATAAAAATTAAACATTTAAAAAAATCCCGAATTTTTAAGTCATACATCCAATATGTTTGGGAATCTCTCTTTGAAGAATATATTGATTGTTTTCATGCTAACTTTAGAAAGATCACAATTAAAAGATCGTATAATAGGACAGAAAACATGGAATTCAATTTGTTTTGAACTAACAGATCGTAGAATCATTTGGCTTACTTTGCTGCTTCCTACAATATTTGGACTTCAAAAAAGCAACATTAAATTAATGTGTTGAAGAAATTTAAGCTGCTTCAGCAGACTTCATAATAATCCTAAACAATAACCTTTTCTTTGATTCCCAGAATAATTAGCCTTAGTTTTCCACAAAATAACAAACTGCGTAAATTTCTCATAATTCAATCAAATTTCTGATGTTTCCAAAAACTTAGAAAAGAAAGTTCGTCCAATAATTTGACACTTTTGCGTGCTGTGAAATGAAATTAAACAAACAAATATTATCCAGATTAATAAATTAATCCGGACTGCAAAAAACACTAAATGAAAGGCAGGAAAAAAAAATTGAAATATTTGCGTGTGTGATCTTTAATCTGGCTCACACTCTATGATGACGCTTAATAATGGAAACATATAATCATTTGTGTCAACAACATCTGGAAACATTTAATTTCCCAACCCACACTTGCCCACACAGACACACAATTCATCAACGACTGACTGACTGGCTGGCTGGCTACTGGCTTCGCTCCATTCCATCACTTCATGAAATATTGTAAATATTTTGTTTTCTTCAGCCATCACAACTCATTTCAATTTCTACAAATTAGCTGCTCCTGCTGCTGTACGAGCAGTAGGAATACATTTTGCAAGCATTGTTAATGACAGGATTACAGACTAGATATGTGTATGTTTTTCATAATTGTCAGGTTGTCATCTACTATAAGAGTTATTTGCTGTCTAGTTTCTTTTTTTATTACTAGAGTATGAGGATGATGGTGAGTGCTATTGGGGTAGGTTGTTTGGTTGCTTAGCTGTAAAACCCCGTAACCCAAAATCTGCTAATGATGAAATGATGTCATTCTCTTTTGCATTAGCTTTGGTTACACAAAAAATTCAGCTTAATCTTTAAAGAATCCACTTAATTTTTTTAAAATTTCATTTCAATTTACTTTGTAGCATAAGTATTTCCTTACATTTGTTGCCTCTCATTTTGGTTGCAGCGTAAAAGAGAGAAAAAACACAACTCTGGTGTTAAATTTCACACGCCTTTGGTAGTATTGACACTTTAGTTTACATACACGATTCAAACGCAGCCACACAGTTCCCAGTCCCATTGCTTTGCATTACAGCTGACTGTTGTCATGTGTCAATATTGTCTATCCATCTATTCCATAATATGCTGACAAGCTACTTGTCTTTATATTTCTTTATTTTTTTGCATTTTTATTTTAATTTTATTTCACTTTGAGTTTGCCTAAGGGCTTTTCTGTTATTATACAAAAAAAAAAGAAATCATGTCGTTTTGCGCTTTACTTTACTTGTACATGGAAGTCAATGGGCGTTTGTCATTGCCCGCCATTTGTCAAACAAAAAACATGGTGTGCCAATTTAAATTTTTATTTATTTTTTTTTTATCATTTATTCGCTTATTCATAAAAAGGCCTAGTGGCTGAAGCAGCATAATTATGTTTGTGTTTAAAATTCGTGTCAAAATTCGTTCAATGGTTACAATGATCAATGCTGGCAATGTATGGGAAATAATGATTTATGATGTAGTTCAAGTTCATTGATCTGCTGTGGCCTGGGGTGAAAATGTGTGACAGACAATGTTATTTAAATGTAAGTAATACAGTTTAGATTTTGCTACAAAAAATTTAATGGGAAAATAAACAAAAAATATACTCCAACATTTTTTTTGTACAATATAAATTTATTCAAAGTTTTGGCCATTGTTAGCCATGACCTTTTCCGATTTTTGTAGCAACATATGGATTCCTAGCCAAAAGAACTGCTCATCGTTGAGGCCAAGAACGAATCAAGCCAATTTCGTATACTCTGTTCCAAAGTGAAGCGTATCCCAGAAAGAACGTTATGCTTCGATCGAGACAAATAGTAGTCGGGCGGGGAAAGGTCTGGACTAAAAAGCGAGTGAGGCAAAACTTCAAAACCGCTTCTTTCTAAATAGTTTTTAACAGTTATTGCAACATGAGGGCGAACGTTGTCATGATGACATATTACGTTTTCATGTCTGGCCGTGGAGACTCGTGAAGATATGGTTGAATAACTGGAGAATACGAGTAAATTAACTCAAAAGTAAACACATCACATTTACTCTCAGAAGGGGTGACTGTCCACCTATCACACAAAATAGCATAAACATTCCACAGACAAATACTGTTACATACCTTGGTATTAGAAACCAAGAGACTTCACATGAAGTTAAGAGCCTCTAGCCTTCACTGGTTAATCAATGACCAATCAAAATTAAGCCTTGACTATAAAGTCATCCTGTATAAATGTGTTTTAAAACCTATCTGAACATATGGAATCCAATTGTAAGGAACAGCCAGTAATTCCAGTATTGAGCTTATACAGAGGGCAGAATCGAAAATTCTTAGGACAATGACAGGTTCATCTTGGTACATAAGAAATTAGAACATCCATAGAGACCTACAAGTACCGTTAGTTAAAGATGAATTCATAAATGTCCGTGAGAAATACATCGTGAAATTACGGAATCACCCGAACCCGCTTGCAAGACATCTCACACAGACCCAAACAAGATCAAGGCTTCGTAGAGCCGATCTACCAACCCGCTAAGATGTGTCCCATATGTCCATCAACGCTCCCGTCAGAGAGCATTTAGTTTTAATTTTAGTTATAAGATTTTATTACTTATTTTTGGAAATAAATCTGGCATTGAAAAGCGCTCGGCTAGGTATTGAAAAAGCATGCTTTCGTCTGATATTTATCTCTTATAATTTTCGAGTTATAGGCATTTCAAAATTGAAATTTAAAAATTAGTCCATAGCTTGTTTCGATTTTCTAAAAATATATGTCGTACTTTTGGACAGAATGGTCTGTTAGTTAGACAACTAAATTACAGCTAACATACAAAAGATTTCAGAGCAATATCACTTATGGATCCAAAAATAAACGATTTTCAATTTAAATATTCCAAAAAGGTTAAAAATAAACTTTCTTTAAGAACATATAACAATTTTATATTTTTCTGTAAGGTATCTTTACGTAGAACATTTTGGTATAAAAAACATATCCTAATTTTCGAATATGTCGTCCCTACGCTCTTCGGAATGTGATCTATTTTTTTATCAAAATTTCAAATTTGGGCCACAAGTTCTAAAATCCAAAAGCTGGAATCAAAAAACGGGAAGCAGTTTTGGAAACGTTGATGTGATCCCTATTTATCCCCAAAGTATTTTCCCAACCCCCAAGGAAATGTGGACCCCATTGACAAAATTGTAAAAAATACCATTTTTGGCATTTTTGCCTAAATTTTTAGGAATTGCGGGATTCTCTTTGACCTTTTGATACACATTTATTCCGAGCTATATTTTTTTGTTTAGATAAGTTAATTTTTGGTCTTACAAAAAAATTTCAAGTCAATATCTGAATTAAATACAAAAATATGCCATTTTAAAACTCAGTCCTTCAAAAATATTGCACTTTTTCATACTAAAATTTTTTTATAAATTTTCTTAATGTAACTGAGTCAGAACCAATGACTTGTGTGGCCAGATTTCAGGAGCTCATAATAGATAGGACCCTTTTGGTGCCACAAAATACAGAGCGCCATGGTGTCGATTCTGCTGGTTGGCCAGGCTTCACATACAGTCTCTTACGCTTCGAGTTATCGTAATGGATCCATTTTTCATCGCAAGTAATGATTCGGTGAAAAAATTATATTCTTTTATAGCGTTCAAGCATCACTTCGGACATGCAAAATCGTCTTTGACGGTTTCAGGTACCCATTTTCCCTTCATTTGGGTGAATCCTGCTGCACCCATGGATTTTGCAAGCTCTTGTTGAGTTTGACAACAATCTTCATGGAGAAATGCCTTCAGTTCTTGGTCTTCAAACTTTTTCGGCTGTCCTAGGCAATCTTTGCCTTCCGTGTTAAAAATACCACTACTAAACCTAAGCGTATGACGCCAAGCGAGAAAAAATGACAGATATATAACATTCAAAATTATATATAAGTTTTCAAAACAAATACCGCTTTCAAAAGATCCGCCATCTATTGTAAATCCCATATTTTTAAGTCATATAGAAATAGAATTCTTATTGCCTTGGATGCAGAAATCACCACGGATGGTACCGTGGAGTTGGTGGCGCCCAAAATTCACATGGGAACCACTGGCCACTTGACCAAACCATTGGGAATCACAGAACTTGCCAAAATAAGGTGGGGCAAGTTCTACAACGAATGAGTACACTTGTGCTATTACGAGGATTATATGACCTGTGTTGGACTGTAAACGCATGTCGTATCTACTTGGTTTACAACGAATACGACTTAGCGATATGGTGGGATTGATCTACGGGCATTGCACTTTCATGATGAGCTGCTTCATGCATGAGCTGCTTCATCATGATTTCTGCAGCATTTGTCAAAATGTGAAGGAAGAGAGCATCTTACACTTCTTCTGCAATTGTCTGAAGAACGATCCGTTAGCAACCTCTCTTAATTATCAGAGAAGAAATTAAGGAAAAGCAGATGGTAAGACCGGTCATGCAAATGGCACCTAATAGTGGTCCCGTATATGTCGCATGATGGTCTGCTCTCTTTGAATTCTTCTCACCTCTAACTCCTCTAACTTCTATCCACTATTTCTCTTGTAAACTATACTCTTACTTAACTTATCGCCCTCCATCTTGTTTAACTTCTCTTTCTTCTATCTTTTATTTTTTCATCCGCAGGTAACACAAGGGGAACAATCAATGGATCCACGTGAAAGGCTTTGGAAGGCTACTTGTGAACCTAACCAAAAGCGTTGAATACAGAAGCACACAATTCCTTGGAGGGCCAATTTGAAGCCTTTTTGTTCAAAACACCTGATAATTTTTCCAACGAGTCCAGACCATTATAAAAGTACAATCTGTGGTTGCTGCCATCGCGCTTTATATCAACGAGAAGATTTAACTGGCAGCAGTCCGAAGCGTAGCTCACTTGAATCCAAAAATATGTCCAGTTTTCTTAGCTCTTGATCAACGTCACTTTCCAGCCATCCTTATTTGACCGAGTATGACTTGGATCGTTTTATAGCTAAGCTCCAACCGTCGCGGGTACTTATTCGTTGTAATGGTTGCTGCTGAAGTAGTTTGAAGCGGATCAGTAAGAATCAGTACAACCTCATCTTTGTTTTAACTTCCTCGGTTAGGAATAACTCACACTAACTTCCATTTCCACAACGTCTAATTATTTTTTAACAGTGTTGATTTCTGCGCTTTTTCGATTTAGCCCATTAGGTTTGAGAATGATGGGGAAAATAAGATTTGATATCAAGTACAGATCAACGTTTTTCCTCGAACCAACCTTAAATGAAATTCAAATTTGAAACTCAAACGTCTGTCTGGGATTGAATTATTTTTGAAAATCATGTTTGATATCAGTTTATAATTATCAATCAAACTTGTGATGTCAAATTAATAAAATTAAGCTAAGTCAGAAGAAATTAAAACCAAATCGGTATGAATTATAACTAAACAGAGGAAATTGTGGATGAATTACCGCATTCGCGTTCGAATGTGCTTTAATATTGAAAAATAATATCGAAATTATAATAACATGTACTGATAGCGAGTGTCATGATCTCAAATATGAAAATTGCGATCAATTTTGGTCAATCACGAATGCCCACTCCCAGATTAGTAATCATCAATAGGATGATTCGATTATGTTCATCGATTTTGTCGATGCTAGCAACATAAAGTCAGTACGTGAAAACGGTTGAAACAACTAATTTTGTGTCAACTTATCTCATTCGATTGGCAACAAATTCGATCATCACCTCGCAACTGTTTTCTCTGTGTACGTAATAGAAACCTTTTCAAACGGAATGTGTGGCAGACCTTAGAGAAAGAAATCTTCTTCCAAGAATTCTAGTTTCATCTATAATCCGACTTAGTCCTAAATTTTTAAGATTTACTTTATGTCTAGGACTTGATTGAGATAGCACTAAGTTTAGTAGTTTAAAATTGTTATAAGTTTTAAACCTTTCTTGCAATAAATCCCTGTCTGCAAGGTTGTCATATATGCAATCCAAAAATGTAAAATTGTTCAAATAATTTCAAGCTTTTTAACACTTAATGTCACAATACTCTCCTAGAAAACTAGAATCTAGACTTTCATAAAATATTTCCTCACACTCAATTACTTTACTCTATCACTCCCTTGATTTTATTTCTATAGAATTTCTATGGAATTGGGATTGTCAACACATCTGTTGTCTTCATGTTAATGTTGACATTGTTGTTTTTGTTGTTATTTATGTTATTAAACGTGTTGTTGTTCGTATAAATTACTACAAAAAAAAACAGTGTTTGAGAAATATGAGAACATTGCGTACAATTTGTCTTCACTCGTCGAGTATTTAGCCTAAGGGCTTAATGTAAAGTTCATACAATATATATATATATTTGTATACAGCCAATTACAAGGTGAAATTTATGTATGTGTGACAAATGCGAGGGTTAAAGCAATAAGTTAGTATAAAAAGCAAAGTGATTTTGTTAGTGAGTTTCCCCGAGAGAAGGTCTCGGAGAGTAATCCCAACCGGTGCCTGATAAAGATTTGTAAAATTTGATGAGGACTAGTGTCAAATTTAAAATAGTTCTTTTATAAGACTCTAAAAGAGTGTTGTAATCTAACCAGATATTGAATGTGATTTTAGTTTCTTATTTATCAATCTTTATGGTCTTCATTGACATTCGTATTGTATTCAGCTAAATAATCGATTGTGTTCGTCCAATGGTGGCAATAAGTGCCGACCACTAATCTAGGTCATAACAGCGAGCAGTATTTTTGGCAATTAAAAACAGATGTTACATCTACTGACCAAGGCTGATCTTCAAAACTAAAAATTGGATAAAATACGAAGCAATTTGTCACCTACAACTTCCGAAATACAAATTTATATAAAAAAAGGTTTTCGCTCTACTGATTTTATCAAACTTAATATACAAAATATAAAGTTAGGTTAAAGATTTCCCTGTTTTCTATAGCTCACAATTTGATTGTTACCTGAAAATAGAGGAAAATAAAGAAGTGAAGAGAGCGAGAAGTGAAAGAAAGAGGGAAGGCGATAAGTTAAGTATGAATAGTTGGGGATTTATAAAACAAATGTAGGTAGAGTTTAGTTTAGATTTCAGAGATGCTAGGCAAGAGAAAGAAATACAAAGAGCGAAGGATTCGCGGCCACCTTGAGGCGCTATTTGCATAACCGTTCTTACTAGTCGTCTCCTCTTCCTAATAAAGGCATCTATGCATCTTAATTCCTTCCAAGACAATTCAGAGAGGTTGCTAAAGGAGCGCTTCACAAAGAACCTGGCAAGCAGATCAGCTAGTGCCAGTCAATTACAAATGAAGTGCAAAATGGTCTCTTCCTTCTCCTCATTTTGACAACTCCTACTAAAATCATAGTGAGGCAGCAAAAGTTTTGCAGAATGGGAGCCAAAAGTGCAATGCCCGGTGATCTCCATCCTCATATTGCTAAGTCGCAAACGTTGTAAACCAAGTAGATAAGACGTGCACTTACAGTCCATATCTTCCTTGTCTAAGCAAGTTCATTATTAGCCATTATTTATTCGTTGTTTATACGTGGACAACGGAATGCCACATAGGTAGTCTATCTCATTTTTAGAAATACAATTGCCTTCATTATCCCAGTGTCCATGTACCCAAGTGAGTAAAACTGTTGAATGTCTTGTCATCTCATTTAAGAAAGCCCGGCATTCCTAGACTATTTTTAATAGCAGCTTGGCTGTTAGTATATATACGAATATCCCCACCAGATATTCTGTTATATCTAAACCAGTTAGCCAGTCTCCTTATGGTCGATACCTCAGCCTGAAGAATACTAAATCCATTTGAGAGTCTAAAGAACATTATTATCCCAAATTCAGCAAAGTGCACTCTTCCACCTACTCTATCTCCTTTTTTGGATACATCCGTATAGATGGATAGCTCCATTATACCAGGGGAGAGATCGTCATCTAGTTCTATACCGGACGGGATTAAAACACCAAAGTTCATCAAGAAAAAAGTTCTAAGAGTGCAGTAATCAATATGATTACAAAGATTTTGCATTCTTCCAATTATAGCCATATGATTCCAAATTAGGATGTTCATATGATCTGTAATTCCATGCGTATTCAGTGCCAGCTTCCTGACCATTAGTTCCACTGGTAACCAGTGCAGTAGTGTGAAAAGCGACTTTGTCGGAGTAGTGCGCAATCTCCTTGTTATCAAGATTTCCATATTTCTTAATACCCTTTCAAAGAGTATAAAGTTAGAGACCCTGTTCCTTTCCCTCCACCAAACAGAGGCCTCATGGAATAGTATCGCTTTAGTAACTGTATCAACTAGCCAGTTCACGGGTCTAATACCCCATCTCGTGCCTATGGCCCTCTTGCAGACACACATAGCCATTATAGTATTTGATGTTCTTGCCGCAGTATTGAGTTTCCAGGATAATTTCCTATCAAGTATTATGCCCATGTATTTTTGCGCTATCCGACCAAGTCAAGGCCGTTCAGTCGTTGTAGCGGGAAGTTGGGAATCTCATATTTCATTAATAACAGTACAAATTCAGTTCTACACTCAATCCAATATTGATACTCCATCGAATTAGTATTCTAAATGCCGTCTCCAACCGTTGCGATATCGTGCCTAGATGAATCCCGGAAACTGACACTGCTGCGTCATCAGCATAGGCGACAGTTTCATAGTTTAGGGAATCTAATTTCTTAAGTAGACAGTTGATTAGCTAAGTGAAGAGAGTGCCTATTTTGGCAGACCTAAATACAGGTCTGCCAAAATGGCAGTAAGTTGGGAATCTTATATTTCATTGAGAACAGTACAAGTTAAGTTTTACTTGGATTTATACTCAATCCACTATTGATACTCCATCGACTTAATGTTCTGAGTAACATTTGAATCCCTAAAACTGCCACTGTTACGTCATCCCCAAATGTAAAACTTTTATAGTTTAGGGAATCTAACTTCTTAATCAGACAGTTTATAGCCAAGTTCCACAGAAGTTGAGATAGGACACCCCCTGTGGAGTGCATCTTTTGGCAGTTCTAGTTCTATCGTACTCGCTCCGATTTCAGAACGAATGATCATATAGTTCTGAAGGTACCTGATGCAGTGCTAAATCATATAGAGCTGATACAAAATATAAACAAAGCAAGGATGTAACAAAACAAGGTATCGACTGGACTCCTCAAGGAAGCCGATATAGGGATCGTCCATCCAAAACCTGGTGCAGACAAGTGGAAAAGGAAGGAAAGGAAAACCTTTGTTGCGGCTAAGGGATCTAAGGAAACTTTCCAAGCTACAGAGATTTTCAATAAACTTTCATGTTTTCCTTTTATATACTTTTAGAACTAAACTCTTATCATACCTTGTAAATGTTTGAATGTATGCTGTTCAATTAAGTTAAAAACTCTTAATGAATATTAAAATAATATTTTTGTTAAAATTACATTTTGATCATGAATATAATTTAACGCTTAAGGGGTTGTTTGTCAGCTCTTTTTTGTGTTGTTTGGTTTTGCCTTTAACAAAAAAAAAAAAAAACAAAACTTTGTTGTAAATTATTAAGCAGACAATAAACAGCTGACTGACTGGATGACTGCCGTCATTCTGTCTGTGGCTTGCTACGATTTGAGTGGTTTTTGGCGGCATCAATTAGTTTTTGAATATTAATAAAATAATTACAATTTGCGTAGGCAATTTAAATTAATAAATAAATAATAAACAAAAAGAACAGCAACACAGAAAATATGAAAATCACAGAGAAGTATTAGCTTAAGAGAGAGTAAACACTTACGCTTTGTTGGCTATTGCAAGATTCTGTAACAGCAACCATTTCCTTCGATTTAATATTTTTTTTGTGTTGTGCGAACTAATTTATTATAATGTCATAAAATGTTTGTAATATTTTCATTAATTTAAATGAAAGAGAGCAATATTTAATAACAAATTTTTATTTTGCATTTGTGTCACTTATTTCACCGACAAATAAACTGTTTTTTTGTTGTTATATTTTAACATTAATTAGTTTTTCCCACAAATATATTTTTCATTTAAATACAATTTTAATTAATTGACATTAATTAAATTTTTATCAATTAATAAAAACAAAATATTTGCTCGTGTCAATAAACACATTTTACGTAATTAAAGTTTACAACAAAATAAAAATTTGTTAAATTATTTAACAATTACCAGCAATTTATTTGTAAAATTTTTAAAACAAACATTTGCCAGAACCAAAAAAAAAACATAGCAAACGAATTAAAACTAATTTATAATTTTAAATGATTTTGCTCTAAAAACAGAGAAAAGTTTAAAGGGAAAGGAAGGTGTGGGAAAAATGAATAGTAAATTTAAAGTGTTAAACTAATTAGGTCGTAAATTGCCGAAAAATAACCAACATAAACTTGATAATGACTTGCAATTACTGGATTTTTCATTGACTACTTCATACCTGCATTACTTAAAAGCAGTTTGGTAATGGCTAAATCATTATAAACCTTTCTCTTCATTCAATTTCATTTTTTATTCTCTTAGGATATAAATGAAGAATAGAATAGTTTTTTAAAGACAATTTGTAATTGATTACTTATTAAGTCCCTATTTATAAGCTAACGTGATAAATACTTGTCTCCAATGACATCAGCGTGAGTTAAAATGCCAATGATTTAGTAGTGAAGAGGAAATATAGTAGCATTTTAACTCATTACTTTGCAATGTAAGGTTTTGCTGGGTATCTCAGCAAAATTTGTTCACATGTCATGTAAAATTTATCAATTTCTATAGGAATCTTTAATATTTATTGAACTTTTTGCTTTTTACCTTGTTTAACCTATTGTTTACATGATTCTAAGAATTCTTTACATTATTTAGCTAATGTCAACAATTAAAATTAATCAAAATTTGTTGAAAAATACCAAGTTGTATTGGGAATATTTGGAATAAACAGTATTTTTAAGCCTATTTACATTGTTGGCATTATGTAAACAATTACCAACTGTCCAAATATTACACAAATTTCAAATAATTTTTATTCAAAATTTGATTTTAATGATCATTCTTTATGATTAACTGATTTGTTCCTTATTTTATTTATTTTTCTGACTTTTTGAATTCTTTACATTTTTTACACAACGTCAACATTTGAAAATTAGTGTATTTTTGCTTAAATAGACTTATTTTTAAATAAAACAAAATAAATTTCTATAGGAATCTTTAATATTTATTAAAGTTTTTGCTTCACCCCTTGTTTTACCTATCATTTACATGATTCTAATAATTCTTTACATTATTTACCTAATGTCAACAAATGAAATTAATCAAAAATTTTGAACACTACCAAGTTGTATTGGGAATATTTGGAATAAACAGTATTTTTGAGCATATTTACATTGTTTACATTATGTAAACAATTGCCAACTGTCCAAATATTACACAAATTTCAAATAATTTTTATTCAAAATTTGATTTTAATAATCATTCTTTATGATCAACTAATTTGTTCCTCATTTTACATATTATTTCCATGACTTTTTGAAATCTTTTCATTTTTTACACAATGTTAACAATTGGAAATTTGTGTATTTTTGCTTAAATATACTAATTTTTAATAAAAATTTCATAATCTGAAGCATTTTTGGCAAATTTTAAATTGTTTACTCTAGGTAAACAATTGTAAAATGCTATTATTTTATAAAAATTTCAAGCAAAACTAATAAATTTCATAGAGTCTAATTTATCCTATTGTTTACATGCTTATATTAATTATTTACATTTTTTACACAACGTCTATAATTCGAAATTTAGAACAATCCTTGAACAATATGAATTTATATTAAAATATTTGATATAAACAGTATTTAAAAAAATAATCCTTTGTTTACATTATGTAAACAATTGCACAAATTCTATATTTCCGAATAAATTTAAGTGAAATTTATAAATTTATGAGGAAATAATTTAATCTTAACAGATGTTATGCTTTTTTTAGTATTTGACATAATATTTACATGATTTTGTTAATTATTTACATTGTTTACATAATGTCAATAATTAAAAATTTTGTAGTTTTTGTGAATCAAATTTTATTTTGATAAACATATAACATATTGAACTATATTTGTTAATATTTGAATTGTTTACATTATGTAAACAATAGCAAGACTTCATAATTTTTCCAAAATTTCTAGCGAAACTAATAAATTTCTTACAGAAACTATAATTCTTAATAGATTTTCTGTAAAATGTCTAGTATTTCCTATTAATTACACGCTTAAATGAATTATTTACATTGTTTACACAATGTCAACAATTAAAATAAATCAATTTTTCCAAACAATATTTATTTTGTATTAAAATATATGTAACAAAAATAATTTTTAAGTTTACTACATTCTTTACTTGTGTAAACAATTGCACAAAGTCTACATTTAAGGAAAATGTAATGTAAAATTTACACATTTCTTTGAGAATATTTTAGTCTTAATAGATTTCATGCTTAATACATTACTTCATATAACATTTACACTATTTTTTTTAATTTTTTACATTGTTTACATAATGTCAATAATTAAAAATTGCTTATTTTTGTAAATAAAATATAATTTTATAAAGCTATATCCATTTTAGATGTATTTGGTAAAATTTACATTGTTTACATTATGTAAACTATTGCAAATTTTGACAATTTTTAAAAATTTTCAAGAGAAATGAAGAAATTTCTTAAAGCTTAATTAATTCTCATGAAATTTTCTATAAAATTTCTAGTTTTTTGCTATTGTTTACATGCTTAAATTAATTTTTTACATTCTCTACACCATGTCAATAATGAAATTTCAAGACATTTTCTAAACAATAATAAATTGTTTTTAAATATTTGTTATTAAAATATTTTTTATGATAATTACATTGTTTGCATTATGTAAACAATTGCGAAATGTGTACATTTCAGGAAAATTTCACATAAAATTTATAAATTTCTGAGGCAATATTTTAATCTCAAAAGATTTGATGCTTTTTACAGTAGTTTACTTATTATTTATATGACTTTTGTTAATTTTTTACATTACTATTATTACTTATTATTTACATGACTTTTTTTAATTTTTTACATTGTTGACATAATGTCAACAATTCCAAATAAGTTGTTTTTGTGAAACAATTTGTCTACTTAATTTATTTCTATATAAAGCAAATCATCACTAAGAATTTTGGGTCTTATTTAGATGATTTCATGTACATGGCCAAACCTACAAATCTTGTACAGACTTAAACTGAAATTTCAAGATTTCTTAGCAAAATTTAAAACTTGAAAATGTTTTGAGATTTGTTTATATATTTTATCCAATATCTACACAACTTTTTGCATTATTTACATGGTTGGCGTAATGTAATGTAACTTGAAAATATTTTGTGATTTGTTTTTATATTTTATCCAATATCTACCCTCCATTTTTATTATTTACATGGTTGGCGTAATGTAAACATTTAAAATATCAAGATTTTTTAATAAACTATTAAATATTTTAAGCAATTATGGTAATTTTAACATTTTTAAATAAATTTTACATTCTTTACATTAGGTAAATAATGGAAAATGTTTAAATATTAAGTAAAATTTACATAGTCATATAGACATTGATAAATACATGCAAGTTTGAATCCTTTTTCCTTAGTTTTCAAGCTATTTACTTGCTTTTCTTAATACTTTACATTGTTTGCATTATGTAAATAATTGAAATTACACCATTTTTATTAAGTTTCCAAATAGAAAATAAATATGAATTAAGCAATTTTAAAATTGTTTACATTATTTACATTTTGTAAACAATTTTAAAACTTCCAAATTTTACACAAATTTTAAGTAAAATGGTCAAATTAATAAAAGAAACCGGAAATTTCATTAGTTTTGCAGCTTTTTTACACAACTTAAGTATTATTCATCTGATTTTCAGAATTCTTTACATTATGTAAACAATTGAAATTAATCAATAACTTAAGCAATTGATTAATATTTTTGTTATGATAGATTTAGAAACTTTACCCTAGGTAAACAATGTAAAAATTACCTAGATTTTTTCCAAAATGTGTAAAAAATTATGGAATTTAAAAAAACCTAAATAAATTTGCTTTTCTAATCGAAGTACGGAGTATGATTAAAAGTTTTTCCCATTTCCCTTTGTTTCCTATAATTTCCCTGGGGTTATATTCCCCCCTTTCCAGCCATAGATAAGTACTTACTTAATTTATTGTAATAGTAATAGAAATAGTAAATTACTATATATATTTAACTTCTATTTTACACATAAACTCTCACTGGCAAAATTTTATTTATTCTACTTTAGCCGTTATTATTTTCAATTTATTTTTTTGTTTAACTTCTAAAATTAAATAACTTCTATTATTTTATAAATGAGAGAGAAAAAAATTTGAAAACACACACAAACAATATCACAACTAAAATTTGTTTGTATTTGTATGATTATGAATGTATTTGTATAAAACTTTTATAATTGCGGTTTACCACTACACTTTAAATCCAGAAAAAAATTGTAATAAAACAAACAAAAAACAACCAGAGCCAACCAGCAACAAGGACCAACAAAAAAAAACTATTAAAAATACAACGCTGTACGACAAAATGTGTTAAATTTACATAAAAACACTTATATGAACATTTACTGCCAACAACTGTTTGTGTTTGTGAGTATGTGGAATATTATTTAAGTTTATATTTGTTACCAAAAAAAATAAAAAAAAAAAAACACAAGAGAAATAAACAATAAAACAACGTAGAGACAAACACAGCAGGCCAATAAAATATATAAACGTACAATGAGTCTTTGTTGAAAATAATGGAAGAATAACAGGAGTTCACGAGATCGTGATTTTACACTGTTTCCAATTATAATCAACAATATTATCTTTGTAAATAAAATATACTTTACCCTGTCTAAGAAGATGGTTCTATTTGGAGGAGTTTGTTCTTAGAGTCCTTCAAGAATGTTCCAAAGAAGGTTCGGGAATGCAGAAGACTGTTTAATATAAAAGCCTCCCTAAAATCCATCTTCGATTTAGAACCATCAGAGTAGATCCCAAATGGTTTCTCCTGGAGGGATTAATAACAACCGACAGTCCATTAGTGATCGTCATATTAAATACCCTATCGAAGGTGTTGGAAGTGCAGTAGTTAGTGTTTTACGAGAATACATCTAGACAAATAAATATGCTCGCATGATCGATGTTCTGGTAGCGTTATGAGCAAAGCTCTTACCCATAAGAACAACAGGAAGCCAGTTCAACATTTCAAAAATGACTTCTTCAGAAAGTTTGGTGTGAATTGCACCTATAATCATCAGTGTCGAGGTACGTATGATCCTTTCTCAGTATGATCCAGAACTCAGTTATTTAATGAATTGCGATCTACTATATGAAATAGTAGGATAATAGGACGCCTCACAAACCAAAGTATGAATGGAAATCATGCAGTAAAAGATGTAAATGATCAACTGCTTACGAACGTAGAAGACCAAACACAAAGATGGAGGCAGTATTTCAAGGAAGTCAGCAACATTGTCGATTGTCGATAACACAGAAAACTCCTCACATACTGATGCGTCAACAATTACCAACGACACAATATCTACAGATTCCCAAAGACGGAAGAGCAACAAAGCGCCGAGTGAAGATGGTATACCCCCGGAGCTACTCCAAGCTAACCCAGGAATAGCAGCAGAAATCATCCATTCATACATACATGCTTGGTTGAACGAACAGCTACCTAATACGTGGACAAAAGGTGAAATAGTAAAGCTACCACAGAAAAATGATTTGACTGAGTGTGATAATTGGAGAGGTATTACTCTGCTCAACACTGTATACAAAAACATTGCTACCATAATAAATAACAGATTGCACAGCAGTGGTGAGCAAGCTGCGTATAAATAATACTATTGACAACCACTTTGTAGTACAAGACCAACGCATAAAATATGTTAAATCCTTCTGTTATCTAGAAAGCATGATGTCGGTATATGAAGGATTGGAAAAAGACGTGGAGATTTCCCCAAATCTCGAAAAATACAAAGATCCGTATTTTCAATGCCTGTGTGAAATCCACACTATTGTATGGAAACGAAACATGGCTAGTAACGAATACTATAGCGAGAAGGCATCTTTTGGCCTAACGTTATCACCAACATTGAACTCTGGCGACTAACAAACGAAGAGCCCATAATTCGCGAAATAGCAAGACGAAAGTGGTAATGGATAAGCCAAACATAGCGAAAACCAATTTACAGCATCACAAGCCGACGCTCAGGCCGCCCTAAGAAAACCTTGCATAGAACAGTCCTAAAAGAACTTAATATCCAAAACAAATCGTTTGACGAAATAAAAGTTATATGTAATGATAGAATAAGTTGGAATTTTCTTGTAAAAACCCTATGTTCCCTAGTGCAAGTGAATTAAGGAAAAAAAATATGAAATAATTGTGTAATTCTTTTCTCGTTGCCAATCCCTACTTCATTCATTTTATGAATCCTGTAATCAGGTGCAGGATTTTTTGTTTTGCTTGTTGTGTAAGAAGTTAAAGTAATTATAGCCTGTGCTTCTGATAATATCCACATATAACCGTCAAACATCATTGGCAGAGCAATTTGTATATGATATTTTAAATTTTTTCAAACGCAATATCCCCGTCCGAATCTCAATTCAAAGTTGATTCAAAACGTCAGCATTTAAACTTCGCAGGAGACATAATCCACCCACCATTTGAAAGACCACTTCCGACCCAATAGCCCCGTTCCACACTCAATTCAAAGTTGATTTAAAATGTCAGAATCTCAACTCATTACCACGAAATGTCATTAAAGTCAGGTTTACAATTTCAGCCTCTAAGGAGAGCAGTAGACAGGCTGTCCTTTGAATACTGATGAAAGTTTCACAATTTAAAAATGTGTATACTAAATATTGTACGATCATTCTCTTGAACAGTTCGATGCTTTACACAATTGACAGATCTTTTTACTACGAAGTTTTCAGAATAGTACTTTGCTTACACCAGGGGATTTTTTCAGAAACATCTAACGGCGTATTTTTGTTTGTTGACTGAAGGTTTAGGAAAGCATCACTTTGCATCACATTGTGCTGTGTAGACTACCAAACAAAAACAAAATGACAGTTGACATTCAACAATATTTCAAATAACATGAAAGTTTGGCGACCACATTTATTTACAAAATATGCCCGGAATATTTATGTAACTTTGTAAACTGTAAAAAATTCAGAGAGATTGGATCAGTTGGCGTAGTCCAAAAACATGCCTTTCAAATGTCAATATCGAAGTAATTCCTTAGAGAGTTAATGAAACAATTCTGCACAGCGATTACTCACGGAAGATTTACGTCTCTGACCTTACAAAGTTCAATTGACAAAAGAATTGCACGGAATATTTATACAACTGCGTAAACTGTGAAAACTTCAGAGAGATTGGATCAATTGGCGATACTAAACACACTGTTAATCCAAAAACAATAAAAGTTAATATCGAAGTAATGCCTAAGAGTGTTAGAGAAAACAACTCTGCACAGTGGTTACTCACTGAAGATCTACGTCTGCAACCTTACAAATTTTATGGATTATTGATCATCAACAAGTGGGTGATGATATTTCGGTCAAAGTCATTGTAAGCTATGAATCACATTTTCATGATGGCTTTGTTAATCATCAAAATTGCAGTATTTGGGGTTCAGAGAACCCATGTGTGATTGTCGAGTAACATATGAATCCTCAATGTATGTTTCGATTCTGTGATCGGTGATCAGACTTGGCCCCCTTAGATCGTGGTAATTAACACCACAGCCATTCAAGCAATAAAATAGAAAATTCTACGCTGCATCAACGAAATTTAGCTAGATTTATGCAAAATGCTCTTGGAAAATTATGCCAGTGAATTACATAGTTGATAGCTTTGATGCTCCAAATAATAATTTTTAATGTTGGAAATGGTGAATCTAGCAATGGATTCACATAAGTTAAATTACAATTTATTAATTTAACTGACCAACTAACAAATAAATAAGTGGTAGAGCAGCTCCATATTTTTCCCATTTATATTTTGATTAAATTTTTAATAATGTTTGCCAACCGATATACAAACATAAAGTGTAATAATAACTACCTTCCCAGCAGTTCTGGTTAAGTGTGCCAAAGAAGTGATACTGGTTACATAATTAGCTATGTGACTAGTTATTTTAACATGAGCGTGTGCTAGGCGAAATTAATTTGACCCTAGACAGATTACAAGACTAAACTCCGCATTACAAAATGAATACTTAGAGACAATTGACTCTCCAGTAGATAACTTTTGGTAGGTAAAATAACTAGTTTCTAAAGTTCAGTTATAAAATACGATATAAGTCTAGACTACATAGAGTTACTAAAGCGTTAATTGGCTCCATGCTAAATTGCATGTATACAAATGGTCTGCATGTAAAGGATCTTCCAATAGGGACTTCAGAAATTTGACAGTTCATAACGGCCATATTGTTGAAGCTACATTTGTCGAATTACCGGTCATTTAATCAGTTTGTTTTGCCAGGAATAGAGTGTTCATGCACGAATAGAGCGTTCAATAACTCGTTCAAATGATAATACTGTTTTATCAAACTGGGTGTTCATGCAACATTCCACGCGCTTCGTTCTTTTACGATAAGCTACTTTTTTTGACCTGAATTGAATGATATGGGCATGTGGCTTCTACAAGACGTCGCTACGTTCCATACAGCTCATGCCACATTGAGCATTATACACTAGCGATTTGGTGGCGTGGTCCACCCCTGGTGAGGAGATGTGAACTGGCCACCGAGGTCATGTGATACGACTTTTAGTTAGACTTTTTCTTGTCGGATTTTCTTGCGAATAAGCCACACAGCGGCCTTCAAACTGCTTCTTCTGTTTGAGCAACTTTCCGCGCACTTCTCTCATTTATGAAACTCATCATATGCCGACGATTAACACCATCATTTGGCCTGAATTGGATGATATGGACACCAACGACATGTGGTTTTAACATACCGGCGCTATTAGCCTCTCAGCTCATGTCACATCGGACATTATGCACTAGCGATTTAACGGTAAGATCAGATCACGTTGAGTAGATGTTAACTGGCCATCGAGATCGTGTGATTTCACACCGTTAGCATTTTTCTTGTGTTGTTTTCTTAAGACGCAGCTCCATACAAATAAGCCACAAATCACAGCAAAATTCCGCGGGCTTCGTCAATTTACGGTGAGGCTATAGATCGATGATTACCAACTTCGGTTTGAGGGCGTGGTCATCTCACATGGAAGTGATGTGAACTGGCCACCATGATAGTGTGATTTGACCATGTTAGACTTCTTCTTGTGGGCTTTTACTAAGTCGCAGGTCTATGCGAATAAACCACAAACTACAGAAGCCTTCAAAACCAACATAACACATGCTACCTGACAAATTCAGACTGATTTATGCGCCAGAGTCATGGGAAATTGATCATTTCGGATGCGTGCCACTCAGAGAGGCCACGTTATATTCCATACATAATGGAATCGATAGGCTATTCAAATGAAAAACAAATTGAGATGATATCTCACACACACTTTGTTTTATTGAAATCTAAATATAGGAAATGCTTAGTGAAAAACCCTTTGATAACCAATTGACTTCTCAGTGCATTACAAAGAGCTGAAACGTGTCAGGTGACAAAATATATCAATTGAAGATAGTCAAGTAATTACTGCATTGAATCCTTCAGTATTCAATGCAGAACAGCTGGGTTTTACAGCACATACAGCAGTATGTAGCTACGAAGTTAGTCGTAACAGGAGTGGGGTGGGGTGAACTATACAAATACGCTGGGCGTTCTAAAGAGTGTAGCTGGCTGTCATTCTAGTTAAATGCATTTTACTATCCTTACAATAGAGTTTTTGTTATTGGTGCCACCAAACGTTTAACAATTGTAGTTGGGTTTTTTTTTTGTTAAATATGTGTCTGTATTTATTGTCAATTTAAAATTCTATTTAAACCAAATTAATAGAGCATCGCAATGTGCATTTAGAGTGGCTTAAATGGCATTGTTTTATATGTATTTAAATCCCTGTATATATAAATATTTTTGTCTAATACTATGGCAACATATGCATATTTATTATATTGAAATAGGAAAGTATTTTAGTTTTTTTTTAACTAAATTGTTCTATAGGCAATTATTGCAGTTATTTAATGGATTTTTAAAACAGAAATGTTTGAATAAACTGTGAAATTTTCCCATCAACTAAATTCATAAAATAAAGTACTAACAGCAAACCCTTGCATAAAATCTATAATTTACATAACTGATATACTAGAATTTTATCACAATTTTTGCTATACCCTCTCTCATTTGCCCCTTTGGCTTATTTCATTAATTTCCTATCTTCATTCATATCTTTATCAATTACAATTATCTTATAATTTTAAAATTCTATTAACTATTTAAATAAAATTAATGCATAATCGTATTATTTATTTACCATTAACGTAGTTGTTTAATAAAATTTGCATACAATTATTTTCTTAATAAATTATGCAAATAGCCCAAAGATACTAATGCATTTAAATACTAATGCCAGTACAATTTAATACCAAATATACAGAGAAATTTTCATAACGATTTTAAATGAAATATAAACTATATAAATATTTTTCAAATAAATGAAAACGCACACACACTCAGTTGTATTTTCAAAACGTTTTTATCCATAATTTGAAATCTAACCATAAATATTTCGAATGTTGCCACATTCCCAACACAATAGCTATAGCACACGCATACCCTCCCTACACTCCTGTGTCAGTCCAATGGACATTCTCTGTGCTGATAAGAAACAATAATTATAGGGTTTGGTAGTGAATAAATGGGTCTATGGGAGAGGATATACCTACGTATGTATGCTGGAATATCTGATTGTGTCTGCGTGTGTTAATGAATGTGTATGAGTATAAATAACCCACCCAATAGTTAAGCCAGTGGTCTCTGTATCCTTTATAATGTCCAATCACTTGGCTGAGTCCAATTCATATATTTTGGATCATTTGTGCTCTTTGTAGTGCAGATAGAAGTTAAATGGTTACTTTATACATCCCAGGTAATCTATAATGAAGTCAATTGTTACTTAAGTGCCTCTAAGTAATCTAGAGTGTAGTCACTTCAAACTTTATACTCTTTTTTGTGAGTAATTCGTACAAACAAAGTGTAGTTTATTTTAGGCTACACTTTAGAAAGCAGTTATATTACCCAACAGAAGTAATCTTTTGGATAGTTGCGGGAGGAAGGGTTGTCTTCAATTTGAGATCAATTAGCAGCCGTACATGTAAAAATAACTAGTTATGTAGCTGATCAAGTAACCAGTTACGTAGCTGAATTCAATGCGTTGAATACTTTTGACCAGCTATCAGACCAGGCGCGGATCCAGTTCAACATTTTTCTTGTTTTCCTTTTTTATACCCTTCACCTTCGTGAGAAGTTTGTCATTCCGTTTGTAATTTCTACATTTTTCATTTCCGACCCTATAAAGTATATATATTCTGGATTCTTACAGATAGCGGAGTCGATTAAGCCATGCCCGTCTGTCCGTCTGTTGAAATCAATTTTCTGAAGACCCCAAATATCTTCGGGATCCAAATCTTCAATAATTCTGTCAGACATGCTTTCGAGAATTTTGCTATTTAAAATCAGCAAAATCGGTCCACAAATGGCTGAGATATGTGGAAAAAACCAAGACAACATCGATTTATGACCTATTTTTGACCTATATCTGGATTACTAAGATATTAATATAGACAATATGGATATCTAATGACAGATATTTCAAAGACATTTGCAACGACGTATATAAGACCATAGTAAGTTGGACTTAAAAATATTTAAAATTTTGAAGTATAATTTGGTGAAGGGTATATAAGATTCGGCACAGCCGAATATAACACTCTTACTTGTTTATATTAAAACTTTTCCGTTTTTGTGGGGGTCCGATTTCCAATTTTACCCTCCCGAATCCTCATTGAAATCAAAAAAGGGTCAATTGACTCCCATGCTTAGGACATGCACGTGTTAAACTAAGTAGTCACGTAGCTATTTGTCACCCTAAACGATAGGTAAAATCACTAGTTCGGTACAGTCACCAAGAACTGCTGGGAATATTGTTTGAATGAAAATACAGTATTAAATAACCCATACACACGATATACCTACGAATTTCCATTCATTTTAAACTCACACACACACTCTGGAATACATACAGGTATGAAATTCGTACATAATTTCTTTTAATACAGAGTGTGAAGAAAAATAATTGAACATAAAGGAAGTCATCAAATTGTCGTACTTTCAAGAACACCACTTTAACAAATTATAATAAAATTTGGATCAATCAGAACCCTAATAATATTTATCAAATTTGGGATTCCAAGAGGAAAATGCCTATGATCGATCGTTTTGAATGATCATCGATATCAATCGTTCCAACTGATCAAAGAATTCTGCGTAAATAAAAACATCAACTTAAGTTTGAATGTCATAGATCAGCTAAAAAAAGATTGGATGATTGATTTACATGGTATCTAGCTACGCTAAAGCAACCTAGTAAAATCCAGGATATTTACAATACTTCCGTTATCTCCGAGGAGTAGATTCGTCTAAGATTCATCCTTGATAGCTAATCCAAGCCTGATAGGAATGGAATTCCGAGGATGCGTTTCCTCAGGTTTGTCAGTCTCTTCCTCTCCTTCATTATGATAGCTTCTACAGTAAACGTTGTACCATAGGCCCAGTCTTCTAGCATGTCTCCCAATTATACAGTGTCCTTTAATAAAAGAGACAATTAGCCTTATTTGCTCACGGCGGAATTCCATAAGTAGATTCGTCCTGCTGGCATCATATACCGACCAATTAGACCTCGTAGCACAGGAAGGTCCATTAGTCCACCTGTTTTGTGCAGTCTCATATAGTTACTGCGAATAGTCATCTTGCATTTATCAAGGGAAATACCAAAAAAAAAGGTGTGGATCGCGATGATGAATGAGGAGGCGATCGACCCGATATTACTAAGAATATCAGATTCGAAATATTCAAAACAGAATCTGCTTTGTATATAGTTTTCCAGATAAACTGGAGAGTCAGACAAAATTTCCGTAACCGAAGTACATCTTGACACTAAATAAATAAGGCTTAATTTGCCAATTCTCAGCTTTGTGCTCTCAGTTGCTCAGCTCATCTTTGGTCACAATTTCAGAGAAGCGCACATAAAAAGACGATATGATGTAATGGCTCTTAGAACTACAACAACTAGATTTGTTAGAAAAAAGGGCAATAAAGAACCCAGGAATATATCTAATCATATGTGGAAAAATCGGTTGTCTTCACTCCATTTGCTTCGTGAGATTAGAATTGAGAGGATTGTTAATCATCTTCAAACTGAATAATATGGAGTTAAAAATTAAAAAGTAACTGAAGTAACTGAAAAGTGCAAAGGTACAATGAACTTTTTTCAGGAGCTCTCCATATACATTAGAAGAAAATTAACTTTGCAACCAATAGTTTCTGCACTTCACAAATAATTGGAAATATCACTCATGATTGTATGTTTTTTTTTACAGAGAGTACTCTGGAAGGAATATAAACTGCACCTCTCTTGATTATCATCCACGAACTTTTCTAAATAGAACAATGGAATGGATTCAAACTGATATTGCTTTTAAATGCAATTTACACAACAGAATTTTCTTTAGAATCTTTTTAAGCAAAGCCACCGAATTTGGAATGAATATAATTCTTAAGCCATTGAACTGTTATTGAATACTGGTACCTCATATTTTCAGAAATGTTACTGAATAGAATGTTACTGTTAATGGTGACTGCTATAGATCAGCTTTTGAGTATCCCAGCAGTAGCGTCCTCTTCTACATATTAACGGCTTAATTTAAGTCTGGATGTTATTGCAATATATACTTTATAGAAATCGCAACAATAATTTCAATCGAGTAGACGAACAGTTACTTGAGAAATCTTTAAGACTCAATACTACTTCGAGTTTTTAGCTTCGGTTGATTTGCTAACTAGCTACGAAGAGATGATTTAAAATCATCTTAAATTCGAATGATTTTAAACAAAAATCTGAATGAATTTATATGTCTTATTTCATGGAATCTTCATTTTAAAAAGAACTAGCAGTAATTATTTCATATCCTCAATCAAAAACTATTATATATTTTGAGCAGCCAATGCTTAACTTTGGCTAATATCAGTGGTGGACCGCCATCTTAATTACCGATAGATAATAATATTTAGAATCAAGAAACCTTTCTTTTTATCATTCGTAGAAGCTTATTTTGACGTATTTGAATTTGATATACATATGTTTGAAGCTAGGGATGTGGCGTATAACTGTATGTGATCAGTAAATTTGTTGCTAAAGTTCAATAAGAATCTAATGATTGAGAAGAAGCTTAGAATGACGGAATTATCGGGTAACCGTTGGAACTTCTGCAAGCATTATAATAATTTATTGTTTAAAAACGCATTGCCAGCATCAATATTGGAACTTTGACTGGTTGACCATGACTTCTCAGGGTCTTTCAAACTCTGACGTCTACACTTGGTATGAAGAACACCTGACAATCTGAGTTGATAGAATTTATTAATATCAGGCCAACTGATAAAGACATTTTACAAATGTCTTTTGCATTATCCAAATGTGGGGTTTGTCATCATTTTCTACTTAACAGATTCAGCAGGTTTAAAAAAGCATAACAGGGAAAAGAGATAACGACGACAAGCTAAATTAATGGCCTACGTTTGACATATAAGAAAAAAATGGGTGAGTTATGACCTTCTCACATCTATCTGGTAACATATGGATTCCGCGCCTAAAGAACTGCTCATCTTTTGAGGACAAGAACGAATCAATCCAATATCGGATACTCTGTTCCAAAGTGAAGCGTATCCCAGAGAGAGAGTTCTGTTTCGATCGAGACAAATAGTAGTCGGAGGGGCCAAGGTCTGGACTGTAAGGCGAGTGAGGCAAAACTTCCTCAAACAATTGGGCGTTTTTCGGCCAATGCTGACCAGACCAGACCATCACAGCCATATGCTGTGGTGGTCTGGTCAGAATTCAGCAGCTACAACCCTATTGCTCCCATGAAATACTAAGCATTATCTAGGCGTCAGGGATATTTGGACTGGTGGCCGGACGTACGATCTCTCTCTATCGTAAAGAATCTATTTTTCATCGCAAGTAATGATTCGGTGCACAAATGAATTTCTTTTATAACGTTCAAGCATTATTTCAGACATGCAAAATTGTCTTTCAAGGTCTCTCGGTTTGAATTCATATAGTACCGAATTTCCCGGATTTTTGATGAATCCTGCTGCTCGCAAAAGTTTTAAAATTGCTGATTGATTAGGTTCCAATGATTTTGCAAGCTCTTGTTGAGTTTGACATGGTGTTTTTTTCTTGGGAGTATTTGGCTTCCGCAAAGCATCTCCATGTTATACGATTTGTTGCAGTTGTTTTCGTGTCTTTCCCATGTAAGATTGCACTATCCCAGTTATTGGAGTATCGTTCCTCTCGATGTTCGATGTTGCTATTAGATCCAGTCTTGTATTAGTTTCATTAAACGATTGTTGTTCCAGCTAAGTAGATAATTGGTCTGCTGTAGCAGGTCCTAGGATAATGGGGCTGTCATTTGTCGTTGCCTATTAGGTGCAGTGGTGGGGAACCTTGCTAATCTTTGATTCCTACCATTTTCCCAGTGGATGGCTGCTGCCTAACCTTTGCCATGATGTTAATCTCGTCAGGTGGTTTCTTGGATTGATTGTATAGAACCACTTAATTTTTAAAACTCGAAAACCATGATAAAAAATTTTCGTCCTCTGCTAGGGATCGAACCTGGGATGCTTGGTTTTATAGGAACTACAATTCATGGAGTATTGCCTCCAATTTTTGGTCTTCAAACTTTATTGGCTGGTCTGGGAGATCTTTGTCTTCCATGCCAAAATCACCACTTCTGAGAAGAACATACCATCTTACATGGGAGTAGGTGAAAAACTCAGCTGGAGGGAAGGAAGGAAATAAGGCTTGAATCCAGACTCCTTATTAAGAAATGTGTACAATTTCTAATTTTGTACAACTTTATACATTTCACTCTGTTTTTTTTAGAACTCAATATAAAGCAGAGCAGCCCCAATCCTTTAGCATTTCCATGACTTGTGTTGTTACCAGTCATTTTGTCATTTCTGTCATACATTTGTTTTGTGGCAGGGGAGTTTGAATATGAGTCTCTCTCTCCGTCCGTCCGTTCCAACCAAATGTTATAATTAGTAGAGAATTTTGAGCAGGTATTAATTGTTATTTGTTGATATTTTATTTTTGTTTACGAATGTTTGTTGCCTTTTACGTTGACATTGTTCTTGTGAGTTGAAAAACGTTCAATAGTTAGGCTGGTTTGTTGGGTGGGTGATTGTCGTCAGTATTGTCATTGTTGGAACTGCAGGTGATATATGAGTATTAGACTGAGTAAAGGCACTCAGATATGTTGGCATGATAGCAAGTAGTAGATGTCACGGTTTAGATACAAAATAAAAGGTAATTGTTGTTAGGACAACAATAACAATGCAACGAATAATCGTTACATTTTGTTTGTGACTTTGGGTTCGTTTCCACTGTGCTTTCCTTTTGTCATTTTAATGTCTAAATGAGTGATAATGTTAATTTGCCAGCAAGTAAATAATAATAATAATGATGATGGTAATTGGAGTATTAAATGCTTAGTAAATTAAATTTTTCAAAAAAAGCCACATTTTAACAGTCAATTACAGAAGTATTAAGTTACACATTAGAGCAGGTAGCAATAAAGGGGAATTTAAATACTTATTTAGTAGAGAATTAATTGTTAGATATAATATGAAAGGAAAGATTTATTTCAAACTATTTTATAAATTAATTACTTTACAGTTTTCTTTAAAATTTTACTAATTTACTTTATATTTAAATTTTTAACTCTTTAGCTGCAAAAAAAATGAATGCAAATTATCTAAAATAATATGCAACAAATAATGTCAATATTTAATTAAGCGTAACATGCATTTTTTCCTACATCTCCATTCATTTTAGCCAACATTGAAAATAATCATAATTTTATTTAAATATTTTTAAATACACAAGTAATAAGCAAAAAAATAATAAGCCAAAGTTTATTATTATTATTGTTTTATTTAGATAAAAATCAAACAATTACATAAAATTAATTTGAATTTAGCAAAATGCAAATTACGATTAGCCCATTTAAGAGACAATAAGCCACTATGAATAGTAATCTATGCAGGCTAGAGAAATCACAATTTCAAATGCATTTTTATCATATAGACAATCGCGAAATGTTATTAAAATAATAAATTAGTTTGGCGGGGGAACAAAAAAATAGTTATTAAATAATTAATATTTGTAGTTAATATATGGAAATGGAAATTGCAGAGATTTGTTTAAAGCGATAATAATTATGTGTTAAATTAGTATTTGATTAAAAAGCCACTAAGCTTCTTAATTGTTTCGGTTTAAGAATTAGTTTAATTGTTATTAATTGAAGGATATTATATAGGGGAATACAACTAGCAGCTGCATAACAAAATAAATAAAATATTTAATTATTGGAATTACCTTTTTTTCCAGTCCGAACATTCAAAACTAAATATCTCTAATGAGAGTCTTAAACGATAAATGGGCCTGATCTATGCAGAATTGTAGATCGGCTTTACGATCGCCGTTGTCTTTGCACATAGTGAATTCAAATTTCTCTTTACTTTTAGAATATTTTTCGCACACTTTCTAAACTGTTTCTCCTTTGGATCATTCTATGTACAAAATTTCTACAATAGCTTAATATGCTTCTATCAATTTTGAAAGACTCGAAAATATAAATTTGAGGAGAGTGGCAAGAAATTACGTCTCTTGCTGCCAAATAAGAGGCTGTCCATTGCAATTAAATCAGACATGCGCAGCCCATACCACAATTGTGGAAAATCAAATCACACGTATTCTTATGCTCTTACATTTTAGTAGTCGTTATCCACTCAACGAGACAACTAGGAATACGCATGAGCACTGGTGTATGAGTTTTTCTTTATTTTTTCAGATTTTGTATTTGTGTGTTTGTAGGTGCACTGAATAAAATAAAGAATTTAATGTGTTGGTGAGAGAATTTATTTTTGCTCATCTCTGAATTTAATAGAAATCTGGCAAGAGCCCTTTAGTAAAGACTGGCAGAGAAGGCTAGAAAGTGTTCTCAAACAAACCCTCTATTTAGCATACACCACCGACTTGCCTACGTCCAATGGATATTTTTTAATTTTCTAATAATATATTGGGTGTATGCGGAAATTTATTCGAAGTATTGGGCATTTTTAGCTTATCCCATCTTTCTGGCAATATGTGGATTCCAAGTCAAAAGAACTGCTCCTCTTTTCAGGCCAAGAACGAATCAAGCCAATATTAAATAGTCTGTTCTAAAGTGAAGCGTATCCAAGAGATCGAGTTCTGCAGTTATTGAAACAAATATCAGTCGGACGGGGTTTGGATGAGACAAAACTTCATTCTAAATACTTTTTAACAAGTATTGCAACATGTGGCCGAGCGTTGTCATGATGGAATATTACAGTTTCATGTCTGGCCGCATATTTTGGTCGTTTTTCGGCCAATGCTCGCTTCAAACGAATCAGTTGCGTTCGGTACAGGTTCCCTGTGATGGTCTGGCCAAATTTCAGCAGCTCATAATAGATAGATCCCACCAAATACAGAGAATTACCTTATCGCCATGGATTTTTGGCTTCAATATGGTTTCTTACGCTTCGGGTTATTGTAATAGATCCATTTTTCATCGCATATAAAATTTCGGTGCAAAAATGATTTTCTTTTATAGCGTTCAAGCATTATTTCGGAAATGCAAACTCATCTTTCAAGGTCTCTCGGCTTCAATTCGTATGGTACCCAATTTCCCTGCTTTTGGATGAATCCTGCTGCTCGCAAATGTTCTAAAATTTGTGTTGGAGTAGCTCCCAATGGTTTTGAAAGCTCTTGTTGAGTTTGACAACAATCTTCATGGAGTAATTGCCTCAAATTCTCCCTTCCAAATGATAAGATTTGTTGGTTTGGAAAGAAATAGTCACTCTGGGCTAAATCCGGAGAATAAAGCGGATGAGGGAGCAATTCGTAGCCTAATTCTTGGAGTTTTTCGATGGAAACTGCACATGTGATCACCCTTGAATTGTCCTGGTGAAAAAGAGCTTCTTTATTGGCCATTTTTAATTCAAGTCCTATTTAAGTAGACCCCAAGTTGGCATAATATTCGCCATTGATTGTTTTACTCTTTTGAAGGTAGCCAATGAGGATTATACCATGTGTATGCCAAAAAACGGTTGGTTCATTGGCTGACAAACCCACCTTAGCCTTCTTTGGCATTGATTCACCCCGATAAACCCACTGCTTTGGCAGCTGTTTGGTCTCGTCCATATTACGATTGAACAAAGCCAATCACTCTTGCGAAGTTGTCACACAATAGCGTTTGTGGTCGATTGTGGGTAAACTAATCTTGCAAAAAGCTTTCTCATACCTATGTGATCATTCAAAATTTAAACCACTGAGTCATGTGAGATGCATAAGCCTTCCACAATCTATCGCACTTTCAATATCCGAGAGGCCAACACCTCTCATCCGAGAGGCCAACACCTCTCTTCAAAACATTGGGTATCTTCCATACTTGTACGGCCACAACGAAATTCCAATTGTGGCTTCCACAATCTCTCGCACATTCAATCTTTGATCGGCCAATTGTTCAATTGTTTCGGGTATAGAGACATCAACTGAACGTCCAGGACGTTCGTCATTTCGACCACAACGAAATTCAGTAAACAAATTGTTTACTATTGAAATTGATGGTGCAGAGTTCCCATAGTATTTATTAAGCTTAGCCTTGGTTTTTTTCCGACAAAAATAATGCTTAATGAGCACACGAAATTCACTTTTTTCCATTTTCTCCTCAAGTCACGCTATCAATGGCTCTCAAACACAAACTAAATGACGCTTCTTCAAATTTTGACAATAGTCAACTGACAGATGCCTGTTGACAGTAACAGTATAGACCCATTCGTTAATAGACGTAATATACAAAATGTCATCGACTTATTGATCCACCCTCCTAGCAACTACTTTGAATTGCATTCATATAGAAGCTTTAGATGGCGTCGTTATAAAATAAACAACAGACTACACATGAAGCTAAAAGTCTTTGGTTAATCAGTGACTATAAAGTCATCCTGCATAAAACCATTTTAAAACAAATTTAACCATATGGAATTGCTGGCGGTTACCGTAATATCAATATAGATCTTATACTGAGGGCCCAATCAAACATTCTTAAGGCCATAACGAGATCATATGACATGAGAACAAGGAAGAGATTTATATTCGGTTGTGCCAAATCTTATATACCCTTAACCAAAGTATACTTTAAGATAAAGATTAAAAAGGACTTTTATTGAAACAATTTTTTGGTGGAAAATGTAAATACCAGGTGTCGCTCAACGAGATGACGAATCATTATAACCTGAAGTTATACTGGGTGTCGGGTTATTTTGCTTTATCTGGCAATAATATCGTGGACTATTCGATCTTAATAAGGAGATAGTTTAGATGTGACACTCCGGGATCAGCTACGGGTTCTGGTAGTCGTGTTGACAGGGCACTGTTTCCTTCTAATGACTCTGGCAGAAGTTGTTCTAATGAATACTAGAAGGAAACTGTAGAACATCTCTTTGCTCTGTCGGGGACTAGGACCATAGAGAAATACACATAGAGCGAAAACTAGAAAAAAACTCAAACAAAAAAAATCTCAAAAAAATCACACATATGAGTTTTGTTCTTGTTTTCACATGGGTTTACTAATACATTCTCACCACTTAGGTTTTTGACAAGTGAGTTAGGTCTTTGACAGGAGACTTTCCGATCTGTGTGTATTTATCTATGGCTAGGAATAATAGCGAACGCGATAGATGCAACCCTTCGGCCGATATATGTGGAGGAGTAATGGAAAATTGGGCAAATTAAAACGTATGCTACAACAGTTTACTAAATTGGTGACATGATAATGGTTTCAGTCAGATTAATAGATCAATGAACCGACGACATTTGGGAAACACAGATGGTTATCAAATGCAGACTATTTCTTCACCCGTAATAGGCTGCCTATTGAGTAAATATAATCAGTTGTTATTATAGCGTCAAGAACCAGGGATTTGTAAGGATCAAAGCTACTCAGCGTCGACTACACTCTCTCATCTCAAGGGAAACAGTCAGCCCTTTCCCTCAGGGAAGAAAAGCCTGGAAAATGGGTGCCAATTAAAATCTCTTAGGTGTCCACTTCTTGTCGAAGTATCACAATGTTTCTGTATGTAACTTAGCACAGTTGATGTAGTTTATAGGATTTTGAGCAGATGACTGATCTCAAAATATCCTTCCACGCCTCTATAGAAGAGACTAAATGATATGCTTTTTGTGTTTCTTATTATATTTTTGAATTTGTTCAACAATTACTTATAGATAGTCCAATTACCCCTATTCTTTGTCTCTCCGAGTTTCCGCAATTTTGGAGGATCAGCAGTGGTGGGAAAATCCATGAGAGAATATTATTCTGCATCTAACAATTTGTCTTTTTCAGAGAAAGAGCTTACTCTCATGTGCAGGACAAGAACACAGAAAATTAATTTCTTCAGGGACTTCATGGTGACAACTTCTACAAAAATATTTCAATGGATAACCAAGTCCTTTAGCATTGGTGATAGGCATTGCCAAGTCAGTGAGTTGTAAAGGATGTAATCGCAAATTCCATCATCGATCTTTAAAAAAAACACACCAACTGCGAAGTTTTTTGCTTGTCTGCAGATACATCTAGAGTCGCTGGCGAGAATCGAACCCGCAACCCTCAGATTGATGGCCCAGCACAGATCTGAACCAATTCATAAGATATATGTACCGTTTACAAGGGAGGGCTATCACATAAATGAAGTTTCCAGTAGCATAGTTCCCCTTTTTGGCAGTACATCTGTAATTTGAAAATGTCAGTCATCTATTTGATTGACATTGTCAAATGTGTTGCCATTTAGATTTGAAAATGTCTGGCATTTCTGGTTCAGTTTGGATAAGATAAGGCATTAATAGTTGCTTAACTGTCTGTGATTAAACATGATAATTAATTTTTTTTAAATGATTAAAGTATAACAATAATTCTCAAACCTATTTATCACCCTCCTTTAAAACTAAAAACTAAATCATTCTGTCTTCGAAAATATTTTAAATATAATATTAAAATTCCTACATATATCTGTCAATATCAATTAACATTTAAATACATATTTCAAATAAACACATATTGAGTGAAAAAAAATCATGTAGTCAGCAAAAAAATAAACATGCATGCACTTGATTAATCAAGCATTTAATGATTTCTGTTGTTTTTTGTTCAAGTATTTTCAGCCTGGAATTTATACGAATTGTTATATTAATTAATGCAAATTCCAGCACTAAATCAAAATAAATCATTTTTGAAATTCTAAAGACTAGAGAGAGAGAGAATATTATTGTATGTTTTCATTACTCATACCCATTTGTTTATGGTGGGTATTTTTGTCAAAAATCTACAAACCTATAAGTATTTGAAATTCCTCTAAACACCAATTAGGCAAAAAAAGCTTGAAAATAAACGTATAAACACAATACAAGCGAAAGTACAAAAGTACTATTTTGAAGGTACCCATAAAAGTACTTGTGTGTGTTTGTAAATACGAATATTTTACGTATGAATACTTTGTCAAGGTTGGGTTTCTTTTTTATAAGTGAGCGCGTTCCACAGTAATTTAATACATACGTCTGCCGTACTCAAGTCGGCAACGACAATCTACATGATTTCAATTCAGTCATTTAAATGGCAAATAAATAAAAAAAAAAACTAAATAAATTTTTCTAAATGTAGCGTCTTCTTTTCATTGTTGTTTGTTTTGGGACTTAATTTGACATAAAGTGTGTGTTTTTTTCTGTTCCTCTGCTGTCGTCATTTAATCCAAAAATGGCAATAAAAACAAAACTTGCACGAAAGTAGTAAAAGCCGCCTGCCTGTAACTTGTTTTTAACCCTTAAACATTATTTTCATGCAACGACGACACACCTTGTTCACACCTTTTGTGTGTTAAAGCCAAATTTCCTTTTTTGTCTAAATTGTGTTTGAGTGTCAAGGGGATTTAATATCATTTTAGTGCCTGATGTTTTTTATGTCCTTCTGGCTTTGGTGGTTGCTTTAGAGCGAGCATAAATGCCAGAAGATTTATTGAAATTTTAATTTCGTTTCTTACTTACTGTTTTAGAAGAATTTGTGCAAAACTTGCTGTTTAGTTTACCTGAAAAAAAGATGGGAGAATGGTTAGTTGATGTTAGTAGGTTTTTGATTTGAAAATAAAAGGTTTAAGAATTTAAGAGATTGTTGCAAAATGTATTTGAAGCTATTTTGGGGATATGGAAATATTCTTTATGAAATCATTGATAATCATTTTGAAACTTGCTGTAGTTCGAAATTATATGTCTAATAAAATTCATTAAGATTCTGAAACTTAATTCCTCTGAAGTATGAAAGCCGATCATAAGCAATTTCGGGCGATTATTTAATTTAACTTGACAAAATAGTAGTAGACTTCTTTTTCTTTTCTTTAATCGATCATTCACTACGACCTTTATGCAGGCCTTACGAATGCTGTACAGTAAGTGATATTAAATGATCTTTTGGTGATTAATACTTCAATTTATGTGTGTTTGGACATTTCACCGTTTAAACGATCATCCGACATCTGCAAACCATCCTGTTACCCTGATGAAGGAGGATGATTCCAGAAATTCACCCAAACAGGGTCAAATGACCAAGTAATATGGGCCTCTTCCCGGTCAAGGTCGATCAGTGACACAGTATGTGAAGTACCGTTTGCCTTTCCCACTTATCTGAACCACCCTTGCAATAGTTTTTGAGACCAAGTCCCATCCCCATGCCATTAGTCCCTGTGACACAGCGTCCTGTTATGACGGACAACATTTCAAAACTATTATATTTCCCTGATGAAGGAGTATAAACTCCAGATTGACTTCAGATAAGTCAACCAAATAAAACAGAGTCGAAAGGCAAAGAAATCTGGCATGCATACCCAACTCCCCCTCATGATTAGAACTCCGCAATAGTCCTTGAATGCAACTCCTATCTTCATGACCTTGACCATGACAATTACCTTTTATGACGGACACCTGATCAGCGACGACGATGGTAGCAGTCACACGTCATAGTCTTTGCCATTCGGTATGTGGTGCGAATGCCACAGCCTGTGTTTACCAACCTCACCAAACCATCCCGTCTTCCTGATGAAGGATATAGTGACTTCAGGTTGGCCAAGTAGCGGGTCATCATGGCAACTCCTGCAGTTCCAATGACAAAGTGTTATGTAATGATGATCACCAGGGCACTAATTTGATCACGAGAAAACCAGATCAGCGACGCCATTTGCCAATAGTAATAGTTAAGCCATAAAGTCCACAACGCATGTCGCATTTCAACAGACAAAGTTCATACAAAACTCCTCTAAATACCCACTTGCTTTGTGCGAGTGGAATTGCCAAATCCAACTTCCGTTTAGAAATAATAACTTTTCGAGATAGCTGGCATATACTGGCAACCAAATCAACATCATCTTCCAATGTCTCGCTATAACTTTCGGAGACATTCAGCATTTCTAAGTCAACTGATATGTCTAATATAGTTTATCCAATTTACCGCCCCTCAAATTGCACAATATTCTCTAAAATTATATGACATTCATACTGGAATTTTCCTTGAGGAAGCAAAACCTCAAGCAATCTTCTATCATTAGGCAAAAACATCTCGTTTGAATATCTAGCAGTCTCTTTCGGAGGCAATCAGCTTTCGTAGGTCAACAAATACGTCTTATATATGTACATCGATATCGATGTGATTCGATATAGATCTGATAGCAGCCTTCCGCTAATTTTTCGTCCTCCTAATATCAGGAATCTCCTTCGTAGCGAGGATCATGGTTGGAAAGATAACATAATCAAATTTCCAATACAATACAAATTCGTAATTATTTATTTACGACTCATAATGTTCGGCTGAATAAGTCTCCTAATATTCTCAATGAGTTGAAAGAGGTAGAAAGAGATTACGACTCATAATGTTCGGCTGAATAAGCCTCCTAATATTCTCAATGAGTTGAAGGAGGTAGAAATAAAATAGCTTCAGATGATAGAAAGAAATCCTTGTTCAATTTAAAAGTTATAATCTTCGGAACTGTGGACGACAATAATTTTAGTTCATGATACCACTATTAGTTCCAGTGGTAAACAAATTGAGGGGTAGTGGCGGTTAAGGTAAGTGTTTTACTACATGTTTACCAGAAGTAATGATGTCGTTTTGAAAAGGAGTTACCCCCATTTTCTCAATATCTGGTTATCGTTTTTCGTAACGATAAACCTCCAATCAACATTTTTTTGTGTGAGAACTGTCAGTTTATCGTCACGATAAAAAATAACCATAGATTGAGAAAATGTTGGTTAGAGTTTCATATGGCGTCTAAAGTTACCATTTCGATTAAAAGAGCAGCGCAGGTCTACACCATTTCCAATAGTTTTTCAGAAAATTCTATTTGTATTTCTAGCAACTATTTGTTTCTATCCTGACAGTTTTGCAAAATTATTTTACATTTACATTAATTTTATTTGGTTTTTTATAATATTTCTAAAATGAAACCCTTTTTCCTATCCTATGATATACAATCTAACTCTTTCTCTCCACATGTCAATATAGTAGGCTTAAAATTTAAAATTTCCTATAAAATATTATTTCTATCCTGTAATAATGTAGTTTTCTATGGGTTTTAATTGACATTTCAGGCTGCCATGGTATCTAATACTACATTTTTTTTTCTAAAATGAAACTCTTTTTCCTATCCTATGATATACAATCTAACTCTTTCTCTCCACATGTCAATATAGTAGGCTTAAAATTTAAAATATCCTATAAAATATTATTTCTATCCTGTAATAATGTAGTTTTCTATGGGTTTTAATTGACATTTCAGGCTGCCATGGTATCTAATACTATCTTTTTTTTAAATTTTTATCTTTATTTTTCTTTTTTTAGTTTTCTGCCATTTTATTTGTGTAAAATCAAATTTCATTCTAATTGGGTTTATGACTTATTGATTTTACGTACTATGTACGTAGTACGGAAATAAAATCATAAATAACATAAAAAATATACAATATATTTTAAAATATTTGCAATATTATTTGACTCGTAAATTATAAATGACTGCACAGACATTTGTTGTTAGCATTTTTGTACAAAAATTTTAAATATTTTTTTTTTAGTTTTTTTTTTTTTTTGGGGATATTATTTAGTAAATTTATTTATTACTCCACCATCAAAAAAGCTAGGGGGTATATTGATTTTGTCATTCTGTTTGTAACATATTGAAATATTAATCATATATTTTGGGTCCAGATAAGATTCTAAGACGATGTGTCTGTCCATCCGTCCGTCTGTCTATTTGTTGATAACACGATGGGTCCTCATAAGATTCTAAGACGATCTAGATATGTCCGCCTGTCTGTTGAAAACTCGATAGGTCCAAAACGAAAGGAGCTAGCTGGCTTAAATACTCTCTGTTTATAAGGTTTGATCGGTCCATTCCCCTAGCCCCCATACAATTGGCCCCCCGGCAGTCATAAGTATGTTGATAATGCGGCAATCCTGATAAAATTTTACACAAATTAGTTCTAAGTACTCTGAAATTATACTGTATGGCGAAAATCGGGCAATATTTGTCCCTAGTCCCCATACAAGGTCCCCCTCAATTGTCTTATAATAATTAAGATCGTGATGAAATTGGATATAAACAAGTTTTATGTGAACCTAACTCATTTTACCAACTTTTGTGAGGATCGGTCCATAATTGACCCCCTATGGTCAATCTCCCCGATTAAACCCCTATATCAGAAAAATATTTTATTGTCACATATTGATGATGGGTATACAAGATTCGGCACAGCCGAATATAATACTCTTACTTGTTGTACACTTCAACTTCGTGAGAAGGGTATATATAAGTTTGTCATTCCGTTTGTAGTTTCCACAATAAAATTTTCCGACCCCATAAATTATATATATTCTGGATCTTAATAGATAGCGGAGTCGATTAAGCGATGTCCGTCTGTCTGTTGAAATCAATTTTCTGAAGACCCCAGATATCTTCGGGATCCAAATCTTCAATAATTCTGTCAGACATGCTTTCGAGAAGTTTCCTATTTAAAATCAGCAAAATCGGTCCACAAATGGCTGAGATATGAGGAAAAAACCAGGACTACCTCGATTTTTTTACGTATTTTTGACCTATATTGTCTATAATATCATTAATATAGACAATATTGATATCTAATGATAGATATATCAAAGACCTTTGCAACGACGTATATAAGACCATAGTAAGTTGAACCTACAATGGGTCCAAATCAGAAAAACTATTTTTTAACACGAAATTTTTTTTTTCACAAAAAAATTTTTTTTTAAATTTAAAAAAAAAATATTTTAAAATTAAAAAAAAATTCCAAAAAATGACAAAAACTTTTGAAAAAAAAAAAAAATTGTTTACCTAAAAATATTTAAAATTTTTATTTTGAAGTATAATTTGGTGAAGGGTATTCAAGATTCGGCACAGCCGAATATAATACTCTTACTTTTTTCTTTTTTAGAATTTGAACATCTGAACATCGACAACAAAACAATAAATACCCAAAGGTACAATATAGACAATTTAAATTTTTAATAAATGTATTCATTTATAATAAATAAAAATGATTTTATTATTGTTGTAAATGTTATTATTATTGTGTTGTTGTATTGTTTAGTTTACTGTGCTATTATTATCATTGTTGTTAGATGAACATGTTTTTTTGGAAATTCATAAAAAAAAAACTTTAAAAGAAATGCAGTCAAAAATATGCAAAATATTATTAATAAAATTTGATTTTATTATAAAAAGAAAAGTTGTAAAAAACACTACCGAAAATGAGAGAATAAACTAAAGAAAGTAATAAACATGATTCTCAAATACTGGATTGAATAAAACAAACTGTCAAACAGTTCTTACCTTTCGATTTCACCCTAAGATTTCCAGTTTCAGGACAAATTGAGGCGGCTACATAAATAATAATAACATCTACACAATACTTAAAAAAACTATGGAGGAGGAGTTACGGTTTCAGAATGTTATCTGCAGAGATGCCAAATTTGAACATACACAGAAAAAACTATTTCTTAAACCGTTTCAATTCAAATATTTGTCACATATTGAATTGGTTTCAATTATTTCATAATTAAATCAAGTATTCATTTGCTCAAAAACAAAATTTCTTGATATTTTCTATTGAATTTTGAGTTTTGAATTTGATTATTTTGAGAATTGAATATACAATTTTCGTTATTGGTTGAATTTCAAATTCAAAAATTAATGAATAGATAATTTTCGTAATTGAAAACACATTTCTGTTATTTTTTGTGTTTCAATTTCGAAAATTATCTACTCAATAATTTTTGTATTTGAAATTCAACCAATAACGAAAATTGTATATTCAATTCTCAAAATAATCAAATTCAAAACTCAGAATTCAATAGAAAATATCAAGAAATTTTGTTTTGAGCAAATGAATATTTGATTTAATTATGAAATAATTGAAACCAGTTCAATATGGGATAAATGTTTGAATTGAAATATAATTTTTTCTGTGTACTTTGCACTATATTGAACCAATGTTGACCACCTTGGATGCTTCTCTACAGCTGCAATTTGAAGTTTTCTCTAGAAGTGTCAAATTGAATAGAATAGGAAGCAGTTTTTTGAATCCATATTGACCACCTCCAATGCGAAAAAACTTGGAAATTCTTTTAACTTTCTTTTTTATTTTTTAAACTTAATTTTTTCTACAATTGGCGCCTTCTATTAAAAAGATATCATGACTTTTTAGTTGATAAAATTGATTTCTTCTATTTAAATATAATAAAAAACAAAATGTAATTTCTTTATTCTTTAATTACAGGGAAAAAAACAACGTACAAGATCCTTTAAATTTCCCAGAAATTCTTATAATTGTTACAAATAACCGGATAAGAAAGAATCCCCTGGCATGTTTAACTGGCTGAGTAATAGAAAATTGTTGAAATAAATAAAATGAAGTAAAAGGAATTGATTTCAGAGTTCATTTCTTAGTATTTTTTTTTAACTAGACCATAAATATTAATTTAACTGTGACACAAACACACATATACTGACAACTAAACAAATACAAACATATGTACCCCTCAGTTCTGATAAATTCTCAGCGAGTTGTTAAGTTTTCCCTAATTTATTTGACACGTAAAAAACACAAGGTAGACATGTTATATATCACTGGATAGAGGATTTTGTCTACTTTTCAAAAATGTATATAACTTTTGACAATTAAAATATTCATGAAATACTTTTTTGAAAAATATGACAAAAAATGCTTTTTATTGAATTTTGCATAGATACAAATTTTTCAAATTGAAATAAAATATTTATTTATGAATATTTTTTAACGAAATTTTACACTTATATAGACTTTTTTATTGAAAATGGAAATATAAAAACAAATTTTGAAATTTGTAATCAGGAATCCCGCAATTCCCAAAAAAGTATTGAAAAATTCCAAAAATAGGGTATTTTCGTTTTTTGGCTATAATATCCATACCAGGGGCGGGGTTATCGGAACCCTTTACCAAATAATTGAGAACATATTGAGCCATCTAAAATAGATTACTATATTTAGATATCGACTATGCGATTTGAGAATTTTTGCCCTAAATTTGAATTTTACATAAAAAATAGGCATTTTTTGAATGGACCTGATCCCGTCGGTAACAAAAATTATAAATGTTTTTTTCATTTAAAATATTTGGCGTAAAGTTAGCTTTTCAAAAAGTATAAATTCATTATACATCCTTTTAGACAATTTTTAGATGACTTAAAAAGAATAAAAGTACTTTTTTCCCAAAAAAATTGCGAAAAATCGCCTTTTTTAATTTTTTTTATTCAAATGCATGTAACTTTGGACTCAGTCATGATTTTTAAACACTTCTTTCTTTATTTGATATATACATCTATTGTTAATCCTATAAAATAAAAATGGATAAAATCGGAGAATATTTGGAACCGCGGTCACCAAAAAACTGGTGTAGGTTGGGTCAAAAATACGAATAAGAATATCTCCTAAGCTATAAGAGAAAATTGATAGCTACGACGAGGTTTTATGTAGTGCTCGACGAGGAGATTCGACGAAGAGATTTTTAAATCGGAACACAAACGAAGAAATAGGATAATTTTAAAAATTGAACATACCCGAGGTGTCCTACTTTGGGAACCCCTGGTCCCACTCCTGGTGGGGTCATGAGGTCCAAATTCAAAACTTAAACTCGACTACAATTCCTCTTTGTGCATGTGAAATTTCATTCAAATCAGCGTAAGGGTTTAGAAGTTACAGATTTATTTCCCTCTTTTTTTATTCTCATACCACTGTGCATCATTCATATTACCAAACAATAAATCATTGATCATGGTGCGGTAACGATATCCATTGACCGTAAAATTATCTCCGGCTTAATTTTTTTTTTTTTGGATGTAATGAAGTCTGTAGTGGTTTGGCAACACTCGCGAATCGATGACTGATTTGATGTGTCGCTCCCGATTAGAAAGAACAGTCGGAGGTCTTTAGTACTATAATACCCTTAGAAATGTTTGTGAATTATACGTGAATTCGATTTGACTAGATCCGTCAGTGACATATTTTTGCGACAGTCCAGATTATGAAAGAGGCACGTATTAAGATATCTTAGACTGCGCTGCTGCAGTATCGATCAGTCAAATAGAATGTGTCGATCCGATTCATATTCTTCATCATCCATAAACCGTAGACATGTGTCCAATAGTTATGCCTACAAAAAGTTTAATTGAGTTCCTGCCAAGAGCCAAAAGAGAACTGATCCTATTTTATATAAGAGAGAGCCAGAGCATTCTGGTTATCCTATAAGTGGTAATCGTACAACACTTGAGTTTCTTCTCTTTCAATATTCATCTATATATATAAAAGAGTAACGTTACTGACTGACTGACTGAATGACTGACTGATTCATCATCCCACAGCCCAAACGACTGAAGCTAGAATCATGAACTGTGGGTTCCTCCCTCCCCAAAACGATCCACTAAGAAGGGATTTCTGGAAATTCGAACGTTTAGGGGGTAAAAAAGGGTAAAAACGGGTAAATCCGGTAATCTTATATCTTCAAAACTAATAAAGATACAAAAAAACTTGAAATTGCATGTTACTCCATTTAAAAAATAAGCTGACAGGTGTTTCGTACTTTTTCGAAATTCGAACCTTTTAGGGGAGAAAACGGGTAAAAACTGTATTTTGGTACTTTTTTGACACCCTATGTATCTTTTAAACCAATAAACATAGAAAAAAAATTTAATTCGTATTCTTTACTTATCAAAAAATAAAAAATATAAGTTTGGTACTTTTTGGAAATTCGAACCGTTAGGGGATAAAAATTGTGTTTATTTTTGGTACTTTTTCATAAAATATGTTTTTCTATAATTTGACATAGAAATACGAATATTTTATTATGAGCTCCTACCACGATACAGAAAATTATTTTAATAATATTTTACCACCGCAATGGGGATAAAAAAGGTACAAAAAGGGGATAAAATCGGGAAAATACATTATATTTGAAATTATTAAGCCAATTTTGATAATTTTTTTAACATTGGTTCCTGGATTCATACAAAAATTAACTAACAGGTTGTTATTTGGAACTCGATTGCCATGGTGTATTTTAGGCCAAATCCGGGTAAACAGTTTGGTACTTTTTTTAAAACATATTTATTATTTATATAGATTTTAATCGATTGAGACATGTCTGTAGCATAAACAACTTTTGCAAAATAGAATATTTTTAAATTTCGAACTTGAGGGGTGGTCAAGGAGGAAAAGGGAAATTGGTACTTTTCTCCTAATGGTACTTTTTTAACATTTTAAATTAATTCAGTTATTGACATTAAAGTTAGCTGATATGTATCTGAGTGAAGTTAGTGTTAGAAATAAGGGATTATATTTAGGTACCAAAATGTGAGAACTGAACTATAGGTACTTTTTCATTAATCTAATGGTACTTTTTTGAAATTTCTATAATAATGGACATAGAAACATGAAATTAAGCATACATGGTCCTAAGTGAGTGAGAATTCTAGGGGGAGACTTTTTGGTACTATTTCTTTATTTGAATGGTACTTTTAGTAATTTCTTCACCAATGAATTTAGAAACATGAAATAAAGATTATATGGACCCGAGTAAGCGGGAGACTTAATAGTACTATTTCTTTCTTCTAATTGGGGTGGCGAAGCGCACCGGGTCAGCTAGTCAATCATATAATTACACCAAGTAAGGTGATGTCAGTGTCTCTTTACACCACAGTTTTGTCCAAGAACGTATTCGTCAGCAATTAAATTTCCCCGAATGCTCTCATATCATATAACCCACAATTACTCGCTAAGTTGCGGTTTAGAACCCTTATTGATGAAAGGCTTTCCACGTAACTATCAATGATCAATGTCCCGAGTTAAGTCACGGATTCTTATCGATGCTGTATTAAGTCAATCTAAAAAATATCAAGAGACTAAGTTTATAAATGCAGACGTATATCGCGTCATCGCGGAGAACAGTGTTTGATTTTACAGGTTTTATCAAATCTCCAAAGGTTTTATCATAGATACGAAGGTTTCAAGAAAAATAGGGTGGCAATATTTTGTAGAATGGTGCCGTAACCATGATTCAATCTGCCCGAATCTTTCAGTTTTAAAGCCGACATAGCAGCTATGTATTTGATGTAGATATCGAGGAATGGTATTTCCAACATCAGTATGCAGATCGACCATGAGAAGTAAAACAGATGGAACAGGCAATAGCAAGACAGGTTAGTATGAGTTATTTATACAGAATGGAGAGTTGTGTTTTAATCTTCGTCGTTCTTAATTTGATTTCCGCGATCTTATATCTTCTGGTAAAAATAACAATTCGTTCGTTTGTCCCAGACCCATGATTGTACTATGCCTTTGGCTTATTCCATGAAATCAATTATCGTTGGATGAAATGTTCATTAAATAAGAAACACAACATCATCGGTAAATGATTTTGTTCACGACAATGTTCCACAAAAGATGAGATATAACTCACATATGTCCAAATTCCTCATCCATTTCTTAATTCTTTGATTTACCCTAAGCTACTTAGGTCTTCGAGTATTGAGGATATATTCTAATTTTTGCAGTTATGGGAGGATATAGCATGTTATGATATCCAGAAATGTTGTCTTAGATGGTATCGACAACTTCATGCAAGTATATTTCTAATGATATTTCCTTAAGTTTTGCGTGTTGTGAGGATATTCCTGACATGGACATCAACTAGTATTTTCATTGGCTTTTAATAGCTGGTTTATCTATTTCGCTTTGGGAATAATGACCTCTATAACCTCCCTCCATTCTTCCGGAATGTACCCTGATGCCAAACAATTCCTAAATATTCCAATAACGCCGGGAATATGCCACCTGGCCCTAAATATTCATCATCCCTACTAACTTGAAAGTTTGTGATCATAAGTTGTTTCAATATTTCGGTACTATTTTCTATAAACTCACGAATAGGTACTTTCTGATTCTGCGCAGATAATATCCCATGGTTACCTTTTCGCCCTTTCGTTGAAGCTTTGAAGATGGATAAAGTACGATATAGAAAACTCTCCGATTTGTCCAGATCCATCCAATCTTGCCATTGCGGAAGGAGGCAAATCTAATGAATTTCGTCCAGTTAGTTTTTTCCTAGATAAAGGGTATTTCTCTACTTTCTCTAACCGATTAAAATGAATATTATTAACCGTGTCTTAGACTGGCTACTAAGGATCAATTGAGAATAAGTACATGTCATTGTACCTAGTTATATAGCTATTCAACTTAATAGGATTCAGAGGCAGTCCTCAGCACTACTGGGCTACTACGAGAAACAAGGAGTAAATCTAACACACACTCTCCCAACTGAATCTTTCACCAACTCCTCCAACACTTCTACTGCCACTAACTGCGTTGGTATTAACAATGACTACAAATTTTATTTTATTAAAATTTACCGAGTCTCTGAGCCTTAACAAAAGGAATGAACATAACAAGAACAAGTTTAAAACAACTACACCAAAAATAAATACAAATTTATATGAATAATAAAATACTTTCATACACAGAACTCAACAAACATTTGACTTTTTGACTGCAGGCATTCAGCAAAAAAAAAAAAAATAAATTAAAATTTCATTGAAATACAAAAAACAAATCTCAGCTACAAAAACAAAAAAACATTTTATACTTATACAAACGTAATTCATTTTTATTGTACTTGTAAATTTGGTTTTTGTTTTCTCTTCCCCCTCCTCTTTCTAATACTTTCCTTTTATGGATTTTGTTTCGTCTTTAATGCCTACAAGTGGAAGTTGTTGGTAACGCATGGAATAATAATCAAAATAAGAAAATATTAAAAAAAAAGAATATTAATAATAACAAATCGGTCAAGTCCGGCCATATAATACCCTATAGTGAGTAATTGAGCAAAATCATTTTTCTTTTAAAATTTCAAATATTTTTTTCCTGAGAGCTTTTCGGAAATGGGCTTTATATGGGAGCTATGAGCAATTATGGAGCGATCGCCTTGAAATCAGGTCGTGCCATTAATGTCAATATGATACTTATTTAGATTTATGCTCGTTAAAGTGACTTTTGGAAGTGGACCTTACATTGGAGCTATGACTAATTATGGAACGATTATCACAAAATTTGGTGACTTGACTTATTTAAGGTTGGAGTTAGACTAATATTTTGGGACGTTACAAACATCGGCCCAGACGCATAATACCCTTTGATGGTGTAGGGTATAAAAATGTATAAAATATAAAAAAATAAAAATCAGAATCTGGTTAAAAAGAACAAACACACTTGCTCACACGATTACCTGCAGCCATTAATGTTTATAAAGTGTGAGAATCACACTTGCCGTTACACTAATGTTTATAATAACAAGTACACTTGTATTGACTTTATGTACTTTCACCTGACATTTTACGACATGGTTCAAAAGTCATGTAAAATCGAATACGCCAAATAAAGAGTGAGTCAGAAAAAACTATACACACTATTCCAGCAAAAACTGAAAAATGTTCAACAAATTATTATTGTTGTAATCACGTTAGGTTTTAAAAATATGTCAGATATCTTTTCTAAATCATTAATTTAAAACTGTTATTTAGGTCAAAATGGTCACCGAAAAAATATTTAAAAATTTTCAAAAAATTCAAATATAAAATTTCAAAAAAATAGCAAAATATTTGGAGGTTCATCGTCAAACTGTTTCAAAAGACATTAAACAGAATAAGGAAGTCTTGAAAATTGAAAGTAACCCTGGACCAGGAAGAAAAAAAGGTCAAACAGATAATGGTTAGACAATAGAAGTCGAACATTACTTACTATCAGAAAAGCAGCTTGAAAGGTTAAATGCTGTGATTCCCCATAAGTTTCCTGTGTGACAAGCCATTTGCAGTTGCGGCAAAAGAACCCAATCATTTGTGACATCAGACACGATAAACACAGAAATATATATTAAGGAGTACCACTCAAATGTCCAGAACTTCGGCCTGCGGAAAGGTATTGGGTATCCCAAATATCCCAGTACATGTCAGATTTTAAGCATAAGTGGACCAACTTGCTCAAAAAGATAACGCAATCTTTATAGACAGAATTCCTGGAAAAAGTGGATAAATTTATAAACACCGAGTAATATGCCAATATTTTTGTGTTTAATGAATTTAACTCCTGTCAACAGGAATCTGGCAATTTGAACAAGCAGCGTCATTTATTTTGTGTTTGACAACCACTGACAGCAGGCTACCGCGTGACTTGAGGAGAATATGGAAAAAAGTGAATTTCGTGTGCTCATTAAGCATTATTTTTTGCCACAACTCCAACCAAGGCTAAGCTTTATAAATACTATGAGAACTCTGCACCATCAATTTCAATGGTAAAAAAGTGTTTTAGTGAATTTCGTTGTGGTCGTACAAGCACGGAAGATACCGAAGGTTCTGGACGCCCAGTTAAGGGTTTACACCCGAAACAATTGGAAAAAATCACGATATGGTGTTGGCCGATCGAAGATTGAAATTGCTTGAGTTTGAGGAAGCCATAGGCATCTCACATGATTCAGTGATTTCAATTTTGAATGATCACTTGGGTAAGAGAAAGCTTTCCGCAAGATGGCTGCCGCGTTTGCTCACAATCGACCACAAGCACAATCGTGTGACAACTTCGCAGGAGTGTTTGGCGTTGTTCAACCGCAATATGGAAGAGTTTTTGCGCCGTTTCGTAACTGTGGTCGAAACCAACACAACACACCAGAGACCGAACAGTGGGTGTCTCGGGGTGAAACAAAGCCAAAGGCCAAGTTGGGTTTATCAGCCAATGAAGTCAGGGTGGCCGTTTTTTGGTATGCTCGCGGTATATTCCATATTGACTACCTTCAAAAGGGTAAAACAATCTATGGCGAATATTATGCAAAATTATTGGGTCGATTTAATGAAAGAACTTCACATGGCAAAAATCCATGAATTAGGCTTCGAGTGAATATTTCCTGCTTCTAAACCTGAAGAAATGGCTCAATGAAAATAAATTTAACTAAAACGGATGAAATCATCTCACAAACATCCATAAATCTTACTGTTTAGAAGGGATATAAGTTAGAGAAAAGTTGAAGAAACTGTATATAGCTCAAAGGATTTTTTAACCAAAACCTGTCTTTCATTCAACAAGTCTGGTACTCATTTACCTGCTCTTTTATGATTCTCAGAGACTTCATTCAGCTGTAAAACTTGAAAAAATAGTATTTATACGATTCAGGAAGTCATAACTAAAACGGGTACCTATTTTATATTGGGTATATGACTTAAGATAAGCATTAATCTTTCGAACGCCGGTTTTGTTTTTAAAAACTTATTTGTTATTTGAAGGGTACATATCTCTTATTTATTCTCACTTAGTTGTTAAGCATTATAGTGTAAACAAAAAAGTATCTTTTGGTTCGAACATGTCGAATTCTGAACCAACAAAGCGTCATATGCGGGAAGTTTTGCTTTACGTCTGTGTTTCATTTGCTTCAACAAGCGAAACGGAGGCATTACTCCATGAAGATTGTTGTCAAACTCAACAAGAGCATGTAAAAATATTGGAAGCTACTCAAGCAGCAATTTCAAAACGTTTGCAAGCAGCAGGATTCATCCAAAAGTAGGAAAATTGGGACCCATACGAATTGAAGCCGAGAGACCTTGAAACACGATTTTGCATGTCAGAAATGATACTTGAATGCTATGAAAGAAAATAGTTTTAGCGCCGGATCATTACTTGCAATGAAAAATGGATCCATTACGATAACCAGACGAGTCAAGACCAAAGCCAAATATCCATTGCGCTAAGGTAATGCTCTGTATTTAGCGGGATTAAAAGGATCAAGTCTATTATAATCTACTGAAATCTGGGCAGACCATTACAGGAAACACACGAACTGTTTCGTTTGCTGCGAGCATTGGCGGAAAAACGACCAGAATGGGCAGCCAGACATGAAACTGTAATATTCCATCATGACAACACTCAGCCACATGTTGCAATACCTGCTAAAAAAAACTATTTAGAATGAAGTGGTTGGGAAGTTTTGTTCTTTGTCTCCAGACCTTACCCCGTCCGACTACTATTTGTCTAGATTGAGGCAGATTGCGCTCTCTGGAATACGCTTTGCTTTGGAACAGAGTATCCGTTATTGGCTTGATTCGTTTTTAGCCTCAAAAGATGAGCAGATCTTTTGGCTTGGAATTTATGTATTGCCAGAAAGATGGGAAAATGTCTTAGCTAACAATAGCCAATACTTTGAATATATTAATATTGTACAAATGTTTGAAAATACAAGGTGGCGCAAAAGTAAATTTCCGATGTTTTTTGGCTGTAATTAAAAACTTTGATTCTTCTTGTGGATTATTTTTATTTGGTCTCTTAATTTTTTTTACATCAAGTCGAGAATATGATGTCATGTAAATGGCCGCCGCCACAGTTGATTGTCATTTGAGCCCTTTTTATGGCATTTTCCATCACTTTGGCCAAAACTTCCGGCGATAGGTCCTCACCAGGCTTGGGGGGTAATGATTACATTGTGTAATATATTACTGGTAAATTACCATTACCTTGTAATTGTAATTGGATTTTTGCAATTACAATTACTTGTAATGTGTAATTGACCAATAGCATATTACAATTACATGTAATTGTAATTGACATTTTTCAATTACAATTACAAGTAATTGTAATTGCAAAATTTTACATTACAATTACATGTAATTGTAATTAAAAAATGTCAATTACAATTACAAAATTAAGAAAAAGTAATAGTAATATGACTAAAACTATGTAATGATTACTTTCGAAGTATTTATTATTAAAAAAATATAAAATTACAGAAGTTACCAATTACTAATTTTTATAGTGTGCAGTAGAATGCCGAAGACCAGTATATTATATAATAACACATACATATCTACTGATGCATACTCGATTAATTAAATTAGTCTTCAGTTTCCCAACAAAGATTGAAAATCTTGATATAAGTATAGTTTGTAAACAATAATTTTTAAATTTTTACGAAGTACATATGTATGTATATGGATTTTTAGCAACTTCGAATTCTCTGAAATTTAAAGTATACATTATACTCATTTCAAGACGTATTAACTCGAAACTCCAACTCCATATCGTATGATTCATATTTTATATCCCTCTAAATTAGGACATTTACTTCTCAGAACTAACATATTGACCATTTTTGAAATATGATGTACGAATATTGAACAAAATTAACAAACTATTTTTAAAACGAAGTAAATTTTTAAGTTATGACTTACATTTAAAAACAAGTAAGAGTACTATATTCGGCCGTGTCGAGTCTTAAATACCCTCCACCTAAATATGATGAGAATTATAGAAGTTACATTGGTATAAAGATCTTATTATGTATGAGGATTAAGAAAATGTCATTGAAATACTATTAAATAAATATGTATATGAAATAATATAACAATTGTTAAAAATACTATTTTGCACAGAAGTTATTTCATTTCGAATGTAAAATAATTATATATAATTCAAGTGAAGAATCCGATTATAAAAAAGGGTATACAAATATATTTAGACATAGTTCAAAATTTTGCATACGAAAATGGGTTATATCACAAAATTTTAATATACATATATTCGCGTTTAATGAATTTTCTGGATATGAGCCCTATATACGTGCAATATATAATTATAAACCCATAGTCTCAAAATCAAATAGTATGATTTCTGTCTACTTGAAACTGATTTCTGTTAAATTTTTGATCGATATAAATGTGCGTTAATGTATTTTTGGGTTGAGGGACATATGTGGGGTTATGACCTACTTGGTTCAGTAAAGATTTATTTTGGAGATTTGTGAAGGTTAATGAATTTTCCGGAAATGTTTCTTATTCGGAGGCTATGACGATAATTTCTCTTCATAAAATTGAGTACAGTGATTTTTATGTATATTGAAATTTTTTGTTTCGAATTTCAACTTGATAACTATATTTGTAAGAAATTTATTACGATCTTATTCGGGAGTTGACCTTATATGGGAGGTATGGCCAAATATGGACTATATTCACAAAATCCTGTAGTATGATTTGCAAATATAAATTATGGATAGGTATGGAATTTTTGTTCAATATTAATATTTTTTAGATATTTATGCAGCTTAATGTGTTTTTCGTAAATGGGCCGTATATGGTCCTTAAGAATTGAGTAATAAATCCTCGAAAATTTTACATTTTCTAATTCTTTATGCAATTATTTTATATCTTTGACGAAATAATATTTTTAAAAATAGTATCAAAGTTTTTCAAAAATATGTATAAATGAGTTTTAAAATATATATTTCATTAAAACCGTTAAAGAAAACCGAAACCGGTCAAGTTTACACAGATGAGAAAAACGGTAAACCGGTTTAATATTTATAAATGTAATTGAATTTAAAGTAATTAAATTACTTTTTATTAAATTACATATGCTTTTTCTATCAATTACAATTACTGGTAATTGTAATTGCCATTTTTCAATTACAAATACTGTTAATTGTAATTGAATTTTTCAAATTACAATTACATGTAATTGTAATTGAAAAATGGCAATTACAATTACCAGTAATTGTAATCATAATTCTTCAATTACAATTACATGTAATTGTAATTTGAAATTATCAATTGCAATTACACCTAAAGTAATTTAATGGAAAATGTAATTGGCATCGCCCAAGCCTGGTCCTCACATTCTTGACGGATATTGTCTTTAAGAGCTGCAAGAGTCTGAGGTTTGTTGACATAAACCCGCGACTTCAAAAAGCCACACAAAAAGAAGTCTGGAGCGGTTAAATCAGGCAATCTTGCTGGCCAGTGCAAATCGCCAAAACGGGAGATTAGGCGCCCGGGAAATGCATCATTCAGAATATCGGTTGTGGCATGTTCAGTGTGTGCCGTTGCACCGTCCTGTTGGAACCACATGTTTTCCAATCCCAATTCATCAAGTTGCGGCAAAAAGAACTCGTTGATCATTGCTCTGTAGCGCTCACCATTCACAGTAACCGTTTGGCCCGCGACGTCTTCGTAGAAAAATGGTCCGATGACTCCTCCAGCGAAAAATATAGTGTCACCATATAGTGACTTTGAGCGGGTGTAATGGCTCTTCGTGGGTTACACGCGGATTTTCAGTGCCCCAGAAGCGTAAATTTAACATATTTACGTACCCGCTAAGATGGAAATGGGCCTCATCACTCATCTGCGACGAAATTCACGTTGAGCCAAAGTCACCGACAGATTATTGGTCAAATAAATAGTCAGCAATATTCCGCGTTCTGGAGCAGTGTACCGTAACATTGTATATTAACATATATTTCGCATGTGTTTACTACACTAATGTTAAAACAGAACTGACATTAGGGGCCAATCGCAAAATTTATAGCATTTTCTGATAGGATTACTTTTGCGCCACCTTGTAAAATCTAAAAACTTGGAAAAATCCCGCATTTTTAAGATATTGCAATGGCAAGATACAGTTGAAACACTTCCACATGATTATGTTAAAGAAATCAACTTATTTTTTAATTCAAAAGTTTAGTTTTCTATTCCAATACCAGGCAATTTTCCATACATTTGGTAAAATTCTTCCGAGTTCAGTGTTTTAACTTATTACTGTATTTGTTTTTAGGCCTTCTCCTTTTTCCTTATGTATCTGCTATGCCCAAGACACCAGATATTGTCTGGGGTAAAGTAAAGTAAAAAAAAGCTTAAGCTACATTTCTTAACATTTTTTTCTTTCAGTTATTTAATCCTTGGAAATCGCATTGTATTACATTGATTACAATTGATACTTTTTCATTGCATTTTTAAAGGAAAGACGTTATTCTTTGCTGGCTAAACCAGCCAACCAACCAATAGAGGAGCCAAGTCTTGGTGAAATGTAGAAAAATAAAGATATTGATTAAAATAGACAAAGAAGGAATAATGAGTAAAATACACAGTTGGTTAATAAATATCATTTACTTAAACAAACAAACAAAAAAAAAAAGAACATAAAACCCAAGACTTAAAGACTTAAACGAAGAATTAGTTTTAAGGCTTTAAATAGAGATCTTAAAGGTTTCGTTTTGTAATGCCTGGGCCTTCCGTTGAATATTTTTTTGGGAAATAATAAATCATATTGTATGCAAATTTGGTTTTTAGAGAAACCAAATTTGGTAGAAAGCAAAAAAAACCAAACGACATTCAAATTTGTTTGTCTGAAACAGTCTTTTATTGTTGACTCTACATTGTACGAGTAGTTAGGCAAAGAAATAAAAGATTTTTTCGTTAGATATTCTTAGGAATTTCCTATTGAATTTTTAATTCAAAACCAAACCATACAAAGAAACAATCATAGTTGTTCGTTTCTCCAAATTAGAGAGGAAAAAAAAACTACATAAAATAAAATACAATACAATAGTTAACAATTTCATAGCAAACTGACTGGCTGGCTGACTGTGTGTATGATTCTCTGTCCGTCCGTCTGTCTGTTTCACTGACTGTAGTGTTTTCTTTGTTTTGTGGCAGTGGAAAAACAGATTTTCAAAAAGAAGCAGCAAGCAGGCTTATTTTAACATGGCAATTGTTTTCGAAACCAATTTGCAACATGTAGAAATGGATGAATGGCTTCACTAGCATGTATGTTGCAGAAGTTGCACACATAACTAGCTACCAAATATAGTAAATATATAACTAACGATACCACCACTGGTCACTATTGCTGCTACTTGTACCTTTTTCTGTTGCTGTTTTCCTTTTTATTTAACAGACAATTGAATGCGGTAGTTAAAGAAACACTGTACTGTGTTGGAACAAAAACACAAAAATGTTGCACAAAAAATAGGCTGCTCAATTTTACCGTCTAAATGAAAGAAATCAAGAAAATTACATTTACCGTTTTTGGGTTTTTATTCTTATTTTATTTTTTGCCGTTTTGCCATTTTGGTCAGCAGCAAAAATATTTCTTCCTTTTAGACCACAACTCTTATTTAAGAATTTACAACTGCAACAAACCATACTAATAAATAAATCTTATTGTACACCACTTGATAGTTCATTCACTGCTTAGAGAACACACCATTTCCAAGGTGAGCAAACAAACTAACTGAATTTTGCACTCATCAAGAGGCCAAGGGCCGAACGTTATTCAAATATACACAACACGAATATGAGCGAAAATCTAATACTCAAATGACGAGTATAAAAAAAAAATCATCGAAAGTTCCATTAACATATTAATATCCTGGAACGAGTTTAACAACGCACAGTGGAGTCTTCAATTGCCGTCTAAAATACCATTTTGGAAACTGACAACGCAACTTTAGTTAGGTTGCCATCCATAATAGATTCATTAGTTTAGCTTCAATCGTAGCTATTTATCTAGAGCTAGTTCAGCTTGAATCGAAGGTCTTTACGTAGTCTTAGTTCGGCTTCAATCAAATGTCCTTAGTCATATTGTGAGTATGACCTCAAAATTTGCGATTTTTTCAAATGTTTAGCTTTTATTATGAAACATTTATACAATATAAATATATTCAAGTATTGACCATTGTTAGCTAGACTTTTTCCCATCTTTCGGTCAACATATGGATTCCGAACCAAAGGAACTGCTCATCATTTTAGGCCAAGAACGAATCAATCCAATATCAGATACTCAATTCCAAAGCTAAGCGTATCCCAAAGAGAGCATTCCGCATCGATATGGATTCCGAACCAAAGAAACTGCTCATCTTTTGAGTCCAAGAACGATTCAAGTCAATTTCGGATACTCAATTCCAAAGTGAAGCGTATTTCAAAGAGATCATTCTGCTTCGATCGATACAAATAGTATTCGGACGGGGCAAGATCCGGACTATAAAACGGGTGAGGCAAAACATCCCAACCACTTCATTCTAAATAGTTTATAACAGATATTGCAACATGTGGCCGAGTATTGTTATGATGGAATATTACGGTTTCATGTCTGGGCGCATTTCGGCCAATGCTCGCTTCAAATGAATCAGTTGTGTTTGGTACAGGCAGCATGTGATGGTTTGTCTATATTTTAGCAGCTCAAGACCCCTTTGCTCCCACCAAATAGAGAGCATTACCTTAGCGCCATGTATATTTGGCTTTGGTGTCGATTAGGCTGGTTGGCCGAGCTTCAAATACGATCTCTTACTCTTCCAGTTATTGTAAAGTATCCATTTTTCATCGCAAGTAATGATTCGGTGCAAAAAACAAGGTCTCTCGGCTTCAATTCGTATGGTACCCAATTTGCCTGATTTTGGATGAATCCTGGCCTAGCGTTGTCACGATGGAATATTACGGTTTCATGTCTGGTCGCTTCTATCACATCAGTTGCGGTCGGTACAGGTTCCCTGTGATGGTCTAGCCAGATTTCAGCAGCTTATAATAGATAGGACACTTTTGGTCCCATCAAATACAGAGCATTGTCTTAGCGTCATGGATATTTGGCTTTGGTGTCGATTCAGATGGTTGGCCGACCTCTTACGCTTCAGATTGTAGTAAAGGATCCACTTTTCATCGCAAGTAATGATTCGGTGTAAACATGATTTTCTTTTGTAACGTCAAACATCATTTTGGACATACAAAATCGTCTTTCAAGTTCTCTCAGCTTCAATCCATATGGTACACAATTTCCCTGCTTTTGGAGAATCCTGCTGCTTGCAAACGTTTTGAAAATGCTGATTGAGTAGCTTCCAATGATTGCTCAAGCTCCATTGATATTTGAATTTGGTGTCGACTCGGCTGGTCGACCGGATTTCACATACGACCTCTTACTCTGCGGGTTGTCGTAAAGGATCCATTTTTCATCAGAAGTAATGATTCGGTGTAAAAATTATTTTCTTTTATAGAATTGAAGCAGAATTTAAGACATGCAAAATCGTATATCAAAGTCTCTCAGTTTCAATTCGTATGGTACCCAATTTGTATGCTTTTTAATGAATCCTGCTGCTAGCAAACGTTTTGAAATAGCTGATTGAGTAGCTTCCAACGATTCTTGAGCTCTTGTTGAGTTTAACAACAATCTTCATGGAGTAATGCCTCCAATTCTTGGTCTTCAAACTTTTTTGGCTGGCCTTTGGGGGATCTTTGTCAAAATCAACACTTCTGAACCGAATAAACCATCTTTCACACATTGAAACCGATGGTACACATTCACTATTATCTTTGGTGAACAATTGTAGTGCTTCAACGTCGCTTTTTTCAAAGTAAGGAAGTAGTAAAGCAAAACTTCGCGTATATGATGCTTTGTTGACATAAAGTTCGACATCTTCTGTTCAATAACTAAATGAGAATAATTGACAGATGTGTACCTTTCAAATTCAACACTTCTGAACCGCACAAACCATCTGTCTCACGTTGAAACCGATGGAGCACATACACCATAAACTTTAGTAAGCAATCGTTGTGCTTCAGCAGCACGATTTTTCAAATCAAAGAAGTAAAGCAAAACATCCCGCATCTATTGCCATATAAAGTCGTAGGTCTTAATATGGTTTAGCTTCAATCATTGGTATTTATGTTGACCTAGTTTAGCTTCAATTGGAGATCCTTAAATTGGTACTTATATAACCTTAGCTTATCTTCGAGCGTTGGTCCTTATAGGTTCTCAGATAAGCTCCTTAATAGTTTCAATCGAAGGACTTCTTATACAGCCCAATTATGAATAAAAATTCCCCTTGAGTTTTTCCCCTTTTCTCATTTTTCCTATTCAAATTCAATGGGAAAAAACTCCCGGGGAACAAACTCCCGCGGAATTTTGTATTCATAATTGGGCTGATAGTGTTAGTTTAGCTTCAATCGTATGTCTTTATATAGTCCTTGTTTAGTTTCAATCGTAGACCCATTTATAGACTTAGTTTAGCATCAATCGTTGATCTTTAGTCGTAGTTTAATCATAGGGCTTTATAGAGACTTAGTTAACCTTCTATCGAGTTTAGTTTAGCTTCAATCGTTGGTCTTTAGATATTCTTAGTTTTGCTTCAATCATAGGTCTTTATAGAGACTTAGTTTAGCTTCAAACACAGGTCTTTATAGAAACCTACTTTAGCTTCATTCTATTCTGAGTTTAGCTTTAATCGTAGGTCTTTACACAATCTAAGTTTATATTCAATCACAAATATTTATAGAGATTAAGTAATCTTGCATCATGGGCCTTTACAGAGACTTACATTAACTTCAATCTAGTCTCAGTTTAACTTTAATGGTAGGTCTTTATATATTCTTAGTTTAGCTTCAAACATAAGTCTTTATAGTGACTTAGTTTAGCTTCAATGTAGTCTAAGTTTAACTTCAATCGAAGGTCTTTATACGTTCTAAGTTTGGCTTCAATCATAGGTTAGGTTTAGCTTCAATCATAGGTCTTTATAGAGACTTGGTGTAACTTCAATCTAGTCTATGTTTAACTTGAATCGTATGTCTTTATAAAGTTTTAGGTTAGCTTCAATAATATGTCTTTATTTAGACTTAGCCTAGCTTCAATTTAGTCTTAGTTTATCTTCAATCTTAGTCTAAGTTTAGCTTCAATATTAGTCTTAGTTTAGCTGCAGTCGTAGGTCTTTATAGATACTTAGTCCTAGTTCTGCTTCAATCATAGCTCTTTATATAGTAGTAGTTCTCATTCATTCATAAGGTTGTTATAGTCTTAATTAGCTTCAGTCGTAGGTATTTAAAAAGTCCTAGTTTAGCTTCAATCGTTGGTCTTTATGAGGTCCTAGATTAGATTCAATCGTAGATCCTTACATAGTCTTAGTTAAACTTCAATTCAAGTTTATTTATAGTCTTAGTTAAGCTTCAATCCTTTAATCCTATATAGTCTTAGTTTAGCTTCAGTCGTAGGTCTTTATAAAGTCCTAGTTTCTCTTAAATTTTAGGTATTTAAGGAATCATTGTCACAGCTACAATGCATAACCATGTATCGGAGGAATCAATGAAGGTAGAAGATAATTCAGGAGATGATCGATTACTTGCATGGTCAACATGAATTACATGAACTTCCTAGGAATATATATGGAGGTTGGAGTTCTAATATTCCTTGTGGCTCAATTCTGATGATAGTATAATCTTTACCAGGAAATGGTGTACAACAAATTGCAAATAGTACTCCTAGTTACTTGTTTTCAAACACCTTGAGGAGAGGAGTACAGCCGAAAAAGTAAAATCGATTTTGAAAATGAAAAATAAAATTGTCTTGTGTTTGGCATAAAACAAAATACAATCTTTCAAGTATCAAGTAGTAGTAGTTGTAGTAGGTAGAAAACAAGTACAGATAATAAACCTAGACAAGCAATCATGTTTGTTAGACAAACTAGAATGTTTGAGAGAAAAAAAATTAACCAGAAGAAAAAAAACTTTCAGCTTTTTTGAAACAAAGTCAAAAGGAACCAAAATAAAAAAAAAAAAACTAAAAGTACCAGCACAACTAAAGACAACACAAATAAAAGTAAAACGAAAGAAATTGAGGAAGCACTTGAGTATTTGTGGCCACTCAAAGTCATCGAAAGTCTGTGTATGTCTTACTTTTTCAATGGTTAAGCAGCAGACTCCTCCTCATACTCACTCACTTCTGTTGTTGGTAGTGGGAACCAGTCAGCAAAGAACATGTATGTTTGGGCGTTTTTTGCATTATTTTTTTTGGTTTCATGAAATTTGTTTTCTTGTTGTCTGAAGATTGTACGGTATGGAAATGGCAAAAAGCTGGAGCAGAACTGAACTGAACTGAACAGAAAAAAAAATCCAAGAAACCAACAGACCGTACAAATAAATGAAATGATAAACAGACACATTCTAAGTTGTCGATTATTTTTCCTTTTTTTTCTTGCTTTAGTTCTTTGGTAATTTTTACGTATTTCTTAGTATTTTGTGTCTTTTAGTATGCAAGTATCATATGACAGTCTAGTTTCTTTTTTTTTGTATATTTCAGTTATGTCTGTTTAAGACGCCTGAGTGACTGACTGACTGGCTGACTGCTTGTTTTCCTTATTACTTAAGAAGATGCAAAATAAGACATTGTAAAAGCTTTAGGAATTAACAGCAGAAACAACAGCAACGACACAAACGATTATTTGAAAAGGGTATAGGAACGAACGTCAAGAGTTTAAATTATATTTAAAGTATTTAATATTTAAAATAGCAAAAAGAAGAAGAAAAAAGAAAGTGTTGAAATTTATTTAAAAATTAATGGAAATGACAAAGTTTGAGGACACATTTGAACAAAAGGAATACATAGCTAAAAATAAACTTGGACAAATTGATTGAAATGTAAATGTTTGGCGGGAGATGTTAGGAATGACAAAATTAGATTAAGCCAAAGAATTATATCCACAACTGTAGAATTGAATTGTTAACATTTAGTCTTTCGGAGAGCAACAAATTTGTTTGTCACAGAGAATCTCTTTGATCTGAGAATCATATTTTTATCTATTGTAAAATGTTTAAAAACTATTAGTTGTTTGTTTCTGTTGTGGTTAATAGGGCATTTAGGACTTTAAATCATTTTACATGTTCATTAGAGGGTTTGATATAGACTTCTTCGTGTTCAACCGTAGGTCGTTATATAGTTTTAGTTTAGCTTTAATCGTAGTTCTTTTTATAGTCGTAGTTCATTAAATACCTCCGGTTTAGGGTTCAATATAGTCCTAGCTTAGCTTCAATCATGGGGGTTTACAGATTCCTAGTTAATTCAATCATTTTATAGGAATAGTTTAGCTTCAGTGGCGCCAGTAGAACAAGTGAAGTTGCAAAAATCAAAAATTTCATGTGCCCCTAAAAAATACTGAATAAACAACCTCTTTTACAGTAAATTGTCCAACGATTTCAAATATGCTACTCTTATTACAATCAGATTTTTGGTTCAGAAGATATAGCCCTTCAAAGTTGACTGATTTTAAGTTTTCAAAAAAACAGACCATTTTTAGGTAATTTGGTCCGATTTCAGATACAATATATCGAAAACTATGTAACGGATCGTTATTATTTTTGATTCTATTCATTAAGAAAATAATAAAAAAAACTGTTTGCTTTGTACAAGGTGGCGCAAAAGTAATCCTCCTATCAGAAAATGCTATAAATTTTACGATTGACCCCTAATGTCAGTTCTTTTTTGACATTTGTGTAGTAAACACATGCGAAATACACGTTAATAAACAATGTTACGCTACACTGCTCTAGAACGCGGAATATTGCTGACTATTTATTTGACCAATAATCGGTCGGTGACTTTCATCAAAAATAATCATGAGTGATGAGGCCCATTTCCATCTTAGCGGGTACGTAAATAAGCAAAATTTACGCTTCTGGGGCACTGAAAATCCGCGTGTAACCCACGAAGAGCCATTATACCCGCTCAAAGTCACTGTATGGTGTGCTGTTTTCACTGGAGGAGTCATCGGACCTTTTTTCTTCGAAGACGTCGCTGGCCAAACGGTTACTGTGAATGGTGAGCGCTACAGAACAATGATCAACGAGTTCTTTTTGCCGCAACTTGATGAATTGGGATTGGAAAACATGTGGTTCCAACAGGACGGTGCAACGGCACACACTGCACGTGCCACAACCGATATGCTGAAGGATGCATTTCCCGGGCGCCTAATCTCCCGTTTTGGCGATTTGCACTGGCCAGAAAGATCGCCTGATTTGACAGCTCCAGACTTCTTTTTGTGAGGCTTTTTGAAGTCGCGAGTTTATGTAAAAAGTAATTTTGAGGTACATGTACATTGTGATCAAAAGGATTACAAAATGTGTAAACTTTCCTACAGCAAAAGCTCAGTTAACTGTACTGCCTTCGAAAAGATTTAATCGGGTTTCTGGATTCTAAATACTTAAGATTATGCAAATAGATTTAGAAGCAGTCTTTTAATGCTTTGTGTCAGAACTTAACTGCTTCCATAATGCGTTTTTGATAAAGTTGGGTTGGGTCTATAGTTAAATGTGTGGGGTGTTATGGGGACTCTGGCCAAATGCTGGATTTAAGTTGGGGACGGCTTGGTCTATGTGACACCAGAAAGACATGAACAATTCTGTTTCAAGGTATCTCTGCTTCAATTCGTATGGAACCCAATTTTCCAGCTTTTGGTTAAATTTTTTCTGCTCGCAAACGTTTTGAAATTGCTGCTTCAGTAGCTTCCAAAGCTCTTGTTGAGTTTGACAACAAGCTTCTTGGTGTAATGTCTCCAATTCTTGGTCATAGAACCTTTTTGGCTTGGATTATGTAAGACCAGAAGGCAGTAAACCTGTTACACCACCCTGAACTCAGTTATACCAGAACGATTCTTGTTTTAGGCGGTAAAATCTTATCGGCGTCTGTTATAGTACGACATTCATGGTGGTGTTTCTGTGAATTTCGTTGAAAGCTATCAAGTTCAAGCTGCTATCGAATGGTTTGTGCACATAACTCTGTGTGATCGCCTCGTACATCAGCAAGTCCTGTCTGACATGTCTCCAAGCAGCCTCGAACTGTGCGATACCGAAGTTTAGATGACTCTTACTATGAGATCCCTGAAGGAACTGTTGAAGTTGTGTTCATAGGGAGATTATTTAAGGCAGCCTGTTTTGATAATTGACTGATTATTGTTTTAGGCGGCAGAATCATACGGGAACATTAGGGTGGCCCTTAATAAACGAAAGTTGGATTTTGGCCATTCTCACCCCCGAGTTTGGTGAACATTAGTAAAAAAATCATCCTGAAAAAATTTTAGGTAAATCGGTTGGGGTTAAGACGTTCCGCAAGCCTTCTGAAGTTTTGAGATGCATTTACAAGGGGATAAAATGCATTTTTTTCAGTTTTTGTAAAAAATTTTGCCATTAAAAAATTACTTTTGTAATTTAATTTAAAAGAATCGAAATGTGTACGTAATTGTCGTTCTAATGAGACATAAAAAACAGAAATCGGTCAAAAAATGTTAAAGTTATTAAAAATTCGCCATTTGTTAAATTTCATCAAAATCGGCACAAAAATATACAACATTTCGAACATTTCGAAATCTTTCCAAGAGAAATTCCAAATATTGAAAAATTTGACTTTTGACCTTCACGATTTAAGGGTTAACGTTTTCCGATTTTAGTAAAAGTTTCAGAGTATATTTAGAATTATCTGGACTATAATATTCTGAAAAAGTTTGGCTTAAAATTCATAAGAATACGGAAATAGAGCTCATTGGCCTAAAAATTGCCAAATAATTGGTTTTTCTCGATAATTTCAAAATGTAAATCGCAGGTACGGAAAAACTATAAGGGATATTTTAATAATTTTTTCACATTTTTATTCCCTATTATATTCTTAATAAATCCCAATGAGATGATCAAAAAATTGTGAAATTTGTTTAACAAAATTTTTAAAAATTTGAAAATAGAGTTTTGAAACTGCCGTTAAAAAAATTTTATTTTTTTGTTCATACCTAAGAATAGGTTAACGGTATCCTACGAAGACAAAAACTCATATACAAGTATATATGGACATATTTTAAGTAAAAATGAGCTTTTATTTTAATATTTATCAAAATATGTTACTTGTGTTTCTACATTTCTTGTTCTAGTGACCTGAGACACGTTAATGGCCTGGCGAATTTTTAATAACTTTAACATTTTTTGACCGATTTCTGTTTTTTATGTCTCATTAGAACGACAATTACGTACAAATTTCGATTCTTTTAAATTAAATTACAAAAGTAATTTTTTAATGGCAAAATTTTTACAAAAACTGAAAAAAATGCATTTTATCCCCTTGTAAATGCATCTCAAAACTTCAGAAGGCTTGCGGCACGTCTTAACCCCAACCGATTTACCTAGAATATTTTCAGGATGATTTGTTTAGTAATGTTCACCAAACTGGGGGGTGAGAATGGCCAAAATCCAACTTTCGTTTATTAAGGGCCACCCTAGGGAACATACGTAGCATCGATGGCATCTCTATGAATGTCGTTCAAAGCTGTCAATTTCGAGCTGCATTCCTAGACCCTCCAAATGTGTGAAGTCGAAGTGTGGATGACTCCTTTTATGAGATCTCGGAAGGAACTGTTGCCTTAACATAACATTCTGATCACTGAGTAGAACCTTTGATTGCTTATAAAGATGGTGGTCGGAATCTAAGATTCCGATGTGGTGGTTTTACAAAATTACTCCAGTGGGTATCAATCAATAGTGGGTATTTCAACATCAGTATCAGCTTTACCATATTCTGTTCATCGCTAAATATAATTTTTCTATTTAAGAAAGTTTCTTAAAACCAAAATTCTTATGAATTTGTTTCTTTTCGAAAATAGTAATTACAACTAGTCATTTCGCATTGTTGCATGTCAATAAGTTGTGGAATCTTTTAGATAAAAACATTAATCTCTGAGGAGATTCAATTCAAAATTCTTAAACAGTTTATACGAAATTAAAAGGACTTTCAATCTCCAAATTTTTTTTATGCGAAATTATCGCAGTACATCTTGTTTTGTATTTGAGAATTTCAGTTGTAATTAAAAGTACTTTCAATCTTTATTTCTCTCACTCTACTCTATGGTTTGAAATTTATTAATAAATTGGGCCGAAATCCCGGCGGTACTGCAATACCGGGCCAACCCGTGACAGAAGTGGAGCAAGCCCCTAAACATTCCGTCTGTTTGCAAAAATCAGTTTAACATTTGTTGTCCTCCGATGGAGGATCTATCAGATGTTAAGCTGATAAGAACAGATACTACACTTTGATCTTAGCCATAAGGCCGAGAAGCGATAACTAAACATACCAAAAATTATACATCTTATACTATAAATTTTATAAACTGAATGGGAATTATAAAGAAAACAAGTAAAAGAAAAGATGATATTAACAAAAATTCTAGAAAATGAAATTTACAGTTTAAGGGTGGTTTTGAAATTTTGTGTTTTTTGTTGTTACTTATACAGAATGTGTATTAGGATCTTGTTACAGCAGAAACATCTTGAGCGGGTTGTTATTAAAAATACTTGCACACTTTGACACTGACAAATGTTTTCTTTTCGTAATATTTTAAAGATGGTATACGCTCGATCATCGTAAACAAATACTTAACAACTTGTTGTGAGTGCTACTACTATGATAGTACCATTAAGTAAGAGTAATATTTCAACATTTGTTTGATAACTATCTGTACTTTGTAAAATATCCAAATTAAAAACTAAGGATAGTTTTTAATAAGTAAGTAAGGATTTTGGAAATGTTTACCTTCCTTTCCGTGAAAGTGTGTCTTTAGGATTACAATTTGCAACGAAAAAACTCAAATGACACCACTGTGCGTCGATCTTTATACAGTCTTAGTTAATCTTTAATCAAAGGTATATAAATATGTATATTACTGGTTTAGCATCAACCGAAGGTCTTAATATAGTCTTAGTTTAGCTACACAGAGAAAACAGATTCGTAATAGCAATCGAATTTGTTGTCAATCGAATGATTTGCTTGCTCATTCAGATTTTTTCGGTTCTAGCACCATGATATCAGTGGATAAAGAAGAAATTTGATTGAAGCAACCAAACTTTTGTTACCACTTCAAAAATGTTGTTACCAGAACTGTAAAATTCGGTCACTAAGGCAGAATCATTCGATTGCCAACAAATTCGGTTGCTATTACGAATCTGTTTTCTCTGTGTACAATCATATGGGTTTATATATTCATAAATTAGCTTCAATCGTTGATCTTTGTATAATCATAGTTCAGTTTCAATAGAAGGTCTTTATATATTCCTAGTTTAGCACCACTCGTTAAGGTATATAGAGTCACAAATTAGCTTCAATCGCAGATCATTTTGTAGCCCTGTTTTAGCTTCAATTGTAGGTATTTTTATATATATACAGATTCACGAATTAGCATCAATCGTTGGTCTTTATAAAGTCACGAATTAGTTTCAATCGTTAGCCTTGATGTAGTTTTAGTGCTGCTTCAATAGTTGGCCTTTATATAGTACTGGCTTAGCATCAATCGTAGGGATTTATGTTACAAAGGGCTCTATAAATACCGAAATTTACATCAAAGAATGTTTACAAAAAAGGATGATTCCATAAGACATCTTAATGTGCACTCAATACCAAAATATAAATACTTGATACTTTCAGAATTTTATTTTTTAGTTCAATAAAAAAAAATATCAATATTTGTCGGTGAAAAAATGCAACTCTGTTTTTGAAGTAAGAATTTGTATACCATACTCCGCCATAATGGGGAGTTCATCCCCCATCTTAAGGTATACCGATCGACAGAATGGCTTTCTGAGTCGACTAAATGATGTCCGTTCTTCCGTCTGGCAGTCCATACTAAACTTGTGTGCAAAGTACAAGTCGCATTGGCACATGAAGCTACTGTAAATTGCTGAAATCGTTTCAGTATTTCACTTAGAAATAGGACTTTGGTGCCATGAATGTCTTATATATATAGATGTCCACACAAGTTCTTCCACAAAATAGTTGTATATTAAAGGTAAACGCATTTAAAATTATTTTTGGATCAAACGATAACTGACCATAGCTCCCATATAAGGCCCACTTCCGAAAATCACTTTAAAGAGCATAAATCTCTTAAAAGTGTTGGTAGCTAGGTACATAAAATTCAACAGAAATAAGTTTCATATAACATAAATCACTCGACATAATATCAGGATGGTCGGTCCATAATTCATATAATAATTCACACTTCCGAAAATCACCTACGTAAACAAAATGATTGAAATTCTAATTGAATAATGATTTGCTTATATAATCACTGTAGGTTATTATATGGTCGGTCTTGGCCGACTATGCTTTCCTACTTGTTAAATTTTAAATTCAGATTGAAAAAGTATTGAGTAGTATCGAAGACCCAAACAAATGTATTGAGTGTAGTATTGAGTAGTGAAAAGTACCGACATTTTACAACACTAGTCCACTTATTTTTATCCTGATTTGGCATCCTGTCACTATGGTAAGCACGGTCTTGAGTGGTACAAGAACAATAATGTATTATTTGTACCAAGAAATGCAAATCCTCCAAACTGCATGGAGCTAAGGCCAGGGGAGAGATATTGGGATCTTGTTAAAAGAGAATTGAAGAGCACAAAAAGATGTCCAAAAGTGTGATAGATTTTAAACAGATCTATGCAACAACATAACTCAAATATCACCCAGTGTACTCCAAATTATTGAGATATGAGTTAAATTACATAAAGTACGAACTACTAAAAGCCAAACAAACTACCAATGTGATCAGCATAGTTATTTTGTTTAGAAATTTTTTATTAAATGAGAATTGTAATCTCATACTTTAAGAGGAAAGGAAGCTAAATAAAATTAGCAAGATCCTTAGTTATCGAACAAATATTGAATATTCATCTTACTTAATAGCACTACCTAGTACTAGCACTCACAAAAAGTTGCTAAATATTTCTTTACGTTGATCGATCTTTAAAATATTTCGAAAAGAAAACATTTGTCAGTGTCAAAGTGAAACATATACATATGCAAGTGTTTTTAATAACAACCCGCTCTAGATGCTCCTGCAGTATTAAGATCCTAATACACATTCCGTTAAGTAACAACCAAAAACAAAACAATTTAAAACCACCCTTAAACTGTACATTACATTTTTTCTAGAATTTTTTTTTAATATCATCTTTTCTTTTACTTATTTTCTTTATAATTCCCAATCGGTTTATAAAATTTATAGCATAAGATGTATGATTTTTGGTATGTTTAGTTATCGCTTCTCGGCCTTATGGCTAAGATCAAAGTGTAGTATCTGTTCTTATCAGCTTAACATCTGATAGATCCTCCATCGGAGGACAACAAATGTTAAACTGATTTTTGCAAACAGACGGAATGTTTAGGGGCTTGCTCCACTTCTGTCACGGGTTGGCCCGGTATTGCAGTACCGCCGGGATTTCGGCCCAATTTATTAATAAATTTCAAACCCTAGAGTATAGTGAGACAAATAGAGATTGAAAGTACTTTTAATTACAACTGAAATTCCCAAACATCAAATACAATACAAAATCATATGTACTTCGATAATTTTGCATAAAATGTTTAAGAATTTTCAATTGAATCTCCTCAGGCCGGCTGTTTGTGTTAAATGTTAAGATCTAAAAGATTCCACAACTTATTGACTTGCAACAATGCGAAACGACTAGTTGAAATTACTATTTTCGAAAAGAAATTTTTAACAAATTCATAAGAATTTTGGTTTTAAGGATTTTCTTACTGGAAAATTTACTTACTATCTGGAAAACCTGAAAGTGATGTTGAAACATCTTGGCGACGGATGAGTCGAGTACATGTTATCAGTTGTTAACCTGTCATTGTGCAGCGTATTTATACCCAGCGCCTTGGAAATCTGTCAAGTGATAAGGCAACCTTGTTGCCTACCTACAAATTGATGAGTCAGCGGTCAATTATGCTGCTCCAGTGTGGTCATCTTCGTTGATTGATACCCACTGGAGTAATATTATAACAGCACCACTACGAAGCCTTCGATTCCGAATACTATCTTTATAAGGAATCAAGGGTTCTACGATTCGGTGATCACAATATTATGCTGAGGCAACAGTTCCTTCTGAGATCTCATAAGAGGAGGCTCTAGGAATGTGTAGGAGGCTCTAGGAATGTGTATAAAGGTAGCGATCACACAGAGATATGTGTGCGATCCATAAAATCGCAGCTCGAAATTGACAGCTTTGAACGACATTCATAGAGACGCCATCGATTCTAAGTATGTTCCCGTATGAATGTCGTACTATAGCAGACGTCAACAAGATTCTGCCGCCTAAAACAATAATCAGTCAATTATCAAAACAAGCTGCCTTAAATAATCTCCCTTCAATGAACACAACTTCAACAGTTCCTTCAGGGATCTCATAGTAAGAGTCATCTAAACTTCGGTATCACACAGTTGGAGGCTGCTTGGAGACATGTCAGACAGGACTTGCTGATGTACGAGGCGATCACACAGAGTTATGTGCACTAACCATTCGATAGCAGCTTGTACTTGACAGCTTTCAACGAAATTCACAGAAACACCATCAGGAATGTCGTACTATAACAGACGCAGATAAGATTTAACCGCCTAAAACAAGAATCGTTCTGGCATAACTGAGTTCATGGTAGAGTAACAGGCTTACTGCCTTCTGGTCCCACATAATACAAGCCAAAAAGGTTCTATGACCAAGAATTGGAGACATTACACCAAGAAGATTGTTGTCAAACTCAACAAGAGCTTGGAAGCTACTGAAGCAGCAATTTCAAAACGTTTGCGAGCAGCAAAAATTTAACCTAAAGCTGTGAAATTGGGTTCCATACGAATTGAAGCAGAGAGAGCTTGAAACACGATTTTTCTTGTCCTTCTGGTCCCACATAGACCAAGCCGTCCCCAACTTAAATCCAGCATTTGGTCAGAGTCCCCATGACACCCCACACATTTAACTGTAGAACAAATCAAACTTTACTACTCCCAATTTTTAAAAACTGCTTGAAATCGTGTTTCTAAATCAAAGGATAAAATTAGGAGAATTCTTAAAATCCGCAATAATAAAGATTAGGCTAAAATCATTCAATAAGTATTTGATTCCTCCACAATCTTGTTTGAAACCTTCAAATCATCTAAAAAAAAATTTTTAGAATGTGGAGAAAACACTGCTGCTAATTAACACAATAATTCTTAACAAAAACGCATTATGGAAGCAGTAAAGTAAGTAGTACTGCTGACAGAAAGCATTAAAGGAGTGCTTCTTATTCTATTTGCACAATCTTAAGTATTTAGAATACAGTAAAGGGAAATTATGCCGGTTTAAAACTTTTCAAAGCCAGTACAGTTAACTGAGCTTTTGCTGTAGGAAAATTTGCACATTTGGTAATCCTTTTGATCACGAGCTATTAAAAATTCCTTATATTGTTGGCTAAATCAGCTTTAAGCTGTATACTAATTCAAATACCAATTACACATCTGTTGTATGAAATTGCTCCCCCATTTTTTAAATCAAAAAGTAATTAACCCCCCACATTTTATGCTTTTTACGGTGATTTATTACAATTTAAATAATATTTATTACAATTTCTGCCTTTTAAATGTATTTTTTTTTATTTTATTTTTTACAGCCATAAAATTATTTAGAGATTTTTACACCCTGCTTTTTTTGTTTTTTTTGATGGTGTGTGGCTTAAAGAAGTAATAAAATATCTCATTTTACAGCAGGTAAAAAAGGAACAATGATTTAACATTCACACTCGCTCTTGAGTTTTTGTACGGACATACATTCGTACATAGATACATTTATAATTATAGAGTATCATTCATTACCATCCATGTAATTTAAAGTTAATTGTTAATTATGGGTTTAACGTTTTAATGACGTTTACACGTTGACGTTTTAAATACACTAGACAATTTTCAAAATTAAGCTGGGCATTAGTTGGTAGCTAAAGAGAGATTTAAAGATGTGGGATATGGAAAAATAATATTAAATTAAAAGTAAGTGGATATTGGTTATTCTTAAACTTGAAATTATTATGGTTTTTAAAGGAACTTTATTTGAGATCCATTTAGGGGGTTATTTTTTTAAGAAAGTAGTAAAAAAAATAAAAAATCTGGACAATTAAAGACAGCTTCCTTATGGTACCTTAACTCGATAAAGTTAAATAAAGAAGTAATGTTTTAGATCGTCGAGAGTATTTGCACTTAAGAATCAATTAAAGTGCGACCAACAAAATTATGTATTAATGGCGAATTAGAATCTTATCAGTAAAACAGAAAAGGAATACAGATAAAAATGTTTGATTTTTTTGTTAAAATTTTGTTTGACATGACAAAAGATGGCGTATCTTCTTTGTTTTTAATATCTTATATGTCATTTTGAAGGGTACATATCTGTCATTTATTCTCACTTAGTTATTGAACATTATAGTGTAAACAACGAAGCTTTTTTACTTCGAAAATGTTGAATTTTGTTCCAACAAAGCGTCATATGCGGGAAGTTTTGCTTTACTTCTTTAATTTGAAAAAAGTGCCATTGAAACGTTTTCAAGCAACAGGATTCATTCAAAAGCAGGGAAATTGGGTACCATATGAATTGAAGCCGAGAGACTTTGAAAGACGATTTTGCATGTTCGAAATGATGCTTGAACGCTATGAAAGAAAATCAGCTAATCATTTAAAAGTGGCATATTTTTGAATCTAATTGAGATATTGACTTGAAATTTAAATTATCTAAGCAAAAAAGATTAGTTCGGAATGAATGTGGATGAAATTGAACCTAATATTTGCAATCCTATTAAAATTTTAATACAAATTGTAGTTTTAGAAACTCAATAAATATATAATATTTAATAAAATCGTTATTTATTAACAAAACTAAATGAAATTTTCAACTGTTTTTTAAAATTATCAATCTAAATAACAAAGTGTAAAAAAACTTGTCAAAAGTTCAAAGGGAATCCCACAATTCCTAAAAATTGGAGCGAAAATCCCCAAAAAATGGTATTTTACAATTTTACCCATAGGATGCACATTTCCCTCGGGGCTGGGAAAAACCTTTGGGGATAAATAGGGAACATATCAAGGTTTCCAAAGTCGCTTTCCGTTTTCTGATCCCAGCTTTGGGATTTTAGAACATGTGGCCCAATGTTGGAATTTTGATAAAAAAATAGGTCAATTTCCGAAGGGCGTAAGGCCGACATATTCGAAAAATTTAACATAAAAATTGAATATAGATAGCTTACAGAGAAACTTAAAATTGTTATATGTTCTTAAAGAAAAAATGTAAATACAAAAATCTGAAATCGGATGAGAAACAAAAAAATGGCACGTGTTTAAAAATTGTACATAGCGCCGCCCCTGGAGCATTAGTAGGTCCCATTTTAATAACTTAAACTCGAATTCTCCTTGGCTATGCCCACGTCAATTTTTATTTTGATCGGACCAGCCGTTTAGAAATGCCAGATTTATTTCCAAAAAAAAATCAATTCTGTCCCACTGTGCAATGTTTTGGAAACCTGATTTATTTTGAAGCAAATAATCTATATTTATTTAAAACTAGTTGATCGTACCGGCTTCGCCCGGTAGCATTTACTAATGTTAGTTCCTCAAGTTTCTCCAACCCACTCACACCAGCCTGTTCTTATTTATTTGCAAATAAAATATATAAATTTGTACTGCATACTTTAGGGAGCTTTTTTATTACAGTTGACTGGACTCACAAAAAAAGAATTTCCGAATTTTAGCCAAGTCGCTCCAGTCGTTCTCACGTGATGACATTACATACATGGACCATTTCATTTTTATATATATAGATTTATTGTAAATTGTCAAAGTTGTGCAACGTTTTCCAAATAAAAATTTATGACTTTTTTACGAAATTTTTCAACTTTGGCGTTCATTAATTTGAATATTTTATTGAAAATTACTAGTATTTCAATATGGGATTGAAAGCTTGAGTTATTTTGAATCAAATAAGCTACCTTTCTCTAAAATAATTTTTTAAATATTAAAGTTGTGGTACTTTTTCCAAATAAAAATACAAATTAAAAAGTATGAAATTTCTTTCAACATTTTTCAACTTTGGCGTTCATTAATTTAAAAATTTTGTTTTGAATGACTATTATTTGTACTAATGTTATGAAAGCCTGGCTTATTTTGAATCAATTAAGCATTATTTTTCTAAAATCGAGTGTTAAATGTGGTATTTTTTTTAAGTAAGTATAAAAATACAAATTTTTTATTATTTTTTCTAAATTTATAAATTTTGGCGTTCATTAATTTGAAAATTTATTGAAAATGATTAGTATTTCGATATGTGATTGAAAGCTTGAGTTATTTTGAATCAAATAAGATATCTTTCTTTAAAATGGATTTTTAAATATTAAAGTTGTGGTACTTTTTCCAAATAAGAATCCAAATAAAAAAGTATGAAATTTCTTTCAAAATTTTTCAACTTTTGGGTTCATTAATTTAAAAATTTTGTTTGAAATACCTATTAGTTGTACTTATGTTATGAAAGCCTGGATTATTTTGAATCAAATAAGCTATATTTCTCTAAAATCGAGTGTTAAATGTCAAAGTTGTGGTAATTTTTATAAATAACAATAAAAATTTTATTTTTTAATTATTTGTTCTAAATTTATCAATTTTAAAGTTCATTAATTTGAAAATTTTATTGAAAATTACTAGTATTTCGATATACATATGATTGAGAGCCTGGCTTTCTACCTTTCTCTAAAATTGATTTTCAAATATCAAAGTTATGGTATGTTTTCTAAGAATGCAAATTCAATTTTGTGACTTTTTTTAATTTTTCAACATTGGCTTTAATTAATTTGACAATTTTGTTCAAAATTACTATTATTTGTATCAATGTATTGAAGGTCAGTCTTATTTTGATTAAAATAAGCTGTATTTTTTTAAATTGATTTTAAAATGTCAAAGTTGTAGTGATTTTTCTAAGTGTACAAATAAAAAACCGGGTTTTTAACCGTAAAAAAAACTTACCTTTTTTATCTGCTTTTATCTTAGAAGTCACTCCAAACCAGTTGTTAATTCCTTAATGCCGGTACAGTAAATTTAACTCCCAAAAATAGTACAGAGGATTAATTTCTTTAATTGCAATTAAAAGGATTTCATAAAATTATAATAGAACTCCATTTTTATCCAACTGCCATAAATTCAACTTGATGTTGTTGATGTTGTTGTTGTTGCTTCGTATGATAAAATCCACAAAGAAAGAAAAAAGAAATGGCGGCTGATTAAAAAAAACACCGTTAGTTACAGCTGAGTTGTTTGTTAAAGAGCCAAGAGAGGAGAGTAAAGATGAATGAGTAGAGTATTTCCAAAATATAACGAGGGGGTGGTTGGTTGGTTGATTTTTATTTGTTTGTTTTTGTTTTGGTTTTCTGTAAATACCGTTACAATTGTAAATGGCACACACACATACACTAATATATAAACAATATTTGAGTAAATCTTTGTTTTGTTTTCAAAATGTTTGCTGCTGGTTGTTGTTTGTTATATACAAATATTTGAAGGTTTTTTATTCAGATTTAAGATATTTTTTAAATACTTTTATTGTATTATATCGCTTGTATTTTAACTTTAGTTAATTTTTCTATAGTAAACAAACCTTATATAGATGTTACAGCACGTTAGCAAAAATAAAGAACCGTATGTTAAGTATTATAATAATGACAGCTTAAACCGATTTTTTATACAAACGCACTTTTTTTTAATACACTGAACGGATTCTAAGTATTAGATGTAGGGGGTTACACACGTTTACGAGACAACAACGAATATTACGAGAAAAAAAATACAACAACGACAATATGATGACGACGACAAATACAACGACTATAAAAAAAAATACCGAATATTGTTTACATATATACAAATCAACCGAAAATTATGGTTTAAAGAGTTTTTAATATCCTGGCTGCAAGTTTTGTCTGATCATTAGCAGTAAGTTTTCTTCCATGAAAATTTTTAATGATTTTCTTGAAATTTTTTTTTCAATTTTTCAGGGGGATTGGTTTTTTTTTTAAAGGATTTTTGAAATATTTATTGATTTATATTTTTGTTAATGTTGTGGATGAGACAACTATTCCTTAAATTTCTTCGAACAGGTGAAATCTGTAAAGAGATAAAAGTAGAGAAAATGTGTTAAAATCTTGAAAATATTGAAGAATATAGAGAATTGTTAATGAGTTTCTGTGGACTGTTTAATTTTATATATGTGGATTATGCACTTAGTATTTTCGCCAACAACATCGTTTAGTTTCAAATGTATCTACACCATTTATCATTGAAATTGAGAAAATTACATATCAAATTGGGAATTTAAAATTGAAAAGTAGAAAATTCCAAATGTTTTTTTTTATAATTCCAAATTGAAATTAAGAAAATTCCAAATTAAATTAAGCGACCTAAATTAATAATTATTAATTTAGGTCGCTTCTATAATAAACAAAGTTTATTTTCATTTCAATAAATTATTAAATTTAAAAATAAATAAAAAAGGTCGAATAAAATAGAATTAAAAATTAAGAATTTTAATTTTAAATTGAAAAAATTTCAAACAAAATTTTGAATTTTAAATGAAATTTAGAATTTCAAATTGAAATTGATAAAATTTAGAAAATTCTATTTCAATTTCAAATTGAAATTTTAAATTTTATTAGGATTTTTCTCAATTTTAAATAGAAATTCTCAATTTTATTTGGATTTTTCTCTCATTTCGCAATGAAATTCTAAATTTCAATAGGAATTTTCTCAATTTAAAAATAAAATTCTGAATTTTATTGGTAATTTTCCGAAATTAAAAACTCTTATTATACCAGCGAGCGAAGTTTACATAATTTTGAACTTTCATTCTACTAATTACAGATGATTACTGAATAAGTTAATGAAGGAAATCATGATGTTATTATAATTATTATTTTGTTGATTCCGAAACAGCTATGTACCCATACTCGATTACATTTTAAATCCATTAACAACCTTGAAGAAGTTGAGGACAATGCTAAGCAGCAATGATTCAAATAGAAACAAATATTTGTCTAGAAAAATTACTTTGGTTCTTAAACACCAACTTTCTTAGACAATTATTCCACTGCGAAAGAAATAACTTTTTTGTAAAATTTTTTAAGCAATAACTGCGAGAAGTACTTGAAGTCTATGGTTGTTGTACGGCAAATTACCTGTCAACTCCATGTTCTGGATCCTCAAAAATCCATTTGTTAATGTTAACATGCGTATATTTGTGCATGGAAATTATGCATTTGCATACAATCTTAATGGATTGGGATTGTTTTGAAATTTCTATACGACTGCTTTTCAATTTCGAACTCGAATTTCATCAATGAATTTTCTTTGGACCAATTAATATGGCCTTTATGAAGAGACTAAAAGTTTTTGAAGAGCGAAATATGCAGACGTTAATAAATGTATTTCAGTTCATTCAATACATCGATGTTTTCATTCACAACAACCAATTTTGGACGACCGTATCGGAATATTCTCTGATTATAGAAACCTAGTGATTTGTTGTTGTTGTTGGACAACAACAACAACAGGAAAGCACTCATGTAGCTGTCTCTGAGCTGATAATATTTGGTCAAGTGTGTTCTGGAGCGTAGATCGAATTGTCTTGCATAACAGTTTGCGATTTAATTTTAGAAAATTCTCTATAAAATATTAAAAGTATGATTGTATGACAAAACGTTCTGATCATGTTTCATACGACAGACTTTTTTTTGCTTTTCTAAACTAAATTTCAACACATTTCAAAGCAGATCTTCATTGAAGAAGTTCAAGGAAGCTTTCCAAGCAATTCATTATGTTACAAATTGTTGCCCTTTTCAAAAAAGGGTGAAACGAAATTTATTTCTCAGGTCATAGAGATCGCAAAAAAGCAAAATATGGGCTGGTTGACAAATCACCAAAAAAATGTTAACGATGTTTTCCCTGATTATCTTGAAATTAATTAAAATTAAGACTCTTAGCCAATAAGATCATTTCGACAGATTTTTTGGGATGCTCCCGGCATAATTCTCACTAATTATCCTGGAAATGAATCAAACAATCACGATTGAATATTAATTCAACATATTTAACCCTGACAATGAAGAGGTTTAACTCAAAAATAGCTAAATTTGTATTGTGTTATGAATTGTTCTCCTTTTAAATACATAATCCAGAATTAGGCTCGTTTCAATATTAGTGTCTAGCTAAATTAGTTGGTGGAAAGAGTAGCGTGGTTGTCAGGCCATATCGTTCAGGAGGTATCCCGAGGTGAGTTGTATTATCATTGACTATCTTAAAAGGGATGGAACTACATTAATTAGGTTCTGTCTTTCCCAAGGCAAATTCAATAAGTTGACAACATTCCTGGTAGAATTTTTCGCTCATTATTTATATAAAGTTTTTGATATCCACTCAATGGGGAGAATATTTTTAAAAGCTGGAGTTTGACATTCCGGTCGGCTTGTTCTCCCATATCCTTATCCTAAAAAGTGGTTTGGTAAAAAAATATTTGTTTCTCAGGTTGGATTTTCTACCAAGATGTGAGGGATTACTGCTACAGAATAGAGAAAGAACCACAAATCATCAGCAAATATTAGTTGCATGTATTAGTCCATTTTAATGAAAATTTAATGCTAAAACAACTGCAATTGCTCAAGTGTTTTTTAGCATGTTCATATTTTACTTTCTAAATCATATTTCTCAATATAAAGAGATTTATCTGCGAGTTGTTAAGTTTTCCCTAATTAATTTGCCACGTAAAAAAGACAATGTAGACATATTATATATCAATGGATAGGGAATTTTTACTACTAAAAAGATCATGGAATACTTTTTTGAAAAATATGACAAAAAATGCTTTTTATTGAATTTTGCATAGATACAAATTTTTCAAATAGAAATAAAATTTTTATTTATGAATATTTTTTAATGAAATTTCACAGTTTTGTAGATTTTTCTATTTAAAATGGAAAAATAAAAACAAATTTTGAAATTTGTTATCAAGTATCCCGCAATTCCCAAAAAAATCTTGAAAAATCCCAAAAATGTTTTTTTTTCGTTTTTTGGCTATAATATCCATAATAGGGGCGGGGTTATCGGAACCCTTTACAAGATAATTAAGAACTTATTGGGCCATCTAAAATAGGTTACTATATTTTGATGTCGAGTATGCGATTTGAGAATTTTTGCCCTAAAGTTGAATTTTACATCCCGTCGGTATGAAAAATTATAAAAGTTTTTTTCATTTAAAATATTTGGCGTAAAGTTAGCTTTTCAAAAAGTACAAATTCATTATACATCCTCTTAGAATTTTTTTATATAACTTAAAAAGAATAAAAGTACTTTTTTCCCAAAAAAATTGCAAAAAATCGCTTTGTAACTTGCATGTAACTTTGGACTCAGTCATGATTTTTAAACACTTATCTTTTATTTATTTTTATTTTATTTTATTTTATTTTATTTTATTTTATTTTATTTTATTTTATTTTATTTTATTTTATTTTATTTTATTTTATTTTATTTATTCATTTATTTCGTAATATCTTTATTTGATATATAGATCTATTGTTAATCCTATAAAAGAAAAATGGATAAAATCGGAGAATATTTGGAACCGCGGTCACCAAAAAACTGGTGTAGGGTGGGTAAAATTGTTGAAAATTAAATTTTCAAATGCGAATATCTCCTAAGCTATAAGAGATAATTGATAGCTACGACGAGGTTTTATGTAGTGCTTTTAGGAGATTCTGTATGTGAACACAAACGACGAAATAGGATCATTTTAAAAATTGAACATACCCGAGGTGTCCTACTTTGGGAACCCAAATTCAAACCTTAAACTCGACTACACTTCCTCTTTGCGCATGTGAAATTTCATTCAAATCGGCGTAAGGGTTTAGAAGTTACAGATTTATTTCCCTGTTTTTTATTCTCATACCACTGTGCGCCATGGATATTTGGAGTTCGTGTCCATTTGGCTGGTTGGCCGGGCTTCACATACGATCTCTTACTCTTCGGGTTATCGTAATGGATCCATTTTTCATCGCAAGTAATGATTCGGTGCAAAAATTATTTTCTTTTATAGAGTTCAAGCATCATTTCAAACAAGCAAAATCGTCATGCATGGTCTCTCAGCTTCAATTCGTATGCTACCCAATTTCCCTGCTTTTGGATGAATCCTGCTGCTCGCAAATGATATGAAATTGTTGCTTGAATAAATCCCAATTATTTTGCAAGCTCTTGTTGAGTTTTACAACAATCTTCATGTAGTACTGCCTCCAATTCTTGGTCTTCAAACATGTTTGGCTGGCCTGAGCAATCTTTGTCTTCCACTTCTGAACCTCACAAACCATCTCTTGCACGTTGAAACCGATGAAACACATTAACACACCATAAGCTTTGGTGTGCTGCAGCGGCACTTATTTTAGATATGTATCTACCCTTCAAAATGACATATAAATTATTAAACACAAAAACCGCTTTCAAAAGATTCGCCAGCTATTGGAAATCCCTCATTTTTAAATAACATAATCGTTTCATTCTGGAAGGATTTTATAATTCCTATAACAAATTTGAATGTTATAAAAAGTGGAGAAACTTTAGATAAGAAGTATAGAGACAAACATTTCCATATATTGATATATAAAAATCCAAAATACTCCATTTTCTTCAAGTTTCGAAAAACCTTCCCCACCTGCTCTCTTACTTTAACTGACTTTGAAGTCCCTTTTAAAGAAATATAATAGTGAGCTTGTTGTTAATCTGCCTGTAAAGGTAGGATAACAACAAACAAATACAATTTTTACAAAATATGTACATATTTACATGAAAACGTGATTTTTCCTTAGATTTTTCACATAAATACCATATACAAACATATAGTAAACTTGATTTAGTTGTTGTTTTTGCTTTATTATGGCAACGAGTAAATATCGTGAACTTAACAACAATAAAAACAAAAAAGACTAAAGACTTTAAGGATAATATTGACAGCATGAACAAAAAAAAAAGAAACTCATACAAATGAAATGTATACTCTCACATACTTAACCACACTCCTTATTAAACAAGGGTATATTTATTTCCCTACAACAATAACTACAAAAATATTATAATAAAACACCGCATAAAAATCAACAAAACATAAAAGAGACTATTTCAATTTGGAGAGAACCAAAAAACATAAGAAATACAGAAATTTACACCGCGATAAAGAGAGAGAGTGAGAGAGAATAGTAATGCACATGGCAAAATAACATGTGTTATTTTTAATAAACAATAGGAAAATTCAATGAAACATTGTGGAATTGAAACACAGAAAGAGATAAATAAAAACAAACCAATATAAAAACACAACTATAGAGAAAAAATTCAATAAAAAGGAATTTCCTAAAGAAAATAACAATAAAAACACAAATTGAAATGAAAAGACTATAAGAAAACATACAAAAAGAAAAAAAACTCCCAACAAGCGGCTTTTTCTCACACAAGATAAACATTAGCCAAAAGAAAATAAGAGAGCATTTCCTTTTTAAAAACAACAACAACAACACCATCTAACCACAGGATTTTAACCTCAGAAATTCCTTTTAATCAATGAAATATGAATGAAATCAATGTTGAGCATAAAAGAAAATTTAAAACATAACAACAACAACACTATTAAATGGAAATTGAAGTTAAATAAACAAAAACAAAAGTGAGGGAGGCCGAGTGTGTGAAAGAAAATTGCAAAATAGGGAGAAATGAATGATATACAAAGGGTCTTTAAGGTGTTAAGAGTAAAAGAAAATTTATACATCTAATTAGATTAAGTACAAGGAATAAGGAGTTTAATGGTGGGGAATTAATTGAACACAGTTGTTTGAAAACATTGAGAGGAAGAGTTTTCTAGTAGTTTAAGTAGTTTCTTTAAAAATTAAAAAAATAGAAAAGAAAAAGAATTTAGAATGATTTTAAAATATATGTACAAATGTATATCACAATTTGAAATAAACTTATTTCTGCAAATAAATATTTGAATATTGTGCATGGGCGTCTGCCCATGGTTATGTTAAAAAAGGTTTTGCGAAGCCCTCAAATAACATTCGAACCCACATGTGGAATTAATATATCAAATGAGGAGCCACAGAACAAAAGGTACTTTTTTGAAAATTATAAAATTTTGGGAAATTGATTATTTCTACAAGATTTCAACCCAAATATTATAAAAATACCAAAAAATCAATTTGCAAAAAAATTCGAAAAAGTACCTTTTGTTCTGCTGCTACTCAAATATAGTCATGAGAATTTTTAAATTGAAAATCTGCAAAAGCGGTCCATAAACTGCTAAGATTTAAGCAAAACCAGTAATATCTCAAGGACACGTTTTAGTGGAAAAAGTCAGGTCATATTGTTCACGAGGAATCCCAAGGAATAAAAATGGAGTATATTAGCCCTAACAACGAAAATGGCAATAAGACCACATAAGGCCGAAACAGTGTTATTCTATCTTCTTCTTCCAACCGTCATTGCTAAATTCTCCTACATCCTTCTAATGGAAAATTAAATTTTTTGAGAAAAAGAGACTTTTGCGTATTTAAAACAAACACTCGTCTAAAGTTGCCTGATTTGTTGCGGATAGTTGAGAATGAAAACGTATCCATCCTAGAGAGGTATTATGATCGCTTCAATGTGTCTCATGTTCGTTTCAATTGAGCAATTTTACATTTTCGTGCCACTCAATGCCGCCTTGTCACAACACCTTTAGTAGAATTTTAGTTAGAATAATTGAGGCTATCAGCGCAAAAGTAGTGTAACTCCAAACTATTACTTAGTGGTATATTCAACTTACACCACTTTTGCTACATTACTTTGTTTTATTATGCTCTGTGCAAAAACGATTTTTACGAATTTTGAATACCAAAAGGTAGCTTACCCCACTTTTTGTATTGATAGTTGGTAATGTAAGAACTGAATGTGACACCAGAGCAGCAACCGAAATAAATTGCGCTGATGGCCTCAATTATAAACAATAGCTTGCCATCTTATCGGTTCAAAAAGAGTCGATGACAACATTAATCGGCTCCATTTTTAACACATTGACTGCCACGTCGGACACATATGTGTGACACTGCACTGTGCGGTTTACGCCACGTCGCGACGGACACATATGTCCGACACGACTTTTATTCTCTATAGCCATGTCAGACAATAGTGCTGGATTTTAATAATTTTTTCGATGTTGTCTGGAAGTTCCTCATCAAAACTGTAATCTTCACATTCTTCATCACTTTCTGAACGTGTACTGAGTATTTTTTCTAACTCAGTATCCCATAAAAAAAAATGTTTTTCGCCATTACGTAAGAACCTCTTATTTATAAAACAAAGTCTGTTTCTAAGCAGTAAATATTACTGACAGTAGCCTAAATTCCAATATTGACGTTTTCGAAGAGATTACGCAAAGAAAATGCTGTGGCCCCCAGCATTTTATTTGCTGAAAGTGCCTGGGCAGTTAATGTCTTAAAGTAAAAGTATTATCATTCATTCGTTTGTCTAAGTGCCAAGTTGAATCTTCAAACTGTTTTCATTCAATAGATTCCCTCCAGGAACGTAATCCAATAATTGTGGAGGATTTGTAGTTATTTTCTTTAGTGGAACTAAGTGTGTTTCACAGCAGTCTCGTTTCGTAATATTCCCGACCATAATGTATCATCATCCAACTGAAGAATTCTACGTATAGTAAGAATACTTGTCATTAAATCTGTCTGAAGAGAAAATTCATCTATCGTTGAACGATAGAATATGAACTCTTCAGTTTACATGATTTACACGCTGACCCTTCTTGAAGCACTCGCACCCGGAAGTTTGCGAGTTGTATCAAGTAATATGAATAGAATTTCTAATTCTTACTTGTCTCGGTGAAGTTACAATTATTTATATGACTCCAATAAATTTATTATCTTAAACAATTTTATAGATATAAGGAAGATCCGACTTTCATCCGGAATTTTACTTCAATTGAATTGTATTGCTGCCTGACTGCATAACCAGAAGGAGTTAAAAATTGAGTCCTTGGGAATTCATGTTTCAATGATATCCCGGTGATAAGTGATTTTTGCATAAAGTCTCTCGATAGGTCTTCCATAGATAAAAATTAATTGTTCAAAATTTCCACTGTTTCCCAAAACGTCCATAGTTGTAGGCATATCTTGGTTGTTTCTTTATTTATCTCCATTACATTTACTGAAATGTCCATAGTCAAATCAACCATAAACCGTATTCTGCGCTACCACATTTCCCAAAATATGTTGTCTTTTTAGTAATATGAGGAGAAACATAAAAAATTGGATCCGTCAAGCTAAAAATTATTTTTCTTGAATTAACAACTACTGTTCCCTATAATTCAGATATTTTGAAATCTGAAGACAGGCTTCAATTTATTTCTTATTCTTTCCATAAGGAAATACGTCTTAAGGACTCTCAACGTAAACTTCACGTCTTGATTTATTTGAAAACAAATTTTCATCTCTTCTGTTATATCTCATCTTATAACAGTTACTCCATCCCAACATCAGTTATGCCAGAACCGCTTGAACTGTGTCTGAATCCGCGAATCATCAAATATTCCGATGTCTCCTATAATGTCATCACAGGAGAAACTGTTTCAACAACATAAAATTATCTCCCTTTTTCTCATGAGATAATTTGAAATCAGCTAGAAGTTGAATTCATCATCATGTTCGCAATAAAAAAGTACAAACAGTCTCTACAAATTTCATTCAGAAATGAAATGTCTACAATTGTGAAGATAGTTGTTTAGAGTTCTCGGACTCTACACATTGTGGAAGACTTAATGCCTTCATATTTATTGGAAATATTTCCAGATTTTGTTTCAGAACTACTTGTTCGTAGTTTTGCTCTATTCCTCGATGTCGAACTATTCTTATTCAGAAAGGAATTATCTTGAGTTGTGAAGACAGTTGAATATATTTCCTGATTTTGTTTCTGGATTATTTGATCGTAGTTTACGCTCTATTCCCCGACGTCGAACTATTCTAACTAGATTTGCGTTTCATTAACTTCATTATCAGCCGAATGTAGGTTTTTGATATATTAAAAATCGTTCGAATCGAATTACACAATAAACCATCAGTAATTGGGTGTGTGACATCTAAGGTAATGAGTATGTGCCAAATTATAGCAGATTTTGAGAGAGTTGCTTCTTTTTGAGGTTTGGTTTTCCTAAGTTTTCCAACGAATTCTGCAAACGAAAGATGGTGAATTATTTTGAAGTGTTCATCCTCCTCTAAAGGTAAGGCGGACATTGACTTTGAACTACATCTTTCGTGAAGAACTTTCGTTTGATTTGGCTCAACAACATAGAGCCAGATGTGTTCGAGGATTGCAAGGATTAATGTACAAACACCTGGCTGAAGAGCTTGACCTATCTAAACTCTACCATCCATAGCTTAGCCAATCAGCAAAAGAACAGTCTCAGCCGATTCCGTTGCCACCAATAAATTTCTGAAACTCCAAACAAATCACTACTTTCAATGGCTATATGGTTTCGAATAGCACCTAGAGATATATTTGGTTGTTACTAGCATAAACATCAGCCATTTTACCAACATTTTCTTCTTGCCATTTTGAGTTTAAACCAATTCCACTACGTACTCCCCTAAAGGAACCTCAAGCAAGAACCAGTCAGGACAAGTCCTGTGGCCACTTGTCCCCGTAGTTCCAAATAAGTCTCTGGTCAGCTTAGAGTTTAAAACTCTCGAGAATTTTAGGTTCCGTACCGCCTGAGTTATCGGTATCACCGCATATATCCTGGATTTCAATAACACCAATGAAGAAGATTCCCAACTACTGTTCTATTTCTGATAGCGTTATAAAAATCTTCCAACTTTAGCTTTCTTTAAAATAAACCATTTCTATAACACATTTTAACAATAAGATTTACAAATTTACATAAAATCCAAGACAATAAGAATTCCTCTATTATATCAAAAATTGTATGGGCTTTATGGTAACTACTTCCTGTTCTTAGAAAAATACCAACTTCTTCCTAAAATCCAGCTTCCTTGTTAACACCAGAACATAGCAACATTTGCCACCTTGTCCGGTAAAATCTTAATACACATTTTAACCCAAAAAACTTCCGGAATTTAGAAGTGATAAATTGCTTTTAAATCCCATAACAAAAACCATATAAAGACATCAGGAAATCCTTATAAAAAAATAACAAGAAAACACAAGCGAAATATGTAAATAAATATACCAAAGCAATACTATGGCTAAATCAAAAGAGATATAATAGAAAATCAGAATAACAAGTGATAAAGTAAAACACTTACACCCTAAAATATGACATGGAAACGCTGAGAGTTTTCCTAATAAGAATAAAAAATAAAATGGAAACAACTCACTCCAAAACAAATTATTATAAAGAAACATAATGGAAATGAACAAATATTTGACAATAGAAACAAAATAAGATTTTTTTGGCAAATTGCCTAAAATTAACAGGATAAAACAGGATAAGACTTATAACTCATATAAAGAAGAAAAAAAACTATGCGGCAGTAGAGTTAAAGGAATTAATATTTAGAGAGAATTTAATGACAAAAGAGTAAAATTATGTTGTTTGTAAATGGAATTGGAACAAACAGAGAACAAATTTGCCAATATTTGTGATTACACCACAATGTGAGAGTGAGGTGTATTTTGTAGTGGGAAAAAACACATGCTTAACCACCAAAATTTGTATACAAAGCAAAACATTTGACAAATAGACGTAAACACACTAGAGCAGAAAAACAGGCAGCAGCAAACAACAACAAAAGGAAAACAGTATAATCCAAATGACAGCAACTCCAACTGCAGTCATAGACCCCATGAAACAACAACACAACAACAACTATAACAATAATAACAACGATATAACGGTAAAGCAAAATTAATGTGAGTGTGTTTGGATTTTCTGGCCAACATTTATATACAACAACAACAACAACAACAAGAACATGAAAACAGTAAAAAGAGTGGTGAGCATAAAATAAGGGAGGTTTGGAGACAGCTCCCTAAACATACATAAATGTTTTTACTAATGTTTTTTTGTTATTATTATTATTGTTGTTGCTGTATATGTAAAGAGCACTCACTCACTTCACTACTATTATATACCCGTTATATTGTATGGCTATGTATCTCTATGTTTGTTTGAATGTAGGTTTTTTCATATTTTCCTTTTATTGTTTATTTTTTGTTTTAACAATAAAACATGGTTCAAAAAAAATCTATACACAAAACAAAAAACAAAAGTTATAAAGAAAAATGAGTATAATGTGAAGAAGTATGTATAAAAATACATGAAAAGGAACCCGCACCCGTAAATAAAACTCCAACAAACAAAAAAAAAACAAGAAAACACAAGAACCCGCAGGGTTTTTTAAAGAATCATTTAAGAAAAAAGAAGCAGCAGCAAGCAGAGCATTGAATAGCATGTAGAAAATCCATAATGTAAAAAAATATAAGTCAGTGATAAATTTTGAGTTTGTTTTAATTAAAACAATAATTATTATTTTAGGGAAATTTACATAAAAACAGTTGAAACGTTTATTCAAGGTTGGCTAAGGATTCGAAAAGCTAATATGGATTATATTGGTAACGGTATTTTAACGGTAGCTTAGCGTAACGGCATTTGCTGTTATTTCGGTAACGGTCTTTTTATGATAACGTTAATAAGGAGTGAGATCGAAAAAACCTTAACACACATTTTACCCTAAATCTTTTAACCCAAATATTATTTCATTTTTTTATCAAGTTACCTTTTTAAAGCATGTCAGTTATTATGTTCAATGTCAATTATATTCATTTGTTGTTAATCTAATTAAAATGAGTAACGAGAAACAAGTGCGAACTAAAATTATTAAATATTTTCAACAAAACCCAATTTGGTCCTACAAAAAGTTGGCCAAACAATCAAAGGTCTGCCTTCAAACTGATTCCTATATTAAACAAATTACACAGTATCGGGAGAACTTGTCCTCGATAGGAAACCTGGTTCAGGTAGAAGGAATAGTCCACATGATGCTTCTAAAGCCAATAAAAAGAAAGCATTTTCAAAACAGCTCCCAACACATCCGGTAGGAAAGCAGTCCGGTTAGCTCAGTACTCGGACTATTTGGTACGTAAAGTTTAAGCCAATACAGGTTTAAAAACATACAAGGCTCAAAAAGTTCATGACTGGCACTCTGCTAAAAATTTAGAGGCCAAAGACAGAGCAGGGATATTAAAGTTAAATGTTATATAAAAAATATACCTGCATAATGAATGACGAAACGTATGTTCTGGAACATTTTTCGCAGCTTCCGGGTCAATATTTTTATGTTGCTGATGTTCGAGGGAATGTTGTCGAAAAGTTTAGAACTGAAAAGCAGACAATTTTCCAAAAAGGTTTTTGGTATGGCACATTATGCAGTTTCAGCAAAAGAAGCCACACATTTGTTACAAAGTGCTCTATAAATACCGAAATTTACATCAAGGAATGTTTACAAAAGAGTATGCTTCCTTCATTCATAAGAAATATTAAGGTCTTGAGTGGTACAAGAACAATGATGTGGTTTTAGTACCAAGAGAGGCAAATTCTCCAAACTGACTGGAGCTAAGGCCGGTGAAGTGATTGGGCTCTTGTTAAAAGAGAATTGAAGAGTAGAAAAAAGGTGTCCAAAAATTTGGTAGATTTTAAACCTGTTCGAACTAAGTGACAGAAATCACTATAAAAACCTTAATGGAAGGGTTTCTGGAAAAGATAATTACATTTTTTTTATTAACATTTATGTATGTTAAGATTTTTTATATCTCACTCCTTATACAACTATGAATAGATGTTTCCTAGCATATGCTGCTGCCAAAGACCCTGATAATTCCGATCAGAAGAAAGACTACATTGCATGATCCGATTGCAAAACTAAAAAAGGAGGCCATAAAATTTAATTTGTGACCACCTTATTAGAATTCAAGGAGAGATACAGGTTGCCCAAGTTGACCACCATTAGCTTGCAAAGCTTTATAGGGCTGAAAAGTAGTGCAAATTTGGACAGATTTTGAATGCATTTTCCTAATAAAGCAAATAGGATAATTCTAAAAATCCTGTTTATTTCACTAAGCTACTTAAAAAGATATTTAAGTTATTGCGTGTATGACTTAAAAATGTGGGATTTACAATAGATGGTGTATCTTTTGAATGCGGTTTTTGTGTTTAATAACTTATATGTCCTTTTGAAGGATACATATCTGTCATTTATTCTCACTTAATTATTGAATTTTGTGGCAACAAAGCGTCATATGCGCGAGGTTTTGCTTTACTTCTTTAATTTAAAAAAGTGCCGCTGAAACACACCGATTACTCACCATAGCTTATGTTGAATATGTTTCATCGGTTTCAACGTACGAGGAATGCCTAGGCCAGCCAAAAAAAAGTTTGAAGACCAAGAATTGAAGACATTACTCCATGAAGATTGTTATAAAACTCAACAAAAGCTTACAAAGTCATGAGGAGCTACTCAATCAGCAATTTCAAAACGTCAGCAAGATTCATCCAAAAGCAAGGAAATATTGAAGCTGAGAGACCCAGAAATACGATTTTGTATGTCTGAAATAATGCTTGAACGCTATAAAAGAAAATCATTTTTGCAAATCATTACTTGCAATGAAAAATGGATCCATAACGATAACCCGAAGCGTAAGAGATCGTATGTAAAGTCCGGCCAACCAGCCGAATCGACACCATAGTAACCTGTGTTACTATTTAGAAAAAAGAGGTTGGGAAGTTTTGCCTCAACCGCTTTATAATGCAGACCTTGCCCCGTTCGAATACTATTTGTTTCGATCGATGCAAAACGCTCCCTCTGGGATACGCTTCACTTTGGAACAGAGTATCCGAAATTGGCTTGATTCGTTCTTGGCCGCAAAAGATTTGCAGTTATTTTGCCTCGGAATCAATATGTTGCCAGAAAGAAGGGAAAAGGTCATAGCTAACAATTGTCAATACTTTGAATAAATTTATATTGTAGAAATGTTTCATCTAAATTTCAGTCGTTACAACTCAGCATTAGCAGAAGTGAATTATTCGATTGGCAAAGTATTAACCCTTAAATGCATGATTGTTACTTTAATTTTTCTATAAATTATCAAATATTTAGTTGATTTTTATTTATTATATTTAGTTTAGCTTTAGTTTGATTTAGAATTTCTTTAACTGAAACTTTTCGTACTCCATTTGATTTTTCTGACTTGGAATCTGAATTAGTAATAAGGTTATATTCGTCTAAAATTAATTGGAACTGGAATGTAGACAATTGGCAACAATATGCATTAAAGGGTTAAGATCCTTCATTGAATAACATAATACCATATTAGTTTTATGATGGTGTTATAAGTTATTGATATGAATAGGTGGGGCATGTTTATTTACGCAATGTTAAACTTTATTGTTCATTGTAGAAGCAGATTTATCCCCTCTTCAAAAATTTTCATTGAGACTACTCAAAAAACTTGAACAATTTGTGATTATTATATATATTTTTTATTTATTTAATTCGCCAATGAAATTACAATTTCTTACAGGCTAGCATAATTCTTAAATCTTAATTAAAATCTATTTACTTTAGTATAATTTAAAAAATACAAAGTTTAAATGTCATCAGTTTAATAAATGAATACTCCGTTTGATGACATTAGGATCAGTCGAATAGTCAATAAGATGATAGAAGTTATTGAATTGTGCACTAACTCTACGCATTGGATCAAAGTTTGCATAATTTGAACGGAAATATTGGATCTTAAGTGGGATATAATTCCTTGTTGGTCGATTTGGAACTATGAATTCGATTTTACGAATCATGAATGAGATATTCATATATATTCTTCTACTTTTTAGAGTAGGGAGTTTTATGAGTGCTAATCGACTTTCATATGATGGTAAATTAATGTTTGAATTCCATGGGAGTTTGCGAAGGCAAAATAAAAGAAATTGTTTTTGGACGGATTCAATTTTCCTTATATAGGTATCGTATTGCGGATCCCAGACAACACTAGCATATTCTAAAATTGGTCTCACAAGTGACGTAAACAATTGCTTTGTGACATAAGGAACATCAAACTCTTTTCCCCAGCGTTTGATGAAACCTAATACCCCTTTGGCTTTGTTAATAGTTTGTGAAATGTGAGAATTAAAACATAATTTATTATCAAGTAATACGCCAAGATCAAGGAATATCTCAACATTATCAAGTTGATGATCATTGATCGAGTATCTACAGATTACTGGACTTCGTCTGTAGAATGTCATTTGTTTACATTTTTTCAAATTCAGATTCATTAAATTCTTATTACACCATTGGTTAAAATTATCCAGCTCAGCTTGAAGTAAGGAACATTGGTTAGATTGATTTAAGCTAAGGAAGAGCTTAACGTCATCGGCATACATTAACATTTTGGAATTCTTAATACAGGATGGTAGATCATTAATGAATATTAGAAATAATACTGGACCCAAATGACTACCTTGAGGAACATCAGATATAACTGGAATATTTTTTGATTTATAGTCTCTGAACAATACACATTGATGTCTGGTTTTCAAATATGTGGAAATCCATTTGAGAAATACAGGTGAAAGTCCAAGTTTGTCTAATTTATACAGAAGAAGATCATGATTCACTTTATCGAATGCCTTACTGAAATCCGTATAGATAGTGTCAGTTTGTAAGCCGGAATAAAAAGATGTTATCACTGAAGTTGTAAATTCCAATAAATTAGTGGTAGCTGAACAACCTTTTCTAAATCCGTGCTGGAATGAAGATAGAAATGATGCAACTTGATGTGATAATGTTTCAGTTACTATTTTCTCAAAAAGTTTGGGAATAACACTCAATTTAGCTATACCTCTATAATTAGAAATATTGGATCTGCTTCCGAATTTGAACAAAGGAATAATATATGATTTTTTCCAGAAATCAAGAAAATAACCATTGGAAAGTGATGCGTTAAATAAGTATGTTAAGGAATATATTGAAAAATTGGAATATATTGAAAATGAACTCACGAATTATTCATTCACCAGTCACCTTCAATATGTTTCACAAAAACCTCAATCTTTATCAAACCCCCTTTCTCCAAATGTTTAGGCGGCAAGTTTTAGGAAATCTTCTTCTATTCACTCCACTGTCCTTCCTCGAGGCAGTAAGCCCTATCAAATTTATAATTTCAGGATATTCAAACATCTGCAATTATTTTATTAGGGTTAGGACAAGAATAGATAGTTAAAACAAACAATGAGACATGATTACGAAACCAAATTGGGGAACTGTCATAATGTTCAAACCATTGCATTATTTTCTCTTTACTAGGATTTGAATTATTTGGTTCAGAGCTTACAGAAGCTCTTGGCATGACAGCTTTGAAGTTAGTTATATTTTGATTAAAGGTCATTTAGAAAACTAGAAAACCTCTTGAAATAGTGGCTTATAAGCTGTTTGGTGACTTGACTGTAGCTTCCTGGTTGAATTTATGGAATTTCGATTGTGCTGCAGTTGTATTCTCGTTATAACAAGCAACGCCAGAGTCAAGTGGCCGAGAAATAGAATCCCAGTTTACAGGTGTTGAGTCAACTATTTCATCTCCCAATAGTCTTCTTGATAATTTATTGTAGACTAAGATTCGCAGTAATTAAAAAATAGAACAGGCTATTGCATGTATTGCAATAATTCTTTCTATAACCGGAATCTTGCCATTAGACTGAAGAAATGAAGATTTAGAGGATTTTCTATAGGTGCGTTCAATTCCCTTTAATATACAACCATCTGGCTGCAACTCAACACTTAATTTTTAGGCCTGTTTCATATTTCATTCAAAATGATTTCAATTCTCTTTGAGATTTCATTTGGTTTTGTTAATTACCAAAAGAGTTAATAATTATGTATTTCTGAAATTGATTTGCCAATGTTTTGTATATTAAAACAAAAGTCTAGTTTTTGGTAAAGAAATTATTTAAAAATTTGACTAATACAAATAATTACAAACCAATATCAATTCCACTTAGAAACCTGAAACTGGTTTTATTCCGAATTTCTTTTTATTTTGTTTTTGAGGAAGCATAATGCGTAATTAATTTCACTTTCCATTGGAATGGAATTTAAATTTTATGACAGATCAGGTGACAGTTTTGTAATGTATTTTTTTAATTTATTTGCTTTTTATTTCATTACTAGTTGATCGAACCGGCTTCGCCCGGTAGATTTTCTAATGTTAGTTCTTCAAGTTTCTCCAACCTGTTCTTATTTATTTGCAAATAAAATATCTATATTTTTACTGCATACTTTAGGGAGCTTTTTATTACAGTTGACTGGACTCACAAAAAAAGCATTTCCGAGTTTTACCCGGAACTTTTTAATTTTTTTACTTTACAAAAAATCTCCTGAAAATTTCGAATCGAATAAAAAAAAATCAGCCAAATCGCTCCAGCCGTTCTCACGTGATGACATGGATATAGATTATTATCTCTTTATATATATAGAATTATTGAATTATATTAGGTTTTGAGAATTTTTATGAAAATTCTGCAATTATTCAAATTTGAAGTTGCTTTAAACCTTTGGAACTAGTTCTACGAAAGCTTAGTTTTCCAGGTATCTAAACCAAAATAATGAGAATTTTAACAAGTAAGAGATGTATTTAGGAATTCTTAATACAAGATGGTTAAGGGCAATACAAACGGATATAAACACTTCAGAAGTACACAACTCGGCACACCATCTGGACCATATTTTTCCGAAAATTTTAGTTTCCATATAGCTGTCTTAACAATTGACAATTCATTAGAGTGGCTTCAAAAATTGTATACTGATAATTAGATAATTGATTCAGTCCCTTATTTGAATACCAATAGGAAAACAAATTCAAATTCGCGTAATCAGTAGATAGACCAGATATTCCTGTATAAGTTGTTTTGTGTTCCAAGGCGGACAATTAGGAATTCTTTTATTTATCATTGGAATAAATGATTTAAAATATTTAAATAAGCCAGCATACAATTTATTTACAACTAGTTGACTGCCCCAGCTTCGCCCGGTAGCATTTACTAATGTAAGTTCTTCAAGTTTCTCCAACCCACATACACCTGCCTGTTCTTATTTATTTGCAAATAAAATATCTAAATTTGTACTGCATACTTTAGGGTGCTTTTTTATTACAGTTGACTGGAATCAAAAAAAAAACAAAAATCCGAGTTTTTCACGGAATTTTTGAATTTTTTTTTCTATACAAATCATCCCTTGAAAATTTCGAATCGCATAAAAAAAAATCAGCCAAATCGCTCCAGCCGTTCTCACGTGATGCCATTACATACATGGACCATTTCATTTTTATATATATAGATTAGATCAATATTATTAGGATTAAATTGTTATTACGACAATATTCGAAACAATTTTCTGTTGAGAGTAGGTATTTCAATTTGGAATAATCAGCTTTCTTAAAGTCAAATACTTTTTGGAACCAATTTTAAAAATCAGCTTTTTAAAATCAAAGACTTTTTCTTCATTTAGAACAGGTTTTGCAAATACTTGAGTTTTAACGAATGCAGCAATTTCAAGAGTGTGGTGATAAGCATCTTCTGGTGTCGATAAAGGATTAATGTGTTGTACATTAAATTGATCAGGTTGATCAACAAACAATAAATCCAGAACTTTTCTTAATATATTCTGTATGCCATCTATTTGAAAAAGTGCCAAATTTGCAATGGAATCTAATAGGTCTATCAGGGCACACTTAGAAAGGTGACTGCGATGAAACAGCTGATTATTTTTTTATTCAGTTTAAATTGTCAATTCACTTGTGGTTGTTGTGGCAAAAAAATACAACAAACCCAAAAGCAAAAACAACAACAGGCAACTTTGACAGTTCACCTACTTTTTAACAAAAACAAAGTACCTGTTGTTTTTGTATTGTTGTAGTGATGCAGTCACCTTTCTAAGTGTGCCCTGAGGTCTATATTTGATTCGGAGCTTATTGATGGACTTAAAAAGCAAGAATCAAAAGTTTTACACCACATTATGTTCGGCATATTAATGTCCCCCAGAACAATAATCATGTCTTATGGATCCTCTTCTAAGGTTTATCTTGGAGCCATGTTTCAGTAAAGACTATGATGTTATGCTCAATGTCAAAAATTTTAAGATAAAATGCCTTTAATTTTGTATTCATGCCACGATCATTCTCGGTTAACTCAATTCAATTAGTTTCTTTGGATAATAATTGAGTTACGTTATGTTTGATATATTTGGATATCATTGTATAGTTCCATGTCAAGATTTATCCTAATATGGAAATCAACATAATTTACGGTTGTATCATGAGCAAAACGGGTGACAAATATAGTTTTCCTAGAAGGAATAATTTTTAGAGGCTTGGGTGTTACAACTGCAGTAAATAGATTTCTAGAATAATTATCAGGATTCGTGTTTGTTTTAACGTTAGTAGAGGAAGTAGGCGGTAAAGGAGTACTGATTAATCAAACCTTTTGATTATTCATATCCAGAATTAATTGAATAATTTTGATGTTTTACAAAGCTAAGAATAATTGATTATTTAGAAATATGATTAATTTCATGGCAGAATCAACCAGGTACAATTATTATGGAGAGTTGTCAATATATACCCCTACAACGTCAAATTATGGATGTTATCTCATTTGATTTGTGTGCGTCTTTTATTTTTTACATTTCTGTTTCGTAAAATTAATTTTTTTCACACATAAACTTTTCAAATTTATTTTTTTCAACAAAACTGAAATTTAATTTATTTTTTTTTTTAGACATTCCATTTTGATATTTTTCATTTTCTTTTGTTTGATATTTTAGGGAATTTATAATTGAGAACATACTTTCTAATAATTGTACCTGGTTGATTCTAAAATGATTAATTTCCAAAAAAACTTCTGAATTTTGTGTTACTTTTTTTTAATTTGTTTATTTTATGATTTTTTTCATTTTAATATTTCTTAACAAAAATAAACAAATTTGAAAAATCAAAATTCAAATTAATTAAATTTGGTTAGTGATTAATCGATTAATTGGGATCTTTGATTATTCGTTTAATTGCTTATTTATTTTGCTTAATAAAACCTAACATCCATCTATAAAATCCTGTTTTTTGTTTCACTTTTTTTAGAATTTTAACAAATTTTGGCAATTTTGAAAAATTATCATTCATTAAAATATGTTTTTTATTATTTTATTTCTGTCACATTTTATCACATTGCTACAATTTTGTTTTAAATTATTAATCACAATATTAGTTAACTTTTATATATTTCAGATCTTTCCAAAAATTCAGTAATTTTGCACCAAATTCTGGTAAAAATTTAAATTTTACAGCATTTGAAATAAAATATGCTTGTGTAAACAAATAATAAAATTTTATTTAATTAAAATTATTTATAGCTAATGTAAACCCAATAAGCATTTTTACTGGAATTCAGGTTGAAGGCAAGTGTAATTCAAGCCTTGAATTATAGTCAAGCAATTGAATTATAGTTAAATTACACTTTATGTCAATAGCATTCTCCAGTCAAAAAAAAAGTTTCAAAATATTTATTTTTTTTCAAATATTTTTCAAGTTTAAAAAATAATTATATTTGCATTCAAGTCAAATTCCAACAAAATGTTCAAAAGCTTGATTTTTTTGTTTTTAGATGTTTGCAGCTTCCACAATATTAAAAATTAATTCTCTTAATTTAAATATTTTGAACTAAAAATAAATTAAATGAACGCAAATTTTTTACATCCAAATATTTGACACTTTCCACTATATTTATAATATTTGTAGCCAAAGGATTGAAGTAAGAATAAGAAACTCCTGTATATTTCATTAAATATCTCATTAATTTTTTTGTTTAGATTTCAATTTAAGTTTTTTGTTATTTTTTCAAGAAATTTATTATATCGTTAGTTTTTAATTTATTCCACCCAACATTTTATTGAATTATTTTCCAAATTTTTTTTATTTATTAAATTTTTAAACTTTTTCCAATTTTTTTTACACTAAAAATATAAATTTTGTAGCACAGTTAAATTTCTTAAGTAATTTCTTATAAACTTTTTTTTAATATTTAATTGGTTTATTATAAAAGAAGCATTATTATCTCTGAAATTAAGTTTTTTTTTAGTATTATTAATTAAAATTTTTTATATTTTCAAGTATCTCATATATTGTAAGAAAATATACACAATTTTTTAACTATGAATCTTTGAAAATTATTTCTTAATAATTATTTATTTTATGTTTAAGATACTATTGCATCTAACGGATTTTTATGTTGTCAAATATTTTCACTTTTCCTTATTCTTGTAGATATTAAGTTTTAAATTTCTTTGTAACTTTTTTCTATATATTCCATTAATTCCACTTTTTCTTAATTTTTACCTTTTTTTCATTTAAAACTGCTAATTTTTCATTCGTTCTATTAATTACTTTGCTTAAATTTTCGTATATTTTAAAGTAGTTTCTTTTTTTGTATACGTTTTTATTAAATTTTCACACACACACAAACACTTTTTTATATTAAAGAGATTTATTTTCTGTATTTATTCTTCTTGAATTTTTTTCATTTATATTTTTTTAGCTTTAAACACCCTTACTTTAATAATAATAATAATAAACGCGCGCGTATAGTTTACGTACGTTTTCGTTTAACGTTTATTTCGGCCTGAATCCAACTTGCGATTGAAACGGAGACAATGCAGTCAATTTCGTTTGAGCATTTATTTTCAAGGAGTGTTTTGTTTCACTTGCCACTTTGTTTCGCCCGCACACACAACAAAACACAACACAGTGTGTTGAACTTGCGCATTTTCCCGTTTTGGGGGTTAAAAATAAACACAACAAACAATAACAACTAATCTCTTAAAAACAGTCATCAGTTTTTTTTATACACACTTATTAACACTCTTTGATTTATGCTGTATATCTCTCTCTGTTTATGTTTTTCCAGTACTTCTTTGGTTCTCTGTATTATTGTTTTGATTTTGTTGGTGTTTTATTTTGCATAAAATCACCTTATTTTCCACATGTTCCATTTGTATGGGATAATGGTTTGTAATTGTTTTTTGTTGTTGATGTGATAAATATGTTTGTGTAACTGGCTCACATACTGGAGTATGTTTGTATGTAAATATAATCAATTGCATAGATTATGTGTTAGGGTTACCATATTGCTATAGAAATTTTTTAAAAATTACCATATTTTAATGAATTTTTCATCTATTTCTTAAATTATATTAATTCGATAAGGTGACAATAATATTATGATTTCCAGTTTTTGTAAATAATACAGTTTTCTAACGTGCTTTATTTCCAGTTAAAATATTATTGATAAATTCACTGGAGGCTAATTCCTATGATAATTTCACCTTTTACTTAGGCCAGTTCATCAGGAAACATTTTCCCAAAGGCTTTAGAAAAGCTAAAGATATTATACAAATAAAGCTATTGACCGAATGAGAAACACTCAGTTCAATTTGCTTTGACGTAACGCCAAAAATAAACAATTGGTTGGCTTTTTTCCGACACGAAACCAAACCAAATTTTTTGTAAAATTCACTGATTAATTGTAAACTTTTTGTCACAATTGAATTACTTACGTAATATTTTCTGCTTTCACATTCCACGGAACTAAGACACAAATAACCTGCTTAAAATATTAAATTTAGAATTCAATAACAAAAAATATAAATCAATTTTAAATAGATTGTTAAAGAAATGAATTTCAAAAATCTAACAAAATTATCAAATCTAGCATAATGGTAAAAACTAAATAAAAGGCACATATTAGGCTTTCAATATTAATAGAACTAAATCACGATATCACTAATACTCCGTAAAGAGTAAATCACAGAAGATTTTAAATTTTGCACAAAATCAGATGTGATGGCAGAAAAACTAAATATTAGGTGATCTGAAGCGTATGTGTAGGTAGGCACCATTGAGATAACCTTGTGATCCAAAGAAGTTGTGGATTTAAGTCACCTTTACACAGTCTCCAAATGCTGGATAAAGTTTTCAAAGTCTGGATAACACTATGCTACACCAAAAATATGCGGGGGTTCACAAGTAGCAATTCTATTTTATTGGAGGGTTTTCAATTTCCCGACCTTTTTTGATCGGGAAATTTTTGTTCTACATTGCCGTGTACCCGACTATTCCCGAAATATAAAATGATAGTGTAAATTAGGAATATTATAGCCAAATTTCGTATAAAAACTTAGTGTTGAACTTAATTCACTAAAATCTTAATCCGTAATTAAAAAATGTCAGCCTTTCATTCCATAAATCTATTCCCAATATTGAATTTTTTAAATTCATTCAAAAGCCTTTGTTACATTAATTTTGTATTTAATTAATAAGAGAATTTATTCAAAGTTTGAATGATTAAATTTTGGTTAATTCAAATTGAGTTAAAATCTTTTTCTTGATTCAGTTTTGTTTTTATCATTTACAAAATTAATTGAAAAAATAATATAAACCTTTTTGCAATAGATTTGAATTGAAGAAAAATTTCATTTCATACATTTTTGAAGTTATTTTGTTATGGATTTGAAGAAGAAATTTTAAGAAATTAGAATGATTCAATAAGAAATAAATTCTATAAAAAATTAATTCTGTTTTTAAATTTTCATACGAAAAGCCCCATATAAATAATATTAATATGCGGTCTATTATTGCCGACATATAAGCAAAAAACGGTAAAAACACATTTCACGGTTTTTTGGTGAAAAAAAAACAGAGTTCTAACTTGTTTTCTTTGTATTTTCGCCAGTTTTTAATTCACGGGATTCCCGACTAAAAATCCCGGGAATCGGCTAGTGAAAAATTGGCAAAATTCCCGGGAAATTTGTACCGGGAATTCCCGGGATAAAAACCCTAGTTATAACTTAAAAAATATGATTTTATTGTTTTGAAATTAATATTAATTTTATTTTACTTGGTCAATTTTTTTGATCAACAGAAAATTTCCGCAAGAAACTTTGGGTCTAGTTAATGTTAAATTAAATAAATTTGATTTAAAATTAAAATGTAATTACAATTTATCTTTGCATTATAACAGGCAGCCTCTGTGAGAATTACATATGTACAGAAATCGGAGTAAAGGTATCGCAGCCTTTGATCAAGTGCAAATATTGCATTAAACACATTCAAGACAACAGGCTACACGACTACACGAACACAAATTCTGCTGGTTACAGTTGTAGTCGTGTGTCAGCTACTGAATTATTTTAAAGACGACAGCTACAATTAAACAGCTGATTTATAATTCAGTTTAATAAAAAATAACCGTACAAAATTCCAAAGTAATTAAGATTGAAACAATTATTTTGAGTAAAAATATATATATGGTTATAATCAATTATGTACTTGTTATTAATTTATTTCAATATGGTTATCAGAAACTTCTCTTAATTAAGTAAAAAAATATATTTTTTTAAGCACTAATTTGATTTACATTTTTTTTTATTATATTAGCAACACTATTTCTGTTTTGTAGTTGACAAAAATAGAAATTAGCCTAATTCGGCTACATCGGCATGAGTAGTCGTGTGGCCGTGTAGCTGTGCTGTCGTTAAAATAATCGTCTCCATATAAACGTGTGCATTTTATTTTTGACAGATTGAAGTTGGTAGCCTGCTGTCTTGAATGTGTTTAATGCATATAGGCTAGAGCAGTGTTGCCATTTTGACGCTTTTCGGGTATTTTATGACGCTTTTTTGGTCTCGTTACCCTTTTAATTTTTTAGAAAATTATGATTGCGTTCGAAATTTATTTCGATTACGAGTGGGACAATTTGCGCCCTGAGTATTTCATTAAAATCGTTTTGATGCTGATTATAAAAAAGATGTATTTGAAAATGAAATTGTTTTTCTATAAAAAGTTATCCTAATTTTGATTTTTAATGAATAATTATTTTATTTTAAGATTTTGTTTACTTTGTTTAATAATAAAATAAACAATTTAATTAAAAATTTAAACCTGCTTTTTATACTTATAGTTTTTTGCTTTTTTAAGTGCCAATTTTGTTACCCTTTTTACACGTTTTTAATGTGTTATTTGCAAAGCAAAAAAATAAATTTTCAAAATTTTTTTGTTAAAATTATACTTTTTTCTCTTGGCGCTTTTTACTAATTGTTTCGTAATTTTTTTTACCCTTTTTACTATACACTTGACGCTTTTCTTTTTGAAAGAAATTACAAAATAACCTTCTGAACTCATCAATTCTGGGAAAGTTGGTACCGGCATTCGCAAGCGACACTATAGGGTTCAACAAAAATTTTAATGTTCAGGAACCTATATAAAGGTAACCGATGAATGTTCTCTCCAGAGACAAACAGAACATCTATTGAAAATCTACACCCACAAAAAGAATAGCGAGAATAACTATTTACTACTAAGTCTAGAAACACAACCTTGCAGATTTTAATGCGGATTCCACTTTTCAGAGAAATGAATATTAAATGAAGCGGTCCGGATTTTATTGTCATTTGTATATTGTTTTTTCTTGCCATTCACAAATTTAAAAATTACGATGTTTTTTCGTAAAATGTTCTTACATTTTACATAGAATGTCAATCTAACATCAATTTTCTCAATCTCTGGTTATTTTTTATCATGACGAAAAACTGACAGTTCTCATACAACAAATTTAATTGGAGGTTTATCGTTACGAAAAACGATAACCAGATATTGAGAAAATGGGGGTAAATGAAATAGAGAAGTTGAGATCTTTAGAGAAACAATCGAAAATCGAATCAGTCAACATAATGTGTGGCTGACCAGATAGTTCCTGACGGCATGTCACCCCAACCATCAGATTCTGATGCAGGATTTCCTTCGACGACACATCCAGATGTACTTCGATTGTCCAAATCCGCAAAAATAATTAAATCAAATGGCGGTAACTGAAGCCATATAAATTTCTCTCACCTTTGTAAAATGTTATTGTTCTTTTTTTCTTGAATTTTTTTTTTCAATTTCTGTTTTTTATTTCAAGTTTTTGAAAATATAAACAAAAGAATACTTTAATATAAAAGAAAATATATTCGAAAGTTAAATAAAATCAATATAGTTACATAGTTAATATAGAAAGGGCCTATCTAGTTTTTTTTTTTGGTACGCCCAGATTTTCGTTTATTTCGATAAATGGTCCGCTGATATATCATACTAAGCCAACAAATCTCGACTTAATAAAACTAGAGTTAGGGCCTTTCTATATTAAGGTAACGATATGTAAAGCAATTAAAGAAATAATGGTAATTTACGATCAAGCTAAATTCAAGAATATTCTTAACAAAAGTTAACAAAACTCACCTATTTATTTGTTAACTTTTGCAAATTTGTTATAATAAATGTCCGAATTTTTACAAATTCAATTTCACTTCATTTATTCAGTTAATAAAATTACGATATTCTAAACCTATATCTCTATTTTAATGTTAAACAAATAACTGGCAACTCTATAGTGTTGGAATCTATTTAAAAGAACTCAACCAAACAAGAGAGCAACAATTCCGCTATCTCTCTCTCATTTTCTGCACATAATTGCACATTTCTCTGAAGCTGCAAAACTCCAGAAGCTGCAAAACTGAAATAAACACACACACAAAACACTAAACGAAAAATTAAGAAAATCAATGCAAAAAGACGATAAATATGTATTTAAAAAACCGGTATATTGTTTTTTTCTTTCTTTCAGCAACTACAAAATAACAAATCAATTTTATGCTCCAGTTTATGTTGTTTTCTAGCAGTTTAGAACAAAACAAAAACAAACACTTAATACAAAAAAAAATAACAAAGGCGCTGTCTCTTTGTTTTTGTTTATTCCTTTTTCATGCTACCTTCACACACAAACTCACACACATGTTTTATCACCAGTACTCTTTATTTTACATTCTTTACAAATTCGATTTTTCACCAAAAATATTCTTGTTGGATTTTTTTTGGGGCCCTTCGTTCGTGACAGTAAGAAAATCACTTTTTTTTGTTGTTTTTTCACTTGCAAAATTTTCAATTAAAACTATTGGGCTTACATTTAATTTCACTTGTCTACGAAAGCGGACATGTTGCGGCTTAAGATTGTGTAAAATTTACACATTTTTAAGTTGATTTTTGCATCAAATTTTCAAACACAAAAAAACAACACCAAGATTCACGTCTACGTTTAATCGTAACAGAGATGTGGAATTAATCTGTCATTATTGGCAAATATAACATGTCTGTTTTTAGTTAGTTAACAGTACGGCAGGGTTGTAACAGAATGTGGATGAAAGCTGTTAATAGTTGTTGTCAACTGTTTGGATTTTGAAAAATAAAAACGCTGAAATTAAAAAGCTTGTAATTTTTTAATAAGAAGCAATAAAACAAAACCTATTAAAACATAAGATCTAGTAAAAATTTTTAATATAAGCTATTAAAATCAGACAAGATTAAAAAAAATTGCACAGGATCAGAAAAAAGTGTAACAAATCTGTGATTTCTAAACATATAGTTCCTCCAAATTTTAAATTTAAGCCAAATTTTCTCGAATTAAGATCTCTTTTGTATGCCCCTATTTTTTAAAAAAATTTGTACATTTATAAAATTTAGTGTAAAACAAAAATTGGATTTTAAATTAAATTTATACTAATATAAATACATATAATAAATTTATAATTTTATTTTTTTAGTAGCACATGAAGTATGATTTAATTTCCAATTTTATTCATTGATTTATCGCTTTCCATTCCAAAGTTACAGCATAAATTGTGAAAAAAGGTCTTTTTTTCCAAAAAACAATAATGCGCTTAAAGGGTTAAAAAAATAATTTTTTTTACCTTTTTTTTTCTAAAATGCTGTGTTTTTATGTGCTTATAATAACTCATAAATAAAAAAATATAATATTTTAAAACTACGGCATCTATGAATTAATCGCCACTTTGGGTACCATTCAACACACTGTGCGTCGGTACCGTCAACAAAGTAACAAATCTAAAAATCCATTTTTGGGATTTTTAAATAGTTTCAACATAAGTTTAAAATTTTATCAAAAACGATTCATAAACAAAACTTTTATAGCATTTTAAATATTAAAATTTTCTAAATAAATCAGTTACATTTTTTTCTATTTTTTTAATTTTTAAATATTTTATATATTTTTGAAAAGGAGACAGAATTTCCTATATGTTGATATATAATATGTGTATCTTATCATTTCCACTATTCCAATTTATGGATTCAAAGTCAACAACAAACAGAAAATTTACAGAATCTTGCGGTTTTGTAATATTGTTACGTTTTAACCTTTTCAAAACGCTGGTTTATTTCCTTTAAATAAACCGGATACTTTTGATTGCAAATAAAAGCCGTTTAGTAGTTTAAAAATTGTAACAACTCTTTATTTATTTAAAATGTACAACAACAGCAGAATTAAATAGTCACTCAATGTTTTTTTAAACAAGTTTATAAATTCGAAGAAATACAGACACAATTTATAATGTACACGAATTTACTTGAAAAACACAACACACTTTAAAGAACTCAGTTGATGTTTATTCGAAAAGCGTCTCTGATAAACTCACTCACGACTGCAACCTCTGCCACTATTTATAACACAGTTGCCAACTTACGATCAACTGAAAGCTTTTATTTAATAATGCCCAGTTACAGTTACAGTTTGCTATTACAGCACTGTTATTTGAAAGCATTATGGTACTTTTAAATCAGCCCTTAAAATCGTTATATTTGAATTCAAGTACAATTTCGTAACAATATGTTTTTGTGCACTGTATTGACGTTTACTACATTACCAAAAATCGGAAAACACTGCGAGATGAAGAAAAATAACTGTGAGTTATGTATTTTGAATCCATTACCGAGACGTGGGAAAATATGCGATATACATATTATATATCAACGTGTAGGAAATTGTGTCTTCTTTCCAAAAATTTATAAAATTTTTAAGAATTAAAAAATTGATAAAAGACTTTTTTCAAAAATATGGGAATTTTAAAATGCGATAAAAGTTTTGTGAAAATTAAATTAATGAATTGTTTTTGACAATCCCACAATTCCCAAAAAAACTTTTTAAAAATCCCAAAAATGGAATTTTTTAGAGGCTCGGGCTCTAGGAACATTCAAAAAAGTTTCAGTTATTTGAAAGCAGCTATGCGATCAGAGAAAATTTAGCATACATACATTTTTATAGTACTTCCCAAAATGTTACCTGTGAGATAAGTATAAACACATTATTTATTTTGTTTTTCTTTTTTGTATAACTAAACATTAATGTAAGTACTTTTTTCGAAAAAAAAATTAACGAAAAAACTACTTTTTAAAATTATTTAAATTTAAATGCTGATAACTTTTGACTTAGTATCAATTTTAAAATAATATTTTTTTCCTAATACTAATAGATTTGTTGGTAATTCAAAAATATATATTTGAACAAAATCGGAAGATATTTATATCCGATTTTAACAAAAATCCAGACTATTGTAGGAAAAATAATTTAAATTTTAAAATGTAAATATTTGTTTAAGCAATTTGGGGCATTGAGACTCCGCCCCAGCTTAGTGTTTAAAGTACAAATTAAACACATAAACTCAGCTACACCTCTTCTATAGCTTTGGAGAATTTTATTAAAATGGGACTATCGGTTTAGAAGTTACAGATTAATTTCTTTCATAACTTCATTAACAGACAATTTTTAAACGGGATGTTGGTAAGCACAACTTTAGGTTTTAGAACATTTTGTACATAGTCCCATTTCAAGCCTAGAAATTAATTAATCGCTTAGCCCTTTTGTTTTACCCGTTCCTGGTTTGATTTCAACCATTTGGTCCGCTTTGGAACCACAAACAAGGTACAATCATTTGTATACCGCTTATATAAGTTAAATTTTCATTACATTGAATAATTTAACATTTACCGATATTAAAGACTGGAATATAAACGAAATATAATTTCATTAAGACACATTTCTTTCGAGCCCCCTTCAGATGTATTAAGTTATAAACATTTATAGTAAAATATTAAATTAATTTATTTTCTAATAAATTCTATCTTTTCTGTCACTGTGAACTTTATTTAAATTTCGCATTCGCAAAACTGTCATTCGTTACACCGTAATTTTATGAACAGAAATACTCAACATTTACTTAACTATTTACAACAGTTTCCGTTATTTTTAAAATACACACGGCATTATCACAAACCTGCATTACCACTGTGAGAGTTGTATAGCAATGTACTCTATTAGATGGTAGTAATGTGGCGCCATCTTTATGTCGTCATTTAATAACAAAGTACAGTATTACCAGATGAAACTGTTTATGAAGCGGCTCAATTGATTTGTAGATGGCAGCATTGTAAATTAATTTAAATTGAATAAAATAACGGATTTTCCTACAATAATTACCATTTAACAAAAATTAACAATTTTAACTATTCAAAAACACAAATTGTAAAAAACAACGTTCGTTAAATAAATAATTCAATAACTAGGTAATAAAATACTAATTTTTATTGTATCTTTTATTTAAGTTTTTTATTAAATTGTTCATTTTATTTTATTTAAATGCTAAATACTTTTATACTTACATTTTATTAACAAAAAAACAATATAATATTTTTGATTTTTTATTAAATATTTAAAATTAATTTATTATTATTTTTTTATTAAAATATACAATATAAACATATGATATACAAGTGTTTTCTAAATACTGGGATTTTCTTTTGTGTGTTTTCAAAAATAAGCTTAAAACTATTATCAAAAAGCAAAAAAAGAAAAGCATAAGTACATAATTTACTTAAAATCAGGGATAAATAAAGAAATTTAACAAACTTATTTACATTTTAAAACAAAATAAAAAATATACTGTTATGGGCCAAAACTGTACAATGCAAAGCAGAAATTATGTGAAATAATAAAAAAATCGGCCTTAATCCACTTGCTTGCTTTCATCTCTAGTCTTACGGAATGAAACCGAGTGTATTAGAAGTGGTGGCAAAGCGCCTCTCAACATTTGCAAACGCTTGCTTTTCTCCTTCTCAGGTCTACGAACATCTTCGCGCGATGACGAGCTGGTAGGCGTAACAGCACCACTTGACAATATTTCGGTACTTTGGGAAATCATAGCCGATTTACGGAAATATCTGGGCATAGAATAGTCATGGGAATTAAGTTTGGCCGCATTTGCCGTCTGTATGGAATATAAACTCTGCGACACTCTATACTTCTCAATGGTGGGAGTGTCTTCGTAATTTTTGGGTAAATTACTAAACGATATGGATGGTACTTCGGGTGTCATGCTGATACTGGTATTACCAGAGCCCGTTATAGAGAAAATATCTGTTTCACTGGCTGCCGAACGGACATTAAAGTGTGGCACACTCTTAGCACTGCGCAAGATTTTGCGTGGTGTAGAACCTAATGCTGCACTGGGCAAAAGATGTGGATGTCTGTCGATTAGGCGAGGTCTCAATATCACCTCATCTACTTCAGCATCTGTGTTAGTGTTTTCTTCTTCGGCTATGGCATCGAATTTTTTGGGTGACAACGATTGACTGCCCTCGGGTGAAGAATCGGAGCTTAGAGTAAAGGTTATACGTTTATCGGGTGAAGTAACATTACTGGCCTCGCTAGCGGTCTTTGTTGAATCGTCTGTTATTTTGGGAGAATCCAAGGTGTCGCCATTTAAGTTAGCTGCAAGATGTTGTAGAAAGGAAAAATATTAGAATCTGATTTTATAAAAGGAGGAGTAGATATTTTTATATAAAACTTTAGATTAACATATAAGTAAATTATTAATAAAGATAAATATAAATACATTTAAAAATATATTTCTAAAAGGAAACTTTATTTAAATAAATATATAAGTTGTATATATATGAGAAATCTCTAATAACTAAAGGGTGTTTCATTAAGCTATGCCTATCTTTAAATAAAATAAAGTGTGTGTGAGATATCATCGACATTTTTTATTCATTTGAAAGGCCTATCGATACCATTATATATGGAATATAATATTGCGCATTCGAAATATAAATTTTTCATGACTCTGGTGCATAAATCAGACTGAATTTCACGGATGGCATAGGTATAGAAAAAAATAGAGGGAATTAAATATGTAACTTCTAAACGATAAGTCCGATGAGAATAAAATTTCCCATGCACAAATGGGAAGTGTTGTCGAGTTTAAGTTTTGAAATTTTACCTCATGGGCCGACCAGGGGAGCGACCAAGGGTCCTTAAAGTAGGACACCTCGGGTATGTTACATTTTTAAAACGATCTTATTTCTTCGTTTGTGTTCCGATTTCAAAAGAATTACACATATAGAATCTCCTCATCGAGCACCACAAAAAACCTTAACTCTTACAGTTTAGGAGATATTCGCATTTGAAAATAAAATTTGCAAATAATATATGTCAAATAGAAAAAAAAATTTTAAAAATAATGATAAAGTCCAAAGTTATATGCATTCGAATTTAAACAATTTTAAAAAGGTGATTTTTCGCTAATTTTTTGGGAAAAAAGTACTTTTTTCTTTTTAAGTTATCGAAAAAATTTTCTAAGAGGATGTATGAGGAATTTATACTTCAAAAAATAGAAGTTTTTTGAATGGACCTGGTCCTCTCGATATCAACAATTTTCAAATTTTTTTTCATTTAAAATATTTGATTAAAAGTTAGCTTTTAATCAAACTTTTAATCAAATATTTTAAGTGAAAAAAAATTTGAAAATTGTTGATATCGAGAGAACCAGGTCCATTCAACAAACTTCTATTTTTTATATAAAATTCAACTTTAAACCAAAAATTCTCAAATCGCATATTTTTAAATCGATCTTATTTCCGATTTCAAAAGAATTACACATATAGAATCACCTCATCGAGCACTACATAAAACCTGATCTCTTATAGCTTAGGAGATATTCGCATTTGAAAATAAAATTTGCAACATTTTTACCCACCCTACTCCAGTTTTTTGATAACAGCGCAACCAAATATTTCCCGATTTTCTCTACTTTTACTTTATTGGAGTAACAACACTTTTATATGTCAAATAGAAAATTTTTTTTTAAAAATAATGATAAAGTCCAAAGTTATATGCAATCGAATTTAAAAAAATTTAAAAAGGCGATTTTTCGATAATTTTTTTTGGAAAAAGTACTGTTGCTACCAAGAGGACCAGGTCCATTCAAAAAACGACTATTTTTTATGTAAAATACAACTTTAGGGCCAAATTCTCAAATCGCATATTCGATATCAAAATATAGTAACCGATTTTAAATGGCCCAATATGTTTTTAATTATTTTGTAAAGGGTTCCGTTAACCCCGACCCTGGTATGGATATTATAGCCAAAAAACTAAAAATTTCCATTTTTGGGATTTTTTAACATTTTTTTGGGAATTGAGGGATGCCTGATAATAAATTTCAAAATTTGTTTTTATTTTTCAATAATAAAAGGAAAATTCAGCATAAATGTGAAATTTCACTAAAAACTATTCATAAATAAAAATTTAATTTCAATTTGAAAAATTTGCATCTATGCAAAAATTCAATAAAAACCATTTTTTGTCATATTTTTAAAAAAAATATTCCATGAATTTTTAATTGTCAAAAGTTATATGCATTTTTGAAAATAAGAAAAAATCCTCTATCCATTAATATATAATATGTCTCCCTTATGAACTTTATTTTTAAAATTTTTAATTTTAAACAAAAACAAACTATTTTTGCATATTTTTTTATATTTTAGGAGCATATTTTAAATTTTGAAGTTAAATACTTTTTTTAAAGTATATTTTTGGCTGATGATTAGCATACTCTGGCAAATCATTGTGAATATATTGACGCTTGAGTAACGCTACCAAATTTTCTAAATTTACTTTGAAAATCAGTTATCGATATGAACACTTTTTATCGCAAAATTGTGTTCAGCGATGAGGCTCATTTTATCCATTACATCTAGAACAAGTAAGAGAGCTATATTCGGCTGTGCTATATTCTTATATACCCTTCACCAATTTATACTTCAAAATACAAATTTTAAATATTTTTACCCCCTGTCTATACTTGACAAATATTTATCATAACAATAAATGACATTTGTTTTCAAGACAAAGTTTTCTTAGCAAAAGCACTAACAATTTTGTCATAACGAAGCAATAATACTAATAAATGGAGACGTTTATCATAATAAAAATTTATCAAGTATAGACAGGGAGTTAGGTAAACTAATTTTTTTTTATATACATTTTTTTTTGAATTTTTTGGAACATTTTTTTTTGAATTGTTATTTAATTTTTTTTTTTTAAACTTTAAAAAAACTTTTTAGTTTTTTAAATTTTTTATTTGCTGAAAAAAAATTCGGTTCAAAAAATCTTGTAGGTCCAACTTACTATGGTCTTATATACGTCGTTGCAAAGGTCTTCGAAATATCTATCATTAGATATCTATATTGTCTATATTAATGACTTAGTAATCCAGATATAGGTCAAAAATCGAGGTTGCCCTGGTTTTTTTTCATATCTCAGCCATTTGTGGACCGATTTTGCTGATTTTAAATAGGAAACTTCTCGAAAGCATGTCTGACAAAATTATTTGTATTTGGATCCCGAAGATATTTGGGGTCTTCAGAAAATTGATTTCAACAGACAGGCGGACAGACATACAGACAGACGGACATGGCTTAATCGACTCCGCTATCTATAAAAAGTAGTATTTCTACTACTTTTTTTTAAAAAAGTAGTATTTCTATTTCTTTTTCGTCGACAGTCAGGCGGCACTTCTCTCACTGAATGCCTACACAATTTCATCTTCACTAGTTAGGCAATGTAAGAACTCTCTGTCAAGGCTAGGTTGTCTATCTGACATTACTTTGGTTTGGGTACCTGCGCACAGGGACCACTACGGTAATGAACAGGCAGACGAACTAGCCAGAATGGGATCTGCCTTAGATTTCTACAATGCGGTCTCAGTAGCAATTTCACTGGGGACTATTAAAGGTATCATCTTCAGACATTTTCTTACAAAGGCTGAGAATAGATGGCGTAATTTAGACACATGTAGAGTAGCCAAGTTGATGTGGCCATCTTTTAACGAAAAACGCACTATGCAACTGATAACCCGGAATAGAAGGAATATATCAAGGTTGCTGGCAGTATTAACGGGACACTGGTCGTTAGGCAAGCACTCAAATCGCCTGGGACTCCCCTTTAACGACCATTGTCGTAGTTGTAAGGATAGGGAAAAAGAGGAAACGATTTTCCACCTTCTCTGCGAATGCCCAGCTCTGAGTGTCAAGAGACATAAATTCATGGGCAACTATACATTGACCAACCTTGATGAGGTAGCCGGGTCTAAACTCAATGACCTACTGAGATATCTCACAGCTACAGGTTGGGTCTAGCTAGCACTTTTTAGTTACATTGCGATGTAAACGACATTACATCTGACGAGTGGTGTGGTCTCATCAAAACGGGGTCCCTTCGACTCTACTTGATTGTTCGCACGTAGTGAACTACCACGTAAACCAACCAACCAACCAGTATTTCTACTACTTTTTTTTAAAAAAAAATTAGTAAATATACAACTTTTTTTAAAAAAAGGAGTAAAAATACTACTATTTTAAAAAAAGGAGTAGAAATAATTATTTTTTTGAAAATGGAGTAGAAATACTAAATACTTAATATTTTTGGTAGTCCGCGCACTTCTGTAATAAATATTAATATTGATAGCTGCTATAGCTGTCCCTATATATAATTTTTCATCACATCTATGGGAGGTGCCACGCCCACTATTGCTAGTTTGCCCATTTTTGGACTAAATAAGAAGTTCATACAAAGTTTGAAGGCTTTACATACTACAATTATACAGATAGATATGAATTTTAGTATTTAGATTGTTTGGGAGGCGCCACGCCCACTATTTTAGTCCTCCCATTATTCTTCTAAATATTAATGGTAGAATAAACATACAAAATGTATGGATTATCTCTTATTGTATCCCATATATTAGATTTTTTAAAATAATCATTATATGGGAGGTGCCACGCCCACTGTGGCTACTACTCCCATTTTGCCTCAAATATTTATACAAACGGTGGAATTGCTCAAGCTAAATTTTTGGTATATAGTTTCCTAAATATTTGATTTTTAAAATTAACTTTGTATGGGAGGTACCACGCCCACTTAAAATTTCAAAACAAAAAGTAGCCTATAGCTCCTTCCAGACATTAGACGTCTATAGATCCCAAACTAATAATAATAAACATACATACAGACACATATTCACTTTTATATGTATATATAGATTTCCATTAATTTCACTCATTTCTTTTGCATTTGAACTTTATTCTAAACAAAATACTAAACCTATGTTTATCCCATAAAATCTCCGAAAACAAATCTATTAAGTATCAGCTATAAATACCCCATAATTTTCCACTAATAATTAAATTTTGTTGATCTCCCATTCATTTCATTATCATACAAATAATCTACTCATATTCTAGAACACTTGACAGTGTTGAATTTTGTTAGTTGCCAAACAATTAGTGCGCCAAAATAACAAGCAGCATTATCAACAAAAGATAATCATTAATAAAGTCGTTGTTAACTAAACGTTAGTAGCAGTTAAATACTTTTGCAAAATGCTACATAACGAAAATAAACAATTTAATTCAATTCGATTGAATATCATAAAAAATCAAGTGTTTTGTAACTGTTTTATAATATTTTTGAATTTTTTTTTTTAACACCAACACCCTAAAAATAAATAAATAAAAAGGTAAATCAGTTCATTTTTATGAAGAGTGTTTGTGGAATTCTAGCATTCCAAAAAAGTAAACCGTTTTAAAGGCGTTTTTTTTTACCAATTTCGTGTTTTTGTTTTTGCCAATAAACATTTATTGTTTTTTAAATGCGATGACAAATTTCGTCAATGAGATAAGATTGAAATGCGTTTTATTAATTTATACCTACAAATGTGTATTTATGCTGTTATTTTGTGAAAAGAGATACACAAATTATTTAAATAAGCTGAGAAATTGCGACTTTATTAAATTTTATGAGTCAAGCCCACAATGTTTATAATTTTATAAAATGTTTCTTATCCATTTGTAGGGTTAAGTGAAATTCTATAAAATGAATTCTATAAAAACAATTAAGAGAGTAGGCGGGGGAAGGTTTGTTTACAAGTAATCGGTTATTGTACTGTTTATGAGATGTCTTTTTAATAGACTATTTGAGTTCAATTAGCTTCCGCTTTGTCAAGTAACCAGTTAGGTAGCTAGTAAGGTAACTGACTCTATGTAACCAGTATGTGAATCCTCTTCGTTGACTACTTGGGACCAGCTTTTAGACAGTCTCATTGTAACCCAAAAGGGTCAATTGACCACCTAATTAGGACATTCATGTGTTAAAATAACTATTCACGTAGCTAGTTATGTAACTAGTTGTCACCCAAAATTATAGATAAAATCACTACTTAGGGACAGTCTCCTGAACTGCAGGATTTTATTGATTCTATTAACATTCTCAAATCGAACTCAAATTTGATTCTTGATCTTGACTGATTTAAATAAAACAAACACTTGTTGGGTGCGATTTAAAATTTTTGAAATTAAATTATATACAGGGTGTTTAAAAGAATTGTTTGTAATCGTATACGGATTTAAACACCTTTTTTAATTTTTTTTAGATTTCCAGCTATTGAGAACTATTTGAGAAATAAAATTGTATTTCAACTTAATTTAGCGTGATTTGAACCTGTAATCCTCAGATTGTTAAACTAACAAGATAATGGATGAGACATTTAATCATTATTAATCCAAAAATCTAGTCTGTAGACTGGTTAGAATCATATCAAAGACTCATATTTCGACCAACCGGTTTCAAGTCAATTGTTTTCTGAAATGGGCGAGATATGTATCTCATTTATTAAGCTGGAAGAGTTTGTCAAGTTTTATTTAGCATTTGCGGATCAAACAATAGCATAAGAACTATAAAATTAGTTGTGTTTCTATAAATAAAAAATGTTACCGACAAAACAAAGTAAAAAAGACCGTCCAGCCACTCACTACTTTTATAATCATTATAAACAATTAAAAGACATCATAAAATTTAATAAAAGTAGTAGTAACATAATACAAAAATGTGAAAGCTTGTCGAAGTATTTTTAAGATAAGAGTTGTCCAAAATTAATACTTTGATCTAGAGGTTGCTTAGTGATTAGTCAACGCCTTATTAAAAAAAAATTGCTCAAGTGGAAATTCGGGTATTTGCTGATTTTGACAAATATATGTAGGACGTACACTGTTGATAAAAATAAATTGTGGTGAAAAAAATGTTCGTTAAAAAAAATAGGTGGCATCGGAAAGTCCGCTATCTATAACGATCCAGAATATATACTTTATGGGTTCCCTTGTCACTCATGATGAATGGTATAAAAATCAAAAGGGACTTACATTTATAGCTGGGTGGTATAATTTATAAATGCCAGGTATCAAATTCTCTTCAGAGCAATAAGGTCACAAGTTAAACGAAATATCTGATAAATAAATGGTAAGACGGTCCTGCGCCAGACAGACACATGCGACGATAACTGTTAAAATGAAGTCTTTTTTCGTCCAATAAATGTCCTTCCGATTTCTGTATTTTTCTGCAATCCTATTTTGTCTGATTTATTTTCAGCCCGATTTTTTAATTCTCAGGAAATCGATAACAAGCTTATCCTATCTTTCTCGGAGATTGCACTATATGAGCAGTTAAAGTTGGTATCTCATCATACGTTCTTTCACATACTTTAATTTTTATTTTTCTGCATGAACTTATAATTCTCAGACTTTTTCTATTCCCGGGAAATAATAAAAAACTCTGTTACAATAATCGGTCATCATTTTATTAAAAGATTTAAGTGGTCGTCTAAGCCAAATCTAGAAAAAATACCGAATTCATTTAGTTTTCCAATCAGAATGTATATGTACAAAGAAACTTAAACTAGTATTATTGTCAATAAGAGCTATAAATGAATCATTCAAAAATGAATTGAATGAAATGTGAGTCAATTCAAATGAATTTGGTAAAAATTAATTGAAATTCATTTCCAATTCAAATGAATTTTATATATCACCTAATATAGTCCAAGACATACAATTCTTAGTTTTGAAATTCCCATCATATACTGGAATTGTCAGGTAGCAATTTATTCCTCTGAATTGCAATTCATTGTTCTAATTCATTTGAATGAATTCAAAATCAATTCAATTCAAACGAATTGGATATGAATTGCAATTCACTTTAACAAATTCATTTGAATTGGAAATGAATTGAAATTCATTTCTGCCTAATTCGTTTGAATTAATTAAAATGTCATTCAATTCTTTTTTGTTGCAAAAAGAATTAATTCAAAATGTAGCTAATTCATAATGAATTAAAATCAAAAAAGAATGATTCATTTACAGCTTTGTTGTCATTATTTTTTTACAAATCAGAATATCCTTAGATGCTTTAATGTTAAGCATCTTAATAATTCGTTTAGGAACTTGAAATTTCTGTTCTATCTAGTCAAACTACTAAAAAAGTAAATTTTCGTGTTAAATAAATATTTTTCAGGTTTTGTCATACAGAGCAAATAATTTTTATTGTGATAACCAAAATTTATTGCTAATCAAATTATTAAAACTAATTTTAGTTGGAGTGACAAACATTTGGTTATTTAAATCGTAATTCTTCTGTGTCCACAGATTTTTTGTTACTAATATCGAAAAAATCAATGGATATAATCGAATCATTCGATTTTGAACAAATCACGTATGCAGAAATAGTACAGTCACTTTAAGAAGAAAACTTATGAAAAAATTTCCCAAAATTTTCCCGAAACTTCCTATCTATTTATTAGTTCCTATTTATTTATTAGTTTGCAGATGACTGCAACATTTGACATTCGTATCATTCAGGACAAGCCTGGCGGTGATTCGGACAATGAGGTAAAAAATGGGTTTGATCGATTAGAGTAGATTTTAATGATCGTATGATACAATGCTGTATGTTAACATACTAACATTCTGTTGAAATTAGGGAACTGATGCCCGCAGTTTTTTGTATATAAAACACGTTCTTTAACATTGGCTCATCGTGGTGATCTGCTCAACACATTACAAGGAAAATTAATTATTTAGCCTTACCGTCAATATGTGGTATCAGCTTGCAGAATTATTTATTTTCAGTGTAGACAAACATTACTCCAACTATCCCTCTTCTTCAACTCTGGTCCAAGCAAGAAAAAATTGCTTCATTAAAGTTTTTAGCTCAATTTAGATTACGAAAACGCCATAAATTATGGAAAATGATTGTGAATAGCTTATGGAATTTATGAAACTGACCGAAAATCATATTTTTCGATGCCCACCTCAGTAAAAAAAAATATCGATCGCTATTTTTGACATTTTAATATCCATTCATACTTAGTTAATACGAATCTACGTTGTTTATATTCTGTCCATTTTATTCTCATGCTTCATTTCTATTCTATGATAACAGCAAAGGTTTCTCTTACGAACCCAGTTTATGTAATGGATTTAAAATTTCCTTGGAATGTTAGCTGAAAACAATTGAATACCGGTTTGGGAATTCTCGAAAAAAGTCAATAATTATCAGCTCTTTGAAAAGATGGAAACATCTAGTGATCTAAGACGCATTTTTGGATTTATGTCTTGTAATTTTTCACTAAAATGTGGCAACTATTACTAATTTGAATGATATGGCCGTATACACCAATATCTTTTTTAACATTCAATAACAAATTGATGATCTGTATTGCTAAATATAATTTAGGCATAAGGACCAGATTTTAAAAGAAATAATAATACTAATACCAGAACATTATTGAGTGACTATTTAAATTGTAGTGTAAATTTGAATAAAAGAGTTGTTACATGTTTTAAAACTAAATAATTGGAATAACAGAAAAAACTATAATAATCCACTTCTTGAACTTTCAGCAGCCTAACACTGGGTCTACAACTGGCTTAACATTAACACTAACATGGTATTAGTATTAGATTTTAAGAGCATTTCATGTCTGTTGTAGACCCGGTTTTAATGTTAGTAGCTTTAACAGTTAATGTTGGCAGCACAGTGCTGCCCAGTATCCACTTATGACAATGTATACAAAAGCTAGTGAATATGGAAACCCTTGTTAAAACCGTTAAATTAAAATTGACAGTGCAATTTCGAAACAACATTAATACTAAAACTTACACACTTTGCCGAATTTTGTCAATTTTCAAAAATCGAAATTGAAGAATATAGTCGAAAGTTTTTCAAAATTTTAAATTTTGAAAATGGAAATGCCGAAATGTCTACATATACCTTATGTGTACCAAATTTAACAATATCTAAGGACACAATGAACATTTTTGGGTGATGCACGGTGGAATTAATGATATATATTTTAGATCATCGTGTTGTATTTTTGCTAAAAATTATTAAAACTAAAAAAAGCTTTAATATATGAACTAAATTATTAAATTTCAGTACTTTTTCGTTCTTAAAAATTAGGAATTCAATTAGGAAGCTTCCCGTATAAAAAAAAATACTATCAATATTTTTGTCATGAGACTTGGAAACCTAATTAGGCATGTTAAGTCATTAAACTAGATGAATGTTGTTATAGTAATTCTAAAATCTCTTATATGGCTGTAAGACCCTGTATTATTAAACTCTCATTAACCAATATTTATATTTGCACGAGACTTTGAAAATTTATATTTGCATACTAATTAAAAACTGGATTTTGTATAAATAAATAATTTAATTCATAATCCAAAGCACAGAAAAAAATAACTAAGTTGCTTGCATGGGGTAGATGAGGAGAGTTATATTAGTAAATTTTGTTTTTATATGAATTAATAATGAAATTCTGCCTTTTGATAACTAACTCTCTTTAGACAAGAGAATTAGAGAAAGAGCTGCGATTACTCTTTTGACATTCTCTATAAAGTTTACAAATCGTTGACAATTTATTAATAAATATTTATTTATTTTTGTTGTTGGTTGGTGTAATGTAGTTGTTATTTCTGTGGTATTTCATTGTTGATAAATATTATGACAAAAAAAAAGTAGTAAATGTTGAAAGTACGAGTAGACATTGTCAAGTAGTAATGTGCAACAGTTTAAACTTAACTAAAGTCAATGACTTTTATGTGTTTACAACATTTGTAAAAGCATTATTAAAATGTAGATAAAATTCAGATATTAACTATAGAATTATTATTGCATTTGTTATCAGGAATACATTCATAAGCATGTAGGTACTTTTTTTTAGACAATAGTACCTAAGTACCTTAAAGGGGAGAATAGCGTAAGTAAGTAGGATCATATTCTTTCAGTATAATGAAGAAAAACTTGTTTTTGTTAAACTTTTTAGGTCAAAATAAAGCAATTGCATTAAATAAACCTTGAGGAATAATCATCCAAAATTCTGTTACAAAAAACCTGAACTTCCAACACTGTTTTTAAGAGAGCTCTCTATTATTTAATTGTATGAAGTATTTTTCTCAAGATTTTTTATTAATCCGTTAGACATACTAGCTTATTTCTGCAAGTTTCAGTTAAATTTCTAAATACATTTTTTAGTGAATAATTTTGCATATTTTAACGACTAATATTAAATTATTTTTCTCCGAAACGAAATCATTAAAAGCAAAGTTGATATTGATTTGCTGTCGTTCATAATAACAAGAATTGACGTTGAACAGAACTTAATGAAACTAGAAAACGTGCTGGAGATCCCGCCCCAAATGAATGTTAAAATCACGTTTAAATCTTAACTGTAAAAGGGTTTTGCGCAATAACGTGATAGTAAAATCAGCGAATACTTGAATCTGTTTTTAATAACGAGTGTTTACAATGAAATAAAATAAATAAACTAGATTTGTTTTCAAATGTTATGCATTTATTACAAAGAACAAACACTCGTATTAATTGTGATACACGATTTCATTCATGTGGCCTAGCTGCTAGCTTTTCAATATAGCCGTGTGCCCTCTTGCGGAAGTTACTTCCACAAGTTTCGGCTTGCAGAAGTTACTTGCAGCAATTATGTGAAAACGCTGGAATTAACTTGAAAGACTTGCTGTGAACTGCATGTGTTTTCAAGACTTCCAGAAGAAGTCGGGTAAACGGTTTGTGATATTCTCTTCTGGTTTCAGTTTTGTGTTTTTATACCCTTCACAAATTTCGTAAGTTTGTCATTCCGTTTGTAATTTCCACAATATAATTTTCCGACCCTATAAAGAATATCTATTCTGGATCCTTATAGAGCGGAGTCGATTAAGCCATGTCCGTCCATCTGTCTGTTGAAATCAATTTTCTGAAGACCACAGATATCTTCAGGATCCAAATCTTCAATAATTCTGTCAGACATGCTTTCGAGAAGTTTCCTATTTAAAATTAGCAAAATCGGTCCACAAATGGCTGAGATATGAGGAAAAAACCAGGACAACCTCAAATTATCGAAAAGTTCTTCTGATATATTTGTTGAAAAATGTCATCAACGATTTTATTGCAGTGGGATAGCAAAAATTTGGTAATGGCTCGCAATTACTCACTAACTTACTTTTCAATGGCAACTACATACCGTGTGTATTGCTTAGAAGTAGTCGTATAATGACTTATTTATTATTCGTTATATAACTGCTTGCTTTTTATTAATTTGCATGAGCAAATTCAGTTTATACTGACAACGCACAGTGGGCGAACTGAGAAAAAACGTGTAAATAAATCTGTAACTTCTAAACGAATAGACCGATTTTAATAAAAATTCCCATGGCTATAGAGGGGTCACCGAGCCACAATGCCCCAAAATGGGGAATTTTTGTTTGCGATCCGATTTTTTTTGCGATTCCGAGATTTTTATATATATATGGAATCTACTAGACGAGATATTATCTCTAATAGTTTACGAGTTATTTGAAAAGTAAAAGTTTATGTTTTTTACCTACCTTGGTCTGCTTATTTGCTAATAACGCATTTAATTCTTTCCCGATTTTCTTGAAATATTTTTTTTTTAATTAACAACAAATTTATTAATAATCTTAAGGAAAAACTGTTTAGAAACAGTTACATGTTTTAACTCGATTTGTTAATAGATGTGGTACCGTGAAATTCATACAACTTAGGACTTATTTCATTATGAAACAACTCCTAACGAATAGGAAGTTATTTCATAATTTTTTGTTGAGAGTTATTTCATAATGCAATAACTCCCAATGAAACAACTCCCAATGAATTTTTTGTTGGGTTTTATTTCATTTTATTTTGGGAATTTTGAGTTATTTCACCGTATTGGGAGTTATTTCATTTTTGTTGGGTTCTACTTTGCAAAATCAGAACACATAAATATCAAAAACTGGCTTCACTCAGAAAAGTTTTTTGCATTGCAGGCCTTCGGCCGGGCGCTAAGGTTTTCTCCTCTGGGGTGTATCAAAAACCGGCTTCGCTCAGAATAGATTCTTTTTGCATCGTCGGCCTTTGTCAGGTTGCAACGATTTCTTAATCTGGTGTGAAATGAAAATCGGCTTTCTGAAATATTATAAAACCTTTCTGCAATGAAATAAATCTTTTCTGAGCGAAGCCAGATTTTGATACACCGCGGAGAAGAAAACCTTAGCGTCCGGCCGAAGGGCGGCAATGCAAAAAAATTTTCAGAGCGAAGTCAGTTTTGATACACCCCAGAGGAGAAAACCTTAGCGCCCGGCCGAACGCCGTCAATGCAAAATACTTTTCTGAGTGAAAGCAAAGAATAATTGCACTTCTGAAGTTCCTTATTTTAGATTACATAAATAAATTGCTTCAGATTGGGAATTATTTCATTTCTATTGGGATTTATTTCATTTTGAAACCGCCGATTATTGGAAGTAATTTCATTCTAAATCTTTTTTATTACAAAATTAGAATTTTTACAAATTTTATATGCAAAAAAATATTTTGGATTTAAAAATCTATGTATTTACACTCATTTTCAAATTGCTATCAATCGAACACGAATATTTTAATGAAATAAATTGTAAATATCTCAAAATATATTCCAAAAATAGATTCAAAAACTATTTTTTAAAAATATTCATAAATATCGAAGTTATGTGCAAAAATCTAAAATGTATCCCCATATGGATACAATATAGCGAAAGGGTTAAGAGAAAAAGGAAAAATTATTTTTTTTCTTTTCCGGGAGGAATCTAAAAAATCTTTTCATTCCCGGGAGTTTTTTAATACTAAATTAAACCAAAATCCATTAAATTTTTCTGAATAAATTGTCTTAGACTTTTACCAGCGTTTTAAAAGAAGTATAAAATAACTATATTTGGATGCACAATGTTGGTCCAACCTTTTTAAGGGTTTATAATTTAATAGTGGCATTTGATCGGTATTGTCACAGTAGCTTTATTCGGTATAAAATCAATAAATTATATTGTTTAATTAAAAAACATAAGAATTTCGACTATGTTAAATCTATAAAACATGCGTAGTTATACCGTAGACAGACGACAGAGTTAATTTGCATTAACAGCACATTAATGTGAATTAAAATTTAGCCCTGACAGACGACAGTTTTTACATTTAAGTGAAAAAACAGTACTTATTTGAAAAAAAAACTGAAATTACTTTTGCTGAAAATGCTCAATAATGCAAAAATTTTACATGCACTAGCAACCATAAATCTGAACCTGTTGCTTCAAGTTTGGACCGCAGTAGGACACTCTGAAATAAGAGAAGGAAAATTGTGGAAATTTGTAGGTGTAATATCACCTTTTTATGGAGGATATAATTCATAAATGACATTTTTTTTGGTGCTGGTGTGACGTGCTTTCGATGGACGATAACAGGTTTAAGGAAAACTTTAGCCTCAACAGGATCGGTCCATAATTAGTCATAGCTCCGATATCACTTTAAAGTGCATAAATCTCTTAAAAATTATGGTATACATACAAAATTCATGATAAATAACTTCAATATAGATACAAATCACATGACTTAATTTCATGGTGATCGGTCCATAATTGGATTAGTAATCCAGTTATTGAGCAAAAATTAAGAAAAATTGGTAAACAATTTGAAAAAATGTTAATTTTTGCGATCTTTAAGGCACTGTATGCACTTTTTTCTCTTTTTTTTCTCCTATTCAATATCTACAACTTTGCTTCAGACACAAAAGAGATATTCCGTACGGTATATGAGATATAACCGTGCTAAAATATAGAAAAAGTGTTAAAAATCCACCTTACGCAAAAAAATTCAGCCAACTTGACAAAACTAACGATTCTGAATATTTTATCTTTAAGAAGAAAACTTATAAAGAAATTCCCGACAAACATTTCCCGAAAATTTACAAAAAAATATTCCCGGGAAATTTTTCCCGCGTAGGAACCCTAGGTTGAACTCATAACCTCTCGTTTTATAAGCAAATACGCTAATCACTACGTCACAGAGCTGCTATTTATACAGCTCTGTATTTGTTATTTAGAATTGGATGTAAGTCTACTCTCAATTTTTGCATTTTCTGCATCATCAGTGATCGTGGAAGCCGTATATTTGAGAATATTTTCTTTTACTTGAATTTATTTTCAAAAACTTAAGGCTAATATCAGACTTTGGTTTGTTACTTAATACGCTGACTGAATGTAGAGCAAATTATATCCATTTAACTATAACTTTAGCAGCAACAGCGAATTAGTTACTTGTACAAATAGTAATATAGCTAGGTTTCCAATTGGTAATTTTTCCTACTCCTGGGAAACTTTAAAGAAAGATTATCTTCTTTTGCCAAAAAATAAGTAATTTTTAAAGCGCATTTAAAAATACATTATTAGAAAATAACACAGGTCAACAGCAAAAAAAGGCTTCACTAACCACTATATAGATTTGAAGCATCATGCATGGTTACTAGAGTGACAATCAGTTGTATGGAAAAAAAATTTTGTTAAAATTTTGAAGAGTGCCGGGTGGAATATTGTGACACTAGGCCTAATAGTTAAATTCTGAAAATTTGGGCCAAATCGGACAACGATTTCTGGACGCGCATCGAGGTCAAAGTTCAGATATATATAAAATTTTACTATTTATATGGAATAAATAGGTGAAACTCGTTAACTTTCTGCATTGTTTTCTAGAAATATGTAGATTTATTTATATTAATGAATATTACATTAAAAAAAAATTTTGGGAAATTAACCCTGTATCTCCTTTGGTTCAAAATGACCCAAAAACTGTATTATCGCCAAAATTAGAGAAAAATGCAAATTTTTCAGTTTTTGAAAAAAGTTTGCTACTAAATAAATACTTTTGCAATTGAATGCAAAAGAATCGAAATGTGTACGTAATTATCGTTGTAATAAGATATAAATGACAAAATTTGATTAAAAAATTTTAAAGTTATTACAAATTCGCCAGACCATTAACGTGTTTCAGGCCACATGAACAAAAAATTTAGGAAAAAAATTAAGATATTTCGAGAAAAATTAAAATAAAAGCTCATTTTTACTTAAAATATGTCCGTATTTGCTTGTATATGAGTTTTTGTCTTCGTAGGATACCGTTAACCTATTTGCAGGTATGGCCAAAAAAATAATTTTTTTTAACGGCTGTTTCAAAACTCCATTTTCAAATTTTTAAAAATTTTGTTAAACAAATTTCAGATTTTTTCGATCATCACATTGGGGTTTATTGAGATCAAAATAGGGAATAAAAATATGAAAAAATTATGTCAATACCTCTTACAGTTTTTCCGTACATGCGATTTAAATTTTGCGTTTTTCAAGAAAAACTAATTTTTTGTCCATATTTAGGCGAATGAGTCCAATTTCCTTACTGTTATACATTTTAAGTAAAACCTATTCATAATATTATAATCCTTCTAATTCTAAATATGTTCTGAAAGTTTTACTGAAATCGGAAAACGATAACCTTTGAATCGTGAAGGTCAAAGGTCAAATTTTTCAATATTTGGAATTTCTAATGAAAAGATAGCGAAATGTTATATATTTTTTGGCCGATTTTCATGAAACTTGAGGAAAATATATATTAGGGTCTAGCATTTACAACAACAGTGCAAAAATGGATTTTAACCTTTAAGAGGACTTGGGGTCAAAATGGTTGTGTTTTTCGTGATTTTAAAAGTTGAGGGTAATTTGGACCCCAAGTGCTGCTAAGGGTTAATTTCCATTTTTGTGCTGGTTTTTTAAATTCTGGACTTTATGTTATATTTTCCTTAATTTGCATTAAAATCGGGCCAAAAATATATAACATTTCGCTATCTTTTCATTAGAAATTCCAAATATTGAAAAATTTGACCTTTGACCTTCACGATTCAAAGGTTATCGTTTTCCGATTTCAGTAAAACTTTCAGAACGTATTTAAAATTACAAGGACTATAATATTATGAATAGGTTTTACTTAAAATGTATAACAGTAAGGAAATTGGACTCATTCGCCTAAATATGGACAAAAAATTAGTTTTTCTTGAAAAACGCAAAATTTAAATCGCAGGTACGGAAAAACTGTAAGAGGTATTGACATAATTTTTTCATATTTTTATTCCCTATTTTGATCTCAATAAACCCAAATGTGATGATCGCAAAAATCTGAAATTTGTTTAACAAAATTTTTAAAAATTTGAAAATGGAGTTTTGAAACAGCCGTTAAAAAAAATTATTTTTTTTGGCCATACCTGCAAATAGGTTAATGGTATCTTACGAAGACAAAAACTCATATACAAGTAAATATGGACATATTTTAAGTAAAAATGAGCTTTTATTTTAATTTTTCTCGAAATATCTTAATTTTTTTCCTAAATTTTTTGTTCAAGTGGCCTGAATCAGGTTAATGGTCTGGCGAATTTGTAATAACTTTAAAATTTTTTAATCAAATTTTGTCATTTATATCTCATTACAACGATAATTACGTACACATTTCGATTCTTTTGCATTCAATTGTAAAAGTATTTATTTAGTAGTAAAATTTTTTCAAAAACTGAAAAATTTGCATTTTTCTCTAATTTTGGCGATAATACAGTTTTTGGATCATTATGAACCAAAGGAGATACAGGGTTAATTTCCAAAATTTTTTTTTAATGTAATATTCATTAATATAAATAAATCTACATATTTCTAGAAAACAATGCAGAAAGTTAACGAGTTTCACCTATTTATTCCATATTAACAGTAAAATTTTGCATATATCTGAACTTTGACCTCGATGCGCGTCCAGAAATCGTTGTCCGATTTGGCTCAAATTTTCAGCACTTAACATTTAGGCCTAGTGTCACAATATTCCACCCGGCACTCTTTGAAATCTAAAAAAAAAAAATCGGCTGTCACTCTAATGGTTACTTAAGTACAGAAATGGTAAAATTTTTGAATTCTATAGAAAGATTTTTTAAAAATTTTTTTTTTTCTAAAATTGAGAATTTTTTTAGATGTTTCTTCACATAATTTATGATAACTCAAAAAGGGTTAGTCCGGTATTATTGAAGTAAACTAAGAAAATTTCAAATTTACATAACCTTCAATCACATAAAAAATATATTTTTTGTTTCAATTTGTTATTATAACTCCGAATCTAATGAGCCGATTAAAAAGCAATATATATGTGAAAATTTGTATATAGCATGGGGAAAAAGTTTTCAGAATTCAATAAATCGAAAGAAGAACAATAACTACTCAATTTTATGTATATCAAACAAACAAGTTAAATTTTGTGAAAATGAGCGAATTCACTTAATTGTGAATAAATTCGAAAAAAATCCATCGATTTTTATGATTGATATTTCATTTTGTTGGTATTATATGTGGCTTTGTGACAAAGTAATAAACCTGAACAAGTTCCGCCGTTTTCGATTTTTCATGATTTTTTTAAAACAAAAAAATTGGATATTTTCATTTAAAAAATATATTTTTTGTTTCAATTTGGGAAAAAGTTTTCAGAATTCAATCAATCGAAAGAAGAACATTAACTACTCAATTTTATGTATATCAAACAAACAAGTTAAATTTTGTGAAAATGAGCGAATTCACTTAATTGTGAATAAATTCGAAAAGAATCCATCGATATTTATGGTAGATATCTCATTTTATTCCTATTAAATGTTAAATGCCGTTTTCGATTTTTCATGATTTTTTTTAAACAAAAAAATTTTATACTTTCACATAAAAAATATATTTTTTGTTTCAATTTGTTATTATAACTCCGAAATCGCTGAGCCGATTAAAACGCAATATATATGTGAAAATGTGTACTCAGCACGAGGAAAATGTTTCCAACATTCAATCAATCGAAAGAAGAACATTAACTACTCAATTTTATGTATATCAAACAGAAAACTTAAATTTTGTGAAAATGAGCGAATTCACTTAATTGTGAATAAATTCGAAAAAAATCCATCGATTTTTATGATAGATATTTCATTTTGTTCCTATTACATGTGGTTTTGCGATAATGTAACAAATCTAAACAATTTCTGCCATTTTCGATTTTTCAGGATTTTTTTAAAACAAAAAAATTTTATATTTTCACATAAAAAATATATTTTTTGTTTCAATTTGTTATTATAACTCCGAAACTAATGAGCCGATTAAAAAGCAATATATATGTGAAAATTTGTATATAGCATGGGGAAAAAGTTTTCAGTATTCAATAAATCGAAAGAAGAGCAATAACTACTCAATTTTATGTATATCAAACAAACAAGTTAAATTTTGTGAAAATGAGCGAATTCACTTAATTGTGAATAAATAAAAAAAAATCAATTCATTTTTATCTTCGATATCTCATTTTGTTGGTATTATATGTGGCTTTGCGATAAAATAACAAATCTAAACAATTTCTGCCGTTTTCGATTTTTCATGATTTTTTTAAACAAAAAAATTTTATACTTTCACATAAAAAATATATTTTTTGTTTCAATTTGTTATTATAACTCCGAAACCGCTGAGCCGATTAAAACGCAATATATATGTGCAAATGTGAACTCAGCACGGGAAAATGTTTCCAACATTCAATAAATCGAAAGAAGAACATTAACTATTCAATTTTATGTATATCAAACAGAAATGTTAAATTTTGTGAAAATGAGCGAATTCACTTAATTGTGAATAAATTCGAAAAAAATCCATCGATTTTTATGATAGATATCTCATTTTGTTCGTATTACAGGTGGCTTTATGAGAAAGTAATAAATCTTAACAATTTCAGCCGTTTTCGATTTTTCATGATTTTTTTAAAACAAAAAAAGTTGCTATTTTCACGTAAAAAATATATTTTTTGTTTCAATTTGTTATTATAACTCCGAAACTAATGAGCCGATTAAAAAGCAATATATATGTGAAAACTTGTATAAAGCATGGGAATTCAGAATTCAATCAATCGAAAGAAGAACAATAACTACTCAATTTTATGTATATCAAACAAACAAGTTAAATTTTGTGAAAATAAGCGAATTCACTTAATTGTGAATAAATTCGAAAAGGATCAATCGATTTTTATCTTCAATATCTCATTTTGTTGGTATTATATGTGGCTTTGCGACAAAGTAATAAACCTGAACAAGTTCTGCCGTTTTCGATTTTTCATGATTTTTTTAAAACCAAAAAATTTGATATTTTCACATAAAAAATATATTTTTTGTTTCAATTTGTTATTATAACTCCGAAACCGCAGAGCCGATTAAAATGCAATATATAAGTGAACATTTGTACATAGCATGGGGAAAATGTTTTCAACATTCAATCAATCCAAAGAAGAACATTAACTACTCAATTTTATGTATATCAAACAGAAAAGTTAAATTTTGTGAAAATGAGCGAATTCACTTAATTGTGAATAAATTCGAAAAGGATCAATCGATTTTTATCTTCAATATCTCATTTTGTTGGTATTATATGTGGCTTTGCGACAAAGTAATAAACCTGAACAAGTTCTGCCGTTTTTGATTTTTCATGAGTTTTTTTAAACAAAAAAATTTGGATATTTTTACATAAAAAATATATTTTTTGTTTCAATTTGTTATTATAACTCCGAAACTAATGAGCCGATTAAAAAGCAATATATGTGTGAAAATTTGTATATAGCATGGGGAAAAATTTTCAGAATTCAATAAATCGAAAGAAGAACAATAACTACTCAATTTTATGTATATTAAACAGAAAAGTTAAATTTTGTGAAAATGAGCGAATTCACTTAATTGTGAATAAATTCGAAAAGAATCAATCGATTTTTATCTTCGATATCTCATTTTGTTGGTATTATATGTGGCTTTGCGACAAAGTAATAAACCTGAACAAATTCTGCCGTTTTCGATTTTTCATGAGATTTTAAACACAAAAATTTGCTATTTTCACGTAAAAAATATATTGTTACGAAATTGTACTTGAATTCAAATATAACGATTTTAAGGGCTGATTTAAAAGTAGCATAATGGTACTTTTAAATAACAGTGCTGTAATGGCAGACTGTAACATATCTGTGGGCATTGTTAAATAAAAGCTTTCAGTTGATTTGATCGTAAGTTGGCAACGCTGTATTCGAATATTCAGTTAAAGAACATTGTAGAAAGTACACCACAGATGGCGTATGATCTAGAATATTCGAACTTTAACATTTAAAGAGCTTTCTAGATGGTAAGGCAGTGTTATAAATAGTGGCAGAGGTTGCAGTCGTGAGTGAGTTGATCAGAGACGCTTTTCGAATAAACATCATCTGAGTGCCTTAAAGTGTGTTGTGTTTTTCAAGTAAATTCGTGTACATTATAAATTGTGTCTGTAATTCTGAGAATTTATAAACCTGTATAAAAAACATTGAGTGGCTATTTAATTCTGTGGTTGTTGTACATTTTAAATAAATAAAGAGTTGTTACAATTTTTAAACTACTGAACGGCTTTTATTTGCAATCAAAAGTATCCGGTTTATTAAAAGGAAATAAACCAGCGTTTTGAAAAGGTTAAAACGTAACAATATGTTTTGCTTCAATTTGTTATTATAAACCGCAGAGCTGATTAAATTGCAATATATAACCGGATTAAAGGTTATGTAAATTTGAACTTTTTTTAAGTTTACTTCAATAAAATCGAACTAACCGTTTTTGAGTTATCATAAATTATGTGGAGAAACATTTAAAAAAATTCAAAATTTTAGAAACAAAATTTTTAAAAAAAAAATCTATCCATAGAATTTAAAAATTTTAACATTTTAGTACTACTGGAACCACAATACATCAAAATTGTGTAGTGTAGTTTAAAAAGCTTCCAAAATTTTTTCGATTTTGTTGATACTTTGAAGATCACCTTGTATACCAACAGGGCGATTAAAAGTTATAGTTTTAAAATTTTAGGTCCTTCTATCAGATTCTTTTATGGAGTTTATTGTATTTGTTAAAAGCGTAAGAAGCCTTTTTATCAATATTTGTTAAAGAACCGATAAAAAACTGACAATCACGCTGAGTTATAACGATAACAATTGATCGACATTAATATCAATTATATGAGTAACAGTAGCTAGGCGTTAACTGATATTGTAAAATGATCTAATTGCTTAACAACCAATTATGCGAATTATTTACATTTCTTTATTGTACAGAACAAAATCATAAATCAAAGCAAATATTAATTAAAACATTTGATTAACCAATTGAATTAAGTAGCCACCTAGTTAACCATGTCCTACATCACTATCTATTACGACAGCAAGAGAGTATAGGGCAAATGCTACATAATACTTTTTTTACACAATGACGTGAGATTGTAATCATAAGTGATCAGAGAAGCACTTCACATAGGTATTTAATCGCAAAATATAGTACAAACAACTAAAAATAGTATACACATATTTCTTTTTATCAGATGGTACCAGTATAACTAAAATAAATAAAAAGCTAATTATTTATTTCGCATACATATATTGTACAATGTTTAATAAATTTCATATATTTTTTTAACAATAAAATAACAAAATAATAATTGAAGTAACAGCCAAAATAATTTTGTTGTTATCTGCCTGTTTTGTGATTGATAAAAAAAATAATAATGGTTTTGATTTTTTTTTTGAAAAATAATTAAGATTTTCATAAAATATTATTATAGAAAACAAAAATTTAATCTTTGGCATAAAATTAATAACAAAAAAAAAGTAGAAAGTAGTGTTAAGTACTAAATAATATTTAAAATATCTAATAATTTAATTAATACAGTTGAGGTTATGTTATATTTTTGTTTACAAGAGAGTTACCAACTCTCTTACAAGTCTTATTATTGTTTGTCTTTCTCTTATTTCTAGTTAATTTAAAAATAAAACATAAACTTAATATTGCGACATTAAAATTTCAGTACTTTTGTTGGCATAATTAATTAATTAATTAAACTTATAAATAATGTTAAAAGAGTACCTTAATTCATAAACTAACATAAATAATACTTAATGAATGAACATTAATTTCATAACCCGCCCTTTTTAAATAACTTTTAAAACTAATCTAAATAAAATTTAACCTTTAATTGAGGCGTGGTAGTGCCTGGGCTATTTGGACCACTGTCGCCATTATGTCTTGATAAAAATGGTGTAGATTCATCATTACCTTCCAAACGTCGCAGCAAACGATCCTGATCGCTTTCTCTGGGCGTTGTGGGTATCTCTCGTTTGGGCGAGTGTATGCCCGCCAAATTCACCTTGGTATTAATGCGATTCAACTTTGTCGGCTGATGATCCTGGAATATTTGTGAATTTGCAAATACGGCCAGGATTTCGGGTCCCAGCATGGGTACATTTGTTTGGGTTTCACGTCTATAGACTTCTTCGTCAATTTTGCCATTACTGTGTTAATGAATTGTATAAATATTTATGATTTTTTTAAGAAATTATCAAAAAATTGAATTGTTAAATAGTATATCTTCACACAAACAAACTGAATAGATTGTTCAAATTAATCATGATCAACTTAATTGAGTTGCTGGTTAGTTGTTCATGATGCTGTTAGTTTTATTAGAGTTAATTTTCATTCGAATGTTTGTATTTTATTTATCAATTAGTACCTGAATAATGCAGATGAGTTTCCCCTTCTTAGCGGTTGATCGACTATGATTTGTGGTAAGGTTAAATTATTGTTGTCCGCTGGCTGTATGCGTCCCAAGACATTGCCATTTTTTTGTGATGCGATATATTGCTCATCATCATCGGGATTGTAATTGGCTAAAATTAAAGAAATATGATTAGTGCTTATTTTTCTTCTATTGATTATATAAATTTTAAGTTGAATTGTTAAAGATAAACAAAATACGATTTGTGATTCATTGAAAGTTTATTTACTTAAGAAGATTCATAGGAATTTTAACTTATTTTTAGAATAGTGTTAACGAATATAATGTCAGAAAGTCGAAAACATGCAATTTGTCATGATAGCCAGGAAAACTTAAATTAAGCCTATGTTAGAAATAAGGCGGAACATGCTATATATTCGGTGTATATCTTAAAAGTTGGGGATTTTATCAAATTTTTGGCTATTATTTAGAAACATTTGTACAATAGAAATTTATTCAAAGTATTGGCCAATTACATGTTTGGAGTAACCATTTTGAGAAGACGCTGAATATAACGCTAAATGAAACAGATGACTTTACCTATCCAATAGGAATTCAGATATGCAATCCCTCATAACTTCCCTTACTGAAGAATCAATAAAAGTAGGACTAAGAGCTAATATTAACAAGACGAAGACGATGGGAATTAATGCCGTGAACACAGCTCAGTTTGCAGTTAATGAGCAGGTGATCAGTGAAGTGAGCAGTTTTGAATATCTAGGCAGCATTATAAGTATAAATGGTGGTACAATACTTGTCGTGGAAAGCCGACTGAAATAAGCTAAGGGCAGATATGCAATGTAGTGTAAAGTGTGGAGGTCAAACACAATTAACGTTGCAACGAAACTAAGAATATTTGACGCCTGCGTAAAATCCATCATGTTATAAGGGTGCGAAACATGGTTGCTTACAAGGCAAATTGCAGACATTCATCAATAGATGTCTTCGCAATATTTTAAGAATATGGTGGCCTCAAAGAATAACTATCGACAATTTGCTATTAGGGACCAACCAAAGAAAGGTTGAAAATGAAATAAAGAAGCGTAAATATAGTTGGCTGGGTCACACTCTAAGAAAGGAACAGTCTGAGGTCCCACATGCTGCACTTGAGTGGAACCCTCAGGGATTTCGAAGCGTTGGTCGACCAAAAACATCATGGAGAAATACTGTAGCTAAGGAGACCAGGGATTAAAAATAGACTAAGTTCAAATTAAAATTGTTAATGAATTGTAATTATGAATATGTCTTAATAATAATAATATATTGGCCATTGTTATCTACGGCCTTATTCCACGGCCAAGAACGAATTAAGCCAATACGGATACTCTGTTCCAAAGTGAAGCGTATCCCAGAGAGAGTATTCTGTATCGATCGAAACAAATTGAAGCCGGACGGGATAAGGTCTGCACTATTAGTCGGGTGAGGCAAAACTTCCCAACCACTTCATTCTAAAAACTGTTTAACAGGTATTGCAACATGTGGCAGAGCGTTGTCATGATGAAATATTAAGGTTTCATGTCTAGCCCTGTGATGGTCTGGTCAGATTACAGCAACTCATAATATATAGAACGCTTTTGCTCCCACCGAATACAGAGCATTACCTTAATACCATGGATATCTGGCTTTGGTAGCGATTCGGCTGGTTGGCCGGGCTACACATACGATCTCTTACGCTTCGAGTTATCATCTCAAGTAATGAGTCGGTGCAAAAATGATTTTCTTTTATAGCGTTCAAGCATTCTTTCGGACATGCAAAATCTTCTTTCGAGGTATCTCGGCTTCAATTAGTATGGTTCCCAATTTCCCTGCTTTTGGATGAATTCCGCTGCTCGCAAACATTTTGAAATTGTTGCTTGAGTAGCTCCCAATGATTTTGCTAGCTATTGTTTGAGTTTGACAGCAATCATCATGGAGTAATGCCTCCAATTCTTGGTTTTCAAACTTTTTTGGCTGGCCTGGGCGATCTTTGTCTCAAAATCACCACTTCTTAACTGCAGAAATCATCTCTCGCACGTTGAAACGAATGGAATACATTCAACATAAGATTTGGTGAGCAATCGATGTGATTCAGCTGCACTTTTTTCAAATTAAAGAAGTACAGCAAAACTTCCCGAATATGACGGTTTGCTGGCACAAAATTCGACAAAACAATTTTGCTGTTTACACTATAATGTTCAAAAAATAAGTGAGAATAAATGAGAGATGTGAACCCTTCAAAATGACATATACGTTATTAAAAACAAAAACCGCTTTGAAAAGGTACGCCATATATTGTAAATCTCGCATTTTTAAGCGAATTTTACATTTTGTAAGCGTATTCAGAAACCTTTATACACAAGAGTAAAAAGCGAAGGACCTCAACTCCTGGTACTCTTATTAAAACTGTCATAAAATATGTGGTTGTTATAACATTGACCTACGTAAATTGAGGTCAAAATAATAGATGAGTTTATGTTGTCCTAACGTTTGATTCTAAGGTGGAAATGGAGTACCAAAGATCAACAAGTCAAACTCCAACGGAATTAGAACGATGGAAATCAGGAAGAATGCAAAATCTACTAGACATATAGAGTTGATATCACTCTATATTCTATAAAGGATTCCCTTAGTTTTTTAGGTTTTAAAATTTTAAACACTGTCGAGTTTATTAAGTTTTTGAAGCAATTATACGGGAACTGTATTGTTAATTAATTGAACTGATTAATGAACACGATCATTAAGAGGTATAATTTTAAGTCCAAATGTGATAATTAACTTTATATTCAAGTAAATTAAAATTAAATTATGATGATTCTCCATTGATTTAATATTTTGAAAAGATGACTGATGTAAAATTTGCTTTTCTTTCTGCTGTTCTTTCTACTAATTATATAAATGACGAATTTTCTACACAATCTATTCTCTTGCTGATTATAAAGGCATTTGCTACTCTTTAAAGAACAATTTTGATATTGGGACCATGAGGCAGTACATGAGAATAATTCACTTATAGAAATCTGTGAATGTGTCATTGCTTCATCTGCATTTAAAGGTGTTATGAATATCTGGCATTATGAATATCTTGAGCATTGGAATAACCTAATTTTGTAATCGTCGAAACTAGAAGCTTATTTAAAGCACATGCATTCTATCAAAAATGCATTAAAACACTTATATATGTTCAAATGACTATTTTGGAGCTTAATACTGTTCATATGTGAAACAAACTCCCTCAGAAGTCTTCCCTGACAATTAAAATATTTAAAAGTTTAGGTCTGCTCCCTGAATCTTCCATTTCATAACATACTCTCTTAATATAAACTCATGCTTGATTAGGAAGTTAGAGCTGACTGCTGGTTCAACTATATAATAAATGAACTTGCGATTTGATGTATTATGATGGTGTTCTATCAATCCTCCATAGTTATTACGCACAATACAAAATCATTAGCCGACTGAAAGCTGAACTTTTTATTTCGTCGGATTGTATTCATAAAGATTATCTTAGGCCACAAACCGTAATTTGCCAATTGAGAATTAAGTAATCTAGATTAAGAACCGATTAACTGTGTTAACTTTATTGGAAACATTGAACCATGATATATCAAAAAACCCAATCGTATTACGAAGACACAAGCCAGCACTGTGATAAAATACATTTCAAAGGAAGTAGACCTTTGAAGAAACCACGGGAAAATTAATAAAAATACGTTTAGAAATTGAAGATTAATTTCCATTTTTTAAATCCCCATTGTGTGGCAGAATGCAATTATTAAAATTTAAAAGATGATACAAATTTATCTTGTATTTGCAAAAAAAAACATTGATCTTCAAGATCGTAATATTTAATGTCTTGGTTTAAGGGGATTCCTTTAAAAACACTCAACTACGTGATTTAAAATTTAATTTAAATATGCATGATATCCATATTAATTAGAAAATATTATTATTAAAAATAAAATAATAAAACTATAATAATTTGTAAAACCTGGGGGTTTTAATCTAGATATAGTCACAGAACACATGTGGGAAGTTTGATCGAATATGTGGGAGATGTTTTAATGATTATTGGCATAAGTTGGTTGTAAAAAAAATGAGAGTTCTATATTCGGCCGTGCCGAATAGTATATACACTTCATCTTAATATAAAAAACAGTATTTGTACAAATAATACATTTTTAATAGACTAGTATCTCCGGAATTTGAGAACACAATTTGTATAACACCAGTTTCACAAAAAATGTTAATACAACATAAACGTTTAAAGTGACTACAGTCTAGATTACTTAGTGGCACTTAAGTGACAATTGACTTCACGCTAGACTACCTGGGATGAATAAAGTAACCAATTAGCTTCTCTTTGAACTACAAAGAGCACATACATGTCAATTGACCCAAAACCTATCAATTGGAGTTAGCCAAGTGATCAGACATTAGTGACAATTAGGGTGAATTCCAAAATGTATGTTAAAATTTAAAAAAAAACTTATCATATAAGGGATACATTGACTACTTGCTTAACTGATGGGATTATCAAATTTAAAGTCACTTTCGAGAACTCGCCGATAAATTATTTTTAAAGGCTTTATTCATAATCGATTTCTTAATTTATTAAAGGTTTATAAATCAAGTTTTGTATGGAAATTAAGAAATTGATTATGAATATGTGGGTAAATGTTTGTACTTATTGGATGTACAATTTGGAAGAGGATATAAAAAATTTCACCAGAATCGAAAACCTATCTCGGCCTTTTATGCATTTAATTAAATGTTTCCTTAGGTCAATTAACCTAAAACTTATCAATTGCAGTTACTGATCAGAGATTATTGACAATTACAGTCTATAATTGATGCATTGACTACTTGTTCAACTGATGGGATTAGCAAATTTAAAGTCACTTTCGAGTACTCGAAAATAGTTGGGGCCGATATGGAAATGTTGTTCAAGAAACCTTTGGAAAATTAAAAAAAATTATTATGAAAATATAGAGGTAAATGTTTGTACTAAAAATTATAGAATTTATTGGATCAACACAGATAATTCAGAAAGAATTTCTGACGGATTTTTGGGGCTTTAGTTCTATAACTTTATTAGAGGCAACATTTTAAATGGTTTCGCATATTTCTCTCTCATTTATGGACCGTTTTGCAAGATCTTGATTTCTGACATATTTGAGTTCAATTACTTTATTAGATGTACAATTTTGAAAGAGATATGAACAAATTCTCTAGTAAACAAGTAAGATTGTACTTCAAAATACAAATTTTAAATATTTTTAGGTAAACAAAAATTTTTTTTTTCCAAATTTGGTTTTTTAATTTTTTGGAAAATATTTTTTTCGAATTGTTATTTTAAATTTCCAACTTACTATGGTCTTATATACGTCGTCTTTGAAATATATATCATTAGATATCCATATTGTCTATATTAATGACTTAGTAATCCAGATATAGGTCAAAAATCGAGGTTGTCCTGGTTTTTTCCTCATATCTCAGCTATTTGTGGACCGATTTTGCTGATTTTAAATAGGAAACTTCTCGAAAGCATGTCTGACAGAATTATTGAAGATTTGGATCCCGAAGATATCTGGGGTCTTCAGAAAATTGATTTCAACAGACAGACAGGCGGACATGTCTTAATCGACTCCGCTATCTATAAGGATCCAGAATATATATACTTAATAGGGTCGTAAAATTATATTGTGGAAATTACAAACGCAATGACAAACTTATATGTATGTATAAACATCAGGTTTCGATGATATTTTGGTCATTTATGAAGCAATTTGGATGATTACACTAACAATTCTGAAAATATTTTTGACAGGTTATTTGAGAGCTTCCAAAAGTAAATTTTTTAGTATAAATTTTGGATAAAAAATCTTTTAAATGTAATGGCTAACTTTCATATATTTGGCACTGATGGTGAACGGTATAACAAGAATGACACGGTCTATGCTAGATCCGATTTGATCAATAATATTTATAGATCACTTATTTTAACACTAAATAATCTCGAGTTGCCAACTACTTTCATATTTATTAACAGCAAACAAAAATTAAAATTAAAAAAATGTCCATTGATCTGACCCCTACAACACAATTTTATCAAAAACAATTCTAGCCAAGAAATTCAAAAATTTCAATTTCAAACTCAGCTTTCAAAATGCTCAGCAAATATTGAATCATCAGCATTGCAAATCATTAAGTGTCATAAAAATAACTAAATTAGTCAGAAGCCTATAATATACAATTTCATTATTTTGCATGCACGATTAAGGAGTGAGATCGAAAAATTCATAACATACATATATGTTTATAAAAAAGAAACCACTAAACTTACAGCTTTAATTTTTTTTTTATTTGATTGAAATTATTATTACAATTTACAAAAAAAATTATTTTTATAGTTTTAATCACTAGTGATGAAATTTTGAACCTTTTTCGGAAACCCTTCCATTAACGTTTTTATAGTGCTTTCTGTCACTTTGCTCGAACATGTAGTCCATCTCCGTTTAAAATCTACCACACTTTTGGACACCTTTTTTGTACTCTTCAATTCTCTTTTAACAAGAGCCCAATATCTCTCCACTGGCCTTAGCTCCGGGCAGTTTGGAGGATTTGCCTCTCTTGGTACAAATACCACATTATTGTTCTTGTACCACTCAAGGGCTTGTTTGCCATAGTGACAGGATGCCAAGTCAGGCCAAAAATAAGTGGACACATTATGAAGTCTTATGAATGGAAGCAGCCTTTTTTGTAAACATTCCTTGATGTAAATTTCGGTATTTATAGAGCCCGTTGTAACAAATGAGTGGCTTCTTTTGCCGCAACTGCATATTGCTTGCCATACCAAGAACTTTCTGGGAAATTTTGTCTGCTTTTGGGTCCTAAACTTTTCTTCAACATTCCCTCGAGCATCAGCAACATAAAATTTTTGACCTGGAAGTTGCGAAAAATCTGCCAGAACATACGTTTCGTCATCCATTATGCAGCAAGAATATTTTTTTATAAATCTTGACTTCAATTTCCGTGCTCTGTTTTTGGCCTCTAAATTTTTAGTAGCGTTCCTGTCAGGAACTTTTTGAGCCTTGTATGTTTTTAAACCTGCATTAGCTTTAACTTTTCGTACCAAATAGTCCGAGCACTGAGCTAACCGGGCTGCTTTCCTACCGGATGTGTTGGGAGCTCTTTTGAAAATGCGTTCTATTTTTTTGGCTTTAGAAACATCATGTGGACCATTCCTTCTACCTGAACCAGGTTTTCTATCAACTGACAAGTTCTCCCGGTACTGTTTAATAACATTGGAAACAGTTTGACGGCAGACCTTTGTATGCTTGGCCAACTTTTTGTAAGACCAAGTTGGGTTTTGTTGAAAATATTTAATAATTTCAGTACGCACTTTTTTCTGGTCACTCATTTTAATCAGATTAACAAAAAAATTAATATAATTGACATTACACATAATAACTGACATGTTTTTCAAAGGTAACTTGATCAAAAAAAAATTCAAATAATACTTGGGTTAAAAAATGTAATGAAAAACGTGTGTTAAGAATTTTTCGATCTCACTCCTTATTACACTTTAACGTAATGACTGAAGAATTAAATAAATTTGTTTAAATCGTAAATTGTTTATCCCTCCAAACCCAGTAGGAAATAACTGCTGATAACACCCACACACAGCACTTACCAATAGATTCATCGTAACAAAATTTTTCCTCAAAACAATTCCAATAGAAATCTTCCCAGCAACTGAAACAACAAAATAAATAAATAAAAATTATTATTAGTATTAAGTATTACATAAAAAAAATAAACACAATTGCATAAAAAACAAATTATTAGGTTTAAAAGCAACAACGAAAAAAATTGTTTATTTTTTACTTACTTTTGACAGCAGCGACACATTTTTTATGGCTGGAGTTTTGAAAATTGTTGTTAGACCGACGGTAATGTTTTTTTTAAAAAAAAAACGCTTTGTTTTAAGCGTTTAATTAATGTTTGTTGAATTATTTATTAGATTTGTTGTTATTTTTAGTTATTTTAATCAGCTGCTAATATAATGTATTTATTTTTATTAGATTATTATTAATATTTTATTTTATTTTTTGGTAACAAATACGACAATATGTGTGTTTAACGTTAAAGGTCTCGTTTAGCTCTAAAAGCGTCAAGAAACTAAAAAACCGAAAGTACAAACAACAAAAATAAATACATATGAATAAAAAATCTCAGCAATCATACATTTTATATTTATTATTAAGAATACGCTCGCCTTTGAGAGCGTAACAGAAGTTTTATAAACCCGATCCGATGATACATAAAATGTATTCGGGCCTGCGATTGTTTCTTAACGTTTGTTAAGATTCTTTACAATAAAATATAAAAGCGTGACTATGACTGCATCTGAGTAACTGACGTACGGACTGACTATGTGTCTGGCTACTGGTTTCCCATAATGAGATATTTTTTTTTTTATATTTTGTTTTGAGGACAATTTTCATTAGAGTGCAAAAAACGAACAAAATTTATTTTCTTTAACAATTCGCACCGATTCATTCAGCAAAAACAACAACCACAACCAACACACACTTCACCTGTTTAAATAATTACATTGTAAAGAGCTGGTGAAAGAGAGAGAAACAGAGACAGAGAGAGCGCAATAGCTTGAAGTAAATTAAATAAACCATGTGAGCAGAGCAAAGAAGAGGTGTGTATGCACGAGTTTGTGCAAGAGAAAGAATATAGATAACGTTTATTATAAGCCCTATTAAGTATTGGGGGTTAATATAAATTTGGAACTGTAAAATTTATAAATAATTTGAAATCATATGACGTTAGTGGCTAAAACAATGTGGTGTTGACTATTTCACGTGCAATGTAAATAAACACTTGAGTAAAACTCAAAGCTGCCAGATCATTTATGATATTTTTTTATAATTTTTTTAAAATAAATAAAAAAAACAAGTAAGAGAGCTATATTCGGCTGTGCCGAATCTTATATACCCAAATTATAATTCACCAAATTATACTTCAAAATACTAATTTTAAATATTTTTAGGTAAACAAAATTCATTTTTTTCCAAAGTTGTTTCTTTAATTTTGTGGAAAAAAAATATGTTCGAATTGTCATTTAAATTTTTTTTTTTAATTTTAAATTTAAATTTTTTTTTTTTAAATTTAAAAAAAACAATTTTTTTGGTAAAAAAAAATTCGGTTTAAAAAATATTTTTGTCCGATTTTGACCCAGTTCCAACTTAATATTGTTTTTTACTATTTTTTGTTTTTTAATTTTTTTTTTTTTTGGTGAAAAAAAACAATCGGGTTAAATTTTTTTCCGATTTTGACCCATTGTAGGTTCAACTTACTATGGTCTTATAAACGTCGTTGCAAAGGTCTTTGAAATATCTATCAATAGATATTCATATTGTCTATATTAATGACTTAGTAACCCAGATATAAGTAAAAAATCGAGGTTGTCCTGTTTTTTTCCTCATATCTCAGCCATTTGTGGACCGATCTTGCTGATTTTAAATTGAAAACTTCTCGAAAGCATGTCTGATAGAATTATTGAAGATTTGGATCGAAGATATCTGGGGTCTTCAGAAAATTGATTTCAACAAACGGACGGACAGACGGACATGGCTTAATCGAATCCGCTATCCATAAAGATCCAGAATATATATACTTTACGATCCTATATACTTTATCGGATCGGAAAATTATATTGTGGAAATTACAATCGGAATGACAAACTTATTGTTACGTTTTAACCTTTTCAAAACGTTGGTTTATTTCCTTTAAATAAACCGGATACTTTTGATTGCAAATAAAAGCCGTTTAGTAGTTTGAAAATGGTAACAACTCTTTATTTATTCAAATGTACAACAACAACAGAATTAAATAGTCACTCAATGCTCCCTTATACACGTTTGCAAATTCGCAGAAATACAGACACAATTCACAATGTACACGCATTCACTTGAAAAACACAACACACTTCAAGGCACTCAGTTGATGTTTATGCGAAAAGCGTCTCTGATAAAACTCACTAACGACTGCAACCTCTGCCACCATTTACAACACTGCCATCTAGATTGCTCTTTAACTGTCAAAGTTCGAATATTCTAGATCTTACTAATACATACGCCATCTGTGGTGTACTTTCTACAATGTTCTTTAACTGAATATTCGAATTCGAATACAGCGTTGCCAACTTACGATCAAATCAACTGAAAGCTTTTATTTAATAATGCCCACAGATATGTTACAGTTTGCTATTACAGCACTGTTATTTGAAAGCATTATGCTACTTTTAAATCAGCCCTTAAAATCGTTATATTTGAATTCAAGTACAATTTCGTAACATCATATATACCCTTCTCACGAAGGTGAAGGATATAATTAAAATAAATATAAATAAAATTTCACCGTCCCTCTAGTCTCTATCGTTATGAAATTATTGTCGGAAGTGTATCTTATTGAGTGATCGTCACAAAATATTTTGTACGGAAGGTGCCACGCCAACTAATCTAATTCCGAATATATTCAGTTAACAGTGATAGGAAAGTGATTCATACAAGGTTTAAATTCTTTTACATTCATAGTTCTTCAGACATTCGAAGTTAACTATTTACTTCGTATGGGAGGTGTCACGCCCGCTGATCCAACCCCGATAATTTTCAGCCAAACTATGTAAAATGATAAGAGGGCTATTCGGACAAAGTTTGAATAATCTCGTAATTATAGTTCTCAAGATATTTAGAAATAACTGTTTATTTTGTATGGGAGGTGACTCACACCCTGTTCCCATCCTTCCCAGTTTTTGGTTAAACTTGATGCAGTGATACGAAATTGATTCATATAAAGTTTGAAGACTTTCACAATTATAGTTCTCGAGATATTGGAAAATAACTATTTACTTTGTATGATAGGTGCCACGCCCACCAATACAATTCCGCCCATTTTTAGCCAAAATCCGTATAGTGGTAAGAAATTAATGCATACAAAGTTTATATACTTTTATGATTATAGTTCTTAAGATATTCGAAATTGAGGATTTACATTATATGGCAGGTGCCACGCCCACTAATATAATACCGTCCATTTGCAGCTAAAATATGTTTTTTTTGTTTTGAAAAAAAAACACAAACGGCAAAGCATTTTGCTTTTCTGCAGAAACAGCCAGAGTCTCTGGCAGGAATCGAACCCGCAACCCATGGATTGATAGTCGAGCACGCTATTGTCTAGTCTATCGGGGCACCCTGTACAATAATAAGGGAGATATTTGGGACAAATTTTAATACTTCCACAACTATAGTTCTCCAGATATTCGAAAATAACTATTAACTTTGTATGGGAGGGTCCACAACCCTATTCCGATCCGACCCATTTTTTTGCACCAATTGAATTTCTGCAGATATTCGAAAATAACTATAATATTTAATTGGTAATGGATGGTGCCACGCCCATTTTTTCAATTTCGTTCATTTTCAGCCAAGTAAATTCCGCGAATGTATTCCATAATAACTATTTACTTTTAATGGGAAGTGCCACCCCCACTAGAAATTTCTAAATTAAGTTTAGGTAGATTAATGTGGTTTTGGTGGATTTTTATATATATTTTTATTATTTATGTATGTCGAAGGGTCTTCCAATAGGGACTTCCAAACTTTGACAGTTGATAGCGGACAAATTGTAGAAGCTACATCTGTCGAATTGGTTGTCATTTACTCTGTTTTAACAAATCTCCATGGACGGATATAGCGGTCAACAACACGTGCAAATAGTAAAATTGTTTTATCAAACTGTGTTCCGCGCTTCGCCCATATTACGCTGAACTTCTGTCGTATTTCCGACTATGCCAATCCACATGAGATCCAAGAGCATCCAATGCATCTTGAAAAAGTCACTGTTTGGTGTAGATTTTGAGCTAGTGGTGTCATCGGTCCATATTTCATTGAGAACGACGTTGGCCAGGCCATCACCGTCAACGGCGAGCGCTATAGGTCTATGATTACCAACTTATTTTGGCTTGAATCGGATGATATGGACTCCAACGATATTTGGTTTGAACAGGTCGGCGCCACACAGCTCATGTGTCATTGGACATTATGCAAGTGGAGGTGAAGCTAACTGGCTACCGGTATACTTTTTCTTGTGGGGTTTTTTTAAGAAGCCACATACCACAGCGGCCCTTAAAGCCAACATAACCCATTACATCTATCAAATTCAGCCTAATTTATGCACTAGAGTCATGTAAAATTGGACATTCCGGATGCGCCCCACCCATCGAAGCCATGCCGGACATTTGCACGATGTTAAAGAAAGAAAATACCAAAAAAAAAAAATTGAAATATATCAACTTTTGGCAGGTTTTCTCATATTTTGATCATACCTCTGGTTCTACTTTACCGCTTTTGCCCAGTTTCAAAACCAAGAATTTATATTTATATACTTTTTTGTTCTACAATCAATATTTCGAAATGTTACAAACGGAATGAGAAACTCAATTTGGTGGTGGGTATAAAAATGAATATATTTTTGTATATTAGTGCACCTATAAATTAAGAAAGGTAAAATAATTTCTTCGATGAAACAGGCTACAAATTGCGTTAAAGTTCTTCGAACATGAAATACTATTAAAGTGGGTCCATCAAAAAACTGTGTTACCCAAGATTATCTGACTAATAATAGATGTATATAAGATTCATCTCCTACAACTTCCTTGGAAGCCCTCCAATGATACTCTCCTTCGTATTGGCTGGAGCCGAACAGAATAAGTGGGACATTGTATGTTCCTCATTATAACAGCTTCTACCGTAGTCGTTGAATAGTATATCCAATATCATAGCATAAGATCCTATAATACTGTGTCCTGTAATGGTTGATACAATTATCCTAATCTGGTCATGACGGAATACAATAAGGGCCTTGTTGACTTCACAGGTGGATTCATTGGACCACCTTGTCTGTGCAAGTCTAAACATCTGCTCGTGATCAATCATGTTACAGTTTATAAAATAAATATCAGGATATGGCTTAATCGCTTCATCAGACATCATCACACCCCGATTGAGCAATTCTTCAGCTATATCATTACCCAGGTTATAATATTCGTAGTCCGTAGCGATCTTTTGAAACCCAACAAGCGAAATTCTTCAATATTTATTTCGCCACAATGCTTTTTAGATCATTTATCAGTTATGCGGTATAAATCAAGAAAAATATCCCTTTCGACGACCAAATATTCATGCAGTAGCCAATATATGTGAGTGAATCAAATGACTACTCATGATTCAATTCAAATATAAGTTTCATCATATAAATACAATTTTATCCCACTAAAAGGCACTCAAAAGTTATGAAATACCCCTAATAGTCGTCATACCATAATTATCAACATTTTTATGTCAGCTGTTTAACACCGTTGTTAATGGTTTTTCGTACGTACATACCTACAAATACGTCTCACAAGTATGATGATATTCCTTCGTAACAACTAACATATTTGAAATTCATATTGGTATATGAACATGAACATACAAGTACATATAAAGCTATTTCGGGCAATTTCGTCTACGCGTTTTAACAATATGCGCTGATAACTGAACAATCAGCAAACCAGAAAAAAAAATACAAACAAATCAAGTAAAAAAAAAATAGTTAGTACTTTGTAAAACAATACATTCACTATAAACAATGTTGTGCGACTGACTCAATATTTTGTGCTCCATGTAGACATAGAAGCTCTCCTCAGTTAAGTCCAAAATTAAAATACAAAAGTACATACATAAGTAACAGGGATGAATGCTTTGGTACAACTTCTAATTTGTTGGTACTATTTAAAAAGTACAACGATTGCTCATCGAAGCTTATGGTGAATGTGTTCCATCGGTTTGCCAGTCAAACAAATTTGATGACCAAGAATTGGAGGCATTACTACATGAAGATTTTAGACAAACTCAACAAGAGCTTGCAAAATTATTGGGAGCTACTCAATCAGCTACTGAATTATTCTTTTATGATTTTAATTCATTATGAATTAGCTAAATTTTGAATTAATACATTGAATTGAATGGAATTTGAATCAATTCAAACGAATTAGGCAGAAATGAATTTCAATTCAAATGAATTTGTAAAAATGAGTTGCAATTCATTTGAATTGAATTGAATTGATTTTGAATTAATTCAAATGAATTAGAAAAAAGAGTTGCAATCAATCAAATTCAAGAGCAGATCTCTAGGGGTAATGAAAAATTTCTCATTTGAATTGCTTTTGAATTAATTCAAATGAATTAGCAATTCATTTCCAACTCCGAAGCATATTTAGCAGATTCTCCAAAGTCATTAGGTATGCTGCATAATTATCCGACGGTTAAAAAGGCTTTCTTTAAATTTAATGCTCCGTTACCATCGTCACACAATTTCAAAAATTATTAATTGCTTCTTGAATATTAAATGTATTTTGTGGTTCAGCGTATTTCAAAATAAAAATCAGTTCTTTTTGAAGAAACAAACTCCAAACACCATGTTTTCATTGATCAGACGCGGATACAGGACAAGGCTTTTAAATTTTTGTACTGGATATTTCATGAGAAATTTTTCATTCCCCCTGCTCTTGAATTTGATTGATTGTAAATGAATTGCCAACTCTTTTTTCTAATTCATTTGAATTAATTCAAAATCAATTCAATTCATTTTAATTGGAAACGAATTGCAATTCATTTTTACCAAATTCATTTGAATTCACTTAAATTTCATTCAATTATTATACCCTGCAGCACCATAGTGGGGAGGGTATAATGCGTTTGTGCAGATGTCTGTAACGCCCAAAAATATTAGACTAATACCCACCTTAAAGTATACCGATCGACTTAGAATCACTATCTGAGTCGATTGAACGATGTCCGTCCGTCTGGCTGGCTGTCCATGTAAACCTTGTGCGTAGAGTACAGGTCACAATTTTGAAGATATTTCGATCAAATTTGGTATATATTATTTTTTCGGCCCAAGAACCAAGCCTATTGAAACTGGCTCAAATCGGTCCATTATTTCACCTAGCCCCCATACAAATGTCCTTCCGAAATTGGATTTTATCGGTCATAAATGTTTAATTTATATATGTATCTCCACAAATTCCGCTCCAAATAAGTTTTATATATACAAAATTCATGTCACCAAATTTTGTTACGATCGGTCCATAATTAGTCATAGCTCCCATATAGACCCGCTTCCGAAAATCACTTTAACGTGCATAAATCGCTAACTTTAATATAAATTACACGACCTAATTTCATGGTGATCGGTCCATAATTGGTCATAGCCCTCATATAAGACCCACTTCCGAAAATCACTCAAAAATATAAATTATTGAAATTTTAAAAGAAAAATGTTTTTGCTCTTTTACTTAGTGCGAATTAATTCAAATATGAATGATTAATTTACAGCTCTGTTGAACGCTATAAAAGAAACTCATTTTTGCATCGTATCATTACTTGCGATGGGAAATGGATCCACTGCGATAACCCGAAGAGTAAGAAATAGATCGTATGTGAAGCCCGGCCAACTAGCCGAATCAATACCAAAGCCAAATATCCATGGTGCGACTAAAAGGGTCCCATCAATTATGAGCCGCTGAAATCTGTCCAGACCATTACAGGGAAGCTGTACCGAACACAATTGATTCGTTTGAAGCGATCATTATCCGAAAAATGTACAGAATATGCGGGCAGCCATGAAACCGAAATATTCCATCAAGACAACGCTAGGTCACCTGTTGCAATACCTGTTGGGAAGTTTTGCTTCACCCGCCTTATAGTTCAGACCTTGCCCCGTCCGACTACTATTTGTTTCGATCGATGCTAAATGCACTTCACTTCAGAACAGATTATCCAAAATTGGCTTGATTCTTGGAATAAATATGTTGCCAGAAAGATGGGAAAAGGTCATAACTAACAATGGCCAATGCTTTGAATAATACAAAATAACCTAGTCAGAACATTTGTTCTCACAACAATTGCATTAAACACCAACATCTTTATACAGCCCAAATATGAAAAAAATTCCCGGGGAGTTTTTCCCTTTTCTTTTTTTTACCATAGAATTTGATAGGAAAAATAAGAAAAGGGAAAAAACTCCCGGGGAATTTTTTTCATAATTGGGCTGATAATATTATAAAGATAGTACCTTAAAAGGTACTATTTATTGAATCCCCCTGGTACAATTTCTAACTTTCATTACCCACCACTGATCCGAATACTACATATAATTGTGTATCTCGTAAAACAATGCTGTTAGCAAATCATAGTTGTATTGAAAACTTTTGGGATTTTACTTTGTCTTGATAACTGATAAACAATTTTATAAAAAAAATAAAAAATTGTTTACTTAGCATTTGGTTAAAAAAAGTGTTGATTTACTTAAATACTCTTTAAAAGAGAACTCTGGAATGTTAAAGATACAGAGAGTGCCAGAGTAAGCGATTTGTTTGGAGTTTAGCCACCAACAAGAAATTGAGTATTATGGTTTTATGTTCAACACCTACATTCATACAGAAAATTAAAAGCCAAAACGTAATAAATAAATTATTATCTTTTTTTTAATAAAGAATAAACTAAAATAAGAACACATATTTTTAGGCTGAATATTAAAATTGTGCTGTAGACGTGCAGTCTAGTCTGATTCTAGGAACAATGATCGAGCGAAATTGATTTGGTATTCATAGACATACAATAGCTGAACTGGTTATTCAGTGGCAAACAACCAATTTAATTGAATTCTTTTATAAAAACTGATTCATCCCCAAATAAAAATTATTTAAAAACAAAACTACTACTGGTGTAGTGTATAACATTTTTCTGAGTTAAAGCCAAAAATATTAATGAAATACTTTATACAAATCCTTTTAACAATTCCAGAGTGTTAATATGAAGCTTTCAATTATCTCATATACTTTTTCTCACATGAACTACAATTTATGTAGATTTCTTTAATCCAACGAAATTTTTACTTTCATGTACTAGAATTCATTTCAAAGTCTCTTTTGATATTTAGAAGCAAAATGTTGAGCTCCTTAGTAACTGATTCTAGCTTTTTGAAATATCAAAATGTCTATTCCAGCTGCTATCAATAGCATCCTAATCCATAACACCGTCCGACAAATAGAGAAAAAATTGGTTAGACACGAACCGGATGATATACGACTGAAACTATAAATTTAATGGAGACAAACTGTGTTTTCAGTTTTTCATTTCGTGATCCTGTGTCCTTTTTTAAGGACTACAAAGTTTTAAAGAAGTACATTTTTCAAAAAAATATTTTAAAATACTTCTACTGATCAAACAATGTCAAATGAACAAGGAGAGTTGTAAAATATTTTGGATTATCTTTATTTCATCCTGTAAGGATCAAAAAATGTCTAAAATGTCATTTAAAGTGTTTATCCTTTAATATCCTTTAAGATTGCCAATAAATTCCTTTTATAAAAATAGTGCGTTAAAGACCCAAATATTCTATACTAAATGTCAAAATTGCATCCTTTATATATTTTATATTAAAATATTAAAAAAAATTTATTAGAATACAAAAAAGTTTTATTAAAAGAAGTGCATGTTTAGGGCTGTTGTTTGCAACATACAAAAATATTGTCCCAACACCCACCTTGAAGCATACCAAACTGCTCAAGATCACTTTCTGAGTCGACTAAGCGATGTCCGTCTGTCTGTCCGTCCATGTAAACCTTGTAATCAAACTACAGGTCGCAGGTTTAAAGATAATTCGACAAAATTTGGCACAAACCTTTATATTGCCCCAAGAACAGAGGCTATTGAATTTGGTTAGAATCAGCCCATTATTTATCCTAGCTCCCATACGATTGCCCTATTTGAAAATAGTTAAGCTCTCATAAATATCTTAATTATAAACATATTCAAACTAAAATCAGCACAATTAAGTTTTATGTAAGCCGAACTCTCACGACCAAATTTTGTGACGATCGGTCAACAATATTCCATAGCTCCCATATAAGCAACATTCTCGAAAATGTCATTAATATATATAAATATCTGAAATATGTCAGTATCGAAATAAAATTCTACAAAAAATTAAAACTTTGAGCCACTGTAAAAAATTCAGACAGCTGGACTATAAGCTTATTCTACAAAAATTATCTACTCAACATGCCCTTTCAGAGTTATAGGGTCGCTATTCTGTTCCAATCATAAAGTCTGAATTTGTTGGACAGTGTTATTAATATCTTAACCTAAATTATAAATAATGTTATTATTGCCACAGCAATATCCAACAAAAAGTATTCATCAATAGGATTATCTGGCTAGGTCCAAGGTTTTTCATTTTTCTAAGTAGTCAGTGACTGTCAAAGGATAGCAATTATATTGCAAGGGTAAGCATTTAATCTCCTCAAGTATTGTTAGTTTAGATTCGAAGACATGAGCACATGTTAGACGATGGTCGGTTTTCGAGCTATAACCTAAAACTATTTCCGACAGTCAGCGCTTTTTTGGACTATTTCGTCTAGGCGTTTTCAAAATATGCTAAACAATCAGAAAACCAGAAAAATGCAGAGTAATCATGTTTAGGAGAAACGCACTCGATTAAGGCGTTTCACTTATCTTATAATTTTACTAGTTAATATTACGTTCCCACTACAATTGGATCTACGCGTCAACTCACCAACAGCTGTATCAACCGGAAGTTTTTTCCCCAGGGAAGAACTTCCAACAACAGCGGAACTGTTACAATAACTGAGCTGAAAGTTTGTGAGTACTTTTCTTCAATTATCTAAACGAAAGATATTTAGTTTTTTTTTCAAAGTCCTCCTTTAGGCCTGTCATGGTCTAGTTGGCATCCCTGTATCAAGATATTTTACATGAGCCTGTTCTGGAATTCTGATATTATTTATCAGTACAAAGACTGTAAATAAAATAAAAATCGAATGAACTGGCTCAACACTCGGAGCAGAAGACAACAAACAAAATAAAGGGATTATTCAAAAATTAATCAGCCTTATCGTGTAAGGCATTGGCGTTTTACTCCATCGACAGTTTCGTACTAGATTTAAAATAAAATGTGACCTGTTTCATTAATTTATTACGAAACTGTCGATGGCATAAAACGCCAATGACTTATACGATAAGGCTGATTATCTAGTCTATACGAGGGCGGGTCAATAATTCCGTGACTTTTTAAATTTCCCGCCTCTTAACTGAAAGGGCAACACTGCTCCTGTTAACAGGCATCTGTCAGTTGACTCTGCACCATCTATTTCAATGGGTAAAATGTGGTTTACTGAATTTCATTGTTGCTGTTCAATGTGGCTCGGAAGAACGTTCTGGTCGTCCAGTTGAGGTCGCTACACCCGAAACAATTGAAAAAAATTCACGATTTGGTGATGGCCGATCAGATATTTAAAGTGCGAGAGATTGTGGAAGCCATAGGCATCTCAAATGGATTACTGGTTTAAATTTTGACTGATCAATTGGTTATGAGAAAGCTTTTCACAGGATGGATGCCGCGTTTGCTCACAATCCTATTCTACGGATATAGCCCTGAGCAACTATTTCTTGTTTCCAAACCGGAAGAAATGGCTTGTCGGAAAGAGATTTGACTCCAACGATTAAATCATTTCACAACAAAAACGTATTTTGATGACCTCGACAAGAAAAATAAAATGATTTTTTATCCAAAAACCAGTATTTCATTCAAAAAGTCACGGACTTACTGACCAGCCCTCGCAGTTTTTCAATCATACAAAACACAAGTATTTTCCGTGATAGGATGGAACCTAGTAATTTATATGATCATTGACAGCATCACGAGAATTCCTGAAAAATAAATTGAAGGACATGTTAGAAAGAGGACGAGACACTTGAACATTTCTGGTTTCTAAGTCAATGGTCGGCATAAAGATAACATGACACTTTCATTCTCTATTGTAATCTGATTGTGTTTCCTGTTTAGTTTTGTTAATTTTTAACAACTTCGTTGACTATCATTTTCCGCCTCTGGTGGCTATGACTGCCAGTAGAACAAGTGAGGTTGCAAAAATCAAAAATTTCATGTGCCCCTAAAAAATACTCTGAATGTCGAGATCCGGTTCGAAGGACCACAGTCGCGGTCACGTGCTCGCCGAAGCCTTACGTTACCTAACCCACCGCAACAAAGAGCGCAGCAGCGGTTGAATGACCTGCGTCTACGCCTGCAACAACAACAGCAGGTTATTCAACGGCAACAACAACAACTACAGCAACGACAACAACTACAGCAACGACAACAACTACAGCAGCAACGGCGACAGCAACACCGGCAACGACAGCAACAACGGCAACGACAGCAACCACGCCAACCATTGGTTATACAACCCCCGATTACCATTGCGGAACCGGTGCCAACACCAGCCTCAACCCAGGGGCTGGTCAATCAAATTGTTTCGGTCCTCAGCCAGCTGACCGGGTCAACGGTTGCACCAGTGCAAGGGGGCCGGCATGTCGAAGTCCGGTCAGGCCACCTCGAAGACGATTTGATCGATCTTCATGATGAGCTTATCGACTTCGATGACGGCCTTATCGACCTCGACTGAAGGTCCCCGAACACTTCCTGAGGGAGTTTCGGAACACCTCCTAGGAGGTGTTTAGAAGAAGCCGAGCTTGGAGCCGATTAATATAGTAAAAAACCGAACGACCCCCGGTCAGAGTTTTTATTTTAAATAATTGTTTTAAAAAAAAAAATAAAATTAAAAAAAATCCCATAATAAAACGCACTCCCGTGCTCTTATTAAATATTAAAATTGAACAACCAAGTGTTTGTGTCACCAAAGGCAAAGCAAGTGAGTAATAAATAAAATTCTAAATTTTATTAGTGCTACGTTCAACGCTGTTGTTGAACCATCTTTGTTAACCATTAACAAAGATAAAATTAAGATAAAGAACAAATTTCCAAAATAAGAGTTGGAATTTGTTTACTGAATAAACCTGTTTTAAAGTCCAAAATTGTCCAACTATTTCAAATATGCTACCCTTATTACAATCAGATTTTTGGTTTAGAAGATATAGCCATTTTCAGTTTTCAAAAAAACAGACCATTTTTAGGTAATTTGGTCCGCTTTCAGATACAATATATCGAAAACTATGCAGCGGATCGTCATTATTTTTGATTCTATTGGTAGATCTATTTATTAAGAAAAGAATTAACAAAAATTGTAGTGTTTGCTTTGTCCAGATAAATCGATATTTCTCAACTTTGATGGAAAAAAAACTATCAATTTCTATTTTTGCCATATTTTCAAAATAAGTTCTTTGATTATTCCTTTACCTAATGAAAAAATTTCCAGCTGCCCGTTTTCGCCCCATTTTTGGCTAGAAGTAAAGTTTTTAAAAATGACATGGTATGACCGTGAAAAACCAATCAATAAAATTTTTTTCAAAAAAAATTTTTTTTTAATCTTTTCTGGAATAATTTTAAATCATAAAAGCCTTTAAAAAGATACATAAAAAATTAAAAAAAATTTAAAAAATAAATAATTTTTCTTCCCATAAAATTTATTTTTCCACAAATTTCAAATTTGCTAACCCATAAGCAAGCACCTGAAAGGCGTAGAACCATTTTCAAACACTCATTTCATAGGCTGATCAATTATCTATCATATTATGCCTTTTAAATTTTTTGATTATCTCATTTAGTTCAAAAGTTATGATTTTTGCAACGAAAAAACTCAAATGGCGCCACTGTGCGACTACTGGTTTTTAAATATTTGTTTAACTAACACAATACCAGACCTATAGAGTCTCATAAATAGCCCAGGAAATCGTAGTAGAAGCAAAATTAATAATTAATCTAAAATTGTTTACAAAGTAAGTAGGGTATCCCAATAGTCTAGTTGATAGCGAGCTAGTCTATTAGTTTGTAGATTGCGGGTTCGATTCCCGCCAGATAGTGTTATACTACAATAGGCTGATGACCTACATACATACATTACTATTCTTGGTAAATTGAAATAGTTATTTAAGTTTACAAAGTATTTTTTTACTGTCCTGTGGTTACTCATTCAGTTCTCATTACACGTGGAACTTCTAAACAATTTCAAATGCGCAATTTCTTTTTTTTAGCATTAAAATAACTCCAGCAAAGCAAAAATACATGTGTTTGCTAAAATATTTGACAACAAATTATTGTTATTTATTGATACAACTCAAACTTAGCCAACCTTAAAATAACTTCCTACTAATAAATTGTTTTCATGAAAAATAAACACAAACAAAACAAACAAAACACAAAAAAATATCAAACACCTCACATTTTAAGGTCTTTCCATTATTAAAAAGGCCTTTTAACTGTTAATTGGAAATAGACAGTTTTATTAGTGGCAACATAATAATAAAATATAACATAAATTAAATAAACATTTGGTTGTTTGCTGTTGTCACAGTCATTCACAGTCTGCAGTCAGTCAACCATTTATTTGATTTTTAGTGATACATAAATTAAATTATTTCAACAAAATTCATTGTGAATTTTACTTTGTTTTGCTGTTTGGTTCAACCTCTAGCTTATAGCAGTTATGTTATGTTTATAAAACTGTTTGAAGTCAGATCAGATTTCTCTTCTCCTTTCCTCTGAGCAGCTTTTCTAAATTAATAGAAGATCAATTTAGTTAAACAACTTTTCTTAGTTGTTTAACTAAGTTAAGATTTCACATAGTGTAAGCCTAGCTTTAGTTGTCATTAATTTTATTCCAAAATAACATATATTTTGTTGTTTATATATCGGAATTAATTAATTCCAAAAGAAATATAGAATACAAAGACGAATGTTAGATGTTAATACTGATTTAGTAGATTATAAATGAAATTCTTTAGAAATGTGTAGTGGTTTCCCAGTAGTTAGTTAAGTTGAAGTGCGTTTAACAGGTGTTAAACTTTAATGAAATTCTAAACAAATATGTAGGAATTTAACTGTTTAGAAATGGAACTTTTAAGCAACTCCATCAGTTTGTGTTCTATTAAACTTAAAATCTGTTCTGATTTTATCTGAACAACAATAACAAATGTTTTCTATTACTGGGTCCATGAGGACCTGTCTCACTCATGCTTTGGATGCAATTCTACCCATCCCACTCTTACAGAGTGCATCCAGATTACCGGGGATATGCTGTGTAATGCCGGGTGATCTGGTTGGGCACATGCGCATTCTAGGCGTCTTTGGAAATGATTCTAGTATTGCAATATCAGACTATATGTCACCAACTTTGATGTTACATAGGAAGTTTAGGATCCTTATACCTGGAAGGGACGAAATCAGACATGATGGCTGGATAATGCCGATCAAATGTGGTTTACTGATGGTTCCAAACAGGCTAATGGTGACACTGGAGCTGGTACTTGTTCATCAATATTTCAGGCGGAGATTTACCCCATCCTTTTAGTCTCCAATGAATGTTTAGGAAGGAGATTAAGGAATACCAAGATATTTGTTATATCGTATAGCCAGGCTGCTGTTAGAGCCTTATCATCATACGAAGTGAGGTCTGGTGTTGTTATGAACTGTTGGATATCATTGAATGAACTCACACTGTGCTGGGTACCTGGCCATGAAGGTCACGCTGGTAATAAACGCGCTGATTGTCTTGTTAACAGGGGCGTCCGGCGGTCCTGAACCATTCTTTGGAATCCCATATGGATACACTATGGAACGTATTTGTTCTTGGTTTGAAGCGGAATTTGCCCAATTTTGGGGTAATTTACCAGGACTAAGACAATTCAAATGGTTCATTACCCTATCCAGACGTAGATCCCATTCGTTGCTTTCGATTGGAACATATACAATGTGGTTTAAGGCAGCACCAATTTATTTTAGGTAATGCTGAGAATGAACAGTTCAGGTTCAGAACATGTTCTATGCGACTGCCCAATGCTGGCAATGTGCAGAACTAAATGGTTCGGAAGAGCCTTTATGGCCCCAGGGTACGTAGTTGATCTCTCACCAAATGGAATAGTTGGCTTCATACGTAGCCTAAATATGTTGGGATGAAAAATCTAAGGCTATAGACCCTATGGTTCGCAGTGTGTAAAGCCTCACTAATAATAATCTTATATATAAAAAGAAGTGTACATTTTGATGTCACCACTAACTGCGAAAACGGGTCGACCGATTTCAACCAAATCAGGGTACGTTGGGAATGGTCTGTAGATGGTTTATGTGAAGTTTGCACGAAATCGGCATAGTGGTTCCGGAGATATGACTTGACCGATTTTTATCAAATTTTCAGTGAATCTTCAGATTTTTGATTTTTGGTCTGTGGGCGTAGTAAAATCAAATTTTTACACTATACCGCTAATGACACTATACAGCTAATGATTTCAAGGTCAGTAATTGTGGCCAAACTTTTGCAAATAAAAAAAGTTAAAAAAAAATCAAAAAAATTAAAAAATTATTTTTATTTTTTCTTTCGAGAAATAAATGTTTTTTTTAATTCCCAACGATCAAACAATGCTAATTTCGTTACGTAACATCATTCTAAAAATTTTAAACCACGTCGACAAATCAGATTTCGTTCCCGCCGAACTTCTGCCAAATGCAAATGAATATTCAATCCGTTGTCGACAAGGTATTCACAAGTCTTACAACCAACTACAAAAATCCGGATTGGCTGTGGGAACGTGCAATTTTGGTACCAAAAAATGATGATGTCAACAAGCTCAATGAGCGAATTAATTGAAACTGACTGGCGAAACAATGAAATACAAATCGATTGACACAGTAATGAACGAAGAACAAGCCTCAATTATGCTACTGAAACATTGAAGGTTGGATCACAGATAATGTTTCTCCGCAACATAAACGCGCCAAAATTATGCAACGGAACACGATTGACCATCAAAAAATGTTCACCAAATTTAATTGAGGCAACAATCATAGGAGGCAGATTAAAATGGGAAGACGTAATGATTTCACGCATACCAAAGATTTCCAACGACAAAGCATAAGGCCAATCGTTGGCTATTGCTGCCTTACATTTGGAAAAGTCATGTTTTGTATGTGGTTTGCTCCCGAGTAAATAAAAAAAAGAAACGAATATCCCCTGTCCTTATGATGAATTCATAAATATAATTTGCCTTAAATACATCCGTTTCTTTTTTTTAAGGGCATATCATGACACTGTACTTATAGATATCTGCTACAACTTTGTCAAATGACCACCTCAGTGTTTCGCGTGCGATGTCAGTATAGACACTGTATATTCAAATCGAGATGCAATATAAAACAGAATTATTGTAAGGGCCAGCAACGCAGACCGGGTTCAGCTAGTAATAATATAAAAAGTACAAACTACTAAAGCAGTCAAATTTCGTTACGAAGCTGTGTAAGTTTAAAATTTATTCTTTAACTCTTTCCGGTTTAGTGGTCACCTTTCTAACCACCTCTTCTAGAGTCTTCAAAGAATTTTTAGTGACATCTATTGGCATTTTGCCAAACAATTAAATATTTTTAAGTCATCGTTTAAGTTCTTTGGCAAAACTTTGGTGTCAGGTTGCTCTGGTTAGATTAATATATTAATTTGAAAATATTGTAAATCGCAGTTTTTTAAGGGATATTCCCGCATTCAATAAAAAAGTCAGAGTGTTTATTGTTTATCAAAGTCAGTGTTAATTTGTTGTTTAGTGTTTGTTTGATTGGGTTGTGCTAACAAAATAATATTTTATACTAAACTCTTAAATAACGTAAATAATTAGGTGGTTAGATTACTAACCACTGCTACTGAAATAGGTTTTATATAAAGTATTTCTCTACATTTTGTAAGGATACCGCATGTTCTCAATGAACATTAAATTGAAGATATTTTGTTCGAAGGTATACCTTCTGATTCAAATGTATCTGCAGTCTTGAACTCGCCGAAAAAGAGAATTATTAGGATCAAGTCGATCTGATGATGATCTGAAATTTGGCTAATGCTTCTGTTAGTGACTTATCTATCCAAACTGCTGTGGTGGAACCAAAAATGGTGATCAAATTATCGATTTTAAGAGCCGGTTGATTACACTGAAGTTAAGGATATACCAAATGATATAAAAGAATTGGAGAAAGTCTCACCTACACAGCTATTTCGTTTGTTTTGTTCAGAAAACTTAGTCAAAATGATAAGTTTTCAAACAAATTTATATGCTACGAAAAAATGCCAACCGTCATGGCGGTTTTTAGCTGTATTTTTATTATACACTTCACCTTCGTGAGATTTCATAAATATTTCAAATTACGGATTTTAGAACGTTTTTTGTCTCTCCAGTAATATTTCTGAAAAGCTAATGAGGTCAAATTTTTTGCAAGAAGGTATGTACATCGAATTCAATTTAACGTTTGGTAAAATCATCACTAAGTTTTTAATGAATCATTAGTAAGATTTAGCCAAAACTTATAGAATTATGCGGAATTTAATTTTAATTTTTAATAGTTTCATTATGTGAAATTTAGTCTGAAAAAGTTTTAAAGTAGACTCATCGTCCTCTACTAATTAGAATCATTGTAATTCTTAAAAATATTAATCTAAAGAGGTTTGTATTGTAAATCAGCAGTTTAGGTTTCAAATAAGACCAATAATGTGCATACAATAAATATTAAAAATGAACAAAAACGTGAGATTTATTAATTTTAGTCCCAAATTTTAAAAACCGGTTAACCGAGTGATAAAAACCGGATAAACCGGTTAACCGAAAATCAACATTTTAAATTAACCGGTTCGCAAAAAACCGAGATTTCGAAGAAAACCCGGTTTTTCGGTTAACCGGTTTATAAACACTACTAAAAATATTTAAAATTTTTATTTTGAAGTATAATTTGGTGAAAGGTATATAGATTCGGCACAGCCGAATATAGCTCTCTTACTTGTTTTTTTTTCTTATTTTTCGTAATAAATATATGAACCCTAATTAAAGTAAACATGAAATTGTTTTGATTATAAAAACATAAAACTGTGGCTGAAAGAGTTAACTCAGTAAAAGAGATTTTTGTCGAAAGAGGTAAACAAATGTATTAAGTCTTAATTTTTTTGAAATTTACTAGGGAAAATCCTCCAATCAATCCTTCAATTAACATAAAATACTACTTACAAATACTTTCAATTACTCCTCAATTCACTTATACTCATTGCTCAATATCCCTTTCTCTTCAAATATGTTTAAACGTAGTTTAACTAACCTCTCCTAACTAAAACTACCTTTTAGTTTAACTTGAAACTTTACTTTTAAGTAATAAACTTCATTTTGAAATGTTTCTATTGTAAACATATTTTTTTCAACATTTTTAACTTTAATGAATTCCATAGAATTTTAGATGAATGAATAAATAATAAATAAAAATGATTAGACGATAATTAAAAAAAAAGATTTAAGAATTCATAATAAAACATTGTTTCCGTAATTGTTATGAATATTTTTTATTGAAATAAAAATAATGAGAGACTAATTAAAATAAATAATTGAATTTTTTTTTTTAAAAATTCCAAAAATAACACTTAAATAATTATAATTGCAAAATTATCATACTTTAAGTTTCCTGGTAAATTTTCTGGTGTTAAATTGAAAATCTGTTCCTGTTGAATTCACTTAATACAAAATCATAAATGTCAACGTTTGTATTTTAATGGCTTACAACTGTTAAAATATTTGGAGTAATATGGTTTGTTGACAGATGTTTTTATTTAAATGTCAACTCATTTCAGACATTAATGTTTATTAGTTTAAATAAAATAAAAACCCGAAATATCAGCTATAATTATACGAAATATTATTTTTCTAGGGAAAAACTTGATAAAATACAAAGATTTAAAAACTTCCCCCTTTATTCAAAAACAACTTTTTATTTTTTCAAGGGTTATAAAAAAAATGTTCAATGGCAATTTTATTTTTATTTAAAACTTTGATAAAAATTAAAATCTCATTGTAAATAACAGCTTTTCTGATGAATTCTATTAATTTGTTTAAACAAATTTTCTATTGTAAATTTACACCATTATCATAATAACAATCGAAGTTAACACCCTGCAAATGTAAGAATTTTAGTTACAATTAGAACGAAATTTAATTTAAAATCCCCTGTATTAATATTAATTATCACCTGTCTCCATTGCACAGAGATAACTGTATAACTGTAGAATGTCGTGTTTTAAAATTATCGAAAGATATTATTGATAAAAATAATTATATAGGAAAAATTTTTCAGCAAATAAATTGCATAACAATACAGTACATCCAGTATAAACCAGATGTAACCAACATTGCCACCTTTAACAATATGAGTTTTAAATTTAAATATCTTTATGAAATAATAAAAAACAAATAAAATGCGAACAAATTTTTGGAAATTCCCAGTTTATTAGATTTGTAATTCAGAATAAGTTTATAAAGAGTCTTTCATTAAGTGCTTCCTATCGTTGTATTCAAATAAAACCAAGTTACGCCGCCGCGCCACACAGCGAAGCCCGAAATGTTGAATTTTCCATAACTCTGGCGAATAAATCAGGCTGAATTTGACCGATGGCATGTATTATGTTGACTTTGAGGGGCGCTGTGGTTTGTGGCTTACTTGCATAGACCTGCGGCGACGGCCTGGCCAACGTCATTCTCAAAGAAATATCTATCAATGACGCCGCCAACAAAAAATCCACAACAAACCATGACTTTTTCGAAATGCATTGGACGCTCTTGTCCCCCCCCCCCCCTGGGTGTTATAAGCCCAAATTAAAAACTTAAACTTATCAACACCCATCCTCTATAGCCACTGGAAATTTTATTAAAATCGGGCAATTCGTTTAGAAGTTACAGATTTATTTCCACTTTTTTTTCCAGATCCCCCAGTGTGCGTCGTTCTCTATGATCTTTTACCTTCAGATCTTGGGTCAGTTGAATTTTGTACGGGTTCAGGCCCAAGTCACAACTTAAAATTCTTCAAGTTGTGGTCTGCGAAAGGCCGAGTTCTTGTGAGCGACTCATATCTTTCGTCGTCGTACGGTTGTTGGTTCATTGTTTACTGAACCAGGGAACTCAACTTTATCCACCACACTGCGAATAGTCATCTCGGTAGGACGACTACTTTTATGGTATAAAATAACCAGCACATAAATTTACTTAAAAGATACGATTACATTGACACGGCCTCAGCTTCTAATATTGAAAAAAATCAAAGATTCCAAAATAAAATATTAAGAATGATAAAAGCAGCGCCCTGGTATATGAGAAATATTAACATTCATAAGGACGTAGGTGTCTTCCTGGTGAAAAATTAAATAAAAAATTAATTAAAATAGTCACAACTTAAAATTCTTCAAGTTGTGGGCTGCGAATGGCCGAGTTCTTGTGAGCGACGCATATCTTTCGTTGTCGTACGGCTGTTGGTTCATTGTTTACTGAACAAGGGAACTCAACTTTATCCACCACACTGCGAATAGTCGTCTCGGTAATACGACTACTTTTATGGTATAAAATAACCAGCACATAAATTTACCTAAAAGATAACATTACATTGACACGGCCTCAGCTTCTAATATTGAAAAAATTCAAAGATTCCAAAATAAAATATTAAGAATGATAAAAGCAGCGCCCTGGTATATGAGAAATATTAACATTCATAAGGACCTATGTGTCTTCCTAGTGAAAAATTAAATAAAAAACAAGCGGAGTCATATTTGAAAAAGTTAGAAGTTCACCTTAACCAACTTGCACCAACATTAATGAGAAGTAATGGCTACATCCGACTAAGAAGAAGGAATTCAACAGACCTGCGCTGATGATAAGATCTATAAATTAAACATCATTTTTCGTCAAACTGATTGATAGTTCACATTATTTTGTGAAGATACAATAAATAAAAATACGAATAAAAAAACAAATCGGTGGGTAAAAATTACCAAATATATTTACTCCATAAGTAACTAAGCACTGATAGATAGATAGGTTAGGTTACGTGGGTTACTCGCAATTTAGCGAGTTCTCTCGGAGACCTTGTGGCTCATTGTGGTACCCTTAGAAAAACGGTTACTCTTATGCCGAGAATCATACATGAAAGGAGGATAGTTTCTCTCCCTAATTTCCATGACTATGTGACTCTTGTGGTCCCCGTGAGAACCAACCGGTACTTCTAATAAATTTGATCATATTAACTAGTGACACATCTCTGAGACAGTCCAGATCATGAAAAAGAGCTCTACGAAGATGTATTAGTCTATGCACTTGTAAGGCCGGGCAGTCACATAGAAGGTGTTGTAATGATTCTTCCTGCTCTTCATCTAAACAACTTCAACAAAAGCTATAATATGGTTAATTATATCCGTAAGAAGCCAAAGCCTAGTCCTATCCTTTGTCTGTGTGGGCCAGAGCATTCTGGATATTCTGCAAGTGATTATATTTAACCACCTGAGTTCGGTCTCTCTCAAAACCAAATCATCTATCAAATTCGATACAAGGGAATTTGAATATTCATTCACACTACCTTGGTGACCTTTGCGCAAGAGCTACGTCCAGGAACGACCCCTTGGTTTCGCATTTATCAGATACTTCAACATTGTTTAAAGGTGGACAAAGATAGTGCCCATTTTTTCCTGATAATACGGCATTAGTTTCCCATGTAATCTCAGTTTAGCCCAGGAGCTTATACCTAATTAAAAACTTTCAATATTAATTTTTTTCCCTTACCTACATTTGGGTATGGGATTCGAGAGCGATTTTAATTCCAAAATCAGGAAATGCTATTTTTATTATCCGTTGACTTAAGATGATCTCCTTATTCTATCTCAGTTTATTAAACTTTGATATAGAATGGAGGGATAATACAATGATTTTTATTCCAATAGCAAAGAAGGTGAACGATTTAAGACCAATTTGTATATTAGGCGGACTATTATTAACGATGGACAATTGAGACAAAAATTATATCTTGGCAGATGAGGACCTAACCTGTCTATATCAAGTTATTTAACTCTGGATGGATAACATAATGATAACTATACAAAGTATTTTAGTGAAACCTGTTAAAATGTTAATGGATCTGTACGGGTTTAACCGGTCGTACAACCATAAATAACTTATGCACTAGAGATTCCTCTCCGCTACAGACGTCAGTCACAGTAAGTCCCACAAGTTGACGTCAATATCGTTAGACCAATGGGAACACTAATGGATTTTCAATTATATGATCATTTTAGTTTCAATATTTTACCTTACTCAATGGGTTTATCAGTTGCTTTCATTATGATCATAACATGGATAACACAGGCCGACAAAATTTGACAAAAAAATCGAAACCCAGGAGATAGAAACATTTAATTTGTTTACATTCATAGCGAAAATACCAAGAATGTAGAGAAAAACAGGGGTTTTTCAAACTTTAGGACCATTATTTTTAAGGCAATTGGTAGAACTTTCAAACGACATAACAAGTTTTATAAATAAAGGTGAATTCGCTGTTATAACATCTCGAAAAACACGACGTTTCTTCACACTTTTGGCTAAGATATCTGGTATCAGGGTTAAACATTTTAATAGCGATTAATGTACCTCTCAGAAAGTATTACAGATGTCAAATTCGCATTGTATCAGGCCATCAAAGTGACATTAACATGACATGAAGAATGAGAACACTAAACGGTCATCATAGAGATCTATTTATCACACCGTTCCTCCATATTCAGGGGTAGCTATCCATCTTGTGTAGCCAACCAATCATGTCAATAAATGTATGGGATCACCGGCAGAAAGACATGTCTTATCAGTGAACGTTTAGTGACTGATATACCATTCGTTATCTTAAGTCGCTAACGAATGGTATACTCTGATCTGTCTTGTATTCGGTTCTAGTCGGTTCGGATATGGACTACACACACGCACGTATTTCTTGTGTTTCCATGCTCCAGATGCATTTAGATGCATTTACTTGTTAGTAGAGTTATTATTCTCATACTATGACAAAATTTTGTGTAATACAGAAAAGAGTATGAATCATAAAAATAGTACTATATTTCGATTTTTCTATTTTGAAACAAAAAGTGTAATTTTACAAAATATTTTTAAATCCCTAGGAAAAAAATATTGGCCCCTCTCCCAATTAAAATATAGTACATACCTGTATCAAGATTTCAATTTATTATTAGGAAACTCTTAACAAAACAAAACATTCTATAGAAATCTTTTTCCCGAAGTCATTAAAAATCGTGATCGATGTTATTTTTGTTTGTTTTTTTTTATTTTGCTAATGACTCATATTCGTTTTCCATTAAAGATTATTAAATAAAGATAATTTTATTTAATCAATTGATTTGCTAATTATTTTCACATGCATAATATAACCAAATTGTTGACGTATACAAACATTTTCTTAGCATGTCTAAAAACACGCCTCTTTTGAGTAAAATAAGAATGCATTAAATTGAAACATTATTGGAAACATGATTGCAAAATAAATAATCAATAGGAGGGTAATCGGAAAAGTTATTTAAAAAAGTCAAAGAGATTGAACATTTTGTTTTTAACAATTAAATTTTCAAAAGTCTGATGGATATTTTCAGTTCTATAAATAGAAAAAAATATACTGCTAAATACGACTTGAATATTTATTATTTATGTATTATTAATGAAAACGAGATTTCTCTGTCATCCACAATTAATCTTTTGGGAGTATTTCAAAATCTTATAAAGTAGCCAGCTGGTTGCAGATTTGACTTCAAATTAGGTCACCACCAAAACAAACTACCTTCGGAAGGTACGCTTTATATTCTTTGGAAAGAATATAAAGGAGCCAAATAGGGCTCCTAGAGCAAGAAATATTTTTTATATATCGTACGCCATAGATAAATACACATAGATCGGAAAGTCTCCTGTCAAAGACCTAAATCAGTTGTCAAAAACCTAAGAGGTAAGAATGTATTAGTCAAATAAATTACGTAAAAACAAAAAGACGAGAGTTCTTTTGTGTGATTATTTTGAGAAATTTTTTTGTTTGAGTTTTTTTCTAGTTTCCGCTCTATGTGTATTTTTCTATGATTTTGGCACTCTGAATACAAATATGATTTTTGAGATATTTTCGATTTTAGGTTTTCACTAAATTTTTTTTTTTAAGTTTTATTTTGGGAACGTGGAATTTAATTGAAAATCTTAAAAACTGTTATGGTTTTCAAATCTAGAAAAGTTAAGCTCCTAATTAAGTAGCTTTTTCTAGTTTAATATTTAATGATATTTGCAGAATTATGGAATAATTTTTTCAGTTTATTCTTATCACAGCTAATATTGGGTGTATGACTTAAAAATGTGGGATCTTCTGAAGGTGGATTTTGTTTTTATTAACTTATACATACAGTGGTGGCCAGGAATTTAAGACAAAAATTGTTTGCTAAATTCCACGTGATTGTCAATTATTTTTTCAAATATTTTCACAAATATGTATACATGAGGACTGTTTTAACACACAAGTGTGTTTTATTCGACTGTGTCAATTCATACATATTCACCACGAATTTATTAAATTTTTCTACAACTTGACCAAAAAAATTTTTTTTAAATAAACATATTTTCTCACATTTATATCATTATATTTTGATTATTATAAAATATTCGGACCAAATTTCGTATTTTTAGTTCCATTAGTTTCGGTCATATCATGTTATTAACAGCGGATGTTCGCTGAGGTGGGTCAACGTATTTCCACATATTTTTGTCCATATATGTTTTACCGATTTTTCCAAACATTTTTCAGAAATTAGAAACATTAATAATAAATTTCATACCCTTAGAGGTCCTTTTATTTTGGCTCTATCACACTTAAAATTCAGTTGATGAAAAAAATTCAAGTATTTGTCTTAAATTGGTGGCCACCACTGTATGTCATTTTTAAGAGTAAATATCTGTCATTTATTCTCAAAGAACAAAGTTTTCTTTTGCTTCGAAAATGTATAATTTTGTGCAAACAAAGCGTCATATGAGTGAAGTTTTGCTTTACTTTTTTAATTTATAAAAGTGCAGCTGAAGCAAACTTATTGCTTATGGTGAATATGTTCCATTAGTTTCAACCTGTGAGAGATGGTTTGTGCGGTTCAAAAGTGGTGAATTTGACATGGAAGACAAAGATCGCCCAGGGCAGCTAAAAAAGTTTGAAGACCAAGAATTGGAGACATTACTCCATGAAGATTGTTGTAAAACTCAACATTGACGATTTTGCACATCCGAAATGATGCTCGAACGCTATAAAAGTAAATAATTGTTGCACTGAATTATTACGATAATCCGAAGCGTAAGAGATCGTTTGGCTATAAAATAAATGCTGCATTAACGATATAAATTATTTTTTCACCGAGTCAATACTTTCGATGAAAAATGGATCCATTGCGATAACTCAAAGCGTAAGAGATCGTATGAGAAGCCCTGCCAACCAACAGAATCGACACGAAAGCCAAATATATGGCGCTAAAGTAATTCTCTATATATGGTGGGAGCGAAAGGGTCCTATTTATTATGAGCTGCTGAAATCTGGACAGACCATCACAGGGAATCTGTACCGAATGAAACTGATTAAGTATTGAACGAGTATTTGACCGAAAAACGCCCAGAATATGCGACCAGACATGAAACTGTCATATTGCATCATGACAATGCTAGGCCACATGTTGCAACTCATGTTTAAAACTATTTAGAAAGAAGTGGTTGGAAGTTGCCTCACCCGTATTATAGTCCAGACCATGCGCCGTCCGACTACTATTTGGTTCGATCTGGGATAAGCTTCACTTTGGAACAGAGTATATGATAATGGCATAATTCGTTCTTGGCCTCAAAAGTCGATAAATTCTTTTGGCTTAGAATCCATATGCTGGCAGAAAGAGTGAAAAAGGTCATATCTGGCCAATACTTTGAATAAATTTTTATTGTATAAATGTTTCAAAATAGATGCTAAAATTTTTAAAAATTAAAATAACAAATGGTACCAAGCATAGAGAAACATAGAGCGGAAACTAGAAAAAACAAGTAAGAGAGCTATATTCGGCTGTGCCGAATCTTATATACCCTTCACCAAATTATACTTTAAAATAAAAATTTTAAATATTTTTCAGTTGTTTTTTCGAAATTGTTTTTTTAATTTTTTTTTTTTAAATTTTATAATTTTTTTTTTAATTTAAAAAAAAAATTTTTTTAATTTTTAATTTTTTTTTTTTTTTTAATATTTAGTGAAAAAAAATTCGGGTTAAAAAATATTTTTTTCCGATTTTGACCCACTTTCGGTTTAAAAAATATTTTTTTTCCGATTTTGACCCATTCTAGGTCCAACTTACTATGGTCTTATATACGTCGTTGCACAGGTCTTTGAAATATATATCATTAGATATCCATATTGTCTATATTAATGATTTAGTAATCCAGATATGGGTCAAAAATAGGTCAAAAATCGAGGTTGTCCTGGTTTTTTCCTTATTCTCAGCCATTTGAGGACCGATTTTCTCGATTTTAAATAGCAACCGAGCCGGAAGAATTTCGGAGATATTGATGTATCATTCGTGTATGTTAGTTATTTGGGGGCTTCAGAAAGTTGATTTCAACACACAGACGGACATGGCTATCGCTAACGATTCAGAATATATATACTTTGTGGGGTCGCAAATGAAAAATGTAGAAATTACAAACGGAATGACAAACTTATATATACCCTTGCCACTCATGGTGAAGGGTATAAAAACAGCAAAAAATAATACATACGAGTGTTGTTTTTGTTTTCACATATTTTTTAAGCTAGTACATTCTCAACACTTAGGTTTTTGACCACTGAGTTAAGTCTTTGACACGATGTGAATTTATGTATGTAAGAGATTTTAGGTTCTGAATTTGAGACAAAGAAAATAATATTGATAAATAACAAGTAAGAACCGTATATTCGGCTGTGTCGAATCTTATCATAAGTGAAACAAATTTGGCCAAACAAAAAATGGTGAAAAGAAATTTTGATTTCTCAGCCACTTATGTGCAGATTTTCTTGATTTTTAAAGCAACCAAAGTTAGACAATATGCGGATATATTGATGTATCAATCATTTATGTAAGTTATTTAGGGGTTTCGGAAAGTTGATTTCAATATACTGACAGACAAACGGACATGGCTATATCGACTCTGCTATGTATAACGATCCAGAATAGAAATAGCAAACGGAAAGACAAACTTATTTTTACCTTCATGGTAAGAGGTAATAAAATGAGTTCATTAAAAATAAAATAGGGTACGTTCGTAAATGCAGTAGTTGTGCATCATTGCAGCATAATTAACGTCAAATATTAAAAAATTCATTACTTGGCAGCACTGATTTACGTCAAATGTTTTTTTTTTGCAAACAATTTGCAGTGCTGCCGCAAATGTTTGCAAATACTGCAAAAATTTAGTTTCTGATGCAACAGTGCGCGTTTTAGAATATTTTGTTGAAAAAAACCAAAATAAAAGAAAATTTTACATTGTGGCAAAAAGGGAAAAGTATATAGTGGTATTAAACAATAATTGTTAGTACAAATTAATTTACGTTTAATATTAAAAAAATTAATAATAAGAACCAGATTGGACATGGAATAAGAGTTCCAGAAAGGAAGAAAAAAAGTCGGTCTTGTAGGGAAAGGTGCTGTCAAAAATTAAACCGTACTTTGAAATAACAAAGGAACAAATAATCCGAAAATTGTGCACAACGTTCTAAAAAGCAAACTATGTGCAGTAGCAAAGCATCTGTAACAACTGTAACAGCCGCAGTGATGCACAAAATTACTGCATTTACGAACGTACCCATTTTTCATTTATTACTGGAAAAGTATTTTTCAGCCAGACCTCCTACATTATTCGAACGTATGTATCTGTGTTTGAGTGAGTTTGCAATCAATATCACGACGATAATTGTCATGTACAATTTAATTTTAATAAAGTTTTTAATTGTATATAATTTATTTGTTACACAAAACACACAAAAATCATACACCTGATTAATTTTTTGGTTTTTTTTTGTAACTCAATACACTTTTATTATTGTTTATATTTACATGGGTATTGTAACTTTTCCTTAAGCCCACTTTTATGTAACAAACATTTTTTATGTTTTTGTTTGTTTTGCTTTCTGTTTGTAACGGTTTTTCTGCTGCTTCTTCTTCTCTTCAGACAGAGATGTTATAATGATAGATAACAACAACAAAACATAAATGTTATGTTGGCATTACCAAATATTGTACAGACAAAACATATTAACAATGTTAAATGTTGTAATACTTAATTATGTATTTGTTGTTATTTATTTAATGTTTTTTACAGTTGTTGTTGCTGGTGCTGCTGCGTTTGAAAATAAAACAAAATCAACAGCAAAACCGCCTGACAAAAATCAACAAAACCCCATTAAAAAGTCTATTCACGCACTGCAAATAAAAAAATAAATATTGCCATATTTATTGTACAATTTATACAATTCGTAATTGTTTTGGCTTGAGTGTGAATTGTTTGTTTGCTCTATTGTTGTTGTTATTTTTGTTGTAGTTATTATTCGTATTGTTCCAAATGAGGTATTTGATCGGTAAATGGCTTTTAATGATCTCTTTTTGCTGTTATATGTATTTAAAGCTGATTTTCAAGTTATTTATTTGCTTAAAGCCGTGTATTTTTTGCCCCCTTAGATGTTTGCTTTGGGCTTCATTGTGACAGTTGTACGTAAAGTACATACTTCATAAAGGCAGATGTTTGAGATAATTAATTAATTTTAAGCAAATGATGCTGTGTAAATGTAAAATACTATTCAGATGTACACAACGCGAAACTCAAAAAAGAAACAAATTGGAGATTGTGCATCAAAAACACAAGCAGATTTTTTTTAAATAATATAAGGGTATGGAATTATGTCAGATTACTTTCAGATGTGATTTTGTTTGCCAATTTACTAATTGGTAATTTTAGAATAAAAAGAGTTATCCAGAGTATTGACATTAGAAGCTTATTCTAATTAAAGATCTTCGCTAATATTTTCGGAGTTAGAGAGCTTTTGCATAATAAAAAAAATAATTTTATAGTTTAGGTTCTCAGGCAGCTGCAAAGTGGAGACAGGAAAGAGAGCAGCTCACTTGGGTCCAGGCATAAATAAAGATAGAAAAGAGGGACAGATGAATCAAGAAGTAGAAGAAGTGAGGAGGTCCGAAATAGAGAGGAGATTATTAAGTACCAGTCATTTAACGGATATTAGGTCTCTCCGTGGAGATTCCCGAATCTGGCCTGATTAGCCAATTGTTGTTCCTGATAAAGACATTTATGCACTCTAGCCTCATATCCGAGAGCTCAGAAAGACTATTTAAGGAACAATGTCCCAGAAACCTTAAGCATAGATGACAAAGAAGATGAAAAATTTCCCATCCTCCTCTTTATTTTGAGAACTTCTACAGAAGTGGTGGTGGGTACATTTTTTATCAGTTTGTAACTGATAAAATGAATAAATTCTTTTTAGCAACTGTACATCTCAAGTCTACCTGCATATTGTTATTTATTTATATTTGAATGAATATTTTTAGTTTTGGCAATTGTATTGTGCTGTCAGATCTTATCTTGGCATGAAAACATTTGCCATATTTTAATGACACTTGCTTTTATTTATTGATCATAATTGAAGATAATGTAGTCGTATGAAGTTACATTTGTATATATTTAAAAACGTTTTAAATGATTAGACACAAATCCTTGATAAACACTACGAGTTAGTTGAATAGAGAGTTTGAAAAAAGAATTATTATTTTTAGAATGTAAAGCATTTATATGGATTGTTAAGCCAAAAACTCATTTTAATCTCATTGCTCACTTCTTTAAACATGTTTATTTTTAGCTATAAAATATTTACTTAATTTGTTTTAACCTCTCATATACTTTTATTTCAGTGTATTTAATGGATTTGATAAGAAAACATTTAACTGTGATTAGTTTTCATTGTAATCGAGACAAGGCGCTGTCGCAAAATTGCAAGCGAAGTGAACAACGTAAAAATTCCCCTTCACCACGACTACACACATACAAACCAATTATCAATTATAACAACAACTGTCATTCCTTCAAGTGGTATCGAAACAAAACATTTTATGATTTAACAAATCGATTAATGTCTTGATAATTATTTGATACGGAAAAGAATTCATGTATATTTGATAAAAAAGTAAATAAGTATATACACAGAAGAAGAAGAGAAAAACTTAAACAATTAGCACAAGTTGGCTAAAAATTAGGGTTTAAATAAAATTTAATTGTTGAAAAACGAAATAGTTATACACAGTATATAATTTGATAAAATGTCGTAAAAACTTAAGTGTATAGAGGAAATACTTATGAGCGGGAACATAAATATAATATTAGACAAGTTTCAGTTATTTATTTCTATTTTTTTTTTGTTAATTCATGTTTTTTAATATATTTAGAATACTCATCATATAATATTTTGAGTAATAAGTATCTATCTAGGTTGTCTACCGATTCGAAACAGTTATAAGCTAACGATAACGCTAATTTTAATTATTTCGGTAACGGTAATTGTAGTAATTTCGGTAACGGTATTTGTTATTTCATCCTAAATTATTAAGATTTATAAAAATTAAAAATAAGTTGATAAAAATAAGCATTTTGTAACATCTTAAATTTTGTAGATTTAAATAAAAAATTTTGAAATCAAATATTTGTATTTTTGTAATTTAAATTATTTATACAATATCGGTAACGATATTTAGTGAAAACGGTATTTACGATTATATCGGTAACAGTATTTTAACAGTAACTGTAATTGACATAGTTGAAAGTCTGAAATTTCCTTAATTTCGTAAAAACTTCACAATGATCCATCAGACTGAATTAGATTTTGCTCTTTGGGGTATATTCTATACCTGACTGCGAGTCATCTGTATAGAAATTTAAAAATTTTCTTCTACTTAGTATACCTCAAAATTGCAATGGTATATTTTGAATTATTTATAAGTTTTTTAGTTAAATATCTTGGTAACAGGATAATGATCTTTATAAATTGCGACATTTGTGTCCTACTCAGTAATGAACAGAGCTTCGAATGAATTAATTCAATTTGAGCTTAATTCACTAAAAACATAATTAGGAATTAAAAAATATCACTAATTCCTTCCATAAATTCGTTACAACAACTAAATCTTTAACTTCATTTAAATGTAATTTATTTAAATATAATTCATTAATCGTTGAGTTATAGCATAATGGAATTAATTCATAACTGAGTTTATTCCACCTTTAAATTCAATTGTTTCATCATTGTTTTTGTTTTGTTTTTAATAATTTACAAAATGAATAGATTTGAATTGAAGAAAAATTTAATAATTCAACAAATATTTAAGAAAACTTGAATAATTCTATAAGTTATTAAGTCTTTAATAATATATTCTCAAAGGAATGAATTTAATACCTTTGGAGTAGTAAGGAATTAAGAGAACGAATTAATTCATGCTGAATGCTTTAACGGCATTGTTAAGAGAATATAAGGAGTGAGATCGAAAAATTCTTAACACACGTTTTTCATTACATTTTTTAACCCAAGTATTATTTGAATTTTTTTTTGATCAAGTTACCTTTGAAAAACATGTCAGTTATTATGTGTAATGTCAATTATATTAATTTTTTTGTTAATCTGATTAAAATGAGTGACCAGAAAAAAGTGCGTACTGAAATTATTAAATATTTTCAACAAAACCCAACTTGGTCTTACAAAAAGTTGGCCAAGCATACAAAGGTCTGCCGTCAAACTGTTTCCAATGTTATTAAACAGTACCGGGAGAACTTGTCAGTTGATAGAAAACCTGGTTCAGGTAGAAGGAATGGTCCACATGATGTTTCTAAAGCCAAAAAAATAGAACGCATTTTCAAAAGAGCTCCCAACACATCCGGTAGGAAAGCAGCCCGGTTAGCTCAGTGCTCGGACTATTTGGTACGAAAAGTTAAAGCTAATGCAGGTTTAAAAACATACAAGGCTCAAAAAGTTCCTGACAGGAACGCTACTAAAAATTTAGAGGCCAAAAACAGAGCACGGAAATTGAAGTCAAGTTTTATAAAAAAATATTCTTGCTGCATAATGGATGACGAAACGTATGTTCTGGCAGATTTTTCGCAACTTCCAGGTCAAAAATTTTATGTTGCTGATGCTCGAGGGAATGTTGAAGAAAAGTTTAGGACCCAAAAGCAGACAAAATTTCCCAGAAAGTTCTTGGTATGGCAAGCAATATGCAGTTGCGGCAAAAGAAGCCACTCATTTGTTACAACGGGCTCTATAAATACCGAAATTTACATCAAGGAATGTTTACAAAAAAGGCTGCTTCCATTCATAAGACTTCATAATGTGTCCACTTATTTTTGGCCTGACTTGGCATCCTGTCACTATGGCAAACAAGCCCTTGAGTGGTACAAGAACAATAATGTGGTATTTGTACCAAGAGAGGCAAATCCTCCAAACTGCCCGGAGCTAAGGCCAGTGGAGAGATATTGGGCTCTTGTTAAAAGAGAATTGAAGAGTACAAAAAAGGTGTCCAAAAGTGTGGTAGATTTTAAACGGAGATGGACTACATGTTCGAGCAAAGTGACAGAAAGCACTATAAAAACGTTAATGGAAGGGTTTCCGAAAAAGGTTCAAAATTTCATCACTAGTGATTAAAACTATAAAAATAATTTTTTTTGTAAATTGTAATAATAATTTCAATCAAATAAAAAAAAAATTAAAGCTGTAAGTTTAGTGGTTTCTTTTTTATAAACATATATGTATGTTAAGAATTTTTCGATCTCACTCCTTAGTTATTAGATTTTGAAAATATAATTAATAATTAATTCATTCGAAACTTTGGTTAACAGCTCCCTTTCCTAAAAGAATGTCCGATCTAATGATCTATTTACACCCAAATGCTAAAGGCCTTATTCATAATTAAATTTTAAATTTATTACAGGTTTATAACACAAATTGTGTATGGAAATTCTGTTTTATAAACCATTTATAAAATTAATAATTGATTATGAATAAGGAAAATAACTTGGCCTAATTGAATAAAGTGCATTGCAAATCTGAACCAATAGTTAGGATTTTACAAATATGGGAAACATTTGTCAATATAGTAATTTAGATGATTTTAGATTTAGCCTCTTCAATTTCCAATAACCATCCATGTGTACCGAAGTACCTCATCCAGAGTTGACTATCGATAAAAACCCATAACCCATAAATTAAAAATAAATTAATTCAAAATCAGAACAGGGCTCACTGAGTTCCATGGATTGTAATCTTCACTTTAAGTAACATAATTTAGGTATGTATCCTAAAACGATTGACACACAAATACCGGTACCAACCAGCAAACACGCCAAGCATAACCGAGAAACCAAAACTTTGTAACTATAACTGAAAACTCCTTAGACTCTACGTGTAGTAGTAGGGCAAACATATTGAGGTGGTAGGTAAGTTATGACTTATACGTATGAAGGAGTTTCGTAGTAAGCTACGTGATCTGAAGATTTCCGGGAAGAGAGAAAGGTTGAATGAATTAACTCTCGAGAAGCTCCTTCTAAAAGGGATACCGGCGCACATGTGGCTATTGGTGGATGCTGTGGACTAGTCTGACTTGGAGCAATTCCACCAAAATTCACATGAATAGGTTTTGAATATACTTAATATTTCAAGCAAATATTTACGTAGTCTTCATTTGCGCTAGAAAGAACTAAGTGGTACAGGTATTCATGTGACGTCGGATAGCCGCGCTTCGCTTATTCTCTCGGTAAAGTACTGCCAGGTTTTGAGAGAATCTTTCAAGCTAATTTTTCAATTGCGCTAGAGAGTTCTTGAGGAGATGGTTAAGAGGTACAAATATTCATGTTATTTCGAATAGGTAGAACATATTAACATTGAGCTTAAAATTGATCCACTAAGATAACTTTGTTAACGAACAGGCTTATAGTTTAACACTTCTTTAATATCATTAATATGTAATTTTTCGCCATTGAGAAACTAAATATAGGCATTTTCAAGCTAAGCGATTTATCTCGCTGTCCTGGATAAATAATCTACTAAAGGAAACTAAAATAATCTGCTAAATGGACCAAGTCCCATCCCCGAATACATGAAGTGATGCCGAATTCAATGTGTTATCTAAGGAAGAGTTTCCTATACCTGAAATATTTGTTGGTTATTTCCCAGAAAAGCCCGAAAACCGTCAAAAGGATTATCTCGTAGCAAAGTACTGCTTTTGAAGAGAGTCATTCTTTTAAGCTGAGACTTACATCTTCTCATTTGCAATAGAGTGTGCTTGAGGAGAGGGTTAAGTTAAGATACAAGTATACCAGATACTGCTATTGATCGATAAGTCTTAGATACAACCAGTGAGCTCTGGGTAATAATGTCATGGGGTTGATTTTGTTGATTGCTTACAGAAACCTTAGAACATGTATTCTGTAACTACAAGCTGCTGGGGTCAAGTACAACAAAATTTCTTGAGGAGGCCATATTGTATCAAAGGTATATTTCTAATCTAGTACCACAGAGAACTTTGAGTTGCATTCGTCAACTCAACCTATTATGGTGAACTGTTAGCGAACCACTTGTTCCTTTATTCTGTTTCCTAGAGAGAAATATGATTTCATATTTTAATTTGAAAGCCAGACGGACATTGGGCCAAGGTTGAAGGCTTTTTAATTGTTTACAAAATGATGGACTTCGTTTCCAATTTGCTCTTCAGGCCGTTAACGGAATAGCGGGTATCTTCACGACATCTAGATTAACCGAGGAATGCGAGACATTCTAGGATAACGCTTATATTGGCCAAAAGGGATGCGATGATGGATGAGGAGGCGATCGATCCCTTTTCTGGTATTTCCCTGTATACCATCCTGTGCTATAACGTGGTTTATGACGCCGGCAGGACGAATCTACTTATGGAACACCGTCGTGAGCAAATAAGTCCTGTAATAAAGGAAGCTATCATAATGAAGAAGTGGAGGAGACTGTGTCCCACCTATTCTGCCAATGCCCGGCTCTGATAAATCGGACTCATATCGGGTTTATATGTGGTAACAAGGTTAAATCTAAGACGACTCCACTTTTCCATCAGAAAATCTGGTTGGTTCACCTCGGAGACAACGGACATATTATAAATACCCTGCTGTTTACCTCTTGGGTATCACAATGGGATCAGTTTTGAATGGACCCAAGTGAGCTGATTGACGAGTGGCTGCCCATTGAACCTAACCTAGATGATAATTTAAATATTGATAATAAAACTAAGATAACTGTAGACTCTTAAATATTTAATAAAGACAAATTTTCCAGTTTAATAAAGAATTTAGGCAAAATTCCCTTGTTTACAGCTCGAAATAATTCACATTTAACTTGAGTTTAAGTACATAATCAAAATGTTAAACGTTTAACCCTGTTTTTTACAATATCTCCCACAAAAACTAGGCCTAAAATTACTTTTATATATTCGTGAATAATTAATTTCATACACAATAAACCATTTTGTCAAAATTCTTTTTATCAAAAAACGAGTTCTGTGTTTTTTTTTAATACAAAGAACAAATGAACAATCTTTTATGGAATTTTAAAATCAACATTATTTATTTACATGAAGATTTAAAACGTATAATAATTTAATATTTTTTTTATTACTTTTTATCAATGTTTTTTTTTTATTAATTCTGGTAAATAAAATATAAACATGGAAAAATCATTAAAAAACATGACAATAACTTTAAGTTGTCATTTGAATAATTTTTGCAATATTTTTTATTGTTTTTATTGTTTATACATTTTAAGCGTTGCCGTATCTATAAAAGGCATAGGGGATATTGTTGCCACACTTATCGTACACTAGCCAAGGTCACTGTATTGGTTTTATTCCAACTGTAAACAAAAAATTGTCATGCCAAAATTTTATAATTATTTTTTTTGTACGAGTTTGTAACAAATAGCGTGAATAATTGTGATTTTAACTAGTTTAAGTGCTTGTGTTTCCACATGAAAATAGTTAATACGCGTGTAAACTGTTGATTGATTGTGCCTGATTAAATTGTCAATGTTCTGGTCTTTCAAAATATTTATTATACGTAGAAACAAGATTGTAGAATTTCATTCATTCAAGCACATTAGAGAATCTATTACAGTTTATAGGTATTTAAAATTCTTTGCCAATAATTGGCAAAAGGAAGCATTAGAATGGCTTTGAGAATACTAACATAAATGTCCACATATTCTCCAGATCGGACGATCAAAGACAAACTACTAATTATATTAAAGGAGAAAAGAAAAAGTAGAAAATAATTAAAGTGAAATCAACTGTTTCGAAGGGTAACAGTAGTTTAACCACCGATTATTGACCAGTTAATAAAATTCTTAAATGACAACCGTGTTTACCCCTGTTGTATTTAAAAAAGTTAAGGTTTCTCACTCACAATATCTTCTTAAAAGTAGCTACGTAATGTTTGTAAGAAATAAACAAATTAAATAATGAATGATTCATACAAGGACCGGTTTTAACGTATACAAAATAAAACTCATCATCCTTTAACTGAATCACAAGCTATTTTTGTTAATTAACTAAAGCTAAAGTTGGGTATAATTATATACATATAGAGAGTAATATCATACTAAATAGAACAGAAGCAATTAATTTAAATTTTATATTTATGATTCTCTAGAATCTCACGCACTGTAGTAAATGACTCATATGATCGTGAGCGTTACCTACAATTTAAATTTAGTGTTATGTTTTTATTTAGATTTTAGTCATATTTAATAAAATTACTTTTATTGTTTGTTTTCATAATAAATTGTGGGGATTGCATTTTATTTATGATGTGCTTAGAAATTATTAATTTAATTATATTTGCTATTTAATAAAATTGATAAAGAGTTAGAAAGTAATGGCTTTTTAATGAAACAAGTAAAAGTTAGTTAGAATTTATAGAAAAATAAATAAACACAGAGTTAAAAAAAGAAAAATTTATTGAATGTACATTAGATTCTCTGCACAAGTAATAAATGACATTGTGTACTTTTAAATTCCCAGAAAAAAATATATCTGAAAGGAACTATTTTTTCAAGTTCATTGTAATGAGTCGTCTGCTATTTTTGAGAGTTCTTATCTTAGGGGAAATACACAAATGACAAGAATTTTATTAAAAAAAAAAATGTACTTTTTAATTTTTCAACATGTTCATTTATTTAAAAACGAGTTATACAAATTTAAATAAAATCTGGATACCTGAGGTCAAAAAACAGAAAAATAATAGATATCTTCAAATGACAGAAGCAAAAATTCCAGCAAAGACTAGATAATAAAGTGCAAAGAAGTATTTCTAATAAGAAAACTGAAAATAGGTTGAATAATATTCACCTTTTTACAAATTCCCCCAGCCATTATTTTATATCCACCAAATCACCCTGGACGGATATAGCGTTCAGCAACACGTGCAAATGATAACATTATTTTATCAAAATACGTGTTCTGTTCTGAATGAATGGATACGTTACAAACAAAATTGTCGAATTTGGGACGATACGAATCCACATGAGATCCAAGAGCGCACAGTGGTATGAGAATAAAAAAAGAGGAAAATAAATCTGTAACTTCTAAACTTTTTATTGAATTTTGCATAGATACAAATTTTTCAAATTGAAATAAAATTTTTATTTATGAATATTTTTTAATGAAATTTAACAGTTATGTAGATTTTTTTATTTAAAATGGAAAAATAAAAACAAATTTTGCAATTTGTTATCAAGTATCCCGCAATTCCCAAAAAAATCTTGAAAAATCCCAAAAATGAGATTTTTTCGTTTTTTGGCTATAATATCCATACCAGGGGCGGGGTTATCGGAACCCTTTACAAAATAATTAAGAACTTATTGGGCCATCTAAAATAGGTTACTATATTTTGATATCGAGTATGCGATTTGAGAATTTTTGCCATAAAATTGAATTTTATATAAAAAATAGGCATTTTTTGAATGGACCTGATCCCGTCGGTATCGAAAGTTATAAATGTTTTTTTCATTTAAAATATGTGGCGTAAAGTTAGCTTTTAAAAAAGTACAAATTCATTATACATCCTCTTAGAAATTTTTTAGATAACTTAAAAAGAATAAAAGTACTTTTTTCCCCAAAAATTGCGAAAAATCGCCTTTTTTTATTTTTTTAAATTCAAATGCATGTAACTTTGGACTCAGCCGTGATTTTTGTTAATCCTATAAAAGAAAAATGGATAAAATCGGGGAATATTTGGAACCGCGGTCACCAAAAATCTGGAGTGGGGTGGGTAAAAATGTTGAAAATCAAATTTTCAAATGCGAATATCTCCTAAGCTATAAGAGATAATTGATAGCTATGACGAGGTTTTATGTAGTACTCGACGAGGAGATTCTATAAATCGGAACACAAACGAAGAAATAGGATCATTTTAAAAATAGAACATACCCGAGGTGTCCTACTTTGGGAACCCCTGGTTCCGCTCCTGGTGGGCTCATGAGGTCCAAATTCAAAACTTAAACTCGACTACACTTTCTCTTTGCGCATGTGAAATTTCATTCAAATCGGCGTAAGAGTTTAGATGTTACAGATTTATTTCCCTCTTTTTTTATTCTCATACCACTGTGGAGCGTTCAATGCAGCCACAAAATGACACTGTTTGGTGTGAATTTTGGGCTGGCGGTCCATATTTCTTTGAGAACGACGTTGGCTAGGCCATAACCGACAACGGCGAGCGCTATAGGTCGATGATTACAACATATTTTGGCCTGAACACCAGCGCTACATGCCATACAGCTCATGATACATTGGACATTCTGCACTAGCGATTTAAGGGCATGGACATCTCACGTTGAGGTGAAGTGAACTGATCACCGAGATCGTGCGATTTGACCCCATTCGAATTTTCTGTGAGGTTTTTTTAAGTCGCAGGTCTATGGGAATAAGTCACACACAAAACCAACATAACCGATGCCATCGATTAAATTAAGCCTGATTCATGCTCCAGAATCATGGACAATTGGACATTACGGATGTTTGCCACCCATCAAAGCTGGGTGGGCATATGAACTATGTTATATTCCAAACATAATATCATCGATAGGCCTTTCAAACGAATACAAATTGCCGATGATATCTCACACACACACTTTGTTACAACTAACGCTTCCCAGAAGTTCTAGAAGACTGTTTCGAACTAGTGATTTTACCTATATTTTAGGGTGACAACTAGTTACATAGCTAACTATAATTATAGCCTTAACGATAGGTTATATGAAATATCAGTATACTTAAGCAACAATAAAATAAACTAAATGAGAATTATATGAACATAATTTTTATAAAAATCAATTTGTACGGATTACTCACTACACCCTAGATTACTTTGAGACACTTAAGTGACAATTGTCTTCCCATTAGATTACCTGTGATGTATTAAGTAACCAATTGACTTCTCTCTGCACTACTGAAGCCCATACGTGTCAAATTACCCAAAATATAGAAATTCTAATTAGCAAAGTGGTCAGACATTAGTGACAATTACAGTTCATTGACTACTTGCTTAACTACAGGGTTGAGTGTCTGTAATTCTCATTCGCTCTATAGTTTTATTTGTATAATATATATAGCTTACCTAAAGCCTTTGGGGAAAGGTTTCCTAGTAAGCTGGCTTAAGCAATGAACAATAAATTGCGGTGAAATTAGCACATTAAAACTGAAACGTTGGTATTCGTGTTCTTTACAGGTAAATAAGCGGTGGCTACGTATGCCGACCACTTTATCGATATCCCATATTGATGCACTGTTTCCATTGAATTTCCCTTCAAATAGATGTGTTGTGTCGTACAGAAATTATTTAGGATAATCCTAATTTACTAATTTAACCTTTCTCCATTCTTTAGGAACATACCTCGATTCGAGGCTGCCTCTAAAGATTCTGATTATATAATGTTACGAAACTGTACTTGAATTCAAATATAACGGTTTTAACGGCAAGTTTAAAGTGGCATAATGTTCTCATCTCAACCTTTCTATTTTATGTTAACAGCAGTTAACATATCTATGGAACATACAACATTGAATAAAAGCTTTCTTTGTAAGTATGGCAACACTAAATGATTAAGCTGCTAACATTAACATCGAAAGCTCTAGAATTCGAATATACTAGTTTGAAGATCATTGTAGAAATATAGCTTTAAATAACCAACAAAGAGGTCAGTCTAATTTGAAGCATCATTAAGTAAAGTAAAGATTCCTATATCTTGTAAAAGTTGCATACCCAAGGGTAGGACAAATTTTAAATTTTCCCTTGCCCTTTAAATAAAATTCATATAAAAAAACTTAATTAATACAAGTCTTATTTATTATCAATGCTTGCACAATAAAATTGCTAAACAACGACATTTACAATAATTTATCGCTAAATAAAACTTAAATAACATTTTATAATAATTATAATGTTGTCTCAGCAATTAAAAATACAATAATTCAAACAAAAAAATCACAAGAACCTCTAATAAAAAAAGAATACTCAGATAAATAAAATAAAAACAAAAGCATTCTCGATGAAACAAAAAATAACAGAAGATAAGCTTCAATAATAAAATATTTATAAATTAAAAATTAAATTTTATTCAGTCAGTGTCTACAGACATAAACTACTAAAAGCTGAATTAAAAGAAAAAAAAGTAAAAACTGGAAATTTACATTTAATAAAAGGAAAATTTGTTAATTTAAATTTTAGCATTTTAATACGAACTAAAACTCAAATTGATTTTCAAGTCATAATTTATTTGTCTTTTGAAATACTATTACTCTATAGGTATATAAGTAAACTATGGATTTTGAAAGAAATACCTGTTTTTTTAAATTAGTTTTTGTGATAAACATTTAATCATGCATTTGGCTAATAAATCATTGATCTAAAGATAGGTGTAGGCAAACCACGGGCACGTGAGTCAAGGTTGGTTAAAGTAAATGTTAACAAAATAGATAAGGAAATTATATTTTAAGGTTTCTTCAACAATGTTACCAACCATTATTGGGACAAGAACATGTAGACGAAAAATAAACGCCCTGTAATGCATCCAAGCGAATTGGGTCCAGACATTAAGAATTAATACATAGGCTTAATTCTTTAGCAATTACTTCATATGTTTTGAATTCATTCTTTATAGTACCAATTAATTCATTGAATCATTCAGTTTCACTTAGAGTTTTTCTTTTCAAGCACTTTTTCATTTCCCGGGAAATCGGGATTAATTTCGAAATATCGCGGGATCCCGGGAATTCCCTCCTAGAAAAAAATTATTAAATTTTAGGAATGTAGACTTCGTTAAAAATCTAAAAAGTCTTTGGTTTTAAAATGTAATTGGATACAAATAAAAAATTTAATATATAAACTGACTCGATTTCTAATTTTGGTTATATTCAAACATATCACCATTTGTCATTTCTATCGGAATGGCTTCAATATCTATTAGATTTTATTCTATGTAGATGTTAATTAAAACTTGAAGAAAACCCAATGGTGGTTTTATTCCAAAAAAATTAGTTTTTCTCTTTTTGAAAAAACAATATATTAAAATAATTTCACTTTCGATCGGAATAGAATTTTGTGACAGCCCTGAACATTCACGAGTTTTTGGAATAATTTGAATAATGAACTTGTAATTTTTCTATTTGGGTTAAATCTTTTTTGTTGTATGAATTTTTTGCATTTGTATTGGAGCTTTAAGCAACTTTAGAGAAAGTCAAGTTCAAAAACATCACATAAAACTAACGAAAATAATTCCCGGTAATTCTCGCACAATTTCCCGGGATTTCGGGATTGAAAATTTCAGGAGTGACAAACATTAGTTTCACTTAGATTCAAATACAAAACCAAAACAAATTGTATGAAATAATTCAATACATGATTACTCATTTGAATTAACAATAAATGAGTCATTCAAAGTTTGATTTTAGATTAATTCCAATCAAAGCTTCAAAAGAATTAATTCTTAATTTAATTTTTAAAGTTATATTAAATTTGATCTCTTAGCCATTCCCTTAAATAATTCATTACGAATTAATTCATAAGCTTAATTCCTTAGTTCTATGCTTTGAATTCATTCTGTATAGTATCAATTCCTTATAGAATCGTACTGTAAAAACTTAACATTTGGGCAGGAGACCTCTTGAAATCACTCCAAGTCTTGGTAATTCCATATAAGGAGTGAGATCGAAAAATTCTTAACACACGTTTTTCATTACATTTTTTAACCCAAGTATTATTTGAATTTTTTTTTGATCAAGTTACCTTTGAAAAACATGTCAGTTATTATGTGTAATGTCAATTATATTAATTTTTTTGTTAATCTGATTAAAATGAGTGACCAGAAAAAAGTGCGTACTGAAATTATTAAATATTTTCAACAAAACCCAACTTGGTCTTACAAAAAGTTGGCCAAGCATACAAAGGTCTGCCGTCAAACTGTTTCCAATGTTATTAAACAGTACCGGGAGAACTTGTCAGTTGATAGAAAACCTGGTTCAGGTAGAAGGAATGGTCCACATGATGTTTCTAAAGCCAAAAAAATAGAACGCATTTTCAAAAGAGCTCCCAACACATCCGGTAGGAAAGCAGCCCGGTTAGCTCAGTGCTCGGACTATTTGGTACGAAAAGTTAAAGCTAATGCAGGTTTAAAAACATACAAGGCTCAAAAAGTTCCTGACAGGAACGCTACTAAAAATTTAGAGGCCAAAAACAGAGCACGGAAATTGAAGTCAAGTTTTATAAAAAAATATTCTTGCTGCATAATGGATGACGAAACGTATGTTCTGGCAGATTTTTCGCAACTTCCAGGTCAAAAATTTTATGTTGCTGATGCTCGAGGGAATGTTGAAGAAAAGTTTAGGACCCAAAAGCAGACAAAATTTCCCAGAAAGTTCTTGGTATGGCAAGCAATATGCAGTTGCGGCAAAAGAAGCCACTCATTTGTTACAACGGGCTCTATAAATACCGAAATTTACATCAAGGAATGTTTACAAAAAAGGCTGCTTCCATTCATAAGACTTCATAATGTGTCCACTTATTTTTGGCCTGACTTGGCATCCTGTCACTATGGCAAACAAGCCCTTGAGTGGTACAAGAACAATAATGTGGTATTTGTACCAAGAGAGGCAAATCCTCCAAACTGCCCGGAGCTAAGGCCAGTGGAGAGATATTGGGCTCTTGTTAAAAGAGAATTGAAGAGTACAAAAAAGGTGTCCAAAAGTGTGGTAGATTTTAAACGGAGATGGACTACATGTTCGAGCAAAGTGACAGAAAGCACTATAAAAACGTTAATGGAAGGGTTTCCGAAAAAGGTTCAAAATTTCATCACTAGTGATTAAAACTATAAAAATAATTTTTTTTGTAAATTGTAATAATAATTTCAATCAAATAAAAAAAAAATTAAAGCTGTAAGTTTAGTGGTTTCTTTTTTATAAACATATATGTATGTTAAGAATTTTTCGATCTCACTCCTTAGTTTAAGAAATTTCAAAAAATAACTCCCCGGGAGGTTATTAATGATCACAAACTGTTAGCCTAAGGGCAAAGGAGACTGATTTTGATTGCAACCGCCCCGCAAAAAAATCTCGTTACCGAAAATATGACACTAGTTTGGAGATTGCAGCACGACAAACACGACTCTAGGTCGTAACCAAACGTCAGTTTTCTATCCCATAGAAAACCTATAAAAATATTAGATCACAATATGGAAATACAAAAGGAAGCACTATCAGATGAGGTTATAAGGGAATAGCAAAATATATCAATGGAGACGACTGACCGTTTAAATGGTTCAATTCGTAATCTGAATATTCTAAACTAGTGGTCCGATTGCAAAATTATATATTAACGAAACGTAGAGTAGGACAGAGGCTTTAAGAAAATTATTTAAGAAATTCCAAAAACTAACTCTCCTGGATGATATTAATAATCTATAGTTGGAAATTATTTCTCAATGAGGCTGATTTTGATTGCTACTGCCCCTCGAAAAAATCTCGTTAACGAAAATATGCCCCTAGTTTGGAGATTCCAGCACCACAATAATGACCCCAAACACGCCTCTAGGGTTTTAACCAATAGAAAACCTATGGAAATATTAGATCTCAATATGGAGATACAAAATTATATCTCGAAGGAAGCTTTATCAGATGGAAAATATTTCAATGGAGACGATTGACCCTTTAATTGGCTCAATGTAACGTCGCACAGTGGGGTTAATCGCAAAAAAGTGTTAATAAATCTGAATCTTCTAAACTAGTGGTCCGATTGGAAAATGTTGTATGAACGAGTCTTAGAGGAGCACACAGGGTGGAGCACAAATTGAATTTGTGACCACCCTGTTATAATACAAGGTGAGATACAGTGTGTCAAAGATGACCATCTCGGGTTAAGAAAACTTTGTATAGCTTGAAAATCATACAAATATAGAAAGATTTCAATAAATAAAACGTTATTGTAAATCAAGTGGGACGCAAAGAAATTTAAGTTTATTTCACTAAGTTGTCTCTTAAGCTAGGTACTCTGTTCAAAATTTCGTGCGAAATGCTGTCAAACTACATATAAAATATTTGGATTGAAATATATGCGAAATAATTTCGCAAAAGTTGTACTCTGTTTTTATTGTGGAAAACATGTGAAATACATCTGGCACCTTATATTTCCACACGAAATAACATACGCAGCACTTCTTTCGCACGAAATTAAAAGCAACAGCTAGCTGTCAAATATTTCGCATGAAACAACCATGATTTTTCGCAAATATGAACAGAGTACTAAGCTTTATAGAGTAAAAGAAATTTAAGTTTAAATTTTAACGTTTTCGCTTTTTATCATAAGAAAATTTTAAATCGATATAGACATGCACCCTACTTTAGGCTATGGTCGGAAATAGTGATTTTTTTTAAAACATTTTAAGTTTATCATTAGAAAATATCACATCTATTTTTTAATTTTTATTATAACTAATCTGTCTTCTAAACTCAACCCGCCCGGTCAAAAACAAAGTTTTCCTAACCCGAGGTGGTTAAATTTGACATCCTGTATCTTTTTCTGAAAGTTTATGTCTTCCTCTACGATTCCTTCATTTTTCAGTCCCTAGTGGTAGGATTTGTTTTTATGAAATGGGGTGGTTAGTTTATTAGGCCATGGTGGCATTAAAAATAACACTAAATTCGAAGAACTGAATACTCTGTGAAAGTCTCTTAGAAAAACTGCGGTTTACAATATTTTCAAATTAATATTACAGTGCACTCGCGATAATATGAACTAATTAAAACCAGGCCAGTTCGCTTTTGCAATATTGTTCATATTTACGAATGACATCCAATTCCCATCTGCAGCTAGGGAAATTCCCAAATTATTATGCAGTTTAATTAGAATTTAGTCACTACCCTGTTGATTTAGATTTCAACTCTGTGTAGATAGATCAAATACGTTAAAAACAAAAATAAGCTGTTCATATTTTAAAGCTTTTGCACACTAAGTTCATATTTTAGAGTAGCCAATGGAAGTAAAAAGTGTTCATATTTTGGGGTGTTCATATTATAACGAGTGCACTGTAATCTGACGGCAAAGTTTTGCAAAAAAAAAAAACATAAACGATGACTTCAAAAAATGTAATTGCTTAGCAAAATGCCAATAGATACTAGGTTTTAAAGACTATAGAAAAGGTGGTTAGAAAAGTGACCACTAAACCGCAAGGATTTAAAACATCTAAGAAAACATGAACAAATCCGTAGTTAGCCTACCGAGTGCCGAAGCATTTTTCTCATCGGATTGTACTCATTAGCTAGTCATAGCCGAGAACCGAAGATTTTATCTCCTCGTATTGCATGCATAAGCTGTATTTACTTTGCCCTAACAAGTCGTTAACCGACCGAGAGCCGAACCGTTTATCTTTTCGATGCTTTGTCCATTAACAACTCAATCATATCCCAACGAATCGAATCTTCTATTACAACCTTTGTCCATTAACAACCCAAACGTATCCCAAAGATACGAGACTGCGCTGTGGTAAAGATGATATCAATGACCTGGACAGACTAGACATAACCCGGATGGAAACAAAAACTGCATTACAAGCAGTAAAAAAAAACTTGAAAAGGTTGAATTGTTTTCAATTCCATTATAATGAATACTTTCTTAATAAATTTTCTCATAGAATTATCTATTATCGGGTTTTCAAGGTCATTTGTTTTTATATAAAATTAAATAAAAGATATTCACACTCCCTTGGTGACCGTATCGAATTTGATAGATGAGTGAGCGTGGAGAGAGACGGAACTAACTTGGTCAAATATCATGACTTGTAGAATATCCAGAATGCTCTGGCCCACTCTGACAAAGGATAGGTCCTGGAGTATTTTGTCTCTTGGTAGGAAGGAATTCGATGAGGCTTCTTATGGCTGTAAGTATTGGTCACTATATGATTGGACACATGTCGGAACGTACACAACGTACACATTATAGTTTAGATGAAGAGGAGAAAGAATCAGTACAACACCTTCAATGTGACTGCCCGGCCTTACAAGAGCGTTGACTATTACATTTTGGTATAGCTCATTTTCATGATCTAGACCTGTCTCAGAGATGTGCTACTAATAAATATGATAAAATTTATTAGAAATACCGGTTGGTTCTCACGGGGATCACAGGACTTATTGGGCTGTGGTCAGACGAAAAGATAATAAATTTGTTTGGATCCAATGGAAAACATTATGTTAGGCGCCCAGACAATAAGGCATTTGATCCTAAATACACCAAGAAGACCGCAAAATACAGCGGTGGATCCATCATGATATGGGGGTGTTTCTCATCTTCTGGTGTGGGTCCAGTATATTGGATAAAGTACTAAATATGCGCCTCGGACTACGTAAATATATTGCAAAGCATAATGCTTTCATTTGCTGAGGAAGAAATGTCTTTTAGATGGGAGTTTCAGCAGGACAATGATCCGAAGCTATTCAGAATTGGCAAAGCACTGTTAACAAAGTACCTCTTATGAAATGGCCTTCGCCATGAAATAAATATTTGCTCATTGGAAAGAGAACTATCGATTTTTTACTGGTTTCACTTTTTCCGTCAAATGTTTCAACAATGTAAACGCACCTTAACAATTTTTTTAAGAAAGCCTAACAAAATTTAAATATTTTCTTTTGTAAACATGTAAACGATGTAAATTCAGAGCCTATGTATTAAGGATTAATATTGTCCTATTTAGCTCAAACTGTCAGTATGACAGTTTTATACCCAGAGTTACATAATTCCTGTCCAAAAGTTTCTAAGTTTGGACAACTCTGCCTCAATTAAATTGAATTTAGGCTGTACAAAAACACCAACCAACAACCAAACCCAGGGTTAACAACAGTAATTTGACATTCAGTCAGACCGACACGCATCGCATGCAGTGCAAATTAATAAAATTAAAGTGGCTGCATTTGATCATAACAGATTTCGCTTCAAAATTGCACATTTTAAATTATTATTTTATAATAAAAATAATTTTTAATATCTTAGCAGCAGAGGAGTTTTAAAATTCTACGCATGCTGCCATTCAAATCTACAAACGTGCTTATAATGATTTATTTTAATTTATATTTTTTAAAATTTTTCACAATTTTTTTTTTTTTTTAATTTCAATGTAAACAACATCCCAACAAACTCCTTTTAAAATTTAAAAACACATTTCTCACATTGCATTGAGAACAAAAACAAATACACACCACTTTACTTCACTACAATTCACTAATAACGACGACGAGGACAACAACGCATGATCACCTTGATGCGCCAGTGATCGTTTGTTATTCTTTCTCTTTTACTTTTTATTCTTTTTGTTTTAATATTTCCAAACAAAAAATTCTTTTGTATAGAATTTTGATTTATAATTTTATTTTTTTTTTACTCACTTTAATTATAAAGCCTTTTATTTGCTATAGCTTTGTTATTATTATTTTTTTTAATATTTTTTAGATATTTATTTAATAATTTTCCACTTCAATTATTTTTTAGAATTTTTTTTGTATTTATTTATCTTAAGCACAAAAACACTTCATCACTATTTTGTTGTTGTTGTTATTATTGTTAAGACTTCAGTTCAAATCACTTTGTTACGTTTGATCGATCGCGTTTAGTTTGATTTTATTCAATAACAAACATTTGAAAACAAAAAAAAATATAAACAACCGTATTGTGTCGATACTTTGAGACGAGCGTGAGAGTGTGAAGATCGCGTGTTACGGGTTCAACAGACGTCGTTATACTGATATATGAACGTTATAACGACAACAATGCTCGGAAGTTGGTGGTTGTTTGGTATTATGAAAAATCAAATGATATTAACAACAGCAAATTAAAAGGTGACCAGTTGTGTTCTTTTTGTGCTCTATGAAAAAATTATGGAGATACTTTTTTTAATAAGTCATAAGATCTGTGCTATTCTACAACAATACAAAAATAACAAGTAAGAGTGTTATATTCGTCTGTGCCCACCATAAATATGTGACAATCAAATATTTTTCTTATATATGCGGGATGGGGTCAATTATGGATCGATCCTCACAAAAGTTGTTAGAAAGATTTAGTTTAATATATGTAAATAAAACTTATCTATATCCAATTTCATCACGATATTAATTATTATAAGATAACTAGCCTACCCGACAGACGTTGTTATGTTTGATTTACATTTGATTTTGAAATATGTACAATGAATCTTATGGTCATAGAATAAAATATACATAGAAGCGTTACTGAGAGACAAAGAACCTAAATCTGTTGTCAAAAACCTAAGTCTTGCAACAACAGAATACATGTAAATCAATGTACATATTTTGATTAAACGCTTATTGGCGAAGTTATTAGCGATTTTAGATATTGTGTGTTTTTATATAAAAATCGATTTTTGTTCAGAAATATGAGTGATCACAGATCGAGCTCCTTTTCTTGATTAAACGCATATTGGCCAAGTTATTAGCGAATTTATTTATTGAGGGTTTTTACATAAAAAAATCGATTTTTGTTCAGAAATATGAGTGATCACAGATCGAGCTCTTTTTTCTTGATTAAACGCTTATTGATCAAGTTATTAGCGAATTTGGAATGTAGACAACACTGAATACAAACTTTTAATTAGATTTTTAAAGTTTAGGGAATCTTATATAAAAAATGTGTTTGCATCCTCTAATTTTTTTTTGGTATGACATATAAAGGAGTTAATAATAAAAGAATTTCAATTCGTCGACATCAATGTTTTTCGCCGCCAATATAGCACGTTTGCTCAACCAAACGTGATTATTGTAATTTTGTGCAATGTTTGTAAACACCTTTCGGATGAGTTCGGATTTTGATTCGGTGAACTTTGCAAACGCAAATAGAAACACTCGTCGTTTCTTAGAAGGACCTAATGCGTCCTTGGAAAATAAATGGGGGAAATTTCTTTGACGATTGATTCCAAGTACAGTCATTTTGACTTACCTGCACAACCAACTTTGCACGTGCAGGTAACGTAAAAGTGCAGTTAACATCAGTTAACTTACCTGCTCATTGATGCTGGTAAGTGCATTTAAATTTACTACCCAAAAAAGCAGCTAACGGCAAATAATTTACATGAAGTTTTGTGATGTTTCCCTTTAAAAATAACGACAAATTTGGTATTTTAGCTACTTTTAAAATGATTAAGAAGTTTACAACACAATTTTTTATTCATAATCGTATTTTTCTTATTTTGTTTTGATTTAATTTTATATTAATCCGCTAAATGAAATTTTTTTCATGAAAACCAGTTATAGCTTCCAAAAGTATTATGCACTTATCTTAGGCAGGTAAGTCAAAACTATAATAGAGTGTAGAGTTTCTGTCGAAAAGCCAATTTATTTGAATTGCTTTCAATTTCATTTGGGATAACTTAGCATATATGAATGTGTTATTTCCACGACAGGGGTCTATCAATATATATGTACATATACCCAGATATTTAATCCGTATCATCTGCAAATGTTGATGTGTGAATATGATAATTTGTTGATACTCTTGAAAGAAGCTAATAGTTTTAAACATGTTTTCCAAATAGCTAATATCACAGACCTAAAATATTTCGAGATCTCCTTAATATACAATTATATATTGTTACGTTTTAACCTTTTCAAAACGCTGGTTTATTTCCTTTAAATAAACCGGATACTTTTGATTGCAAATAAAAGCCGTTTAGTAGTTTAAAAATTGTAACAACTCTTTATTTATTCAAAATGTACAACAACCACAGAATTAAATAGCCACTCAATGTTTTTTATACACGTTTATAAATTCTCAGAAATACAGACACAATTTATAATGTACACGAATTTACTTGAAAAACACAACACACTTTAAGGCACTCAGTAGATGTTTTTTCGAAAAGCGTCTCTGATAAACTCACTAACTACTGCAACCTCTGCCACTATTTATAACACTGCCATCTGCACTCTAGATTGCTCTTTAACTGTCAAAGTTCGAATATTCTAGATCATACGCCATCTGTGGTGTACTTTCTACAATGTTCCTTAACTGAATATTCCAATTCAAACAGCGTTGCCAACTTACGATCAATGGTCAACTGAAAGCTTTTATTTAATAATGCCCACAGATATGTTACAGTTTGCTATTACAGCAATGTTATTTGAAAGCATTATGCTACTTTTAAATCAGCCCTTAAAATCGTTATATTTGAATTCAAGTACAATTTCGTAACAATATTATAATTCAACGCTATAAAAGTTATTTCCATAACCGTTATTTTCGAAAAAAATAACCTGGTCACCTTGCACGATGTGCATAAACTTTTTGAGACGCATCTGTGTCTCTCGTGCTCTATACCCAGCGGGAAAAAAGTTATAGAACTTCACTTTGAAGGCCTTTTAAATGGCATATTTACACATTCTAAATTAATAGATACACATTTCTACCAGAATGTGTTCTTTATGCTATGTTTACACTTGGGCTTTTAAACGCGTTTAAGCAACATTTTGATTAAGTTAATCAAAGCCGTTCACATTACATTTGAGATGATTAAGTTGACACTAAAACGATTAAGTTGACAAATAAAAAACAACAAACAAATTTATATTTCTTTAAGGCATTAAATATGGAAATAAATACTTTATTAAAGATATTAGCTGATTAGAGATTAATCATGTTTGAGATGATTAACTCTGCAATTACTAATATATGTTGTCTCCCTACCGTTACATGCAACCAGGAGAAGGTACAAAATCTTCTAAAAATTTAAAAAAAAAATGTGAAATTTTATGTAGTGAAGTAGTTTTTGATTTGTGATTATTCTTCTTTATCTAAGTCCCGGTGATTTACTTTTTATTGACTTCGAATGCTAGAGATGAGCGGATCTATCGTTGCCAGTAATATATTAAATAGATCTTCATTTGTAGAGTTTCGTGATATTTTTCTGGTATTGTATACTAAATGATGCTTAATGACATCTTCTCCATGATAAAGTATTTTGTGAACTGTTGCAGACATACATACATATTTCTCCATCGATATTTGGTTGTATATATACATCTGTTATTTCAGATAATCTTTCGGTATCAGAAAAGAACCTTCTTGTTGTGTTCCTATCATTCGTATCGCCTGATCCTTGTTTTGGTTGATCTATAACCAACCTATATTTGAGAAATTCGTCTTGAACATGTTTCATTTTTAAAATGCTAAACTCCTTATTGGTGTCATCGTTTCTTATTGATCCTGTAGGTCCAAAATTCAAATCATAACTGATTTTAAGTAGAAAGAATTTTGGGAATAACCCCTTTTGACCCTCAAAAGTTGTATTCCACTAAAATTCAAATTTGACTGAAATTATACATACAGTGAGCCTCAAAAGTGAGTAAACAGCAGCGAATTTTTTGATTTTTTAAGATCATGAAAATCATTATAGTCCGACTTAAATCTATATTTTTCACAACCAAAGATATTATTCAAGCCAATCTCTATCAAACCGAAACTTTAAAATTTTAATCATGGATAAATTTTAGAATTTTCATTATCTTAAAAAATATCCAATAATTTTTGGTGTATACTCACTTTTGCGGCTCACTGTATATACAAATCTTTCAAATCGAATCGAGAACAAAAATTTGGCAGCATTTCTAATTTTTCATTTACCCGAGATACCCCACTTTGGGGCATTGAGGCTCCATCCTTAGTGCTTAAAGTCCAAATTCAAATCTTAAAATCAACTACACCTCCTCTCTAATCGTGAACTATCGATTTATTTCAAATTTTTTTATTTCCCTCATTGTGCACCGTGCGGCGTGCAGTGTGAAATTGAAAAGATTTTGTAATGCAGCTGTGTTTCTGCAAAATAAGGCCTTTGGGAATGCCTCTTTACTGCATCTTTTTCCCGCTGTATATGTTTAACTTGGACATTGAATAACGTCAACAATGTTTGTATTGTTTCTGTTGTTGTTGTCTTTATGTGATTGTCACTTTATGTGAGTGGGTATGTTTGTTCGAATATTTCACATGATAAAAGATTTGAGATGCTTCTCCACTTTTCTCACATCGAGTCAACATGTTGTGGATGCATTTATGGCGATAAAATGTGACCAACTACTTCTTTTATTCTTCAAAAATAAAAATAACATGGTGAAATTGATTTGGTTATATACAATTTATTGTATTTGTGAGACTTGATATCAACATTAGGATATTTTTTTCGTTTTTAACAATTCAATGGTGGTAATCATAGAGAATTGTAACCGAGCGGTTACAATCCAAACACACCTCTATGTTTGGGGTTATTGTCGTTTAGGAACCATCAATCATAAAAAGGCTCTGTATCTAATTCCAGTCACAGTATATTTTATGATATGTATTGGACTCTGAAAAACCTCCCCACTCTATAATATTGACACCGCCATATTTGACTGCCTTACTTGTGTACTTGGGGTCCCGACTCTTTCATTCAGACGTCTTAAAAATGTGCTCTCATCGCTGCCTCTTAAATTGTATTTGGATTTAATCGAAAAGAGAACACTATTCCCTGTCTATGTCTCAATCAGTTAATTGTTCCTTGACAAATTGTATACGAGCAGTTTTTTAAAAATAAGAGATTTTTTCGCGGGGTAATAGCTAGATCAAGACCAGCTTCATTTGTCCTGAGGCAAACAGTAAGAGAACTAATTTCCGATTTCATATTATTGATAACCTCCCGCGGAGTAATTTTGGTTACGTTTTTACCTTTTAAACCCGGTATTTTATTTCCTTTAACATTTAACTTATGACGTGAAAATTTTTGACATAGTCACAGATGTGGTGTAAATTTTACACCTTATAATTTTTGCAAAAAATTTTGGACAGGACAACGTCTGTCGGGTCAGCTACAAGAATACACTCGCTGTTACTATTTATATACACAGCGCCATCTTCTAGTAGTTTCACGAATTATATAACGGAAATAACAAGAATGTTCTATTTCCACAATGATCACATAGAACTTAACCCTCGGAGGTATAACCAGGTCTGTGCAGACCTTTACGAAGACACGAAAAACAATAAAGTTATACACACTTTTAACTTTATTGTTTTTCGTGTTAAAGACAAATCCTTTCATGACTTCCTGGAGCAACATTCACCGGGCACATTGAGAAAAAAATCAAACCGATTGTGGTTCTAGATTCGGTTTAATCCACATTTTCAAATATTTTGGTTCAAACGATATAACCAGGTCTGTGCAGACCTGTGAACAAATTGTGTGTTAATTCCAGTGACGGAAAACGAAATATATGATTTTATTTGCCTTACTTTGTTTTCCGGCGTGTATGGGTCAAACAATCAGCCTGCTCCCGAGTTGTGGGGCAGTAATGGACACCCAATCTACCAGGTGACGATGTCTGTTATCCGATATAAACAGATTATCAAGTACAATCGATTTGACAATAGCAGTACAAGATCCGCTCGACTAGGAGAAAGTATATCGGCCGCCATCGACGACGTTTGGAACATGCTCATGAAGAACTTGGAGTGTCGATATGTTCTGGATAGCCAGATAACAGTTGATGAGCAATTGTTTCCGTACAGAGGCTTCTTCCAACATATTCCATAAAAACCAGCCAAATACGGCATAGAAATCTGATGGATATTCGACTCCAACTCCAATTACCCACTGAAAGGAATAATTTATATTGGAAAACAAGCAAACGAAGCTCGTGAGGCAAATCTAGGCGATAACGTTGTTTGGAAAATATTGTGGTTCTGGACGAACAATATATGCTGATACATTTTTCTGGCAAATGATTTGGCCACGATTTTGATGACAAAACGGTTGGGTTATGTAGGAACCATGCGAAGAAACAAAGCATGCATACCGAAGGAGATGTTGGATCCTTAAAAAGAGATATTGAGAACTTTATTATGTTACCACAACAATAATGTCGCACCAGCGCAGAATCCAATTAAAATATTTGATTACAATATGCATAAATCCGGAGTGGATACCATGGATCAGATGGTTGGTGCTTAGACTTGCAAACGATCCAAAAACCGATGGCCGTTAGCCTTGTTTTTCAATATGTTGGACGTTGCAATGGCGTTATTCGGTGTATATGACCAACTCTGCATCCTCTTCAAGAAGTCCATCATGCCCACTTTGTTATAAATTGGACAAAAAAGTACGGTTTCATTGCATATATTGCAAAAAGCATGTTCGTTTACAGCATTCACATTCCAGGTATTCGCATATAATATGCCGTACATAATATTTGTTTTGTTGCCTTTAAAATAAAATAGCGTATTTAGCTACCTAAGATGTATTAAAATGTGTTTTTGTTATTAATTTTTTGTTTTTCCTAGCATAAAAAAATTTACACACACGTTTAGGATATCTGATGCATTTCCACACAAATCCCATATAGGTCCGCACAGACCTGGTTATACCGTTTAGCGCCAAAAAATCCCTATACCTCCGAGGGTTAAAGTTGCTTTATAAACAATGTTAATAACAGCGTGTTATCCACATTTTTTTAAGTAAAAGTTTCTGCTGATGGAAATGTATATAAACATGATGAATGTTGCAAACAGCCATTATAATCCGTTAAATTCAAATTGATAATGCAATTTCGTAACAATATTATTGTATTGTCAGACAATAAGTCAGAGAGTAGCTCAAATACATAAATAAAAGTTATTTGACAGAGTGTATGTGTAATTGAAAAGCTTTATTAAATCAAACCCACTCCAAAATGCATGATCATGATGATAAAAATTGTAAATTTTGTATGACATTCAAAATTTAAGAAACAAAAAGCTAAAAACAAAAGAAATTAACTTGAACTTAACCCTCAATCAGGTTTTTTGCTTCATATTTAGTTGTATCGAGTAACCAAAGTTGAAATTTATGCAAGCTGTTTTTAAACCAATGAGTTTAAATTAAAATTTTTCGCTGACGTCACTTGCTAAAGGAGGGACACAAATTAAGGAAATAATTTAGTGGCAACTGTTATTTTGTTTTTTTTTTTTAGTTGGAATTCGCAATACATATATAGAAGGTAAAGTTCTTTAGTTGCCTGTGCAAAAATATAAATTCAAAATATTCCATTGTTAAGTAAAATATGGCGTGCAAACAGAGGAAGTTAATTTTAAATTTAGTTTTTGTTTTGTTTTGTTTTTTTTTTTGTATGCACTTTTATAGTGTGATTAACCTTAAACGTTCTTGAAATTAATGCAATTTAACATATCCATGCTAATTTTAAAGATTAAACTTACGAATTTTATTTAATTTAATGCATCCGAAACGTGTATAAATATCAACGCATTTTAACAAACTTTTGTTATGAAAAGAGGAGGCTTTAAAAATAAATAGTTGAGATATATTACAGGCACAGTGGTGTATAACGATAAATGTATAAAATGAATTCTATGTCACATATTTCATTTATATATGGAAGGACTATATTCAAAATTCTCTATCTTGAAAACACATGTTTTCAGGAGTGCAAAAAAAAACAGTTTATTTCAATTAATAAAGATTATTAAATTCTTTCTTTTTTGAATCTATTTAATAACAACATTAAAAGTCAGGACTTGATTGTTTTCGTTCATGATTAATTTTCATCACTAATTTCGTCTATATTGTTACGTTTTAACCTTTTCAAAACGTTTGGTTTATTTCCATTAAATAAACCGGATACTTTTGATTGCAAATAAAAGCCGTTTAGTAGTTTGAAAATTGTAACAACTCTTTATTTATTTAAAAATGTACAACAACAACATAATTAAATAGTCACTCAATGTTTTTTATACACGTTTGCAAATTCGCAGAAATACAGACACAATTTATAATGTACACGAATTTACTTGAAAAACACAACACACTTTAAGGCACTCAGTTGATGTTTATTCGAAAAGCGTCTCTGATAAACTCACTCACGACTGCAACCTCTGCCACTATTTATAACACTGCCATCTGCACTCTAGATTGTTCTTTAACTGTCAAAATTCGAATATTCTAGATCTTACTAATACATACGCCATCTGTGGTGTACTTTCTACAATGTTCTTTAACTGAATATTCGAATTCGAATACAGCGTTGCCAACTTACGATCAAATCAACTGAAAGCTTTTATTTAATAATGCCCACAGATATGTTACAGTTTGCTATTACAGCACTGTTATTTGAAAGCATTATGCTACTTTTAAATCAGCCCTTGAAATCTTTATATTTGAATTCAAGTACAATTTCGTAACAATATTATCTTGCCTTATGCAGAGTTCAAAATCGGTAGCCATCCTTGTTGTACCCTTCACCTCCGTGATAAGGGTATATACATATAAGTATGTCATGCCGTTTGTAATTTCCACAATATAATTTTCCGACCCTTTTAAGAATCTTGACTATGTTTGGGATTGTTCGAAAGGAAAGAATGGCAAAAAAGATGAATCTTTGCAATTGGAGGAGATTATCAATAAACTACACCCGAGGATGGTTACAAAATCTCATATTGTGGTTGTGCGAGAACCAAAAACCGATCTTTTGGGTATTTTTTAGATTTTTGACTCTGTTGACGGTACCGAGATCCAAGCTATAAATTGCCTTTGCAAAATATTTAAGAACATATTGGGGCTTATAAAAGAGGTTTTAATTTTTTTTAAGTAGCTATGCGATTAGAGAAAATTTGGCATAAATTTAAAATTTAGATAAAAAATAGGTCTACATCGGAAGGCTCTTGACCACGCACTTATACAAATATTGAAATTATTTTTCTTCTATAGTACTTCTCAAAATCTTACCGTTGAGAAAAATATAAACGCATTATTTATTTTGTTTTTATTTTCTGTATAACTAAAGATTAATGTAGGTACTTTTTTTCGAAAAAAAAAATTGGGGAAAAAATACTTTTTCAAATTGTTTTGATTTAAGTGCACATAACTTTAGACTTGGTATCGATTTTGAAATAATTCTTTCCCTATAATACTAATAAATTTATTGTTAATTAAAGGATATATATTTGAAAAAATCGGAAGAGATTTGGATCCGTAATTTGCAAAAATACAGACCAAGGTAAGTAAAAAACATAGAATTTTAATTTTCCATGGTGAATACCTCGTAAACTATAAAAGATAAAATAATGTTCTGGGTTGGCGGTAGCTCTCTTCTAGTAGATTCCACATACATATATACAAATATTTCAAATCGGATAGAGAACAAAAATATTGCATCATTTTTAATTTCTAATATAACCGAGACACCCCAATTTGGGTTCTTGAGACTCCGCCCCACCTTAGTGTTGAAAGTCCAAATTCAAAACATAAGCCTAGCAACACCTCCTCTATAGTCGTGCGAAATTTTATTAAAATCGGATTATCGGTTTAGAACTTACAAGTTTATTTGCACCTTTTTTTATTTTTGATTTCCCCCACTGTAATCCAAAATATCGGTTTTAGGTTCTCGCACAACCACAATATGAGATTTTGTAACCATCCTCGGGTGTAGTTTATTGATAATCTCATTCATCTTTTTTGCCATTCTTTCCTTTCGAACAATCCCAAACATAGTCAAGTTTCTTAAAAGTCTTAATAAAATATTAGTATATTTAAACAAAAATATAAAATACGAAAGGAAAATTTTCGCGTTAAAAATGGGAAGCTCGGTTTTGATTTTATACCCATGGTTTCTTCGGCAAAACTTCTTAGAATTCATCTATCTGTCTGTTGAAATCAACTTTCCGAAGCCCCCAAATAACTTAAATTCATACATCAATATCTCCGGAATTCTTTGGGCTCGGTTGTCATTTAAAATCGAGAAAGAGAGATATAAGGAAAATACCAGGACAACCTCGATTTTTTACCTATTTTTGACCTACATATACAATTATTAAGTCATTAATATAGACAATATGGATATCTAATGATAGATATTTCAAAGACCTTTGCAACGACGTATATACGTCGTTGGACCTACAATGGGTCAAAATCGGAAAAAATATTTTTTAACCCAAATTTTATTTTTCACCAAGTTTTTTTTTAAAAAAAATTTAAATTCAAAAAAAAAATTACTAAAATTTTAAAAAAATTTTTACAAAAAATAAAAAAAAACTTTGAAAAAACAAATAAATTTTTTTTACCTAAAAATATTTAAAATTTTTATTTGGAAGTATGAAGGCGAGATATGGATTGTGATTCAGAAGTGCTGATTTTGACACGAAAGACAAAGATCGCCCAGGAAAGCCAAAAAAGTTTAAAGACCAAGAATTGGAGGCATTATTCCATGCAGAGCTTACATAACTATTGGGAGCTACTCAAGCAGCAATTTTTGTGAGCAGCATGATTTATCCAAAAGCAAAAAAATATCCATGGCGTAAGGTAATACACTGTATTTGGTGGGACAAAGAGGGTGCTATATATTATGAGCTGCTGAAATTTGGCCAGACCATCACAGGAAACCTGTATTGAACGCACTGTAGAATGAAGTGGTTTGGAAGTTTTGTCTCAACCGTTTGTTTCCAGCGATGCACAACGCTCTCTCTGGTATACGCTTCACTTTGGAACATAGTATCCGATATTGGCTTAATTCGATCTTGGCCTCAAAAGATGAGCAGATCTTTTAGCTCGGATTCCATATGTTGCCAGAAAGATGGGAAATTAATTTTTTTGTAAACTATTTTTAATATGTGAATTTATGTTATGTATGTTTAATTAATTTTTAAACAATTGAAAGACATTTTTATTTGTTTTAATAAAAAAATAATTTAAACTTAATTTATACCTTAATTCTTAAATTGACAAAAAGGCTAAAAACCGGATTTTTATAGAAAAAAATAAACAATTTACAATAAGCTCACATTCTTGTAGCAAGATTCAATAAAGTGTCTTTATGTTGTTGATTTTGAATTCATTAATATCAATAATGCAAAAAAAAGTACTCAAGGATATATAATATATTAAATTTATAAAATTTTAAATAATTAAACAGTAAACGGAACATTTCTTAGTTTATTACTTAAATAATTTTATTCGATTACTTTTATTAAATAATTATTAGTTTATGTATGACACTTTAACATTATTATAACAGAAAAGTAATATAAAATACAACTATGTGTCTAACAGTAATGGCCAGCGATGCCAGTTTAGCGTGTTTAGCAACAAAAAGTGTAGTAGTAATTAAGCGAGTTTTAACAACAAAACTGCAATTAATATAGGTAATTTTTGTTTAAAACTACATAATTATTTAAAAGTAAGTTTGACATAAAATTGAATATAAAATATCAAAAAGCTTTTATTTACATATACGGGATTTATAATAACAAAATACATTATCTAGATTTAGGTTTTTGCCAGTTACGTTATTTTATGCTATGGATCGGCTATAACAGTGATATTGGAAGATGTGAAAAGAGACTACAACAACAAAGATAATGATACAATTGTAGGTACCATCATCCGAAGAAGACTGGAAATCCCTTTCTGAGAAATTTTTGCAGCTGTGGAATTTAGCTATTTATTTTTAACAACATATTTTTTTTAAATTGTAAAAATATATTTTTTGGTCTTATTTATCCGACCTTTTTTATTATTTCTAATTATCATATGTTAATTTTTATAAATCTTATATTAAGCTCAATAAATAATAACTATAAATTAAAAAATATATTTAAAAAACTTTCTTACATTTGCTTTTTTCTTTGAATTAAATTTGGCGCCATTTAGCGCGTTTAGCTGTGTTAATCGATGCGATTTATTTAAAAATTGTTGGCACCACCGCCAAGGGACGCCTGATATGGCAACACCACTCTTCATTTTGGCGACCTATTTTATTGACACGAAAAAACTAAAAATACAAAACGAAAATGGCAGAGACGCATTAAAAAGACTCAACAAATAATTGTGCAAACTAAGCGAAAATATATTGCAATTTTACTACTTGGAAAAAGTATTGAATTACAAAATCAAAATATTTCCTCAGATACAGACAAATTGTCATTAAAATCATTTAAAGAATAAAACGACATCATTGCATTACTTTGGTACGTCTGCGAGCTGAATTAAATTAAAGTTTTGTAGTTTTTTTTCGTTTGTATTGTGCTGGAAAAAACTCAGTAGAACTAAATGTGGTCAAAATGAAAGTAACAATTAAATCATGGATGGGAGTTGCATCATGGCGTTGGATAGCAAACGATGAAAATTGTGGCATTTGTCGTATGTCATTTGAGTCAACTTGCCCGGAATGTGCACTGCCCGGCGATGATTGTCCCTTAGTGTGGGGCGTATGTTCACATTGTTTTCACATGCATTGCATTGTTAAATGGCTGAATTTGCAACCCTTGAATAAACAGTGTCCAATGTGTCGGCAAGCTTGGAAATTTAATATACATTAGAGCTGAAAATTCCTTTAAAAGAATATAAAAAGTTGAAAAAAATAAATTAAAGAATTTAAAAATTTAGCAGAAAATACATAAAATTTGTTTGACATTTAAAGCAGTTCAAAATATAGTAGAAAATTATAAGGAAACTAAATTAAAAGCAAATATTGATTAAAGTTTTTTGCAACTACCAGAAAAAAAGTAAGAAAGAACAAAAAAAAAAGAATACAAAAGTAAAACGAAAAGAATAACGTTTTTTTTTCTCATTTTCTTTTCCCTTTAGGTTGAGCAATAAAGTAGTGTAAGAGAGAAAGAGAGAGCAAGAACGCGCGTAAGACAGAGAGTGAGTGTGTGTGTGAATTTTTTTCCAATTAGAAAACTAGTAAGAAAAACAAAATCAAAAAGGACACAAGTTGGTGCGAGTGTTATAGAAAAACCGGTAGAGGAAATTATGGAGGAAGAAAAACTTACACTGCCCGGCTTACCGCCGTTACCAAAAAGTCTTAGTGCTGCTATACAGCATCCCACTACAGCCTCTCCCCTTAATCATGGGCACAATAGTCACCATTTCCTAGATCCTGATTTATATTTGGGAGCCTCTACATCGTCATCGGCGGCTGCCCATAGACAACGTGGTTTTGGTGGAGGAAGTAGTGGCGGTGGCGGCAGTTCAAATTCTTATCGTCATGGCAGTTTATCTTCGACCCAAGAATCTTTAAGTGACCGTGAAAGTTTACACAGTCGAGCCTCTTCTACCCATAGTGGCCAGCATCTTTTATACCAATCCCAACAGCATACTCCTACCAACAACAACCACTCGAATCACAGCAGCAACAATAACACCCACAACAATCACCACCATCAGCAACAGCAGCACCAGTCACGTACTGATAGCGATAGTACTTCCACTTCTAGTACCACCTCCAAATTGGACACCCAGTTGGCCATATTAAGACGTGAAATGTATGGCCTGAGGCAACTGGATCTATCGCTGCTCTCTCAATTGTGGGCTTTAAATGAGTCTATACAGGGATTTCGTGCTTATTTGCAGGAACAAGAAGCCCTATCGCCACCCTCACCTTCGCCTACACCCTCTGAAACCAACTCGTTAACTTCGGAGCCGGAAGATGAGTCATACTCAAATCATCAGCCGGTTAGTGGCGCCAAGTTAATGCCACAAATCTCGCTAACGGCTCAACAGCAGCAGCAACAGCTGCAACAACATCAAATAATACCACCAAAAAGAGGTTCAACCACTTCTCATGCCTCCTCCACCACGACTTCCAATACTTCGGGTTCCTCTTCAAACAACTCCTCCATGACCAAACACCAGCAGCAGCAGTTGCACCAGCAAAAGCAACATCATCACCATCACAGTCAACAGCAGCATCAGCAACATCATCAAAGTAGTCAGGGTATGCCGCCTTTAGCACCGGCACCGCAAAAATCCCATCCTCAGCTGCCACGTATTCTGCAGCAACGTATGCGTCGAGCTCCACCACCGCCACCACCAAATCGTCCTAAATCTTCGGCCTCCATAACCTCGGCAGCTTCAATATCCACCACAACCAGCCATGGCGGTGGTCGTCACAGTAGCAAATCGTCCTCGCCGTCTCCCTCTCCAGCAGGCAGTATTGGCGGTGTTGTGGGCGCAACAGCCACCTCATCAACTTCGTCATCATCTTTGGCCCAAAGGCATGTATGACAAAATCCCTTCTTAGACTAGGCCCTAGAGCTGCCCGTCTAGTCTAAGAACAAAGGGGATAAATCAAAACAAACAAACAACCATTCTATTGCATCACACCAAATCAACATGAATAATAACAACAAAAACAACAACTTTAAATCAAAAGTATAAATCAATAATTTTTTAACTGAAACAAAACAAAACGTAAAAAAAACAAAATCAAGAAGAAAAGTCAATTCAATTCGTTTATATGACGACTAATATAGGAGACATCCGTCATCTAAACCACTCACTCATTCTCCTACCTAACTCAAGTAAGTTGGTTTTTCTTTCTTATTGTTTTTATTTATAAGAAAAATAATAGAATTTAAAACAGAAAACTTTTACAAGAGTATTTGGAAGAAAAAAACTAAAACAAAAACTATTTCTCATTTCTGTGTTTTAGATTATAAGAATTAAAGCAAAAACTTTTGGCTGAAAATTAAATAAAAAAAACCGTTACAAAAACAAAACTTTTTCAAAATTTAATACATTTTTTTTTCTAAATTCAAAAAATAGTTGGCAATATTTTTCTACATATTTACATTTACAGCATACTTGAAAATCTATACCTACATATATTAAAAAAATTATAAAAATAATATTTGCATTTAAAATCCGTCAATCTTGATATTTTTTTTTAAATAAAAACTCAATTTTACACTATCCTAGGGTTCTATAGCTATAACATATTTACATTTACAGCATACTTGAAAATCTATATATTACAACATTTATAAAAATATTTGCATTTAAAATTCGTCAATCTTGATATTTTTTTAAAAAATAAAAACTCAATTTTATGTTTTCATAGGGTTCTATAGCTAAAACATATTTACATTTACAGCATATTTGAAAATCTATATAATACAGAATTTATAAAAATATTTGCATTAAAAATCCAAGTCAATCTTGATATTTTTTTAAAATAAAACAAGAAGTTTTGATTTTTAAAAAGTCATCTTCATCGAACTTTCGAATTTTCTACATTTTTAAAGAGTCCACTTTTCAACTTTAGCTATTTATTAAAAGTCGATTATTTTAATGTAACAAATTATATGGTTGCTAGATTTAGTGGTGAGAAAAAGAATTTTTTAAAAATTTTCCAAAAAAAAGCAATAATCAGCTTTTTATTGGTTATACGACTTCTTCAGATAACGAAATAGAATTGAAAAGATTCAATGGGATTGTGAAACATCGCTCTCAAATTCAAAACTTGCTTAAGGTATTTATAGACGGCAATACAGAGTATTAATATTTGTCAAAAACTCAAGTATCATAATACAAACAAAATAGTCTAAACAAAATTTGTATTAGATTTTCAAAAAATACGAATGATTTTTTGGATTCACGTTTAAAACAATTTTTTTTTTATTTTCATATGTATCGGGTATGTATTTATAAATACAAATAAAGCAAACAAAAATGTCAAGAAATACTAAATTAATAATAAAGTTTGCAGAAAAGTATCAATCAACAAAGAAATAAAATATTTGTAATACTATCGGGTAAACAATAAATGTTTGTTCGAAACGATTTTTTGAAATACCGAATGATTTCAATAATATTTTAAATTTGAAAAGTGTTAATACTCAGTATTGCCGTCTATAACTACCTTTTCCAAAGACTTTACTAACATTGTTATTCGATATCGATGAAACTCGATAAATATTGTTTCCAGCTGTTGACAGAAAACGTATTTGTTTTTTTTTTTTTTTTGGTGAGTAATCCGCCAGTCGGATTTTTTCCATTTTCCCATTTTTCCTATTCAAATTCAGTGTTAAAAATGGGAAAAGTGAAAAAAAATCCCGAGAATTTTTTATTCATGATTGGGCTGTATATAGATTATTATCTTTTTTCGAAAAGAAACGATTTAATTTTAAATAATTTAATTTAATGTCAAATTCTAACATTTTTTCTTCAATTATATTAGAAAAATAGGGTTGATTTTTCAAATTAATATTTTCATACGAATCAAAACTAAATTCCGGTTCTATTCCATTCATGGTCCAGCTAAAATTTTTAAAATTGGAACCCAGATTTTATTGTTAATGAATACGTGGGATTTTTTCTAGATGTTATATTATTAAAGTACATTTTGGCTTCTTTATGCTTGACTTCAAAACGCATTCCCCATACATACTTTAATGGACCCCACAATTTAATTGCTGTGGGGTAATGAACCAAAAAATGATTTTTAATAAAATAGTATTCCTAAAAAATTTTAAATTAAATGGAGACAATGATCTGTTGCATAATGAGTCTTCAATTATTATATTGATTAACTCATTCCTATTAAAGTCAGTAAGAGTATGGCCCTTTTGATAAACGTCTAATATTGCTTTGCCTTTCGCCGTTTCCATCAATAATTCTTTTAAATTCTATAGTATATGAAAATATGCTTAGAAAGTGTTAGATTGTCAATTCAAAAAACTACTTTGTCTAGAGGAGAACACAAACTCGAAGGTGATTGCTGTTGCGAGTCATACAACCAATCCTGTACTTTTGAAGGCACTGACAAGGTCTCATCATCAATTCCAAACTGCAAAATGTTCTTAAATAAAGCTAAGTCTATAAAAAAATTATTTTTAATACCTCTTTCTTCCTTTCTGCATGTAAATAACTTTTCACGAAATTCCAAACAGGCCCACCAGGGGAATAATTTCCTTTAAGTCTTCATTTTTTATATATTGAAGAGATCTGTATGTAATATGCGTCTCTAAAGTGGAATTAAAAATATGTAAATTCTTCTGCTAAGAACATAACCTCAATTTACATGTTAAACATGCATAAGGTTACAACTTACCTTTAAGAGATGGCATTACGATGGATTCTTAAGTGAAAACAAGAATTTTTTTCCAGTATATAAATTAACTTTAAATTAATAAAGTTTTTAAAAAAAATAATTTTTTTATTGTGGGTTTTTACCGCACAACTTCTTTATTATTCAGAGGTAAAAGTAAAGTATTCTTACAAACTACCTAAACAGCAACCACAGGTTTTCTTACTCGTTGGCTGATCACACCACTCTTCCATGCTGACTCGTGTAACCGCTAGACATGGTGTCAGCACTTTTGATGGGAACAAAACTACGTTGTGTCTGGATTTTTGTGTAATTGTAGATGCAACGTAAGCTTTGTTGACTGTGAGAATTATTTTATTTTGTAAACATATTTCAACATATTTGGTGTTAACTTATATATGGTCTGAAGTGTTACATTGCCCAATGTATGGCAGTGAGTTCTTGCTCAAATGTGGATTTATTACTTTCACCTTTTGTGAAAGCTCAGGACTCATAAGAATTCCCTAGTACATTCGAAATGTATGTTTTTTCTAGATAGTCTAGTAATGTGACGTGATGATTCAGCAAAATTAGGAATAAATCTTCTATAATAATTGCAGAGTGCAATGAAGCCTTTGCTTTGTCTCCATCTCTTGGAGTAGGATAATTTTCAATTATAGAAAAGTTGTTGTCATCAGGTAATTTGTGTTCTGAAAATGTCACTTCATGACAGAAAAATGAACACTTATCCGGGTGAAGTTTGAGGTTGTGTTGTCTACACAAGGTAAACATATCTTTGAAATTTTGTACCATGTGTTTTTCAGAGCGACCAACGACTATTAAATCGTCCATATATAAATTATTTTCTTCCTTTTTCGGTATTAGCAATTATTAGTTTATTGTTTATTAACTTTTTGATTATCTTTTACAGATAATTTAAAGTTCTATTTTCTTAATTTGCTGAGACTCTCAAATCACTTAGGAAATTAAATCCAATGACAATATTATGTTTTCAAAATTTTTATTTTTATTCTTTAAATTTTCACAAAATTTTATTTTTTATAAAAAAAACTTTAAATAATTATTTTGATTTATGGTAATCATGTTTTTTTCTTCAATTAGAAAATTGTTTATTTAGTAATTTTATTTTAATCTTTATTTCAGTAAAATGATTAATTATTTTCTTCTTTAGTAATATCAATTATGTTAAATTTTTACATTATCCCACTATGTGGGTCTGAATCTACTTTAAGACTAACTTCAAATTTTGATTATTTGAAAAGACCCAAAACGTTTTGCCGAGTCTGCAAAATATCGCACACAAAAATATTGCTAAACCAACCATCACATTAAAGCACACAATGTAACAAGACTCCCGAAATGAATGTACAGAATTTATGCAAACGCAGTACTTCAAATGTGTGAATTTTGTGCAATAAATGCAGAACTATAAATATGTGAATTTTGAATTTAAATTTAAAGACGAACGTGTGCCCAATGCACAGCGTACGTTAACTTAAACAAAGGCTAGGGATTCATTCTTTGGAATGAATTTGGTGGAATTTTAATGCCATAATGAAGTCTTTTGAATCTATAAGATCCCTTTGTCAGTTGTAAAAGACTTAATGTCTTTAGATTCTTCTTCGAACTCTATTTGATGAAAGCCCGATATTAAGTCATGGCATGAAAAATATGTTGCTCTCCCTAACTGATCTAATATGTCATCTATGCGAGGTAGAGGAAATTTGTCAGCGATTAATTTCTTATCGATACCTCTATAATCAATCACAAGTCTCTATATCTTTTCTGTATTACCTGGTAGTGATTTTTTAGGTACTAAGAGTATTGGACTGTTATCTTCAGAGGTTGAGGGTTCTACAATATCATTGCTTATTAATTTTGTTACCTGTTTATTCACTTTTTCTTTATTCTATAGTTTTTTAATTGATAGAGCGTAGTTAGGAATTGAAGGATTGAAATCGCGATGATAATGACTAAGTATATAGTGGGGTATTCTGCCTTTATAGTGATTTCATTTATCACATTCGCATTTGGGTTTAAAAAAATTTACTTCTATCAATTACAAAATTTATATGAAAGAATCATTAAAAATACTCTCTGTGAGAATAAAATGGTTTAATATGTAAAACAAATTGTAAGAAATTTTTTTGATTAAAAAAAAAAAAATATTGATCCTTTGAAGGATTGCTAGAACTGTTTTGTCAGTATTTTATACAATTGTTTACATCACTAAAAGGCAAGTTTACAATAATTTTACTTAAAGCTAAGTTTATACAATTGTACAAATGTTAGTTCGTCTATCTAAAGTCAGAGTTAGTTAAAAAAATGAAAGTTATTTTATGTCACTTTTATTAATGAATTACTTAAAACTAGCTGTACACTAAATTTTTAATTTTAGCACACTATGTGTGCGGTGGAAATATGCTGAGACAGCTGTCCCACCATTTATGCAGTGTGGACAATATCAACAAGAATGTTGATACTACACTTTCATCATTTGCAGAGAAAGAATTTCTTTCATTTCTGTTCGATTAGAGGAGAACTGAAAATTAACAAACTCGTATTCTTCACTTTTTTATAATTTATAGTCCGGAAGATTAGATGTCAAACCTACAGAAACGCTAGGTCCTGCCGAAACAGCCTACTACACCCTTATTCCTTCTATCACTTGTCAAAACGAACAGGTCTACGCTTGTCTTGTATTTCCGTGAAGATATTGCCGCGGTTAGCATCACGTAACATATAGGCGTGATCCATATTGTGGTATGGATCCGTGGAGTGCAATCCAAACTTGTAACCCGCACCTATTGCCAACATATGGTCAACAATGGGTACAAATGCAGTGTGCCGTATAAGTTTCATGCCTAAGGAGAGTGGTGCCAATAAGCTGGGCGGTGGTGCCTATAGCATCAGTGAAATCCACATTATCAACGAGATAGTTGAATTTCCATTGAGGGTGGCTTAATTGATTAGCGCGTTTGATTATTAAGCATGATATGGTATTTGCGGCCTGTGTTCGATTCCGAGCCGCGCCAATCAACAACATCCGTTTATAATAATATTAGTTAACTAATAACTAATATTTATCACAGCGCCCTCCTTCGGTGGTATAACATTAAAACGCCACCGAAGTAAAATAAATAAATAAATAAAGGTTTCGCTGCAACCTGCACTAAGAACAAACAAACGCGCAATTGCAGAGTTGTCAAATTAAAGCTTTTCTCCTCCTTTCACCACCTTTTCCTTCTACACTATCCCCTTTTCAAAGAAAGTAACACAATTAATTATTGGCATATTAATTGCCTGAGTGTTACTTCTCTTTTTTAAAAAAAAAAAATGAAAAATAGCTGGAAGCGGGTTTCAATCGTGTACTTAGCGATATAGTTAACACCGTTTACATTTAATGTAGCGTTATGAAATTTAATTAAAAAGTTTCCCGTCGTTGCGTCTGTTTTGTCAGTATTTTATACAATGTTTACATCACTAAAAGGCAAGTTTACAATAATTTTACTTATAGCTAAGTTTATACAATTGTACAAATGTTAGTTCGTCTATCTAAAGTCAGAGTTAGTTAAAAAAATGAAAGTTATTTTATGTCACTTTTATTAATGAATTACTTAAAACTAGCTGTACACTAAATTTTTAATTTTAACACACTATGTGTGCGGTGGAAATATGCTGAGACAGCTGTCCCACCATTTATGCAGTGTGGACAATTTCAACAAGAATGTTGATACTACACTTTCATCATTTGCAGAGAAAGAATTTCTTTCATTTCTGTTCGATTAGAGGAGAACTGAAAATTAACAAACTCGTATTCTTCACTTTTTTATAATTTATAGTCCGGAAGATTAGATGTCAAACCTACAGAAACGCTAGGTCCTGCCGAAACACCCTTATTCCTTCTATCACTTGTCAAAACGAACAGGTCTACGCTTGTCTTGGATTTCCGTGAAGATATTGCCGCGGTTAGCATCACGTAACATATAGGCGTGATCCATATTGTGGTATGGATCCGTGGAGTGCAATCCAAACTTGTAACCCGCACCTATTGCCAACATATGGTCAACAATGGGTACAAATGCAGTGTGCCGTATAAGTTTCATGCCTAAGGAGAGTGGTGCCAACAAGCTGGGCGGTGGTGCCTATAGCATCAGTGAAATCCACATTATCAACGAGATAGTTGAATTTCCATTGAGGGTGTCTTAATTGATTAGCGCGTTTGATTATTAAGCATGATATGGTATTTGCGGCCTGTGTTCGATTCCGAGCCGCGCCAATCAACAACATCCGTTTATAATAATATTAGTTAACTAATAACTAATATTTATCACAGCGCCCTCCTTCGGTGGTATAACATTAAAACGCCACCGAAGTAAAATAAATAAATAAAGGTTTCGCTGCAACCTGCACTAAGAAGAAACAAACGCGCAATTGCAGAGTTGTCAAATTAAAACTTTTCTCCTCCTTTCACCACCTTTTCCTTCTACACTATCCCCTTTTCAAAGAAAGTAACACAATTAATTATTGGCATATTAATTGCCTGAGTGTTACTTCTCTTTTTTAAAAAAAAAATTAAAAATAGCTGGAAGCAGGTTTCAATCTTGTACTTACTTAGCGATATAGTTAACACCATTTACATTTAATGTAGCGTTATGTAATTTAATTAAAAAGTTTCCCGTCGTTGCGTCTGTTTTGTCAGTATTTTATACAATTGTTTACATCACTAAAAGGCAAGTTTACAATAATTTTACTTATAGCTAAGTTTATACAATTGTACAAATGTTAGTTCGTCTATCTAAAGTCAGAGTTAGTTAAAAAAATGAAAGTTATTTTATGTCACTTTTATTAATGAATTACTTAAAACTAGCTGTACACTAAATTTTTAATTTTAACACACTATGTGTGCGGTGGAAATATGCTGAGACAGCTGTCCCACCATTTATGCAGTGTGGACAATATCAACAAGAATGTTGATACTACACTTTCATCATTTGCAGAGAAAGAATTTCTTTCATTTCTGTTCGATTAGAGGAGAACTGAAAATTAACAAACTCGTATTCTTCACTTATTTATAGTCCGGAAGATTAGATGTCAAACCTACAGAAACGCTAGGTCCTGCCGAAACAGCCTACTACACCCTTATTCCTTCTATCCCTTGTCACCACGAACAGGTCTACGCTTGTCTTGGATTTCCGTGAAGATATTGCCGGGGTTAGCATCACGTAACATATAGGCGTGATCCATATTGTGGTATGGATCCGTGGAGTGCAATCCAAACTTGTAACCCGCACCTATTGCCAACATATGGTCAACAATGGGTACAAATGCAGTGTGCCAACAAGCTGGGCGGTGGTGCCTATAGCATCAGTGAAATCCACATTATCAACGAGATAGTTGAATTTCCATTGAGGGTGGCTTAATTGATTAGCGCGTTTGATTATTAAGCATGATATGGTATTTGCGGCCTGTGTTCGATTCCGAGCCGCGCCAATCAACAACATCCGTTTATAATAATATTAGTTAACTAATAACTAATATTTATCACAGCGCCCTCCTTCGGTGGTATAACATTAAAACGCCACCGAAGTAAAATAAATAAATAAATAAAGGTTTCGCTGCAACCTGCACTAAGAACAAACAAACGCGCAATTGCAGAGTTGTCAAATTAAAGCTTTTCTCCTCCTTTCACCACCTTTTCCTTCTACACTATCCCCTTTTCAAAGAAAGTAACACAATTAATTATTGGCATATTAATTGCCTGAGTGTTACTTCTCTTTTTTAAAAAAAAAATGAAAAATAGCTGGAAGCGGGTTTCAATCGTGTACTTAGCGATATAGTTAACACCATTTACATTTAATGTAGCGTTATGAAATTTAATTAAAAAGTTTCCCGTCGTTGCGTCTGTTTTGTCAGTATTTTATACAATTGTTTACATCACTAAAAGGCAAGTTTACAATAATTTTACTTATAGCTAAGTTTATACAATTGTACAAATGTTAGTTCGTCTATCTAAAGTCAGAGTTAGTTAAAAAAATGAAAGTTATTTTATGTCACTTTTATTAATGAATTACTTAAAACTAGCTGTACACTAAATTTTTAATTTTAACACACTATGTGTGCGGTGGAAATATGCTGAGACAGCTGTCCCACCATTTATGCAGTGTGGACAATTTCAACAAGAATGTTGATACTACACTTTCATCATTTGCAGAGAAAGAATTTCTTTCATTTCTGTTCGATTAGAGGAGAACTGAAAATTAACAAACTCGTATTCTTCACTTTTTTATAATTTATAGTCCGGAAGATTAGATGTCAAACCTACAGAAACGCTAGGTCCTGCCGAAACAGCCTACTACACCCTTATTCCTTCTATCACTTGTCAAAACGAACAGGTCTACGCTTGTCTTGGATTTCCGTGAAGATATTGCCGCGGTTAGCATCACGTAACATATAGGCGTGATCCATATTGTGGTATGGATCCGTGGAGTGCAATCCAAACTTGTAACCCGCACCTATTGCCAACATATGGTCAACAATGGGTACAAATGCAGTGTGCCAACAAGCTGGGCGGTGGTGCCTATAGCATCAGTGAAATCCACATTATCAACGAGATAGTTGAATTTCCATTGAGGGTGGATTAATTGATTAGCGCGTTTGATTATTAAGCATGATATGGTATTTGCGGCCTGTGTTCGATTCCGAGCCGCGCCAATCAACAACATCCGTTTATAATAATATTAGTTAACTAATAACTAATATTTATCACAGCGCCCTCCTTCGGTGGTATAACATTAAAACGCCACCGAAGTAAAATAAATAAATAAATAAAGGTTTCGCTGCAACCTGCACTAAGAACAAACAAACGCGCAATTGCAGAGTTGTCAAATTAAAGCTTTTCTCCTCCTTTCACCACCTTTTCCTTCTACACTATCCCCTTTTCAAAGAAAGTAACACAATTAATTATTGGCATATTAATTGCCTGAGTGTTACTTCTCTTTTTTAAAAAAAAAATTAACCCGCACCTATTGCCAACATATGGTCAACAATGGGTACAAATGCAGTGTGCCAACAAGCTGGGCGGTGGTGCCTATAGCATCAGTGAAATCCACATTATCAACGAGATAGTTGAATTTCCATTGAGGGTGGCTTAATTGATTAGCGCGTTTGATTATTAAGCATGATATGGTATTTGCGGCCTGTGTTCGATTCCGAGCCGCGCCAATCAACAACATCCGTTTATAATAATATTAGTTAACTAATAACTAATATTTATCACAGCGCCCTCCTTCGGTGGTATAACATTAAAACGCCACCGAAGTAAAATAAATAAATAAAGGTTTCGCTGCAACCTGCACTAAGAACAAACAAACGCGCAATTGCAGAGTTGTCAAATTAAAGCTTTTCTCCTCCTTTCACCACCTTTTCCTTCTACACTATCCCCTTTTCAAAGAAAGTAACACAATTAATTATTGGCATATTAATTGCCTGAGTGTTACTTCTCTTTTTTTAAAAAAAAATTAAAAATAGCTGGAAGCAGGTTTCAATCTTGTACTTACTTAGCGATATAGTTAACACCATTTACATTTAATGTAGCGTTATGTAATTTAATTAAAAAGTTTCCCGTCGTTGCGTCTGTTTTGTCAGTATTTTATACAATTGTTTACATCACTAAAAGGCAAGTTTACAATAATTTTACTTATAGCTAAGTTTATACAATTGTACAAATGTTAGTTCGTCTATCTAAAGTCAGAGTTAGTTAAAAAAATGAAAGTTATTTTATGTCACTTTTATTAATGAATTACTTAAAACTAGCTGTACACTAAATTTTTAATTTTAACACACTATGTGTGCGGTGGAAATATGCTGAGACAGCTGTCCCACCATTTATGCAGTGTGGACAATATCAACAAGAATGTTGATACTACACTTTCATCATTTGCAGAGAAAGAATTTCTTTCATTTCTGTTCGATTAGAGGAGAACTGAAAATTAACAAACTCGTATTCTTCACTTATTTATAGTCCGGAAGATTAGATGTCAAACCTACAGAAACGCTAGGTCCTGCCGAAACAGCCTACTACACCCTTATTCCTTCTATCCCTTGTCACCACGAACAGGTCTACGCTTGTCTTGGATTTCCGTGAAGATATTGCCGGGGTTAGCATCACGTAACATATAGGCGTGATCCATATTGTGGTATGGATCCGTGGAGTGCAATCCAAACTTGTAACCCGCACCTATTGCCAACATATGGTCAACAATGGGTACAAATGCAGTGTGCCGTATAAGTTTCATGCCTAAGGAGAGTGGTGCCAACAAGCTGGGCGGTGGTGCCTATTGCATCAGTGAAATCCACATTATCAACGAGATAGCTGAATTTCCATTGAGGGTGGCTTAATTGATTAGCGCGTTTGACCATTAAGCATGATATGGTATTTGCGGCCTGTGTTCGATTCCGAGCCGCGCCAATCAACAACATCCGTTTATAATAATATTAGTTAACTAATAACTAATATTTATCACAGCGCCCTCCTTCGGTGGTATAACATTAAAACGCCACCGAAGTAAAATAAATAAATAAAGGTTTCGCTGCAACCTGCACTAAGAACAAACAAACGCGCAATTGCAGAGTTGTCAAATTAAAGCTTTTCTCCTCCTTTCACCACCTTTTCCTTCTACACTATCCCCTTTTCAAAGAAAGTAACACAATTAATTATAGGCACATTAATTTCCTGAGTGTTACTTCTCTTTTTTTTAAAAAAAATTAAAAATAGCGGGTTTCAATCGTGTACTTACTTAGTGATATAGTTAACACCATTTACATTTAATGTAGCGTTATGAAATTTAATTAAAAAGTTTCCCGTCGTTGCGTCTGGAATACTCACTGAACCATTGTATTGGTTTAGAAAAATTATTCCGGCTTTAATTTCTTCAATATTTGGGACGTTTTGGTTATTTGCTATAGTGCAATTATGATTACCGCTAGATATAAATTTTGTAATACAGTTTGTATTACTTATTTCTAAAAGATTTTGATTGTTACCAATAGATAATTTATTATAAGTCTTACATTCAGTTTTCATTTCGAAAATTCTATTTTTTACATTTTATATCCGAAAATTATAATGCTTCTTCGATATTGGTATATGGGAACTCTTCATAATCCAAATGTTTCTTGATTTCACTTATTTCTTCTTCTGATAATTTAAAGGTATTTATAATTCCTGCTTTGGTCCACTTTTAGTTTATAAAATTAAGTTTTGTTCAAATTCCAATTGCTGCCTCGGAGTTGGCAGTAAGCGTTTTATTTATTTTAGATTACTCGTAATTAAATTGTTCAAAGAGCCTTCTGTTTTTTTTTGTTATATATCTGTAGTAATTGTTGTTACTACTTGTTGATTAAAAGACATTCACTATTATCAAACTTCAATTGCCTACAGCACTTGTTCGTCCGTTTACAAAATCCCACTCAACCCAAAACCACTCAATCATTAGCGCACTTATTTGCACGCCTGACTGATCTCCTTAACCCTTGAACCACCGATCCTACATATCTTTTCTTCATTTAATTTATTTTTATAAAAAATATTGTCCATGAACATCGAGTCTTTCTCGTTTTAAAATATATTTTTTAGACACTTAATTTGTTTATGAAAAATATACTGTTTATGAATATTAGTTGTTAGATTGTTCATACATTGTATTGTTTAAACATCGAGTTCTTTAAATGTGTCTTTCATGTTTCCGACGGGATCTCGATCACTACATTGTTACCGGTTACTCCGGACTTGTGCGGAATTATAGTTGTCAGAAAATCTGCCCTCACTGATATTCAACATGTCGGTTGGACGTCCATCGCTTGTGGATTCATCGTTGGCTTCTGAATTTTCCGTAGGCGTACCTCGTTGAACAATATAGCCTTAGTTGGCTTAGAGTGGCTGACTCAGGGAAATCAATACCAGCACTTGTCAATGCAGCCATTAAAGCATGGCGACTTGGTTCCAAATCCATAGTTGTCTCCAAATAAATCAGCAATTCTTACGAATTTATGCACGAACTATACACTCGTACCCCACACCTGATGTTTGTAGTAATCTCTCAGTTGTTGGTTTAAATAATTTATTTTATATCACGTTTTTATTTATTTTGTGTTCACTTTATTTATTAATGGCGGAAGTCACAATTAGGAATCAAGTTGAGATGCTCGATGTAGGATTCAGTAAGTTCTGTTGCCCATTTTCCATAACGGCTCCCACGGCGGGATTTAACAGGGATTCCATGGATAATGCTGCATCTGCATTGGGAATGGTAGAAATTACAGTCGTGGACAATGTGGAGGTGTTCCCAGTCTGGTTTGAAGTGTTTGGCAAGGATAAAGAAGCCTCCCGAATAATTTCGGTCTACAATGATTGAAGCATATTCGCTAAGCTCTTCCACATTTCCCGAAATAATGTCGTGCAATATACGTTTTCTTTTGCCCACTCGCAAAATGGATCGCACAATTGATCCCAATTCGGTAAAGTAAGGATCAACTGTTCCTTCTCTTCTGCTGTTATTGCTTTAATCCACTCTTGTATAGATGAGGATATATGAGCGGGAGCATGGGTTGGTCCGGCTTCAATAGACGACACTTGACCGTCTGAATTGGGTTGAACATAAGCTTCGGTACAACGACCAATAAATTTTCGAAATTACCTCATTCATGTTGGTGAAGTTTCCTGATTCCATTATCAGTTTTACCCTCTCATTTTAAGCATTTTTGGTAATTGATGTCACAGCAGAATGAGTTGCATATTTGGTTGCAACTTCATTTGGCAAACCATCAGAAATATACGCATTCTCCAGCTTTTTTGTGAGAACATCAACCAACCTCTTTAGCATAGGTATTTGCTTTTTTTATTCAGCTGCCTGATATTCATCAGTTTAGCTGTAATAACGTCAACAGTATATCCCTTCACTGTTGTCATTAATATATCCTCCGCATCAGATGATATTAAATTTCTGGTTCCACTTTTAAGTTTTGTCTTTTTGTTTTTAAATTTTGAGTAACGGAATCATCATTTTTTTTCTCACAAAAATGCGAATAACTGTTTTTTTCCTTTCAAATGAAAGTAAAATAATTAATTACTTTCATTTAAAAGGAAAAAAACAGTTATTCGCATTTTTGTGAAAAAAAAAAATAATGAATTAATTCATTAATTAATTAGTATAGACAACAAATTTATCCTCCGCATCTGTTGAATAGTAGTCTCAGATGATATTAAATTTCTGGTCCCACCTTTAAGTTTTGTCTTTTTGTTTTTAAATTTTGAGTAACGGAATCATTTTGCTTTTTTTAACATTTTTTTTTCGTGAACAGTTAACTCCACTCTATATATTGTTTTATTAACTTATTTTTTTCAACGCCGTTAACGACAACCAATATTCGACATAAATTGTATATATTTTTTTTTTATTAAAGTCACTTTGTTTTTTTTTTAATTGCACTTGCACTTTTTTTTGATGTCACGGTCGCCATGTAGTGGATGAACTGCGAGTTTAAATGAAACGAGACTTGTTGTAAACCATCAACAAACTAGTATGCAGACTAGGAATGCCAGATTCAGATTCGCAAAAAGCTGGACATTGGGCTTTAAAAATCTGGACAAAGCAAAAAAAAGACTGGACATTATAAAAATGACTGAAGTTATTCAAAAAAAAACCGTTTTCAGTGATGTTCGTCAACATAACGAACAGTAACTCAGTCAGTTTTTGTCCGATTTTAATTTTTTAATGGGTTTAGAAAAAACTGATCACGCTTTAAAATGAATTTTATGCATACATTTTATGAATGGTTAATTCTTTGCCTTTCCGTAACTGTTTAAAATTTTGAAATCGGTCGAAAAATGTGTGAGTTAGGTACTAAAGTACTACGACCTACCGTAAAACAGTTGTTTCAAAATAACTCAAAATTTTGAGGGTGTTTAAAAATCTTTGAAAACGACATTTGTATGTCCTCACTTGTTCGCATTTCAAGTTTCAGGTTTTAGTACTAACTTCCAAAAAAATATTTAAAAAATAAAAATTGAGAAAAAGTAATTTTTTTACTTTTTCTGAAATTATGCGCCTCGAAAAATATTTTTTTGATATGTCGTAGTGGATATTTTTTTCCTCATGCCAAAAACTATCGAAAAATCGATGGCAGTAATAAATTAAATACTATTTTTATAATTTCATTTTTGAGCTTACGGATTTGGCCAATTCCAAACCTTTAGATATTTGTAAATAATTTTGAAAATCTGTACAAGATTCCTCTAAATTTGTTTGTATTAATATTTCAGCTCTAACCAGGTCCAATGACATTCGGGATCTTTCTTTAGTAAAGAGATTGTTTAAAATAGGAAAAACTCTTTCACAAAAAGCGTTGCTTACTGGTATTGAAAATACGAAACATACGACTTTTCTAAAATTCTCGAATTCATTAATTTCACTCTTGGTAAACAAAATAGAACATATCAAGGAAATTTTATCTAGAATCGTTTAAAAAAAATCAAAGCGATCCGACCAATAGTTTAGTTTCTATTGAGATTTAAATGTGTTTATTACGGGAACGTTGCCCTTATACGATGACTCAACTGTCGTAGGGTTAACAAATATATTGGCATTTGTTTATAAGCTTCACGAAGGACCAGTAATCGATACATAGTTTAAGTCGTAATGCTTTTATAACTAAATAGCTAACTGCTGTTAAAGTCTTCTAATTTCGTCTTAAAGGTTTTTTGTTCATTAATCCAAATGTTTTTTCAAAATGCTGTTAACTTTGGTGCAAAAAAAAACTTTCCCATAAAAATAAATCATATTTAAGTTTAAAAAATGGCAGCCAACTATGTTCTGTTAGCAATAGCTTAATGCATATTTTGTACCAATTGGGATCTGCTTTCATTCTCTCCCATAACTCATACGTGAACGATGGTAAGCCACGTAAAGTAATAGGTATCTGTTGAGGTGGTGATGATTTCTGTAACTGAACCTTGTCCAATTAATTAATTAATTAAACGTTTATGCAGTACATTGTTCTCATCTTCAAGAACCATAATTTTGGAATATGTGCATGCATCAACATGTCTTATATTACGACAGGATGACATCTCCGATTTGAACTCCGACTTGAATAGCTTCAATAAAAGCTCGTTTACGATTATCAAAATCATCCTTTCCGTTTCATGTAACTATAAATTTTATTATCAATGCTAACAATTTCATCACGCAGTCTTTTTTATATTTCTTGCAAGCCAGATGGCGGATTGGAGCTGCATTTGTCACAAAGAAAAACAATAGATTTTATTTCCTTTAACGTTTTAAGTGTAACATCATTAATCTTAGTACACTGAGCATGGAACCATAAATTGCAGGACTTGCAATAGTTTGAGTTTTTCCAATGCCCAGTTTGCAAGTACCACACTTACAAGTTTTACTTGAAGGCATCTTATTGCAACAAAAATAAATCATATTTAAGTTTATAAAATGGCAGCCAACTATGTTCTGTTAGCAATAGCTTAATGCATATTTTGTACCAATTGGGATGTGTTTCGATAAAACTAGGCAGGTTGGTATTTTTGCTGAATACAGACGTCGCACCGACTAGATTCAACATGTTTATTACCTCATGCCGCTGGCTGCGACCTGAGCCTATATGTTCAGGACAGCGAATTTAACAAGTCCCAAATAAATGAACCACAAATTTTAAATTAATAATGCATATGTTTGAGCAACCCAACAAACTAAATTTTAATTCTAAAGCCAGTTATTATTGAGCCTACAAAATTCGGACAGATCATAAAGTTTGCGTTGTACTGGCATGGGTACTGTAGCAAGGGAAACAAAAAAAAGCTTAGGTATCATCAACTGGTCTGATTGACTAACAGAGGAATATGGCGTTGGATTCCGGCGATCAACCATGTCCTCAGGGTCACTGCTAATACTTTGGATGACTGGCGCATTATGTCCAATAACATTCGGCGTATTTAAATTTTGATTTGCTCTTAAAGCACGATGAGCGTTTGCCAATTGAGCTTGCAGGATGTCAATTTGTCGTTGCAGGTTCTCATTATCAGACGATATGGTTTGTGGTGGCTGGGTTCTCACATTAGGACCGGGCACTAACGGCGGCAGACTAAAGGGCTTTTCACTTGTTGAACTGAAAATGTTTTGCGTTGATACAGCAGGTGTCGGTTCTCTAGGGGCACTTATATAGGCACTAGTTACCGTTGTTGTTGTTCCGAGGGCAACAGAACTGACATTTTGTACCGACGGCATTTGAGAAACATTTGCTGAACTATCTGTTCCGGCAGGCGTGGTACTTTTCACATTTTGGCTCGTTGCTGTCTGCAAACGAGAGCTTTTTCTAGCTGGCGACCGTTGCATCATGAATCACAAATGTTTTCATTTTTTATCACTTTTTAAAATGTCTGTCAAAGGGACCAACTCATTTTCTATTTGCTAATGTTTACATGTGTAGCTCGTAGCATCGTGTATATAGTTATGTGTTTGGTCGAAAAAAAAAACAACTGAATATTTTTCTATAAAAATCTTTTAAATATAGAATAAGTAAGATTAAAATGTTCAAATATGGCTTTCGCAACTGATTTTGCGCTTTTATCTTGTATTGGTATCGTTACAAGATATTTTGTCATGTCACATACTATTGTGACAGCTCGTATGTTTCTTCGTTTATCTTTTATTGTGTTTATACTTCATCTGTCTTTTAATATAGTCTTCTATATTTAATATAGTCTTCTATGGCCCAAAGGCTTATTTGATGCTTAGCAGTTTCGAAATAATTAAACAGTTCTCTTAAGTTACTTACTTTAACATAACGACACTTATTGAATATTTCTCCATATGTTGTCCTCGGTTTGGCTTGAAGCTTCAATTTCATATAAAAAGGGTTGCTATAAACAGCATTCCGGAAAGTATGAATAAGTTTATGTAATTGCGTCCATTGCAACATCCTGTTGAAGAAATTTGATATTTTAGCTGATTGTTATTAACTTTACTCTGATTTCAGTTACGTACCTATAAATTTGCAATTAAAACCACATTTAACATTGTATTTGAAAGATTTGCAATAGTTTTTCAAACATCTGCATTTGTTGCAGTTGCAACCTTTATTAAAAAACATTCTTGGCCTGCATTTAAGAAAATATACGCAAATTAAAATATTTTATTTACGTTTAGTAAAAAAATATATTTTTTATTTTTGACTTTTTACAATCATGTTTTATCACTAACTAAAAACTACTTAATTCTATGTGTCATATTTATACCTAATAAGAAACACAATCAGCCATTTGTAGACCCTTCCTCCTGCATTAATCAAACCTCTTCGTTTTCTATTTTGAGTTGGCTTTAAAGTTTTGATTTTAGATTCTATCAATTTAATTTCGTATTTGCCTTTATTTGATTTAATATGTCTTCTATTTCGAATTTAGCTTTTTCAAATATATCAAATAATTCATTTAGATTGCTTACTTTTATTGTACGGCAGTGATTGAAGATTTCCGCTTAGGTCCTTCTCGGTTTGTACTCTTGTAGAATCCTTGTTTTAATTTATTAAAATTAAATTTTTTTTTTTTGAATTTCTTTGTCTTTAAAGCCTTCAACCACTTTTGTATGTAATTATTGCTTTTTTCTATTGTTATTGACTTAGGACCTTGGGGTCTTGAAGGCTTGTATACAGGAGGTGGTGACTATGTCCTGGAGAATGTATTCCTCGTACATCTACCGAATATATTTTTTAAATATCTTGTGTTCCTGGTTTTTAAAATTTGACAGGAGCGCCATGTAATGTTTAATGTTTTGAAGTCGGCAGAGTTTGTCGGGAGAGAAGGTCGGGTCATACTCGTACAACTGTTGCATCTTATAGAAAGCTCTAGATTCTGCCTTTGCGGCGTCGTTATCCTTCTTATTGTATATTCTCCGGAGTTCAATTCTGTGCTCTGACTTTACAGAGTTGTATATTTATCAAGTATCATCTTGCAATTGTCAAAGAAGGCCGTATCATACGAGTTGCATCTTATAGTAAGCTCTAGATTCTACCTTTGCGACGATATTATCCTTCTCCGGAATAGAATGTTTCTAGACATTGTCTAAAGGTACGGTCACACACAGCTAATATTTGACGTTTATCGTCAAATATTTCATTGCCTGAATCTGACCACAAATAAAATTTAGAGCAAACAACAAAACAGATGATTTTAGTCAAACAAAATTATTTGTCGGCAAACAAAATATTTTCTTAATGTGAACAAAGTGTGACCACTAGCTACATAAATACCTAAAAAATATATAATTTGATCTTGCAAATATTTTTAAGGTTAAAGCACTTATTTCGAATTGTAAAGTAATCATTTTATTAGAGATTTATTGAATTTTGTTATCATATATTGAATTTAATTTTTCACTTTTTGTTTGACCAAACTGCTGCGAAAAAGAATCAGTAAATATATTTGCCGTGTGGTTACACTATATCAAACACTTTCATAAAATAATTGTTTGATCAAATAGAAAAAACAGAAAATAATTTGCTCAACATTGCGGAAAAATAGGAGGAGATTATTTAAATATTTTTCGTACTAAATTAAAGACACAAATTCACTATTTTTTTTTTTTAAACATAAATACATATTCAATATTTCTTGAATATCTGTTATTTAAATTATTTTCACTAAATAATTGCATCAATAAATGAAGTCTTCTTCTTCACATAAAAGTCATTCACCATAGGATGACATACTGGGAGAAAAACTAATTGAACACATGAAGTCTATGTTGCGATTTTTGCAATTTTATGCGATTTATATTTTTATACGTTTAACATAGTCTGATGTTTGATTATTTTTTATTTATACATGGAGTTTGTCTATTTTCAAAATTTAAAATTGCTCATATGTACATATGGAATATTAACTGAAATTTTATACAGATTGAATTTAAAATCAAAGAAAATTTTTTATACATACATAAATAGTATGAATTGATTGTAATTAAAAAATAATTCTTAAACAGTATGATCTGTTTAATTTTTTTTTACTACAGAAGAAGAGTATGTCTAATAGCATTTTTCACTTTTCTGATTTTAGTATCATAAAAAATTTTTTATTATAAATTTTTAGATAATGCGATTGAATTGGAATTAATTAAAAATTTATGTAAAAAAGGTAAACATTTCCATATAATTTAACAATATTTGTGAACATGATCTTATTCTGAATGAAAAAAGTTTGGAAAAAGTCGTGTTCGATTAATAATATGTATTATTTTTTGTTTGAAAAATATTTAATATTTCAAATATTTTTCAAGTATAAAATATGATTACATTTCCATTCAATTTCAATTATGAATTGTGATAGTAATATAATTTAATAAATAAACATTTAATAATTATATTATTAAATTGTTCAAGCTTGTGTTCATTTCGCGATTTGTTTTCATTATTTAGCGATTTTTAATTTAAGATATAGCAACATTACTTTTGCGATAACACATGATACAACAGCTGTTATTTGACGCTGTTTGATCTTGCAAATGAATTGCAAGATCAAATAAAAAAATACCCAAAATGCAGGAAAATATTTGCTGTTTAGTGGTCACACATTGGTCACATTACAAGAATGTTTTCATATTGGCAAATAAATTTGTTTGACCAAATTCAGCTGTTTTCTTGTTTGTAGTGCAAAAATATTTTGTGTTCAAACTAGAAACATAAAATATTTGACGCTTAAATAAAAGTACTGAAATTTCATAATTCTTTCAAATGTAAAGCAAAATCTGGTAATATTTTACTTTCTAGAAATGTCTTTTTTATTGATGAAAGAAATTAAAGTTGTTTTGCAGCTTTATTTAATAATTATTTAGAACAAATATTACCATAAATGTGACCACAAGTCAAATATATTTTCCCCTTTGTGTGTTTGATAGTATTTCGGTGTAGTTTGATTAAACAAATATGGCAAATAAATGTGTACAGTGTGAACACAAAATCAACCCATGAATTATTTGATGTAGTTTTGATCAAACACATGAAACATCTTGTGTCAAATAATTTGCGTAGTCTGACCCTACCTTAAGTCTATTGCCATAGATGCTGCTCTTCTATAGTTCTTTTAGAGTGTTGTTAGGAATTGAAAGATTAAAATCACGATGATAAGTATAAGTATTTGGGTTCTCGATTTTCGAATCGGATGTCAATTGGGATGTTCCTCGTCTGCACTCACCATGTGAGTACTCACCAGGATGTTGCGTGGCGCAGAATCTCAGTTTGCTGAGAGCCGTTAAAAGTCTGGACCTGATTTTCGTTGAATTCTATTCTAATCTTTTTAGATTGTGATGCGCAAATCTTGCCATTATTAGCTTTTAAAATGTCTGTCAAAGGTGTTGCTGTCTTCCTTTCAAATTCTTGTTAACTCTCCTAGTTTTCAGCTTTTATATAAGTGAATACAATTAAATTTTTTGTATTTTGCACAGCTGTTGAGGTGCGACTAAATTTGTATTAACTTATACAAAGGCTTGTTTAATGCCATAAGGAAGTCTTTTGAATCTATAAGATCCTTAGTCAGTTGAAAAAGACGTAATGTCTTTAGATTCTTTTTCGAGCTCTATTTGATATAAGCCCGATATTAAGTCAAGGTATGAGAAATATTTTGCTCTCCCTAACTGATCTGTCATCTATGCGAGGTAGATGGAATTTGTCAGCGATGTTCAGCTGCTGTTGATTATTTCATTGTTGTTGTAAATAAATTTTTGTTGCTGGTAACTTATTCTTGCTGGTAAAATTATTGCCGGTAAATGTTTTTATTACCAATTACCAACATCATTGATCTCCGGAATCGGATATTTGTCCGGCATATAGTCGATGACTATTTTGAATTTTTTTGTTTTGTCTCATCTAAATTGCGAAAACGGTCATCTACGCAACCTGCTTCTTGTAAATTTGGTATGTTCAAAACCGGTGGTCTGACTAAATTGTTTGGATTAAACATTTTTAATAGGAAGTATTGAAGACACTATAGGATGGTCCCGTAGGAATCGCAATAGTGATTAATTTGCAGATGATTGCGTTTCATGTGGGGTGAGTTTTTCAAGGATTTTCCCAATTTGCAATAGCCTGTGGGGTATTTTTAGGATAGTCCTTTTCTCTGCAGCCTGGAAATATCCTTTTTTGGTACAGCCTATGGGATGCGTTGTTACAAGATTATCCCAGAGTTTTGGGCGCCAGTTAAGTACTTTTAGATTTTAATTAAGTGTCCCAAAGTCAACCAGACAGTCCTACTAAAGATCTTGAGTTAAAAACAGTTACTTTTGGAGTAAACTGCGCCCCCTTTTTAGCGATTCGCACCCGTTTACAACTTGTTTCAGATGTAGAAACCCAGTACCCAAAGGTATCATCAATTCTGCGAACGGAAACTTATTTTTAATATACTGTCTGGTAGCTACACAATAGAAGAAACTCTCACTACCCAAACTCAGTTTATAGAAGCATTGAATTCATCGAGTTTCCCATTAAAAAAGATAATCGCAAATAATCCCAAGCTTCTCGAACATTTACCAGAAGAATATCATTATAATCTAGATTTTCTTCGCTTCCATGAGCGCTACCAAAAACCTTGGTATTAAATGAAATGCGCTAAATGACTCGTTTACTTATAAATTTTCAGAAATCGGTCAAGTTACAAAGATAACAAAGCGACAAATCCTTTCCTGGATTTCAAAATTATTTGACCCCGCTGTATAGCTGGCTCCAATTTCAATAATTTTATATTAACATGAATATGTATTTGTTTTTACTTTAAACATTTTTTTAAAAATTTTATACAATTTGAATTATATACAATATTTTTTTGTTGTTTAATATTTAGGTTTATTCTATTTTTGAACTAAGGAATTAATATTATTAATTGAATAATATATGTATGTATATATTTTTTTATATAATTTGAAACTTTACTGATATTACAAATGATAAATTTGTTTTTTTTTTATTTTAATAAAAAAATAAAAAATATTATTTTCAATACAAAAATATTTTGATGTAAAAACACTTTTTAACAGAAATCTTTACTTTTTAATTACAAAAAAAATTAAAATATTGTTTGAAAGTATTAAAATACGGTTACTGCTTATTACTAAATTTATATGTGTTTTTTTTTTGTTTGTTTAATTAACTTAAATTTTGTCCAAATCAGTAGCCCCATGTTTAGTTTTTAACACTTTTGTTTTCAATAAATTATTAATACACGCTTTTACTTTCAATTCCAATTTGAGTTGTCAATTAAAAAAGTTTTTAGATTTTAACACTTTGTTTTCAATAAATTACACTTGTAATTTTGGAAAAATTTGATTTTGTTGTATAGTGTTATTAATAAACACTTTTACTTTTAATTCCACAATGACAGGATCGCCATGTGATTTAAACTATTACTTTTGGGGTTGGAAATTTCCTTTTTCCCTCTCCGTGGATACACCTCTGTGTTAAAGGTTACATCAGTGTTTTCACGAAAGCCATACACCTAAAACCCTGCTCAAATCTACCCTCTGCTGTATTTAGTCGTTTCGTTGGGAGGCAAGGTCTACCCCAAAGACTAGTAACTGATAATGGCAGAAAATTTGATGTTTAAATACTATGCAAGATTTGCAGTTACGTTATTTGGTTACATAAAGCCATGTGGTTTTGGATAACATTTATGGAGTTTTTTTTCCTTAAATAGTCAAACACAGAAAAAATTATATTTCAATTCAAACATTTATCACATATTGAACTGGTTTCAATTATTTCATAATTAAATCAAGTATTCATGTGCTCAAAAACTAAATTTTCTGATATTTTCTATTGAATTTTTGAGTTTTGAATTTGATAATTTCGACAATTGAATATATAAATTTTCGTTATTGATTGAACTTAAAATACAAAAATTATTTAATAAATAATTTTCGTAATTGAAAATACAAAAAATAACAAAAATGTGGCCAATCGACTGGACCATTTCGTGAGATAACACGTTCTCCAAACTAGGTTTCCAATAAATTGATTGTGGCATTCGTTGTGTGGCGCCGTCCTATTGGAACCAAGTCCTCCAAGTCCATATCATCCAATTGGGGCCAAAAATATTCTGTTATCATTGAACGGTAGCGATTCCCATTCACAGTAACGTGCCGGTCTTGATCATCACGAAAGAAGTACGGCCCAATGACGCCGCCGGCCAATAAAGCGCACCAAACCGTAATTTTTCAGGATTCAATGATGACTCATGGAGTACGTGTAGATTGCTGTCTGACCAATAACGCATATTTTGCTTATTGACGAAGCCATTTAGCCAGAAATGAGCGCTCTTAACCTTGAGGCCACAACTCTGAATTTCTGTAGTAAATTTTAATAATTTCGACTCGTTGTTGGCTCGTATATCATTCCATCATGAAATGGCAAACCTTAATGAAGAGAAATGTCAAAAGAGCGGCAAAAAATATGGCGTCGTTTGCTGTCTCTATCGGTCTATTTTTGTAGCGTCCCCGTTGAAAAACCCTTTATATTTCGTTTTATTGTTTTAAATTGTGTTACTAATTGGTCACTTTAGCTATGTTTTTATTGTTGCTGTTTCAAATTATTTAGTTGTGTTTCTCTTCGTATTGTATTTGGTTATTGTGTTGTTTTTTTTTTTTCAAAAAAGAATCATGCTACTTTAATCACTTTTATTGCATTTGATTTAATAATTTTATTAAATTTACACAACTGTACGCTTTTTTTTTATTTTGTCACGGTCGCCATGTAACACTAATCTAAGCCGTCGCATAGATTAAAACATATTTTTGCATTAACATTAGCAAAAATTTCCTTTATGAATTTAAAGCTTAAGCAACTTCTTTGTAACTCCTAAATCGATTAAATGCATACAATCTAAAGGGAACTGAGTAACCATTTAAAAACCCTGTTTTCTCTAAAATGTTTTTATTTACTTTAAAGTCATCTGTATGATGAGAAGAACTTAATCTTGAATCAAATGTTAAATCTGTTCTTAAAACACCAACTTCTTTAGAGAAGCACACCCTTCTCTCCTTATACAATCCTTCCAGACAACATTTGGGGCAACCATGTTTAGCATTATGAGACACAACACCTGTGACAAATGCTCTGACTAATGCCTACTCTAACACCACTCTTTTGGAGAACCTTTACTTCATCGCAGAAGGCAGACATAAAACTGTTTAAATCCTTCGGATTCTTAAATCCCGAGAAACAAGCAATTAAAAAAGGGCTAACATGAGAAAAACCTACAACTGATCCAAGAATGGGCCACAAAACTCTATTTGTTTAAGACCATCGACGCCGACATCAATTGAAACTTCTTCCTTACGATCTAAGAAATCAAAAGAATTGGAAAGAAAATATTTTTGAATACCACGTATTCAAAACACTTTTAGCTGACAATGGTAAATATTCCAATCCTAATTGTTTTAAAGTATGTAGCAAACCTTTTAATGGTTTTTTTGAAATTTTATTCCCAATTGGCCAAGATTTCAGCTCTTTGCATTTTCCTTTTCTTCGAAAACGTGCCCTGACTCAGTCTCAACACTTCCTACAAACTCACTTATTGAAAAATTCCCTAAAATGAATTCACTACATAAACGACCTGCCATCCACATGTCGATGTAGCTGGAAAAAAATGGTCGTTGAGATAAACCCGGTTTTCAATTTTACCACCCAATATATGTGGAGTCTACGTTTTAATTTTAAATTAAATAATTCATAGTTTATTAATTTATTTATTGACAATATAAAACGGTAGATAAAAGTTAAAAAAAGAAGTATATAAAAACGTTTGATATAAAAGAAATTTACGCGTCACACACACGTCTTCAATATGCAACGATCGAACACAGACTGACTACTTGCTCTCGTCAGGTTAGTTGCATAAACTCATCCCACATATATCTTTTAGCCTATTAGCGATTTATTTTTAAAGTACTCCTTCATAAGAGAGTCACGAATGGCAACATCATTAAATTTGATCATTAAAAGATTCTTGTTGTTCATATAACATACATGATTCAAATCATGAGCAGAAACATTAATTTTGTAAAATGTACATAAGGTGATAACGTCAGATGTTAAATCATTAAGTCCAGATGGCAAACACTAATTTCCTTTTCAAGGACTGACAATTTCGATGTAGTTAATGCATCAATATTGTTTATTAATTTACTGCAGGCGACAATGTCTGACCTCACATCTTCATGAAGAGAGAATTTTAGCCGTCCTTTTGCTATTCTTTTAAGATTTGCTAGTTTATTGTAAAGTTTTCCTTCCTCTTTTTTCTGTTCTGTAAAATTCCTAAAATGTTTAAAAATTATTTTTGTTTGTTTGTATACATTCAATACTTATTGCTATTGCCTTCAAAATATTTATTAATCGTGGTGATCAAAAGATTTCTCTGCCCATCATATAATGTAGCATTATTATTGTAAAATGTCAGGATTTCTTTTCTTCTCTTACTGAAATATTATTTCTTGTAGGTTTTGGAGAGGCCAACAAATCGATATCAGTAATATCAGCTTCAAAAGACTTTTTCCAGTTTTTTAGCTTGTTTTCAAAAAAGCTTATTTTTTAATATATTGATTAAATAAAGTCTTAGAGATTTTGAAACTTGAAAATACGTTTTATTATTAATGTAAGTAAATATAAGTTAGATTTTTATTTATTTATTGTTTTTCTTTTCTTTTACATGTGGTTCTTTTACTTCCAAAATACAATTGAATTTTATTCTTAAACTAAACTTAACTTTAAGTAAAAATGTAATAGTCATCAAAATGCTTGAATCATCAATTTTTTTTATTTTATTATTTTTAATTCAATTAATCAGCATAAATTGAATTGTAAAATTTGGAACAAAAATTAATAAACTGGACGTTGCAAATAAAAAAAAAGGTTAACAACTTTTGTGTCGTTAACTCTTCCTCCTTTAAATCGAGTGTGCTCAAACGATTCTTTATTTTTTCAAAAAAGTGGAATTTTATGTAACCTTGGAGGTTTCTCTGGAGCAATAAATGTAATATGCTTTGGTTGTGGTAGGTTATCCATTTCAAATGTTTTATCTACTGTAGGCACTTGAGGTTCCCATACAATAGTTTTCTCTACCGTTTTAGTACCTATCCGTAGGAAAATTAAAAACATTCCAGATATTGTCCATTCTCCAATTATAAGACGTTTTCTCACAGTTGTGATAAAGTCTGTATTATTTATTTGGAGTTCGCTAAGTTCCTCGAGAGATAAAAGGTTAATTCTACTTTTTTCAAAAGGAGTGGGTTGCATCATAGCTGGCACGGATGCAAAGGTTTAGCTAGCCAGTTGCTAAATGTTCTTTTTTATTGGTCTTAAAATTAAGTTTTCATAATTTTCATTTTTGGTTAATGAAATTTTGACTAAATAAAATTTGAAAATTCGAATGCCTCTTCTGGGCTTAAAAAATTAATATTTTCTTCTATTAATGTTTTCATTGCAATTTTAATTTCTTTTTTACTTAATAAAAGTGGATTTACAATATTTATTCTTGCCCATAGAATGGCGCTTTCAATGTTTACTAATTCTTCCTTAACTAATCTTATTTTATTTTGTAAATTAATTACAATTTCTTTTTCTAGATATACATTTTTTTTTATTGGATTTGACATTGTTTTAACAATGTCAGATAAACTATTTAATCTTTTGTTAAATGCTTCATTAATGAATAATTGCTTATTATTATTATTTAGGTCAACAATATTACTAGCTAATATTTGGAAGTCGTTATGATCAGGACTTCATGCTATGTATTTCCATACCATTGCAATGGCGTCTATGGATCTTCTCTGTCGGTCTTTAGTGGTAGGGGTAAGGTGTTCTAGGATGTTAGCAGAAATTCGGTGACATCTTCGTAAATGGAAAAGGCAAAGCCAGTTAGATTTTTATTTATTGTTTTTCATTTCTTTTACATGTGGTTCTTGTTACTTCCAAAATGTAATAGTCATCAAAATGCTTGAATCATCAATTTTTTTTATTTTATTATTTTTAATTCAATTAATTGCAGACATAGTGTCAGCATAAATTGAGTTGTATAATTTGGAACAAAAATTAATAAACCGGACGTTGCAAATACAAAAAAATATCTGTCCATAGGTTTTTATTAGTCCATATAGCTAGCCCCGCAATGTCATGGCTACTTGCAAGGATACCATCGATGATTATATCGACCACTTCTTGTTCTTTAATGTCCGAAATGGTGGTGATGAACTTGCATCTCTACCACGTAACTTAGTCATGTTTCGTTCGGCTTTAATGTGCGTGAATGGAGCTGCCGGTTCATTTCTTGCCGTGCCACAGTTCGCTTAAACATTTTAATTAAGCTTGCCTTCAGTTCCTCGTACACGACAAGACCCATACTGTTGAAATACTTCAAGACCCCGTTCCCTCTAATCGATGACGAATGCCGAGACACATTTCTTTTGAAGAGTAGACGTAAACGTTTTGTAACGACAACAAATAAAAATAGCTGAAAAACTAAAGATTTTAAAGAAAAATGTCTTCAATTTTATATTTCATTTAAAGAAATCGAATTTTTCTTTGCTTTTGTGAGTATTTACCATTGTTGTATCGACATATAATAAAAGTCGTTAGAGTTTTAAAAGTTTATTTTAGAAGATAGACGCTTTTGCGACCGTTTCCGTAGATCTTTTATATTCAACACTATCTTAATATTACTGGTGGGAATCTGCTTGTAACAATTGTTACAATTGTAAATTGTCGTTTTCCTACCATTTTTGACATATTATTTAAAATAAAACGTCTAGCAAATGTTTACCAAAGCAAAACACAACAACAGAAATTATTGCAAACAAACCAAACACAAAAAGCCGTTAACTTTTTTACATAAAAAAAGTATAAACACACGGACTGTACAGTTTACACACACAAAAAGCATAAATCTTACAAAAAAAAATAAACTAACACAAACAAAAACACAAAACCAAATATTTTTAAATACTTGAATATATTCCGTAGAAAAACGAAGAGACGTGGGAACAATTTTCAATAAATATTAAAATTTTTAATTCTTACATTTAATATAAAATATAACTTTTTTCACCAATTAATTTTTTTTTCACTGAATTTATTATTATCGGCACTTTTACTTATGTACGTCTTATCTGCTCAACTGCAATTTGATGACTAAAGAATTTCATTACGTAATTTAAACTTTGTGCGCATTCGGAAAAAAACTCGTACAGAATGTCGATTTCTATGCCCCTGCAATACAACCTGCTTTCATGTAAGCGACAGCAGTAAGCCCAATAATTATTTAAATATTTCACTTACAACCTGCTTCTCTATAAGGGATAACAGTAAGTTTTTCATTTGTTTTAGCTTACATCAATACAAAAATGCTTTCGATAGTATTGGCTTATTTGTTGCTTCCTTGATAAGGCTTCTTAGAAAGCGTATTCAACAGCGCTTACGACCTTTTTTAGCTTCCAAAAATACAAAAAATTTTTACTGGGATCCTACATGTATGTATTTATATGAGATGATCTAGGAACCTTCCCAGTAAAAATTGGAGCTTACATGCAAGCAGGTTTGTAAAATAATTATTTATAATGAACTGACTTTTAAAAAGTCTACTTATAAATTTCTAAAACAAAATTGATTTTGATTCTTACGTTTAATGATTTTATTCAGCTATCAACATTTTCCGAATCTGAATCCTCTTCAGTGTTTAAAAATGTATTATCAAAGTTAAGCACGACGAAGATAGTGCTTTAAAAAAATAAGGGTTGGGCCACCCATGGGGCCCAACTCACCTTTTAAAATGATGAATTGAACTGATTTTAATTGTCAGTTCAATTAAGAATGAAACTTAATTCTAGTTGATAAAAAGTGCTAAATATAATTAATAAAAATGCTTACACTAACTTAAATTAATGGGAACGGATGGACAACCTTTCATTCCCATAAAAATGCACGCATAGGCGGGGTTTCAAATTACTACACACTTGCCCAAAAGAATTGCTTAGTTGCAACTTATATTGAGCGCGTGCACAAGTGGGGTTAATGCCCTTAGTCATATTGAATGTGTAGTGTGTTAACTTCAATTTTCCTCTTTTTCTTGAAGGAATGATCGATGTTTTCTGAATCTGAATCCTCTTCGCTGTTTAAAAATGTGTTACCAATTCCAGCCTTTCTCTTCAAGCATTTTTTCTTGTAGTAACGGTTTTTATTTAATCTAAATGCTATACGTAAATTATTAAGGAATTTTGTTTTAGAGAGGCCGTCTACTTTAAGAGATTCTGTAATTATAAGAATGTAAGTATATATTATAACACAAAGTATTTAAAGCTATAAAAAAATACTTACCATAAATTGCATTTACAAACTTCGGGAAGTCTAATAGACGTTTTTTATCCTGCTTTCCATCAACATTAAAATCGAGCAACAACTTTATATCTAATAAATTTGTAAGATTCTTGTTTAATCCCCCCATTTTTATTATTTCGCCAGGACAATCACTACCAAGTAAACAACAATTATCAGGAATACTCGAACTAAAATATATTTCACCTTTTCAATTTTCTTTATAGCCACTAAATAGATTTGGTTTTAATAATGAGACTTTAGAAAATCTGTTAAATAGTTGTTGTTCAATTTTGTGTGGTTTTCTTACCGCTTTCTTGATATCCTTCATACAGTTTTCAAAAGGATATGCATTTATATAAGACAGATTACCGTACTCTTCCACTATTTGGCTTAAATGCAAAAGGTTTACTATAAGGTCATCCATATAAAGGAATGCCTGTTCTGGTGTTAGTTCAGAAAATGCCATTGACATCATTCGCTGAAAAGAATTTGGAGCTACTTTTATTCCATAAGGGAGTCTCTTAAAACGAAATGAACCTTCGTTAGTAGAAAAAGATGTAATATCCCTAGATTCGTGTTCTAATTCGATCTGATGAAATCCTGACATTAAGTCAAGGCAAGAATAATATTTTGCACATCCCAATTGATCAAGGATATCATCTATTCGAGGAAGTGGATATTTATCTGCTATTAATTTTTAATTTATTTGCCTATAGTCTTACAAGACGCCATCGCTTCACAGAACTACCTGGTAGTGTTTTTTTTTTGGAACTGTTATATGATGAAAATGATGGTATCTTTTCTCTTATTTTTTTTAACATTTTCACTATTTGCGTATGAACATTTTTATTAAGTTTTTTTTTAAACTTGGCAGGATCGCCATGTAATTGAAACGTCCGCTTTGAGGGTTTAAAAAATACTCACTTTATTTATTCTTTAATTCTTAAAGCTACCGTTCTTACTTAAATATAATAGAGTGTGAATTACCTTGATCAGCATTTTTTAACGTGAGAACACAAAAATGCTGCCCAAGTGATATTCAATGATAGTACATATAATATACACGCTACAGAGTAATTCGTATTTTATACCGAGAAAATGATCAACATAAATTTCCTGCATTTCCCCGAGCAAATTTTCCGGAATCTTAATGCCATTTATAATATTTGGTTGTAATTTCATTTTCAGTGTGGTAATTAATGCAGACCTATTCCATTTCCATTGAAGATACAAAGTGCCTAGTATACCCACGGTGGGGTTCCTCAATTGCGGTCATGTCAATTCCCTGGCCTATTATGATTTGGTTCCTAAAGACATTAATCGGTACTTCTACATGAGGTATTAGATCTGATGAATCTTGATAGGCGCTATGAACTGTAGCCCCCAATGAAATGTCATCATTGTCCTGTCCTTCAGACGCAGTCAGTGTATCATTGGATAAATTTGTATTCCCTTCGGAGACTGTCCGAGTTTCATCTGAGTCCTCATGATCTATTCTTCCTTCACTAGCTGTATCAGTGGAAGAATGATATAAGTGATTCGAAAAAGGTAATCTTGAAAGTGCATCGGCCACGTGGTTTGATTTACCAGGCTTATAAATCAACTCGTGGTTATATTCCTCAATTCGCGCTTTCCATCTTTTTAACTTTGCGTTAAAATTCCTATTACCCAAAGCAAACGTAAGGGGCCTGGTGATCAGTATATATTTAAATTGTCTTTGCCCCATACAAATAATTCCTAAGATTGTCAAGAGCCCAAACAATAGCTAACATCTCTTTCTCGTTTGTCGCATAATTTTCCTCTGTTTTGTTGAGTGACCGAGAGATAAAAGCTATGGGTTTGTCTTTACCAATTTCTCCTTGCGACAACACTGCGCCAATAGCCGCATTGGATGCGTCTGTGGTCAAATCGAAGGGTTTTTCAAAATCAGGAAAAGCTAAAACCTCGGCAGTCGTCAACATTGATTTCAAAGATTCAAAAGCCTTTTTCGCAGCGTCATCTAAAATTATGGGTACCTTTCTCGACTGACTAGCTTTTACTTGTGCATATTTACCTCTAGTTAGATTTGTCAGCGGTTTAGCCACCTTTGCATAGTCCCTAACAAATCTTCTATAATACGAAGTCATCCCCAAAAAACTCTTTAAATCCTTGAGATTCGATGGAGGATGCAAGTTCTCTATAGCCTTTACCTTATTCTGATCAGGTTTAATACCTTAATACCTACAACATATCCCAGAAATTCAACCTCTGTCTTAAAGAAATGAGTTTTGTCGAGATTAACTTTCAAATTTGCCTCAAAAAGTCTAGCGAATATGGTATCGACATTCTTCAAATGATCCTCTATACTTTTACCAATTACAATGATATCGCCAATGTACACATAGCAAATTTTCCCTATGTATTCTCGAAGGATGTCATCGATCATCCTTTGGAAAATGGCAGGTGCATTTTTCAGACCGAAGGGTAATCTTAGAAATTCAAATTTTCCATTTATAGTAGAAAAAGCTGTTTTCTGAATATCTCTTGGTTCCATGGCTATTTGGTGAAAACCCGACGTTAGATCAATTGTAGTAAAATATTTTGCACTTCCTAAATTATAACAAGATAAAGGATTTGGTTTTTTTTTATTCTCGTATTCCTTCTCATTCAAGGAGAGACAAATCAAAGTCTCTATAGTCGAAGTTATCTCCAATAAAAACTCTTTCGTCCAAATTATTAGTATTAAGGATAGAAGAGATATATGAGTTACTTCCTCCTTCATTATACTTGCTTTTTTCATTTCTTCCTCCACATCGATTTTTTTCTTCTTGGGAGATTCTGTTATTTGATCTTCCTGTTTCGATTTCCTCTTCTTCTTGTTCTTCTCCATTACTGCTTTCTCCTTCTCTATAGCTATCTCCACTACCTGAGTGTTGGGGAGTATATTTAAGTCTTTTGCTGGATCCTGATTCGGTGGAAGTGTAGCTTCCACTTCTGACCCACTCATCGAGTCGTCGCTTAAAATAAGTGGTTCTCTCATCGTTACTTTCTTCATCTTCTATGCGTTGCGGAGAATAATTATATGAACACCGATCACTGTTATCACTATCACTGTTAATAGACATTTAAATAAGTTTTAAATATGCCAGTATATATATTGAAAATTTTTAAATAAATTAAAAATTTGCCATGCAAAAATCACGTGAAATATGCATGGTAAAAATAATAACACATTGTACCAACGACGACGAAGACGACAGGCAGCAAACGTCGGCAGAGGGGCAGGTATGGGATAAGTGTCAGAAATTGTTACAGAATTAAGTCGTTTGAAATCGACAACCATTATTCTGTATTGTTTTTCGCCATTAGGTTTCGGTTTTTTTGGAACCACCCAGATTGGGGAATTATAAGGACTTTTTGAAGGTCTGATAACGCCTAATTCACTCTTCGGGATTGGATTGATACATCCATAGGTTCATGTTTTATCGCAGGGCGTCTAGGAGGTAGCGCCGGCTTGGCCCTTTGATATGAATTTCCGCTCCTGCCCGAGGAATCATGATTACGCCATGTTTGTGATCGGAAATTTTGTTGTTGCCAGGTAGGATATGATTTCGGAGGGGTGTGCCGATTAACTATAGGCAAGGAGTCAACTGCCCTATTGGCAAATGTAATATTATTTAAAAAATCCTTTCATTTTATTATTAAAGAATCCTTTCATTTCCGAGCAGTTATTATCAAACACGTTATGAAACATCAAAGCTGTGTCCGCTAATGGGTTTATCCTTAACGATTTCAAAGTCCTTCAATATGGTCTCAACTGATTGGACCCATGATATGTACATATCATCGAAAACCTTCAACGCTTTGACACTGGCAAACGACTTATGTCCTTTAGGTCATCTTCAGTTCGTGGTCGTTGAAGAGGTCTCACATCGTTATTTTAATATAGCTTTCAATTTTTTTTAAATCAAGGAATCAGCTAATTATCACCTACATCACTGGAAATTTATCATGTCAATTTTGGTTCCGGATATTAGAAGCCGCAAAATTTGTATGAAATCACTTTACGCAATTGATGAATAGCTCCTTTTTCTTTGAAGGTTTCCAAATTGGTTCCTATTTCAAACAACAGACTTTCATTTAGTGAAAGTCGCTATGTTGTCAGACTCATGTTATCAGCTTGCCACTTCCAAGCCTGTTCAATATTTTTAATATCTCGGAAATCTATTCGTGATAGAGCGTCTGCAGCGCTGTGTACTAATCGGTGAAGTCGAACTCTTCTAAATATAACCTCATACGACCCAATTTTAACGAGGGTTTTTTTTAGTGAAAAGAAGTATGTTGGAGGGTTGTGATCAGTTTTGAACAAAAATTGTTTTAAATTTATAAACATTAATTTAAAAAAAATATTGTTTTCAGAAAAATCGTATCGTGACAATATATTCCAAAAAACGTGTATTCACAAATATTAAACAGCAACACACTGCAAATATTTTACAAAAAAATTAATTTATTCCGGCAGGACAGGTTACAATTTCACACAAATTCAGCTTGAAACCACAAATTCACATAAAGTACAAGTAAAATGTTCCGGCATGCAAAGAACCACAAAAACCAATAAAATTTGTTCCGACGGGCAAGAAACCACAAGTTCGCTCGAAGGATCCGAAATAAAATTTGTCGCTCGCTGCGACCTGAGGCTATATGTTGAGGATATCCCAAATAAATGAACCACAAATTTTAAATAAATGATGAATATATTTTAGCAACCATTTATTTATAATAAAAAGAAAAATTATTACAAAAATTAACTTATAAATAAATTAAGCGACTTACCTCACCAACAATAAATATAAAAAAACCAAAATAATTCAAAATTAATAAAAATACAATCGTAATAAATTCAAATAAATAAATGTATGAGCCATTGGCGACAATAAGTGAGTCACGAATGGCAACATGATTAAATTTGATCAATAAAAGATTCTTGTTCATATAACATACATGATTCAAATCATCTATGATGCAAAAAACTAATTTTCTTTTCAAGAGCTCACATTTTTAATGTAATTGATGCATCAATATTTGTACGCGCAAAATAAAAGACTTGCAGTTATTTTCGTTGTTTTTCTTAAAACGTCCATTTTAGAAATGTTCAAATTAAAATTATTTATTTTCACTGTTATGCAGCTAGGTAAATTCACAATATTTTAAAAGACAATTTTAAAACATTGTCAACATTCCGCCAGCCTTGAACAGAGTATAGGAAGTTCAATCATCTTTTGGCAAGGGGTATAATTTGGTCACAGGTCTTCGGAAAGTTGATGTTGCAGTTTTTACGGCAGCAACTCTGACATGACCATCTGAACCAGCATGGGTTTCTATCACACGACCAAGTCTCCAGCAAGTGGGTGGTAAATTATCTTCTCGTAGCAAGACGTCATCATCGATTTGTAGATTTGGTTTTTTATTTAGCCATTTCGCTTTAGGTTGCAGGGACAAGAGATAATCTATTGACAAGCGGGACCAAAAGTATTGCGACATCTGTTGAATAAGTCTCCATTTGGAAATAGCAGACGTCTTTAAAGGGGTCACATCGACTTCAGGCAGAAGTCTTTTTATGTTGCCTTTTCAATCGTGTCCAATGTTAAACTCAAGTATTATATGTTCTTCCGTGAAATGTTCTAGATAATAGTTTGTTTTCAATTTAATATTTTCCTTTACGTTTGCTCGTTTGTCTTCTAATTAATCTATTTTATTTGTTATGGAAAGCATAATCCTTCAATGTTTAATGTTTTTTCATATATTATACTTTTTATTGAGCTTATTGTAACGACACGTTTTCAGCCTTATGCTATGATAGGCTCTCGTCGTCCAGGTTTCGTTACAAAAATATTTATTTTTAAGGAGAGAGACAAAAATAAAGAGAATCCACCAACGTTCAAAGTAGTTACATGTTTTTATTATTAAATTCTCTTAAATCTTTGGAGCGTACGGCCAATTCTTCTCTTAATATGAGAGGATGATTTTCTCATAAATCAACCCCTATTACAGCACTCTCTTGGGAGCGTACGACCAATTATTCTCTTAATAAGAGAGAACAAGTGATGCTACTCGTAGACATCCCGTTAAAAGCCTGGGCCTGATTTTCGTCGAATTCTATTCTAATGTTTTTAGATTGTGAAGCGCTAATCTTGCCTTTATCACCTCATAAAATGTCTGTCAAAGGTTTTGCCGTCTTTATTTTTGAAGCGAGCAGAAGATGGGAAAATTGAATTTAGTAAAAATGTATATGTATTAGTTTTCTTAATATAAAAATATATATATATGTATATCATAGATATATAACTATATTTTTCGTTTATTTTGCTTTGGTAAGCTGTTGTCAGCATACTTCATTTGTTATGTTATTTTCGTAGTATAGTAGAATTTTATGTTTAAATGCTTCCCATTTGGAAAGCAACATTAATCCTTTGCCTGGATACAATAGCTCGAAATCTATTTGTATATGCAAAAAAAAATGAGATTAAAGAAAATGATATTGAATTTAATTGTTACTTAATTTAATAGGCTATTTATAGAACAAATTATAGTAAATTATTATTTCCTCTCTTTTTAATCACGAAATTTTTTGAATCCGATTCGTTGCCGCAAGTAATAATTTCATTACTAATTGTTGATTTGGATCCAAAGATGATTGTGTTATAAATATTGAACGATAATTCGCTTCCATTCCGTTTTCGGTTTCTTCGAGAATTTGGAAAAATCGCAAACATCCAATTTGATCAATTGGAAAACACGTTCGCCGGGCGAGGATAAAGTACAGGTACTTCCTGGAATCCTTCTGCAAATAGATTGAGTAAAACAAATTGTAAGAAATTTTTTTGATTAAAAAAAAAAAAAAATATTGATCCTTTGAAGGATTGCTAGAACTGTTTTGTCAGTATTTTATACAATTGTTTACATCACTAAAAGGCAAGTTTACAATAATTTTACTTAAAGCTAAGTTTATACAATTGTACAAATGTTAGTTCGTCGCGGTTGTGCCTATAGCATCAGTGAAATCCACATTATCAACGAGCGTTTTTGATTAGCGCGTTTGATCATTAAGCATGATATGGTATTTGCGGCCTGTGTTCGATTCCGAGCCGCGCCAATCAACAACATCCGTTTATAATAATATTAGTTAACTAATAACTAATATTTATCACAGCTCCCTCCTTCGGTGGTATAACATTAAAACGCCACAATTTGTTTGCAATCGTGGACAACGTGGATGTGATTGTCATGGTATGCAACGAGGAGGATTGCCCCTAAAAAAGTTCTGCAAAATTGTTCGTGATCCACGTTGATGTTTCCAGTTTCCAAATTCAGCTTCTGCTCCAAATATATCGCTGACCATTTGCTGTTTAAGAGGAATGTCATTTAAGCTTTCAATGAACACTTGTCTAATTCTTTCTATTGCTTTATCAGGTTCTTCTGTGCTTCGTGGAGGGTGTCCAACAATAAGTGTAAATACCTCTTGGCTTCGTATTCCTTTTTCTTCAAAGAGAGACAAATCAACGTCTCTAAAATTATAGTTCTATAAAGAAGAAAGTCCTTCGTCCATTTTACCAAAATCAGTGATAATATAGAAATGTGAGTCGTTTCTCCTTTCAATATACTCGCCATCTGCTGATCTATATCCAATTTCATCTCCTGAACTTCCCAGTTCATATTGCAGATATATTGGTAATTCGGAAGTAATTCCATATTTTTCTAAACAATTATTTGGTAATATCTTTGAAGGCCCTTTCTCAGTTTTAGATTCTACTATATCGTTATAATTTACTATGAAATTTAGTAACTTTATTTGATGTTTGACATAAATTGTTTTTAAAATATTCAGCAGAGATTTATCATGCCAATTTTGGTTCCAGATATTAGAAGCCGCAAAATTTAGGCAATTGAGAAATATCTCCTTTGGTATAAATAATATTATTTATTAGATTGGCCTCTTCATACAGCTATGTTCATTTATACTGATATTTAACATTTTGCTAGCATTGAGGTAATCTTCATATTTAACATTGCAAATTCAAATTTATAAACATTAATTGAAAAAAGATATTATTTTCAGAAAAATCGTATCGTGACTCTATATATTCCAAAAAACGTGTATAAAATTTAAAGAAAACTCCTCATGCAGATTGTCGACAATATTTTCTACTGAGTGCGGTGCTAGTATATTAACGATGGATTCAGCTTTTGTTCGGCCACATGATATCTTTTGGGCAATATTAGATTCCGGGAATTAAAACGGCAACAATTTGTTTAAACAGTCCATACTGTTGTAGCTTAGAGAATGTTTAACAGATTGTTTTGTTCGGGTTATTATTTAAAATATGAACACAACAGATTTAGCTAATTGTGTACGATCAGTATTCAGCAGGCTTTGAATATTTAAAATATTTTTAATTTTCTGAATTTTTTCGTATAACATTACTTACAGCAGTTAATGTAATTTGATTCAAAGAACAACTTTGGCCAAGTACAACATTTTCTTGATCAAAATTAATGATTTCTGTATCGCCGGTGAATGATGTTACTTCAAATTTTGGTTGTTGTTCAAATTTGGGGTCTCACATTTCCATTGAAATTTGATTGTATGAAATAGTCACTGGATTTCGATGTTGTCGCATTTATAATATAATCTGGAGCATCTGCAAAAATAAATAAATCAAGTAAAGTGGATTAAACATTAAATTGTTGCAGTTTATACTACACTTTATACTTACTTAATTGTATATCCAATACAAAATCATTATTGGAAATATATTCAGCTAAAAAAACTTGAAAATATATCCTCATTTATAATAAAATCATTTGAAAAACCATTAACATTTACGTCTTCTTGTAGTTTATATACATTTATATACAGATAGTGGCCTTGACCACCTCAGCGTTATAAACGCTTGTACTACTCCTGTATGCGATTTCATCCACCAGCGCGCGTACGTCCTGCTTTTAACCTTCAATAAGGCTGCCTACATCATTGGAAGCCCACGGCTCTACGGAATGTAATGAATGCACACACCAGAGCGTTGGCGGCATATCCGGCGCTGATAGTGGCCTTGACCACCGCAGCGTTATAAACGCTCGCACTACTCCTGTATGCGATTTCATCCCCCAGGGCGCGTACGTCCTGCTTATCACCGTCAAGAAGGCTGCCTACATCCTTGGAAGCCCACAGCTCTACGGAATGCAATGAATGCCGACTTGCCAGGTGACGCGCCACTGCAGCCACCCACTTCTTATTCACGTGACTCGTGGCTAGCATGGCCCTGATCCTGACGGGATCACCTTTTATCTCTTCCGCTATAATCTTTGCCCTAGCGGAAAGAGTATCGTTTACAGACCTGACCCTCTTGGTCCTGAGGTAGATGGTACCTATATGGGTTTCTGTCTTACCTTATCGTCAGTACCACTCCTCTATTTCTATTAATTCCTTTTTTTGTTGTTTTATTCATTTGGCATAGCCAGCGCTGATAGTGGCTTTAACCACCGCAGCGTTATAAACGCACGCATTACTCCTGTATGCGATTTCGTCCTCCAGGGCGCGTACGTCCTGCTTATCACCGTCAAGAAGGCTGCCTACATCCTTGGAAGCCCACAGCTCTACGGAATGCAATGAATGCCGACTTGCCAGGTGACGCGCCACTGCAGCCACCCACTTCTTATTCACGTGACTCGTGGCTAGCATGGCCCTGATCCTGACGGGATCACCTTTTATCTCTTCCGCTATAATCTTTGCCCTAGCGGAAAGAGTATCGTTTACAGACCTGACCCTCTTGGTCCTGAGGTAGATGGTACCTATATGGGTTTCTGTCTTACCTTATCGTCAGTACCACTCCTCTATTTCTATTAATTCCTTTTTTTGTTGTTTTATTCATTTGGCATAGCCAGCGCTGATAGTGGCTTTAACCACCGCAGCGTTGTAAACGCACGCACTACTCCTGTATGCGATTTCATCCTCCAGAGCGCGTACGTCCTGCTTATCACCGTCAAGAAGGCTGCCTACATCCTTGGAAGCCCACAGATCTACGGCAGCCCTTGTTTAATTTTTGTAAGTGAATAGAAAATTAAACTTTGTGACCGAGCGACTGTTCTTGTCAACGACTCAATTACTTCTCTTTCTTATTCTCTGCTTAAAAACAATTCAATTGTCAGTTGTAATGAGTCGGTATATAAATTAATTTTTATATTTTTACAAGATTCTAAGTTTATTAAGTTCAAATTATATTTCTATTTAGTTTATAAGTTTATTAGTGCAAATTATATTTTTATTATTTTATAAGTTTATTAAGTGCAAATCCAGTGTTGGATTTGTCTTGAGTGCTGCTTACAGACTGACTTAAATACAATAATATAAAACTAAAGCAAGCATATTGTTCCCATTTATTTTGATGACAATGCACCTCGTGTGGGGAATAAGGTTACACAATGTGCTGGGAAACAAATGAATTTATTGCCAGACATGTCGTCAGCAATTTAAAACATTAAGGCGACACTTAAGATATAGGAGTAGAAAAAAACAAATAAGATAATTTTCTTACTACTTTGCTCGAGTTAAATTACAGCTCAGAGTTGGTAATGCAAAGTGTGTCTATTTATTAAAATTTCATTGATTATATACTAAATTAATGCTTACATTGCATTTTAACCTAAAGTGGAGAATGTAGCAGTTGGACAGAACATTGAACGCAAGAATCACATAAAAATGAAGTAACGATTAGTACAACACACAAAGTGTTTACTGTTTTGTCGTTTCTTTAATATGATATTATTTCTTTTGCATTTCAATATTCTGTCGGTATAATTGACATATGGTTTATGCTACACTAGTATAATATATTCCGAGAGCTCTCGGCGTCCAGGGTTCGATACAAAAATATGTATTTATTTTTAGGGAGAGAGACAAAAATAAAGAGAGGTCACCAACGTTCAAAGTATTCACATGTTTTTATTATTAAATTTTTTTAAATCTTGAGAACGGTCGTATTCTTCTCTTAATAAGAGAGGACTAATTTCTCTTAAATCAACCCGTTTCGTTGACAAACCGTCACGTATTACAGCTCTATCTTGGGAGCGTACGACCAATTCTTCTCTTAATAAGATAGAATGAGTGATGCTACTAGAAGACATCCCTGAGGAGAGATTATACTCCATGCCCTCAAAGGTGTCTATACTCCACCCAGACACATTAATTCGGACAAGAATACTTCTCAGTGTAGCCGGGTTATCGTGGCGCAGCTGTCGTTGTATTTTTGTGACTCTTGAATAGAGATAACTTTGAAGATAGATTATACTCCGAACCTCCAGAGGTGTCTCTGCTAGCGATAACTCAACTTATTTAAAGAGAATACTCCCCTCAAAGCTGTTGGGTTGTCGCTAGATGAACAAATAAGCTTTGGTGGGGTTGTTGAGCTGATAATCTTTCATAAACATTATAAACCGTACTTCTTTTTAAAGAAATTATTTATTTGACTTAATTCTTTAAAATTAATCTTAAGACAAACTTACTTATTGTAGTAATTTTTAAATTATTGTGTGGAATTGATTTTGATTTTTTATTTCATTTGTTTTTTCTTGTATTATTGTGTAGTGGCTTTTAATGCAGTTTCAATAGGAGGGTTTTCTTCCCTCAACTGATATAAAAATCATTCTTTAGAATCTTCAAATAAGATGATAGCTTCTCCATAAGAGTACCCAAGTGTCTTGGATTATCGCTACATCTAACACGTGTTTCACTTTTATCTTTATAATTTTCTATTATATATTCATATAATTTTCTATATGCCTTTTCTCTAATATAAATTTTAATTTAGTTGCGTGCTTTATATAATTGATTGATGTGCAGTCCCACATATAGAGTTGATCAGTCTCCATTTGGGTTCCGCTTATGATATTATGTTCAGATGCCTTTTTGCTCATACCTCTTGTTTTCTCTATTTTATCGTCATTCTCTGATTGTATCATATTTTTTAACATCTCAAAATGAATTTATATTCTGTATAAATTCATTTGTTTTATTTACCCCCTTTTTTGTATATTATTTCAAAATCATACTCTGAAAGTTCCCAATCTTATTCTTGTTAGCTTTCAACTAGGATTTTTATGCGAAAATAACGTGACTAAATTAATAATGTTAAATTTTTAATTTAAAATGTTGCATTTTTAAATTAATAATGTTGTATTTTTGTTTGTAAGTAGCGTATTTGGGTAGTTGTTATGCAATTGAAATAGAATCTCCTTTACTCAGGATGTGTGGCTTCTGATGGTATCATTGCGAAAACACTGTCTACAAATAGTGCCAAATAGCTTCTGTTTCCATCAAACGGTTGCAACAGTTTAACATTTTGTAGAAGAACTTGTCTCCTTTCCTTTATTGCTTCCATGTTATTTGATATATTAATATTTTCCTTCAAAAATTTCACAGTTTATTTAAATTTTTTTTTTTTTAAAAAAACACAACGGTTCTTTTAGCCGACTGCGCCAGTAGCGTATTTGAGATTTTCTCTCTTCAATACTGAGAATTAAACCAACTACCAAATAAACCGGTTCTATTTTCTCCGTATTGAAGAGCGAAAATCTCAAATACGCTACTTGTATACTGTATGAATCCAGGAAATATTTAAATGTGTATTTCGGGCCACAAGTATGAGTTTCTACATAAACTGTTCCATTTATATACATCTTGGTGCAATAAAAAATATAATAATAGAAGATATTGTTTAATTATAATTATTTTTAATAAATAAAAAGTTTTAAAATTCTTAGAATTCATTAAATAAAATTAACTTAACTTAATTTTATTATAATTAAATTCATTTTGTCTAGATGTTATATTATTAAAGTACTTTTTGGCTTCTTTATGCTTGGCTTCAAATCACCTACTATAAGGGCTAAAAGGTATACCTTGAGATAAAATTGCACCCAGTGCAAAATCCGATTCTTTAAAGTTTCGAATGCTATTGACCATTCGAATTTTGTATACGCTTCTCTTGCAGCAGTTTTTTCGTTCCTATTCTTACCAATATTGAAGTGTCATTACATGAATTATTTATGACAACATTTTTCAACATTATTCGCAACGGTCTCCACTGCTGTCTCCGAACGGTTGACCTTATTCGCAATGGTCTCCACTCAGTTGCTTAAATATTTTTTCTGACATAAATAAAACGGTTTTGTTTAATATTAAATTAAAATAGTCTTTATTTAATTTTATATTATTTTTGTTTAATAAACATAACGTTTCAATGTCCATTTATATATCGAAATGGAAAAGAAATTCCTCATCTTCTTTCATAAGTTCCTCATACTCCTTTGGAACCTTATTAGCAATGGTCTCTACTGCGGCCTCCGAACGGTTGACCATATTCGCAAAGGTCTCCCAGTGCGGCCTCTATAGAGTTCTCCATATTCGCAACGGTCTCCACTGCGGTCTCCGAACGGTTGTTCATATTCGTTAAACAGTTTGTTTTGTTCGGGTTATTATTTAAAATATGAAACACAACAGATTTAGCTAATTGTGTACGATCAGTATTCAGCAGGCTTTGAATATTTAAAATGTTTTTAATTTTCTGAAATACATAAATAAAATTTTAAAACATTGAAGTGTCATTACATGAATTATTTATGACAAAATGTCAACTTTCTACATTGACATTTTTCCTCAGCTGCTTAAATATTTCTGCTGACATATTTCTTCTGACATAAATAAAACAGTTTTTTTTTAATATTAAATTAAAATAGTCTTTATTTAATTTTATATTATTTTTATTTAATAAACATAACGTTTCAATGTCCATTTATATATCGAAATGGAGAAGAAATTCCTCATCTTCTTTCATAAGTTCCTCATACTCCTCTGGAACCTTATTAGCAATGGTCTCTACTGCGGCCTCTATAGAGTTCTCCATATTCGCAACGGTCTCCACTGAGGTCTCCGAACGGTTGACCATATTCGCAATGGTCTCCACTGTAAGTTTGGATTCTCAGAATATTTTAAAATAATTAAATAGCCAAAAAGAATATGCAAACTCATATGTTTATCGGATTCGGTTATAATTCTGGGAGTGCGAATGCGTATTACTTACAAAGTATGGGTTTCTTTGTTGAAACGAGTTCCCACGATTATAATTGCTATGTTCATTGATTGCTTTTAGCTTCCTTTTGTGTCTTCCACTCACCCACTTTCTCTTCATTTCTATTGGAGAATGTTGTTGAAAATACGTAACGAGATCATGATTCGCTAGCACTAGAGCGAGTACTAAAGCAGTTGGCAAGTGAGAAGGACGCGCTGAGAAAATCACATTACATAATGGCTTCCTGAGACCTAAGACTTCATCATTTCTTATTTTGTTGTGAGAGTTATTTTTAATTTTGTTTGACATCGTCATTAACAGGACCATCAATATTAACAGGACCATGTGACTTTTTGACATTATCTAATCTTCCTTAAACTTGTTGAAAAGTACCACCCTGTAATGTTATTTTAATTCTAAGCAATCTCCCTGCTACAGCTTTAATCTGTTCCATATATCTATTTATGGCCCCAGCCATAGTAATTGTATTTCTTAAATCATCCATTCGAAATAGCTATTTATTGTGCTGACGAGAAAAATAATGAGAAAAAATTCACTTATCTGCATACAACACTTTTTACATATTTTTTCTTACTTTTTTTATTAAATTTAAATTTTTCCTTTTTATTGCTATATTTTTTCTTTTATACTATTTTTATTTTAATTTCAAAGAAATATTTTAAATTTTTTTATTTAACTCCTTTTTTTCATTTATTGCTTACACTTTCTTTTTTAAATCAAGAGGTCAGCTAATTATCACCTACAACACTGGAAATTTATCATGCCAATTTTGGTTCCGGATATTTGAAGCCGCAAAATTTGTGTGAAATCACTTTAGGCAATTGATAAATAGCTCCTTTGTTTAGGAGCTATAAACAATATTGTTTATTAGATTGACCTCTTCTTCATACAGCTTATCTTCATTTATACTGATATTTAACATTTTGCTAGCATTGAGATAATCTTCATATTTAACATTGCAATTTAAATTTATAAACATTAATTTAAAAAAGATATTATTTTCAGAAAAATCATATCGCGACTCTATATATTCCAAAAATCGTCCAAGTACAATATTTTCTTTATTAAAATTAGTGATTTCTGTATCGCCGGAGAATGATATTACTTCAAATGCTAGTTCAAATTTGGGATCTCACATTTTCATTTAAATTTGATTGTTTGAAATAGTCACTGGATTTCGATGTTGTCGCATTTATTATCTGGAGCATCTGCAAAAATAAATAAATCAAGTAACGTTTTTTAAACATTAAATTGTAGCAGTTTATACTACACTTTATACTTACTTAATTGTATATCCAATACAAAATCATTATTGGAAATATATTGAGCCAAAAAGTTTGAAAATATATCCTCAGTTATAATGAAATCATTTGAAAAACCATTAACATTTACGAATTCTTGTAGTAGAATTGTTAATGAATGAACATGTCTAGTTTACACTCAAGATTAATAATCTGATTTATTATGGTCAGTGCCTTTTCCTTTTAATTTTGTCTTTATTAAGCTTACAGCCAAAGTTTCATGGCTTTTTGCCTTTTATATTTTTGGATATTTCCGTCTCTTTACTTAAGGATGGTGGCCTGGGGTTACTGGGCTTCTTTTCCGATCCTATTTGTCATCTGCTTGTATTCCTCTATTGTTAGAGTTTGAGGTCCCACCTACATTCCTTCATTCTCGCAGCTGACGGACGTTTTGGCTGTCTCGTCAGGACTTTTCCAGTACTTTTAATGGTTGGTTCTTTTTAGCACTCATTAAATTTTATTCTTCAGGATTTTAATGGGTACTCCTTTCCATCACTCCTTTTTTAATTTTTATTTTTGCTCCTGGCAGGATCGCCATTTAATAATATTATCACAAAATATTATATAATAATCATAAAATTTAAAAATTATTATATATCCAAATGGAGAAGAAGATCCTCGCCTTCTTTCTGCTTTCTGATGTGGCCTCTGAAGAGTTGACCAAATTCGCAATGGTCTCCACTGCGGTCTCTGAAGGGTTGATCAAATTCACAATTGTCCAATTCACAACCGTTCTGTATTTTGTAAAATTTATTGAAATACGCTATACACATATTCGGTTGTGAACAACCAGTTGTATTTTTCACTGTCACATTGTATTTCTCATTGTCAAACGTCAAAAAATTAAAAAGAAGAAGACCAAAATATTTTGTATGTTTTTAATTTTTAAATAAAATGAAAAGTGAGAAAAATAAAATAATTTCAGCTATATGCAAAAACTATCATTTCCAAATGTTAATGGTTAACTCAAGTAAGCTATATTCCTGTTCTTTATCTTCAGTTTTAAACTTAATATAGAATTTCCAGGTGACGAAGAAGAAGAGGATGAAATTCAAGAAGATTTCACAATGAACATGATTCATCTTCTAACGCATCGTAGAAGCGTCCATTTAGGATTACCTAAATCGTCAGACTGGAGGCATAACGTTTTAAATAAATTCGATGACAATAGGTTTAATCAAATGGTACGATTAAATCCAGAAGAATTTGCCCACGTCCTTGACCTTATCCAAAATGATGAAGTTTTTCAAACAATTTGCCACAAATCCCAACTTCCAGTTGAGCTACAATTAAAAATTGTTCTGTATCGACTAGGCTCCTCTGGCGATGGAGCTTCCGTACGCAAGGTAGCTTCACTTTTTGGAATTGGTGATGGCGGAACAATTCAAAATGTTACAAGACGCGTATTCAAAGCCATTTTAAAACTCAAAAACAATGTTTTATATTGGCCAGGTGAATTAGAAAGATCTCAATTGGTTTCAGCAACGAAAAGCGAATTGCCAGGATGTGTTGGCTATATCGATGGCTGTGAAATTAAATTGGCTGAAGCACCTACAAACAATCATGAGCTGTATTTTTCTCGTAAACGCCAATATTGCCTTAAAATTCAAGCTGTTTGCGATCACAAATTGAGCATAAGACAAGTAACTATTGGTTACCCTGGAAGTGTCCACGATGCCAAAATATTTTCAAATTGTCCTATAGCAAAACATCCTGAACGATACTTATCTCACGGTCAATGGCTAGCAGGTGATAGCGCGTATCCTATTAAGCAATATTTACTTACCCCGTTTAGACGAAATAGTACTGCTCATACTAGAGAAGCAAGAGAAAATTTTAATAAATATTTCTCTAAATATCGAGTTCGAATCGAAAACTGCTTTGGTCTTCTAAAAGAAAAGTTTGGCAGTTTAAAAGAACTGAAATTTAGATTGCTGAATGAAAAAAATAAGAAGGAATGCAATAATTGGATTATGGTTTGTTGTATTCTGCATAATATACTTCTACGGTTTAACTCAAAAGATGTAAATTCACAAAGAACGGGTGTAACTTTACCACAAACTTTACCAACAATAAATAATCGAAATGACTTGCTTAGTTTTATAGAAAACCACCCAAATATATAAAAATGTTGAACCATGTTTATATGTAATCGGATTTTTATTAAATAAAATAATGTTTTATTTCAAAAGAAACATATTACATCAGTAATTTCCTGTAGATTGGACCATAGACTAGACTATAGACTAGAATAAAAACTAGACTATAGACTAGACTATAGACTAGACTATAGGCTAGACTATAGAATAGACTACAGACTTGACTTTAGTCTAGTATATAGACTGTGCTAAGACTACTATTTATATTTTAGTTTCAACTCCTCCATTGCTAGACGTTCTTTCATTTTTATCTCCATTATCTTTATTTCTTTTTGATTATCAATTTCCTTTTCTTTTAATTCCAATTCCTTTTCTTTCAACAGCAACGTCCTTTCCATTATATTTACTTCTCTTTCCTTAATATTCTTCTCATTATCCAGTTTTTGTTTTTTTATTTCCAACATTTCAGTCTGCATCATTAATATTTCCGATACTGCTGTGCGGGAGTAAATTCCTTTGCGACTAGTTGAGGGAGCTTTGTCAGTAACCGATGTATCGGATGCATTTGTTATGTCCTCAGTTTCTGTTGAGTTTAAAAAACTTTCACATTCAGATTCTAAGGAATCTTCAATAATTGCGCACTGTACAATTCTGTTGCCAAACAAATCATCGAGTTCATCAAAGTAGCTGCACATTTTCAACAAAGTGGCTGTAACAAAGAAATATACAGATAAAATTTGATACAAATTTCTTTAATAAAATAGTCACCTTGCATACTACCGGCGCCAGTTGACCCTTCCCATGCCTTCGCTTTGTTATAGCTAACACGCATGTTTCTCACCTTTGAGCGCACCTGTGTCCAATGCATCGACAATTGCTTTTCCTCACAAAAGCGTTTGTAGAAGACCTGCGTTGATGGTTTCTGAATTAAAAATTAGTAAAATTAATAAAATATTTATCTTTTTTCAAAAAACATACTTCAAAATCCCTATTTTCCATCAAGAACTCGATTAGAGCTTTTTCTTCTGGAATGGTCCACTTCCTTGTAGGATTTAGTCGAACGCGTTTCGGTTTAGGCTGAAAAGGATTTTAAAAAAATAATTAAATTTTAAAAATAGTTTTTTAATTTATCTTACCGGCGTGTCAATCTTATTTTCCATTTTGTTTACATTAAAAACAAATTGTTTTCTTCTTTTTAGCCATTAATTGACAATCACGTGAGAATGATAGCCTTCGGGTCTAATACGCAAAAAAATAAACATATGAAAAACAAATGTAAAGATGTATTGGGCTAAATAATGAAAATTACCAACAACACGGATACAACAGTGTAAACTATTACAAAAAAACTTGCGTTACACCAATACAAGAGGGTTGTGAATTGAACAAATGTTGTAGAAATAAAACTTGGTCTTTTTATAGTTTATATTTTGAGACAGCCGCTTGTACGACCGCCTCCGTTTATCGTTTATTTATTATTAAATTTTTTTTTATAACGTCATTCAAAACTTTGAGTGAACACATCCCTAACTCTTTTCTGGAGAATTAAGGTTTTCTGTGCTGCTTGAAGGGAGTCCATCAATATATGTAGAATTTTCTTTGCTTCGTATTCCCTCTCCTTCAAGGAGAGACAAATCACAGTCTCTATAGTCGAATTTATCTCCAATAGAAATTTTTTCGTCCATATTATTAGTAACAGAGATAGAATGGAAATATGTGTCACTTCCCCTTTCATACTTGCTTTTTTGATTTCCTCGTCTACATCGCAATTTTCCCGATTCATGGCTTAGCTTAATCATGGCCTACGGCCGATAGCTGGAAAAAACATTCTTAATTGCCGCATTATTTTTTTCCGTCGCTAGTGTGTGAATCGACCGACTTGGATCCATGCCGATCGATTATGTGCAAGGCGGCACATACGAATTATATATGGATGCCAATCCATTCATTCCTATATGTGTTATCATGCTCCAAATAGTAGATCGCAAAAACTTGTTTAGTTTTTATTTGAGATTCGTAGGTTTCTCAGAAGCGGGTCCATGCTCGGACGCCAGTTAAAGATTTCCGATTGTTGCTTTCCGATCTGGCTTTTAGACCGAGTAGTTACTCTCTCATCCTATCAATGGTTGCAAATTTGTTTGTAGATATAGAGATGAGTACCAATCCATTCATTCCAACATGTGTCAAGCACGCTTCAAATAGTAAACCTTTTTCTTTAATTGCAGTGAAATTGGCTCCAATTTGCTGTCTTTTCTTTGCTATCTTTTTTAAATGGGAGCCAACCCATACATGAGTTATACACGCTCCAAATAGTAGACCTAGTTGCAGTTAAATTGGCTCCAATTTGCAGTCTTATCTTTGCTATCTTTCCTAAATGGGTGCCACTTGCTTTTGGTGGATGATTTTGCGTACACAGATGTATTGAAGAGAACTAAGAGAGCCACTTGCTTTTGGTGGTTGATTTTGCGTACACAGTACGAACTATTTTTTTTTACTTTTCCTTTTATTTTGAAACTGTCCCAGTGGTAAATGGAAGGAGTAAAGAGACCTTCTAAGCGGCCTTATTTAGCAGACACAAGAACTACGCCTCCAATTCCATACTTAGGAATTTTTTACACACGATGTCATTGCGGGCAAGGCCTTACCCGCTCGTTTCAACTTAAAGGGCTTATAAAAGGTTTTTAATTATAGCCCTATTAAAAGGCTTTTTGGTAAAGGCCTTCTAAACGGCAAATTAAAGTAGGGATGATAAATGGAAGCCTAAAGTAGGAATGATAAAAGACATTCCGAAGTATTAATGTTTGAAGGTAGCCTATAGAAGAGATCTAGAGAACATCTGTAAATATGCCTTCTAAAAATGAATTAAAATAAAAATAAATATTTCATTTGTATGTATGTCATTTATTAAATAATAAAAATTATTTAATATTTAAATTAAATAAAACAAAAAATAAGGAAAAATAACTATTCATCATTACAAAATAACATTACTTCTATATAAATGAATTTAAGATATAATTACTAAAATAACTTACATTTCGGTTTTTTAAGAAATAATATAAGTTAAAACAACCATTTGGTTGTTAACCCATATCGTCCCAAGGATTTTTCTTGTCGATTAACTTTATAAAACACAACCTTGTGTAGATTTTTCCCGCTCATGTATACTTGATCGTATTAACTTGTATTTTATATTTTGTTTACATACATACATACATGTTTTTTAATAACATTAAATACAAAATAATACTTAAACGAGATCAATTCATTATTATTAATAAAAAGTAACATATATATTTAATAATTAAACTGTAGTATTTATTATTATCTCATTATTTTTCTTTTCTTTCCAACATTTTTCTTTATACATTCAATTTTTTTCGTTTTTAAAATCATTTTTTATAATCTTCTTATAATTATCAAAAGTATTAACTTCGGACTCAACAGCTTTAAAAAATAATGCATCAACATTAGAAAAACATTTGAATGCCTTTTTATTTTGAAGACCATCATAATTAAAATCTCTTAATATTTTTTTGATCTCCAAATAAATTGAGGAGATTTTTGATTAGTCCTCCGGTTCGTACTTTTTTGTTTATAATATTAATTAACTGTTCTTCACCAATTGTTAATGCTTTTTCATCCAAGTTTTTTAGATCGTTAATTGTTTTAATAGGAAAAATTCCATTAAGTGTTTCTATTTATAATTTGATCCAAATAAATGTTGATTTCCGCCAACTCATTGAGATAATTAAACCATATTGTTTTTTGTCCACATCCTTTCGAACCTCAGATATTTGCTTTTGTAATTCTGTAAATTAAAAGAGAATATCAAATTATTTTTATTTTCTTTATTCATATTTATACATTTAAACTAACCATTTATTTTCGCATCCAAATTTTTGTAAGCCTTTTCTACCATTATGCATATTCTGAAAAATTTAATTAATGTAAAGCTTATTTACGGTGAAATTTTGTTTATGATGAAAAGTGTTAATGCCAACTATGTAAAAGTGGAACCAAGAGGAAAGAATTGTCAATAGGAAAAACTATTACATAGTTTGTAAAACACATCTTTTAATTGAAAATACTCCTCCTCAATTTCAGGTAAAAGATCATCTATTTGGATTCCTAAACTTGAAGATGACACAGGCTCCTCAAAAAATTTTAAGTATTGGATCATTTAGAAAGGAGCGCATAGGTCAGCTAGAAGGTCTTTTAACCCACTTGGCGCCGAATTTTTTTTTTTTGAAAAAGTGTAATTTTTTTTTTGTTTTATATTGAAAATGCATCGCTGATCAAAGTTTGTTTCTGACTTTTCTTCGAGTTTTTCACCGTTTCCCCGGAAAATGCCGTTCTTTTAAAAGGACGGTGGCAAAATAAACTACTATTGGTTATTTTTATTGATTTTATTAACACTACTCATATTACTTCAAATCATAACAAAAACTTTATGTATGTATTACTTATATGCATAAATAAAAAAAAAATATATGTATATGGATTTCAAAATTATTTTTTTGTGTGATATAACATAAAGCAATCTTTTGGGTGCAATGTCACATTACATTTTAAACAAGAAAAATTTGCTTTTTTGTGACATTCAATGCAACGAGTTTGCCGTTCTTTATATATAATTAAATGATCTCTCCCATCAAGTCGGGAGTGCGAATGAAAGGTTGTGCCATGTCTTAGTGCAGCTGTTGATGATGACTTTTTGAATGTTTCTAAAAGACCTGTTGCGATTTGTCGTCGAAAAGCTAGACCATCCAGTTTGCCGCCACTATTACGGTAGATATGCCAACCATTTTGCACCGACATGTCTAGACAGTGGCTTATAAGAGGAAAATACCATTTCTTTCCGCGTATACTAGTTCTATACAATCCAATGTTTTGATCGGCTCTATCAACTCCACCCATGTTGTCATTATATTTTTTGATTAAATTTGGCTGTTGAACGATTATTTTTTTTCTCTGCTTGAGAATATCTTTTGGCCGTTATAGTTGGAAGAACCATATTATTGTTGGAAGCTAGAGTGACTATACTGTTATCAACCCACTTTACAACAACAATCGAATTATCAGAAGATGATACATAGTCATAGAATCCTCTACTCTTTGTTTTTAGCTCTCGTCCTTTCTGTAAAGGAAATGCCTTTCCAAGACGATTTTCTCGGACCGTTCCAGTTCCTTTCAATTTTCTGGCTTTCAGTTCCTCTAGTAATTTGGTAGAAGTGAAAAAGTTGTCAAAATAAATATCAAATGGAATATCAGGCCATCTAGTTTGCAAGACATCTACAAACTGTAGGACAACGCTTGCTCCTAAGCCAAGATGCCTGAAACTTTCGTGAAGTGGTGTAGATTTTCCTTGGTATGGCTCGAACCATTCTATATATCCGAGTCGGTTCGTCGCCATCCATATTTTATAGCCCCATCTAATTGGCTTTCCTCGGATGAATTGCTTGGTGCCGTGGTTTCCATAATATGGTACCATCGATTCATCCACGCAGTGATGTTCCTCAATTTCCGTGAATTCAATGAAGTTTCTTCCAAGTATGTCGAAAAGTGGACGAAGTTTTGCAAACTTGTCGTTTTGCTGTAAGTTTTGATTGTCACAGCAATGGATGTTTTGCATAATAAAACGGAAACGGCTTCTTGTCATGGCGCTTGAAACGAGTTCATGGTGAACATCTGGTGAACATTCCCAATACATTTCCCTCCGGGGAACAATAACGTAGCCACTCAACAGAAAAATTCCGAAGAAACAACGCATCTCATCACCATGAACATTCCCTTCGCGGTTATGATCTGTAGCGTATTTATTTGTGTACTTCACGAATAGCTCTATAGTTTCATCGTTGAAGAAGCACGAAAAAGCTTCCATTGGAGAGAGCTCAATTTTACAGCCTGAAACTTCCTTCCAAATCGGCAAAGATGGTTCTATATCTCTCTTTTCCCAAGTATACTTCTTTGGTTGTGATGCCTTGACAATGCGGCTGGTTGTTTTTATTCGTTTACGATAGTCCGCTAAGCATATGTCATCGTCGCTATCAAAGTCTTCATCGGATACACTATTCACAGCAGCTTCGGAAAGCAATTGTGAACCTGGCAAGTTGTATAAATCGACATTATTTTCTTCACCACTATCTTCATCTGTACCGTCGTTATTGGAATTTTCTGGTGGCAATATAAAAATTTCGCCTGGCAGATCTTCGCTGCTCAAGTTTTCAACCTCTTCCAATATTTGGTTCAGAGTTAACGGTTTGCGCATATATCTGTTTAACATAAAAAGCGAATGTTAATGGTAGGGTATTTTGCCACTGTCCTTTATAAAGAACATTAAATTTTACTAAATAAAAAGCAAACAAAAGCAATGTTTTGATTTTCATTGCACAAAATTCAAAGATTATAAAGCAAACAACCTAAAAATAAAGTAACAAAATGTATTTTCTTGTTTGCTTTGTTTTTTTTACCGTTCGTTCTCCATCGTTGCCAAAATTATATTTTTTTTCCAAAATTTATGTTTTTCTTATCGCAAATTACAACTGACCGCACTATTGCAACTCTCACACTCAACTGTTACATGTTCTGTTTGTATTCTGTAAAAAAGCAGATCAATAGATCAAGTGTTGGTAAAGAAATAGAAGAAAAATAACGGGACCTTTTAAAAGGACGGTGGCGCCAAGTGGGTTAAGTATGGCTACTTAGCATGAGTAACTCAAAATGTAAAAAAAGTACGTGTTGTTGCTTCGCTTCTCAAAGAAGGGAATTTGTAATGTATATCGAATCATTTAGACGGGTGCACAGAGGTCTACTGGAAGGTCATTTCAGTAAGGCTGCCTAGCATGAGAAACAAAATTCAAAAGAAGGGCTAAAGAGACCTTATAAAAGGCCTCCGAAGCGAAGTCCTCAAGAATTTTACCACTGGGTAATTACAATCACACATATGAGTGATTATAATTGTAGGAAAATGGGGAAAAAGAAATAAATAAAAAAGTGCTTTGAGAGTGTTTCTTTTTAAATTGGGTTTTTTAAAAATACATTTTTTTTTACTAAATATTTTTTTCTTTTATTTTAAACATTAATTTGCTAAGCATCCTTATTATTTCTCCTTCTACTGTTATTGGATTTAGTACATTTTCTGCCGTAGGTCTATTTTCCATTCCTATGGCTGTCCTAATTTCTGATAAAATTTTAAACCTTCTATTGAATATTATATATTGCCTCGAGGGACTCATAAAAAATTAAGTAATTCTTACTTAAATCAATCCGGAGCAATGTCAATAGTAGTGTAAGAACAGATTTTCTTATATCGAGTACAAAATACTTGATTCAAGTACGAATTCATCAAGCCCATCCTTCACAGCTTGCTGTATTATGTTTTATAAAAGTTAAATATTATTGTTTAATTCAATAATTTTATTTATTTTTTTATTAATATTGAAATATTCTTATTATTTACAATAATTGAACGTCTACTTTATAAATTGTTCTTCACTAAACCAAAACCCAAACACAAAGCCCAAGCATACATATATTCATACTTCATACTCATTCAGCATCCAATTCAGCTGAACAATCTGTCGGTAGATATGAGAGTAATTATGTTAATAAGTAGAGGCAAGGCGAATTCACAGAAGTAACAATTACAACTTGGTGTTGATATTTTATTATATTTCTTATAAATATTTTGCCTTTGAAATGTTCATTTTATTTAAGTTAGTTTTTAAATTTGTATTATATTTTTTTATTTTTGATTTTAAAATGTTCACTTCATTAACTTAAATTTTCAAATTCTTCACTTTCAATTTATTTTAGTTTTAAATGCTTATTAATTAACTTATTTGTGTGGTTAAGTAAGATTTGTCCTTTTCGCGGCTTACTAAGCATCTTTGCTTTATTACGATTTTAATTTTTAAACTACTAGGTTTTAGTTTTTAAACTTAAAACTTCACGTTGGGCGCCAATTAATTTATTGCTTATTTAGAAATAAAACATCTTGATCGAGTACTTGACTCCGAGTAAATTCTTTATTAAAAAATTTTATAATTTAAAGTACAAAAATGTTTAATCATAAAAACTGAAATTGTGCAAAATAATCCAAACTTAATTATTAGTAATTAAAGTTCTGATAGTGCAAAAGTGTATATTGAAAAATAGTTTACTCAAATAGCAGACAGTTAAATGAACTTTAACAAGTCCAACAATAACGCAAACGCAGCAAATTAAAAATAAAAGAAAGAGGGAATGAATATTCAGAATTAACTAAATTTGTGTTAACTTATATTGAACCAAAAAGAACTTGAAAATATATCCTCATTTATAATGAAATCATTTGAAAAACATTAACATTTACGAATTCTTGTAGTAGAATTGTTAATGAATGAACATGGCTAGTTTACACTCAAGATTAATAATCTGATTTATTATGGTCAGTGCCATTCTCTTTACTTAAGGATGGTGGCCTTGGGCTTCGGTTCCTGGACTTCTTTTCCGATATTATTTGTCCTCTACTTCCAGTTATATGTCGGTAGGTTAGGATTCCCACTCTGAATGTACGCAAGGATCTCCTCATGGTCATGCGGTTTCGCCGGAATGGCTGTGATTGATCTCGGTCTGCTGGGTATATCACTTACCGGGATCACATCCAGTTTCGCTCCAGGCCACAATTCCCCTAGGGACGCAATTGCTAGAACGCAACTTTTAAGTTGGGCGCCAGTTACGTTTTTATGACTACTTTCATTTAAAAGAGTTGAGCTGCTTAAACTTTTATGGTGTTAATTTATACAAGACGAATTCAAAGCGAATCTTCAATTTTATGTGGAGTTTATTGTTCTATTTTTCTTTATTTAATATTCAAAAATATATATTTAAAAACAATTTTTGATTTATTCACTTCTGTAAGTTGTTATGCCCAGCTCCCTTTCAATTCATTGTCATCCTATAGAGACAGAAAAGAGGCATATCAATAGGTGGCAGGATAACCACCTCCTCTATTTCTATTAATTCCTTTTTTATATTACTCAATTTTCACTATTCATTTACTCACCTTATTTAAATTAATAATAGTTTATTGATAAAATGAAAATAAGAAAATTAAACTTTGCGACCGAGCGACTGTTCTTGTCAACGACTCAACTACTTCTCTTTCTTATTGTCTGCTTAAAAGCAATTCAATTGTCAATTGTAATAAGTCTGTATATACATTATACGTTTTAGTTTTCAATTAAATAATTCGTAGTTTATTAAGAACATTTATTGATAATATAAAAAGTAGATAAACGTTTTTTAAAAAAAGAAGTAAAAACATTTAATATAAAAATTTTACGCGTCACACACGTCTTCACTATGCAACTATCGAACACAGACTGAATACTTGCTCTTTTCAGGTTGGTTGCATAAACTTTAAAGTTTATTAAAGTATATAAGTTATGTGCTAAAATATTTTTAAGCGAGTTGTCGTCCTTTTACTGTCGTTCTTTTTCATAGCTTTAGCAAAGTCACAAATTAATCATTACAGTGTTGTAATATTATGTTCGTATCGAATATATTAAAATAGTATGAATATTGAAATTAATGAAAACAACCTTCCTTGTTTCATTTAGCCAATCATTCGTGTTTTTTTTTTGTTTCTGCTCAATAAGACTACGAATGTTTTGATTTACTCTATCCCGGAAATTAATCCAGATCTCTCAGATCTATTGAAAAATTTATCGATAGGTTTTTTCTAGGCTTCTGTTGTAGGGTCTGCTGTTGTAGGGTCTGCTGTTGTAGGGTCTTCTGTTATAGAGGCAGCTGTTGAGCTTGTTGTGAAGCTTGCCCATATATTTGTCCAAACAAACATTTGGATTGCTTGAGAATGTAACTTTACAATAAGTTATAACTTAAGTAGCTAGTATAATAAGTGCCCGATATAAATGCAGTTTAAATGCAACATTATCCCTGTAGCAGTTTTTTCCAAATCCTCAATTTCCTTTCTTTTATCCTGTACTGTCTCTGTCGTGTATGTCTTACTCAATGATTTCTTTGCGTTGGTTATTAGGGTATTGAGTTTTTCATATATCCTATTCATAATTCAATAATTGAATGCATCTATATTGTGTTAATTACTTTTCTTTTTTTCTTTATTAAAAAATTTATCAATCAAGAAATTTTCGCATCATTGCTACTGTCTCATTCTCTACAGTCCTTTCCTTTAGCAGGTCTGCTTTGGTTTTCCTTTTAAACCTATCGTTTTCCATAGGTCAGTTAACCATTCTAACGTTAGCGGTACCATCAAATAATCTTTTTTTGTTTTGTTGAAAAGGCCGAAATTAATGGATCCGATAAGTAGGTATTGAAAAAGATCTTCCATTGATTTTTCTCTTGAAATTTTTCTTGTATGATGTTCTCGAATAAATCTAAAATCTTTGTTTCGAGATTCAAGTGCTTCCTCTGACATCATTCCAATTGGAAGCGCAGCATTTTGAATTATGTCTGCACCATGAATTAAAATTTTGTGGACACTTGATGGTATGCAGTACCATGGATACAATTCTATGTATAATTTCGCAGTATCCATCGCATACTCTCGGAACGCTTCCACATTAACTACATAGCCACAGGACATGGTTTTCAAAAGTACTGCTAACTTTTTGATTAAATTTTCATTTACACTTGTTATTTTAGATGCTAAGGAAGGTTGTTGAAAAAATTTTCTTGCAGTGTTACCGTCGTTCGTGCTTCCCTCTCCTGGTATAGGAATGTAAAGTTATGTGATTGTAATTTTCAATAAAAACAAAAGTTTGTTATGTCTTCTTCTGACTCAGATTAATAATTGAAATTTTATTTTGAATTTTATTTCTTATAACTAAAATTCTTAAAAGCTAATCTTGAGTGATTCCTAAATCACTCACTAACTTATGTTCTACTCATTACTTATACTTACATTTATCTTACAATTATTATTGTACTCATGCATACTTGTGCAGTATGTAAAAATGAAGGAGGAGCATAATTAGCTGCAAACTCTTTCACTCATAATTGTAATGTTAAGCTGCTGACCTAATTCTTGGTCAACCGCTTTGTTTGATTTTAAAACACATTACGTTAGCAAAAATTGGAAGTCAATAACTCCATAATGTCATTGTTTTTTAATCCGTTTTTGAATGTGTTAAATGCTATAGCTGTATTTGTTTCGCTTATTACATTTCTGTTTTCTTCTCCCAAAGTTCTTATCTGAATTTCATTCAGTTCCATTGTTAGTTGTTCTATTCTATCTGCGAATCTTCTTATTATGTCCGTCTGTGTCAATCTCGTTAGTTCATTCAGAATCACATTTGGGGACTTTTTTGGTTTATATGCTTCCTTTAATGTTGAAATTAAAGTTTCTATAGAGGTTGGTACTTGTATTTGTCTTAGTCGGTTTTGTACTTTAAGTGTTAACTTTGTTTTGTATACAAAGTTGAAGAATGAGTCTCTTTTATTTTGTGGGAACGTTTCTCTCAAAATCTCCAGATTAGCTATAAATGGATTTAATTCTTCCTTTGCTCCATTGAAAGTATTTATCAGTTTAGAAATAGATGCCAATTCGGCAGCGCTAAGACTCTCTTCCGTCATATTGTCTATAGTTATCTTTTCCTCTTGTAACACTGTAGTACTACTAAAACTTTCTCCACTCTTCTGGGCATACTGGATATCAAGTTCTGACACTTCTCCAATGGAATCTCGTACCATATTTTTTGCGTTTTCTCCCATAAATCGTCTTTATTTTTGAAAACTTCCTTCGAAAGCCTTATCTTTAATTCACTCCACAAGTTTTCTATTGGGTTTAAATCAGGGGATTGGCTGGGCCAGCTTAAAACAGGTACGTTATTCTCCAAGAACCAGTTTTTAACTAATCTTGAACTATGTTTTGGGTCGTTGTCCTGCTGGAATGTCCATATTAATGGCATATTTTCCGATGCATATGGAAGCATTACGTTTTCCAATATGTCTCTATACACACTAGCATTCATGGTATCTTCTATTCGGAATATCGGACCAACACCATTCCATGAAAAGCAACCCCAAACCATTATGTTTCCCCCGCCATGTTTTACCGTCTTTTTTGTAAATTTAACGTGGAATTCTTTTCCTTTTGGTCGGCGTTATAAGAGAAGAAAATCAAAAGTTGTTTTATTTTTATACCACTTTGCTCGAGCTAAATTACAGCTCAGAGTTGGTAATGCAAAGTGTGTCCATTTATTAAAATTTTATTGATTATATACTAAATTAATGCTTACATTGCATTTTAACCTAAAGTGGAGAATGTAGCAGTTGGACAGAACATTGAACGCAAGAATCACATACAAATTAAGTAACGATTAGTACAACACACAAAGTGTTTACTGTTTGGTCGTTTCTGTAATATGATATTAATTCTTTTGCATTTCAATATTCTGTCGGTATAGTTGACATATAGTTTATGCTACACCTCCCTTTTACGGAAGAATGTTCATACAGTTTTTAAGTGTATGGACATTCTTTAACAAATGATTACAATAACCTTAATATTAAATTTTATTACAAAATATATATCTTATAAGTAATTTAAAATATGTCTACGTAGACTTTATAATGGAAAATTTTAATTCTATTCATTGTTAAAAATCTTAAGTCTATTCTTATGAACTATTTGCTCTTTGTTATTTTTCTTATCTATTATTGTTACATTATTTCTTAAATCTATATTTTTAATTTCAAAAGGTCCTTTATATTGTGGATCTAATTTATGACCTGCTTCATTTTTAACTAAAACTAAATCTCCTATTTTAAATGTATAATCTAGCAATGTCTTATCATAATTTAATTTCTGTTTTAACTTATACCTATCAATTAGTTCTCGGGCCCTCTTATGTGCCACTTCTAATCTATATCTAACTTCCTTAGCATAATCTTCTACATTATATACAGGAGCTATTGATTGAATCTCATTAAATTGTTGAAACCCATTAGGAAGCTTACCAAAAACTAACTCATAAGGACAGTAGTCATGTACCGTAGATGGCGTAGTATTAAAACAATAAGTGAAATACTTGAGCCATTCATCCCAATCGCTTTTGTCAACGGATATGTATGATCTTACATATTCGTTGAAGGTTCTATGACTTCTTTCCACAGTTCCTAGTGTCTGATGATGATAAGCAGTCGATGTAATATTCTCTATTTTTAAAAGGTTACACAATTCATTAAGTACTGAGTTTTTGTACTCTGTACCCATGTCCGTAATGAACGTCTTCATCGGACCATAAGTAAGAATAAAATGTTCTAATATAGCTTTCGCAACTGATTTTGCGCTTTTATCTTGTATGGGTACCGTTACAAGATATTTTTTCATGTCACATATTATTGTGACAGCATAAGAATTTCCGTTATAAGATTTTGGTAGTGGACCTATAGTATCCACTATTACCGTATCAAATGGTTTAGTCGGTGTGTTTGTCAAAGTCAATGGCATTTTTGTGTGTTTTGTAAAATTAGCCGACTGGCATTTTTGACACATTTTAACATATTTCGTAATATCACGAGTCATATTCTTCCAGAAATAATATCTTTTTATTTTATTAAGAGTTCTTGAAACACCAGAATGTCCTCCTTCTGCTGGATCATCGTGGTATCGTTTCATTATCTCTGTTATTAATTTGGCACTTGTTACGTGGATCACCTCATTAAGTAGCGCTACTTTTAATAATTTTAATAATTTATTGCCCATTTCTTTAAATTCATTAATAGAGATAAATTCGAAAATTTTCTCACTAGGTGCCACTTGTAATTTATTAATGTTTAGTTTACCGGCCACTTCTTCGAGCCTTGGGAAAAATTGTCCAAAGTCAAATTTCCCATTAATAAACAATTCATTCATTTGTATACATGCTAATGTAGATTTGCCACGTTTAATATAAAACTTTTGTGGGGTAATCTTTAGCTTACAAAATTTTCTGACGTCAGAATTCATAATTGGTACAAATATATTGGGCTTCTCATTTTCATTTTCTAAATGCCGTTTGTTTATTGTAACTGGAGACTTTTTAAGTGACTCTTTTGCCATTGCTCGTGTGTTTATTTTGTATATATTGTTATTTTCATTGTTTATTTTTTTCAAGTCATTTATGGATATACGTGATAATGCATCAGCAACATAATTATCTTTTCATTGGTATTTAAAATCCTAATAAAGGCTTTGTCAGATTTAACCAACGTGTTAGCTTTAAATACACCTTCTTGGGGCTCCTGATTTGGAACAATTTATTTCTTGTTCAGCATGAGTGAATCTTACTTGACGAATCACCTTTGCTCTGGCAGACAACGTAATATCGCCGTAAGCACTTATAATTGGTACTTCTATCTGCTGTGGAAAATTTTCAGGTCTTAAAATAAAACAATCCTGGTCTTGGCTGAATTCAAGAACGCAGTTATATTTTTTAATGAAATCCATTTCTATAATATCGTCGCATGGTATGGGGAATTCATCTCTCACAACGTGAAAGTTATGAGGTATTAAAAACTACTTGTATCTTAGATAAAAAAAAAAACATCGTACCAAGAGATCTAATTTTGCCTTCACCTATTCCACTTAATTTTGTTATATATTTAGTATTTAATTTTTTAGTCATATTGGTGTTTTAGCAAGGATATGTCTGCACTAGCAATGTTAATAATTCTTTAGTTTGATTAATCTGTAGTCTTATGAAAATGCTATAGTTGAGGTTAAGATTGTACACTATTCCGATCCTAGGGAGCGTTCGGGTTTTCCGAATCGCTATCAGATAGATTGGCTGCTCTTACATAACTTCCGCGGTTGTTAGCACGTCGCCATCTATTTCTGTTGCTGTCATTAGTATTATTTCCGTTACTATTCGGATTTTTAAAGTCATTGTTGGCATAAAAGTTATTGTTATTTCTGTTATAGTCTCTTCTCCTATCATAATTATTCTGTCTTTGGCCATAGTATAGTATGGCATTCTGCTGACCTGTTGCCTCGGTACAGCTATTTACAAACTTACTGACAGCTTCATTCATGCTGTTAAACTGTCCTGCTTCCATGATAAGTTTAAATTTATCAATGGTGCAGTTTTTAGCAAGTGCCTTTACGGCAACCTGTGTAGAATATTTACTTGCCAATTCGCATGACAAACCGTCCGATATGTATGCATTTTCTAATGATCTTGTAAGATTTACTATTTCTGTGCAAATATGCATTTTTTTATCCTTTCTAATCTATTTCAAAGGACCTTAAAATTTTTTTTTTTTTTTTACTTAATTAGACTTAATAAGAACTATGTAATTAATTTCTATTTCTTAAAAATTATTTATTATATATTATAGTTTACATTTTATTTTTTCTATATTTTTATGGTTAAATTTTTGTCAAATGGCGGTTAACGCCTACTGACCCTATACGTGCAAATGGATGCACAGTAGTTTTTTTTTTAAATTTATTATATACATATTTTTTTCTATATTTCTTTTTATATACATTTTATTTTGATGAGGCTTTTAGAAGGATATCGATCCGGTCGATTTTTAACCACATGGCAGGATCTTCCTTTGGTTTAGGACTTCTTCTGTCTTCTTCTATAGTGATCGCCTTTGGGCCAGGCGTTCCCATTCTGTACTTTGGCCGTACAGAACCTCTGGCGGAGACTTGGCTGTCCGCCAGGAACCACAAGATTACTTTTGGGTGCTCTTTTTTTTGTTTGTTAAGCACTCCAAAAGACTGGTGTAAATAAAATATTACAATTTGTAAACAATATTTTTCCTTGGGTGCTCTAAAATTAAGCACTCCGAAGGACAGGCAGGATCAAAGATATGCCAATATGCTTTTGGGTGCTTTTTTATTTTCCAGCACTCCAAAAGACTGGCAGGATCGCCATATAAGAGAAGAAAATCAAAAGTTGTTTTATTTTTATACCACTTTGCTCGAGCTAAATTACAGCTCAGAGTTGGTAATGCAAAGTGTGTCCATTTATTAAAATTTTATTGATTATATACTAAATTAATGCTTACATTGCATTTTAACCTAAAGTGGAGAATGTAGCAGTTGGACAGAACATTGAACGCAAGATTCACATACAAATTAAGTAACGATTAGTACAACACACAAAGTGTTTACTGTTTTGTCGTTTCTGTAATATGATATTATTTCTTTTGCATTTCAATATTCTGTCGGTATAGTTGACATATAGTTTATGCTACAGCGTACATTTCTTTGGCAGTCGTTTCCAAACAAATTTATTTTTGTTTCGTCGCTCCATAAAATATTTCTCCATTTTTTTTCGCCTTCACACCCGGACCATTGTAAGTGCTCTTTAGCAAATTCTAATCTTGTCTTGATATTTTTTTGGCGCATTAGTGGCACTTTTCTGGCAATTCTTCCCGGCAATTTAGCTTGTAAAACAAAAAGTTTGTTATGTCTTCTTCTGACTCAGATTAATAATTTAAATTTTATTTTGAATTTTATTTCTTATAACTAAAATTCTTAAAAGCTAATCTTGAGTGATTCCTAAATCACTCACTAACTTATGTTCTACTCATTACTTATACTTACATTTATCTTACAATTGTGCAGTATGTAAAAATGAAGGAGGAGCATAATTAGCTGCAAACTCTTTCACTCATAATTGTAATGTTAAGCTGTTGACCTAATTCTTGGTCAACCGCTTTGTTTGATTTTAAAACACATTACGTTAGCAAAAATTGGAAGTCAATAACTCCAAAGTAAAACTACGATAAGTAAAAGATCACTTACACAAGAATGCATCAATAACTATGTGTGTGGCATATAAAAGGTTTTGGTGCAACAATTATGTGTGCACACTACAGGAATATCAATTAGCAAATGCACTTCAGATTTCAAGGCATTAATTATCTTATCCTTTCTGATTTTTTGTAGAGCTTTATCAGATTCACCGCGAGCTTGCCATTTTTTAATTTCCAGCTTGTACGATATATGTAGAATACATTCTAGGCATCGTATCCACGCGTGCAAGGTTGATAACCCATATTCGTAAAAACTGATGTTTACATTTAAATTCTTAATTTCACTTAATTTATTCATAATGGTTGGGGTTGCTCCACATCTACCACACCTTTGATGAGAGCAATCAGTAAGAGTGGAAAAAACCTTGCCATCAATCATTGCCAAATGAAAAACATGTTTTACTATAACAGCATTGTGTTCATAGTTAATAGCTGTCGAAATTATTGAATCAATTTGACTTTTTATGTAATCAGTTTAACTTTTAATTAAAGATCTCGTTTCTTTTTCAAAAAGCAGTTTAATCGGCCTACAAAATTTCGGTAGTCGATGACTATTCTTAATTTTTTTCTTTTTGTGAAAACGGTCATCTACGCAACCTGCTTCTTGTAAATTTGGTATGTTGAAAATCGGTGGTCTGACTAAATTGTTTGGATTAAACATTTTTATTTGCTAGTTATTTTTGAGAAATAATAATAGGAAGTATTGAAGACACTATAGGAGGGTCCCGTAGGAATCGCAATAGTGATTATTTTGCAGATGATTGCGTTTCATGTGGGGTGAGTTGTTCCAGAATTCTCCAATTTGCAATAGCCTGTGGGGTATGTTTAGGATTGTCTTTTTCTCTGCAGCCTGGAAATATCCTTTTTTGGTACAGCCCAGTGTGTTGGGTGCCAGTTAAGTACTTTTAGATTTTAATTAAAAAAAATTGTCTTTATTGATTCATGGTTAAACTAGAACTGACTAACATTGTTTAATTTTATTCTTACAATGACTTAAACATAAATATTAATTTGTGCACCCTATCAAAAGATTTTGTTCCAAAGTCAACCAGACAGTCCTACTTAAGATTTTGAGTTAAAAACAGTTACTTTTGGAATAAACTGCGCCCTTGTTTCAGATGTAGAATCCCAGTATCCAAAGGTATCATCAATTCTGCGAACGGAAACTTAATTTTAATATACAGCCCAATCATGAATAAAAATTCAACGGGAGTTTTTTCCCTTTTCTCATTTTTCCTATTCAAATTCAATGGGAAAAAACTCCTGGGGAACAAACTCCCGCGAAATTTTTTATTCATAATTGGGCTGATACTATCTGGTAGCTATACAATAGAAGAAACCACTCACTGCCTAAACTCAGTTTATAGAAGCATTAAATTCAGCGAGTTTCCCATTAAAAAAGATAATCGCAAATAATCCCAAGCTTCTCGAACATTTACCAGAAGAATATCTTTATGATCTAGATTTTCTTCGCTCCCATGAGCGCTACCAAATGACTAAATGACTCGTTTACTTATCAATTTGCAGAAATCGGTCAAGTTAGAAAGATAACAAAGCGACAAATCCTCTCCTCGATTGCAAAATTATTTGACCCAGCTGTATGGCTGGCTCCAATAGTCATCAGAGCAAAATATTTGTTGCTACTGTAGTGGATGAGCTGCGAGTTTAAATAAAATGACTTGTTGATAGTTTAAAACATGTATGCAGACTGATCTGCTTGCTTTATTGTTTCATTTTATATACATACATTCTTATTGTTATCCTCATGTTCCTTATTATTACTCTCTTCTAAACTACAACTACATAACTACATTATTAATATTGGATCATGTAAATTTCCTTACACTACAATTGTGGTTGGAAAAACTACAATGGGACAAAGAAATCTTCGTTAAGAAATTCGTTAACCTATGTTAAAGCAGGCATTGATCTAGTTCAATGGTTTGGTAGGGGAAAATACAGCAATTTCTGTTTTGTATATAAAAATTGTATATTTTATTCTAAAATATTATTTTTTTCCCTCGCCTGTGTTAAAGGTTACATCAGTGTTTTCACGAAAGCCATACATCTAGAACCATGCTCAGATCTACCCTCTGCTGCATTTAGTTGTTTCGTTGGTAGGCGAGGCCTACACCAAAGAGTAGTAATAGATAATGGCAGAAAATTTGATGTTTGAATACTATATAAGATTTGCAGTTACATTATTTGGTTACATAAGGCCATGTGGTTTTGGATAACATTTATGTAGTTTTTATCCTTAAATAGTCAAACCTGGTTCTCAGGTTTTTTGGATTTCCTCTTGGATGTAAGAGCCTGAGGGTTAATAAAATAATGGTGTTAAAAATCACCGACTAGGAACATGTGGGCTTTCCTACATAATAAGAACGTATCATTTTAACAATTCCTCTAACTAAAAATTATAATTTTAATAATTTTTTTCAATTGAAGTAATGAATCATAATTAGATTTATCTCACCAATTGAAATAATTAAACTTTTTAACTGGATTTTATTAATTTTATATTATGCAATTACTATTTAAGTTTTTTTATATAATTTCTCACTTATTTCATTTATAATGGAATTTTCCACTGAGAACTTTATTGTACCACTGCTACCCAAGTAATAAATTCAAGTTAGAAATAGTATAAATATCTACCCAAATAAGTCTATTTCAGACCACAATTCTTGGTATCTGTCCCATGTTATTATGTTTTCTGTATCCCTATCTCCACATTTTATTTTGTAGATTGGAGTGTTTCTATTTCGTCATACAATTGTAGAAGAGTCATATTCCCTTGACGGAGTGTGGAAAGCTCTTGTTCTACTAGATATATTGGCCGTTTATCGGAATAGGTAAAGTCAAGTCTGTCAATAATCGCCCTTAAAATGTCGTCTGTTCCCTTTATTTTATTTCTAATTACAGTAATCGCTTGGTAAGTTGAATATCGATATTGATAACTTTTGTTCATTGCCCCTTCGGAATATCTCATCTGTACATTGTATAAATTAACTTCAAATTAATAAAGTTTTAAAAAAAAATATTTTTTTATTGTAGGTTTTTATCTATTAGGCTTGGTGTTTTGTGGTTCGGTAGGATTGGTAACATCAGTTGTTTCCATTTATTATTCAAAGGTAAAAGTACAAGTGAAGTATTCTTACAAACTACCCTAAACAGCAACCACACCGCTGTTTAGGGTAGTTGATCACGCCACTCTACTGTAGTGGATGAGCTGCGAGTTTAAATAAAATGACTTGTTGATAGTTTAAAACAAGTATGCAGACTGATCTGCTTGCTTTATTGTTTCATTTTATATACATACATTCTTATTGTTATCCTCATGTTCCTTATTATTACTCTCTTCTAAACTACAACTACATAACTACATTATTAATATTGGATCATGTAAATTTCCTTACACTACAATTGTGGTTGGAAAAACTACAATGGGACAAAGAAATCTTCGTTAAGAAATTCGTTAACCTATGTTAAAGCAGGCATTGATCTAGTTCAATGGTTTGGTAGGGGAAAATACAGCAATTTCTGTTTTGTATATAAAAATTGTATATTTTATTCTAAAATATTATTTTTTTCCCTCGCCTGTGTTAAAGGTTACATCAGTGTTTTCACGAAAGCCATACATCTAGAACCATGCTCAGATCTACCCTCTGCTGCATTTAGTTGTTTCGTTGGTAGGCGAGGCCTACACCAAAGAGTAGTAACAGATAATGGCAGAAAATTTGATGTTTGAATACTATGTAAGATTTGCAGTTACGTTATTTGGTTACATAAGGCCATGTGGTTTTGGATAACATTTATGTAGTTTTTATCCTTAAATAGTCAAACCTGGTTCTCAGGTGTTTTGGATTTCCTCTTGGATGTAAGAGCCTGAGGGTTAATAAAATAATGGTGTAAAAAAATCACCGACTAGGAACATGTGGGCTTTCCTACATAATAAGAACGTATCATTTTAACAATTCCTATAACTAAAAATTATAATTTTAATAATTTTTTTCAATTGAAGTAATGAACCATAATTAAATTTATCTCACCAATTGAAATAATTAAACTTTTTAACTGGATTTTATTAATTTTATATTATGCAATTACTATTTAAGTTTTTTTATATAATTTCTCACTTATTTCATTTATAATGGAATTTTCCACTGAGAACTTTATTGTACCACTGCTACTCAATTAATAAATTCAAGTTAGAAATAGTATAAATATCTAATATCTAACTTTTGTTCATTGCCCCTTCGGAATATCTCATCTGTACATTGTATAAATTAACTTCAAATTAATAAAGTTTTTAAAAAAAAATATTTTTTTATTGTGGGTTTTTATCTATTAGGCTTGGTGTTTTGGGGTTCGGTAGGATTAGTTACATCTGTTGTTTCCATTTATTATTCAAAGGTAAAAGTACAAGTGAAGTATTCTTACAAACTACCCTAAACAGCAACCACATGTTTTCTTACTCGTTGGCTGATCACGCCACTCTTCCATGCTGACTCGTGTAACCGCAAGACATGGCGTCAGCACTTTTGTTGGGAACAAATCTACGTTGTGTCTGGATTGTTGTGCAATTGTTGACTGTGAGAATTATTTTATTTTTAAAACATATCTGGTGTTAACTTATATATCTGTAAAGCAGATCATTGTGAGAAGACAGTTCCTCATTCAGCTCTTCGGGCGAATAATTACGAGGATCGCCCTTCCCCAAATTCATTCTTCCGTTCTCCATATTCTTCTTAACCTTCGGTTTATTCTTGTTCATAACATAGAAAAAATCATTGGTTGGTTGATTCTTCTGCCATTTCTTCATGTAGATTTCGTAACAATTGCGATGTGCCTCGATAAAACTACGAAGGTTTTAATTTTTGCTGAATATAAATGTCGCACCGCCTATGTTCAACATGATATTGACCTCATCCGGTTCCAACACTCTGTCTGCATTTCGTGCAAGATAGTGCTTAGCACAGGTACATTTATACCTAGCCTCTTCTTTCTCGATTACGCACTAAATTCCTCTGTATTTTGTGTCAGTCCCACCACCGAATTGTTGTCAGTTGCCTCGAAGACATCCCAGCACAAGTCGGTGAGAACGGCGTTTCGGTGTTGCTTGAGAAGCATTGAGCGTCTCTTGCTAGGGAAATATCCTTATTTAATATGTTCTTTATTTATATTTATTATATTATCGTCTTTATATTTTATTGTTATTTTATTGAGAGCAGCCGCTAAAAGTTACAATATATTTTACTTATAAATAGATTTTAACCTTAGCTTGATTGTTAGTTGTCATTTTTTATGGGGGCGTGTTAATAAAAAAAAGGACTATATGTCATTGCCAGTCCCCTTTTATTTAATATGTTCTTTATATTTATTAATTCCGTTGAGACCCCAGTATTGGGGTCAAAACATCCCCACCTTCAGTTTCGAAAAGCGTCCCAAATTTGCAATATATCGCTAATGATTTAACCCTTACGGCGCATTAGCTTATTGACTCCGTACCAGATTTTGATGCATTATAATGCAAATCCTGATGTCGGCAGTTTAAAGTGCTTCCTCTTCACACAGCTACACAGCTATCATAAGTTGTTGTAGTATCTTCCACTGTGGCTGGACTCAACAAATTTTGTAACAGCATATACAACGTTTCACATAATGATGTAAGCAAAATTGCCTTCTTCTTTACGCAATCACTTATTTCATTTGCCAGTAAGAATTGATCTATTTGGTTTTGAAATATTGTAAAATTTTTTGGTAATACGGCACCTTTCCAATGATTTGCGTATTTTATATTATTTTTACCAAATCAAATAATTTGTTACTACAAAATATTTTTGGGTTTCCAAAAAAATCAAAACGTAACAAAGTATGTAATTCCATAAAAACTCAATCATTAAGATGAACACAATCCAGAAATAATGTATCCAAAAATTGTGTACTGCGCTAGTGGTTTGCCGAAAGATCATCCATGCACGCCGTTTCCTATAATTCGTCTATACACATCACCACCCAATAAGAGGTTTACTGGACTCGATGTGTTAAAATGCGGATCTACCAATTGCAGCCCTGGAAACTCGTCCAAAATACGACCATCGACTGATCTCGGTGGTGCCATCATATTCAGAGTCCGCTTGATATCTGCGGAATATCTCAATAAAGTTTTTGCCCAATTGCCGTACATTATTAATTTTGGCTGTTAAGACTTCAACAGATTCTCCTTTGACAGATGTTGTTAACTTTGCAACCATCTGTTGTATAGAGGATTCTGTTTAGACTAAATTTGGTGCTGTGTGCCTTTTAATTTTGTCTTCATTAGCCTAATAGCTACAGACTCATGGGATTATTTTATAGTGTCTAGTAGATTTAGAGCATTTATAAAACTTTGTAAATTTATTACGTTTCCGTCCTGTAGGATTCTTGAGGCAGTGCCTATAAATTCTACTACTGTTTGAGGCATGATGGGGGCTAAAATTGCCTCATGTGGAGTGTTATATAGATTCAAATACTATATGTTCATGTATAGAATCCGGTATCGATATAGCGATTCCCTTTTTCTCACAAACTAGGAAAGCTTTTCCTCTTAAGTCGGAGAAAAATGCATCCGATACTAACTGATGAATGAGCTCTTATTAGCCTAGAGTAGTTTGCTTTAAAAAGTACTCTGATATGTTCTAGATTCTCAAGGAGAATATTTATATGTCTATTGATCGTTTCAGACTTTGTGTCTCAATCAATATTCAGGCATTTATGGGATCTTAGAACTATTTCCATGTAATTTGTTGCCATTTGTAAAATATATTCCCATTCCATTGGTTAAATATGAGGAAAGAAAAAAAAAGATTTGTGTAAAAATTAAAATACAGTTCTTGTTGTTTGTAGAAATATTAATTATGTGAGCAGCCGCTTGTGCGAACGAATGGTTCAATCACTTTCGATCTCGACTTATTATACTGCTTGGGACCAATATTCAGGATTTCTGGTCTTTTGGGACTTTCTACTTCTTTCTGTAATTTTTGCCAACGATCTTCGGCAGCCTGCAATTCTTCTAATATTTCATTCCTTACTGTTGTTATTTGGCTTATTATTATTGTACAATTCAAACTATTTTGGCAATAGTTGAATTAATGAAAAAATTTAGACACTTAAATTTTATTTGTTTTAATAATTCTATTTATTTTATTTATCAAAAATTCAGTGCAAATATAGAAAATTATGTGTATATGTTGGCTGCAGCTAATTAAGTGATGTTTTTTCGACCAATGGACGTTTTGCAGACGAATCGTTGTTTTCTTTTTGTAGGTATTATATTAGTGTTACCAACTTATTTTTTATAAATATGTCATGACATATTTATTGTTAGATATTTATGTTAACATATTATGTTTTGTCGCAACAGGATCGTAACTTTTAGTCAGCCTGCAATTCTTCTAATATTTCTTTCAAAGGTTTCTCCATGGACACTCAAACTGTTTTGTATTTGGTTATAATCCCGATGTTAGATATGCACTTTCTCCATTTTCAAGATTTCTTTTTATATTTTTATTATTTTCACTTATTTAATTTGACAGACATGCCCATGCACTTGCTGATCAAATTTTCATTTCTTAAGATTAATTTACCAATTTGTTTTTGTTGTCTTCCTTCCTTACTGTTGTTATTTGGCTTATTGCGGTTTATTATATTGGCAGGATCGTAACTTTTAGTCACCTGCACTTATTTTTTCTGATGGAAATACTCAGACAATTTCTTTTATCAATAAACTCAGATTTGAATTTGATTGTAGATAATTTCTTCGACTATTATTTTCATAAAAGAATTAATCCTATGATCGGTAGTCAAGTTTTTGTTTTTGTATGCTAATAACGATCTTCCGCTCTGCGATTCTTTTAATATATCAACCAAACTCTTAACGGTTAACAATGATTATAATTGCAATATAAAAATAATAAATAGATATATAATTTAAATTGTATAAAACTCATAAATAAAAATATTTCTAAATAATTACATTTCTAGGGGTGGGAATATCGTAACTTTTAGTCACCTGCACTTCTTTATTCTGATGGAAATACTCAGACAATTTCTTTTATCAATAAACTCGTATTTGAATTTGATTGTAGATAGTTTCTTCGACTATTATTTTCATAAAAGAATTATTGTATAGAACTATTCAATTAAATAAAAGATTGTTCTATTTTATATTCGCAAGAGCTAAGTCACAGCTCTCTAATTGTTAAGCGAAGTGTGTTTCTTTATTGAAAAATTCTTCGATTAAATAGTAATTAATTGCTTACATTGCATTATTTATAAAGTGGATACACCTAGCGAAAAAATTAACACATCCGTGTACGATTTGACACCATTCGGTGTCAATAGTGTATCAACCCCGTATGTGTACAAATTGTACACGAACGGTGTCATTTTGACAACGAAAAAATGACAACATTCCGTTGCTGAATTGACACCATCCGTTGTCGATTTGACACCGTTCGTGTACGATTTTATAGCAGACCGTTGACAATATGTCACCGTTCGTGTACGATTTGACACCAGACCGTTGTCAATTTGTTACCGCACTGTTGTCAATTTAATACCATACGTTGTCGATTTGATACCGTTCGTGTAATTTCTTTATTTTTTACATTTATTTTTCAATACAATAAGAATAAATACTTAAATATAAAATATGTATATACTTCCCTTATGTCCTCTTTCTAAAAAATAAAATAAATACTTATTATATTCTACATCGCTGTTAACTATATATATGTACATATAGCTCTACTTACTTTTTAAATGTACAAAACCTGAAGGTATATTTATTGTTTCCAGGAATTTTTGGAGTTGTGTGTCGTCACAGGATTTGGTGATATTCTCACTGCCTGGATCTTCATCTGCAGCAGCACAAACACAATTTAGCTTTCTTTTATATTTTGGATTTTAAACCATTTATTTACTTCACTATTATCCATTATATTTATTAAAATTTGTTTAATGTAAATAAAATTAAAACTTTCTTATAAAAACATAGCAGAGCAACTCACGTTGAGATGCGTCAGCGAATAATTTAACAACATTGCGTTGTCGATTCGTACCCGTTTGTTTACAAATTGTAAACGTACGGTGTCAAAAAAGTGACACCGTATGGTGTATGGTTAACTGATGTTCTAATGTGCGAACATCTCTTTTGTCTGCATAATGCAGAGAAAGACAGTTCTTTATCGATGCCCAATCTTCATCGAATATGTTGTAGGAGGTAAGGGCTGCATCAGCCTTTCCTCTACATTTTCGGCGTATAGCCTGGACAATAGCCCTATATATCGGCTTCTGCCGGACGATCTCATAATCCTTCAGGATGCTCTCCACGCTATGTATCCAGGATACATACTGCGTGGGGTCACCCTCGAAAGACTGCAAGTCCCTTACACAGTCGGGAAGTTTTCCTATTTCATTTAATTCAGTTTCCGTGGTTGGAGCACACAGGGGGGGAGGAGGACTTTCGCCCTCAACGACCGGGGGATTACTGGGCCTACGTTCTAAACTCTGCGTCCTCTGATCCAGAGTTCTTAGCTGGTTTAGAACGGCGTTTAGGGCGCCAGTTAACTCTGTTACCTTATTTTGTAAATTTTCCATACTTACATACACATATACATATACATAGGAATTTGCTTGCTTTATAACCGCACAGGTTCTTCCTTCTATATTTTCACAGTCACTTTTCCAGGATATGCCTTCCAATAATTCTCCTTTTTCTCTTCAAGTTAATTCACTGGTAGTCACAGGATCGAAATTTCACTCAATTGTCACTGTTCTTTTTCCTTTAGGTGGATCTTTTATTTCCACAAAACAAAAATAATAAATTTTACTTTATATTTTACTCAATTGTCTCTGTTCTTTTTTCTTTAAGTGGATCTTTATTTCCACAAAACGAAAATAATAAATTTTACTTTATATTTCACTCAATTGTCACTGTCCTTTTTTCTTTAAGTGGATCTTTATTTCCACAAAACGAAAATAATAAATTTTACTTTATATTTCACTCAATTGTCACTGTTCTTTTTTCCTTCAGGTGGATCCTTTTTTCCACAAAAAATACTAAATTTCACTATTTCCTTTTTTATCCTTTTTAGGTTTTATTATTTAGTTTCTGGAGGGTCCCGTAGGAATCGCAGAAACTTATTTAATTTATTATATTTAATTTTATAAGGACTCCGCTTTTTCTTGGCGGGTCCCTGCTCGGGCGCCAGTTAACTTCCTTTGTTTTGTTATCTCAAAAAAATTAATTTTATAGTGGACTCCAACTGTCCACTTTTCACTTAGAAATAAAACACGACAATTATTTCTTAATAATTTTATTATTCGACCGTTCCCGTCGATCACCCAAATAAGACTAAACTAACAATATTTTGTAAATGCTTAAATCTAAATAAATGCTGATACAACTCATTCCATTCCCACGTTGTGCAATCTCCCAGACGAAATATGATCCTGCCTATTAGCTTGCGCGTGTGCACCGTCAGCACAACCTTGTGTAGATTTTGCCTGTTCATGTATACTTGATTGTGTTAACTTCCATTATATTTATTAAGATTTGTTTAATGTAAATAAAATTAAAACTTTCTTATAAAAACAAAGCAGAGCAACTCACGTTGAGATGCGTCAGCGAATAATTTAACAACATTGCGTTGTCGATTCGTTCCCGTTTGTTTAAAAATTGTAAACGTACGGTGTCAAAAAAGTGACACCGTATGGTTTCAAAATGACACCAACCTTTGTCGATGAAGCCCGTTACTATGGTCTGTTATGTTCTGTTGCATACAAACTCTATGTTCCCAACATAAGTAAATTTATGTCAATGAAACGATTTACTTGGAAAGGATATTTTCAGATTTAAATGTTTTGCATATTTTTGAAATCCACTGCGTTCAACTATTGTAAATGGGAGTAAGTCAATACAGCACATCTCCGCTATTTTTGAAACTAATCCGTCTTTGTGCTTGTATAGCCCAATGCATTTTCCGTCATAATCGCATTTTTTATAGTTAGCGGATTTTACGTCAATATTGTATGAAGAACGTAACTGATTTATATAATTGCCTGTTGATGTGGACTTGCCAAATCTTAATTTTATAAACCTGTTCATTTTAAATGTTCGAAACGTAAGCAACTTTTCCCAATAAAATATAAAGGCTTAAATATACAAAACGTTTAACTCATTAACTGCATAGCTTACAACATTTATATTTATCTAGAAACATGTCTGCCACAACTTTTGCATTTTTATTACTTAAAATTTTCTAAGCCAATCTGTGAACAACTTGTTACAGGTCAATACTCTGTAACTGTTGGGTATTTCCCTAAAAATTTTACGAGTTGGTCAGCTTCTTGACTTCCGGATTTTTTGTAATTTTTTTGCTACTTCCCCAATAGTTTCTGAATTAGCTGATGTTTCCTTTCACCAATTTGTTTTTCTTCTTTCCGCAAATCTTCGAGTAATTTTAAACTTGGAAACCAGTTTCTATCGGCGGGGTCCAAGTAGTCAATGCGTCTCCCCTTCCTTCTCGAAATAAATTGACAAAACTAATACAGTGATCGACTGTGTATACGTAACTGGTAATAACTCGTCTAGAATATCTACGTCCGGGGAATGGAAAGCTTTTCCAATATTCAATTTAACAACGTATTTCTACCTTAGGCTGAGCTACAACTCGCGGCTCCTAGTTGTGATAGGTACAGTCATGGACGACATGAAAGTGGTCTTCGTAATTGCAGATGATTGATAATTGATAATTAAATCTGTTGATTCCGGAAATAGATATTTTCGCATAAACATACAACGTGTAATATCCTCTGAATCGGAGACAATTTTTGAAATCCTTGAATGAACTGTAATTTAGTTGTCGGGAAATTCAGCTGCTGAAGCCAATCTCGCAACTGCGCTGTGATATAATTGTTGGGATTTATTTCATCCTTATCCTTATGTTGAATTAATATCAAAAAGTCTAAATTCATTGATGTATTTAATACGTGATAAATGAACTTTAGCTTAGTTGTCGGGAAATTCAGCTGCTGAAGCCAACCTCGCAACTGCGCTGCTGTATATTTGTTGGGATTTATTTCATCCATATTCTTATAATTTCTCACATAAAAATATCTATTTTAATGTTGAATTTAAATCAAAAAATCTAAATTCATATTGATGATATTCATATTGATGTATTTAATACGTGATGAGTCGCTACTCCTTAATAAATCTATTATTTTGTCTCCCTTTCCTCTCTTACTCCCGGAACTTTTTGAAACTTGACTCGCCGCAAGGTTTTAATTCACCAAAAGGTGTTTGGATTATAAATATTAAACGATAATTCGCTTCCTTCCACCACTCCGTTTTCTGTTTCTTCGAGATCTTGGAAAAATCGTAAACATCCAATTGGATCACTTGGAAACAACGTTCACCGGTCGAGGTTAAAGTAGAGGTACTTCCTGGAATCCTTCTGGAAATAAATTGAGATATTGATCAAGTGTTGGATCGCACAGTATTGTCAAAAGCCATTTTGTATTTCTTATCGAAAGGTTTATTTGTGCCAAAAATGGGCGTTATAGGTGGAGTGGGCGTGGCATTTCTCATAGAAGCATATAATATATAGTTTTTTAAATTTTTTTAAAATTTAACGGATTTCTACATCTCTTCGTCACATAATAGGTCTTCATTTCGAGATGCAAGAGCTGGTTTTGTTGAAAAGACCGAAATTAATGGATCCGATGATAAAAGTAGATAATGAAAAAGATCTTCCATTGTTTTTTCTCTTGAAATGTTTCTTGTATGATGTTCTCGAATAAATCTAAAATCTTTGTTTCGAGATTCAAGTGCTTCCTCTGACATCATTCCAATTGGAAGCGCAGCATTTTGAATTATGTCTGCGCCATGAATTAAAATTTTGTGGACACTTGATGGCATGCAGTACCATGGATACTGACGAAAAATATTTTGAAGCTCGTAATCGAGACTTACAATCCTCAGTGTTAGGAAAAGGAAAATAAGGACGCAATATGTGAAATTTACAGCGTTTTTAAGTTTGTTTTAAATTTCTTTTTTAATTTTTTATACGTAAATTTTATTTACGCAGCCACTTCTGACACCATGTATTGTTTATATGTAATAGAATGATTATACACCACAATCATATGCTTTTAGTCTTTATTAAAACTAATAAGATGTTTACATATACAATAAAGAGGGTGAATTTTCTTTTTAAAACGAGAACGTTTTGACTTTGTTCTTGAAGGTGTCAATTGTTTCTGACTCTTTATTGAATTCAAATTCTTAATTCTAGCTTAAAATTAATGTATTGGCTGTACCAATACATACTTATTTTCTACAAAGATGCCGATTGTGTACTTTTAAACAAAGGCAGATTGCAGTTCATGACGCAGAACCTGAAGCGGTATCATATCTTCATCATCCCAGCACGCTGCAGTTCTTGGCCACAATTCAGACCAGCTTTTCTGAATATTTTTTTCACTAATGCTTTGCCAAGCTAAGTCCAAGAAATAAACAGCATCTTTAAGGCTAAACATTTTTAAAACTTTAACCACGTCGACGTTATCGTCATTTTCTGATAAAATATGCAGTAATTGTTTTCTGTAATTAACCTTTACATTTTGTATTAAATTTTGATCCATAGGCTGTAATATTGCCGTACAATTTGGTGGTAAAAAAAGAACTAATTTCATCCGTTTTAGGATGTGAAGGAGCATTATCTAATATCAATAATGCTTTGAGTGGTCTGTTAACCTGTGTTAGAAACCGTTTTACTTCTGGAATAAAATAGTTTTTGAACCAGATGTAGAAAAGGGACGTTGACATCCATCCTTTGTTAGTTGCTTTATATACCACTGGAATTTTATAACCTTTAAAAGCTCTTGGATTAGCAGATTTGACAATAACCAAAAAAGGCAGTTTATGTGTTCCTGCAGCATTTGAACATGGCATAAATGTCACACGATCTTTGGAAATTTTTGTGCCTGGGGCTGATTTTTCCTTTGTATACACCCATGTGTTACCAGGCAACACTCTCCAGAAAGCTGCAGATTCGTCTGCATTATAAACTTGCTCTTTACTCAAATCCATCTCAGCAACGGCGCTTTCATCGCTGGAAACTTTTTCACCACAAATTTTTAGATAACGAATACCATGCCGAAACTAAAATTTATCTAACCTTCCCGTCATCTTTGTATAAAAGAATTTGGCCTTTGCTTTTAAAATTTCTGATTAAATCGGGATATGCTTGTTTCTTTGCTGCAAAAACCATGTGTAAAGCGCATCCTCTAACTCTGGATTTTCTGCATTTTTCATAAATTTTCTATTTCCTTTCTTTTCTATTATTTTGTTTCAAATGTTACCGGGTCCATTATTGGTTTTCGAAATAAATTGTTTTATCTTCTCCTTATTTTTTTTTAATGTCGCAAATCGTTGATTTAGGAACATGGAATTTTTCGGCAACCTGCCTAATAGTTTTTCCCTCATCAAGACTTTGTAAAATATCACACTTTTCCTTTAAAGTTAGTGTTTTATGTTTGCGTTTATTATTTGAAGACATGGCACTTGGTATGGGATTAGACAAACTCGCTTGCGAAAGAATGAACCGAAACTGAAGTAATGATAGTGCAAAATGTAAATAAAAGTATGAATAACAAAACATGCGAGTTAAAAACGGAATTTAAGTTTTTTTCTTGCATAAAAAAAATTTGTCCGGATTGTAGAGGTAAAAAATGTAAGTTGTCCGAAATGTAGAAGCGTCCGAATTACTGGAGTGACCGGACTGTCGAAGTTGTACTGTATATCGAATGTCCTGGATCAACGAATGTGCTTCTGTAAGGAGTGACATACTATTGTATTCCATTATGTCTAAAATAAGTTTAGGCCAACCTAAATCTTTGTTCATATTGAGAGCTTCAAAGGCGACATTCCTCTAAAGCTTGGGAAGCCAATCATGTATACTCCTTGCTCCTCATAGTGACTTAAGATCTTTTGGAAATGCGGATTATTCCATAAGAAGCTCATCATAATAAGGTTGTTTCTGATATTTTCTTCTGGAATTACTATTGTAAGTTTATTGATAGCTGACTATGTAGTCCATGGTATAAATTTCATGACCTGTGTTGCTACCACACAAATATGTTCAATACTTGTTTTCCGAATTACCTCATCAGCGACATTTGACAATTTTTGCAGTTCCGTAGAACCCTCAGTTTTAGGAATTTGTAAAAATGTCTCTATTAACGAATCCACAACCAGCGAGGGTTTGTCGTAATGCTCTTGTAACTTTTTAAAAGCCTCATCATAATTTTAATCCGACACTGGCAGATGGCGAATAAGATTTGCTGGATCATCTTTTAATAATCCCTTCAAGTATTGAAATTTTTGGGCCGCAGACAAATAGTGGTTGTTATGGATTGAGCTATTATCATTACGTCCATCAAGGGGTCACCAAAAATGTATGCGAAAATTAAACAGATGTCAATCTGCAGGTTGTTAATCATAAACTGATTTATTATTTATTTGCAAGTTGTCAAATAATAACTTTTATTTGTGACCTAACTGGACTAAAATGTGTCCAACTTGCCTAAAAATGTAAATAACATATTTTTATTTTATATAAGTTAAGTTTAAGTGATTGATCTAAAAAAAATTATTAAGGCGCTCCAACTGCGCCTGATTAAAACTCAATGAATAATTTTAAATTATAATTAAATTTATTAATTTAAATTAAAATAACAATTTATTAAAAATAAAACCGTTGCGTTCGATGTCTGAACCAAGACTGACGTTTTTCGGCCACACTTGTTGGCACCTTGGTTCATTAATCATATTGCACCAATATGCGCGACAACAAAAACGCTGATCAAGCAAGATGGTTATTGCAAGCACTTCAATTTTGTAATAAGAGCGGATACGCGTGTAAAAGAGCTTTTACCGCAGAATTGATTTTGTTGGCAGTGCCGACACCGTTGTTAACTTATATTATTCTTATGTTTACAAATATTGTTAGTAATTAAAACTTTATTGTTAATTATAGATGAGTTATCTATATCTTCTTTATTTATAGATATTATCTTTTTCAGAATTTAATGAGTTTCAGGATGGCTTGTCCGAACCTTGATTTTCATTATACTCAGTGGGAAAAGGACAAACATTGTGGATTGACCTTTTAGTTATTCCATTGCTGGTCCTTACGTCCATCGTTCTACATAACCCTCCCCCTGCTCCAGCAAATGGGAGGAGCCGTATATGACTCCAAAGCCGTATACGGACATATCTACCGGTGTTTCGTAGACGATTAAATAACTCTAATACTCGATCAACCAACTTTCGCCAGGATTTGAACTCTCCCGGTTTTCCGGAGAATTCGCGTATCGATATCTGGGACCCTATCAAGTTCTTTTAAATTTGCAGTAACTGTGCCTATAGGCTGATATACACCCTCGTCCAACAAATTGTCTACTCTTGCTATGCTCTGAATCATTTTTATATAAATTTTAAAAACAATATTAATCACTTAATTTAACTTCTTAGTGAGTGTTGTTTTTCAGCCGCCTTTTCCTCGAAGATTCATTTCTTTCAATTAAATTTCACGACGAAATTATTTTTAAAAAAATTATTTGTTGTGTGTTTTATTCGTTGGCTGATCACGCCACTCTTCAATGCTGGCTTGTGTTACTGCTAGACATGGTATCAGCACTTTTGATGGGATCAAAGCTACGTTGTGGCTGGAATGTTGTGCAATTGTAGATGCAACGTCAGCTTTGTTAACTGTGGGAAACTGTGTCAGCACCCATTTTATTCATATTAGGAATTGCTCTTACTTCATTTTCCAGAAACCATGTATATGTCGCTGATATACTTCGGCAAAATGAGGAATTTCTGTGGGGAGTTGTCCTGGATCAACAAATTTGCTTCACTAAGTAGTGGCATACTATTATATTCCATTAAGTCTAAGAGAAGTTGAGGCCAACATAGATCTTTATTCATATTGAGAAACAGAGTGCTTGCTTCTCTAAGTAGTGACATATTATTATATTCCATTAAGTCTTAGATAAGTTGAGGCCAACCTAGATCTTTGTTCATATTGAGAAACAGAGTACTTGCTTCTCTAAGTAGTGACATATTATTATATTCCATTAAGTCTAAGATAAGTTGAGGTCAACCTAGATCTTTGTTCATATTGAGAGCTTCAAAGGTGACCTTGTAGGTGAAGCTTGTAGAATTTCAGAGGGAGTTGTCCTCGATCAACGAATATGATTCTCTAAGTTGTGCCATACTATTGTATTCCATTAAGTCTAAGATAAGTTGAGGTCAACCTAGATCTTTGTTCATATCGAGAGCTTCAAAGGTGACCTTCCCGAAAAGCATGTGGAATTTCAGAGGGAGTTGTCCTGGATCAACGAATGTGCTTCTCTAGGTAGTTACATACTATTGTATTCCATTAAGTCTTAGATAAGTTGAGGCCAACCTACATCTTTGTTCATATTGAGAGCTTAAAAGGTGACCTTCCCGAAAATCTTGTGGAGAATAGGAGGAAAGAAAATCCGTTGTAGGACAGGGAAGTTTCGAAAAATAAAAGCATATTGTAATGGCGTAGGATTCATAATTACTTAAAATACCAATTACAATAGCCACGTCTAGTTGACTTTACGAGCAAACACAAACATGAGAAACATTTGAAGTGTATATAAAGGAATTTATCTATTAAGTGTTTTTACTTAAAAAAAAAAACTCTAACAAAATGAAAGAAAACACAAGAAGAGTGTCTAACAATAAATAACAGCTACCTGTGCCAACATCCAGATGAAGGTTCATCCTTGTCACCCACTAAAGCAGATTAAGAACATGAATATAAAAGATAACTGATGAAAACAACAAACTAGAAATCAACCTCATCTTCCCTTTTTATTGAATTTTGAACATTTTTGAAGGGAATGTTCAAAATTAATTTTTCAATATTGGTAAATGGAGTTATTTAATGTTTCAAAACTTGTTGGGTTTATAATAAATTAAGATTAAAATTTAATATTTTGATAACGCAAATGAAAAATGTTGGCGTTTTTTAGCCTTATTATATTATTAAAATTGATTAATATTCGTATGTGAAATGAAAACTTTTGGGCATACAAAAAAAAGTTGGCAAGATAATATGAGAAGAGTTTTCTTGGATAGACTTATGACGTATAAACTTTTTTGATTCTATTTTTATGGACCTTAAAAGTTTTATCACCTTTATCTAGGTGCTCGACATTATTTTTGTCATCGAGACTTATCACTTTATAGGGTCCTTTATAAGTGGCGTCAAATTTGTGTCCAGCTTCATTGCGGACCATAACGAGATCATTAAGGGCTATTGTTTGAGAGTTTGCCCTCTCATTGGAATTCTGTTGTCTTTGCAGCTTTGCTTGTTCTATGAGATTCGCTGCTCGGCGCTGTGCAACTTGAAGTCTGAACTTAACTTCTTTTTCACACTGCGTACACAGAGCAGTCACGACTACACCCTAAGCGCAATTATACCCCAAAAAAGTAAGTAAGTTGACAAAAATTAACGTCAACTTTAATGCTATTAAACTATACTTACGAGCATCAGCGTCGGTAATCGATGCTATTTCAAAAATCGATTCAGAAACAGACGCAACATTCACAAAATTCTGCTCGGTAAAAACGGCAGCAGCAGGATAACGTTCAGATATACAACTATTTATCAACGAAGAATAAACCTCATTGAGCTGTATATTAGATCTGGAATTAGGAATCATGCAAATGCGCCCAAATTGAAATTCCAGCTCATGCCTTTATTATCCCTGGACGCACCACTGAAAGACACTGCATCACCAACACCATTAGAAGTCAGCAAAAAACGTCCATCTATTTTTATAAGAACATAGGTAGCAGGGTTTGCATCAGCGCCACTAACAGTAACATTAAAGCTGCACCTAAACTGACATCGAAGGCCTTACCACTATTTACTGCAATAAGGGTATTAGTCTCAAAGGTCAACGCAATATTGCCAGTCAATAAAGCGGTACCAACAACTGTATAATCAGGGTGTTTAGCCACCAACTCCACTGCAATAATGTTGCTACGCACACAAAAATATTGCTAAACCAACCAATCACATTAAAGCACGGAATGAGGAGATCTGTAACAAGACTCCCGAAATGAATGCACAGAATTTATGCAAATGCAGTACTTTAAATGTGAGAATTTTGTTCTGCAATAAATGCAGAACTATAAATATGTGAATTTAAATTTATGTCCAACGCAAAACATAGTTGCATTTCTTATAAGCCTGTTACAGTTGTTACTTATAAAAAGGATTATCATTATACAGAGTTGTATTCTTATAGTAGGAGTAACTAGATAAGAGATCACTACAAGTTATTTATTCAATTTCACTGGTTTATTAAAGTATACAAGTGGAAGCCCACAGCTCTACGGAATGCAATGAATGCACACACCAGAGCGTTGGCGGCATAGCCGGCGCTGATAGTGGCATTGAGCACCGCAGCGTTATAAACACTCGCACTACTCCTGTATGCGATTTCATCCTCCAGGGCGCGTACGTCCTGCTTATTACCATCAAGAAGGCTGCCTACATCCTTAGAAGCCCACAGCTCTACGGAATGCAATGAATACACACACCAGAGCGTTGGCGGCATAGCCGGCGCTGATAGTGGCATTGACCACCGCAGCGTTATAAACACTCGCACTACTCCTGTATGCGATATCATCCTCCAGGACACGTACGTCCTGCTTATTACCGTCAAGAAGGCTGCCTACATCCTTGGAAGCTCACAGCTCTACGGAATGCAATGAATACACACACCAGAGCGTAGAGCGTTGGCGGCATAGCCGGCGCTGATAGTGGCATTGACCACCGCAGCGTTATAAACACTCGCACTACTCCTGTATGCGATATCATCCTCCAGGACACGTACGTCCTGCTTATTACCGTCAAGAAGGCTGCCTACATCCTTAGAAGCCCACAGCTCTACGGAATGCAATGAATACACACACCAGAGCGTAGAGCGTTGGCGGCATAGCCGGCGCTGATAGTGGCATTGACCACCGCAGCGTTATAAACACTCGCACTACTCCTGTATGCGATATCATCCTCCAGGACACGTACGTCCTGCTTATTACCGTCAAGAAGGCTGCCTACATCCTTGGAAGCTCACAGCTCTACGGAATGCAATGACTGCACACACCAGAGCGTAGAGCGTTGGCGGCATAGCCGGCGCTGATAGTGGCATTGACCACCGCAGCGTTATAAACACTTGCACTACTCCTGTATGCGATATCATCCTCCAGGACTCGTACGTCCTGCTTATTACCGTCAAGAAGGCTGCCTACATCCTTGGAAGCTCACAGCTCTACGGAATGCAATGACTGCACACACCAGAGCGTAGAGCGTTGGCGGCATAGCCGGCGCTGATAGTGGCATTGACCACCGCAGCGTTATAAACACTCGCACTACTCCTGTATGCGATATCATCCTCCAGGACACGTACGTCCTGCTTATTACCGTCAAGAAGGCTGCCTACATCCTTAGAAGCCCACAGCTCTACGGAATGCAATGAATACACACACCAGAGCGTAGAGCGTTGGCGGCATAGCCGGCGCTGATAGTGGCATTGACCACCGCAGCGTTATAAACACTCGCACTACTCCTGTATGCGATATCATCCTCCAGGACACGTGCGTCCTGCTTATTACCGTCAAGAAGGCTGCCTACATCCTTGGAAGCTCACATCTCTACAGAATGCAATGACTGCACACACCAGAGCGTTGGCGGCATAGCCGGCGCTGATAGTGGCATTGACCACCGCAGCGTTATAAACACTCGCACTACTCCTGTATGCGATTTCATCCTCCAGGGCGCGTACGTCCTGCTTATTACCGTCAAGAAGGCTGCCTACATCCTTGGAAGCTCACAGCTCTACGGAATGCTGTAATATTTAGTAAAACAATTTTAAAAATTTTGTTTTGGTTTACGGACAGCCGCTTGTGCGACTGTCTCTGTCGACCGTTTCTTTACTAGTTAATTCTTATTTTTGAAGTTTCTTAAAACTAACTTAAAGAGTGTGTACACACACACACACTATCTTAATATTACTGGTGGGAATCTGCTTGCGTTGCATTAATACATAACACAAGCAGACCGCTGTGTGTACTAAACTCTAACAAAGGAATGTTTGAGTATTATATTTCATCTACAGAGGGTAGTCTTGTTCGTCTACCCTCTGTAGATGAAATATAATACTCATACATTCCTTTGTTAGAGTTTAGTACACACAGCGGTCTGCTTGTGTTATGTATTAATGCAACGCAAGCAGATTCCCACCAGTAAGTACTGTCCGAAAGTCTTTTATCGGCGTCTACGTAAAAACTTCAACTGCTAAACATCTGCAATTGATTACAATCCTTGTTCGTTCGTTCACAAAATCCGACCCAATCATTGTTATCACTTATTTGTACGCCTGGCTGATTTCCTTAACTCTTGCACGACCGATCCTACAGAACATTATGACATGATCGACCAATAATATTAACATTATACATTTATAATATCTTAAGGTGGGTCACACATCACTCACTTTTTTTGCACAAATTTGTTTGACGTTGTTTACTCTTACAAGTGTTTTGTAAGATCAAACATTATCAAATAATATAATACTAAATACTTGTTTTGAATTTTCCTAAGTGAAAGTAGTTTTTTTAAATAAATAAAATATATTTCATTTATCAACCTTTTTGTCTTCATAAGTCGGCTCAGGCAAAAAATATTCACCCCTATAGCGAATCAATATTTCACATGAAATATGTTCCCTTTTCCCATTTTTCGTTCATAAACTTTGTTCACGTGAAAAAATTCCCCATGTTGTGAAATTTTTAAATGGAATTTTATAAACAATAAACAGCTGTTGCTAACGAAATCAACTATTGTGAATGAAAAGTTTAGGGGAATATCAGGGGAATTTCCCTTCGAGGGAAATGGATATTTCATGGGAACATAAATTTCACATGTTTTTCACGATAGGGGTGATTATAACTGATTCTTGTTTAAGTTCTTATTTGATTACTCCTGATGCGAATCGCCCCGCCTCATGTTATTCCTTTTTGACCACATAAAGAATTTATATTTTTATAATTTTTTTTTGCTTTTGTATGCTTTTTATATTTAAAAAAAATATATCTTTTTTTAAATTCTGCTTTTATATTCTACTTTAACAAATTCTTCGGTGACTAAGCGCCTGCTTTGCGCTCTGAAATCTGTTCAAATGTATAATTAAAGCGGTTTAGCATAAAAACATGATAACGCACAAAATCGAAATATTATTTTAAAAATATTTTCATTTAAGTAGAGGAATATGGTAAAAATAATCAAAATCTTTTCACATAAAATTCGTTTTTCTAAAGCTGCTTTATAAAAATAGTAACGCGTTTATAATATCGTTTTTGTTATAATGCATTAAGAAAAATATCAAGATTGACTTATAAATGAACTCTTACTTTTATAAAATGTAAAGATTTCCAAAATTTTATTAAATTTAGCTTTTATTTACAAAAAAATAATCTTAAATTAAATAAAAACAAATGTTTTTGCTTTAATTCTTATTAACAAATTAAGAAAAACCAACATATTTATTAAATGAACGAAAAAAAAACCTTTTATCAAAGGTGTTGTGTACTTATGTGTAAGGTCATTTTCATGTCAATTAATCATTAAATGGGCAGCAAAAAAAAAATATGCTTAAAAGAAATTTTTAAATAAATTGTAATAAAACAATGAGTTTCATTAAAGAAATTTATGAAATAAAATTAATTTAACGACCAGTAACAATAACAAAAAATATATTAAAATATTTAAAAATAAACAAAATAATAAGAAAAACTTGCCATTTTATTTGTAAAACTATAAACTTAATTTAAAACAAAAAAAAAAAAATCAAACATTTTCCAACTAAATAATTGTTAAAAATTCATACACCTGCTTTTTTTAAAACAACTCCTTTGTTTATGTAAATTTTGTATTAAAATAAAATATTAATATGTAATAATTTTTAAAATATGTTAGATATAAATAAAAAGAAACATTTTATAGTAAATAAAACAAAATTTTTAAATTTGTATTAAACTATAATTAAAAATATAAATAAAAATATTAAGTATTAATAAATAAACAGTTTGTTGAATAAATTAAATAAAAAAAAACATAATTAAAAAAATTAATTCTTAATTAAAATAAAGAAACATTTAATGTTGATATTTGTAGACAAAGTAGGAATTTAAAATGTATATACGTTCTAGAATATTAAAGAAAATAGATATTACACCGTGTCTATACTTGACAAATATTTATCACAATAGCTAATGGCGTTTTGTTATCAAGATAAAGTTGTCTGACAATTTTGTCATAATTACGCAATAACTGTAATAAATGGAGACTATATATGATAATTTGTTCTCTTCACAATAATTTTGAAGTTTAGCATGACAAAAATATATCAAGTATAGATATAGGGTAATATTTATTGCCAAATAAAGGTTTAAACAGTAACACATGCGGCCTCCAAGTAACATGTCTATTTTAAGCAATCGAATTTGACAGTTGCAAATATTTATTAAAACATGTCAGCGTAATTTCAGCAATAATAATAACAATTATAATTTAATTTAACAAGGTTCTACCGGTCAAGGAACACAACGTCATGTTGACGCAACAGTTCCTTCTGGGATGTCATCGGAGGAGTCATCCAAACTTCAACATCACACAGTTGGAATCTCCCCCGAGGCATGTCAGACAGGACCTTCGGAAATACGAGGAGAACATACAGAGGTATGTGCAGGATCCATTTGATCGCCGCTCGTATATGACAGCTTTGAACGACATTCACAGAGACGCCATCATTTCCGCGGTAGCAGGATACCGTATGAATGTCGTACTTGGAGGTCGCCCACCACCGATAGCAGACGCCGAGAAGGTTCTGCCGCGTGGAACAAGAGTCGTTCTGGCACAACTTAGATCAGGATGGAGCAACAGGCTTAATGCCTTTTGGTCTCGCATAGACCGTGCCGTCCTTAACTTATGCCCAGCATGTGGTCAGGGTCCTCATGACACCCTCCACATATTTAACTGTTCAGCCAACCCTACTTCACTCAGTCCAATGGATTTATGGACTCATCCTGTTGAAGTAGCTCAATTTCTTGGACTTGAACAACATGCAGAACCACCAGAACATCCAGATTGATTATTGTAAATTGTTCATGCTGCTACAACAACAACAACAATTATAATCTACATCTGATAAATTCCTTTTTTGATTTGAAAATGATGATAAAAAATTCTCATTTCAAATTAGCAACTAAGATGAAATGAACATGAATTTCCTGCAAACAAAACAAATTTGGATCTTTCAGGCCTGTCACAGAATTCCATTCCGATCGAAAATGGAATCAATTCCGTATTTTGCTTCTTCAGAAAAAGTAAAACGAAAATTTATATTTCCTTGTAATTTTTAATCAATTCCTGCACCAAAAGCTTCCCTTTCCTTTTAATATAAAAAACGCTGTCAAATTTAAATCAGAAATATAGAATTATTAAATATTTTTGGAATTAATAAATTACACGGAATCTGAAGAACCTAAAACGAAATCGATGGGAATAAAAACTACGAAATTGAAACCATTATGAAGAAAATGTGTGACAGGCCTGTTTAAAGAAGTTTTTGAGCTACACAAATATTTAATGTTAAACTCAGTAAACTTTCCCATTAATAACTGCCTTGTCTTATAATCTCAACATTAATTGCTTTTTTAGGAATATGTATTATATTCGGGGTTGTCATCTAATCATTGTCGGAATCGGTTTTGAAAACGACAATATAATTGTTTGTTTAATCGATAATGAATTAAATTTTAGATCGAATATAATACCGTTAACTTTGATTTCACATGACCAATGTACTTTTTATGTCGTTTTCAAAACCAATTCCGACAATGATTGGATTCTATGACAACAAAATCTTAACAAAATTTGTTTCCTATTTTATTTATACATTTTTTTTACAAAACAAAACAAATTTATGATATACAATACTAAACTCCTGGTACGTTTAAGTAATTAATTTATATTTACTATTAATAAAAACCCTTAAATCATAAAATATTAAATTAATACTATAAAACTGCTTACAAAAGAAGAAAAAATCATAGAAACTCCTTAGAACATAAAACTACATCAACATGTTATTTATTTATTGTTTTTTTTCCTCCACTCCCAACCATTATTAAGTAGTTCAATCAATTAAAAAAACACAAAACAAAAGAGAAAAACTAAACTATAGTTACATTATTATTAAATATTATAATAAATTATTCCATATAATATTAAGTGTTAAACATGTTTAACTAAAATCATAAATAATTTAAAGGAAACTATCCTTAAATAATAATTTTATCTATCTAACACTACAATCTATAATTAAACTTAAAATAAAAAAAATATATAAAAATAAAATGTTCAACGAATAAAATTGGCAATTAATATTATACAAAAAAAAAACTAAGAGAAAAACTAAACCAAAAATTCAAAACAATCCTATTAAACTCTAGACATTTCTATTATATTATAATCAACCTAATTACATAATAATTGTTAGTAGTGTTTTTTAAAAAAATGCTAAAATATTTATTAAAAACAAATAAATTGTTTTTAAAACAAAAAAACTGAAATTTTTCAAAAAATAAATGGCATGACACACACAAGCCTGGATACAAACATACATATAACCGTTAGTTTACACTACTTAAACATGCAACTATGTTTGTATTGACAAAAGCTCTACCAAATACATAGAATACGTTATGCTTTAACTGCAAAGTTAATGCGATGTTGCAGTTATGCCTGCCTGTGAGTTTTGTATGACCATTTAAATTGTATATTTCTTTAAATATTTATTGATTTAAAATTTTAACATAAATAAAAAAAAATAAACAAAACAATTTTTGCAATACAACATGCATTATATAATATACTCATAATATACATTATACATACATTAATTACTAAATGCATATATTTAAATCGAAAAAAAGTTAATTATATACACTTTATTTAAGTGTTATTTAAAATAAAAATAAAAACAATTAAAATTGTATTACATAAACCATGCGTATCAATATTTAAAACAACCAACCATCAATGAAAGAAAAATTAAAAGAAAAACATGTTTAAATAAAAAAATATATTAAAATAAAATCAATTGAATTGTGTTTTTATTTGGGATATTTGAAAAAAAAAACTTTGGACTAATTGAAAGGAAATGTAAGTATAATATCATAGGTTTTTATGTACTTTATACAATTACCACATTTTCCAAACCACTATTTGCATAATAATGTTTTGGTTTAATAAAGTGTCCAAAAAACCTGTAAATTTAAAAAAACGGTTCTGGTTTAACCGAAAAAGTGTGTTTTTGAAAAAAACCGTTTTTGATTATTGTCTTTTAAAAAAAAACGGTTAAACGGTTTCGATGTTTGTCTTCAAAAAACCAGTTAATCGTTTTATATTAAATTTTTATTTAATACGAAAAAGATCTCCTTAAATTTATTTTTATTTGTGTTATATTCTTAATGCTCTATCTTTATGCAATTATTTTATATCTTTTACGAAATATTGTCAAATGGTATAATCTATCTTCTATATATATAAAATACAAAAAATGTTTCTACCTATGTCCGTTATAGACTCTGAGACCATCCAACCGATTAGCTCCAAACTGGTATCATTGGAAATGAAATTTTCTGAATATGGTTTTGGACACCTAAAATACTACATTAGGTCCATTCGGTGATTTCATAAAGAAGATTTTCGAATTTTCTCACACAAACATATTTCATCTATATATATAAAAATGGATGTATGTTCCGAATGAACTCAAAAACGACTGGACCGATTTTAATGAAATTTTCAGGGAATCTTTAGAATAGCCTAGCGGGTAACACTCTAAAGTCAGATTTTTGATTTTCGGTCTGTGGGTGTGGCAAAATCAAATTTTTACATTATACCGCTAATGCCATCTATATATATAAAAAACCGCTGGACAGATTTTGATGAAATTATTAGGGAATCTACAGAATAGCCCAGCAGGTAACACTGTATAGTCAGATTTTTAATATTCCTATGTGGGCGGAGCGTCGTGTAAAAATCCAATTTTTACATTATACCGCTAATGCCATATATTTCATAAAAATGGATGTGTGTATGTATGTTCCGTATGGACTCAAAATGTTAACAAGCTCGATGACCAAATACAATTGAAAGTGTCTGGCAAAACAATAAAATACAAATCGATTGACACAGTAATGAACGAAGAACAAGTCGTCAATTGTCCTACTTAATTTTTGAATTCATTGGAACCAGCCGAAAACAATTGTCCGTACCCCATACAGCTGAAAATACATTTGATTATAATTTAAAAAATATTTACCCGATTCGAATAAAGTAAATGTTTTTTTAAAAGCCCAACAAGCAAGTGATTATTAAAATTGTTAATAAATAGTAAAATAAAAAAAGGTTCACATTTATTTTTTAACAAAAAAATTAAAAATATGTAGTTCAAAAAATTAACTAAAAAAATTGTCCGTACTCTTTAAATAAATTTACATATCTATTTATAAAATGCATTTATGATGTCCGTAATATGGAATGTGGTGTCCTTTAGGAGCAATTAATTCTCTTAAGCGAATTTTCATCGATAAAGCCAGTTTTTAGGATTTGCTTATGTTATTTTATGATGTCGAATTTTTGTTCTCCAAAATATCTCATAGACGTTCTATGGGGTTTAAATCTGAGCTCTGCACAGTGGGAGAAATGGCCAATCTAGTGGCGCTTTAAGGAAATTTTAGAATTCTGGTAATTATTTTTATTTTTTTGGTAACTAAGAAACCAACAGATTTTTGGTTTTTTTTGTTTTGTTTTGCTCTCGATATTCGCCCACCTGTGAGCTTTCAAACTTGTCATATGTTTTAGCAAGTGCATTAATACTTTTCGCGCTTTTTTAAAGTTAAAGCTTGTTTACACAACAAAATCAAAGTAATGATTTTGTTGTGTATAGAAGATGCTCTACTAAAGTAATTTTGAATTAGTGTTTAAATTGAAATTATTAAATATGTATTAAATAAAAAAATATGTTTGTGATTTGTGCTTATATGTTGTTGTTCTTAAATGTGGTAAACAAATGACCTGTGTAAAATAATGTTTTATTATATGTAACTTAAACTTCTGTGGAATAAAAGTTGGGAGTATTCGAAGAATTCCGCTCCAATGTTTGGTTATTTGTTTCTATGTTCTATTTTCTATGTCCATGTGAAAAATTAGCTGCAACTTTATGATTTTTTACGTTTTTTAGGTGCAATGTCAGAGTCTAAACGCACCCTTTTTTTAATTTGGCACTCTGAACCAGTACTAGCAAAAAAGTTTTTGGCGGTGGAAAATCATGTTTTTTCTAATATTATTGATCCATCAAAATATAACAAAGAGCAATGTCAACAAATTCGTCAACAATTAAGAAATTTTGTTAATAAACTGCGGTACAAGTGGACAACTAGTCACAGAATCATGACAAAATTCGCATATCGAAATAAAGAATGGTTAGAAGGAGATCATATTTTTCCAGAACCAGCCATTGATCGTCGTAAATATACAAATTTTTCAGAGTGCTCAACTAAAACTCAAATAATATGCTTTGGAAACTGCAAATATATTTGTTAGTGAATACCCCTGGTTCTACATGCCTCCATCCGTTCATAAAATATTATTGCATGGCGCAGATATTATTAAAAATGTTTCGTTACCAATAGGAGTAATGTCAGAAGAAGCACTTGAGGCAAGAAATAAAGATTTCCGTAGCTATAGGCTTAACCACACACGAAAAACCTCAAGACTACACACTATGGAGGACTTAATACATGCATTGTTGGTTTCTTCAGACCCTTTCATTACATCTAAATCTAAAAGTACCTCAAGGTACTCAAAAAAACATATTGAAATAGATGATGAGGTCAAGCAACTTCTTTTAAATGAGTATGAGTTACCAGACACCCAAATTTCGGAAAGCTCTGACTCAGAATAATTTTCCAAATAGTTTCTTCTAGAACATGAGCAAATATAAAGTAGGATCTTATTATTTAGAAAATATTCCATAATTTACATCAAGAATTTGTTACTTTAATTTTTTTAATTAGAAAAATAAAAAAAACAGTAAAAAAAAAATAAAATTACAAAACTAAAACACAACTGCTTTATTTAAAAAAAATATTATACTTAAAATTAGCTATTTTTTAAGTTACATATTAACAAAGCAATGCGAAATTAGCAATTTCTTGCACAGACCACAATAAATCAATAAAAACAAATAAAAAAAAACATTTTAAATGAAAAAAGAAGAAATAATAAATTTGCATGAATTTCTGATTTTAAGTACTATTATTGGTGCATGCCCAAATTAGTGGCACTAGCTTTCAAATTTTCTTTTAAAATATTCAAATAACTAAATTTGTCCAACGTCGTTTCCATAAACATGAGATTTCCCATACCTCCAGCTGCCCCACACCATCACTTTTACTCTCTAAATTAAAGTTACTGTATAATTTTTACTGTAAAGTACGAAAATACACCTGTTATTAAGTAGTAGAAAGAACCAGGGGCATAGTCGCCATATTATTTGGGTTCAAAATCGTGAAAAGTGAAATTTAAATTCTTCATAATGGTAAAAAACATTCTCCATATTTATGTTCACTGAATTATTTGTATAATTAACATTTAAATTATAAACAAATTATATCAACTTAGCTATCTACTAGAAAGAGACCTGATATGGGATTCAATAATATCATTTCTATGCAAACGATAGGTCTGTTCATTTACTTTCCCAGTAAATACTTGCAACGAGAGAATAAAATCAAAGTTTACAAAATTACTCTCTTAAATTCTCAAAAATAGTAAAAAGTAAATGAACGCTTTTCCAGTAACAATTGTTTTATATACACAATTTTATTCCTTTTAAAATGTATGAATACTCACATTTTCTTTAATTTTATTGAAAATTCTTTTGTTTTGGCATTTTTTCACCCCAAAAATAAAATTTTAAATAAATAAACAATAACACAAAACATATAAAATATAAGCTGCTAACTATTACGAGTTCAAAATAGAACTTGTAATAGTTTACAACGAGAGAACACTCTCTAAAATTTATACGCTCTTGATTTTTTCTCTACTTGCAAGTTTTTGAGTTAATGAACGCTTTTCCAGTAACAATTGTTACTAACTAGTAACAACTTTTAGTTATTGAACATAGCTGATGACTCAAAGACAAGTCGAATGAAAACTTCTACAAAAAAATCGGTTTCACTATTTTTGATTCTGAACATAAACTTCAAAATCAATGAACTCTGTCGAAAAAAGGTTTTCGTTGTAGAGGAATCCAATTTTATTCGCGCTTGAATTTACCAAAGAATATTTATCAAATTAATTTGTCAACCTTGTCTCTAAATAAGTTATATTGAATGTAATTGTTTTATTAAACGGAGGCTGAAATACCACCCAATTAGGAAAATGAAATACAAGTCGCAATAAATTCAAACCCAAAAAAAAAATTAAATAACTCCCAAATGAAAAAATTAATTATAACTTCAAATTAAAATGACAACTTAATTCCCAATATTTGTTCTATTTGTCAATATTATAGGTTATCTTCGAATGATTCCGTGACTGTCAACCAATCCTGAAACAATAGGATGGATTGAATGGTGTCCAAGACTATATCTGTTAAGCTGGATGCAAAAGCAACCATATTACTAATTAAGATGGATAGGATAAGTCTCAGGTCTTTAGTAGCGGTGATAACCTGTCACTGCTCAATTGGAGTCATCATCGGTAAATGGCATAGTAAAACACAGGATTTCTGTAGGATGTGGAGAAGCTAGACACAGTAGAACATATTATGTGCAACAGAGTTTTAGACTAAAATAGCAATGTAAAAGATTCCACGATGAACTAGCGAACATAAATATACTATATGATCTGAGAAATCTACTTGGCTTTATCATGGAATAGGTTAGATGACAGTCTTTGGAGAATTCCGTGGTCTATACCTATTATTATTTGCTTTTCTTCAGTAATGAATTTCGTTTCGTCTTTAAGTCTCACTTTTTCCTTTCTTTCCATTTTTCTAGCTTTCCTAAATCTATACCTGAAGCTTGTCATAATGGACCCCATGGCTCTCCGTATGAATTTTTTGCTTTACAGTACACACCCTTTATAAACTAACGGTTTCTATCCACCTACTTGCGATGAATATTTGTTTTGTTTAGAAATTTTCTGTTTCTTTTAGATACTCTGTTAAGATTCGTGTGCTTCTTATGGATTTTCTTCATTAGTTATTTTCCTTTCAGGTCGTCGTGTAAGCGCATTTTTTCTTTCTGTTGACTTCTTTAATTCCAATTTTCTCTTAGTTGCAAAGAAAACATTTCCGAAAGTTCCTTGGGAGATTTTCTCTTATAATATTGATAACTTATTAAATAATTTTCCAATCGGTTAGCATTACTGGCATCTTTAAATTTTATTTTTTTGTCACAAAACTTCGTTATTTCGATTGTTGTTGTCCAAAGTTAATGCAGGGTTAGCCGACCGTAATGTATCCTTAACAGACTTTTTTAATATTTTTATTTGGACAAAAATTAGTCGACAAATAGTAAAATAAAACAACATTTTTACTAATTGCATGGCATATTTGTATTTAATAATTTTAATTAAAACTACAATACAAAAAAATACTTGTTATAAATAAATACAAAAAAAAAACTCTTAAATATGTAGTTGGAAAATGTTGTACAAAGTCTAAAAAAAGAATGTTTTGTGTTTGTTTTAAACCAATTAATTTACTACAGCTATTAACCCAAAACTATTTTGGCCTCTTTGCCATCCACGATGATTTTCTGTCCATTAAACAAGCAAAATTCACGTTTGACATAGGCAAATAGTAAATCAGTGACTAGGAATATCTAAAAAGAAAACAGATAATACATAAGTTCAAACAAGTTAAACAAAAATTAAAAATAAAACAAACCTGGCCAGTTGAAAAGGCCAAAGTGGCGCCAAAATAGAAATTGGCATTAGCTGAACCAGAATAAATCCATAAATGCCACAATGCTGGCAGCATACATAATGAAACCACAAAGAAACAAAATACAATAAAGTTGTGGGCCATGACTATAACGATACAAAAAAATTTAAAAATTTATTAAATTTTATGAAAATCAAAATTATCTTACATTTCCAGGATCTTTTCCAAAGAGGCAATAGAGCTAAGTAAAAGGCCACATCACCTATGCAGGGATAAGCCCTAAAGATAGACATTAAACCTATTAAGATGGTGGCCAGCAATATGGGTTCTTTGCGCAACTTTAGTGACAAGGGCACTAAATACAAAACGGTGGCATTCATTTGAAATGTTACCAGGAACATAGTGCGAAAATGATCAAACATTTCGGTAAAGAAATACCAAAATAAACCAATATTCGGCTGCAAGTCGCGATAAAAGAAACTGTAAACAAAATAAAAGATAAAAGATAAATTAAATAATAAAGCATTAAACTTTTAACTTACATAAAACCCAAAGTGCCATCAATAAAATTCCAATTATTCTTTCCCATTACCTTGTAGTTCAATAGAAACAAGGATATTGTTAATAAAACAAAAAATGCAATAGTGTGGAAAATTCCCTTTATCTTTTTATCCTGTTTGGATATCAAAACAACCGGAGCCAGCAATACCACAGGATACAAATTGCGCTGAAACTCAATGGCAACACAAATGAAGAAAATTAATACACGAAAATCCACCAAACCATACAGAGCCAACGACAGAAATAGGTTACTAAAGACTGTAGAAGTCAAACCAGCACAGTTAAAAATGGCCATGGGATTAAACAAATAAGCCATGAGCACTAGGAAGGGTATATTACTCTCATCGATGCGCTGATATTGCAGCTCCTCAGTGTCTTTGGCATACAATTTCATTTCGCGTGTTTGTTGTTGCAATTTTTTGCGCACAAATATTTTACTTGTTTTGTATAGAATCCAAGCAGTACTAATATCCACCACTACATACAATAAGGGCAATAAACCCTGCAAAAATTCGGAGGCATATAATAGAAACCACAACATAAGGGGCATCTCGTGCACCATATCACCATCGTAAGGGTTTGTGCCTTGTTTAAGTAAATAAATGCCCTCTTGTACTGCAATGAAAAGAAAAAGTACAAGTTTTCAAAATTTGCAAACTTATTTCGTATCATTTCAGTTACCTCTTTTAAAGGAATTTAAGGGAGTTGCTATTTCTACACGATTTGCCAATATATTGCCAAATTCACTGTTGGCCAAATAATAACGCAATGCTCCGCCCAAAATTAACCATTTTATAGGTGTTTTATCCATTTTATTTATTGTTTTTAGAATTTTTCTTGAAATTTTCTATTAAATCATTTATGTATCGAGATGCAGCCGGCCAGATAAACAATAAGTAAAAAAATTTCGCTGTCAAATGGATTTTTTGCAACAGCTGTTGCGTTATCGATAACAATATGTGTAAGGGGTGACACAGATAATTTAATGGATTTTAAAGTGTAACAGGGTGGTTTGATAATAAATTTCGGTATTTAACCCTCCGTTAGTCGCAAATGATCTAGTCGATACAGGCAAAAATGTTTTTATTGTAATTTTTTTTAAGCACCATAAATTTGAAGCTATTTTTTGATAAAAATATATTTTTACTGCAATTTTTTTTGTATTACTCTTTTAAATACTTTGAATTAATATAGTTTTCATGTTTTCGAAATAAAAAGTGAAGAGATTATTTTCAGACGCGCCATTTATTTATTGATATCAATTTGATACATTGTGACTAGTCTCGATTGAAAATGATTGCGACTAAGGGTTAAGTGAAGATAATGGAAAAATTTATCAAACCATTTGAGTTTTACACTAGTTCCAATTTGAAAATTTTCTTTACGAAAAATTACAAAATCAAAATTTTAGGATATAGATAGGATATATTTTTTTCTTTAAAATGTTATATAATATAAAATTAGAAATTAGTTTTCGAACTGTTAATCTCAGGGCTTGCTTGTTAGCTATCGCCCCGCAAAAAACCTTGTAACTCCATCAGGTGATACTCAATACCAACTGTTTTTTTGAGTACTCGATACTCAAAAGTAGCATATTCAGAAGAAAATAGTTTTATTAAATTTTGATAAAATTATAATTATGGTATGAATAAGAAGTTTCAATAAATAAATATAAACTATTTTTCGTTACTAACCTGGCGGAATTTGTATAATCCTTAATTTCAAACAAAAAGTTATGTATATTATTAATATGTATTAATATTAAAAATGTCAATAAAATTTATTATATTTGTTTCCTTTAAATGTATGTTGTTTATTATTTGAATTTGAATAAAAACTTTACAGTATTGAGTTGACACTTGAAAAGTTTTGATTAGTGCCGAACATTGTAACCAAGGCGTATCTAATAAGGTGACGTCGAAAAGCCAGCTGACTATTTTTTGCTCGATATGTTTTTTCACTTCTATCTGTCAAAGTTTGTTTACATTTCGTTATTAATTTAAATTAACGTTTTTGTTTCTTTTAATAAAAAATATAAAATAGAAGAAAAGTGAATAATTGATAATATAAAAGTGAATGGAGTACTTATTGAAAGTAAATTTCACGTATTTATTTATTTTCACCCCTGTTTTTGATTTTTGCAGTCTGCTGTTGTTTAGCTGTTTGACAGTTAGCAAATAATTTTACAAAAACAAAGTACATGTTGTTTTTGGTAAAGTTGTATTTGTTGTAGAATTGGGTATACCTGTAAGTAAATTTGCCTTGATTGTAACATTAGAATACTGTTCTCTTTTCCGATTAATCCAAATGCATTGATGAGAGAACATTTGTAATAATTCTGAAGGGAAAAATACGCAAATGACCCAAGTACATAAATGAGTCAGTCTAGTTTGACGTTGGTAGTATTATCACAAAGTATACAGAGGCGACACGACAAAAAAAAATATTTGTCTCTTTCGCTCGAAACAATTTCAACTGGTTTGGTTTTGTGCTTATTTATATAGTTGTTTGTTTTAACGCACTCTCTGTATTAAACCGCAAATTTGTTTTCTCTTTCTATCGAAACAATTTCAAAAAAAGCTGATTTTAGTGTTTTTGAACTGTCAAATTTGACGCCTCTGTATACTTTGTGGTATTATGCTGTGGGTCTGTTTTTCAGGGCAAGTTATGGGTTCAATTCATATCATAAAAAATGCTATGACTTACCTCTATGGATGTAACCCAGTGATTATATTCCATTGAGTTAAGTGTTTCAATCTCATAAAAAACCTATGGGAAATTATAGTTCGCAGAAATACTGATTAAAAATTATAATACGAATGAAGCTTTATCAGACGCGTTTATCGACACCGACAAAAATTAAAGTACAATATGTTTCGGTCTTGATTTGAACCAAACTATCGTATTCATAAGAACTTTATAATATTTTGCTTGTGTGTTATTATAGAGTATCCTTTGGAGAAAACCTGTTACTTGCTTAAATTAAATATGATTTTATTTGTTTGTCTTTTTCCTCGCTTGCAATTCAATGAATTTTACAGTTTCAAATTTTAATTATTACTGTTTAAGTTCATATTTTAATAGAGTTTGTTGTAGTGAATGGTAGAAAAGCTAATAATCGATTTTCGATCAACCATTTTCATTTAGATTTTTACAGTCGATTAATCGAACCCAATAATCCATTTTTTAATAATCGACCTGCATTTTTGGGAACTATAGCAATATTTACGGATTAAAATCATATTTTGGAAGGTTATTATAACTCCTTTTTGTTGAGGTGCTATTTTATAAACCGTAACGGCAAACATTTGACAACAATTTTATGGAAAAAATTTCGTAGCACTTTTTATAAAATATTTTTAAGGTTGAAAAAATTTTGCATTAAAAAATTAGGTCCTCCGTGAATATTTTCCGATGTCAGCTGAAGATTAATATATTGCAAATTTTAATGAAAGCAAAAAACGTAGACAATACTAAAAATTCCGGAATTTTATTTCTATTTCGATTAATCGTTATTAAAAATCGATTTCAGCATAAAAATCGGAGTATATAATCGATCACGAAATAGTCGATTTTAAGTGCCCTGGAGACGATCAAATAAACACATCAATAACATAGTTGTGAGCGTGCAGCTGTTCTTTTTCGGCTACACGTACAAGTTGTCCGCAATGATTGATGAAAATCAAAAAGTTTTGATTTTTTAATTTGACGGTTGATTATTTGATCGTCTCCTGTTGTGATTGACAATCAAATTTTATTTTCTTTGCGTTTGCCTTGCACGGATGAAAAAAAATATTCATATTATGTATTTTACGTCTCTGATTAACAAAACAAAACTCGTTATTTTTACCAAAGATTTTTGGTAATAATAGAAAAGTGCGTCCAAATACAAATGGTGATTGACGTCTTTATTTGTACGTCTCCTTTAAAGCTTCCCAGCGGCGAAAAGAAGTAGTAAGCAGGCCTTCTGGAAGGCCTTATTTATCAGACACAAGGCCTCATTGCTCCATTCCATACTCATATATTTTTTACACACGATGTCCTAGCCAGCCAAGGCCTTCTTCAACAGGCCTGATAGAAGGCCTTCTTCAACAGGCCTGATAGAAGGCCTTCTTCAACAGGCCTGATAGAAGGCCTTCTTCAACAGGCCTGGCAGCAGGCCTTCTTCACAGGCTTGTTTTCAGGCCTTTTGTAAATAAATTTTGTTAAATAAATTGTATCTTTGATTAAGCCTAAACTATGTTTAAAATTTAATAACTTACCCGGCCTAAGCGATATCTTATTTATTTTAATTTTTTATAATAAAATCCAATAATGACCAAGTAAAAAATTCTCACAACCGCTTTGTTCAAGAATTAAAGCAAAACTATTTTAAGTTTACTTCTTTTTTTCTCTTCACTTTTTGCATTTTTTTGTATTTGTAGTTTTGTCTTTGGAATGTGAGTTTTTAACTGTATTTTCTGCTTGTACTACGTTTGTAGCAACAAAAAGAAGGGAGCAGGTAGGCCTTCCATAAGGTCTTCCTGAGAAGGCAAGCGAGCATGAGTACTGGATCTAAAAAAAGGTCCAGGAAGGTCTTACAGAAGGCCTTATAGCTGAAGGCCTCAAAAATTTCGCCGCTGGGTTCAAGCATACGACACTCACACATATGCACTGATTGACGGGTTTATTTGATCGTCTCCAGGGCACTTTAGACCCTGAAAATCGATTTTCGACCATAATCGTAATCGATTTACCATTCAATAGTTTGTTCACAGACAAATAAAAGCCGTTGAATAAGATACACCACTAAATGGCGCTAAATGTTTAACATAACTAACTGTAAATTATAATTTAGACACTTGATTTGGGTATTCACATTAAATATTTTAATCTTTCTCTGAAACACCCTGTTATAGTTTGAGGATCACTGCTTTGAAAACATGCATGTGTTGAGCTGTCAACTTTGTATTTGTTTACAAATTGGAAAAGTGTTCACGCGTGCTTTGTTTTATTTATTTTTTAAGAACGAAAATATATTAATTTTATTGAAATTATTTAATGAAAACTAAAAAAAATAATAACAAAATGCCAGCCGTCAAAGCAGAACCCAAAATAGAAGATAAATTACAACAAATAAATCAATCTCTATTGAAATTGACTGCCGAACCGGACAAGTTTCTCATGTGAGTTTCAACAAAAGTGTCTGTTGCGCTTGGCAGGCACATGTGTTTCCATTTAAAAGGATTTTTTAAAACATAATTTTTTTAATACTTTAGAGCACAGCCCGAAAAATGTAAAAATATTGAGGAAATGTTGCTGGAGATGTATGGTGCAACCATAGAAAGTGATCATGATAATAAGGGTAATCCAGAAATTTTGCCCGAACTGGTGGTGGAAGAAATGGATATAGAACAGATATGGCAGCAATTGGAATTGCGTAATAATTTCGTCTTAGGTGGACTGATAAAAAGAACTGCCAAATTGTTGGCTTTAAGAGAACAGAAATTGGAAGTGCATTTGAAAGAGGATGAAGACGAGGCTGATGATATGCAATTGGGTGAAGAAGAGGAAGACGAGGATGATCATGAATTGCAAGATTTAGCAGAAGAGGACGAAGAAAAAAATGAAAATGACAACAATGATGAAGACGAAGAAGATGCTGATTTATTTAAAGAAAAATCAAAACTTAAAAAAAAATCCATACGTAAATCAGTAGTTGATGACAAATTCTTCAAGTTAGATGAAATGGAAGCCTTCTTAGAAGCCGAGGAAGCCAAAGAAGATAGAAAATACAGAGGCAAATTATTGGCCAAGGATGATGATGGTATTAATTACTTTGCTGAAGATTTTGGAGATGAGGCTGAAATTGACTCCGAGGATGAAGATTCAAATCCAGCTTATAAAGACTTCTTTGATGAAGAAGATTTAGAAGAAGAGGAGAAACCAAAAAACAAAGATAAAAATAAGAAAAAACAGAAAGATCATTTTGCTGCCAATGCGCAAGAGGAGGAAGATGAAGATGATGAAGACCTAAATGAGGAACAAGAAGATGAAGATATGGAAAATGAAGATGAAAATATGGAACAAGCCTCTGAAGAAGAAGGTGAACAAGATGAAAAAGTGCCTTTAGGTTCCGGAGAATATTCCGAAGATTCGGAAGACAGTGAAAAACCAGATGAACCTAAATCCTCTTTTGAGTTAAGACAAGATCGTTTAGATCAACGTATACGTGATTATGAATCGGAGGTATTGGGCGAAAAACCTTGGCAACTTAAGGGTGAAGTACAGGCTACATCACGTCCACAAAATTCTTTACTCGAAGAAGTACTAGAATTTGAATCTACTGTACGGCCAGCACCCATTATTACCGAAGAAACTACCCGCTGCCTGGAAGACATCATTAGACAACGTATTAAAGATCAAGCCTGGGATGATGTGGTACGTGTTGTAAAACCATTAAACACACCTCAAGATTATCGCAAAAAACTGGTATTGGATCAGGAAAAATCCAAAGAATCTTTGGCCCACATCTATGAAAAAGAGTATCAACTTGAAATGGAAAAACTCAATCCTAATCGTGACCCTAATGATCCCGACGAACCAAAAGAACATCAAGAAATACGTAAACAAATGCGTGACTTATTCGTTAAACTCGATGCCCTATCCAACTTCCACTTTACACCCAAACCAGTTGCACCTGAACCTAGAATTATTACAAATACTCCAGCTGTGGCTATGGAGGAGGTGGCTCCCGTTGCAGTTAGTGATGCCAAACTATTGGCACCTGAGGAAGTATTTCGTGGTCCGAAATATGAACTGGTTGGCAAATCGGAACGTACTAAAACCGATAAAAATCGTGCTTTACGCAAAAAGAAATCGAAACAAAGGGCCATTCACACTGCCTTGGAGGCCAAGGATTTGGACCGCCAGAAGAAGGGCATACCACTGACAAAGAAGGAAGAAAGTGCCAAGCTAATGAAAAAGTTGACAAAACAAAGAAATGTAGAAAAGGTAAGAACTATTATTGTTTATATCAATTTAAAATTCCAAATAGGTTTTTGGTGCTACTTTTGCAAGGATCTGTGTTATTTTTAGGGCATTTCAATCAAAATTAATGAAAAACAAAGTGTATCTGTTCATAAAAATCGCTCTGACCTTTTCGATGGTGTCATCGCTATCGCAATCACCTTGTCATCAGTTTATAAATCACACATAATGTCAATTTGTGACTCCAATGCTGGTCCTACTGCACCTTCTGAAAATTATTCATCATGCTTACTCCACCAGCAAATTTCCGCAAGTATTGCACTCGGCGACTTTTTTCCACTGTATCTGTGATTTTTGTTTTATTAAAATGAGTTTGAAAAAAACTCAGGTGATACAGATTTCAAATGACATAGCAACCAAATGATAGCGTTCGACTTGTACAGCAGATACGTCTGTTCATCAGATTGTCTGCTGATGTAATTCAGATAATGGTGTAAATACTGAATTTTCAAGCTTTGAATTGAATTATTATTATAATTATCCATAGAATGCTTTATGAGAAATCATCAGTAGTTCTTAAGTTATAGTTAATAAACTAATAAAGCAAACATATAGATACGTAAAAAATATAAATGGTCACAAAAGAAATGCTTGGCCTGATAACTACAAACCTTTGTACGTTTTACTATAATAGTTCAGTACTTTCACCCTGACTTGAAATATCTCACCCCCGAGACAATGACCCCGAAAATGTTCCATGTGTCGGGAAAGGGGATCCTGTATCAGGAACTGTCTGACCGACAGTAACCTGGTCTCCTCATGTAGATGATCAACATTCGTAATCTTGACACAACCAGTTTCGATCAGGAGAGCATGAAGGAGGCTGTCGAAGACTATCCTTAACATTCGTAGGGTTAATTCGTCCTTCAACTGAGATGCTGAACTTCTTTGGTCCAAAAGATAAAAAAGGACACCGAGGATTTCGAAGCAGATAACCTTAAGTTTCGTTCATGAAAAAATCTTAAGGTGGCCAGATTTTGGGTGATTTTGGCACTTATATCGTCGATGTTGACACCTGATGAAATTATAGTGCAATCATCTGCATACGACACCATAGAGACATCTGTGTGTGAATTGTAGAGTTGGGTTGTTCATGAACGAACAAGTTCAATTGAACAATTCAGTCAAATGAAGAGTGCGAAGTTGTTCAGTTTTCTTGCTTTTTTTATTCACTTTATTAATTTTGACATTACTGTAGATATTTGCATCTTTCCATTTGAAAACGATTTAAAATGGCATTTAAGTTATTAAAGGATAATAACATGCTAAATTAGTCTCCAAAAGCATTTTGTTCACTGTCTGCAAAAACATTCACAGAGAAATCGTTTAACCTCTTAGTTCAGTCAAATACCTTAGAATAAAAATGAACAACTGAACAAAAATAATAAACTTTATTTATTCGTTCTGAACAAAAATTACCAATCAGTAAATAGAACGATTATTACCAACTCTACTCAAATTGGTAGCTCTTGGACGAGTGAACTCGGAAGATTCCGTTGCATAGAACAGACTGTCCTGGGAAGGAGGAAATTGAAAAAAAATTCATGACAAAGAAGTAGTTTAGGAAGGGGTTCAAGTGATGACGAAGTGCTTCGATTTAAGTGAAACATGCATGATTTTTACATAATGAGTATTTAAATATGCGGCTCTTCATTTGAATGATTGCATAGAACCAATACAATTTCTATCAATTGACTACATTTTTTTCATTTATGAAATACAGTTATTGTTATAAGCAGCACAAGTCTTTGCAAATTTCTGTCGTTTTAAAAAAAAAGTTTGTTACTGAACGTTGCATAAATATGCATATTACTCACTTCGATTATAATTTCTTTAAAGTAAATAATTTGTCTGTATGTTGCTTATTATAATACAAATAATTTAAAGCTTTAATTTCGATATTTTCTAGACATTTTTAATTAGGCTTAAGGTCATTTTATTATAATTTATTACAAATAAATTTATTACAAATAAATTATAATAAAATGAACTTAAGCCTAATTAAAAATTTACTTTCAAATTATATATATATATATATAAAGTTCGAATAATTACCAAAAATCTATAAATGAAATACACATGGCACATTAAGGACTAATATGAAATCAGTTTCCAATCTCCAGTTTGATTCAACGAATCAACACCAAGGAGTAAAACCGAAAAACACAAAAACATACATAGCTGAATTGTCAACCAACTACAGCAACAGACACACTAATGAGATGATAAATTTGTAATAATAAGAATACACATATATAATAAAAAATATTTGAAATTTCGTCTAATTTACAAATAATATAAATATGAATTTGGCTTCCCATATTCTAATTCCTAATAATAGTAAGTTAAATAGATGAAATTTACAATAAGACCTTGACAATGAAGATTGTTGATGACGGCCTTGGCAGGGTAGAGAATGCATTCCAATTTGCCAATTGTCTAAATTTTAGTATTCAGTGATATTCTTTGAATTATTACAAATAAATTAGAATAAAATGAACTTAAGCCTAATTAAAAATTTACTTTCAAATTAAAAAACTATTTTTTTTATCTTTATAAATAGTGCACACTAAATGTTGATTGAAATAAAATTTCAGAAAATTTAGTTTGCACTATTTTTTTACCAGCTTTTCTATACCCAATAAGCATTTTTACTGGAATTCAAGTTGAAAGCAAGTGTAATTCAAGCCTTGAATTATAGTCAAGCAATTGAATTACAGTTGTATTACACTTTATTTCAATAGCATTATCCAGTAAAAAGGAAACATAAATTCAAGCCATATGTTTTTTGTTTGAAATATATTTAATTTTTCAAATATTTTTAAAGTCTAAAACATAATTACATTTGCATTCAAGTCAAATTCCAACAAAATTTTCAAGTGCTTGAATTTTTGGGGCTTTGGTGCTTACTGGGTAATCTTTAATATAGTTTCATCTGTTTTCAAAAAGTCAATTATTTTTTGTGTGAGTGTTTTTTTGTTGTAAACATCAAAATTAAAATTCTTGTTTTCTCGTATATTTGATAAAGTAAAAATTTGGGTTAAATACAGATTTGAAAGATATTAATATCTACTATTTATATTTCTGAAATCGCATGATTTGTTGAAAATTTATTTAAGAAATAGCAAAATGTCATAAAATATTCAAAGACGTTTTTCTCGAAACGATTTTTTTTTGAATCATGACATTGTTGCAGCAAATGAGCGATGTGTGAGTTTTTTAGGGTTTTAGTGAGATCTTCTGAAATAATCTTTTATAAAAAGAATATAATTTAAATGACTTTTTCTTTAGATTTAATAAAACTTTTCTTGGAAAAAAACTCTCTCGGTGATTGTATATGTTGGAGAAATCAAAAGCATGATAAAGAATATTCTTTTTTGGATTGTTTTAGATTTTGATTAATTTAATAGTTTCGTTTAGTTATGATGAAAGACTCATTTCAAAAAAAAAAGTTTCTTCTATACATGTAAATACAATGTTTCACATGCATGTAAATTAAATATGTCAGTTGTTATTCGGGTTTTTAATTTCTCGACCTTTTTTGATTCCCGGGAATCGGGAAATTCTTTTCTACATTCCCGGGTACCCGGCTATTACAGCAAAATTTCATATAAAAACTTTGTGTTATAATTATTAAATATCAGAGCTTCGAATTAATTAATAAAATTTGAGCTTAATTTACTAAAATCTTAATCCGTAATTAAAAAATGTCAAATCCATTCCTAATATTTAATTTTTTAGATTCATTCCAAAGCCTGAATTAATTTTTAAGTTAATTAATAACAGAATTTATTCAAACTTTGAATGATTAAATTTTTGTTAAATCAAATCATTAAGGGTACTCATTTAAACGCTTAAGTTTCCCATTTGTGCAAATGGGCAAATTTGCGCGACATGTTTCATGAACCCACCTTTTCAATTTTGTGCAAGTTTATACAGAAAATTTATATTTGTCAAATAAAAATACATAAATTCAACAAAAGCTTTAATAACTTTTTTTCAAATTGTATAAATTTTAATTTTAAAATGTTGAATGAAAGTTAAATCTTTGAAACAAACGGTGGTATACATAGTTTGGAAGATTTTGTTTATGTTCTAGCTGTTGGTTAATGTTTTCATACACAATGTCATTTAATACAATCATTCTGTTCCAAAGTTACACAATTTTAACATGCACAAAATTTTTATATTTTATTTGATTTTTATTTCTTATAAATAAAAGTAAACAATAGCAGCTGATTCATCAAATGCACAATAAATTCAAGTTTGCGAGTCTAAATTGTCGCGCAAACTTATCGGAGTTGTGCAAACGAATTTCCATACATTTTTTGACATTTCATTTGCGAGAGTGTAAAAATGCACAGATTGCACAGTTTGCGAGGCTTTTAAGCGTTTACATGAGGACCCTTATTTACAAAATTAATTGAAACAAGTTAGAGTGCTATATTCGGCTGTGCCGAATCTTATATACCCTTCACCAAATTATACTTCAAAATTAAATTTTTTTCCAGTTGTTTTTTTCATTTTTTGGAAAAAAAATTTTTTTGATTGTTATTTTAAATTTTTTTTTTGTTTTTTTAAATTTTAAAATTTTTTTTTTGTTTTTAAAATTTTTTTGGAAAAAAAAATTCGGTTTCAAAATTTTTTTCCGATATTGACCCATTGTAGGTCCAACTTACTATGGTCTTATGTACGTCGTTGCAAATGTCTTTGAAATATCTATCATTAGATATCCATATTGTCTATATTAATGTCTAAGTAATCCATATATAGGTCAAAAATCGAGGTTGTCTTGGTTTTTTATCTCAGCCATTTGTGGACCGATTTTGCTGATTTTAAATAGCAAAATTCTCGAAAGCATGTCTGACAGAATTATTAAAGATTTGGATCCCGAAGATATCTGGGGTCTTCAGAAAATTGATTTCAACAGACAGACAGACATGGCTTAATCGACTCCGCTATCTATAAGGATCCAGAATATATATACTTTATAGGGTCGGAAATGAAAAATGTAGAAATTACAAACGGAATGACAAACTTATATATACCCTTCTCACGAAGGTGAATGGTATAAAAATTGTCTTAAATCTTTTTGTACTAGATTTTAATTGAAGAAAAATTTAATCAATTAATAAATTTTTGAAGCTATTTTGTTATGGATTTGAAGAAGAAATTTAAAGAAATTAGAATGATTGAATAAGAAATAATAATAAATTATATTTTTAAATTTTCATACGAAAAACTCCAAATAAATAATAATAAGCGGTCTATTATTGCCAAGATATAAGCAAAAAACTGTGAAAAAATTAGAGTTCTAACTTGTTTCTATGTATTTTCATCAGTTTTTAATTCCCGGGATTCCCGACTAAAAATGCCGGGAATCGGGTAGTGAAAAATTGGCAAAATTCCCGGAAAATTTGTACCGGGAATACCCTGGATAAAAACCCTAGTTGTTATACATACTCACTAATCATGTTTATTGGATGTTCAAAAATATCTAATTTTAATTTGAAATTTGTATTTGAATTGAAACGGAAAAATAAATACCAAAAAATTTTTAAAGTGCAAAAAAAAGGAATTTCGGTTAATCGGTTAATCGACACAAATTAATCGGTTTATTTGTTATTTGAAAATCGGCAATTTCAAATTAATCGAACAGTTAACCGTCAAAAATAAATCGGTTAACCGATTAACGGTTAATCGATTGAATACCCTAATAAATACTAAACTGAATTGAAATCTTGTTTTGAATATCAAATTTATTTACAAATTAAAGCACTTTTTCTCAACATTATTTAAATTTTCTTTTTCAGATTACAACCAGCAACGATCAAGGTGCATTAAAATCATCCAAGGCCTTCTTCTCCAAACTGCAGGATCAAGCAACAACCACCGTGAAGCCAACAAAAAAGAAACAGGATGCCAAAACTTTATCAGCGAAAAAATTAAAATTATAGTCAAACTAAGTAATTGTTTTCATTTTTTTCTTCTTTTTTTTAAATTAGCAAAGTCAAGTAATAAACATACATATTATATATATATTTTTATATATATAAAAAAATAACAAGAATAAAAAAAGCATCGTTAAACATAACAAATTTATCCCTAGACTACAAAAACGCATAAATGATTAAGGACATTATGATTATTACGTGCCAGTTGATATGTGAGTGAGGGTGTCTGTGTGTGTGCCATTCTTTTCATGCTTAGAGTTGCTATAATGTCCTGAATGAATGAAAGTATGGTGTGTGGTTGGTAAATGTACAAACAAACGATGGAACGTTCATTCATTCATTTATGCCATAAAAGAATGAATATAGCTTAAGAACTAATTTTGAGTCGCGTAATGACGTCAAATGTTAATACTCGTACTACAAATAGTTTGTGTTTTCTTTTACTATAATGCTGTTGTTATTTTTATTCCTATAAAGATACATGAATTATTTTCTTAATATGTCTTTACACCATTTCTCAATGTCTTGGAATTATATTTAATTATTAAGGAATGATTTTGCTTGCAAATTGTAGAATTAAATTTTTAAATACATATATTCGGTTCTTATTCAACATGCTTCTGTTCTGCATGACTTAGTAATGAAATATTATTCTCTGAAACATACAACCTTATAATTAACTCCAATCTTGTCTTGTAAATATTGGCATGATTCAAAAGTCGTATTTTTTAAGATGCCTTGCATTTGGGCAACAGTGTTGTTTCAAATTCTAAAATGTACACAATGAAAAGTGAACTAAAAAAACAGGCACCCTACACAGTCACGTGCCAATAGCAATTACCTCCATGCAAGTTGGAGACACACTCGTTTCGCATGTTTGTATCCGTTTCATTATTTTCATTCCATTTGAAGCGTGTAGGTCATCATATTCATTACTCGTTCTTTTATGAAAATGTTGGCAACCAACTGTGAAATTTGTAAGAAAATTTTCGGATTTTTTTTGTGTCTTTAAGAGAAAATAATTTCCTTTCTGCAAAATAAAACATAGTTTTATTTTCTTCACGAAAATGTACCATACATATACGAGTAACCCATTTAAACTGTGATAATTTGCTAAGAAAATTACTTACACGCGCCTGCTACTGCAAAAGTAAAAAATAAATTAAATTGTATGCTTATTTTTAAAATAAATACACATTTTATTTATATTATTTTTACTTACTATTTACTCAAACTCATAGTAAATATCCTCCTTTTAATAAAAATACAAACATTTGATTTCAACTCATTTGATTCAACAGTTTGCATAAAAATTGCATTTATTATTTAATTTTCAAGTCGTAAATATAATCATCATATTGTTATACGGAAGATTAAATAACAATAAATTGATTCCAATTGAATAGTTATCACTTGCCATGCTGTTCACTTGTTGCTGTCACGTCATAAGGGATAAAAATCCTTTTGTTAGTTTTTGTCAATATGTTTTCGTTATTTGCATTTTTCGCCTCAATTGCTTTGGATTTTTTTTAACGATTTTATTCAACATTTGAATTTAATTAAATGCTTGTAATCTAATGTTTAAATGCATTGTCTTTATACTAGGTGACAAGAAATAATTTTTACAACAATATTTCCCACTACAGAATGGGTAATTTCTTATGCACGATTTTCTAATAAATGAAAATCGTTCATGTTGTTATCATCGCAACAGCATATTTCAATTGCATTGTTTTTAATACTGTTGGTACGCGCCATAGTTTCACAGAATCACAGACCGGAATCGCAATTACAACGTGTATTTTTATCTCAGCTGCTTTTCGACATATCCGAGAGTTTAAAACCCTTCCTCTAGGCGGATGACCTGCCACACAGAAAAACAATTTTTTAACAACGAGTTTTATAAATCATATCGTAGGTGTAGAAAGGTTGTGTACTGTAAAGCAAACTTCCGCTCGGAGACTCAGAGGATTCATTGTGATACCCTTCAGGAATACAGCTAGTTGTAAAAAAAAGTAAGACTTAGAAGCCGGTCTGAAGGTGAGAAAAAAAGTTGATTAAGACCCCTTTCACAATAGGCAATTTAGTTGCGCAAGTCTCTTGTGTTTGTTGATGACAGAGGTAATGTCGGGTTAAGGAGAAGAAAAATTTACATGCTGTTTTGTTGTTGGGCAAGAGACTTGCGCAACTAAATTGCCTAGTGTGAAAGGGGTCTAAGCCTAGTAGATTGCTCAGATCTTATCTAGCTCTAACTCTCCAACTTATCGTGAAATCTTCCCCTAACCGTTTTTATAATCTAGTACAGTTGCACAAAATGTTTTTTTTACTGCTTCTAGCTCCTCAAAGTACTCACAGATCCTACAAAAGACCTGTGTGCCACTATCCCATTTACTGATGAAGGCTCCAATTGAACAGTGACCGGTTATCACTCCTATTAAATACCTGAGACTTCTCCTATCCAACCCATTTAGTATGTTGGTTGCATAATAGCATTGGACATTCATCTTACAGCTCCAGGATTGGTTTGGTCACGTAATATTTTGAAAATCAACCTACATATATACTATAGTGCTATGCTACAGTGCCATGCGAACACAACTTGGGGCCAAATCAACGCATTCGTGATCGAATGAGCTATCGTATCCAAAAATAAAATTTTTTTAATAAAATGAACTAAATTTCATGTTAGATATCGAATGCCATAATCTCATATAACGAAATTACGATTTATTTTACTCGGTAATATGGCCCCTGATCGTGTATAGTTCTTCTAGAGCTCTTTTGGTGGTTTAGAAACTTTTTTTTTTGGAAATAATTCGGTATGTCAGGAACTATTAGAGATATTGTTACGAAATGATTTACGAGTTGATTTACGTTTGTTCAGCTTCCTAACGCTAATGAGGGCCAGTGCGTAGCCCCTCAAATTTGGTCACATCGGGTCTAACATTTTTAAAACAAATCGCCAAAAATACATTTATGATCCGAATGAGCTGAACTTTTAAATATACATCCGGGAGTCAGTTTTGTGATCTGGGAGATGAAAGTATTTACATATATTTCAGCTTCGTTCGCATAGAAGCCCATTCCCATTAGGCCACTTATTTTTTGAACTCTCCGTATATAGATCGGTTCTGTATAAAAATAAGTCCACGATTTTTTTAATTTCCTGGCTTTTAACTGAAAGTGCAACATTGCTCCTGTCAACAGGCATCTGTCAGTTGACTGCCGTAAAAATTTTAGCAAGCTGCGTCATTTAGTTTGTGTTTGACAGCCATTGATAGCAGACCATCTCGTGACTTGAGGAGAAATTGGAAAAAAATTAATTTCGTACGCTCATTAAGCATTATTTTTCTCGGAAAAAATTCATCACTCAAATAAAGGCAACGTTTGACAAATACGTGTGGGAACTCGGTACCATCAATTTCAATGGTAAAAAAGTGGTTTTCGTATATATGTACATTAGAGTGTCCCAAAAATTTTTTTTTTGGAATTTCGGAACGCATACCCTCTAATTTTTTTATATATATAAAGCTATAGTTAAATATGAAATATTTCTATCATGATTGCAACCCGTGCCGACTTGCGATTTAGTTTTGTGGTACATTTAGTCGCCGTTTACACATGCAGATTTTCCTCGCATGAAAGTTTATATTATAGGCAAGAGGCATAGAAAGGGGTACATACTCTGATGTACTTGCAATTCGTTTTGTGTTTTCGTTCGTAATACCTACATACACACAAACATGCACATTAATGTACAAACTGTCTGCAATAAAAATCTTTGTGTGTAAACGCGAATGCAAGATTAAAGAAGAATAATAAAATCTTATGCGCGAAAAATCTTACAGTGTAAATGGGGACTTACAAGGGGAAAAAATGCAATTTTTTCAGTTTTTGTAAACATGTTGCCATTAAATAAATTTTGAAAAATTTGACCTTCACGATTTAAGGTTTAACGTTTAACAAAAATAGTCAGAGTATATTTAGAAATATCAGGACTATAATATTCTTAATAGGTTTTACTTAAAATTCATAACAAATATAGCTCATTCTCCAAAAAATGGCCAAATAATTGGTTTTTCTCGAAAATTTCAAAATTTAAATCGCAGGTACGGAAAAACTATAAGAGATATTTTCATAATTTTTTCAGACTTTTATTCCCTACTAGCTGACCCGGTGCGCTTCGCCACCCCAATTAAAAGAAAGAAATAGTACTATCAAGTCTCACTTTGTGAATCTAATTGTAAATGTCTAATTTCATATTTCTGGGTCCATTATTATAGAATATTCAAAAAGTACTATTGCAATAAGGAAATAGTACCATTGATTATCACTTTTAAATTCGCATTCACTAAACCATAACCCGTCAAGTTTGAATTTTAGATTTGTATATCATTTCCTATATTATCAACTAATTTTGTTTCTGTAATACTTAAGATTTAATAAATTATCACAAAACCGAAACCGATCGGTTTTTAATTTTTTAAAACCGAAACCGCGGTTTTGAAATTCTTCAATTTTTTGGAAAGTCTAGGTCCATTATTATAGGAAATTCAAAAAAAGTACCATTAGAATATATAAAAAGTACCAAAAATCCCCCACTTGTGGTTTCCCACTTGTGGTTTCCCACTCACTCGGGTCCATATAAGCTTAATTTCATGGCTTTAGGTTCATTGGTGTAGAAATTACAAAAAGTACCATTCGAATAAAGTTTTCTTTACCAGTACCAAAAAGTCTCCCCTAGAATTCTAACTCACTTAGAACCATGTATGCTTAATTTCATGTTTTTAAGTCCATTGCTATAGAAAATTAAAAAAAAGTACCATTATAATATAGAAAAAGTACTAAAAAGTATACACTTGTGGTTTTCCAGTCACTCGGGTTCATATAAGCTTTATTTCATGATTCTAGGTTCATTGGTGAAGAAATTACAAAAAGTACCATTCGAATAAAGAAAAAGTACCAAAAAGTCTCCCCTTAGAATTCTCACTCACTTAGGACCATATATGTTTAATTTCATGTTTATAAGTCCATTGTTATAGAAAATTCAAAAAAGTACCATTAGAATATAGAAAAAGTACCAAAAAGCAGCCACTTGCGGATTCCCTCTCACTCTGGTCCATATAACCTTTATTTTATATTTCAAGGTTCATTGGTGAAGAAATTACAAAAAGTACCATTCGAATAAAGAAAAATTACCAAAAAGTCTACCCTAGAATTCTAACTCACTTAGGACCATGTATGCTTAATTTCATGTTTTTAAGTCCATTGCTATAGAAAATTAAAAAAATCCGCTTGAATTTTCAATCACTTAGGACCATATACGCTTAGTTTCATATTTAGATCCATTATATTATAGAAAATTCAAAAAGTACCATTAGAATATAGAAAAAGTACCAAAAAGCACCCACTTGTAGTTTCCCACTCACTCGGTTCCATATAAGCTTTATTTCATGTTTCTAGGTTCATTGGTGAAGAAATTACAAAAAGTACCAATCGAATAAAGAAAAAGTACCACAAAGTCTCCCCATAGAATTCTCACTTACTTAGGACCATATATGCTTAATTTCATGTTTCTAAGTCCATTATTACAGAAAATTCAAAAAGTACCATTCGAATATAGAAAAAGTACCAAAAAGCAGTCACTTGTAGATTCCCACTCACTCCGGTCTTAATTTCATGTTTTTAGGTTCATTGGTGAAGAAATTACAAAAAGTACCATTCGAATAAAGAAAAAGTACCAAAAAGTCTCCCCCTAGAATTCTCACTCACTTAGGACCATATATGCTTAATTTCATGTCTCTAAGTCCATTGTTATAGAAAATTCAAAAAGTACCATTAGAATATAGAAAAAGGACCAAAAAGCCCACACTTGTGGTTTCCCACTCACTCGGTTCCATATAAGCTTTATTTCATGTTTCTAGGTTCATTGGTGAAGAAATTACAAAAAGTACCAATCGAATAAAGAAAAAGTACCAAAAAGTCTCCCCCTAGAATTATCACTTACTTAAGACCATATATGCTTAATTTCATGTTTCTAAGTCCATAGTTATAGAAAATTCAAAAAGTACCATTAGAATAAAGAAAAAGTACCAAAAAGTCTCCCCCTAGAATTCTCACTCACTTATGACCATATATGCTTAATTTCATGTTTCTAAGTCCATAGTTATAGAAAATTCAAAAAAGTACCATTAGAATATAGAAAAAGTACCAGTGGTTTTCCACTCACTCGGTTTATATATAAGCTTTATTTCATGTTTCTAGGTTCATTGGTGAAGAAATTACAAAAAGTACCATTCCAATAAAGAAAAAGTACCAAAAAGTCTCCCGCTAGAATTCTCACTCACTTAGGACCATATATGTTTAATTTCGTGTTTATAAGTCCATTATTATAGAAATTTCAAAAAAGTACCATTAGATGAACAAAAAAGTACCTATAGTACAGTTCACACATTTTGGTACCTAAATATTATCCCCTATTCCTAACACTAACTTCATTCAAATAAATATCAGCTAACTTTAATGTCGATAACTGAAATAATTTAAAATTTTAAAAAAGTACCATAAGGAGAAAAGTACCAATTTCCCTTTTCTTACTTGAACACCCCTCAAGTTTGAAATTTAAAAATATTCCATTTTGCCAAAATTGTTTATGCTATAGGCATGTATCAAAATATTAAAATCTGTGTTAATGTGCCCAAGAATAAATATGTTTTAAAAAAAGTACCAAACTGTTTACCCGGATTTGGCCCAATATACACCTCGGTACTCGAGTTCCAAATAACACGCTGTTAGTTAATTTTTGTATGAATCCAGGAACCAACGTTAAAAAAAATTATCAAAATTGGCTTAATAATTTCAAATATAATGTATTTTCCCGATTTTATCCCCTTTTTGGTACCTTTTTTATCCCCATTGAGGTGGTACAATTTCATTCAAATAAATTTCTGTAACGTGGTGGGAGCTCATAATAAAATATTCGTATGTCTATGTCAAATTATAGAAAAACATATTTTATGAAAAAGTACCAAAAATTAACACAATTTTTATCCCTTAAAGGTTCGAATTTCCAAAAAGTACCAAACTTATATTTTTTATTTTTTGTTAATTAAAGAATACGATTTAAAATTTGTTTCTATGTTTATTGGTTTAAAAGATACATAGGGTGCAAAAAAAGTACCAAAATACAGTGTTTACCCGTTTTCTCCCCTAAAAGTTTCGAATTTCCAAAAAGTACGAAACACCTGTCAGCTTATTTTTTAAATGGAGTAACATGCTATTTTAAGTTTTTTTGTATCTTTATTAGTTTTGAAGATATAAGGTTACCGAATTTACCCGTTTTTACCCTTTTTTACCCCCTAAACGTTCGAATTTCCAAAAATCCCTTCTTATCGGATCGTTTTGGGGAGGGAGGAACCCACAGTTAAAATTTCGTGATTCTAGCTTCAGCCGTTTGGGCTGTGCGATGATGAATCAGTCAGTCAGTCAGTCATTCAGTCAGTCAGTCAGTCAGTCAGTCAGTCAGTCAGTCAGTAACGTTACTCTTTTATATATATAGATTATATTCTCAATAAATCCCAATGAGATGATCAAAAAATTCTGAAATTTGTTTAACAAATTTTTTAAAAATTTTAAAATAGAATTTTGAAACTGCCGTTAAAAAAATTTAATTTTTTTGGTCATACTTTCGAATAGGTTAACGATATCCTACGAAGACAAAAACTCATATACAAGTAAACAAGGATATATTTTAAGTAAAAATGAGCTTTTATTATAATATTTATCAAAATTTGTTAATTTTGTTAATACATTTCTTGTTCTGGTTGCCTGAAAATTCGCACCCACGGCAAGGCTTTTGAATAAGCAACTGCCAAATATAAAGGCAACATTTCATCTTCAACTTCATTAAATACATACAAGACAAGTGATCAAACTTATCCTCGTTTAAAAGTCGTGTTTATATAGGTAAAGCTGAATCGAAAATATAATTATGGGACCTATTGGTCCACTTGTGATACCCAAATGAAGAACATGTTTTGATTTCACAATCAAAATTCAAGTATTTTAATGATCGATTTTGAAAAATCCGTTAGACGTGTCTTTAGTGCGTATTAGTAGTGTAGTCACTGAAGATCAGGAAAAAGAAATTCTCAGCGAGTTGTTAAGTTTTCCCTAATTTATTTGACACGTAAAAAACATAAGGTAGACATGTTATATATCAATAGATAGGGGATTTTGTCTACTTTTCAAAAATGTATATAACTTTTGACAATTAAAAAATTCATGGAATACTTTTTTGAAAAATATGACAAAAAATGCTTTTTATTGAATTTTGCATAGATACAAATTTTTCAAATTGAAATAAAATTTTTATTTATGAATATTTTTTAATGTAGATTTTTCTATTTAAAATGGAAAAATAAAAACAAATTTTGAAATTTGTTATCAAGTATCCCGCAATTCCCAAAAAAATCTTGAAAAATCCCAAAAATGGGATTTTTTCGTTTTTTGGCTATAATATCCATACCAGTTGCGGGGTTATCGGAACCCTTTACAAAATAATTAAGAACTTATTGGGCCATCTAAAATAGGTTACTATATTTTGATATCGAGTATGCGATATGAGAATTTTTGCCCTAAAGTTGAATTTTACATAAAAAATTGGCATCCCGTCGGTATCAAAAATTATAAATGTTTTTTTCATTTAAAATATTTGGCGTAAAGTTACCTTTTCAAAAAGTACAAATTCATTATACATCCTCTTAGAAATTTTTTAGTTATGCATTAAACACATTCAAGACAGCAGGCTACACGACTACACGAACACAAATTCTGCTGGTTACAGTTGTAGTCGTGTGGCAGCTACTGAATTATTTTAAAGACGACAGCTACAAAGAAAACAGCTGATTTATAATTCAGTGGTGCCACTTTAATAAAAAAATAACCGTACAAAATTCCAAAGTAATTAAGATTGAAACAATTATTTTGAGTAAAAATATATATATGGTTATAAATAATTATGTACCTGTTATTAATTTATTTCAATATGGTTATCAGAAACTTCTCTTAATTAAGTAAAAAAATATATTTTTTTAAGCACTAATTTGATTTACATTTGTTTATTATATTAGCAACACTATTTCTGTTTTGTAGTTGACAAAAATCATAGCTGTAACTTGTGAATAAAATACAAAATATAAATATTTTTTATATTATTTTAGTTTTTGTTTCCAATTATAAATATTTATATTCCAAATTATTTATTAGTTAAATAAAGTATTTGTCTAATTTATTAATAATATTTACAGTTAAATTTAGCCATATTTATATTTTTTAAAACCAAATAAATTATAAATATAATCATTTTATATTAGTTTAATTAAATTATATTGATATTTTTTTAGAAAATAGTAAAATTTTATATATTCAAATAAAACAAAGTTGAATAAAATATAAATTTATTTTATTTAGATACAAAAAAATCAACTAATTTCTTTGGAATATTTATTCAAACAAAACACAAAAAACTAAAATTATTCAAACAAAAAATGATTGAATAGAAATACTTCTTATAAAACTTTAGAAATATTTTTATTTCTCACAAATTTGAAACAAATAAATTTATTTTTCCAAAAATTACTGAATAGAAATAATTCTAATAAATGTTAAAGAATATTTTTATTTCACAATACTACTGATGTAAAATGTCTTCTGATTGCATTCTGAGTTGAAAAAGTTATTTTCAAAACGAATTACAAATTTTTTTCAGACCCTAATTCTCTGATATCTAATATTCAATTTTTAAAAACTACTACTTAATCATTGATTATCACTAGAATATGAACACAGATTTATGGAGGTTTATTATTAATTTAAATTGTGAAGAACAAAATTCATGAATAAAAACTGTTTTTAAAGTAACTAGTTGTTCAAAATGATCGTCTGACATTCCTCCTAGGGCTATTTATCGTTGAATTATTTTTGAGTATTGTTTTTGTTTTTTCATAATCATCGGATGAAAAATCTTCATCGTCCGAGCCAATTTTCACACACAAAAATATTTATAAAATTGTTCAAAAATTTGTTGTTAAAATATTTGACGTTATTTTCAGAAATAAAATTATTCAAAAAAAATTTCTATGAATAAAAGTATTCTAGATTTTTTTGTTGAATATTTAAATATTTTTCTTTTTTTTTGGAGAAATAAAATTATTCAAAGAAAATTGCTTTGAATAAAATCTATCAACAAATTTTCGAATAAGTAAAATAATATTTCATTTACAACTAATTGAATAAACTAAATTAATATTTAATTTTTACTATAAAAATATAATTTGAAAATAATTACATGTTTTTATATTGATTAAAATATTTTAAAATCTATTCATTATATATTGAATAAAATACAACTTATTGTTACTAAAATACAAATAATATTAGTATAATTTTATGATTGTTTATTCAAAACTTTTAAGTATAATTAATTTAATATCGTATTCTATTTAAATCAAATAATATTTATTGCTTTATATTCTAAATAGATATATGATAATTAGTATCCTATTTTGAATAATACAGAATGATTTCAATATAAATTTATTTTTCCAAATATAACTAAAATTCAAAAATAATTAAATTTTTGGAAATATTTTGAATGAAAATATTCACAATTTACAGCTATGACAAAAATAGAAATTAGCCTAATTCGGCTACATCAGCATGAGTAGTCGTGTGGCCGTGTAGCTGTGCTGTCGTTAAAATAATCGTCTCCATATAAACGTGTGCATTTTATTTTTGACAGATTGAAGTTGGTAGCCTGCTGTCTTGAATGTGTTTAATGCATTAACTTAAAAATAATAAAAGTACTTTTTTCCCAAAAAAATCGCCTTTTTTAATTTTTTTAAATTCAAATGCATTTAACTTTGGACTCAGCCATGATTTTTAAACACTTCTTTCTTTATTTGATATATAGATCTATTGTTAACCAAAAAAACTTGAGTAGGGTGGGTAAAAATGTTGAAAATTAAATTTTCAAATGCGAATATCTCCTAAGCTATAAGAGATAATTGATAGCTACGACAAGGTTTTATGTAATGCTTGACGAGGAGATTCTATATGTGTAATTTTATTCGGAACACACACGAAGAAATAGGATCATTTTAAAAATTGAACATACCCGAGGTGTCCCACTTTGGGAACCCCTGGTCCCGCTCCTGGTGGGCTAATGAGGTCCAAATTCAAAACTTAAATTCGACTACACTTCCTCTTTGCGCATGTGAAATTTCATTCAATCGGCGTAAGGGTTTAGAAGTTACAGATTTATTTCCCTCTTTTTTATTCTCATACCACTGTGCGCTGTTAGTATTAATATTTAGAACCAAATAAAATAAAAACAAGTAAGAAAGTATGGTCGGTCAAGCCCGACCCTACACTAAGTAAAAGAGCAAAAAGATTTTTCTTTTAAAATTTCAATAATTTATATTTTTGAGTGATTTTCGGAAGTGGGCCTTATATGGGGCTATGACCAATTATGGACCGATCACCATGAAATTAGGTCGTGTGATTTATGTCTACATGAAAGTTTACTATGTTGAATTTTGTGAGTATACCAACATTTTTAAGCGATTTATGCACGTTAAAGGGATTTTCGGAAGCGGGTCTATATGGGAGCTATGACTAATTATGGACCGATCGTAACAAAATTTGGTGACATGAATTTTGTGTATATAAAACTTATTTAGAGCGGAATTTGTAGAGATACATATATAAATTAAGCATTTATGACCGATAAAGTCCAATTTCGTGAGGACATTTGTATGGGGGCTAGGTGAAAAAATGGACCGATTTCAGCCAGTTTCAATAGGCTTGGTCCTTGAGCCGAAAAAATAATATCTACCAAATTTCATCGAAATATCTTCAAAATTGCGACCTGTACTCTGCGCACGGACGGACATCGTTTAATCGACTCAGAAAGTGATTCTAAGTCGATCGGTATACTTTAAGGTGGGTGTTAGACTAATATTTTTGGGCGTTACAAACATCTGCACAAACGCATTATACCCTCCCCACTATGGTGGTGTAGGGTATAAATATGTTCCCAGCGTGCAATTATACGACAAAGATATAGTTTAATTTAGGTGAATCATGCATGATTCACCTGACACTAGCGTGTCATTGTAATTTACTATTGCTTGAAAAGTCGAGAAAATTCCATTCACTTGGAACTACATACTTCCAAATTATTGTATTAAGATGGGGTTCAATCTTAAAAACATACAACTAAAGAGAGGGCTATGTCATTGTAAGAAATAAACCTTGTTAGAATATCTCTTTCTGCTAATGTTTTTATTTTAATTTTATTATATATCTTCTATATTCTTATTATTTGTTTGTGCAAATAACTGACCTTTGAAAATAAAACTTTGTTCAATGAATTTATTTCAAAAAATTGTTTAAGGTCATGTATGTAGTTTGAAAGCAATACATCAATTAGATAATATTTTGGATGTAAACACATGTACACGTTATAGACAATTTATAATAATTTTATGTTAAGTACAAAGTCTTTAAGGTAACTATATTGATGAGGGTCGTGTGCTAAGGACTGTGAACAAAATTTGTTGAAAATCTACCTTCTTTAATTGAATGAAACAGTGGTTTAAAAACTTTGCAAATAATTCGGTAGCTCGTGGGATCGTAGTTAGAATGGAAGCTAGTGGGCGGCCCTCCAATGACGCCTTCTAAATTTAAAAAAAAATCACCAACAATTCAATACTTATTTTTATACCCTTCACCTTCGTCAGAAGGGTATACATATATAAGTTTGTCATTCCGTTTTTAATTTCTACAATATACAGGCCTGTCACAGAATTCAATTCCGATCGAAAGTGGAATTAATTCCGTATTTCGCTTCTTCAGAAAAAGTAAAACGAAAATATCTGTCGGAATAAAACCACTTTCAGTTTTCAAAGTAGAATTGATATTTATTTCAATGTAATTATTTGTTTTTCTAAAATTACGTTTTAACATAAAAAACGCTGTCAAATTAATATCTGAAATTAGAGTGATCAAATATTCGACATAAACAAAAAACCGGTTTTCGAATAATTCGAAAAAGCGTAAATTTTAAAAACCGGTTTTCGGTTTTTTCTCTCAAAAACCGGTTCGAATAACCGGTTTTTTAATTTATGAATTCAGGTATAAATTAAGCTTAATACCTTTATTTATTAAAACTAATTAAAAATCGTTCATTCAGTCTTTTAAAAATTAATTTAACATAACCTTAATTTATTTAACATAACTTTAAAATTTAAAGTTTAACCCCCATATGCATAAACAGTTTATAAATTTATCAAAGGTTTATGAAACAGATTTTGTATGGAAATTTTGTTTTATAAACCTTTGATAAATTTATAAACTGTTTATGCATATGGGGGTAAATTTATTTTTGATTAAAAAATAAACAGAAATAACACCTTCAGTTTAAGTGGGATTAACTGTTAAAATTGTATTGTGTAAAGATTTCATTTATTTTAACTTTTTGAAAATTTATCCAAATAATCAAAATATTTTTTAAGTTGCTAGTTGTTACAATATTAGATATTTTAAGTGGATTTTAAACATCTTAATGTTAAACTGAGCTTCTAAATTTTGCGAGTCACTTTCAATATATTCCAAATCAGATGAACTTTCATTTTCTGTTCTGACTGTTATTAAAAAGTTTTTCTGCATACTGTATAATAGGGGGTCAGACGGCATGTATTGCTTGTGTATTGGGACATGTATTCGATACATATGGAATTCCATGTGTATGTCAAAATTCACGTTATACATACGATTCATAATTTCCACGTTCAAACGTACATATGTAATTGCATTTGACATAACCTCTATTAGTTTATATGTTTGTTGTTTTTAACAATATATTTATTTAAAACATTTTTAAATAACAATAAATATATTTAATGCAATGAAACTTATTTTGTTATGATTTTTCTTTACTCTTTATTGTTTTGTTTTTTTATTTTGCACTCACACAATGTTGTATTTCAAAATACAACACTGTTATACACACGAAAATAGAACATGCTCTAATTTCAAAAATGTCACGAGTAATACACATGTATTTTACATACACAAAGTTTCATATGGATCACACGGGATGTATATGTTTACATGTGGAAAAATGTCCCAATACATGGCACAAAACACAAGCAATATATGCCGTCTGACCCCCCTTTAACAAGGCAAATTCATTACAGTTAAAAAACTAGCAGATTATTTTTAGATCGATATATTTTCTGATTTCTATCTGCCAAAGTTTGTTTACATTGGTTTTTTTAATTTAAATATAACACAAACAAATTATTCGATTTTGTCGAATAATTCGAGACAAAAAACCCGGTTTGTCGAATAACTCGAAAACCGGCCTTTTGAAAAAACCGGTTTAAAAAAACCTGAAATTGGAAAAAAACCGGTTTTTCGAATAATTCGAAAACCACTCTATCTGAAATACAGAATTATTAAATATTTTTTGAATTAATAATTTACACGGAATCCGAAGAAGCTAAAACGAAATCGATCGGAATAAAAACTATGAAATTGAAAACATTCTAAATAACATGTGTGACAGGCCTGATAATTTTCCGACCCTATAAAGTATATATATTCTGGATCCTTATAGATAGCGGAGTCGATTAAGCCATGTCCGTCTGTCTGTTGAAATCAACTTTCCGAAGCCCCCAACTAACTTACATACACGATTCATACATCAATATCTACGGAATTCTTCCGGCTCGGTTAAAATCGAGTCCACAAATGGCTCAAATATAAGGAAAAAACCAGAACAACCTCGATTTTTGACCTATTTTTTTCCAAAAAAAGAAAAAAAAACAACTTTGGAAAAAAAATACATTTTGTTTACCTAAAAATATTTAAAATTTTTATTTTGAAGTATAAGCTATGTTCAATAACTAAAAGTTGTTACTAGTTAGTAACAATTGTTACTGGAAAAGCGTTCATTAACTCAAAAACTTGCAAGTAGAAAAAAACTCAAGAGCGTACAAATTTTAGAGAGTGTTCTCTCGTTGCAAACTATTACAAGTTCTATTTTGAACTCGTAATAGTTAGCAGCTTATATTTTATATGTTTTGTGTTATTGTTTATTTATTTAAAATTTTATTTTTGTGGTGAAAAAATGCCAAAACAAAAGAATTTTCAATAAAATTAAAGAAAATGTGAGTATTTATACATTTTAAAAGGAATAAAATAAGAAAATTGTGTGTATAAAACAATTGTTACTAGAAAAGCGTTCATTTACTTTTTACTATTTTTGAGAATTTAAGAGAGTAATTTTGTAAATTTAGATTTTATTCTCTCGTTGCAAGTATTTACTGGCAAAGTAAATGAACAGACCTATAATTTGGTGAAGGGTATATAAGATTCGGCACAGCCGAATATAACTCTCTTACTTGTTATGTTTATGAAAATCTTCAAATAATTTAGAGAATATTATGTCAACGATTTTGCATAATCAAACGGACCTTTTCTAAAGGTTTCATGCCTATTTGACCAAATGATTCATTCAAATAATCACAAACTTCTCGAATATGCCAGTCAGTTTCTATATATAAGTTTAGTTGGGTATAGGTTGTGGTCATATTCATATGTGTATAATTTCCAACAATTTAAATCAAACAAATTTTGTTCAATTCCTTCTCTAACAAAATCTAAAATAAATATGTAAGAAGAACAAATTTCTTGTTTTTGTAGAAAAAAAATCGAAAAAAGCAATAATTTGAAAATACATCCATACATATATATGTATTTGCTTTGGTCAACTAAATAGAGTCGAGTAGTCTCCAATTGTATGCAGTATAAGAACATTTAGTCGAAAGTGTAAAGTGATTTTCTATGTATTCCCCTGGGAGATGATGATGCTGTTGCTCTACTGCCAAATACATGTTTGTACGTGAGTTCATGTGATTTTGTGTGATATTTTTTGCAAAACTGTTGCCCAGTAGCAGAGCTGTAAATGAATCACTCATTTTTGAATTAATTCGCGAATCATTCACACAAAAAAATGAATTGAATGAAATTTGAGTCAATTCAAATGAATTTGGTAAAAATGAATTGCAATTCGTTTCCAATTCAAATGAATTGAATTGATTTTGAATTAATTCAAATGAATTAGGTAAAAATGAATTGCAATTCGTTTCCAATTCAAATGAATTAAATTGATTTTGAATTAATTCAATTAATTTACAATTCATTTGAATTGAATTGATTTTGAATTAATTCAAACGAATTAGAAAAAAAATTAGCAATTCATTTCCAACTCCAACGCGAAATTTGCAGCAGATTTTTCAATGTCATTAAGTATGCAGTATAATTAATCGACGGTTAAAAAGTCTTCCTTTAAATATAATGCGCCGTTACCATAGACAGCTGGTGTTGAAAGATTATTTTCGTACGCCTCTATTCTAAACAACCCTAAACGTGGATTTCTTTCAGATGATAATTTTGAAAAGCTATTGTTGTTTAAGGTGAATGATGCATTCTAATTAAATCTAATTAGCCTTATTTATGAAACTCAATTGTGTTTTGAACTACATACATTGTTATTTTTCCTGATTTTTGATTATTTTTGGAAGATAGTTTTATTTTTTTGAAATAAATATAATATAAATATTAGCAAAAAGTTTGTTGTTGGGTGGTCGTGGGTCACAAAATTTCAAAAATTATTAATTGCTTCTTGAATATTAAATATGTTTTGTCGTTCAGCGTATTTTAAAATAAAAATCAGTTCTTCTTGAAGAAATAAACTCCAAACACCATGTTTCATTGATCAGGCGCGCATACAGGACAAGGCTTTTCAATTTTTGTACTGGATATTTTCATTTTGGTTCATTCCCCCTAGAGATCTGCTCTTGAATTTGATTGATTGCAACTCATTTTTGAATCATTCATTTGAATTGCTAATTCTTTTTTCTAATTCATTTGAATTAATTCAAAATCAATTCAATTCAAATGAATTGCAACTCATTTTTACAAATTCATTTGAATTGGAAATGAATTGAAATTCATTTCTGCCTAATTCGTTTGAATGGATTCAAATTTCATTCAATACATTTCTTCAATTCAATGAATTAATTCAAAATTTAGCTAATTCATAATGAATTAAAATCAAAAAAGAATGATTCATTTACAGCTCTGCCCAGTAGTTTGGTATAACATTTACTTTATTGGCATCATCATAATGATGATAAAACTGGTAACGTCTGTTATTTGGCAGACATTGAACTAATTTTCATATTTTCTTAAACTTGCTACACCTACAAACAATTTGAAGCACTCCTTCCTACTCATGTTTATTCATGTATGGAAATTTTTTTTTTTTGGAGGATTCTTTCTGAACGCTTAGCCAAACATCATAGGAAAAATTTGAAATCATCATCAGCATCAAACGGCCTCGTGCAACGTTTACTCGTAAGAAATGCAAACTTCAATTAAAGTAATGTTTATATATGGACTCTTTAGATTTTATTAGGTACTCTAACTACCAGTGGCATGTTATTTGGCTGAATGTATGTATAAACACACAATGTATACATAACTCTTATGTACTTGCCCCAAATTGTTGCGTATAGCAGCATAAAGTCAATATGTATGTGAGAATCTCTGTTTATATCCTATGAAAATGTGTTGAAATGTTAAAATTCCTTAAATTTAATCGTACTTTGTGTGTGTGTGTATTTTCAAACAAAAAACATTGCTGACATACTTTGTTTTGGAAAATGTTGCTTCTCTTCAAATACTACATGTGAAATGGCCACAATCCATTCATACATACTTCAATAGTCGTCATACAAAGGATAATTTGTCCTCTAGCTAATTTCTTTTGAATTGGCGGCATTAAACGTACTTAGTTAAAATAATATTCGAAATTTGTACTGTGTTAAATAAATGCTGTAGTGAGTGAAGTTGTGGTGCACAATTTTATCTGTTTAGTATTAAGGATTAAAGTTGTAGATTTAGAAGCAGTATAACTTTTAGTATAGCTTCTAAAAATATGTGACTTCCGGAGAAGGTATAAAATCTCAGCGAAAAACTTTTGTTAAATTTGAATCATCTTAAATCCAATTGTGTCACCTTTTTGAAGAATCGTGATCAATTTAACAAGAACAAAAAACCTTTGGTTATAATTTATGTTTCCTTGTTTCCACTGGAACAAAGAAATTCGGAACAAAATTTGGTCACGGTTCTTTTTTTAAGTACTTATTTCAAAGTTTAAAATATAATTATATTTGAGTTCATTAAACCTTTCTACTGAAAACCTTGGATAGAAACATTGACATTTATATGTATATGAATATCTGTGAACTAGGGATTAATATATACCTCTGACTATATGAAGTGGAAATTGTTTGAGACTGCACTTCATTCGTTAGTAGGAGACATTGATAAATCGCTTGAATTTTGCATTTTTGCACTTCTTGAATATAGAAGGGACATTTAACCATTTCGAATCTTACATGATTTGGGTCTAGTCCAATCGAGTGTTAGGTTTATAAAAGACCTTCTGAGCTATAGGTTCGTCCGTTCTAAAATGAGAATGGCCAAGATCTCAAGGGAGGCCATAAGGGACGGCTTATATCCATTTTTGTGGAATTTGGCCATTAACTGTCTGCTTAGGAAATTGGATTCCTTTGGCCATATCACGATATCAAATAGATGGAAGAAGCACTCAAAACGACGATGGAGAATCGATAGTTGTCTGACTATGAATTCGAGGAAAACGTAACTTGTATTGTTTACGAAGAGATATAATATCCTATATTCATTCTGCTGGGCAAACCTAAAACTGGATTTCCTTGTTTCCGCCGTTGAAATTTCTTTGACGATTGCTTCTAGGTATAATATCTTTCGGAGTATAGCAGCTTGGGTATACACATTTCAAAAAAGCTGGTCAATGTTGTAGATGGCAGTCGATCAACTCGTTTTAATACATTATCCTCAGTAATGTACACTCTTTGACCATTTTCCAGATGTACGCCTAAATGAAAACAGTTGGATTCATGAATGGAAAATTGCTTCGTTAGTGCTAAAATAGCGGCCTATTTGAAATTGAGTGACTTCATCGTTGGAATTTTCCGCACTAACTGCAATCACAGCCATGTCACTGCCTTTGGTCACAAATACACACAGCCTCAAAAGTCAGTAAACACCAGCGAATTTTTGGATTTTTAAAGATCATGAAAATCCTCTTGAATCTTTTTTTTCACAACAGAATCTATTATGCAACCATTATCCTCCCAGTATCCAACATTTCGAGTCAGTTCTTTTAATCGAACTTATTTCGAATTAAAATCGAAAATATGAATTTATTATGATGCTCTATCCAATCTACATTTATTAAAATATCGTATTTTAATATTTTATAGAAATGGCGAATAATGTTCGAGTTTTTTTTAATGTCAAATTTTATTTTTTCACTAATTGACAAATTCATATACATACATACATACATACATACATACATACATACATACATACATACATACATACATACATACATACATACATACATACATACATACATACATACATACATACATACATACATACATACATATTATTCTTTTGTCAATTTGTGAGAAAATAAAATTTTATTTCTTATCCTATCAATAACATATTCATATATACGTCTTAAAAGAAAAGCGCAGCCAATTATTGATGTTGTTTTTGACAATTCGAATCTTCAAAATCAGCAAACATCAGAAATATGTGCAGAGTTTATTGCATTTGAAAATGAAAACACATCTAACGCAACATTATTGGATAATAATAAAGGTATTGAATATGCATTATTTCAAGAAGAAATTGCTCGATGGTATAAAGTATACGAAATTGTTCATATATTTAATCGAAATCGAATCATTTTAGAACATTTTTAATACCGAAAAAGGTATAGTATATCGATAAAAATTAGGATCAGAATAATAAACGGTTTTCGACTCTTTATCGCTCTGCACTCTACTTAGGAAAACACGCACATTCTCGACATTATATCGAAGTCGATATCGATAAAATTTTACGAAAAAATTATTCATTTTCGATATAACATCGAATCATTTTGCATACTGGGCTAAAACCGAAATTTTAGGATTTTCATTATCTTAAAAAATCATATAATTTTTGGTGTATACTCACTTTTGAGGCTCATTGTATGTAGGTGTATTTGATAAGTGGGCGTGCACAATTTTTTGTAAAAAACTCTTGTGGACTCTTGCGAACATTTAAAAAAAATTAGCCAAATCGGTTCAGGCGTTCTGCGATTTTAGATATACATATTCAAAAAAAAGTGGGCGTTGTACATTTTTCTTTCAGTAAGAACTTAAATTTTTCTTCTGATGGTTCGTTTTGAATTTTCTTAATTAATGAACTTAAACACATACAATAAAGTAGGAATTAGCGGAATATTTTGTTACTTCTAAAAAAGTAAAACTAATAAAGATAGAAACACAAAACTTTACACAAAAGTGAAATTAATTTAATAAGGCTTGAAACATAAAAACCAATGTTGTGCTTTAGCAAAAATAACTTAAAATATTGTTAGTTACAGTCAATTACATTAACAAATATTTAAATAGGGAATTTAGCACATTAAAACTAAAACATATTAAAATTAAATTTTGTATTCCCAAAAATAACTTTAAAGGATAATATGATTACTTTGGATCATATATGATTTCATTGGGTCATTATATGATTACTTTGGGTGATATTATGATTAATTATCACGAATTACGGTTACTTACCACTATATTTGAGCATTTTATGATACATACTTATCATAATATGTTAATCTTAGATTATGTTTACATTTAGACAACGTATTAATAATACTTACTACGAGCGCACCGTAACAAGAGTGAAATCACTTTCATGATCACATGTATTGTGTGGCCTAGGTTGTACCAGTTGCGTATGGAATACCTTTTTGGACTACAATGCTTACAACGAGGAATATGGTGGCGGTAATCATCATTTGGTAATCATTCTAGGAGACTTGAATTAAAATTTAAATTTTTTTCATTTGCGAGCCCATAATGTATAAGCGATATAGTCCACCTGGGAGTTAATGGCATATTTATTCAATTAAAACTGATAAACCAGAAATGAAGAGAGGTCGTACAGAGTCGTTTGTATACTTCAACTGTGGTAGCTCAACCTGACAGCGTTCGAAAATCGTTGCCATCGTTTTTTTATTCCATATCGTGTATGAAAACATTAGCTCCTAACCCCCTGTCTATACTTGACAATTATTTATCATAACAATTAAAGACGTTTGTTGTCAAGACAAAGTTGTCTGAGCAGAAGCACTAACAATTTTGTCATAACGAAGCAATAATACTAATAAATGGAGACTATAGCTGATAACTTTTTATATTGACAACGATTTTGACGTTTATCATGACAAAAATTTATCAGGTATAGACAGGGGGTAACATTATGTTAAGATTCGTTGTCATCTTTCGGCTGTTAAAAAATAAATGAGGGTATTCATTAAAAAAAATGGAAAAGTATACACTATTATATTTACAAATATTTCAGTTCCATTATGTCAAACTGTTCTACTTCTTTCTATTCGCTGAATTTGTCCATTATAATTTGTGTTAACTATTTGACACGTTGACAATTTGCAATTTTTTAGATTTTCTACCAAGTAATTAAAATAATTTGAATGGTAAAATTTTCTTATTCAGATAATAATTTAATACAGATATATACGTATATATTACAGCTTATTACATAATATGTAGACAATTTCATGAATATTATTAAAACTTCCTTTTTTTCCGTTTCATAATTAAGTTAAATAATGATAATCATGGTTTTAATACATATTCATGTAAAAACTCTGGCATAACAGCTGATATATACACACATTATACGCACATTCATACATAAATAACATCACTGGTCTTTTGTCAACAAGGATGCTTAGAAAAAACGACAACAATGTGGCAAGTGCAAAAAAAAACTGTTTATTTTAAATTTACACGGCAGACAACAATAACAACCGGTATGAATAATATGAAAGGACACCATTATAAACATAAACATTAAGAGCAGTAAACAAAATGAAAACAACAACAACAATGATAAACGAAAAAAGTAACAACTGTTGCTACTTGTCAGGTACATACATGAAATCAAACAAAAACATATAACAGGAATGGAAAAATTGATACGATCGTCCTTTTTACTATTTCATATTCTAAAGTACAGTAGTACCCCTTGGACTGACTCATTTGTTACTTTCAGGAAATGTTCAGTAATTTATGTAAAACAATAAATTTACACAATTCTATAGACTCAGAATGATTTTCTGCAATACGTAAAGCATTTAAAAGCAGATAAAAAGCATGGTACAATAATGATCTTCAGGTAAACCGGAAATATGCTCTAAAAAAGCGCTTTAAATATGCAGTAAAAACTTTAAAATATGCTCTTAAAATTTAAAAATTATGCTCTTAAAAATCAAACTTTTACATAATTTTTAACCAAAAAATATACTTTTATTTAAAAAAAATCAATACAATTCATTTCTAAAATAGTAAAGTAACATAAAATAAACAAAAATAACAAAAACTAAAACAAGTATAACAAAAAATAAATACAACATAAAAACAATAGGAATTTAAGTTATGAAAAAGCCTCGAGAGGTATTTTTTGATGATATTCTTTATATATGTATATAATTCTTCTGTACGTGTGTTAGTAACTGAACTCTTCTTTAACGGCTGGGCCGATTTCGATGAAATTTTTTGTGTGTGTTTGAGTGGATCCCTGGATGATTTAGATTCACAATTGACCTATATATTTACAATGGGAATGGCACCTCCCATACAAAGTTTAAATTTATTATTGCATATCTGGAGTGGGAGTCTTCAAACTTTGTGTGAGATATGGCAGAACAACGTTTGCCGTATATATTTTTATATAAATATAATGTCACTTCTTCAATTAAGGTTTGCAATAAATTACAAAATGTTGACTTAAATTTTTTTCTCTTATAATATGTTTTCTCTGCTTGTATGGAAAATCTAGTGTGTAACCATGTTTTTATAGACGATTTGCACAATAAAACTGCGACAAACATTTTTAATTTTAGTACTCTGAGGTTGAGAATAGTACTATTTAAATATTATTTAGCTATCACTTTTCCACCCCTGAGACATACACAGCCCAAACTTATCATAATGTTGGATATTGTACATCCTCAGAAAAAAAATTCTCTTAAAGAATTATTTAATAAATATTGTTTGTAAATGTTTGTAGTCGTACTTAGAACAACACAATTCAAGTAGTTTGTTAATGAAACTCCGTCAAACAGACTGCGAAAATGGAAACATACATAGGTGGGAAATAATGTTCTGAATTATTCGACTCGAAATGTTAGGGTTATATGCATTTTATCGTAAAATATGCCACGATTAAATTCTGTTTTAAAAAATCAAATAGCAAAACAAACCAAGTCTTTGGAACTTTTTAATTAAACATACAAAACCAAAGTGGGCTACCGATTTAACCCTTAGAGAACCAAAATATATATGGTATAAATGTTTGCACATTCTAAAAGATGAGGAAAAAATATTATGTTCTGCATACTCAGAATTCAAGAAATCGTCCTTTTATCCTGGGACATATAATCCCAATAAGCATTTTTCGTGGGACATATAATAAATACCAATCAGTGTTCTTGATGGGTGGTTCGAAATTTAAAAAATGAATAAAACATCAGAATATTATTAAATTTAGACGAAAGTACACATTTATTTGCTTATTTATAGCATTTTATAAATGTAAATAGGGATTTAATTTGTGGAATGGTGCAAAACACTTGTAACATAAAGCGTTGTTGCAGCCTAAGCATATCATCTTTTTGATACTAAGTGGAGACCAGTATGCTCTACTGGCATACTGGTCTAAAAAAATGGAGAAATTCGGGAAATATTTGATTTTTAAAATTTAATTTTCGGCATTTTGAATTATTTTGAGTTATTTAGCGGTAAATGCATTTTAATGATAACGGCACTTTCGGTTTGACTTATATTACACAGTACAACATTTTTCAGTTCATTGCTTTGGGACTCAATTCTGACAATTGCACATGAAAGTAGCCTCAAAAATAAGAACTTCTGCATCATTAGTTTTGTCAAGTTGGCTGCCGTAATTATTTAATGGCCATACGAATTATTTTTCCTCAAGGTGGATTTTTATCACTTTTTCTATATTTTAGCACGGTTATATTTCGTATACCGTACGGAATATCTCTTTTGTGGCTGAAGCAAAGTTGTAGATATTGAATAGTAGAAAAAAAGTACGGAACATAACTACCCGAAAATGGTGCATCCAGTGCCTTAAAAATCGCAAAAATGCCCATTTTAACTCTCTGAGTTATAGGAGGTCAAAATTTGACATTTTGGCCAAACAGGTGTTTTTTTTTATCCATATAACTTATTACCTATTGTTCTTAGCAAAATGTGTCCCAAATAGTTAAGATAGCTATTTATGCAACCTTTCGAAAAAAAAAAATTAAAAAAATTTAATAAAATATTTTTGATTTTTTTTTTTAAATCAAAAATATTTTTGACTTTTTTTTCAAAATGGGCCCTTTTAATTTTTTTTTTTTATTTTTTTTAAGAAAGCTTAGGTCTTTTCCTAAGCGACCTATATGGTCGCTTAGTGGGATGCGAGTGGGATATCTATCAAAAAAAATATTTTGTAACTCAAGATTTAAAATTTTTGAATTTTTTTGCAAAATCAAAAACTTTGTTGACTTTTTTTAAAAAATAGACCCATTTTTTAATTTTTTTTTTGCTCAGAAGAAAGCTTATGTGTTTTCCTTTAACACCCTTTTTGTCGCTTAGTGGGATGCGAGTGGGATATCTATAAAAAAAATGTTTTGTAACTCAAGACATACAATTTTTTACTTTTTTTTGAAAAATCAAAAACCTTTTTGACTTTTTTTTTCCAAAATGGACTTTTTTTTTATTAATTTTTTTTTTCTCAAAAGAAAGCTTAGGTCTTTTCCTTTAAAACCTTTTTGGTCGCTTAGTGGGATGCGAGTGGGATATCTATCAAAATAAATGTTTTGTAAATTCGAACATTCACCTAAGTGGCAAGAAGTTGTAGCATTAGGGCACATAGTCAATTTAAGGCAATCGCGGTAATGGTGTAAATCTTCTGATGAATCATCTTTTAAGTAATTTAAGTTGATTTCCTTCAACATCAATTTAACATTTTCATGGTAAATACAAACACATACTGTGTGAGTTCCGCTGCTTCCTGCCAAAACGCAATGTTTTGGCCTCAGTTGTGTAAATTTTGTGAATCCAATTTTGACATCCTCGTATTCAGATTGAAATGTTGCGAATAATTCATTCAGGTTACAGAGAACCATTCTCTTCTGCATTTGAACTTTCTTGCCATCGATTCGTACAGACATCCAGTCTTTCATCCCTGGCATCAGGCGACTCATATCATCTCGCTGATAAAACTGACTTATTAGAGATTTAGTATCGCACTCCAAAGTTTTTCCCTTCTTCTTGTTTGGGAGTGTGAGAATCCCATGCTCAGCAACCAATTGTTTAGCAATTCTTGCTTTTCGTTGAGACGTTCCAAACTCAGTCATTGTTTTTGCAGAACTCCATGTTCTTGGAGCAAGCGTGAGAAGTTGAATTCTTTCAGCTTCACTCTGTGACGTTTTGTATTTCTCTTTTATTTGTTCAAGAACTTCTACTGCATCCTTATGGTATTGGTTTCGACACTCATTCGTTGAATTTGAAAAGTTAAAATAACCATCATCATCAACAGTTCTGTCTTCATTCTCGGAATTACTTTTGTCTTCATCTGGAATAACTTCAACGCAAGGCTCATTACTATTCAAATTCGGTAATTCGTTCAACTTTCCGAGCTCTTTCCTGCATGATCCACAAATTTTCAATCGTTTTGACAGCGTAGGGAAGTTTTTTAATAAGCCGTCGGAAATATTTCGCATATCTGATGATCTGTGCTTCATTTTGTTAAAGGGATTAAAACAAAAAGACGAATAAATTTCATTTTCAACCTTAGCCTTTTTAGAAGTCGTAGACATTTTGAATTTTGTAAGTATTTATGTAAATAACACACGACTTAACTTTAACGCTGTTTCTAAAAAACTGATTTCCGTATGTCTTCAGAATGACAATAAATAGTTTTTCAAGATCATATAGGTAGTACGTTTTAATGAATGAGTCTAAAATCTTTTATTAGGGTCAAGAAGGGCTTACATACTAAAGTACCTAGTTTAACCAAATGTTACAAATAATAATAAAAATAAACCACCATATAAATAACCTACCTGTCAACTTCTACCTCTCCACCCACTTCTTACAGTCAAATGTCATAAAATAATAAATGAACTGGTACTTCGGAGAAGGGCCATAAAATATTTCCACTTGATTCCAAAAATTTTTTTCTGGGGCACCTGATATTTTAACAATGAAAATCACGTGCGCTGAAAACTACCTCTAGGATTGACTAAAAAAGCCACAAGATACAAAACTTAGACAAATTTTGGGGGTGGAAAATTAATAGCGGTCGGCCTCATATTGCACCCCTCCAGTGGCTATTATCGGTCAGTTGTTGTGGTTTTTATTTTTAAGGTTTTAGAAACACTTACACACAAATATGAAAAAAAAATCAATTTAAAAACATTTGTCTTGAGTTACAAAACATTTATTTTGATAGATATCCCACTCGCATCCCACTAAGCGACCAAAAAGGTTTTAAAGGAAAAGACCTAAGCTTTCTTTTGAGAAAAAAAAAATTAATAAAAAAAGAGTCCATTTTGGAAAAAAAAAAGTCAAAAATGTTTTTGATTTTTCAAAAAAAAGTAAAAAATTGTATGTCTTGAGTTACAAAACATTTTTTTTATAGATATCCCACTCGCATCCCACTAAGCGACAAAAAGGGTGTTAAAGGAAAACACATAAGCTTTCTTCTGAGCAAAAAAAAAAAAATTAAAAAATGGGTCCATTTTTTTAAAAAAAGTCAACAAAGTTTTTGATTTTTTTGATAGATATCCCACTCGCATCCCACTAAGCGACCATATAGGTCGCTTAGGAAAAGACCTAAGCTTTCTTAAAAAAATAAAAAATTAAAAAAAAAGTCAAAAATATTTTTGATTTAAAAAAAAAAAAATCAAAAATATTTTATTAAATTTTTTTAATTTTTTTTTCGAAAGATTGCATAAATAGCTATCTTAACTATTTGGGACACATTTTGCTAAGAACAATAGGTAATAAGTTATATGGATAAAAAAAAACACCTGTTTGGCCAAAATGTCAAATTTTGACCTCCTATAACTCAGAGAGTTCTTGACCGATCTTGTTGAAAAATGGTGTCCGAATTACTAACTATTACTAGAACTAACATTGGTGCAAATTTCATCGCGATCGGAAGACATCGATTTCAAAAGTTGGTTCACTTGACGTGAAATGCCCCATATATGAAAGTTATTTATCATGAATTTTGTATGTATACCATATACATATATACAAAATTCATGAATTGAGTCCCAAAATCATGTGGGTATCTAATGATAGATATTTCAAAGACCTTTGCAACCACGTATATAAGACCATAGTAAGTTGGACCTACAACGGGTCAAAATCGGAAAAATTGTTTTTTAACCCGAATTTTTTTTTCACCAAAAAATTAAAAAACTAAATTTTTTTTTAAAATATTGAAAAAATTTTAAAATTTAAAAAAAATAATTCAATTCGGAAAATTTTTTTTACAAAAAATTAAAAAAACAACTTTGGAAATAAAATAAATTTTGTTTACCCAAAAATATTTAAAATTTGTATATATAATTTGAAGTATAATTTGGTGAAGGGTATAGAAGATTCGGCACAGCCGAATATAGCTCTCTTTTCTTGTTAAAATACTGAACTTAAGAATATTTGTGCAATTCACAACGTAGTTGTATGTTCTACGTTGTATGATACAACTATTGTGGTTGTGAACACAGATTTAGCAAAGTCGTAAAAAGTCGATTCAGCAAAGTCGTAAAATTAACAAATTTTTTTGTTTATGTATAAATATTAGAGTTCATTTGTGACCAGGTCACTTCATTTGTTTTTCGGGTATCATCATTTTTCTGAAGTTTTTTGCGTAATTAAAAATAATGGCGTCCTTTTTTTTGGAAAATTTTCACTCCTTGCGGTGGTTCAAAATTGAGAAAAAATCTCTTTAATATAACATTGAATAACCGATTATTCGCTGTAAATTTAAGACAAACAAAACAAACTTAATAATGGGTTGGAATAAACAGAATGAATTACAAGTATGTTTATGATTTTTATTAGTTAATACAAGTATATACTTTTTTTAAGATAAACTAAGTGAAAATGCCAACCAAATGACGTACACACAAGTGCGGGTATATCAAGAATTAACATGCATTTGAACAATAATGTCTGAATCCTACAGTTTTATGTGCATAAAATGTAATATAGTAAATTGTTAATATATGTAAGATTATATTATACATATGGGCAATTCCATATCATCGTACGTGACATTTGTACGCCTATAGATTTTGCAAAAATAAGAGTATCTGAAAAATAATTTGGTCTTTATGTTCCATTCAGAGGGTACTATATTTTAAAATAATAAAAAGTTCTTTCAAAATATTGTTGTACAAAATATTGAGCGAAATAAGGGTAAACGGAACTCATTATGTTTTCTTTTAATTTCTTACACTAAACGAAATATTTTTCCTTTACAATCCGTTATATTAAAATAAAAACAATCTTTGGATGATTTTATAATAAATAAAATTTAATATCGTACGTGACATACCGTATGTGACAGATTTTTCTCTTATAATAAAACAATATAGATTCTGTAAATATATTTTTACAAAAACTAAAAAAATAAATGGAAAATATATAATCGGTTTCAATAAACAATTTTATAATAGCAAAAAATTAGAGTCAAATTCATTTCATACTACAACTTAATTGGAAGCCTAGTTTTAGCCTAAAACATACCTAAAACATTAAAAAATTAAATATTAAATATAATCAGTTTAGACTATTATTTTTGTCTTAAAAATGTTGTAATATGATCTAAGTACTTTCACATAGTAACATTTTATTATTTTCTTCTATTCAAATCATCTTGAAAAAAAATTTTCAAAGGTTTTTGTGTTTTCAGTCGTGTTAGCGATTCTCGTGGAATTGCCCATACTATGTATTTACATACATGCCTAGAAAATTATGAATGTTTAAACATTCGTACATACTTCTTTCTTTGGCTGAAAGTAGAAAAATATGAAAAGAATAATGTAATACGAGTATTTATACAAATATTTGTGTGTAATTTATTTTCAAGTCTTTGGTAAAGAGAAACTATATAAATGAGTAATTGCAATTGCATCAAATTGTAAAAAGTACCAAAACTAGTTAAAATCTACGAGGATATCCCCCCTGACCCCATGAATCCTATTGGTATGGAACCCTTTGTCAAAATTCTTATCTCTTTTATATGGTTTCAGTTATAAACAATGTACTTAAATATATTTGCATTGGCATTAATTTCAGTTATGCGTGGACATTTTCATAATTCAATTAAGTATTTACCTTAAATCATAAACTATTTATTATTTACTACCCTTTAGATAAAATTATCAAATAAACCACAAACATTCGAGTTTATTATTTTGGCTGGCTAACCAGCCATAAAATGTGGTGGGTTGGCCAGGTTAATCTCCTTGTATATTTGCATTTATTTTGGCTTTGAGTGAGAGTTTATTAAATTCTCATTAATTGTTTGTCATTGGTAAAATTATATACGCTTTTCCGATAAGATTACTAAAACTTATTTCGATTTTATTAATTTTACTTTATTTCGCCCATGAAAACAACTACAATTTATGTAGTTTTTATACAATTTCTAATTATGGGAAAGGGAGTCAATATTTATTTGCATAATTTTTTGGATCTTATAAAAGAAAAATGTGTATGGTTAAATTTAGACCTTCCATAATACTCTTTAATGATAAAATAATTATTGAGTTTTCTTTTTTTAGATTTAAATCTAATGTATTTTAAACGGAACTAACTGGAGAAAATGAAATGACCATGAGTAATAAATAAAAAGATATATAGTAATTAAATAGATAAATGGAAAACCCGTTCCAAAACAGATCCTTTTAGAAGAGTGTATGGTAAAATATTTAAATTTTTAGGTTGTAAAAAATTAAATTAAATATCTTATCTAAATATTTAGAGTTTTTTTGAAATTCGTACGATTAGGGGATCAAATCGTATAAGAATGTATAATGTAGGTGGCTACCAACAGCCCTTAGAATTTTCTAAACAAACATTGAAGTAATATCCAAAGTATCCTCCAAGAGGGACTTCCGAACAGTTGATAGCGGCCATATTTTTGAAGCTACATCTGCCAAATAGCTGTCATTTAATTTAGTTCGTTTTGCCAAATCACCATGGATGGATATAACACGAGCAATTGTTAAAATTGTTTTATAAAAATGGATGTTCTGTTCGGCCAACGCTTCGCTCATTTTACGCGATGATGACCATTTCTGAATGAATATGTTCGTTGATAGACAAAATTGTAGAATTTGTAACGATACCAATACACATGAGATCCAAATGCGTCCAATGCATCCCGAAAAAGTCACAGTTTGGTTTGGATTTTGGGCTGGCGCACAGTGCTTTGTTCAATGGACAAAAATCAAAAACAAGATTATGTCTTTGATGTTAATGAAATTTATATTTTTCAATAGACAACTAAATAACTCATTCGTGTAAAAAAGACTTTTTTATAAATATCTCTTTTTGTCGTCACTAGAGGTCGCTAAAGTTAGTACATTTTCAACATAAATTTTATGGAGAAAAATATATTTTTTTTATGGTTAACTAAAATCATTGTTAAAAGTTCGTTTTAAAAGATATAAACTCGCGATTGGCTGCAAATGAAAGAATATGAATGTGGAATTATGGAAAATTACTGTTTTTGTCAAAAAATTTTTAACAGTTTAATCTGCGCAATTTTTAATAATTAAAATTTTTTTTATTGTAAGCCTGAAATTCTAAAACTTTGTTGGAATATTAGTAAAATACGTGTTAATCTATTTTGATTATGTTTTACTATAGAATAGCCATAAGTATTATCTATAAGAAAATGTAATCATTAGTTGTCCTTTCGTATGAAAACTATTAAAATTTTGTTTTCGTTTAAATGTATAAATTACAATTTCGTAAATTTTCAATTTGATGGTTTTGGGAAATAGCTCCAGATTTTTGGTTTTTTATAAAATAATACCGTTTTTTCTTTTAAATAACTAAGAAATATTGCGTTATTTAACAAAAGTAGTTTAATGGCATAAAGTGTATTAATAGGTCTTTATTTGTTTCTTGATGTTGTATGTTTTTTTGCTGAAATCAAAAAAAAAATCCAAAGTTTGATTTAATTTTGAAAAAAAACATGTTAATCAATTTTAATTTTTCTTTAATTTTATCTAATGCCTATCTCTTATTTATTATAATGTGAAATCATTATTTGTCCGTTTTGACTAGAACTTTAAAAAAAATTGGTTTTTGATGGCACCCATAAATAATACATTTTTACCGTATATGTAAGTAACTCAATAATTTAATATAACCTACATAGCCTTAGATTGAGATATTAATATGAGCTTCTGCTGATATTAGGAACACTTAAAATATAATCCAACATCCAGTTTCTAATTTTACAGCTGAACCATAAGGCTATCAATACTTGAAAATGTCCGTCCATCCGTCCTTCCGAATTTAGAAAATATATAAAATATTTCAGTATTTTTTTTACAAAAGGATATTTGGCAGTTATGTAAATCCTTGCTAGAATTAAAATGTTAATTACTAAATTAATCTGATATTATAAGAGAACAATAATTTCTGAAAATTAATAATTTTATTCAGGTTCATAGGTTTTTTAAGGAAAAGGATGTATGGCAGCCACCCGAATCCTTGCTGCGATTGTAATAAAAATTTTCACAAACAACAATAGCTTTATTAAAATGATTATAACCAAATTGGTTCCAAAATAAGAAACGATTTTTACGAATTTTTTTAAAAAAAAATTAGATGTTATACAGGATATTAAAATCTTGATGTCTTGGAATTATGAATATCCTTCCGATAAAATTTTCATAACTTTGCATCTAATATTATAAGACAACAATAATTTCTGAAAATTAATAATTTTATACAGGTTTATAGGTTTTTTAAGGAAAAGGATGTATGGCAGCCACCCGAATCCGTGCTGCGATTGTGATAAAAATTTTCACAAACAACAATAACTTTATTAAAATGACTATAACCAAATTTTAAAATGTTAGGAGTATAACTGTGAATTTTATTCAAAATTATATGTTCAGGATATATGGGAGGTACCAAAAGGTAATATTCCACTAATTTTTATTCGTCTGCAATAACTCCTTCTATTTTTGTCCATTGCCTATATGAAAACAAAGCACTGTGTGGCGGCGTCATCGATCCATATTTGTTTGAGAACGACAAAAAAAACAAAAATAGAGGGAAATAAATCCGTAACTTCTAGACGCTTAGTCCGATTTCAATGAAATTTTACGTGCACAAAGAGGAAGTGTTGTCGAGTTTAAGTTTTGAGTTTAGTTCTAATGGGCCCACCAGATGCGCTGCCAGGGGTCCCCAAGGTAGAACACCTCGGATATGTTACATTTTAAAACGATTTTATTTCTTCGTTTGGGTTCCGATTTCCAAAAAATTACATATATCTCTTATAGTCCAAATATTTTCCGTTTTTCACCAATTTTACTTTATTGGAGTAACAACAAAAAATTATTAAAAATAATGAGTCCAAAGCATTCGAATTTAAAAAATTTTAAAAAGGCCATTTTTCATTAATGTTTTTGGGGAAAAAGTACTTTTTATCGCAAACATTTTCTAAGAGGAAGTATAAGGAATTTATACTTCATGAAAAGCTGACTTTTAATCAAATATTTTAAATGAAAAAAAAAAATTGAAAATTGTTGAAACCGATGGAACCAGGTCCATTAAAAAAATTTCTATTTTTTATGTAAAATTCAACATTAGGGAAAAAATTATCAAATCGCATATTCGATATCAAAATATATTAACCGATTTTAGATGGGCCAATATGTTTTTAATTATTTTGTAAAGGGTTCCGATAACCCCGACCCTGGTATGGATATTATAGCCAAAAATCTAAAAATTCCAATTTTTTGGGATTTTTCAACACTTTTTTGGGAATTGCGGAATTCTTGATAATAAATTTCAAAATTTGTTTTCATTTTTTAATTTTCAATAAAAATTTTCTTAAAAAATATTCAAAATAAAAATTTAATTTCAATTTGAAAAATTTGTATCTTTGCAAAAACTCATTAAAAAGCATGAATTGAAAATGCTTCTAATTTCTTATATTTTATTTAGAATTTTCTCACCAATATAGATGATTTAAAAAATATCTACCCACTGTAGGCCCGCCATATCTAAAAAACCAAAAAAGATCGATGAAAATTACAAAAAAATAAATAAATAAATAAACCAAAATATTTCTTCAAATCAATCCATGTAAGCGTATTTTTTGGAATTTTTTTTAAAAAATTGAGACCCGAGGTAACCATCTTTGAGGTCCTCCTAGCCCTAGGAAGCTGAACAACTGTAAATCAACTTAAATATCGACGGCATTTATCCAAAATTGTTTATCTGCAAAACCCTGATTGTTCAGAAGATGCAAAAAACTGTTTAATTCCCTAACTAGTGAGTATTTAAAAAATCGATCTTCGACAATATGATTAATATGCTTCTACTAATTCCCTAAAATATAAATTATAAAATAAAACCCGCTATTCGCATTTTCACGGCAGATAAACCATTTTGTCTTTGGAAATTTTCGATGTAAATATTAAAATGAGTAGATAAACCAATTGTTTTTCACTTTTAAATAATTTTACGTTCTTACAAATTTTTAATATACGACTGCTATGAAAATCTCTCAAATATATTGTAGATAAACCATTTTGTCTTCAAAAAAAAAAAAAAATATGCATGTAGAGAAACCAAACAAAAATGTGAATAAGTCGCAGACAAATCAACATTTTGATCAGAAATTCATACCATAGAAAAAGTGCATCACAGGGATTAGTTTGGCATCAAAAACTCTTTTTTACAAAATCTGCAGATAAACCATTTTGGATAAACGCCGTCGATATACTTAAGCTTAATTTTCCTTATCATTTTTTTGTTTAAAATTTTGAAATCGGTGTAAAAATGTGTAAGTTAGAGTTGCTAAAGTACTACGACTTACCCTAAAACAGTTTTTTTAAAATAACTAAAAATTTTTAGGTTGTTTCAAAATCTTTGAAGGCGGGTTTAGTATGTCCTCACTTAGGACTACAATCCGCAATAGGTCACTTTTTAAATTCTGACAAAAAGTGTTATTTTGTAGCAGTGTGTAATTATACCCTCCACCACCATAAGTGTGAATGAGGGTATATATATATAAGTTTGTCATTCCGTGTGTAACATTGAGAAATATTCATCTGAGACCCAACAAAGTATATATATTATTGATCCTTATGAAATTCTAAGTCGATTGAGCCATGTCCCCCTATCTGTTAGTCTGTCCGTCAGTGTAAAACACGCTCACGTCCAAAATACGCAAACAAACTTAGTAGAGTTGCAAGAAAAATTTTTATTATTGTCCTAAGCAGTTTGGTATTGAAAATCAGCGAAATCGATACTGTGGAACCAAAGTTATGAATTAAAATGTGGGACAACCTCAAAAAAAATTGATAATTTTCACATATTTTTGGACATTTTTTGTTAATATCATAAAATTTTGCACTCGTTACTTTTAGGATAAAAGGAGTAACTCTGGTGAAAATTATAAGAATCGGTCCAAGATTTCTCTTAGCCCCCATACAAATTTCTTCCCAAAATATGGTTCTATGGTCTATAAATGCCTACAGAATAGGAATATCCATATAAAATTCAGCAAAAATAAGTTTCGTGGTAAAACAAATTATATTACAAAATTTTTCGTGGATCGGTCCATATTTGACCATAGCCCCCATATAAAGTACACTTCCGAAAATCTCTTAAATAAGCATAAATGTCTTAAAAATGTCGCTATCAAGTTGAAATCCGACATAAATAATCCCCATATATACCAAAATCGCTGTACCTAATTCTATGAAGATCGGACGATAATTGGTTATAGCTCCGATATAAGGTCCACTTCCGAAAAAACACAATAACCTACATAAATATCTAAAAAATATCAATATCAAAACAAAATTTCACACACATCCGTAGTTTATATTTAGAAATCATACTACAGTCCATAGTTGACCATAGCTCCCATATAAGGTCCACTTCCGAAAATCAGTTAAGTACTCATAAATCTCTTATAAATATCTTTATCATACTAAAATTCGACAAAAATAATACTCATATACATAGAAATCACTGTACTAAATTGTATGCAGATTGGCCGATAATTGGTCATAGCTCCCCTATAAGGCCCATTTCCGAAAAATATATTAATCCTAATAAATATTTAAAACAAATCGATATTAAAATGAAATTACGCACAGATCAGTAATTTTTATCCAGCAATCATACTACTGGATTTTGTGAATATCGGTCCATATTTAACCATACCTCCCATATAAGGTCCACTCCCGAAAATCACTAAAATCCTCATAAATTTCTTACAAATATAGTTATCAGGTTGAAATTCAAAACAAATTTATTCAATATAATCAAAAATCGATGTACCAAATTTTATGATGATAGGCCCATAATTGGTCATACCGATCAGTAATTTGTATCCAAGAATCGTACTACAAGATTTTTTAAATATTGCTCCATAATTCGGCATAGCTCCCATTTAAACCCCGTTTATCTCCTATAAAATTCATGTATATCGCTATACAAATTTTTAGAATGCATGTAATACAGAAGACTAGAAAATTTGATTTTAAGTCATAAAACAAACGTTTTTGCCAATAAGCACAATAAGACTAAAAAAGTTTTTTTTAATTTTAAAAATAAACTCTGAATATATGTATTTGCATTCTAAATTTAGTCTATGTTTATTTAACGGTTTCTTATCTAAAATAAAATTTAGTATTTCTTTATCTAAGGGAAGTAGAGGATTTTCAAATTATAATTAATTCATTAATGATTAATTGATAAAAAAAAGCAAACATACATAAACATATATTATTAATAAATATGCAACATATTAGAAAATATTTCACAATTCATGATGACACATGTGTCGTATGCTAAATATTCATACGCACACATATACAAAACACATTTCTCATACGCCACCATTAACAGCGACACACAATTAAACTGCGCATGTTTATAAAATCACGAATGTGTTAAATATTCGTTTAACATCGTTTCCTACAATAATATGCTTCGTTTCTGTTTAAGCAATCGTTTTAGTTGTTTAACAGCAATTACAAAAACAACATTAGCACCAGCAACAACATGTCCACACTTCCGTTTTTCGAAGTGTTGAAATTTTTGAATTTGTAACGGTTTCTTTCTCGTCTGATGTCGTAAATATGTGAGTGTGTCAGAGGTGACGTACATGAGGAAATTCACCTCTATTTTTATAATGTTCATGTGAGAATGGTTGTTAGTGCGTGTGTTTGTATGTATGAAGATGTGTTTAACAAACCAACATGTGGTTGGTTGAATAAAAAAGGAAAACACACAAAAACAAAAAAAAAAGAAAACAAACACACAACAACAACAAAAACCAACGCATTACTCCTGAAGTGTGGCATACTATAAATCCGTCATCTTGTGGCTGTATGGTTTCACTGTTGCTTCAGATTTAAAGCACTGCAGTTCAACTAGACCCCAACTAGTTCATCTCTATCTAAACCGTGTTATACTGTGCTGTAAGAATTCAGTTCCAATTTATTTCAAAAAAATAAAAAAAATCACCTTTGGTGTTTTAATAAAATTGTTGTTAAAAATTATTAAATATTCTAACGAACTCTGAGAACTGTTTTAATTAATTTAAAAGTGAGGTTTTTAAAAAATAAACATAAATTTTAAACAAAATTTTAACGGATTTTTGTTCAATATTTTTTTCTAAAGCAGATTTTGTTGAAGTGAAAACTTTTTAAGAAAAAGGTGAGTCAAAAATTGTGAATAAGTTAAAGGATATTATTTCAAAAATTTTAATATTAAAGGACTAAACAAGTTAAAGAAATTACTAAAAACTAAGGATTTTTTTGATTTTATCAATAATGAAAATTGTAATGAACATAATTCAAAAGGTTTTAGTAATAATATAATGGAAATTAAATAAAAAAGTATTAACATAGGATAGGATTTATAAAATACATGAAATTATAAACAAAAAATGGTATTCGTAATAAATTTTAAAAATCCCATTTTTTTTCATATATTTGAAAGTCAAAAATTTCAAGAGTTCAAAAAATTTCATTTGGAAATTATAAAATTCATTTAATAAAGTCGAAAATAAATTGTATTTTCTTAAATTGACGTAACGAATTCAATAAAAATTTTATAAAAAAGCTGTAATTGTAAATAATTTCTTTCTTTTTAGTAAAAGTACCACAACTTTGGTGTTTTACTAGAAATTTTAGTTATGTCTATCTGATGTTATTCAAAATAAATAAGCATTATAAAAAATTTAACATATAAAAATCATTTCAAAAAATCTTTTTAATTAATTGCCACTAAAGTTAAAAATATAAAAATGTTTAAAAATATTTGTTAAATAGTAAAAAAAACACCACAAAGTTTTCGTTAATACAAAAAATATATACATATTTCTAAACAATTTAAAATTGGAAACACTTTAAAATCGATTAAGAAAAATTATTGAGAAATCCTTAAGTCGTGTTGTTTTTCTTAATGCAATTACATTAATCATTTGGTTTAATTCATTTAGAAATTATTAAAGGAGTCTTATTTCTAAATTCCGTTTATTTTAAAAAGAACACAAAAATCTACTAAATTTATATGGATCTAAAAATATGAAATTTAGTTTTTGTAGATATGTAGGAAGAAACAAAAATTACCATAGAAAAAAAGAAACAGTACTAATGTTATTCACAAATACATTTTAGCTTTTATGTTCATAAAATTAGATGTACCGAAAAAAGCAAAACTGCCTTTGTCATATTTTACTTCGCCATAGAAGCTAACATTTATGTTGCATTAATAAAAAAAGTACCATTAATAAAATATAAATAGTAAAAGTATCTTAGAGTATTCTTATTTCACTCTGGAATGTATGATCCTAATCTTATGTTCCTAGATTCATTAATATAGAAGAATAAACCAACAATCAGATGAAAAATTTATTAATTTTTGCTACATAGAAAAAAGTATCAACATAAATATGGATGAGCCGGTTAACCGGCTGTTGGAATCAGTTGGAATTGGTCTATAGAAAATGTATATATAACGAGCTAATTCCTCTTTCCTGGCATACATATGTTTAAATTTTTTGATTTTAACCCTCTAACCGGCCAATTTTATTTCGAGGTAAAATAATATACCTGGTTATTGTTTGAAAAAAAGAAATACGTTGGAATAAAAACAAACAAAAGACAAGTGCACCTTGACTAAGTAAATTGTTTGTCTCTTTACTCATATTTACCGTTATAACGGGGAAAATAACCAAATAAAGCAGCATTACATACATTTAACATACCCGCCTGAAGGCAGCCTTGCCGGTTAGAGGGTTAAAATTATTTTTTTTTTGACAAAATAACCTAATCTAGAACGTATTTCCGAAAAATCGGAAACATATTTTTTTGTAAGAAATACTCATTTACATATTTATGAGCCAATTGTTATTTACCTTCTTAACAATGCTATGGACATTTCGGGCATATGGTAGCTTTTCTGCACTTTTTCTTTTATAGAACACTTTCATGAACATTATCGGTATTTGTGTCTTGTTGTTGTAGTGGATGTGGGATTTGCATAGACCTTTGTCTTCAAATAACTCCAGAAAGAATCAATCAAATTCCATTAAATCCAATGATAACAAAACCATCAAAGTGAAAATGTGCTTCATATTTTAGAAGAATTCATAAACCCAAACTGGCTAACCGATTTTTTCTGTTTGAAACACCAACCAGTTTCGAATATTTTCGAAACGGTTTTTTGTATAGTTAATTTTGTGTAATTTTTGTGATACTTTTTGTTAATATTTTCTTATTTTTGTATGAATAATCTAACCCTATGATTACAATAGTTGTAAAAACTAACAAATAAGCTCGTGAAAGAAAACTAAAAACTTTCCGGTTTCGAAATCAATTCAAGCAGTTTACGACATAAGGTATTTCCTATTATCGAGCAATTTTATTAAGAACTAATTGACCGCCCCTGCTTCGCCCGGTAGCATTTACTAATGTTAGTTCTTCAAGTTTCTCCAACCCACATACACCAGCCTGTTCTTATTTATTTGCAAATAAAATATCTAAATTAGTACTGCATAATTTAGGGAGCTTTTTTATTACAGTTGACTCAAATGATGCTGACATTACATACATACATTGACCATTTCATTTTTATATATATAGATGTGTAGATATTCTTCGTGGTCTTAAAATATCATTACTTTAATAATAATTTTATATTTGGCAAACAGTTTAATTTTTAATAAACAAATAGTTTTAATTAAGTAATATGATTTATATTTTGTGGCCACCAAGCGTTTGTTATATTTGAAATATTGTTCGTTACTAAAACTAAACTATCAGCATGAAACAATTTTTTTTGTTGGTAACACTTAACTGCACAATTGACCGGAATTTTTAAGCTTGCGTTAGTTTAGGGACACTTTACCAAAAACTATTTTTGATTTAAAAAAAATGTTTGGTTATTTGGGGGCTTCGGAGGGTTGTTTTCAACAGACAGACGGACATGGCTATACTCCGATATTTATAACGATCCAGCATATATATATATTTACTTCATGGGATCGCATATTATTAAACATGTCTTTGAATTTATAAAAAAATTGTAATAAACATAAATTATATCGAGAACCTGTAATGAATCTCTGTTTTATATATTTGGGGGATTCAAACGGTCTCCTATTAGGTCGTATTGTCATAATGTCATAAAATGTTTCTTTAGTTTAAATAAATTTTTGTTGGGTTTCAAACAGAAAAGTTATAAACTAATAAGACTTTTAGAACTATGTTTATTGTTTAAACTAAAAAAATATTTTACGACATTATGACAATACGACCTAATAGCAGACCTTTTGAATCCCCCAATTGTTTAACATAAACACAAGTTTTTTTTAATCGAATAATTAAATTAAAATGACAGGATTCTCTATATAAGATCATCAAAAGTATTTGTGGACTTTTCCCATAACAAAATGTACCCTAACTGATTTTATACAGTATGAGTTTCTCACCGCAATTTCGAACACTCCACATGAAATTTCAAGCCTCTGATTTTATATTTAATGTAGTTAGTCCACCACGCATCTTAAAGTATACCGATCATCTCAGAATCATTTTCAGACCCGATTAAACGATGCACAGTGGTATGAGAAAAAAAAGAGGGAAATAAATCTGTAATTTCTAAACCCTTAGTCCGATTTGAATGTAATTTCATATGCGCAAAGAGGAAGTAAAAATTAAACTGATTTTATATTCAGTAGTGTGGCCTTCATATCTTTCACATCCAGAATGAATATCTATTTTCTTTTATGGACATTCTAAATTTTGTAAACTCTTATTTATATGCTAATATAGAAAATTATAACAAGTAATCGTACCCAAGTACGTATATATTTGGAATAATCCTTAAGTAAATTCGATAAAAAATTGACTTGGATTCAGCGATGAAATAGAATCAATGTTTATTATTCTTCACTTATGAGAAGATATTTTTATTTATTTTTCAATCATTGGTTGATACATAAATGTTTGTGTAAATCGTCCCAACTAAGTCCCAACTAAGTTGTTAAAAAAAATAGCAAAATATGTTTGTATTAATTACTTACATTACACAGATTTAAATACAATTTTTATATCTTTAATAATAAATTATTATTAATTAGTATACAGTTCTATGACTTATTTAAATATTTAAATTAATACAACCGATATTGATTTCAATAATAGCTTCATTTAATTATACCTATCATCAACAAATATGGGGGGTATAATGATTTTGTCATTCCGTTTGTAACACATCAACAAATTTGTCGCAAATCCATATTAGTATATATGTATATTCTGAATCCTCCTAAGATTCTAAGACGATCTAGCTATGTCCGTCCGTCTGTTTGGCTCCATGATTTCACCTAGCCCTCATACAAATGTCCCTCCGAAATACTCTTTGAGCAGTAATAAATATGTTTATTATGCGCAATCCTGATCAAATTTTGCACAAATTAGTTCTAAGTGCTCTGAAATTATACTGTAAAGTATGACAAAAATAGGGCAACCTATGTCCCTAGTCCCCATATAAAGTCCACCTCAGAAAATGACATGAACATTCATAATTGTCTTATAATAATTAATATCGTGATGAAATTTGACATAATCAAGTTTCATATGAACAAAAATCTTTCTGCCAACTTTTGTGAGGATCGGTACATACTTGAAACATATTGATGAAGGATATACAAGATTCGCCGCGACCAAATATAAAACTCTTACTTGTTTTTAATTGTGTTTAATCCGCTTTATTAAAGATTTAAATTAAATCACATTTAAAGTTAGGGATGGTACTTTGCAAGCACATGCAAATTAAATAAATTGACAACAAACAACATTATTGGTTTGTATTTTATGCACAAAATTTAAATATTTTGCAATAAAAGTTCAAATTGATCACAAAATACATACACACATATATTCGTTGTCCCAATAAAACTTCATATCGTTAGCTTAGTGTGAAAATGAGCTAAGACCAATTTTTATAAAAATTAAGATTTTAATACAAAGTTCTTAATAAGTAAAAATTATTATTGGTTTTATTCAGGGACCGTAAATAACGGTTATCACGAAAATTTTTAATCAAAAACTTGTCTATGTTCAGAATCGATGGCCGTCATAAAAAAACGCATTGAGGAGTTTTTTTTCCTCATGAAATAAAAAATTTTAAGGAGTTTTATTTTTCCCGTCAGAAAATAAAACTCATTTGAGGAGTTTTATTTTTCACGTCAGAAAATAAAACTCATTTGAGGAGTTTTATTTTTCCATTCAGAAAATAAAACTCTTTTCGTTTATTTTCTACTTTTTCCGTATATTTCTTCATTGAGTATATATGATAAAAAGTGTGTAGTAATTTATTTGTTTAATAAAAAAAACAACAACAACTTAATAATAGGAATCAAACAATAACAAATTAAAGTCCCACTTGTTTTAATTTTAATGACAATTTATTCAATTGCAGGGAAAAATAAAACTCCTCAAATGAGTTTTATTTTCTGACGTGAAAAATAAAACTCCTCAAATGAGTTTTATTTTCTGAAGGGAAAAATAAAAGTCCTTAAAATTAGTTTTTTTTTCTGACGGCTATTTTTTAAGAGTTTTATTTTTACGGATTTATTTAGATGGATTTTAATTTTTAAAGTTACAAAATAACTTTTTTGATATCACTTGTAACCCTTACGGTCCTTGGTTTTATTCATTAAGTTTCAACTAAAAATCGTAAATCGTACTTTTTTTAAGGAAATATTTAATAATTTTGAAATTAATCTCAACTACTGGCAGCAAATTTAATGAAAATAGAGTCTTTAAATAAAATAACATAGTTAAAACGATAAAAATAAACAAATGTGTTAAGTCCCAAAAAAGGATTTATAAGTCGCCAACGCATTTCTTCTAAACTGTGATAATTTATCATTATAAATCATAACATATCAATACATGTATATATATATAAATGAAATGGTCCACGTATGTAATGTCATCACGTGAGAACGGCTGGAGCGATTTGGCTGATTTTTATACCCTACACCACCATAGTGGGGAGGGTATTATGCGTTTTTGCAGATGTTTGTAACGCCCAAAAATATTAGTCTAACACCCACCTTAAAGTATACCGATCGACTTAGAATCACTGAGTCGATTAAGCGATGTCCGTCCGTCTGGTCGGCTGGCTGGCTGTCCATGTAAACCTTATGCGCAGAGCACAGGTCGCAATTTTGAAGATATTTCGATCAAATTTGGTACATATTATTTTTTCGGCTCAAGGACCAAGCCTATTGAAATTGGTCCATTATTTCACCTAGCCCCCATACAAATGTCCTCCCGAAATTGGACTTTATCGGTCATAAATGTTTAATTTATATATGTATCTCCACAAATTCCGCTCCAAATAAGTTTTATATACAAAAAATTCATGTCACAAAATTTTGTTACGATCGGTCCATAATTAGTCATAGCTCCCATATAGACCCGCTTCCGAAAACCACTTTAACGTGCATAAATCGCTTAAAAATGTTGGTAAATACACAAAATTCAACATAGTTAATTTTAATATAGACATAAATCACACGACCTAATTTCATGGTGATCGGTCCATAATTGGTCATAGCCCCCATATAACCCCACTTCCGAAAATCACTCAAAAATATAAATTATTGAAATTTTAAAAGACATTTTTTTTTTGTTCTTTTACTTAGTGTAGGGTATTATATTGTCGGTCTTGACCGACCATACTTTCTTACTTGTTTTTATTCGATTCGAAAAAAATTAAAAAATTCCGGCTAAAATCGGCTTTTATGAGTCCAGTTAACTGTAATAAAAAAGCCCCCTAAAGTATGCAGTACAAATTTATATATTTTATTTGCAAATAAATAAGAACAGGCTTGGAGAAACTTGAAGAACTAACATTAGTAAATGTCAGTAAAATGTAGTAAAACTGCATTGACAGATTTCAAAAATATTTCTCCTATAAAATTTGTGAAAAGCGACTTATCACGTTTGCACTCTAAGCTAACGATATGTGGAATTTAATTTTTATACCCTTCGCCATGAGTGGCAAAGTATATACATATAAGTTTGTCATTCCGTTTGTAATTTCTACATTTTTCATTTGTGACCCCACAAAATATATATATTCTGGATCGTTATAGATAGCGAAGTCGATATAGCTATGTCCGTCTGTATGTTGAAATCAACTTTCCGTAGCCCCTAAATAACTTACATACATGATTCATACATCAATATGTCTGGAATTCTTCCGACTATTTAAAATCGACAAAATCGGCCCACAAATGGCTGAGATATAAGGAAAAAACCGGGAAAACCTCGATTTGTGGCATATTTTTTATCTATATCTTGATTACTAAGTCATTAATATAGACAATATGGATATCTAATGATAGATACATATTTTAAAGTCCATTGCAACGATGTATACACAGCTATAGTAAGTTGGACCTACAATGGGTCAAAATCGGGAAAAATATTTTTTAACCCGAATTTTCTTTTCATCCAAAATTTTTTTTTATCATAAATTAGTTTCCAAAAAAAAAAAAAATTTAATTTTTTATAAAAAAAAATGTTTTTAAAAAATTTTTTTTAATAAAAAAAAAAAATTTGTAAAAAACTTTTTTAAAAACCAATTTCGAAAAGAAAAAATTTAAAAAAACTATTTTATAATAAAATTTCGAAAAAAAATTTAAATTTTGTTTACCTAAAAACATTTAAAAAAAAAATAATTTTGAAGTATAATTTAGTGAAGGGTATCTAAGATTCGGCACGGACGAATATAGCTCTCTTACTTGTTTTTATTCGATTGTCTATTTGCGTTTGTAATATTTCTATTGTGTCTAAAGTTATTAAGGACATTAATGTGTTTTTGACTAGAGATACATTTTGACTAAATGGACTTTAATGGTTTTTTAACATACAAATAAATGATGCTGATTGCATGGATTTCTATAAAAATATCTAACAAATACATATGAATTGTATCATATTTTCAATTATATTATTTTGACTTAAAGGTTTATTTCCCTCTCTTTGCAAATTTGTTTTAAAGGATTCCTTCCTTTAAAATAAATTATGACTGGACTCATAATTCACCATCAATCTTTGTTGATGCTGTCAACTAAAATGTTTAAGTTTGTTGCTGTTATTGCTGCTGTTTTTATTTGCTGTAGTTTATAATTGTTGACATAAATAAAATAAAAAATTTAATTAACTCTTAAATTTTAATACGAAGCAAGTTAATTGATTAAAATACAATTAACACCAATGCGAGAAATAATTGTGAGGGGAACGAGAAAGAGAGAGGAAGAGATAGAGACTGTCAGTCTCTCACTCGTTTAAATAGTAAAATGTCTCATGGTTATTTACAATAGTTTAAAGTTTAATGTGTATGGAAGAGGGCAGTATAAAGTAGATTGCAAACTAGTTATTTTAAAAAAAAACACTAAGCAAATATTTATTGACAGCTAGAAGAAATTTGCCAATTAGTTGGCTAAAATACCACAAGTCAAAGTAGAGATTATTGACTAGACTAGATTATAAATAGATAAGTAAATAAAAGATTAATTTGTAAGTTTAAGAGAGGAAGTGTTAAAACTTCAAAAGTCATATTTAAACTTAAATTTAAGCACTGTTTTTATAAATCTTTTAACTTTTAGCCAACCATGCTTGAAGGACATAAGTTTGTTGACGAAACTTTCGATTAGAAATTCGTCAATTTTATAAAAGTGTGTGCTGTAAATTGCTTTCAATTTCTATAAATTAATTAGAAATGAAGAAAATTTAAATGTACATTTTCAATAACTCTTTATTTTATTTTAATACAAAACTGTTACCATAGTTAATTGATAAATGCAAATAGAATTTGCCAAATTTTCACTATTATTTAAATAACAATTTCCATTTGCAATTTACAACCTACTTTGTAACATTTAAATCATTAAATAAATATTTATACAAAACCTATAGACCATAATTAATGCAAAATGTTTTTTTATATTGAATATAAGCATAAGTATTTAAATGAATTTTGTGTAATTAAAATGTAAATTTAATTAAAAACTTTATGTAACTGACGTTCAGTCTTTTGTGAAAAAAATATTTAAATACAAATGCAACAACATCAATATTAAAACAATTTGTTTTAAATATAACAAATTATTAAAAGTGTTGCATACACCAAGGTATTCATGGCGAATACTTAGATGTATAGCAATATGGAAATTGTAATAAGAAATGAATAATGGAATGATAGTGTTGTTTGTACTTATATGAAGTGAGGACGAAGTTAATACAACTTAACTTGAGAAGTTGTAACACAACTCGCCTTACCCTAATTGCATCGCATTAGTCCTCAACCGAGCCAAAAATATTGCATCCTTGGATGCAAAGAAATAATGGAAGCATACAGAAATGTATCAAAGAAACCGATTTTTTTTTCTTGGACCAGCACTCAGGGGATGACTCCTACTCATGCAAAGCATTGTGTTGGAACTAGGAAAATAGGTTATGGGAGGGAGGATAGAGGGAGTAGTGTTTGTGGACATTTGATTTGAATTTTCCTATATTGAAAGTGACAGGAAAGACTTCAGGAGGAAGCTTATTCCACATACGGACAGTACGGTTAAAGAACGAATTTTTCCTGTAATGTGTTGTGCGATCTACTGTCCAGTCGACAACGAATTGATGTGCCCTTGCCGAAGAGGGTGTGTTGCGTAAAAATCTACGGGTTTCGGCAACAAGTTCCCTAATTTCAGCAGAGCACATACCATTGTAGTATCCGTAGAACAGTGAAACACAACCCACATTGCGACGATGTTTCAGTGAGTCAATAGAGCTGGATACCCTATTGTCACCGATAAGCATCTTCGCCCTCTCCTTTACGCGGTCGAGTAACTCCAAAATAGACTTCGAAGCACCGGTCCACACATGAGAGTTGTATTCCATTTTAGGTCGGATATAAGTGGTGTAAATAGTAAGGAGATCAGATGGAGTGAAGTATTTCTTACACCGTTTTAGAAAACCAAGGCACTTGAATGCTTCTTTTGACACTCGCAAAATGTGTTTTGTCCAGCGGACATCGCACTGAATACTCATGCCTAGAACATCAAGAGCTTCTGATTTCTTAATATTTACACCACCCATAAAAACAGATGGAACAACATGATCTGTTGTGCGTTTGTGGGTTAACATAAAACATTGAGTCTTGCGTGCATTGAAATCGACTCTATTCGCACAACCCCAGAGATCTTGGTTGAGCGTATCATTAATAGTTTGCCTCATTGCCCCAACCTCCGACAGGCTTGGTCTATAATTGAATGCATATGAATGGCAAATGTTGCTGTCATCTGCAAAAGAGTAGATAGGGTTGAAAGTTTGACCCAGAAGGTCGTTTATAAAGATAGGAGAAAGGACGGAGCCTTGCGTTACCCCTGAATTGATCTTGAACTCGTTTGATGAAATTCCATCTATAACAACTCGTATAGTGCGATCTCTGAGAAAGCTCGATATAAATCGAGAGAAGTTATTACCAACACCAAAAGCAATAAGTTTTGCTAAAAGCGCACCATGCCATACTTTATCAAACGCTTTAAAAATATCTAGGGCCACCACTTTACTTTCGCCAAAACGGAGTATGGAACGACACCGTTTTTCCGATAGGAAGGCTAGCAAGTCTCCCGTAGTGCGTCCTCTACGAAAGCCATACTGCCGCTCGCTGAGTAAATTGTTGGACTCTAAATATTTCACAAGATGGTAGTTAACCATATTCTCCATAACTTTGGAAAGTGCAGAACAAATTGCTATTGGGCGATAATTTTCAGGGTTGTTAGCCTCTCCCTTTTTAGGAATTTGCGTTACATTAGCAACCGTCCAACATACTGGAAATTTGCCGGCTCGGTATAAAGTGCTGAAAAGGTTACCTAATGGACGAGCTAGCGTCGAAGAATACTGCTTCAAGACCAGTGCTGGTATACCATTAGACCCATCAAGATTAATTTTTTCAAAACCTTACTTTGCGACTTATTGTAATAATTTTTTTTAAATTTTAACAGATTGTTATGTTTTTAATGAATAATTAAAACAAAGAGTTTAGTATAATTTAATGAAATTTCAAGTGTTTTCAATTGTGATTAAATTTTATATATTGTAGATCTTGCGGAAATGAGGTTTGGTATTAAATTAAATAATGTTTAAAATAAAGAAACGAATTACAATACTAACCCCCATTTTCTTAATATCTCGTTATCGTTTTTAGTAACGATAAACCTCCAATTAACATTTTTTTTTGTATGAGAACTGCCAGTTTATCGTCACGATAAAAAATAACCAGAGAATGAGAAAATGGGGGTAAGGGTCATTATTACAACTTGTCTTTATGTTCGTAATAATAAAAGATAACTTTAAGTAATAGAAAAAGGTACCCTTAAAGTTAACTTTGAATATTTCGAACATAAAGGCAAGTTGTAATAATAGCCCTAAGATAGTTAATAGTAGGAGGATTAATAAAGACATTTAAAATACATATTTCTGTTATTATACAATATGCTCCAGTTTTTTTTAACGCTAAAACTTAACCTTCGCTTTACCAATACCCACCCGGGTAACCACTCGGTTTTTGTTAGCTTAATAATTTGTTTCATTTTGTTTCGATTTAAATAAAATTTAGACTCAATGAACAAATTTTAGAGTTCTATATAATTTAATAAAAACATTTTAAACTTTTTATAAGATTTTTTTGATTTTTTAAAATATTGTTCGTCGGATATATGTATAGAAGTGCAGTATCACCCGGGTGGGTATTGGTAAACCACGTACATAAAAAACCTTTGGTAAAGCGAAGGTTAAGGCACTAAAAATTGTAGAACATGTTTTTTTTAACAAATTAAACATACGTATTGTTACCTTTTAAAAATTATGGTTTATTTGCTTTAAATAAACCGTATTTACTTAATAGCTAATAAAAGCGATCAGAACTATTCATCAACTCCTAGAAGTTTCATGAATTATCTAACGGAAAAAACTCAAATATAGAGCTTTACAGTTAATGTTGTTATATTTATAAACAATGTTAATGAGAGCGTGATAGCACATTGATGAAAAGTAGAAGTTTCTACTGATGAAAGCGTTTATAAACATGATGAATGTTGCAAGCAGCCATTTGAGATCGTTAAATTCAAATTGATAATGCAATTTCGTACAAGTATGATATAAATACATTCTTTGCGAAATATTAGAAACAAAATTTTGCCATTTCTTAAACTCATTTCAAAATCATGACTTTGATTATTTTGGAATTTAAAAGAGGGTATTTTTAGATTTGGACAACCATTATTTGGACAACCATTACATATGCGGAAAACAAAATAAAGTCAAGGTAAAAAACTTAAAATATCCGGCTTGCTTTATACCAGAAGCCTTGTATTCTGACCGATACATCATTTTGCAATCAGATCGGTAGTTTAAGAGATTCATATTTATTACCAATTTTTTTCGATCGAGCCCTCTATGCGGTATTTGACATACTTCAGACGGGAAAGTCACTGCGTTAAGCCGAAATTATACTTTCCTTATCAGAGTTGTCCATACAATTGTTAATAGTTCGTTTACGAAAGTGTGAGGCATTTAAACTCTTATATGAGGACCTTTAATTTCTGAATGAAATGCTCTCAAAGTTAACAATTTTATTGTAAAAGGATTTAAAACATATTGAATAAAAGTAGTTTTCTGATCATTTTGATACCATGTATATTAAAGAGTTAATTTATTGTTTGTTTGCCTACAATATCAATAATACTTAAATTTTAAATTTTGTTGATATTATAGAAAAATCCTGAATATTTCAAAAATTTACCTATGACCCCAAAGGATAAATTCGTTTTATTAAAATTTAATTACAGTAACAATTATTGGTCTTTGGACCAAATTGCTGTCAAGAATTACATATTTCCAAAATCTTCAGTACTCAAATCGCAGGTGCAGCGGAATTTTTAAAGTTATTACCTTAATACTTGTTGATTTTAGTAATACATTTTTAGAAATTGTTAAAAAACATTTTAAAATGTTTTAAAGAGTTCGACTTTGTTAATGGATAAACGTTATCTTAGTAAGGCAAAAATTCATATCAGAGTTTTTATAATTAGATATGACTTTTTCCATTTTTCTGTCAACATATGGATTCCGAGCCAAAAGAACTGCTCATCTTTTGAGCCAAGAACGAATCAAGCCAATATCGGATACTCTGTTCCAAAGTGAACCGTATCCAAGTGAGAGAGTTCAGCATAGATTGAAACAAATAATAGTTTAATGGGGCACGGTCTGGACTCTAAAGCGAGTGATGCAAAACTTTCCAACCACTTCATTCTAAATACCTTTTAACAGGTATTGCAACTTGTGGCCTAGCGTTGTCGTGATGGAATATTACAGTTTCATGTCTGAGTAGCTCCTTGTGATGATCTGGTCAGATTTCAGCAGCTCATTATAGATAGGACTCTTTTGCTTCAACTAAATACAGAGAATTACCTTACCGCCATGGATACTTGGCTTTGGTGTCGATTCGGCTAGTTGGCCGGGCTTTACATGACTCAGTTTCAATAAAACACTAAAATGGGGTTAAATAAGTGCCAAACGAATGCATGAATGTTGAGTTAATAAAATAAGATTAAATTTATGAGACATTTATGTACAAGTATGTTGATATTTTTACATATCTGTAGGGAGCAACATATGTACAAATAAGTTTCATCAATGAAAGTAAAAGAGACAAAGAAAGTTAAAGAATTTAACTCAACTAAATGTCACATATGAATTAACACACTTTAGGAACTAAGAGTAATTAGACGTAAAAGTGTTTTCATTTGGACAGTGTAAGTAAGATAAAGTGTGATATTAAAAGATTAGAAGTTATGGGGAAAATATTGGTAATAAAAGTGGTCACTTGAAACCACTTTACACCCACACCCGTCATTTATGTATCCATATCTGCTGTGTTTTTACTCAAACAAACAAAAAATATATGATTATTTTCATTTTCTCTGCAGGAAATTAACACAAGAACATAAATTTCAATAAATAAACTTCCTTGTGTTGGAAGCAGCATTGGTGACAACATTCAAATTAAAAGCATCATAATTTATAATTTTTGTAAAATTTCATTTATTTAAAACCAGCTAAATGTCTGCACAAATAACCACGAATAAAAAACACACACATATTTTAAATTGTAATTAAAAATGTTTTTACCAAAAAAATACACAACATCAACCAAAGAAAACCAACACAAAATGGCTTAGATAAACATAGCTTAAGGCTGAAGTATAAAACGTTAAGAAAATTTGTGTAATTTTTGTGTGTACCCATTAAATTACATACATTAAGGTCTGTTTTGTAACGAAAATAATAAATAAAAAAAAAATTAAGAAAAGCTCTCAAAAATAACACATTTTTTATAAAAATTTTCTGCCATGGGTATGTTATTAGATTTCACTTACATATTAACGTATGTGTGACATTTTAGGGATTTTGCTAAATTAAATGAAAATTAAATTAAAACATTTCAGTTCTTGTATCTTCTGTCAAGTGAAATGGAAGTGTTTACTTTTTTGTTTTGTTGTATTTTCTACAAATTGTCAGTAGTAAGTATTTTATGTGGTTTTGAACTGCACAAAAAAAGAGCCATCATTTTGCTTTATTTTGTTCTTTTTTTATGATTTTCTTGCGAACCCCACTAGCTAATCAAAATTGTATTAATTTTACGTTAACACACCTTTGCTTTTCCGCTTGTTTGGTGTTTGTTACAAGAATGTTTTTTTTAAAAATTTTAAAAGGGACATTTTTGAGTGCTTTTAAATTTAAAGTAAAACGAATGTGTACAGTTTGTAACAAAATAATTTATAATTTATGAAAAAATTATTGGAAAATCTCCCAAATTATAATGATACCCAAGCCAGGAAAGGATTTGACATTGGCGTCATCCTACAGACCTATTACCTTATTGCCTTGTTTGTCTAAACTATTTGAGAGAATAATCCAAGGGAAAACAAGTAAGAAAGTATGGTCGGTCAAGCCCGACCATATAATACCCTACACTAAGTAAAAGAGCAAAAAAAATGTTTCTTCTAAAATTTCAATAATTTATATTTTTGAGTGATTTTCGGAAGTGGGGTTATATGGGGGCTATGACCAATTATGGACCGATCACCATGAAATTAGGTCGTGTGATTTATGTCTATATTAAAGTTAACTATGTTGAATTTTGTGTGTTTACCAAAATTTTTAAGCGATTTATGCACGTTAAAGTGATTTTTGGAAGCGGTTCTATATGGGAGCTATGACTAATTATGGACCGATCGTAACAAAATTTGGTGACATGAATTTTGTGTATATAAAACTTATTTGGAGCGGAATTTGTGGAGATACATATATAAATTAAACATTTATGGCCGATAAAGTCCTATTTCGGGAGGACATTTGTATGGGGGCTAGGTGAAATAGTGGACCGATTTCAGCCAGTTTCAATAGGCTTGGTCCTTGAGCCAAAAAAATAATATGTACCAAATTTGATCGAAATATCTTCAAAATTGCGACCTGTACTCTGCGCACAAGGTTTACATGGACAGCCAGCCAGCCAGCCGACCAGACGGACGGACGGACGGACATCGCTTAATCGACTCAGAAAGTGATACGAAAATCTTTCGAACTAAAAAAGTACTGTTCGGCAATATTTCTAGATGTTGCCCAGGCTTTTGACAAGGTTTGGTATAAAGGTCTAATACATAAGATTAAATGCCTACTGCCTTCTAGTACACACAAAATACTAGAGTCTTACCTATCGGATCGTTTGTTTAGGATAAAATGCGGCGATTATGTGACAAGCGACTATGCGATCAATGCTGGTGTACCTCAGGGAAGTGTTCTAGGACCAACCTTGTACTTATTATACACCTCAGATTTGCCCGAGTCCGAAGAATTAACCATTTCCACCTTTGCAGATGACACTGCAATTCTTAGTTCACATGTGGACTTAAATGTAGCATCTAGAAACCTTGATAATTATCTCAGACACGTGGAGACGTGGTTAAAAAATTGGAGAATACAAGTGAATGAAGACAAAAGCAAGCACATAACGTTTTCACTTAGGAGAGGAAATTGTCCACCAGTGACACTAAACAGTGTGAACATCCCACAGTCTGATCACGTTACATACCTTGGCATTCATTTAGATAGACATCTTACTTGGAGTCGGCACATAGAAGCCAAGCGGCTCCACATGAACCTAAAAGCTTCTAATTTACACTGGCTAATTCACCATCAATCGAAATTAAGCCTTAACTGCAAAGTCATCCTGTATAAGACGGTCTTAAAACCAATTTGGACATACGGAATCCAATTATGGGGAACAGCAAGTAATACCAATATAGATCTCATACAGAGGGCACAATCCAAAATTCTTAGAACCATGACGGGAGCTCCATGGTACATAAGAAATGAAAACATCCACAGAGACTTAGATGTACCTTTGGTCAAAAAAAGGTGTACCTTTGGTTAGAAAAACTCGTGAAGCTTATTTGTCAAAATTACAGCATCATCCAAACCCGCTCGCAAGGCTACTTACAGTAACGCAAGACGAATCAAGGCTACGTAGAGCTGATTTACCACTTATCTAATATACCAAATATGATTCTCCTCTGAGAGAACAATAATTGTTTAAAAAAAATTATGAAAAATTATTTTTTTCAACAAAATGATGAGCATAAGTACCAAATTTAATATACAAACATTAAAATGGACTTAACACCTTTGTACTCCTAATTTGATAAAAATTTGTAAAGAGTAATTTATTTTGCCTCAACGTAGCCCGACTTTATGAATAGACTCTAGACAATAGACACCAACTTGACTCCTAAAGACCAACAATTTGTATGGTTTTAGAAATTGTCTTTTTATTAGTATTTTTTTATCAAAATTATCACTCCTGGCAGCAGGAGAACCAATTGAGTAGCTTTTATTATTTCTTTGATTTAATAGCCTAATTAGTTTTAATTTGAAAAATTTCAAATTGGACCCAGTCGGACTGGGTAGAAATCCATAGAATAATTAAACACTTATCATGATTTATTTTATTTTTATTTATTTAAATTTTGTCGATACCACTATATATGGAATATAACTTGGGCAAACGTCATGCTGGGTTATGTTAGCTTTAGGGCCGTTTGTGGCTTATTCGTGTAGACGTGTGACTTAAGACTTAACGGGATCAAATCGCACGATCTCAGTGGCCAGTTAACATAACCTCCTCGTGAGTTGACCATGTCCTAAAATCGCTAGTGCAGAATGTCCAATGTGGCATGAGCACGCTATTTGATGTCATGTGGACTGGTATCGTCCCAAATTTGACAATTTTGTTTGTTAACTTACCCATTATTCTAGAAATAAAAAAATGGGTAAAGAACGCGGAACGTTTCCCGAACATCAACTGTCAAATTTCAGAAGTCCCTATCCTATCCCTTTCGTTTTATATGTTCCCGGATGTCTCTGAATCATTAGATAATTCTCGAATTTTCTTGTGTTCAATTCGAATAAGTTTGAATAGTTTAAAACTACAAGCCCATCGATTTAAAAAAAAAACCGAAGGAGTAAGGACTGAGATCGAAAAAACCTTAACACACGTTTTTCATTAAAACTTTTAACCCAAGTATTATTTGATTTTCTTTTGTAAAGCATATCAGTCATTATGTTTAATGTCAATTATGTTCATTTGTGGTTAATCTGACTAAAATGAGTGACGAGAAAAAAGTGCGTACTAAAATTATAAAATATTTTCAACAAAACCCAACTTGGTTCTACAAAAAGTTGGCCAAACAATCAAAGTTCTGTCGTCAAACTGATTAAAATGTTATTAAACAGTATTGGGATATCTTGTCCGTTAATAGGAAACCTCAGGTAGAAGGATTGGTCCACATGATGTTTCAAAAGCCAATAAATATAAATCATTTTCAAAAGACCTCCCAATACATTCGGTAGGAAAGCAGTTCGATTAGCTCAGTACTCGGACTATTTGGTAGGGAAAGTTGAAGCCAATGGAGGTTCCTGACAGGAACTCTGCTAAAAAGTTAGAGGCCAAAGACAGAGCACTGAAATTGTTGCAATACCTGTTAAAAAGTATATAGAATGAAATGCTTGGAAAGTTTTGCCTCAACCGTTGTATAGTCCAGACCTTGCCCCATCTGAATACTATTTGTTTTGATCGATGCAGAACGCTCTCTCTACGATACGTTTCACTTCACAACAGAGTATCCGATATTGGCTTGATTCGTTCTTGGCCTCAAAAGATGAGTAGTTCTTTAGCCGGGAATCCATATGTTGGCAGAAACATGTAAAAAGGTCATAGCTAACAATGATCAATACTTTGTGTAAATTTTGTATTGAACAAATGTTTTCAAGTAATAATGATTTTTGTCCAAATATTCATAAAAACTCTAGGATTTAATGTCACCACACACCGAATGTTCTCGGATGACGGCTTCATCTACATCACGAAATAATATATCATATGAGGAGCCGCAGAACAAAAGGTACTTTTTATAAACCCATTTTAATATCGGAAAAAGAACCTTTTGTTAAAAAATAAAGAAAAAAAATTTCGTTTTGTTAAAAACAAAATTAAAAAGTATATTTTTTATGCGTTTTTTTCAAACGATAATATTTAAATGAATGTTTTTAATCCTGATCCTGAATATATAAATAAATTACACATTGAAATTATTTTTTTTTTTCGTTTTATACTAGTATTGTATCTTATGTTAAGCACAAATTTTTTTAGAACCCATTTACTTAGTAAAAAAAATTAAAAAACTTGATTGTTTCTAGAATATTTCAACCCAAATATTATAAAAATACGAAAAAAAATTTTTTTAAAAAATGCGAATTACCTTTTGTTCTGCGGCTCCTCATTTTTTGCTGTATTAGAGTGATATACTTAACCAAATTCGATTCTATGTAGACCTTCTTAATCTAGCTTGGAGACTGTCTTTCTAATTTGTATTCTTCAATAATTGTATCAAACCTATAAGGATTTGCGGGACTCCAAGCAGATCTTCAGATCTTCTGGACTTTGATCTCCAAAGCTAACTTTCCAAGGCATGGCCGGATAGAGTTTTCTAGGCGGTTTAATTCCCACCATACTCCATTTGTTTTGCGGATAGTTCTATTTTGGGGTAGAAAAATAAATAGAAATGATGATAAAATATTAATATCTTCATTTTTTATAAAATACATATTTTGTACCAACAATTTTCTCAGAAAAGTTTGTACATAGATAAATACACATAGAACGGAAAATAGGATAAAACTCTAATAAAAAAATTACTCAAACTAATCACTCATACGAGTGTTGTTTTTGTTTCAACATAGTTTTATTTACTAATACATTCTCACCACTTATGTTATTGACAACTGAGTTAGGTCCATAGAGAAATATACATAGAGCGGTGTCAAAGACCTAACTCAGTTGTCAAAAGCCTAAGTGGTGAGAATGTATTAATAAATAAACCTATGTGAAAACAAAAACAACTCTCGTATGTGTGATTATTTTGAGTAAAATTTTGGTTTGAGTTTTTTTTAGAGTTTTTGTTCTCCTTGTTTCTCTCTGGTTAGGTCCATAGAGAAACATAGAGCGGAAACTACAAAAAACTCAAACAAAATAATTACTCAAATTAATGCAACATACGAATGTTGTTTTTGTTTTCACATATTTTTTTTCAAAAAGAACATTCTCACCACTTAGGTTTCTGACAACTGAGTTAGGTCTTTGACAGGATTATTTCCTCTCTATGTATATTTATCTATGGTTAAATTTATGACAGCAGAGTTTCTGATCTATGTATATTTATCAATGAGTTTTATTTGTATTTTATACGCAAAAACAAAGTATAAGAAGTAGTCCAATTCTTTGACAGCAGTACCTAACTCTAAACATGTGTTAGTAAAAGTCTATATACATATGTGTTAGTAACAAAAATGTATATGTGTTGGTGCCTTTTTAAATTTCACCAGATCTAAGTTTCAATTTGTTTGATTTTCAATACCAAAAAATGAAGCTCTGTTCTATAATTGAAATTCTACCACAAAAAAATTTCATTTGTTCATAATGAAATTAAAATAAGTATTGTGTAAAGGTGTAATAACGTGGTTCGGCCTTTATTTAGTCGGAAAATAATAGTTAAAATTTCAAATATCTCACAAGGGTGTTGAATTCTTGGTATACTTTGGTCAAAAATATCAAATATTAAAAAAATAAACAAAATTTGATTTAGGGCCGTAATAATGGCATTGCCTTTAAGTTCTTATAGTAAAAGTCAAAGAATAACAAGAAGGGAAGCCTCTCAAAAACAACTTCCCTCTCTTCTCACATACAAGTAATATGTGAATTCAACACACTTGAGAGAGAGATTTTACTTCAAAACTTTTTCTTGAAAATTGCAATAAAATTGCACTTCTAACACACTCTTTCACAGACAGATAATATTCTTTTATTTTTTTCCACATATTTAAACCATTCCCAGCAAAAACTTTACGTAGTAAGCCAGCAAGTAATAGTGGAGCCAAGGCATAACTACTTATTATTTGACTGAAACACTACTTACCGTTGTTCGATATTTTTAAAAAATTCATGGGTCAAGTAGTAAATTCACAACAAGAATATGTAGCTAAAAAAAAACACACAAAAAATATTGCCTTGTGTGGGAATCGAACAGTCACATTATTTGCTTGTGTTTGATAGTAAAGCTGCTAACTCACTGCTACATGTATGAGTTATTTTATTGTAAGTTAATAATAGTTTTAACATCAACGTAGGTGGCGAACCACTAACCTCCCGTTTTCCAGTCAAACACACTAGATAGCTGTGCTAAATGCAGAAGTTCATTACCAACCTGTATAAAAATAAGTACTTATTTTAGTAAATAAAATAATGTGCTGAGTAACCACCACTCATTACAAAATAATGCATGAAGTAACTAGTTGTCATTACAAAAATTTTAGCTGGGTTAAAGTAACCGAAACATGTATGTTTTGCACAAACGAAAAATATTTTTTTTTTAATTTTTTTGACTTTTAATTTTTCGTGGTTGAAATTCAAACTGAAAAAAACACATTTGTAAAATTTGGTATTGAAAATTAATAAGAAATTGAAATAAATTAAATTTTTGCAGAAATTATGAAATAAAACGCAGAAAAATCTATTTATAAAACTTTTCCAGGTGAAATATAATTCAAATAATTTGAGAATTGTTCGAATTTTTAAATTTAATTGCAATAAAATTTTGTTAAAATTGAAAGTGGTTTGAAAACCAATACATATAAATAACATGTTACCCATACATTCTTATAGTTAGGTTTTTTTTGACAACCGACTTAGGTTTTTTTTGTTGACAGCGTTTCACTTCTTGTTATTATTCTTTGGTTAAAGTTATCATTAAGGGTACCTTTTTCTATTGCTTAAAGTTAACTTTTACTAAGAACATAAAGGCAAGTTGTAATAATGGCCCCTTATACCTACAAAACAGAAAATAGAATAGGATTCATCCTGTTATTATTTCATTTGGTATAATTTCCATATTTTTGTTTGACTCAGCCAAATTGTAGCTATTTATAATATATTATTTGAAATCTTTGACTATAATACATATTTTAAACTCGTGACTATTTACTTGCATATGTACCTCTGGGTTAATGCGTTTTTAAATTCAAATTTGCTCAATACTGTATTTCGAAACGAACATTTTTAATTTTCTTATAAGTACTTGTTTGTATACATGTTAAAAAGCACCATTGTTTACATATTTAATTATACAAAATTAACTTATGGTGAAATAATTATATTAACTTCCACATTATAAAATTCTCTCTAAGGTTTATTTGAATTTAAAGCACTTCCAAAGAAAATCTCACATAATTGATCTTTAATGAACTAAAAACAGTAACCTTTAGTTAATACAGTAAATGTTTTAATGCGACTTAATTTTCTTTTTGGGTTAGGAATTGAAAATATGGTCACGTATACAGAGGTAAAAAAGACGTTGCAAAATCGACAACGGTAATTTTTTTTGTGATTTTTGACATTGTATGTTAACAATTGTAAACAAATGTTTATGAATCGGCAACACAATTTTGTCCAATTATCCGAATACAGTTCTCTAACTTACTATAAAAAATATTTCTAACTTTTTGCCACTTTTAAAGACCGCTTTAAGCAATTTCTTTAATTTCTTTTCATAAGCATACAGCCATAATTTAAATGCCTCTTTAAACTCTGCAACAAATATCACTGTCTTAAACACACTGTCTGCAAGTTTCCCCTATATTCGACACAGAAAACATATTTAAATACTCTCCTCGATTAGCTCTATATATTTGAACATTTAATTTAAATAATTTTTTTATTTTAATTTAAAAATGATGAAGCTTAAAGGAAATTTCTTTGGCAAAAGCTATTCTCTAAAAAAAACAATAGCAACAAACGGTATTTAAATCTTTAAGGATTTGTTTTTCAGTTTAGCTAAACACAGAAAATCCTTATGTGTGTTGAACAAATTTAACAAGAATTTCAATCTACTCAAACACACAATATTGCGAAACACAAAAAAAAACATTGCAGAAAAAGTTGTTTAATTATTATTTAATTATTAATGAGGAAATTCCCAACACCATCTTCATTGAAATATGTTTAAATAAGAAACATTTAACAAGGATATTATGTTGTTTTGTATAGAGAAATAAATAAAAACTTTTTCACAAAGTTTCCTGGGGATTTTCAGAAATTATGTTAAAGCTAAAATCAATATACATACTAGCAAATATAGTTGGAATTAAAGTTTAAATCTGTTTGAAATTTTTAGCAACTTTAAAATAGTTGAGTTTTAAATTTGTTACTTTAATGGAATATCTGAAATCTTTTGCTAGCTAGGAAAATAAGTGATTTGTTGTATTTAACTTAGATAATTATCCTAAATCACAACTTTTAAGAGGCCTTTTGTAATAATCGTTCCCAGCAACGAAGACTATCTGAAACTGTTATGTCTTGATCTCCAAAATAATTGCTCACCAAATGGTGAAAGGATTTGACATTGGCATCATCCTACAGACCTATTAGCTTATTGCCTTGCTTGTCTAAACTATTTGAGAGAATAATCCAAGGGAAAATTTTAACATTCTTAAGTAGTCAAGACATTATCCCAGATCATCAATTCGGATTCCGTAAACATCACGGAACAATTGAGCAAGTTAACCGCCTAACTGGAGAGATTCGAAAATCTTTCGAACTAAAAAAGTACTGTTCAGCAATATTTCCAGATGTTGCCCAGGCTTTTGACAAGGTATGGCATAAAGGTCTAATACATAAGATTAAATGCCTACTGCCTTCTAGTACTCACAAAATACTAGAGTCTTACCTATCGGATCGCTTGTTTAGGATAAAATGCGGCGATTATGTGACAAGCGACTATGCGATCAATGCTGGTTTACCTCAGGGAAGTGTTCTAGGACCAACCCTGTACTTATTATACACCTCAGACTTGCCCGAGTCCGAAGAATTAACCATTTCCACCTTTGCAGATGACACTGCAATTCTTAGTTCTCATGTGAACTTAAATGTAGCATCTAGAAACCTTGATAATTATATCAGGCACGTGGAGACGTGGTTAAAAAATTGGAGAATACAAGTGAACGAAATTAAAAGCAAGCACATAACGTTTTCACTTAGGAGAGGAAATTGACCACCAGTGACACTAAACAGTGTGAACATCCCACAGTCTGATCACGTTACATACCTTGGCATTCATTTAGATAGACGTCTTACTTGGCGTCGGCACATAGAAGCCAAGCGGCTCCACATGAAACTAAAAGCTTCTAATTTACACTGGCTAATCCACCACCAATCGACAGACATAAGACAGTCTTAAAACCAATTTGGACATACGGAATCCAATTATGGGGAACAGCAAGCAATACCAGTATAGATCTTATACAGAGGGCATAATCCAAAATTCTTAGAACCATGACGGGAGCTCCATGGTACATAAGAAACGAGAACATCCACAGAGACTTAGATGTACCCTTGGTCAAAGATGAATTCAGAAAAACTCGTGAAGCTACTTACAGTAACTCAAGACAGCTCAAGGCTGCGTAGAGCTGATTTATGTTCTCTCAGTGGAGATAATTCTCCACTGAGAGAACAATAATTGTTTAGTTTTAAGATTTAATTACATATTGTAAGGCCTAGAAATTAAAGGCAGGAATAATATTATAATAAACGTATAACAAAAAAAAAAAAACCAAATGGTGAATGGGTTCCATCTCTTTCAACGTGCGTGAGATGCTTTGTGTCGTTCAGAAGTGAAGATCTTTGTCCATGAAGAGCTTGCAAAATCAATGGGGCTGGAAATGGAGCAGGATTCATTCAAAAACAGGGAAATTGGGTATTATACAAATTGAAGCTGAGAGACCTTCATTACTGGCGATGAAAAATGGAAGCCCGGCCAACAAGCCGAATCGACACCAAAGCCAAATATCCATGGCGCTAAGGTCATTATCTGTGTTTGGTGGGAGCAAATGGATCCTATAAATTATGAGCAGCTGACAATCTGACCAGACCATCACAGGGAACCTGTATCAAACGCAACTGATTCATTTGGCCGAAAAACGCCCATAATATGAGGCCAGACATAAAACCGTCATATTTCATCATGACAATGCTAGGCCACAACTTGCAATACCCGTTAAAAAGTATTTAGAATGAAGTTTTTGGGAAGTTTTAGTCTCACCTGCTTTATAGTTCAGACTTTGCCCCGTCTGACTAGTATTTGTTTCAGATTGATGCAGAACGCTATCTCTGGGATACGCTTCACTTTGGAACAGAGTATCCGATATTTGCTTGAATCGTTCTAATCTCAAAAGATGGTTCTTTTGGCTCGGAATCCATAGGTTGCAAGAAAGATGGGAAATATCATAGCTAACAATGGCCAATACTTTGAATAAATTTATATTGTACAAATAAAAGCCAATATAATTGGAAGTTTCTGATATATAGTTCTAAATGGAGGTAGAATAAAGTTAAGTTGAACTTATGCAACACTGGGTAGAACTGGAGGCGCAACTGAGGGTAAAAAATAATCACTCCCTCCTATATTTTATGGCTGACACTGCAACAAAATACATTGATTTGCATATTGCAAGACTTAGGTTTTTGACAACAGTCTTAGGTTTTTTTGTCTCTCAGTAACCTTTCTATGTATGTTGGATTCTATATTTTAGGAAATTCATATTAAAAAAGTACTATTTATAATTCAAACATCACACGGTTACTGACAACTTTTAAAAAAATTTGTAAGATAAATTAAAACATGGCAAAAATTTCAAACTACCTGTCCGCAAACATTGAAATTTACCACATCTTAAGACATATAAAATAATAAAATTAATAAAACCAATGAATAAATATTAAATGAGGATAATAAAAAAGAAATACCAATTCAAATGTATTCGTAAGTTTATCATGTAAATGTTATAAGTCCATTTTCACAAATTTTACAGAAGACACAAGGAATGTTCTAAAATCCTTTGCACTATTTAATTACTTACTAATAATGATAAATATAAATATAAATAATCACAGTTTAGCTCATTTTCCATTACTTATTTTGTATTTTTTGGTGGACTTAACACATTTTCTTGTAATTTGTTCTTTATTTTTTAACGATTTAACTCTATTATTTGATTTAAAGTCCCTATTGAGCAAGGTTTTTGATACCAGTAGTCGAAAAAGGACTTGGCACTTTTCAATATCACAAAATGTATTTCCATCGCACTTTTGCATACCACAATATAACAACGAGAAAAAATTAAACAATTGTAAACGTATTTTAAACGTATTTTTTAAATCTCAATTTTCATAAAAAGTGGACTTAGCACGTTTGCTCACTAAGATAACGTTAACAGAAAATGTTTAAATTATAAAACGCCTTCCTTTCACCTTTAATGATTATTTTCTTGTTACATACAAGAAGTCTCTTTCTTTTTAAAACAAACTCAATTTATATTGGCAAGATAAGCCATGTACTTAAACATTGCCATACAAAACCAAAACAAATCAAGTGAAAAAAATCGTGAAAAATATGAAAATATGTATAAAATCATTTAAATTTCAATATTTGTACAAACTTCAACATACCAAGAAGATTAAACAGTCAGTCGCTCAAAGAGTGCGTTATTAACATAAGTGTGTGTCTGCTGCAGTAATATTATACCTGCAGTTCAAGTAACAAACCATTAGGCACGGTTTTTAAGATATCATCAATGAGGGGTACAAAGCAAAAAAAAAAAATCATACATGACATTTATGTTACATCTAGAAGAATGTTTTACTATATTTTGGCCCATAATGATGCTCACATTCATTCAATATAGAAACAAACTTTCAAGACGTCTTCGGTCATTTTGTCCTCAACAGATTCTATTGAAGACAATATTTAAAACTTGTTGAAATCAGAAGTTGTATGAAATCGACGTTCAGGTCTTTGTTGCTCATCTTTTGGTTGTAACATTCGTTAAAGGCAACTCAAGCGACAGGAGACGAATGTCATACGATTTGGGTCGCGAAAGGTTAAAAGAGCGACAATGTCGCGCATCTTGCCGATGTAATTTCAACAATCGTAACTTTCTTTATTTATATTGATTTCATGAATTAAATACTAAGTTTTCGTTCACATTTTTATATTCTTCACCATAAGTTCGTCATTCCGTTTGTAATATCAACATATTTCAATTGCGACCGCATGAAGTATATATATTCTGGATCGTTATATCTAGCGGATTCTGTCTTCAATATATGACAGCTAAGCTTATCATCATCAGAGTTCATGGAAGACAATATTTATGACAAATTGTTGTCATAAGTGTTAATAGAATTCAAAATTTAAGATATTTTCGTTCACCTTCATGGACATTGTCATCAGCAGAGTTTATAGGTAGTTGGTAGAATTGTCGGCCATTTTGTCCTAGAAAAAGTATAGAGAGTTTCAGAGAAGACAACCTTCAGGACATCTTTTTCCCATCGAATATGTCGTCTGTCAAACTCATCTTGTCAACACATGAATTTGACAGATGACAATATCCCAGACTATGGCAATTGACATTTGGTCATAAAGAGTTAATAAGTCGATTATTGGTCCAATGAAAGACAACTTTTAAGAAATTACTAGTGAATGGTGGTCGCTTGGTGTTTGGTGTTTGTGATTAGCTTAGAAATTTATTTAGGATTATTTAGGTTGGATCGAATTCATGTTCATCTCAAATTTTGGAGTCAGCTAATCGTTATTTTGTTTTTATACCCACCATCAACAAGATGGGTGGCATCTTGATTTTGTCATTACGTTTGTAACATATCGAAATATTGGTGGTAGAATCAAAAAGTATATATATTCTGGGCTCTCATAAGATTCTAAAACGATCTAGCTTTGTTCGTCTGTCCGTCTGCCTGTTGAAAACTGGACAGTGCCCAAACGAACGACCTAGCTGGCTAAAATTTTCCACAAATACTTTCTATTGATAGTTTGTTTGGTATTGAAAATGGGCAATATCGATTCATGATTTCACCTAGCCCTCATACAAATGTGTCCACGGAATACTGTTTGAGCAGTCATAAATCTGTTGATTATGCTACAATCTTTATAAAATTTAACATATATTAGTTCTAAAGGTAAAGGTAGGGTCAGCGAAGTGAAGAAAAGAAGAGCAGCTCACGTGGGTCCAAGCAATAGGTCCCTTTGTGTTACATGGAAGTAGAAAGTCAGAAAAAGATGGACAGATAGAAATGAAAAGAGAGAAGAAAGAGGAAGATTTAAAAGTTAAGAGGAAGATGTCCGAGGAAAGAGAGAGGGAGGAGATTTTTAAATTGCGTACCAATGAGTTGGTGGTTATTAGGTCACTCTAAGGCAGGGAAAGGCAAAACATGGGCGTCGCGTTTTTCATTTACTTTTCTCTTACGTACGTGTGCACACGCATTATAGAGAAATAAACAACTTTTAATCAATCTAGCTTGAGAACTCAAACAAGCATGTTGTGTATCGTTTTTTTATCGCACAATTTAAGAATCAGCGTTGCCAGTGGAAAAAAAATGTCCCAACTTTTAAAGATATTTGATGAACAATATGAGATTTTACATTTTTAATTGGGGAAAAGAGACGAAAGTTTACTGGCAACACCGATTCGTGGTGAGAGCGGAGAGTGTGTATAACTAATACAATCATAAAATGCAATAGTATAGGTTGGCTTTCCCTGCTCTAAGGAGATCCTAATGTCTGGTCTTTTCAACCAATTACTACTCCTTATAAAGGCATTAGTGCCCTCTAGCCTCATATTCGAGAGCTCAGAATTACTATTTAGGAAATGATGTGCCAGGAACCTTAAGCGTATATCTCCTAATGCCGGACAGTGACAAAGAAGATAAAAAATGGTCCCCTCCTTGTTTTGACAACTTCTGCAGAAGTCGTTGTAGGTCAAGCCAAGTCTCCTCGTATGGACCTAATTCCTTCTACCAAGTTTTGTGAGGATCGGTCCATAATTGACCCTAACGCGTTTGAATGTAATACACCCGAGTTTTGGTCAGAAATGGTTGGCGTGACTTCTAGTAATTACAGGTTATAGTAAGTCAGCTACAGAAGACCTGGGGATATGGATAAAACAATATTGATAACTGATACCTTTATAACTGTTGGGTACTTGTACCGAATCTTTGTGTATGTTTGGGAATAATCATACAGGTGATATACATCCCAGCATAGTTGCAAGTAATTAAAGTAAAGATCTGTTCCCTATATGTATGTAGTTTAAGTTTTCCCTGATGAGAATCTGTGAGAAAAATACTTTATATTCAAGTTTTATTCGAAATGTTTTAATTTTGTATCTGGTTGTAATATAAAAATTCTCATTGGGTTACTTATTAAAAAGACATAACTTTTCATAAAACATACAATTTATTTTGCATAACCTTCGTTTTCGTTTTCATTTTCATATAAAATTTTTTTTTTTAACTTTTATACCTTTAAATCTCACGGATTATGTCACCAAAATTTGTTTTACATGCTTCTTTACTTACTCTACTGTTTGCTATAAATATGTGTTTCAATTTAAAGGTTAAATAGAATTTATCTGATCTATTTGGAAGCTTGTGTATGTTTGAAATATAAAATGCATTAAATCTAAAAATAAATAAATTTTTTATGAATTTTTATGAGTCTTATAAGGAATTAGTTAAAGCTGGAGTATTTGTTGGAGTGTGTCGAAAAAAATTATGACAGTTAAATTGATGTTGTCATAAAACGGAAATATTGAAATGTGAAGTGATTTTATTTGTGATTAAATTTTTTATATGCTAAAGATCGTAGGGAAATGAGGCTTGTTATTGATATGAAATAATATTGAAAAATATAATAAATTACAATACAAAAGGAGTTATTAGTAGAAGAATTAATAAAGGAATTTGAAATACATATGCTCCAGTAACTACTTTTTTAAACGCTAAAATTTTAAGAGGCTAAAAATTTTTGAAACAGTTTTTTATCAACAAATCAAATTGATTTATGATATTACTACATTTTAGTTAAAAAATGTTTCTTCTGTCCTTCATGAAAAACCTGATGATATTCCCAGACTTTCTTATATAATTAGTTGGTTAGATATCCCTGCATGAATCCGAACTCCAATATGTATGTCTTGTTACGTTTTTACCTTTCATAAATGGTGGTTTATTTTTATTAAATAAACCAGATACTTTTGTTTGCAAATAAAAGCAGTTTATTAGTTTAAAAATTCTAACAACTCTTTATTTATTCAAGTTTACACAACAACAGTTTAAATAGAATTTCAAACACTTAAATTACACACTTTATAATGTACAATAATGCAGTTTATGTTAACTCTGACCGCTCATATATGATAAACTCACAAACTACTGCAACTGCGGCCAATATTTATACACAGTGCCATCTTCCTTCGAGTAGCCTTATGATTGTTTTTAACGTAGCACAGTGGTTTAGAAACTTTTTTTTTGGAAATAATTCGGTAGCTTGGGAACTAATGGAGGTATTATTACGAAATTTCACATGGTCTGAGCTGAGGTGTTTTCGAGTTGATTTACGTTTGTTCAGCTTCTTAGCGCTAATGGGAGCCAGTACGTAGCCCCTCAAAGTTGGTCACTTCGGGTCTAAATTTTTTTAAATAAATCGCCAAAAATCCATTTATGATCCGAATGAGCTGAAATTTTGAATATAAATAGTCCTTGAGAAGATCTACAAGAAATATGCTATAGCTATAAGTATAGGTTATATCTATTAGTTGAAGAGATATTCAGGTTTATTGATTTATTTTTTTTTAATTTTGCTCGATCTTTTTATGGTTTTTTAGATAGGGCGGGCCTACGGAGGTCGATATTGTCGATAAAATTCTAAATAAAATAAAAAAAAAATTCTAACAGTTATCTTTTCTCTATAAAAAGTTATAAACATCCAAATTTGGAACTTGTACATATATTTTTTCTTTTGAAGAAAAAAAATTTCTTCGGGACTATATAGAATTTTTATATGATCCGTAAAGATAACTTAATGCAAAAGCGTGTATAGAAAAATTTGGCTCACTTAAGCGGACATATCACCCCACAGTCCTATACAAACTTAGCCAATTTTAAAAAAAAAATTCTAAAAAGGCAAAGCACCGATCCACAAAAAGGTACCATATTTGTATAACCCCATATGTTTCTTAAATACCTACTAAGTATTTTTATTATCGCACGGTAAATAACGTCACAGTAGGCACTTTTCTAAAAGAACTCAGTTTTTGGAACACATTTTCCCCGTTTTAGGAATTTCGGTATTTGAAAATAAAAAAAATAAAAAATTCTAATGCCATTGATTTAAGAACATTTGAGTCTATATTGGTACCAAATTTTGTTATGATATCTTTAATTGTTAAAATTTTACATTAATTCAAATTTTATATTTTTATTCGTGGAAAATCATCATATGAAATTTTTTTTAGTTTTTATGGTAAATAAAGTCCCAAATTTTTATAAAATTATTTAATTTTACTAAAATATCAATTCTCAAGTCTTAATGTTTTTGAACAATATCAAATACTTATATAAAAAGCCTTTATTTACTCCTCAGAAGTTCCATAAACCTTGCCCCATTTGACAAGTTTGTACGTTTTTTCATAGAATGCGTGCCAACATTTTGTAAAAAATTAAAGAACGATTTCTTTCTTAAATTTTAAGTTTTCATAGCTCCAGTTGAATGCTTTGAAATGCCTTTTTACCTTAATTAAAAAACCAAAATCAATATTAAGTGTTAAAAAGTTAATTTCAACAATTTTTGACGCATATCCTTTCAAAAATAGAAGAGCAAAACTTTTTAACTAATTTCTTTTATCTTTTTCAGAATAAATATCTTTTGCAAATAAATATTTAACTGAAACAGCATTCAGAGATTGTTTCAATGTCGTCATTCACAGTTATAAACTTTGTCAAGGGTTTTCATTTTCCATTTTATTTATTTTTAAACTGTTTTGTTTTATTTTCTTTTATTTTTTTTACATATACTTCATCGTCATCATCATCTTATTGGGATTCCCATTAAACATTGTTGATTATATTGTGATAACAAGCGCACTTAAATCCACTTAAATTGAAATCCTTTTTGATTATTAGAAAACCTTATAAATAGTGCTGCACAAACGTACATAAATACAAATGAATAAGAAATATGTGTGTAGAAGTATGTGAAAAAGTCACACAAATGAAGCCAAACATTAAAAACTTCTCTACAGAACCTTAAATCTAACCAACCAATACAATTGAAAATATATACATCTTTTTTTTAAATACATATAAATACTAGGCTGGCCCTAATAAAATTGTAGATATTCCCAACTAAAATAAAAGCTGTTTAACTTGTTCTACTTGTTTAATTTATTCTACTTGAGATACCGTTTCTCAAAATTTTTGTCCTGGGTTGAGTATTTCGAAAAACGATTCAATGTCAAAATTTATTATTATAAAACTTCGGATATTTTTAGACTTCCAAGAGAATTCAGTTAAGTCATTGAAATTGACTTTTAAATATCTTTCACATGATATCAATATATAATAGGTTTCCTTTGCGAGAAATATGAAATATACCGTAAAACCTTAAGTCATGACAAAACAAATTGAGAAATGGTCTCCTCAAACACACTAAACTATCATTTTAGTTGGTAATATCAACAACTTATTTGTCCTACATACATACAGGACAACCCTAATAAATACTCCTGCCTGCATTCTTATAACGCCTGTTACTTATGCTACAATATTTTACTATTTATTTACAATCGCACACATTCATTCATACCAACATAAACAAGTATTTTAAATGTTGCCTTTCGATTGTAAACCAGTTTGTATGAGTTTGTTTGCAAGTGTGTTTTCTTATAGAAAATAAATACAGTGTGTGAGAGAGTAGGTGCTATTGACTAACGGCATTGAGAGAGTGAGAACAGAATTGTGTGTGAATACTTGTTCTCATATATTCATAACAGTAGCTACACATACATTTATTTATTGAAAAAGAAAATAGAAAAACAAGAGCTGTTATTTTTCATAATACTCTTACTTTTGTTGTGGCTGTTGTTGTTGTTTTTGCTGTTGTTTGATAATCGTTTAAAGTAGTTCGTTTATTCATTCTTTCACACAACATTTATACTCAACTGCGTTTGTTGTTATTGTTGTGTGTGTTTTTTGTTGTTTTTGCTGTTTGTTTATTAAAAAGTTAAATCCAGTCAAGTAGTCTCTAAAGTGTTTGAAAAGTGTTTGGAAAGTGTTTGTGAGGTAATAAACAACAAGAGTAACTAGAACAACTGTGTTAAGACAGGCAGGCAACAGGAACAACAGCTCAAACATTAACAATACTAACTCTCATACATTATTATAAAATATGCAGATTATCGTAGGTTGATCCTTCTAAGGTTCACCTTCATAATTTTTATACAAAATGGATTCAATCGGAGATTCATTTCCGTATATAGGCCATAATTCCAGGAGCAGTAACGATCCTAGTTGATCTTTGTATTTTCATCTGGATGTAGTTCATCTCTAAAATTTCCTTTTTTAAGGACCCTTGTCGAATAGTTTCTCTTATTAATTTCCAAATCCTTTACCATTTCATGCAACGTTATACTATCCTCTACAGTATTTTATTTATTTACATAACAGTTGTAAACAGTGGTAATGATTTTTTATGACTTAAAGGATACATTGGGAATTGGGTATAAATGTTAAACATCAGTTGGTTTTCCAACTCACTACCAAACCACATGAAAAAAGAACCAAAATAAAGGAAAATTTACAAACTTGTTATTAAGTGTTTAGAGGGTCTTCTTTGGCGCACACGGAACAAATAAATAGTTTAAATTTAAATAAGAAACTGCCAAAATTATACGTACAAAATAATAGTGTAAAGTTATAATGGTTAACTTAACTATAAACAAAATTATGTAAATGAAATAATAATTTATAAAAAGCTATAAAAGGTCTCAAGGTAGTTTGTAAATGTTTGAATTTAAATTAATATGAATTGGAAACGAAGCAAAGTTTTAAAATGTTATAGATTATGATTAAGAGTTAATGGTCATTGCATAATAATTGGAATGTTTAAACAATGTTAAATCATAACAATTGTTTGATTAAAATGAGGTATTTATAGAGTTTTGTGCTTAAGAGAAACAATAAATGTACTTATTAAATAAATTATTCACTGATATTAGGATTTCATCTAAAAATCTTTATTAAGATAATCAATACACCCCAAGTGGTAAATTCTGCTGAATTAGACATTTTGAATTTGAAAAAAATTCAAAATATTTAGAAAATTAAAAAAAAAAATTTAGGGCTATTCCTGTTCTCACGTTCACCATTCACCGTATATTTGGAAGCATAATTACAACAATATTATGCAATTTCCTCAGCATTTCTAATTATAAATGTTTACACATGATTTTTTTAACCTTAATTATATAATTTCAGAAACTTTATCTAATATAAATATTATTGCAATTATTCTTCCAAAAATACGGTGAATGGTGAAAGTGAGAACAGGAATAGCCCTGATTATGATTCCCTCTAGAGGAATTGATGAGTTCCATGATGAAATAAGCAATTTTAATTTAATTTTTAAATTCATTTCATGACTGTTTTAATCTCAAATTTAATATTGCATAAAATACCTTATTTAAATAAAACTTTTTTTCTAACAAAAATCAAACACAAACTTTCTTTCTATTGCTAAACATTTAACTCTTTACTCAATTGACGAATGTGTTTATGCAGAAAACTGAAAAAAAACTTTTATTTTTCAAATCAACAATTTCCACAATGAAAATCAACGTCATTTATTTTATTTATTGTTCAAATGAAATGTATACAAGTCTATGGAAATAAAATGTAATACAAAGTCATACAAAAAGTTTATGGCTGTAAGAGAATAAATAAAATTAATAATGATGGTAATAAAAATGAAATAAAATAAAATATGTATATATAGAGAGAAATCACAATTAATAAAAACAGTTTAAAATTGCGCAAATTTTGAAACTATATAGTTTGAAAAAAAATATACACGTTTTAAAATCCATTATATCTGAGTTATAGTAAAGTTTGATATAATGTTGATTCTTTATTTTATAGAATTGAAATCAAATAACTTCAATTACTGTAGAAAGACACATTTTTCTTTAAAATTTTCTTACTTCTATAAAAATATTCTATGCGAGTCTTTTTCAATTTGCGTATACGTAATATTTAATTAATTTTTATTACGTATACGTCACACTGTATGGACGATCGTAAGAAATGGTAATAGTAAATCTGTAACTTTAGAACTGCTGTAATGATTGCAGAATTTCAGTAAATTAAAAATGTTACAATTTCAATTCATGTGATGTGCCCTAATATTTTCACAATTCATGGATCGTGTATATGTTGTGCTAACTTTCCTCTAGGGTTGGGCATATTTTAATTGAAAATACATCTCTATTTCTAGATTTATGGGATTGTGGATTTTAAGTATATAATCATCAATGACAAAATCATTTTAACGAGCATAAATATTTTGAAAATGTTGGTATCCACATAGAATTCAACAGAAATATTTTTATATAGCCCTAAACCAAGCGACATAATTTCATGGCGATCGGTACACAATTGATCTTAGCTCCAATTTAAGTTTTTATCATTTACTTAGGTCGAACTTGACCAACCATAATTTCTTACTTGTTTATTAATCTCTTTGAAAATAAGTGAAGAATAATTTTTTATAGTAATAGCTGGAATTTTATAACAAATACGAAGAGTGCGGCTATGTAATGAATTTGTACTCTAATGAGCTGTGCGATCCACTAGCCAATCAATCACAGTCGATCGATTCTGGAAGAACACCTATTGAGCAAATTTGTTTCGGTATTTGCGGTACCGATGTAACAGTTAAACACAACTCCATTTGCTGTGATAATCCAATGCTTCAGTATAATTAAATGCTACTAACACTTATAACAATATTCGTTTATTCCTGTATGTGGTCGGGAAGCATCGGCCCGTATATACGGGATAGTTGTATTACAATATTACTATTCACTATTCACTATTAAGTTTTTTGTTAATTTAATGTTAATGATCAAATAATTCTATAAAATAAAGTTTTTAATTTATTAATGGGTTTTAGGACTGTTTTAAACAATGGACATTTTCCATTATTATTCATAGAATTAGTATCGAAGAGGACGGGATGAGATAATTCAGATATTCAAGGGATTTAAACCAAAATGTAGTATTTTTGATGGAGCTCGGTAGATTTTGAAATGAAAAGGTGGGACTTGTTATAAAAAAAGTTTAAGAAGCACTGATTTAAGTTTACTAGAACTAACATATAATACAACGATATTTTTATACTTTGTAAATTAAATTTAATTAATATATCATATTTTATTATTGTAATTTTAAAAATTTAAAGGGTTGCAAATATAAATACAAATGAATATAAGTTCATGTTTCTAAAAGAATCATAAAGTCCCCTTTTGGGGATTCTCACTCACTTGGAATGATATATGTTTAATTTCATGTCTCTATATAAATTATACAAAGTTCATTAGTATAGGACATTAAAATTTACCATTGTACGGTGGACAATTCCAGTCAAAAATCCATAACTTCGATCGATAAATATTTCGATGTTCAAATACAGGGTTTGGCCAAAAAAGCATGGATCTTCTAAAAGTATCAAAAAAATAGCATGTAAGTAATCTAAGTGGCTGAAATATAGTTCAAAAATAAAGAATAACATAAGTGATCGAAAAAAAATTGGTCATTAAAATTTCGGATACGTATACAGGGTTTGGCCAAACAATAATGTACGTTTTAAAATTACAGACAGAAATTGGTTTATTCATGTAATTAACTGAAATTTGGATCAAAAATAAAGAATATCATACGTGATTGAAAAAAATATTGTAGAAATTTCGGAATACATATACAGGGTTTGGCCAAAATATCATAGACGTTTTGAAATTATTGAAAAAATTAGGTTATTCATATAAATGCCCGAAATTTGGTGTGCAAGTTAAGAAAAACACACTATCGCAAAAAAATTAGAAATTGCATTCAGGGTTTGGCCAAGTAAACATTGACGTTATAAATTTATCGAAATAAGTATGTAATTTATGGAAATGGCTTATGCTTCAATGTCTCTTCAATAAGAAGCATTTCAGCTAATTTGTAGTATTAAATATTAGAAAAGTGTCATTAAACCAAAGAAGTACCTACCTTCCCGTTTTCGCTTGAATTTTCAAAATACATACTTCATTTTGGGGAAAGTTTGTGTGACACTAGGGATGCCAAACGGGACTGGGTTTTACAAATCACGGGATTCGGGATTTTAGAAATGTAAATCCCGGGATCCCGGGATTTTTCGGGACGCCGGGATTTTTCGGGATCCCGGGATTTTTCGGGATTTCGGAATTTTTCGGGACTTCGGGATTTTAGTTAAACGTCAAAAACATCAAATTCAACAATAAAAACTATTGATTTCATTAATATATTTAAGTAAAAATATAACAAATCAAAAACTAATGCATTAAATTAAAATAAATGGTCCATGATTTCCCCTAGCTCCATACAATTGTCCCCCGGAGTACTGTTTGAGCAGTCATAAATATCTTGATTATACGGCAATCCTTACAAAATTTTGCACAAAATAAGTTGTAAGTACTCTGAAATTATACTGTAAAGTACTGCGGAAATCGGACAACATTTGCCCCTTCAGAAAATAACTTGAACATAAATTTCGTAAAAGTGTAAATTGTGTAAAAGCCTGTCAATGGAAGGGAGACGTGCTGCTTCCTGATTCAAATGAAAAAATCTGGCTGCGTTTGGATTTGAAGCGAGATTATTATAAATATGCTGAAATTTAGCTTTCTAAGTATTTTGGGTGCTTCAAAAATCTTCCTAAAATATCAAAAATCTCATAATATTTCAGGATTTGTTAATCCCGAAAAATCCCGGGATTCTTTTTCACAAATCCCGGGATTCGGGAAATCCCGATCCCGAAAAATCCCGGGATTTTCGGGATTGGCATCCCTATGTGACACAGACAATGGAAACCTGAAATCTAAAGAGAAATTATGCTTTAAAAAACACCAAACCATTTACCAGAATTTATCCCGAATGTGTAGTTCTTTATGACTCATTATGGTTCATGTTTGTTTGCTTTAAATTTCATTAATAATGTTGAATAATGTGCATTTTCCCGTTTTTAACCTTTTTGATACTATTTCTTCCCCATTGAGCTAGGAAACATTGTATACAAATAAATGTTAATATCGTAAATATTTCCTGAAAAAAGTACCAAAACTACACACAATTTTTACGTGCTAATTACCAAAAAGTATCAAGTGAAGAAAGGTTATAAAATATTGGTTTAAAATTAATTATACACCTGTTTGCTTGATTTAATTTAAATGTTTCTTTATTAGTTTGGAATATATAAAATTTAACCCCTAAACATTCGAATTCCGTTCTCAGTGGATCAATTTGTCAGCGAATCAGTCAGTAAGTCAGCAACATTACTAATTTATATGGAAATATTGTTGAAGGACAAGCAAAAATGCTTGAAAATTTTTAGTATCTATATACTATATATAAAAATGAAATGGTCCATGTGTGTAATGGCATCACGTGAGAACGGCTGGAGCGATTTGGCTGATTTTTTTTATTCGATTCGAAATATTCAGGAGATGGTTTGTAAAGAAAAAAATAAAAAATTCCAGGTAAAACTCGGAATTTTTTTTTTGAGTCCAGTCAATTGTAATATAAAAGCTCCCTAAAGTATGCATTAAAAATTTAGATATTTTATTTGCAAATAAATACGAACAGGCAGGTTTCTGTGGGTTGGAGAAACTTGAAGAACTAACATTAGTAAATGCTACCGGGAGAAGCCAGGGTTGTCAACAGTTTTCAATAAATCTGCTCTTGTGGCCACATTTTTGATGTGGCGGGAAGCAGTTTAGTCTCAAATCATTTGAAATATCTTAAAATGGAAAAAGACAAGGTGAATTTTGTAAGACTTAAATTTCATAATATAACGAGTTAGTGTCTTTTGACATAATCGATTGTTTATGAAATATTAAATAAATCATTTATTAATACAAACAGAATACTAAATAAGTTAATAATCATTTTAATACAATTTAAACAAAGTTATAAAAAAAAACTCATATGAATCCACAGGTTTCAATAACCTCCATACAATTCAGCTTTCATTCATCCATTCCATTGATACAAACACAATTCATATGAATCAACTGAATCATGCTAAAAAATGGGAAACATTTATGAAATAAAACTCCAGTAACTATATGTAATATATCCTTCATTGTTGACCATAGGAGCACAAGTTGTTGCGTTGCTTTTTCGTTTGTTATTAGGAGGTAAAAAGGACAATAGTCATATAAAAAAATATAAATAAATACAAGAGAAGAAAAGGATACTTGTGATGTTTATCAAATGAACGTAATAAAGGACAATAACGGCTACACAAAAATAGAATCACATGAATAAATGTTGTGCACACGTTTGCAAACACATGAAAAAATGTATATTAAAGTATATAAAGGATATATATGAAGAAATTAAACAGCAGTGGCTCCTTTTTATTTATATCATATAAGAACGAATACAAACATCTTGAGTACAAATAAAGAAATCAACAAATTTTCTGCCTGACGAGATAATTTTGTGGTTTCATTTTCATTTTTTGCTGGATACACTCAAAAAATAATCAGAAAATTAGGAGCAAAATATCAAAAATATAAGAAATTTAATAAACAACTCCCTAGAGTCTAATATTATTTGGTTTGAAATATATCCAAAAGATTTCTAGTTACATCTTCAATCACTGTACTAAAATATTTCTGTGAGTGTAAGTCAGAACAGGAAGAACCTGCTGTTTTCATCTTCCTTTTTTTATTACAATAAATTCGTATGATTTTTGGGCTTTACTTTCGCTTTTGATTATTTGTTGAAATTGGTTTGTTGCTGATTTTATTAGTGATAAATTGTTTTATAAATATATACGTACGTACATGTAAAGGATTTATGGGGTTATTTTAAAGGGAACAGGCTAAAATACTCATACAAATATGAGTGATTATGAATAAATATAAATAAGATTTATTAACGAAATCAATGATCAGTCAGAAAGAGAATTAAATTGAATAATATTGGAACAAAATAAATAAAATGTATATTGGTATTTGTTTAAGTTTGCTAGCTAAATAAATAAAAGATGATAAATGAAAGAAAAATATAGATTTTGTTGAACAAATTCCAACATATTTGTAGTTTTTGTCAATTGCTAAAATTTGAATATCATTGGGTCTAATTGGATCAAATGCGATCTTTAATAATAAAATGTAAGTGTTTTAAAAATACACTTTACAAATTATATAGATAGATAGAAAAACAACAAAAGAAAATGTCAAAATGGTTGTGGTTTGTAAAGAGCGAGAAAAATATTTATCACTCGCGTTGCCTATTGAAAATTTTATTTTTTCTCTCGCTCTGCAAACCACAACGATTGAAAAATTAATGTAGAACGTCAAAATACCCATACGGTTTGATATCTGTAACAAGTACGAAAGAACAGTCGGTCAAGCCCGACCTTATAATACCCTACACTGAGCAAATGAGCATAAACCTTTTTCTTTTAAAATGTTAATAATTTATTTTTGTGAATGATTTTCTGAAGTGGGCCTTTTATGACAGCTGTAACTAATTATGGACCGATCACCATGAAATTAGGTCTTGTGATTTATGACTATATGAAACTTATTTATGTTAAATTCTATGTGGATTGTAAAATTTTTAAGAGATTTATGCTCGTTAAATTGATTTTCGGAAGCAGGGTTATATGGGAGCTAAAATTTTGTGAAAATGGGCGAATTCACTTAATTGTGAATAAATTCGAAAAGAATCCATAGATATTTATGACTGATATCTCATTTTATTCCTATTAAATGTGGCTTTGCAATAAAGTAATAAATCTTAACAATTTCTGCCGTTTTCGATTTTTTATGATTTTTTTAAACAAAATTTTTTTGATATTTTCGCGTAAAAAATATATTTTTTGCTTCAATTTGTTATTATAACTCCGAAACTACTGAGCCGATTGAAACGCAATATATATGTGAAAAGTACTACATAGCATGGGAAAAATGTTTTAAAAATTCAATCAATGTAAAGAAGAACATTAACTACTCAATTTTTATTTATCAATCAAAAAACTAAAATTTTGTGAAAATGAACGAATTCACTTAATTTTGAATAAATTCGTAATGAATACATCGATTTTAATGATGGATATCTCATTTTGTTCCTATTACATGTGGCTTTACAATAAAGTAATAAATCTTAACAATTTCTGCCGTTTTCAATTTTTCATGATTTTTTTAAAGCAAAACAATTTGCTATTTTCAAGTAAAAAAATATATATTTTGCTTCAATTTGTTATTATAACTCCAAAACTACTGAGTCGATTGAAACGCTATATTTACGAGAAAATTTCCACATAACATGGGGAAAATGTTTTCAAAATTCAATCATTTGGAAGAAGAACATTAACTACTCAATTTTTATATATCAATCAAAAAACTAAAATTTTGTGAAAATGAGCGAATTCACATAATTGTGAATCAATTCGTACATAATAAATAGATTTTTATGATCGATATCTCGTGTTATTCCCATTACATGCGGCTATGCAATAAAGTAATAAATATTAACAATTTCTGCCGTTTTCGATTTTTCATGATTTTTTTAAACAAAAAATTTGTTATTTTCAAGTAAAAAAATATATTTTTTGCTTCAATTTGTTATTATAACTTCGAAACTACAGAGCCGATTGAAACGCAATATATATGTGAAAAGTACTACACAGCATGGAAAAAATGTTTTCATTCAATTCAATGTAAAGAAGAACATTATCTACTCAATTTTATGTACATATATCAAACAAAAAAGTAAAATTTTGTGAAAATGAGCAAATTCACTTAATTGTGAATAAATTCGAAAAGAATACATAGCTTTTTACGATCGATATCTCATTTTATTCCTATTACATGTAGCTTTGCAATAAATTAATAAATCTTAACAATTTCTGCAATTTTCGATTTTTCATGATTTTTTTTAAAACAAAAAAATTAGCTATTTTTATGTAAAAAATATATTTTTTGCTTTAATTTGTTATTATAACTCCGAAAATACTGTGCTGATTAAAACGCAATATATGTATATATGAAAAGTTCTGCATAGCATGGGAAAAATGTTTTAAAAATTCAATCATTTGGAAGAAGAACATTAACTACTCAATTTTATGTATATCAAACAAAAAACTAAAATTTTGTGAAAATGAGCGAATTCACTTAATTGTGAATAAATTCGTAAAGAATCCATTGATTTTTATGAGCGATATATCACTTTATTCCTATTACATGTAGCTTTGCAATAAAGTAATAAATCTTAACAATTTCTGCAATTTTCGATTTTTCATGATTTTTTTTAAAACAAAAAAATTAGCTATTTTTATGTAAAAAATATATTTTTTGCTTTAATTTGTTATTATAACTCCGAAAATACTGAGCTGATTAAAACGTAATATATGTATTAGACTGACAGCCGATTTTTTTTTTTTAGATTTCAAAGAGTGCCTTTTTGAAGAGTGCCGGCAAAAATTTTTTTCCATACAACTGATTGTCACTCTAATATGTATATATGAAAAGTTCTACATAGCATGGGAAAAATGTTTTAAAAATTCAATCATTCGAAAGAAGAACGTTAACTACTCAATTTTATGTATATCAAACAAAAAAGTAAAATTTTGTGAAAATGAGCGAATTCACATAAATTTGAATAAATTCGTAAATAATAAATAGCTTTTTATGATCGATATCTCATTTTATTCCTATTACATGTAGCTTTGCAATAAAGTAATAAATCTTAACAATTTCTGCAATTTTCGATTTTTCATGATTTTTTTTAAAACAAAAAAATTAGCTATTTTTATGTAAAAAAAATATTTTTTGCTTTAATTTGTTATTATAACTCCAAAACTACTGAGCCGAGTGAAATGTAATATATAAATGGATTAAAGGTTATATAAATCTCAACTTTTCTAAGTATATTTTAATAACATCGGACTAAGTCTTTTTGAGTTATAATTAATTATGTTGAGAGACGTCTAACAAAATTTTTAATTTTACTTAATTTTTTTTTTTTAAATTTATCCATAGAATTTAAAAATTTGACCACTTTTGTACATAAATATTTTGATAAAATTTACTTACCAAATTTTATCGAAATATCTTCAAAACTGCGAATTGTACTTTGCACACAAGGTTTACATGGATAGCCAGACGGACGGACAGACATTGTTAAATCAACTAAGAATTAGTCTTGATTTTTTGCTAAATAGGATCCAAATCTTTCCCGATTTTTTTAAATTTTTTTTCAAAATTTTGCATAATTTTTAATATTTCATACAACCGTACGAAGCGTATCCCAGAGAGACCATTCTGCATCGATCGAAACAAAGAGTAGTCGGACGGTGCACGGTCTGGACTATAAAGCGGGTGAGGCAAAACTCCATTTCATTCTAAATACTTTTTAACAGGTATTGCAACATGTGGCAGAGCGTTGGCATGATGGAATATTACGGTATCATGTCTGGCCGCATATTCTAGGCGTTTTCCGGTCATTGCTCGCTTCAAACGAATCTGTTGCATTTGGTAAAGGTAACCTTTCTGCAGCTCATAATAGATAGGACCCTTTTGCTTCTACCAAATATAGATAATTACCTTAGCGCCATGGATATTTGACTTTGGTGTTTTTTCGGCCGTGCTTCACATACGATCTCTTACGCTTCGGGTTATTGTAATAAATCCGTTTTTAATAATGATCATTTCGCACATGCAAAATTGTCTTTCAAAGTCTCTCGGCTTTAATTCGTAGGTACTAGTATATTCATTCGACTAATGATCGTTCGATTAATCGAATAATTTCAAAATTAATCGAATAATTTAAAAATTATTCGAAGAATTTAAAAATGGCCATTTTCGAATAACGAATAATTCGAAAAATTTTATGTAGAATTATCGAATAAAACGAAGTATGAAATAATGACCCACAAAAATTGTATTGTTTCTGAAATTCGACAAATAACTAAAGACAAAGGGATTTTCGATCACTGTATATGAGTGTTCCGATAGCTGCTTCTATAAATATATAAAAATTACTGCAAGAAGTTTCAATTCTAAAAACAAATCTTTAAACATTTTTAACTTAGGACTTGAACCAATGAAAATAAAAGGTACGGAATAAAATATTTGTTAGCTGGCGAAATATTAGAAGAATCACAATTAATAATCAAAATATTAACTTAGATTAAAGTGGAGTTGAATGTGATGGAGAATGTGATTTTGAAACAGTCGTCGAAAGTGATATTAAGGATGACATTTATAATGATTACATTGAAATAGATGAAGGCCATGATCTTAAAATACCTGTATATAAGTGATGTTATTAACCGCGTAGTGTTGCAAAATATTTAATAATTCGAATGATAAACACAAATATTGCAAACTATCGTTTTGTTGCAAGAAAAGAATGGAGTTCGGCTTATACATGATTTTGAACATCGTTGTCTAACATGGTAATAAACTTTTTGCGATCAAACTTTGGACAGATTCCCTTTATTGTGTAATTCCCCAAGATCACTTCATTAAGCAAAGATTCAGCAACGTTGATAGAGCTTGATGTATAATACAATTTGTTATAAATAATTCAGAAATTGTGAATAATTAATTTACTAAAGAATTAGTTATTCCATTTAAAACCCGAATTAATGAACGACATAAAAAAGTTCTTCATACGTTTATATTGTATTTGAATTCAGAATCATGTCCAACTAGCTCACATTTTTTAAAGCATAGCTCCAAAATGAAAACTAAAGGGTTTGCTAGTCAATTGTTTTGTAGATTTTTCGGGAGGAAATCTGATCAGAATATTTCTGATGAAAATTTAATGATGGACTTTGTTTTCGAATGTTTTTTAACATTATCAATACTTGAACAAATAAATAAAAAAAACAATAAAATATTAAAAAACGTGTAATCGAATTATTCGAACAAGTTAAAATCTCTTATTCGAATTATTCGTTTTATTCGAAAAAGAGAATAATCGAATAATTCGATTACCCTAGGAAGTACCTAATTTGCATAAATTTCAAAACGTTTGTGAGCAGCAGGAACGTTTTGAAATTAATGCTTGAGTAGCTCCCTATAAATTTTCAAGCTCTTGCTGAGTTTTGCAACAATTTTTCTCGAATTCTTGGTCTTCAAACTTTTTTGGCTAGACGATATTTGTCTTCCGTGTCAAAATCACCACTTCTGATCCGCACAAACCATCTCTCGCACGTTGAAACCGATGGAAACATTCACTATAAGCTTTGGTGAGCAATTTGTGTGCTTCCGCGGCATTTCTTTTCAAATTAAAGAAGTAAAGCTAAACTTCCGGCATATGTAGATTCGTTGGCACAAAACTCGGCATTTATCAAAAGGGAACTACTTTTCTTTCTTTCCAATTTGATTGATTGCATTATTTTCGGTCTGTATTCAGGTCTTAAGAGGTTAAAATCTTACATCTTAATAACTAATCTTATCAGCTCCATTTTGTTGCATATTTACTTCATTTATTACAGTAAAATCATGTTTTCCTTCATAAAGCTTAAAATTTCCAAATTATTTTTTTTCTTTTCTAAAATCTCAAGTTTTGTATAAATTCTAAAAGAGTTTTTCAATAAATTCATACACATAAATTCCCTATATACCCCTAACCCGTATCATGTTAAAAAAAATTAATACTTTCTCTTACTTAACTTCATTTTTTTATTTCTGTAAAGAAGGTGTATAAAATAAGCAGAATTTTTTAAAAGTAAATCCAAATCCTTTGGCACAATAGATATTGAGGTTGATTTCACCGCATATTTAAGTGAATACTACACTCGAGGGATTATTTTCAACAGGTGTTACTTACATGTGTTAAACATTTTCATCAATTTATTCAGTGTATAAAATATTTGCAAAAAAGGAGAAAAAAAAAAAACGAAGAATTGCTTAAAGTAGAATGTAGGGAAAATATGTAGATGAAAATATTTTTTCATACTTTTCGTATATTTATATTGATGCCAAAGGAATTATTTTGTAAAGGTGGCAGACGTTAGGATTTAATTTTTATATTTCTAAAGAAAGTATTTGAATTATGTATTGATATGTTAAATTAAATAAACCACATACTTAAACATATCCTTTTTTATCATTAATTTCGTATGACTTTAACAATATTATTGAGACAACTTCTAGATTATGTTGTTCTTGGATTTTGGAAAGTTTTAAAATTTAAGATTTTAGGTATTAGTATTTAAAATGCTGGGCTATTAATGTGGAAGTTGCGGGTTCGATTCCCGCTAGAGACTCAGGGTGTATCTGCAGACAAGCAAAAAGCTTCGCAGTTTGTGTTTGTTTAAAAAAAAATTAATTTAAACATTTTTGAACCCGTGAATGTATTAGTTATATAGAAGAAGAAGTTGTTAACAATTCTAGAACTTTGCTACAATATTTTAATGAAAATTTGTCTAATATAGTTTTTTTAGTAAAATTTTGTTTTATTTTGAAATATTAAAAGTCAGTTTTTGTAAATACTGCCACTAGATCTTGTAGTCTGTACTAATGACTCATAATACCCTCATCATCATCAGTATGATGATGAGATTAAACGTCTTAAATTCATCCCCTATTAAATTCATTAACATTTAATTTCCCGCAATGAATCTCTCATTCTTTAACTCACTTATTAATTGATTTAACAGCAACAGCAACGACATAAATAAAATTCCAAACAGCTGACTCCAGCCAACATGAAGCATTTTATTAAAAATCATTTTGCAACATTTTCCTCTGACATAAATGAAATACACACAGATTTCTTTCTATATAATCAATTTAAAGATGTAAATATATAGTGGTGAACATAAATATCCCAGCAGTTCTGGTGAATGTGAACGAACTAGTTATTTCACCAACCACTGGTTACCGAATTAGCTATGTGACTAGATATTTTGACATTTCCTGAGCCCTAGGAGAGAGCAAATTTAAGTAACTACAAAGAGACAGTCAGGTAACTGATCCAAAGTAGTCAATGTATGTCAAAGCACTTACTAAATATTAGGGTATTCATTCGAGTAATGATCGTTCGATTAATCGAATAATTTCTTACGAATAATTATTCGAACAAAATTTTTCATAATTTCAAATTTAAATGATTAATAATGACTCACAAAAATTTTATTTTTTCTGAAATTCGACAAATAACTAAAGACAAAGGGACTTTCTATCACTGTAGATGAGTGTTCCGATAGCTCCTTCTATAAATATATAAAAATTACTGCAAGAAGTTACTATTTTAAAAACAAATATTTCAACATTTTTAACTTAGGACTTGAACCAATGAAAATAAATGGTACGGAATAAAATATTTGTTATTTAGCTGGCGAAATATTAGAAGAATCGCAATTAATAATCAAAATTTTAACTAAGATTAAGGTGGAGTTGAATGTGATAGAGAATGTGATTTTGAAACGGTCGTCGAAAGTGATATTGAGGATGGCATTTATAATGATTACATTGAAATAGATGATGGCCATGATCTTAAAATATATGTATATAAGTGATGTTATTAACCGCGTACGTAAGTGTTGCAAAATATTTAATAAATCGAATGATGAACACAAATATTGCAAACTAACGTTTTGTTGCAAGAAAAGCATGGAGTTCGTCTTATACATGATTTTGAACATCGTAATAAACTTTGTAAGTATTTGTAAATGCGTCAATCATGCACTGTCTGACTTCAAATTAGCCACGTTCACTGACAATGATATCAAACTTTGGACAGATTCCCTTTATTGTGTAATTCCCCGAGACCACTTTATTAAACAAAGATTCGGCAACGTTGATAGAACTTAATGTATAATACAATTTGTTATAAATAATTTAGAAATAGTGAATAATTAATTTACTAAAGAATTAGTTACTCAATTTAAAACCCGAATTAATGAACGACATAAAAAGTTCTTAATACGTTTATATTGTATTTGAATTTAGGATCATGTCCAACTAGCTCAAAAGCATAGCTCCAAAACAGAAACTAAAGAGTTTGCTAGTCAATTGTTTTGTAGATTGTTCGGGAGTTAATCTGATCAGAATATTTTGTTGAAAATTTAATGATGGACTTTGTTTTCGAATGTTTTTTAATATTATCAATACTTGATTTGTTAACTTTAACGTTATTTTTTGTATTTTTTTAACAATAAAATATTAAACAAGTAAGAGTGCTATATTCGGCTGTGCCGAATCTTATATACCCTTCACCAAATTATACTTCAAAATTTTAAATATTTTTAGGTAAACAAAATTTAATTTTTTTTCCAGTTGTTTTTTGAATATTTTGGAAAAAAAAATTTTTCGATTGTTATTTTAAATTTAAAATTTAAAATTTTTTTTTTTTAAATTTAAAATTTTTTTTTTTAAATTTAAATTTTTTTTTTTTTAAATTTTAAAAATTTTTTTTTTGTTTTTTCAATTTTTTTTTTTTTAAAAAAAATTCGGGTTCAAAATTTTTTTCCCGATTTTGACCCATTGTAGGTCCAACTTACTATGGTCTTATATACGTCGTTGCAAATGTCTTTGAAATATCTATCATTAGATATCCATATTGTCTATATTAATGTCTTAGTAATCCAGATATAGGTAAAAAAATAGGTCAAAAATCGAGGTTGTCTTGGTTTTTTCCTCATATCTCAGCCATTTGTGGACCGATTTTGCTGATTTTAAATAGCAAAATTCTCGAAAGCATGTCTGACAGAATTATTGAAGATTTGGATCCCGAAGATATCTGGGGTCTTCAGAAAACTGATTTCAACAGACAGACAGACAGACGGACAGACGGACAGACAGACAGACAGACAGACAGACAGACAGACAGACAGACAGACAGACAGACAGACAGACAGACAGACAGACAGACAGACAGACAGACAGACAGACAGACAGACAGACAGACAGACAGACAGACAGACAGACAGACAGACAGACAGACAGACAGACAGACAGACAGACAGACAGACAGACAGACAGACAGACAGACAGACAGACAGACAGACAGACAGACAGACAGACAGACAGACAGACAGACAGACAGACAGACAGACAGACAGACAGACAGACAGACAGACAGACAGACAGACAGACAGACAGACAGACAGACAGACAGACAGACAGACAGACAGACAGACAGACAGACAGACAGACAGACAGACAGACAGACAGACAGACAGACAGACAGACAGACAGACAGACAGACAGACAGACAGACAGACAGACAGACAGACAGACAGACAGACAGACAGACAGACAGACAGACAGACAGACAGACAGACAGACAGACAGACAGACAGACAGACAGACAGACAGACAGACAGACAGACAGACAGACAGACAGACGGACATGGCTTAATCGACTCCGCTATCTATAAGGATCCAGAATATATATACTTTATAGGGTCGGAAATGAAAAATGTAGAAATTACAAACGGAATGACAAACTTATATATACCCTTCTCACGAAGCTGAAGGGTATAAAAACCGATATCAAAACTTAATTTTTTACTTTTTTAAAAAAATTTTAATTATTCGAATAATTCGATTAATTTTAAGCGTGTGATCGAATTATTCGAACAAGTTAAAATCTCTTATTCGAATTAATTCGATTACACTACTAAATATACAAGAAGGAGTCTGTTACCAAACTGGCACCCTAAATGGGTGCTTCACTAACTATTTAACTAGTTATTAATTGACTCTAGTCACTACTCGGATACCAGCTAAAATTAAAAGGTTTAATTGTCAACTTTTAGATGTTAACTTACAAAGAGACGGTCCAATACCCAATATAGACCATAAACAAATTGACTAACTTGTTTCTGAAGTAAAATTTTAAATTATTTTCAATCTTTTGTTTCATTTATTTATTGTATCTTCATTTATTTTCTTCATTCCCCATGAACAATTGTTTTTATCCATTATTGCTCTGACTAAATTTACATTCTTCCTTCTAAACTTTGGATTGAGTCTGCTGTGTCCCTCCTTCTTAATCGAATGTGGATTTCAAGATTTCTTAAATATTTTTCTACAATTTTCTTGATCACAGTTTTTGCAAAGGGCACGTTTATATCTTTGTGTATATTTGCGTTTTTGATATACCAGGGGAAAACTGTGATCATTTTGAAAAACTTGTTTTGGCATCTTTGGAATATTTCTACATTTGACGCTGAGGCCGTGCCACATAGCTGGATCCCATAACAACATATCGGTTTTATGATCAAGTTATAAAGTAGAAGTTTACAATCTAAACTAAACATACAGTTTCTGCCAATGAACCAATTAATTTGAATTAAATTAATTTAATTTGAGTCAACCGATACCG